>NC_133972.1:94833447-96256361 GCF_047716275.1 Strix uralensis | reverse complement strand
CTAAATGGGATATTTAACTAATAGATATTCTACCAGTAATACTAATACTGCAACTTTTATATTTTAAGGGTAAAAACATGGTTTAAAGCACATTTTTCTGATTAGTTTTTGAAGTGCAAATGAGTTATAGCATCTTCTCTGAGATGCAGTCCAAATTGATGCTTATGTGTAACTTTCTATGTTAAATACATTCAAGGGATCAGAGCTATACTCTTTGTATTGTACCTGAAAGTCATTACCAATCCTAAACTCTCAGTTTGCAATGAGAGAAAAGTTTTCAAGGATTTTATACAGTTAAACTACTGTATTTTGAAGGTTTGAATTCATAGGAAAATGCAGAAAAACTATTAAAAAAATTTGCAATTAAGAAGTATGATCTATAAGGTGAACTACAACTATTGGTTTAGGAAGGCTAGAAAAAGAGTATAATTCTTTGTGAATAAAGAACTAAGATTTGTTAGTTCAGGTTTGTTCTAAGATTACGGTAGATATCTATAGTTATTTTCAGCATTTGGGTTTGAGTAGACACACTAAATTTTATATCATTCCCAGTAATATTGAAGTAGAACATAACATTCCTATTATGAACCTGGTATTCATTTGTTCATAATTCTTATGAAAATTCACTTTAAATGATTTCCAGATGAGATTTTGGAATCATGTTTCATGTGCCAAAATTGAACCAAAGATCATTTTTATAATGTAAAAATAAGCTTGAAAAGTACTCTTAAAAGTCATAGTACATTTTATACGATATAACATTTTATATGATATAAGCCTTTTTATTAAGATAATCACAGCATCTTGGCTTTTTTTCTGAACAAAAAAGCCTAGTAATTTCTTTTAGAAAATAGTTCTGAACAGAAGAAAAAAAAAATACAAATTAAATGTGAAAATTGTAGTCTTGCATTTAAAATCTTACGATTTACATTCTCTGTGATTGCAGATTTTTGGCTTTTAGTATAGCACAGCTAAAAATACAAATATAAGATTATTCTATTATTTATATAAAACTCATCTAAATATAAATCTAATAAGCCAGAATTGGTTTTGGAAAATTTAGATGCTCTGGCAGAACAAAGGCTTAGCTTTTCAACAACTAGAGCAGTACAATTTTAATGTTTAAGATATAACAAAACCTGTATCAATATAGCTGCAGTATATCATTTTTAGAATAGTAGTTGACTACAAACAAGACTGGTTTGCAAATACTGTATGCAAAGGTTTAAAAAGAATTTTGGGTGCATATGTGCTTTGTAACAATCTATTTATTGTTGAAAACTTGGCAGCAAAACGTTAGAAAACTAAACTCATGTTTTATCTCTGTGTTGCAGTAGCATAAGTTCCAGAAACCCTAAATTTCTTAATGTCATATCAATGGCAATTACATTAATTCACTTTAGTAGCACTGAGATATAAAAAAAAAGTGTGATTGCACTAAAATTCTCCTCTCACAATTGGATTCTGCTCAAATTACACTACAGGTAGCCCTGTATTTTAATTAAGAAACATTACTGCCTCATGCTGCCATACTGATAGTCTGATAGAAAAGCAGTTGGCTAAACTGTTCAGAAAAAGAGAAACGGGAAAGATCTGCTAAAAAATGGAACTGCCTGCCATGTAAAAAGGCTATTGTGGACTGATCCAGCTTTGGAGCTGTGCCTGAACAGACTAATATGCCACCACAAAAGGTAAAAGGGAGAGGCTGCAATCTTAAACAGAGCAGTTAGGAATCTCAATGCAAAAAGTAAAGAATGGATTTTTTGAATTGCATTTTTATTGTACTCCAGAAAAATAAAAGGAAGAAGAGAGGTAATTATTGGATGGGGAAATTCTTTTGGATGAGGGATTGGCAAATAGTAGTTGAAAATACACTATACACTGTATGTATCAAAGAAAAAACAATTAACAATTACACAAATTTGACATCTACACCTAAAATGCCAAAAAATTTCAAAATTGCTATCTTCAGGTTGTTGGCCCAGGTTGGCAGGCAGGACCGACCCAGATGTTTGCTCATGTTCCTGCCCCTACATACCCAGTGGGACGAGAGAGAAAAGAGGAGGCACAGGAGTGAGAAAACTCACATGCCAAAATCAAGACAAGGAAAACACTCACCAGATGCTAGGAAAACAGACTTGACTTGGGGCCACCCTTGCAAGATGTCCCTCCTCGCCAACACCGTGCCAACTATATCCTATACACTATCAAACGCCTTTCCACTATACGTTTGTAACACTATGAATAGATTCTTAGACTAGATTTCTGTGAAATTTTGGAATTTAAAACTATAAAATCACTTTATTTGGATTGAAATAATGTTTTTGTCTAGCTAGAAGAATTGATGCAAAACCTGAGTTTCCATTTTTTTTATTTTCTTGTGACAGTACATATGCTATCCTAGAATGTATGCATATGTATACACAGATCCAATTGCTCTTTCATAGTGACCAAAAATTAAGACATCCTTTTTTTGTGCAAACAGACATGGAAAGGAAAGCCTGCTACATACAGTTACAAGAGCTTTAATACTGCCATGGATACAACATGGAAAACCTGGCACTGCTCCTGAAGCCTGTGACATTTTTGCAACTCAAACAGTTCCATGTGCTTGGATATAGAAATTTCTTAGTTACCAGATCATGAACATTTACTTTCTTGGATCCTTTTTTGTATTAAGGACCTATCATAGAAAGTTAAATCTGTGTGTTTAGATCAGGTGTTCTGGTTGTGGTATTGACATCTAAAGCAAAACAAGATACAAACCTAAAGCACAGTGGACCCAGTTGTCTCCATGAACAAACTGTAGCAGATAAGCAGCACAATAACCACACAACCCCAAACTCCTTGAACACAAACATGTCTACCCTGCAGGTACATTGACATGTTTCCTCAGAAGTTTGTAGCTGAAACTGTCTTCTCCAGCAGACGTGTAAAAAGGCTGAAAGCTGCTCATCTTTCCCACTTTGATGCCATATAACCGAGCTGATCATGATCTAATAATAAACACCAGCAGATGGTAAAGCTGGTTTCAACATCAGTGCTGTGAATTGCAAGCCCTTATCTCTTGTTCCCATGATGTTTCCACTGTAGCACAGAGCGTGATGGATCAAACACACCCGCAACAAAATTGCACTTACATGGCAGTGAAGGCTGAAGCTCCACAAGTCCATAGTCAATCTCTGGAACACCCCAACTGCAGGTCTTCATGGGCAAACACTGTTTGGCCTGGTTAAAGACCCTTTGGGGACTGCTGAACACAACAACATCCAGACGGAGGGGAGCTGGCTTTAGAGACTGAACTTAGATATGATCTACTACAAAAATACGTTCAGGGCAGTGCAAGCCAAATGTGAAAGCAGCACTAACTTCTCCCATGGCAATTCAGTGTGCTCCACTTTTATCTGGTTTCTATTCTACGCTGTGAAGAAAATCAGCTGATGCCAGCTTTATTTATCCTTAGGGGCTGTTTTTCTTTCACGTGTTATTGCACAGATAAGGGTGCAATACACACATCCCTTGCTATTCTAGAAAGGCAGTGAATATAACATAAAAAATTATTTTAAAAGCCATTTGATGCCTCTAAGCAGCATTTCAGAGCTCTATCAGCTTTAGAAATATAAAGAATCCTATCTTCAAGGGATCTTCTAGGAATAAGCTGTGTTCATTAGTATCTGGCACTTATGGCTTTGAATGATTCATTCAGCCAAGACTCTTTGGCTTAACTAATGTGTGTTATGTAACTGGTTCTCATCAATCACCACAATATTGCACTTCCACCGTATACCTATACTGAAGAAAAAAGATTAAAGAGAGGGATTATTTCTGGCTATGCATTTATATTCAGTCTAAGGGGTATTGATTTCTTTTTTAATCAACAGAGACGATAATTTTCAGAGGTAGTCCAGTCACCAACATGTCTCATTTAAGCAAATTCTACCATCTCACAATTTTGTGTGTTTTTGGAACAACGTCAGATGTCTCGGAGAGACAAAGGTCTGCCTCCATTAAACTTGCTGCATGAATATATTTGCAATACTTTTTAATCTGTCATTAATACACTGCTGTGTTTTCAAAAATCCATATGTCACATTTGCATTTAACAGTCAAGATAAATGGTAATAGCTTCTTTTTCAGGTTTAATAAACAAATTCTGAACTTCCTTCTTCCAATAAGTACTTAGTGCAGAAAAGAAAACTTAATTTCATTCCATGCTTAATTTAAAGTGTTTTGTTGCAATAGTGTATCAACCTATGAACTAATTCAAGGCAATGTTTCAGATCAAATAGGAAAGATCATGAGACAAACACAGGGTAAAACCTGAGGGTGGGAAAAGAATTAGTGCCTTTCTGCTATAGATCATAGTTTATTACCAATTATTCACATGTTATTGATTCTTCAGGAGAGACTGCCAGATCATTAAAGATGTTCATTATATAAATTTTAAAGTGCTATTAAGCAGAGTGTTAGAATACCCAAATTGCTAAGCAAACTATTGAAAAGTCCTATCAAACCTCACAGCTTTGGAAAATATGTTCAAAGGCTTATGAATAACAATGAATTTGAGGAAGAAATGTATGTTTTAGAATATTCACGTCAAATGATGTGCACCATTGGACTGTGCAGGACTGAATGAAAGTGGTTTAAGATCCCTATGAAAGGTTTTTTTCCAAAAATAATGTAGTAAATGTGTCAGTGTCAAAGCTATGTCTACATTAATGTGTCTTATGCATCATGATAGTTCTAGATACAGCAAGGTCTATTGACATGTGCAGCATTATAGCAGGAATAAATTTCTCTGTTGTGTAGGCAGAAAGTGGAATACATCTGTCAAATTCTCCATCTCCTGTAGAATTTCTTTTTGTATGGCTCCCAGAGCTATCGAGAACAGCATTCTCCTCCCACAGCCCAGAGTTGGGCAATATGAGCTGAAACAATTTAGATCTTATTTCTCAATAAGTTTCATCTAAGTTGGACGATGAAACATTTTTCCCCCTTGTTAGATTGTTCAAATTGTGTCATGTAGTTCAGTCACCTAGTTCTTGATCAAATATGCTACTTCACCTCTTATTTTTGCATGTACAGCTTCTGATACTCCCAGTAACTTCACATGCATATCACAACATGTGCGATAGCTAATACTATAGCCCTTCTTGCGTGATATTTTTCTGAATTACACTGAATATAGGTGTGTATCCCAACTTTAATGCTTTGGCTTAAGACTGTATCTGAAAACATGCTGACTGAATTCATACTCCTTTTAATAAAAAGGCTATTTATTTTCTGTAATTCATGCAAATATTAGTGATTTTCAGAGTGAAATTCTCGATTATCAAATATCTTAGATAAAATTTAAAAAAAAAGTTTGCAAGATTTTATCACAACACTTACGTCCAAACAAATCAAGGGGATCAGTAAAAAAAAAGAAAGGCTAATTATATTCTCAGCAAGGCTTTGCTTAAGTCACATAGTATATCTAATAGTTCTTCTAATAGCACATGTAATTCACTGTTGTGTACTTTCAATGTACAAGGTTTCTCCTCACACAGTTTGTACTGTGTGGTCAATGCGTGTATACTCACCCTGTTTGTGAAGACAAGAACACTCATTTTCAGCAGTATTAAAAGTCTAATTTTATATGCTTTTTAAAATCTATTTTAAGAATTAATATAAAGTCTAATACATATTTCTAGACCCAGTTTGCCTGTATAAGGAACAAATAAATCAGAAACTAGCTCTACTATTTTATTGTTGTAACTGGACTTGCATCTACCTATTGACTCATTAAATAAGGGTCCGACTGCATTTCAAGAATTGTAATAAAATTTAACTACACTGAACAAATAAAGTCAATCTATTTATACAGTAGGTATAAATTACATTGTAAATTAGAGATAAGGAACTGAGAGGTGCTTTATATAATATATATTATCCATGCACATAGAAATATCTTGGGTGAATGTCTTGTAGTTTTACAGGTTTAGAGTGCACTTATGAACGTTGCTGAATGGAAAAACAGCAATATAAGAATTCATTGGTTTTAACCCTTACTTGAATTTACAATTACTACACCAAAAGATCAGACTTTAGTATTCCATCTTTATATTCAGCGCTTTGTATGGACCCTTCAAGGATATTTGTGAAAGAATTATTGTGAAAATATAATAAAAATGTCTAAATTAAATTCATCGTCTGAAAGATTTCAAGGTGGTCATCGTGATATAGTAGATTTTGATTAATTGAATATAAACTCCTGAATATCAATGGATTGAATAGAAATAGACTTTATTATTCTAAATTCATTAACTGAAAATTTGGCCAATGATACAATGATGACTGGCTGCATAATAAAAATACAGAAACTGCATCTCTCTTTGAAACAGTATCACATGGTGAAACATTTGGATTGAAGAAAAAACAGAAGAAAAACAGTTCCCTGTTTTCAAAATTGCATGAAGTCTCTGGCAGCCATGTAGCAGTCTAGTAGTGCTGAGCGGGTGGGAGGGAGAGTAAAGGAAAAGGACAGACTGAGCTGAAAAGTCCAAGTTATTCCCTTTCAATTTAAATAGCAGCAGAAAGAGGAATCTCTTAGACCACCCCATACTCAGCCACCCAGGAATTATTCCAGTAAGAGCTCAAAAATGACTTGCATATTTCTGCACTTGAAGACAGGAGAGTGTGTGAGGAAGAAGTACTCTCTGCATAAACCTCTTGAGAATGGAGGCTGAGGTAATTATGTATGTAAATCAATGTTTTGGCATAGAATCTGCAAAGAAAAGAGACATCAAAGTTTTATTCAACATCTAAGCTAAGCAAGCAACACCCAAAGAATCTGGTTTTCATTTATGAAAATGCCACATCTTCAGAATGATAAACATTTCCTACAAAATAACAAAAAAAAACCCTGACTCTGAAATGCCAAACTAGATATGCAAAAAAGTTATATTTCCCTAAGCTTGAAACTGCTTTATTTTAAGTAATGTTACTGACTTAAAAGAAAAGAATTCCTGCTTGAGTACAACATAATATTATATTCCACGTATGAAATTCTGTCATGAAATATTGCTATCTTATTAGATTCTTACAAGATTATTAGACAAAGTTTGAGAATATTTATAAATTGCATCCAGCTAGTATTTGAGATTTAATATATTATAATTTAATAAAAAGAAAGATTAAATGAAAAAACTTATCTTCTTAATATTAAAACCACTGACTTCTTACTGCATATGTGCACATGAAATATTGTTTATTAATTCTCTACTACAACTGATCATATCAACAAATAATGCAGCTGATGTCAAAGAGCATTCCACATTTCATTTCTCTACAGGAAAATGAGAATTTTTAAGAGTATCACCCATTGCCTCCTTTTAGAAAAAGAAAATAACTTTTTCTACAGTGTGTTTATTTCAGTTCAACCCAAGTAACAAAGATGTCATTTCCAGGGAAGACTGAATACCAAATGTTGGTACAGCAAAGTGATATACATCAGTTGTTCCCTGTTCTTTAAAATGGATTATAATATTTGAACTTCCAGGTTAGATTCATCCAGAGATGACAATGTTATATAATGTAGCAGAAAAGGGAGTCTCGCTTCAGTGCGTGAAAGAAGTTGGTTGCCTTTCCTGCATATTCAGATGTACATATCTTTGGCATCTCCTGTTTTGACTTTTTAAAACGCTTCAGAGTTGCTTTTCGTATTGTCTTTCTAGATAGTGACAAGAGTATAATGCAACTGCTACATGTTTAATAATTCTGGTTTTATGAAATATCTCAGGATGGGAGATTAACTCTTCATGTGGTAGGAAGTTTTTGCAATAAAAAACAGGGATGAAGAACTGCGGATTAAATCATTCTTCCTCTTCCTAACCGTTGTCCCTTCCTGAAAAATTACTATAATGGCCAGGTTACACCACTCTGCAATACATGCTATCTGAATGGCAGAAGATTACATTGTTTCCAGGTACAGTACAAAGACTAATTTTTAGTCATCATTTTAATATAAACATACTATAATAAGAAGACAGAGTCCTCTGCACTTGAACATAATGCAACTTTTATCCTTTAGTACACTGTTGGTCATGCACATTTGCATATATGTATTACTGAAATCAGTATTTAATCTGTGTGCAGAATTAGTTGACTAACTCACAACTGCTTCAATTTATTTGTCATACTAGAACCAACACACTTTTTCAGAATTTGTCATAATACTTTTTCAGTGTTGCAGATGTTAAAGAGACTTTTAATAATTCATGACAATCATTTAGATTGCTCATGTGTAAACACACAACCCAGAGCTGCCAACAATGCAGCATGACATATAATTATTATTGTTGATAGTGCTTGTTTATTTTAAGAACTGGTTAAAAAAGACACACTTTGCATACTTGAATACTTTATTGTATTGTTTATTAATGTCATGCTGACCACAGCAATCTGCACGAATGTTTTAATCAAAAAAGTGAAAAAAAAAAAGGATATGTCATATTAACATATTTATTCCTTAAAGTGTAGAAGCAAGTCTGGAATTTGTTTAATTGGGTATATGAGAATTTATTTTAAAGAGTACAGTTGTGCACCTCGTTATTTTTGTGGCTGCTATAATGTGATGTGTTATTTGCTGTCAGCAGAGCAGGATGATAGGTGGCTGTCTCTATCTCTCTTTGAACAGAAAGACAAATTACTTTTTATTGGTTTTTAGTCTGGAACAAATGAATATACATATACTTTTCTGCCCTATGTGTATGTTGCCCCCATTAGCTTACAAACAACAAATACAGTGGTTTTATTTCCTACTTTTCCCACTCCAGCGAATTGGTGTTTGAGAATGACTCCGCTCTTTGAAAGAGCTTATATATAAATACACGTCAGCTGGAAAAAAGAATAAACATTTAATAGATAGTGATTTCTTCCTAAACTATGCTGTTAGGGCAGTGTGGGTATGTGTTAGCAACTACACTCATGACCTAGGCAAAGCTTTCATGGAATGTGTTGAGGGGTAGAGGGAGGGAGGGGCTCATTGTGTCCTGAGAAGGGACCCATGGGACAGAGGCCTCACACAGGACAAGCAGGTGCCTCTGCTTTAGCTTCTGTTTGCTATTTAGCTGGGTCTCAGAAAGCGTGGTGGCCAGAGTGGGAAAGCAGGGCTCAGCTGGCATTCAAACTCACAAGAGGTGTCAGGAAGAACAAGGATTTTACAGGCATGTTAGTAACAAGCAGACGTACAAGGAAGAGATAGGTTTGCCACTGAAAGGGTCTGACAAATTAGTTACAAATTACACAGGAAAGTTTGGTTTACTCAATGCTTTTTTTGACTCAGCCTTCATGGCTAAATTTAACCCCCAATCTCTATACAATGAGGCAACAGCAAAGCAAATGGTAAACCCTGGAGGAGACTCAATTTAGGGATCATCTGTATAAATGGGAATCTATAAGTCTGTGAGACCTGACAGGATACATCTAAGGGTGCTAGAAAAGGGGGCTGACATCACTGCAGAGCCGCTCTTCATCATTTTTTGAAAAGGGAGGTCAAGGGAAGTCCCTGATGACTAGAAGGCAAATATTACATACATGTACAAAAAAACCAAAAAAGATTTGAGAAACTACAGACCTGTCTGCCTCACTTCAGTCTCTGTGAAAATTATGGAGCAGGTCTTCATGGAAGTTTTTTCTGGACTGATGAAGGACAACAAGGTGTTTGGAAAAAAACAACAAAGATTCTCCAAGGGTAATTTATGATTTTCCAACTTCATTGCCTTCTGTGACAAAACAATTTTCTCACTGGATAAGGGCAAAGCTGTCAATGTCAGACTATAGCAATTTGTCTGACATAGTCTTCCCACAATATCCTTGTTGGTAAACTGATAAAACATAGATTGGAGATGGACCAGAGGATGTATGAAAAACTGGCTAACTGCCAGGCTCAAAGGGTAGCAGTTAATAACTCAAAATCAAGCTGGCAACCAGTCACAAGTGGAGTTTCTCTGGGTTCAGCAGTGTATCTGATACCATCCAATATCTTTAAAACAAGCTGGATGATAGAATTGAATGTACCCTCACCAAGTCTGTGAATACCAGCAATCTAGTAGGAGACATATATATTCTGGAAGGAAAAGGCACCTTTCAGAAAGACCTTCACAGGCTGAGAAATTGGACCAACAAAACCAGCATGAGAATAATTTGAAGTCCCCCACCTGGGACAGAAAATTCCCAAGAAGCAGTATAGGATGGGGTCTGACTGGCTGGGGTGTAGTTCTGTTGAAAAGAACCACAGGTCCTAGTTAATAGCATGCTAAACATTGGCCAGCAGTGCACCCTTGTAGCAATGAAGGCAAACCATATCCTGGGCTGCATCAGCAAGATTGTAGCCACCAGATAAAGAGGTGGATTATTCAAGTCTGCTCAGTCCTTGTTAGGGCACACCTGGAATACCAGGTCCGGTTTGGTTTCCCCAGTTCAAAAGTCATTGAAAATCTTGAGATGATCCACTGAAGCCCACCAAAATGAGTACAGTGTTGGAGAACTTGGTGCCTGAAGAGAGGCTGGGGACCTGTTTGTTTAGTCTAGAAAAAAGAAGGTTTAGGGAATCCAGTCTTAGTTGTAGAGAAGATAGTTATTCTCTTCACAAGAATCCACAGTGACAACAGACAATGGCACAAGATTCTTCAAGGGAAATTCTGTCCAGACAAAAGAAAAAAGATTATTCGCCATGAGAAAAACTAAATGTTGGAATAAGTTGCCCAGATAAGTGGTGGAATCTCCCTTGGTGGAATTATACAGGACTGTGCTTGACAGGGCCCTGGGTCACTTATCTAGGGTTGGATCAGATGATTTCTAGAGGTCCCTTCTACCCTAGACTTTTCTATTATCCTGCTTTTCAATTGATCTATGATTTTGCTTCTTGGGCTTACACCACATGATCACATAAGGTAAGACATAAACCACGGAATCAAAGGCACAGAAATATTGCTAGTGAAAAGTTGAATGTGCATGAGAATATAGAAAAAATACAGCGCAAAACCTCCATTAATTATGTTTTTATAGGCATTAGTGGTGATTAGTTATTTGGCCAAAAACTGGGAAGATCAGATTATTTACCTGGAAGCTAGAACAAGCAAGTTAAACGTGAGGATAATATTTGTTCCTGATAGGTAAAGGATCCCAGCTGATATAAATCCAAATCTCTAAGCAGATGAAGAACAGTTCAAGAACTGTCCCAAGTACAACCAGTCCTCAGAACTGTACGTCATCTGAACTCTCTGAAGGAATTTACACCTGATTGTTATTCAACGGGAACTTCAATACTTTTCTTCTTCGTAATGATATGCTGCATAGACCTAGTATTAATAGAATGACATTCAGCTGAGGCATAATAACCAGCCACTACATCAATACTTTCAGATGTTTCTAATCTGTCTGTCAAACACTCATCTGTGTTTCAGGAAAATGATATGCGAGAAATGACAGATGCTTAAAGTGGAAGTGGTCTCCTTCATATTGGATGTTTCCTTTTTTCAGACTCTGGTGTTCCTATGTCTAGTCCTTTACTATCACTTATATTAAGATCTGTGTAGGTGGTTGTGTGTTGTTAGTCAAGCTGTTTTCAACTAAATTGGTATTAATTTTTGGTCCCTGAAAAAAACTTGAGTATAGTAACAAGAAGTATAGTTTGGAAGAATATAAACCGTGCTCAGAGCACACCTTAGTTCACTCTTGAGTTCCAAAAGAAAGTACCTTGACTTTATTTGTAGCATGTAAAGTTGTCTTGCTGGAGTTAATTTTTGCAGCCTCAGAACCTGAGACCTCTGTATCATGGTATGAGGGTGTAAAGGATTGTCTGGACTCCAGTTCTAAACCATCATCTCTTATTGCCCTGGATTCTCTGAAAGTCATGTAAATAAATCATTTCACCAGTTACCTATGGTATTTCCACATTCCAAGCCTTAAATGTGATGTAGACTTGCACTTTTTTTTCAGATGTTTCCTTTTTTGATCTATCTGTAATCACTTGACAGCTATTTTCTCCTCATCTATCTATTGAAAGAGGAGCCTTAAAAAAAATGGTATCAACTTACAACACCTTTCCATTGGACGGATTTGCAAGATCTTTGATGAAGAACAGCAGCTTGTCTTTCATTCTCATCACACTCCTATTTCAAACCACAGAAAATGGCCTGAGGAATGAGGAGTTTGCTGCTTTCATGTATTCCTAGATTGCATACTAGAATTACAGGGGTTTGGCCAATATCTGTACAAACAGTGTGGTCTCCAAGAGCACAACATGAACAGGCAACTTAACATATGTAACAATATAAGGGAAGCCTACACTGCATGTAAACTCAGCCAGAAAGCCCTTGGAGTTCATTAAAGTGAAAATTGGTAGAATAATATGTCAGGGAAAAATTTCTCAGTTCACTTAGTTTAAACTGAATCAGGATAGAAGCATGTTATGGATTTATTAATGACATAAAACTAACGAACAATCATCTATATTTCCAGGGTCAATATCAGTAAAACAACATATGAATCACAAAACTAGACTCTTAAACAAGATCAGATTTTGGCAAACACACAGGTTTTTGTGTTTGATACACCATGCACACTCTGTTTAACCTCACGTTCTTACTAACAAAGGTTGTTAACATTTCATATTGAAAGATAAAGTATTAAGATTATAAACCTTAATACAAAAGTTTTGGCAAGGACAGGCTGCATGAACATTACAATGGAAGACCCCTGCTAGAGGTAGGTAGAAAGGCTTCTCAGAAAAGACATTCTTCATTGTCTGGAGTTGAGCGTGTACATAATAGTAAAAAAGTATAACACTCTTGTTAGTACTTAAAAATCTCCTAGCTTGGCTATGGATTGAATATATGACAAACCCCTATGGTGTGACTGCAAATACAGCGTGCCTGAAACCTGAAATCATACGCAGAATATATATGGTGTGTCAACACCTGTTCACATTAAAAAAAAAAAAAAAAAAAAAAAGTGGTTTAAATATATCTATACTACTGATGGCACTGCAGATATAGCCTTAAATGCATATTTGCATTTATTGTCTTTGTCTAACTTCTTGGACACCCAATCTTTGCTGACACATCCAGCCAAATACAGAACATATGAAAGGAGATATATATTTGTTTATTAGTTTTTGAGAAGATGCCCTTTCATTTTTCCAGGTGCTATTCAATCCCAGTGGAATTAATAAGAGGTACATAATGTCTGCTGCAATACTGGAGTATGTTTTCATACACAAAACAATTTTCCCTTCAAGTTTTGAAATGTTTTGTCATTCAAAACATTTTTGTCACATTTGCTTATTTTTATGCAATGATTCTTTTGTTGTGATTTTTTTTATGGTGCAGAAGAGGCTTGACCAATGTGTATCTTTTTGCAGTTTTGACAGGGCAATATTACTTTTAATTATGCTATAAGAAAATCTCTTACAATTAAAATTCTATTTCGTTGCTACATAATACTTACCTGGTAGTCTTCTGTGTACACTGTTATACTTGCCAATTCCTGAAATAATCTTAGGTTGAAGTTTCACAAGATAGCTGATAATTGGTTCCTGGGCTTTTTTTTTTGCTAGTTTAAAAGCTAAACCACCTATGTGGGGAGTAGAGGAACTCCAAGCTGATGCAACTGTAGCAGCAAAAACGGGAGGCAAGTTATAGACTGGAGTAAGGCATGTCCCTGTTTGGGCTGCCTTGAGCAGGAAAGCTCAGCCATTCTGTGAACCTCTGCTGACAGTGTGTATGAATTAGGAGATTAAGTCCCCACCAGAAAAATAAGTTTATTTTAGATTATTATATTGAGTTTGAGTGGCCAGGTTTTGTTAGTGGGGGGGCTACAGTGTTGGCTTCTGTGAGAAGTTGCTATGTCTGACAAAACCAATGCCAGCCAGCTCCAAGATGGACCTACCACTGGCCAAGGCCGAGCCCATCAGGTAGCACCTCTGTGATAACGTATTTAAGAAGGGGGAAAAAACTGCTCCACAACAGCAGCTGGGAGTGACAAGTGAGAATATGTGAGAGGAACAACGCTGCAGACACCAAGGTCAGTGAAGGAGGGGGAGAAGGTGCTCCAGGTGCTGGAGCAGAAATTCCCCTGTGGCCTGTGGTGAAGACCATGGTGAGGCAGGCTGTGCCCCTGCAGCCCATGGAGGTTAATGGGGGAGCAGAGATCCACCTGCAGCCCGGGGGGGATCCTATGCTGGGGCAGGTGGATGTGTCCAAAGGAGCTGTGACCTCATGGGAAGCCTGCACTGGAGCAGGTTCCTGGCAGGACTTGTGACCCCGTGGGGGACCCATGCTGGAGCAGTCTGTTCCTGAAGGACTGCACCCTCTGGAAGGGACCCACGCTGAAGCAGTTCATGGAGGACTGTCTCCCACGTGAGGGACCCCACGCTGAAGCAGGGGAGGAGTCTGAGGAGTCCTCCCCCTGAGGAGGAAGGAGCAGCAGAGACAACGTGTGATGAACAGACCACATCTCCCATTCCTCATCCATCTGCACCACTCATGGGGAGGAGGTAGTGAAATCAGTAGTGAAGTTGAGCCCAGGAAGAAGGGAGGGGTGGGGGAAGGTATTTTTAAGACTTAGTTTTATTTCTCATTATCCTACTCTGATCAGTAATAAATAAAACTAATTTCCCCAAGTTGAGTCTGGTTTGCCTGTGACATTAATTGCTGAATGACCTCTCCCTGCCCTTATCTTGACCCATGAGTCTTTCGTTATATTTTCTCTCCCCTGCCCAGTTGAGAAGGGGAGAGATAGAGCAGCTTTGGCGGGTACCTGATGTCCAGCCAGGGTCAACCCACCAGAATGACAGACTGACATATGAAAATATGTGCAAGGCCAGCATATTAGGCTGCATTTGCTTTGAATAGCACTGTTGACAGTCTGTGTTGCAAAGATTACACACAAGGTTTAGAATATTATCACTTAACAGTGCCACAGTATATATCATCATTTCGGATGAGTGTTAGCTTACCAATAATATGCTTTTGCTTCTTATACAAATCTTAGATAAAATTGTTTATATATTGGAATGAATTACACCTTATTCATTAAAAGACAATAAAACTGCTATGCTATCAGCTGGGAGCTCTGGCCCAATTGTCTGATGGGTGAGGGAAGGGATAACGTCCTGTGTAATTCCAAAAGATTGTGCTTTATTAAATCTGACTACTTTCTTCTCTATTTTTATCTATTTTTAAATGCTTATTTCTTAGTGTCTCAGATGGCACCAAGAGCTCCTCTGGGAAGAGAGGGAGTCTGTTAAATGATTATTTAGTAAGCTGTAATGGTATTACTGTTACAATAATACTATTTTTTTTTTTTTTTTTTAATGATAAGCATGTGGTCAGTGGTGAAGACGGGAAGCAGGAGACAAAATAACAAAACTTCTGGACAAATCTGTCTGGAGGGTGGCATGCACACATAGCAGGAGGGAAGAATTAGAAGGAAGCATCGACAAATCACTGCATTGGCCCATGGCTGAAATGTCAGCTGTGCTTGCAACATCTCTCCACAAAGCTTAGGTTTACAAAGAGAATGCACTCAAGTTACTACCTTGAACATAATGTTTGAAACGGGGTGTCAGCAACCAGTCTGTCAAGACCTTCAGAAAGGAACAAAGTGTTTTTAATAAGAAAACAAAGTAGCATGGAACAGCAGAATAAAGACAGAGGGACAGGTGTTTCAAGTGTAAAAACTTTAGTGAAAATAGAAAGGTAAAATCAAGAAGTGAATCTTAAACAACATATTCAGCTCTATCACAGGGAGAAAGAGAAACAATAGGGAGAAAAGGACAAAACCTGGGTGCAACTGTGTTACTGACAAGAACTCCCAGAGCACTTTTACAAAGAGAGGAAATTATTAACTTTTGTTACACAACTGAGAACTTCAATATCTCTCTAACTTGAGATGCATGAAGTTCCCCTGATTTAAGGGAACATTTGGAGGGAAAGGCATCAGATTACTTTCCACAGAACAGCAAATCTAAGAAAAGGGTAATCCTTCTTCTATTTGTCATCATCTTTAAATAAATATTCTTGACACATTTTCACAAAACTTCATAACTTAGCACAAAGCTCAGATCTGATTGTACAGGAAGATCGTCCCTCTCTACCCCCTCTCTCCTCACTCATTATCTCTTTCCTGAAGTTTCTTTTCTTCTCTACCTCCCTGTTTTGTAACATATTCCGTATTAGTACATTACTTAATCATTTTAGTCTTTCTACATAGGGTTTGTCAATACAGTATTTTGGGCAATCAAATGTATGACTGCCCAGTAGAAGTGTAACAAGCTGCACATACACAGGACAGCTACGACAATGCTATTTCATAGGAGTCTGCCCATAGTTTGAAGGGAAAGAGATAAAGTGTTTTGGTTTTGTTCACATGTTAAGTGCAAAGTGATTTGTGGTCTTACAGTGTGAACAGTAAAGTAGCTGATTGTCTTACGGACTGCAAGGTAGCAATAAATGTTAGGACAAGGAGCTAACTGTTCTTTCTTCAACAATTTAGGAGAATAACAGACTGAGCTCCAAGCCTTTCCTTGAAAACTTAGACAGTAATATTTCCTTGTAAATTTTCCCTGACAAAATATTAGAGTCATATCAGGAAAGACGGAATGAACAGCCCTTTGTTTCTGTTAAAAGACATTTCTCAGTTTGATGCAGCATAATACACCATCCCAGACTGTCAGAGGCTTCTCTAATTATGTGAAACTTTTGCAACAGTACATTTTTAAAGATATTATGTAAACAATCCATATCATAAACCTAGTTTTCTTATGACTTTTTGTCCTTTGTGTGTCTTCTTGGATATCATGTGTCTTCAACACCTAATTATATGATTTAACTATAGAGTTTGAGTTGAAATTGCTTGCATCATGAATTATGCTCGTTAGAAGAATTTGACTCTCCAGCTTTCTATACGCCAGGTTGGAGTAATTTCAACACTAGCAGGCTTATGCTTCTTTTTCTGAAGTAATTTTTAAATTAGATACAGAAACCAGAATTTTATTCAACACTGAACTTCGTTACCTTCAGCTTCCAGAGGTTTGGATCAAGTCACAGCCTTGATTGTTATATTATCCTCTACTATCAAATTGTCATTTCTTATTAGGGTTCTTACAGTCCTTGACAAAATAACCCATTTTAACTTCAACTCTGGCAGAGGTGATTAAACTGCAACACATTGGTTAGCATTAGGTTTTCAGGATGAAGGTGTGAAACTAAGCAAATCAGTAGAAGGCATGAAATCACTGGATTTCAGAGGTTGACCATCTACCCAGCTCAGCAATGAGCTCTGTTATGTCCAGAGTATCCTTACGTTTCTTACCAGTCTTCCCTGATACATGTCTCTCAAACACAAAATGATTTTCATGGGTGTTTCAAGAAAACTAGACATTCCTGGTTTAAAACTTGTCTTCTAATGATCAAATTATGGACACCATAACTGGAAATCTATCCTAGTCAGAATAGAGCAAAATGAAGTACAATCCTGTTTATTTTGAAGGATTATTCTGTATTTGCATACAAGTGTTAGCTTAGCCCTTTCTGGCCAGAGAGCTACATGGAGAACTGATGTTGTGATTAGTGACTAGAATTTGCCCTTTTCAAACTCCACGAATGCCAAAATGGGGTTCCTTCCCCATTAAACTTGTATGGTGTACACCACTCCTGTAGGACTTTACATTGAATGTTGTGGTGTGATTTTGTGTTCACACACCTAGATGTCTATTTCCCACTCACTGGAAGAAAACCAAAACACCTAAAAAGGTTTAATCAAATATGAATTATATTAGTCATGGAAAAGAATGAGATGGGAATACCTCCAAGATGTAATTACCTTAGGACATTCTATCCTAAAAAGGATCCTAAAACAATTTCTGCAGACTCTTAAAAGAAAGTCAGGTTAATGATTTTGTGTAAATTAAATGCTGATAAGACAAATCCAAACAGACTTAATAATGTATACAGCTGTTGGATATCTTTTGAAAATGAGAATGGAAGACTCTCAAAGGTCTGAAGAAAATACAGGGTTGCATGTCATAGAGGGGTTTGAAATGGAAATACTATTTTTTTTCTCAATAGGTGACTTTTCCACATTCTTTTCTAAGGAAAATTAATCCAGCTAGTAAGTTTTATTGTTTAGATTCCAAATATCTTTTCAGGTTTTTTATTATTTCTAAAATGGCAGCTAGTTACACAATGTTGAGATTTGACTCAACTGGTGATTAAAAACCCTCAAGATGTTTTAAAGAATCAAACTTTAGTCAAAAAATAAAAACACCAGAAATGAGACAAATAACACTCCATAAAAGCTTATTTAGAAAAAAAGCATGTTTTCTGTGGGAAAAAAATCCAGATATGAGTGGCAGGTACTTATACTAACAATTCAAAAGGAAAAAAAGTGATCTGTTCCATCACCATCACAATTTTATTAGGTGATTAACAATTGATTTGTTAAGGATTGCTTGCAATGACATGGAAGACAAGGGACATCAGTTTTTGCACCCCTCCCCACACTCTCTGAGTTCTTCCTAGGAGTGTGCTGGATTTGGATGTGTCTTACCATACCCTTCAGAAGCTGTGATTAATCTCTATCCTGTCTCACCTCTGTGACTGATCAGAATTTAGTCACTGTTTCAGATCTGATTGTCCTGAGAAATTGCAGGTAGATGTGTGCTAGGATCTTGATGACCATCTGCTGTAGCTATCAGCAATGCATACCACTTTTATAACACTTGTGCTGGTATTTTGAGTCCATGCCTTCACATTCATATCAATGCAAACATTTTTATTACTATTTTCCACAGCCCTGGAAGACTCCTGGGCTTTAGATTTCTAATACATTGTAGGCACTTTGGTACCTGCTGGCAAAAAATGACAGCTATATAAGATTTGTAAGTGTTCTTCTCAAAAATCTCCCAAGCTTCTTGTGTTCTTCAGTATTTCAGCAATACATTATAGTAAACTTTCTACTCTCTTGGCCCAGAAATAGAATATAATTTCCTTTTATGCAGTTGTTTTTGCTCTAAATTCTAATTTGATCCAGTCTTCATATTCTGTTTCTCTATTTTATTGTATTCTAGTTATTGTGTACCTTCCCACTTTCTCACGCCCTATTAGTCACCTTACTCTTTCTCTTTTTATCCAAAATAAACTGGAAAAGATTTGAGAGGAAGGGCAAGAGCCACTTACCATTGACAACAGAGACAGAAAAAAATCTTTTGAGTAGTGAACAAAATATTTATTTCACTCATAAATAATATTCCAAATACTCCATCTATAAGTTATCTGAGTCATAATATTCTTTCATTAACCTGTTCCATATGTCCTGATATATATTTCTCAAGGGCTAACTCATTGGCTGATCTCAACTATATTGATTATAATGGAGATGTCAGCTGACATCAGACAATTACCTTGATTCAAGGATACTTCAAAGAAATCCTGTTCAGATTTGGTGCATTCTTCTGAGCACCCGTGAATGAAAGCCATCCCTGTTAAACTCTGTCTTCTGTTTGTGTATTCATATTAATATCAAGATAAAGATAGATGAAGATGAAGATGAAGATGAAGATATGATATCAAAAAATAGATGACTGTACACCCCATGGGGTGCAAACATCCGGAGAATTCAAATCTACTAAAGCTGCTGCTGAAGCAAAGCCAGACTGAAGAAATAAATGTTCAGGCCCTCAGGCACTTGGGTTTTTTCATTTTCCAAAGGGAAAATCTCTGAACAAATAAGGAGGTCCTGTTTAAAATCCTGCTGCTTACTCAGTATAAACAAATATGCTCTCCATGATTAAAAAAACCCAAACAAAACTCTAAATGTAAATAGAAGTAATTCATATTCTTTCTGGTCAAGTGTCATGATAAGACAGGATTGATCATTGAGCAACTGACATCATCTACCTGGACTTGTGCAAAGCATTTGACAACATCATTGTCTCTAATTTGGAGAGACATGGATTTGACAGATGGACCACTCAGTGGATAAGGAATCAGCTGGATGGTCACACTCAAAGAATTGTGGTCCACAGCTCAATGTCCAAGTGGAAAGCAGTGACGAGTGGCATTCCTCGGGAGTCAGTACTGGGACCAGCGTGGTTTAATATCTTTGTTGGCAACACAGACAGTGGATTGAGTGCACCCTCAACAAGTTTGCTGATGACACCAAGCTGTGTGGTGCAGTCAACACTCTAGAGGGAAGGGATGCCATCCAGAGGGACTTTGACAGGCTTGAGAAGTGTGGGCCATTGCAAACCTCATGAAGTTCAACAAGGCCAAGTGCAAGGTCCTGAACATGGGTTGAAGCAATCCCAAGCACAAATACAGGCTGGGCAAAGAGTGGATTGAGAGCAACCCTGCAGAGAAGGATTTGGGAATATTAGTGGATGCTAAACTGACTGTGAGCCAGCAATGTGCCCTCACAGCCCAGAAAGCCAACCGTATCCTGGACTGTATCAAGAGAAGTGTGGCCAGCATGTTGAAGGAGGGGATTCTTCCCCTCTACTCTGCTCTTGTGAGGCTCCACCAGGAGTAGTGCCCAGCTATGGGGCCTCCAAAATAAGGACATGGACATGTTAGAGCAGGTTCAGAAGAGGGCCACGAAGATGACCAGGGGGCTGGAGCACCTCCCTTATGAGGACAGGCTGAGAGAGTTGGGGTTGTTCAGCCTGGAGAAGAGAAGACTGGGGAGACCTTATAGTGGCCTTCCAGTACTTAAAGGGGACCTACAGGAAAGACTGGGAGGGACTCTTTATCAGGGACTGTAGTGATAGGACAAGGCGTAATGGTTTTAAACTGATAGAGGGTAGATTTAGAATAGATAAGAGGAAGAAATTCTTTCCTGTGAGGGTGGTGAGACACTGGAACCGATTGCCCATAAAGGTTGTGGATGCCCCCTCCCTGGAAGTGTTCAAGGCCAGGTTGGACGGGGCTTTGAGCAACCTGATCTAGTGGAAGGTGTCCCTGCCCATGGCAGAGGGGTTGGAACTTGATGATCTTTAAGTTCTCCTCCAACTCAAACCATTCTATGATTCCATGATCATTGAAAATTGTCATGCAGATTTTTATGCCAGTTGGAAGACTTTTGGCAGTTTTCTTAAACTGCCTTTTACAAAACATTTTTTCCTTGAAAACATGTGAATTCTTTTTTCACCCCAAAAAATAATTCTAACCCTCAAAAATTAATTTGCTGTGTGGGTATGAAATAAAAAAGATGAAGAGAAATCTTAGGTTACAGCAGAACATTGTATTCTGCTGCGAGAGTCCAAGTAGCAGGAGTTCTTCTTATTAAGGATTTGTTATATCTGTCCCTATGCAAAATTGAGAGATCACCTTGATCTTTTATGATGTTTGTATAAAAAAAGGAAATTATGTGAAAACCCACAGTGCACATATGAACTGGGGTGTCTGGCAGTTGCTACTAACTTCAGAATGTACACCTCTGGAGATCCACAGAGCAGTTTGGAAAGATACAAGCTAGATTTTGGGAAGAGCATACCTGCATTGGCCTGATTAGGGATAAGGGATATGAAACAGAGCTCACACAGCAGGGGTATTTCAGAGAAGAGTACTTTGTGCTTTTGGATTTTATCTTAGTAGAAGAAAGTGTCATGATCTGGAGGGAAAGAGATGTGAATTATAAAGAAAAAGTATTATTGATTAGTACTGGGGTATTTAAAAGTAACCTATAAAGTTAATCCTTTAAATAAAATACTTATTTACCATCCATAAAAATCACAATTTGTGTATAAACTGTAGTGTCCCATTTTTCCTTCTGCTGATCATTTAATATATTTTATGGGGTTTTTTTTGTAAAGCAAAATAATGCTTGGTGAACCCCAGAAGAAAACTTAATTACTGAGACTGGTTACCTTCTTCCCACATGCTTATTTTTCAGTGAAATTCTTGCCCATCAAAAGTTCTGGGTAATTTGAGCCCTCAGCATGCTGCCAGGTCAGCTCTGACTCTTTCCCTGAATTCATAATGAGACCTGTCAAAAAATATTCTTCTTCATGTTCTCTTCTGCCAGCTTGCAAGCCTAAGTTTTGTTCCCAGTTATGGTGATATACATCCCCATTCTGTGGCTAAATGTCTACTTTTCGTGAGGTAGTGAGAGACCTCATGCAAGTTGAGGTTTTTCTTCTGTTCAGTTAAATTTTAAAAGCTTAACAAGGCCACCAATTTGACAGGAGATAGATGAGTAATGGTGATAGAATGAAATGAACCATAAGGCTTCAAAAATATGCTAAGGGTTAATTTTTAAGGTAGGTTCAGAAAGAGATGTAAGAAAACAGAAAGAGAAGTGTTCCTAGACAAGCAATCTATGTTTTGTTCACACTGTGTTTGTGCATTTGCCCTTACATGCAGAAATCATTTTTCTCTTTGTGAAGGGCTTGTTTACTTTTCCTTATTCCTGAAGCACATCTTATAGCTAGATAGAGAAGACCACACCCAGGTTTATTTTACTGTTGTTTCAAATGCAAAAAAATATAAGTCCAAGAATTTTGAAGGATTCTGAAAGAGATGACAGGAAAGGTGACTGCAAAGAAAATGTACCTGAGGAATTACGGCTATGAGTAACCTTGTTTTCTATCTTTAAGAAATAACCCATGTGTACAACTGCCCTGTTGATGTCACTGACCAGTCACTTTCATGTTCCGCATCAGTTTAGCAGCAGCAGTCACAGACGAAGATTTTTTTTGGTTATCTGTCTGGACGATGGCCTGACTGAATGACAAATCTAGTTTAGTATTCTCATAGCATACCATGAGGCAGACTGATATCCTTTTTAATAATCTTTGTATGGAAATGGTTGAGAGCCTGAATCTTTTAAGACTGGATAGAAAGAGTCCCGGTCATCTGGAGAATCTGAATGTGTGATTATAAAAGAAGAGAGCCTTAATAACCCTTAGCACAAGAGCAGCACATTCTGGCATAGAGACATGATGTTTGAGAAAGAAAAGTATACAGTTCTTAATTAAATTAGTTAAAGGAAAATTCAAATTCAAACAGCAGTAGGGAGAAATCCCAGTGGTGTCCAAAGAGAAAATCCATTCTTTGTAAGGAAAACTGTGGCTCTTTAATTTGCCATGCAGGCTGTCAAAATGCTGGTGTTTCCCCTACCTTCCTCACATCACAGCAGGTAAGAAAACAGCATCCATTGATTTGGGAAGAAGTGAATAATTTTATCTAAGAAAGTTACCCAAAAATACATTTAGAAATAAACTTAATTTCCATTAGGGCAAGGCATCTTTTATCAGAGAAAGCATTTTAACTAATCTCTGATAAATCTGAAAACTTTTGAGATTAAAATAAAGCAGAGAATCTAATCAACAGGAAAAGGAAAGAGTGAACAAAATAAATAGAAGAGTGTGCTCTAGTATTTGGATCTAATGGAGTTATGGTCCAGGTACTTTGAGTTCAAACAAGTATTTCAAAGATGTTGGAACTAACAGTTTCAAAGTGAAAATAGGTCATTAAACACAGCACGTTGAGACAGTCAGTTTAACCAAGTGAGTATACAGAGTAGACTCTTTGTGAGGTCATCTTTCAATGGAAAAGAAAGAAAAACAAATGGCAGGAAAAAATAATCTTCTAACTTCTGTATTGTGAACTGAGAGTTTGGGGCCTGGGATGAACTAGATGGTCTGACTTCTGTATCAGTTACTGTAGGAGAAATGATAGGGCTTTCAGACACCTAAAGAGATGTGGGAGTACTGGTACTGAATTTGTTTTGGTATACTGGAACAGTGAAAATTATATGACCTTTTTCTATTTTACCTTGGTAAGACCTTTGGTAATAACAGAATCTGAAGAAAGACAGCAAGTGTGCCTATGCAATAAAAATTGCACCCAGAGGAGATTTAGGTACTGACTTGCTGGCGTTTCCTATTGATATGGAAAGTAAATCTTTTATGTCAGATTTTTCTCCAAAACTGAGAGATCATCATAAGGATGATATTTGGAAATCAACCAAACTGTATTGGAGTTGACCTCATTTGTGCCCTACAAATAAAACCTCGTTATGAATGAATGGGTATCATGGGTAAGAGAACCATGCAGATAAGTGGATTTGGTGTTCTATAGACCAGTCCCATCCAACAAATGTGTCTCGGCAGAAAATGGGATCTTTGCTCATTCGCACCTGCTGATATAACATATGATGTCAATGCTGGGATATGCACACCCTGGATATACAACTGGAATACTCTGCTCACATATCAAACATCCCCGAGGTAGAACATGCTAAGAAGCTTTTTTTTCCTTCTAAGACTACTGTCCTGGAATCCACACCCTTCTTGGTTTAAGAGGATGAAGTGGTATCAGGCTTGCACTTTGTCTTTGAGTTATAGCCATATTTGTCAATTCTGAATTTTAAGATCTTTTTGTGTTCTACATTTAGAAGAATGATAGATCATGCACCAGGAATCTTGTTCCTTTGAAGCAGACAGTGCACATTTTATGTGAGTTCAGGAGAGAGTTTTGTCCGCACATTGCTCAAGGGCCAGAAAGTCTACTGAGGTGAAATACAAACTCTTCCCCAGGGCAAAATGAACAAGGAAAACTTGCCATGCAGCTGAAGAAACTCACGGGAGTTGGGCACTTTGTCTTAATAAAATAGTCAGGAGGATATGAAAGGGTGCTGGGTACATTTCATCATGACTTCCAGAGTTACTGGAGGAAAATATGTTTATCTTCATTAACAAGGCACATACGTGCTCATAGATGAAAAGCAAACATGGACTAGAAATCTTAAAAAGCTCCTGATAGGAGCAATTACCTCTCCTTGTTAAATCCTGTAAAATCAGAAGAGAGGCTTCCAAGCCACCTCACCATCTTCTTCTTTATTGAAATGAAGTTTTTCATGACAGGAAAAGTAGCTGTTAAACATATGACTGCACTACACAACAGTCCTTATGTAGAATGTATATGTCAGTGAAAGTGCTGAGATAGGCTGTATTGTCTGGGTTGGAGGTTTACCAGCAGAAGACTAGCATTTCAGTTGTTAAGTGTGTTATCAGGATGTTATCTTAATTGTAAAAATCTCTTCTGAAATATTTCAGTCATAATCCTGAGAGAGAGGTGAGTGCATATTTTTCTTTAAGGGCAAATGTAAGTCTATAAGGTTTAAAAACCCAAAATAGTGGTGTTTTAGTTGGCAGCAAGAGTCCTGGGCAAGACCCAAATGTGAAACTTTCATCCATGCTAGCCTTCCCTAGGCCTAGGGAAATTGTTTTTATTTTAAAGCATACAAGTTCATGCATTTTTATTAGCATGTGCTTAGAATTCTGTTTAACACTTAGCAACTACCAAAGACATATTAAACTTGCTTTAGAAATGTGCTGTCTAGTCATAATCAATGTTAAGGGTGATGCCTACACTTTGCGGGTTGACATTTGCAAATAAGCTATTAATTCACATGTGCTTGCTAACTTGCTGTGCAATGTCTGAATTCATTCAGGCAGTATCACTGAAAGTGATTTCTGTAGAATTCTCTAACAGAATTAAAGAGATTCATCACACAAGTACTACAGAAGATGGCCTTTGACATAGCTTGGCATTGGTTCTTTCAAAGTTAACTGGCATTTGTTTTAATTCCCCACTCACCATTCAAGCCCTGCATTGATGACTGACAGAAAAAAAGAATTCTGCCTATTACCCATCTTCTGTAGTGAATATCCCACATTTAATAGAACACCTAAGATGGCCTGTTTCAGATGTGGATCTCACTTTTTCTCATATTCTCTCTTTTCTTCCACTAACTTTCACAAACGTGGGACTGTAAAAAGGACAATACCAAGAGTACATTGAAATAAATTGTTCTCTTCTCTTCTTCTGTAAACAATCTAAGTAGGGTTCTGTTTACTTTCAACAACAGTAGGAGAAAAAGCAATAATAATAAAGCCATTTTTCTTGACTGAAAAACAAACAAATATGTACTAAAACTGTTGCTTGCCATTACCAGTAGTATAGCAGTGTTTGCACCGCTGCTGATCCAAATGCCTGAAGTACCTGACTGAAATGAGATGAATAGAGAACTTAGTAGGGAAAAAGAAAGTAAAAATTGATTTTAAATCATTTTTTGCTTCTGTACTCCCACAGTTGCATGTCTTCCTTACATGTAACATGGCAAATTTCTTTTTCCTCCATTTTAGATGACAGTGGGTTAACAATGAGATTATTCTAAATTTGCCTTAGAAAAGCACTTTTTGGACAATTTCTTTACAAAAAAAAAAAAACAACCAAGAGACAGACATAACTTGCAACAGGCAAGCACACAGTGTGCTGACTGCTCTTTGAAGTCATCTGTCCAGGTCTTCTAGCCCTGAAAATTGCTGCTATGTGTGAGATAGTCTAGTCTCCTCTCACCATTTCACAAGGAGTGTGGTACAACTCTGGAACTGGTGGTGGTTCAAAGAGGGAGCAGCATCTCTATCGCTAGGGTTTTATAAGATTTAGCCAGACAAAGTCGTGGCTGACCTGAATGTGCTGGTGATTGTCTTCTTTCTAGTGGGATATTGGACTGCATGGCAAGAAGAAATAAATTATTTTCTTTTACATCTATTTTCATAGTTAAGTTTGGAGATGTCTACAGAAATCTGCCCATAGGGCATAGTTAGAAACAGAATAACACTGTGAAATGAAAACACATTGTTAAATGAAGAGCAAAAAGGAATAATGAATACTTTCTAAAGACAAACAATGCCTGTTACTTTGCATTTTTCAATTTGTGATCGCAAGCTGTGCCCAAGAAAGATGCTGAGATAAGAAATGCTGGTCCCTGTACTGAATGTAACCTGACAGCTGAGCAGCAAAATGATGTCAAAGTGCTTTTCTGGAGCTAGTGATTATGTGTACTTAGGATCTGAAGTGGGAAGAAAAATAAAAAAAAATTCAGAAACTTTTCTCCTGGAACTCCACATGCTGCAGTTACAGCTTATTCATGAGCCTGCAAGTCTGACAATCTGAAAATATGAGTCAAAATGCCAAAGACATTAAAATAAGTGAGTCACAAGCTGGTGTTCACTGTTCTGAAGACCAGCTTTGCTTGTAGAAAGAAAATGAGTGCCAAGATGAAATTTTGTGAGGGACAACATTTGTATCGAATTTCACTGGCTCCCTAGACAAATTTTGTTCAACATTTGTACTCTCTTATGATGTATCTTAAACTACAGGACACTTAAGCCACCACACATTCAGTGACATTTAGAATGCAGGCCTAGGTGAGATTTATTCTTTTTTAAGAAAACAAATTGAAGTCAGAGTCAAAGAGAGGAGTAGAGAGAAATTGTTCACTCTGAACTCATCATGAAAACTTTCACACTGCACAGGACTGGAAATCTTGTCATACTAGGAAAAGGGGTTTACTTCCAGCAGCAAATCGCAATGGTGACTCCAGAGATGGTTTATCATCTCCCAAAACACCTGCATGAGTATCTTTGTTGGATAGTGAAGAATCAAGAATATTTCAGTTGAATTTGAAAAGGCAGCTCCTTTCTGGAATTCGAAACAAATATTTATTAGCAGTTTCAGTTACTGTATAAGAAAATTATTATTATGTGAACATAACATTAGACATGTTGAACTACAAATGTGGCATTAATATAGATTTTCATGTTTAAATAGGGAGTGGAAATGGCATTTCACAAAAGCATCAGACTCAACTGTGCTGTAAAGCTTCATGAGCTGCTTTAAACAGCAGAAATTAAACACAACAGCAAAAAGTTCCTGGATGATGCAAATCTAATTAACTTCTATTTTTTTTTCTCTTTCCTTCCACACAATTAAATATTTATTACCATGACAGTAGAAAAATTAACGGAAATATTCAAAAGTACAAGGGTGATCATCACAATGTGTTTTACTCTGCTGTTAACAGAGAAACCTTTCTTCCTATTGTAGGTATTTTCCATAGAACATAATATTCTTTAGCATGAAGAAAAACACCAATGGATTTTGAACACATTTTTACTTTAATTTTCATGATGTTACTTACGTTTTTTCATGCTTATCTGGACAGACATTTGAGCAGTTATTCTAATTAATTTCTTGTTATTCAAACTGATATTTTTATTGTCAAGACAATTAGAAATTAATGAAGTGGGATTTGGATCCACTAAAGATCAGAGCTGATTTCTTTTTAACTAATTTATGAGGCTTTAGATATTTAGTTCACTGGCCTTTTTATTAATAAACATCTTGCTGTTTCCTAATAAGACTGAACAAACAACAAATCACAAATTGCTCATTGTTAAGTACTCCTGAGCACTTCAGCTGATAAATTACTGAAATGTGCCCATGCTGACACAAAGATTCTTATTACTTGTCAATAATATAATATTAATCTCCAGTTCTGAAAGTTAGTTTTGGAAAGGGAGGAATGATAAAAGCTTCATTGTTATTTTAAAGAGTGGCTTGTACTTGCACATAAATATCTCAGGTCTACACTATTCTAGGTAGTGTAGAAACATGTAATATATGAAAACCTCCTATACAAAAGCAGTTTATAATATTAAAGTGCAGTTATAGCTGATGAATGAGAAGACAAGTCAAGATGGGTAGAGGGAAACAGAAGACATCATGTGGAAACAAATAGGAAAGATTAGATATTAATTTTGCCAGGTAGTCAAAGTAATGCTACTATATTTCTGCTTTTAGTTTTCTAAGCAGAAAAATGTGTAATTGTTTCCTGAAGAGCATGAGTAATAGCATGTCTGAGATCCATTTTATTGTGCATGTCCTATACGGTTGATCTATTCACATGCTGTCAATGCAATGTATCCATAACACTTACTGCAGAGTTGTAAACTAAATACAAATCATAGTAGCAGGTCTAATGCAAAATTCTGGATTTTCTATTTCAGTGCTGCAGAGTTCATCTGTACATGTGCAGGAACTGTGACTTCCAGACAAAATGAAAGTTCAGTCGAATGGTCACACTAACAAGACTCTCTCTGAAATGAAACATGGGGTTGGAAAAGAGTATGTGCACATGAATATTTTGATAAACAATTTCTTGAGAATGAGAGACAAAACTTGTCCTTAGATATTCAGTTTGTTGTCTATTGTATTGCAGTGCTATGTGGAGTCTCTAAACTGTTTGGGTCCCCCTTCTGCTGTGTGCAAATAAAAGGTCTGTGTCTCTTCTAAGAGCAGGTTACTCTTTCAGAAAGAGTATCATTTTTATGTCCTACCTTTTAGGTTAATTGTATCAGTTCTCATGAGCTTTCATAAAAAATGTTTATAATTAAAATAAATTTCAGTGGAATTTTTGCCCACATGGGAACTGTGCAACAAGAATTATATGTAGCTTGTAGAAAATATTTTACTGTTGGATTCTATGAATTCAAATTTGGTAGAGGATGACATAGAAAACAGCTTGCAACACAACTTGTAAAGACAAAATGACAGGATCAGTTAGACTTTCTTGGTACAGACATCAACAGACATCTACAAATGCTTGTAATAGAGGGAGCATTACTTATGCTCTCAGCAGTAGAAATCAGTATTGTTTAGCAGTGTGACACCTTTCTGAAAATACACTGCTCTGTTTACTTAGCCAATATAAGACAGTAAAGAGAAATCATGCATTTTAGTACTCTCACTCATACTCCACCCCTTTCTCAGTAGGTAAAATGCTGCAGTAAGGATGTTCTTGTGGGAATTCTTCCAGGACTGACAGTCCAGCAGATAAATGCAAGACTGTGCTTTACCAAAAAGTTAGAAAGGACAGAGCAGGGCCTCCTCATCTCAGAGCTGACAGGGCATCAGAGCAAGGGTTTGGGGCTAAGGTGTGCCTAGATTTGTCTCCTAGAGCCATCCAGGAGTGTAAAACTCAGAAAGGTAGCATAAAGGCATGTACATTCTCTTACATAAGTTGCACAGAATTTCCTTGTTCACAGCCTCTGTGTATAGTGTTTATGGCTCTAGCTTATCTTTTAATTTCTTTCCTCTCTACCTTAGACAAATAGTAAATATGATTTGCCTTTATCTTTTTCTGAGAGATGGTTAAGTAGCTTTCTAGTTTGCTTATCTGAATGTTTGCTTTACAAATCAATAGAAGGCTCATTTCCTGTGTCTGATGAGAGCTTTGGATGAACAACAACAACACTATTGTTGGGGCCAGCTGAAGCATTCCTTGTTCCAAAAACCCCGCTGAACAAGCGTGACATCAAACACTACGGTTTAGCAGAACTTGAACTTGCATGTGCGTTCTGGTTTGGATTAGCAGGTATGCCACACTGAATTTACCATAGTCTTTTCACAGTGGTAGGTGTTATCAGCCATTACTTTCACAAGCACATGGAGTCTTAAATAGTGGTTGGAAGCGGATTTTATTTTTCTGTATCCAGAAAAGAAAAGATAAGAAGATATTTTATGGCTCTTATGTAGTGGAGAGAAAGAAGCAGAGAAGACCTTAACCAGCAGATAGATGATCTGATGGCCATGTCGATGGTTGGAAAAGGAAGCCTTGCAATGATTCTACCACCAAGTAGAGAACATGAAAGGTAGTGCCTCCTTCACATAAAGTTGCACACTTGAATTCAATGTCAGGCAGAGAAAAGTCTGCTGTATTAGTCTTGCAATTATATTGTTCTCCACATACAGTTATATTGTTCTCCTCATATAAAACCAGAACACTTGTTCCTCTGAAATTTGTTGCCCCTTATAATCCACAGAGTGTAAATCTGCCATGTAACATAAACTACCTCACAGTATTATTCCATGAAAGGAACCAAAAATGTTCAAAATAGAAGCTTAATACAAGCCTGTCTTACTATTCTGCCAGGTACTACTTACTTCTTGTTACCATGACAATTCAGCAACTTAATATCCTCACCAAAATCTACTACAGGTAATAAACCCATTCCATGGGCTACTTAAAAAAAAAGGACAACTCATCATCCTATATATAAAAAGAGAAAGTCACAATTTAAGACCAGAAGAAGCCTGATGAATCAACAAAATAGCAAGGTGTATTAAAATCTCAAGCATAGTTTGAACTGTTGAAGAGAAGCTCATCAAACAGATTTAATCTTTAGACAGTTGCCTTCAAATGCAAATTGACAAAATTAAACTTTTTCTTTTTTTTTCAGTAACAGGTCAGCCACAGATTCCTCTTTGTCTAACAGCAATTTATTCAGCATATTTTCATGTAGCTCTCATTTTCAACCAACTAAAGCTAATCAAAGTTTCAGATAAATTATTTCTAAAGAGCTTTCTGCAGAAAAGTGTCTGCATCAGGAGCCAGTAAGAGATAACTTTTCAAACTAGATAAAACAGCATGACTAAGACGGCTTTGGAAATTCATGTAGTTCAGCCGCTATGGTGAAGATGAATCGTAAAGGCAGTTTTACATCCATTGTCAGCCCATTGCTGGATTTTATTTGTTCATTGTTTCCTAATTCTCATTATGCCTGTACATTGCTTACTGCCTTGTGTCAAAAAGAAAGAAGTGGCGAACCAAAAATAGCTTAAACTTGTGTTAAGCTACTCTCAGTGCACAACCATCCAGACCTGCCAAACAGCTGTTATAGATTTATGCTATGCAGTCTTAAATCCTACCTTACTCTAAAACAATCCTCTGCTATTGCTGTTAGCAGAATATATGAGCTGAAATAGATTCACTCAAAGTCTTTTCCATCTTTTTTGTGAATGTGTTTTTGAATGACTATGAACTTCCAGCTGTTCTGAAACAACCATTAGCAATGTCTCTTCATATTCTAGGACCTGAGTATCTGACCATTAAGCTGTTCTAACACCACCTAGATTACCTAAATCTTCAGAATAAGAAATGGATGAGATTTAGATCACAGTCCTAAACTGAAAGGAGTAGCTAACATTTCATTCAAAGGATTTATATTTACAAGACAAATAGGTATTTCTTAAGGAAATTCTAGAAACATGGGTGTCTTTCCAAAAGTGTTGGAAGAAATCTTGTGTGTCATAGGATGAAGTTGAATACACATACCAAAGTGCTGCTCACACAGGGAATTGATTAGGTTGAAGAGCATGAAAACATATGGTAAAAACCATAATACGTTCCAAAAGTAGTCAATAAGGATAAGAGGTAGAAAACAGAAAAAAATGTCTATGTAGTTTACAGCTCGTTCAGTTTCCCTGTAGTCACCATTTCATTTCAAAAGCAATACAGAAACCATGCTAAAACCTTGCATTCTGTAAATTCTTCTGCCTATAACAAATCTTGCAGGTCACTCATGCTTAGAGGTACCAGGCCAGACTTCCATTTGGAAATACCAGAAAATGTCAATGGAAGTTTAACTGAAGAGTTGCAATGTAAGTGAAGGCCTTAAACTGATAAAGATTAACTACCAGTCAGAGAGAAAAAAAGCCATCTAGACAATATCAGCCAGTTAGAATAACACCTCCAGAGAAAGATGTGAAGAGATGTGTCCTACTGAGCATGCATGATGCAAAGCCTGAGTCTGGACGGAAGATTATGGGACTCTTTGTTATAGTACGTCAAAGACTTTCCTTGACCATAAAGGTAAGCACCACCTTTAATTTATCAGCCAAGCTAGAAAAGGCAATGTACCAACTTGTAGAGGCTTGCAAATATTCCACAAGCCAGTGCTGCTGCTGCAGGGTGATATTAGATTTCATTCTAGAGAAAGGGGAGTAGAACTTGCGAACCACTGTTCTCAGTCAGATGCATGGAAGCTGTTGTTCCCCTTGCACTGCAAAAACAGGATCACACATTTGGGACAGAGGGAATGCAATATTTTCTGTGTGACTGCAGGTACACAACAATAAACTTCTCTAAATCAACACACTGATAGTAAAGCTGACTGCAGAAACAGCTTTAGGAGTCAATGCTAAAGAGGAAAAGGCTGTTCATGTGAAATGCAAGCCTGTGACAAGTATTTTATTTCAGCCCATAGAATATACTCATGTTGGCAATATGCAAACTAGAATTTTTGCTTTGGAAAATGTCTTCAGGTTTGACCACAAACCCCTGCAGTACATTTGAAAAGTATGATTCGATGCCAGTAGTGAAGAAAGGGAATTATCTTAACTGTAAAGTTGCCACTGATAGAAGGAAAATAATATAATATCCCCTAAAATAGTCTCTACTAAGAAATAGTAGAGAGTTGAGATTCATACTTATTTTATACCCACCTTTTCCATCCCAGTTATTCCGTTACTCAAAAACATAGTCTTACTCTTTCCTCTGTCATGTTTCTTTCTGAACATCTAAATTCCTATTTCTTCCAAGAATGAAAATGATCTTGGGAGCACAACAAGTGCAACTCATTGCAATAGTATCTTTCCAATACTGTGGCATTTCATAAAGGCTGAAGTCCTTGGAAGATACATAGACCTGCCTGATACAGACTTCTCTCTCTTCCAGACTTTGAATTCCACCTGTTCTGTTAAAAGGCACTCTTAATGGAAAACATACTTGTCATTCAGTCTTTCTTTTCCAGTGACATAGTTTCCATTTCTAACTATGCCTGCCGGTTGGTCAGCTCCCAGTCTGCTTGGCCAGTTTTACTGTGGTCTTCCCAGTTGACATTAGAGCTATAATGATTGTTCAAATTAATTCTAGTCTTGCAGATAACATCTGTCTGAGGCATAGCTGATGTTATTTTAAAGATGTGGATTCTAACTGAAAAAAATTCATAGGGCTTGGTGTTTAAAGTCTGGTTATGACCCTTAAGCAGATTTTAGTGGAGCTTTTGCTTTTTCTACTGTACATAGGGTGTTTATACCCCTTGCTGGATTTTAGTACAGTCTACGAGTGCATTGAGAAACACGACTAGTAATTGTAATCCATTTGTTCTTTGAAGTTTGTCACTGAGACTGATCAACAAGGGCATTTATTCACCAGTTCCCTAATTCTTCAGGCAGCAGATGAAAAAAACCCATATTACTCTCTCAGGGATGGGAATTTGCTAGAGTCCTTGAATCTTCCTAGTCTAATCTAGTTCATAGGTCTTTCTGGTGAGACTGGAGAATTCTTGTCATTATAGTGAAAAGATTATGTGACTCACCTAAAATACAGCTTATCTTTCGGCTAGGTAATTTGTGAGTTGTGTTCTGAAAAGGTAATGCTATAGGAGACAGTGCTGACTGGCTCTAAGCTTAGGTCCACAGGAATAATAACGTAGTGACCAAAGGGAGAGACTTGCACTCAAGTATGTAAATTATCCTGATGGTTTCCAACCACCTAATGACAAATATTGACATCACAGAGACTGAGAGACAAAACCAGATCCTTGAAGACATAAATCCAGAATAAGTACTGAATCACAATAATCCCAATTTGCTTTTCCTTGTGATATGAACTCTATGCCATGTTCTAGGCAGCGGTAAGCCATGACCTACCCATGTGTTTCAGTTCTCATCAGGAAATCCAGCAAGGTGTGTCACAGTGTCATGGAGATGGCTATATTGACACTTTCACTTTGGACATGTTTGATACAAATCAATCTCCATTTTAGTTTAGGAAGCATGGAGAAACAATATACACGGTATATTGCGTAAACAGTAGTTCAGGCAGTAAAAGAAATTAGATAGTATGCATTTCTATTTTACAATCTAGCACTATATAACCAGACTAGGCAACCTGACTTGCAAGTTTTCTAGTCTTCTGCATGCTCAGAGGAGTACAGAACAGTGGGAGGAACACAGGTTCTGACCCCACTTCTCCATCAAGAATACCAAAGCTGAAATGAGTGGGACAGTCATCTGTAGCCTGTCTGGAAAAGGACCTTACAGTTTCTGTACTGGAGAAGAGAGCTGGACAGAGAGAAAATGGAAAACCATCATTCTTTACTTGAATTATTGGTCCTTAAGTCAAATTTAGAATAAAATAGCTCAGTAAAGAAAATCTCTGAGGAAAGAAAAATCTTAGTATAAAACTTCCTAAGCTAAAAAGACAGTAGAATGAACTATCCATTGTGCCAGTAGACTTTGATTAGTCACATCATTGTGATTCTATGGTGAACTTTTTTCCAAACCGACCAAACAAAATGGATTGAAGTAACCTTCTCAGTGGATAATGGTTTTTCATTGGGAAAAGAGACAGGTCAGTGGAAAGAAAGACAATGAAAACTTATTTGACAGTCAGAATATCTTGATTGAACCATGTTATGTAAATTGGTTTACTAAGAAGAAATTACAACTTGGAGTATCTCACTATGTTTTCTATAATGATACTAGAATACTGTTGTAGAGAGTAATAGTTTTTTCATTTCTAGAATTCAGACTAGTAAACTTCTGCATTCTGACAGAGAGAGAAGAAAAAGGTTTCCCAAGACTTCAGTAGGTTTACCTGATGTAATATTTCTGGTTTGGCGTTTTTTTTAAAGGGATTATAAGAATTGTTTGTCTTCATCTAGACTGTGGTAGATTTTGATAGAATATGTAATAGGAATACATATTATATCTGGTATTTCAAAAATATCCATCTACTAGAAAAGATCTCCTTTGGCTAACAAAAATATAAATTGAATTCGGATCATTTAACACATTCACACAAACCATTCTTGGTTATGTTAAAAATCTTTGCGAATCCTCTTTAGTGTGTGCATGAGTTCTCTGCTACACCATTTCAGCTACAGCAGCCTCTGAGGCACAGTTGTGACAATGGAGAGGGCTGTCTATATTACTCTGTTCCCAGACAGGCTCCCATGAGAGGTCGTTCCTCAGCTTTCCACAGAGGACAACATTTCATTCCCTTGAGGAACATTGGCAGTAGCAAAGCCTAAAAAAGGGAATTTGGGTCATCAATTCTGTCTTTGTATCAAGTGGAGCACCACAATAATATAATGGTATTGCTCCTGTTCCCTACCTAGCCCAGGGAACTTTGCAAAAATCCCAGTCCCACAGTGTTGACATTCCTTATGGAGTCTCAACTTTTAGACTACATCAACCTCTTTTTCATTTGCAGCTTTTTTCCTGAAAAACCAATGGAATGAAATATCTTATACAACCAGTATTTTAAAATAAATGTTGCTATTCTTCACATGCAATGCTAATAGAGCTACCATTAAAAACAGTGAAACAACATTTCAGTGACTGAACTTATATAAGAGAATTTCCATATTTCATTTCATTTTTCATTTGCTAAGAGTGAAGCACTGAATTCCCATACTCTTTAAATATCCTCATTTGATGATCAAAAATAATTTAACAGATGAGAGCCATTTAAATGAATATAAACTCTTATGCTGTGTTTATCTGCAATATTTTTAACTGCTATTTTTCCTATACAAGTACTACTTTGACCTAAGATACTTCAAAATATCCAAGATACTCATGGGAATAAACATTATAATTAGTAAAATCAGAGATGAGGAACATTCATTGTTCTTTTACTTCTTGATTCCATGAGTAAACAATGGTCATAAATTAGAGATTTTCTATATTTCAATCCTCATAAAAATTATTTTTAAGACCTGAGGGACCTGGAACTCACAATGAAAATCTTTTGAAATGTCCAGCCAACCACACCACACAGCAGGTGCTTTTGAAACCACAAGAATTCCCTGTTAATGAGCTCCAAACAACTTTGAGAAGACTGGCAGTCACACCCCCGTCCCCCATAAATCTTTTGAATTACAGACCAGTTTTATTAACTGTAAGTGATGGCTCATATGGCAGACAAAATATCCTCCGACACTGACTCTACTGCCTCTCCTAGAGCTGTAGCATGACTTTTGTCCAGCAATAGCTTCCAATCACCACACGTGTATGCAGGTGATTAGTGACAAGACCATGTCTCCAATTCACTACAAGACTCAAGGCACCTGTCTTTGTTAGCTAAAAGAAGCCAAGCCTGTTGGTAACTGAACAATCAAGTGACATGATTGTTCCATGACCAACTCTGTGGATTCTGTGGTTGAGAGAATGTATTCTTATCACATAGGTGGATGTCTAATGTTCAGCGGAAACTATGGAAAATTCCATAGTTCAATTGACATGTTAAAATCAGAGGAAAAGAACATCTTTCCTGACACCTGCAGAAGTTAAGCAGTGCAGTCCTTGAATCAGAAAATAAGAGATTACTTACTGCTTGCATTTGAATACAAGGGCTGAGTTGTGATAGCAAAGAAGGGATTTGGGTTTTGGGTTTTTTATATGAATAAAAGTGACACATGTAAAAAGGAAAGGAATGTATAAGCTAGAAAACAATTCCTTTCTTTTTCCTCAACCTGAACAACCCTCTACTCTGTAAGCTGCCCTTACATTCTCATGGCATGTACTGTCTTGCAGAGAAATCAGCTTGTGCAGAATTACAAATCCATAAAATAAGTGATGGAATCTCTTCCTTTTCATCTCTCAGCTGTATATCTCTATACTTGGCTTCAGGCTACTCCTATCCCTTCATCAAAGTGAGAGCAATTCTCTTTTTCTCTGGACAGTGCTCTTTGACAGGTATTTATTGATACTCATCTATTCCCATCTTATTTTGGCTCTAGCTAAAAGGCAGCCCTGAGTCCTCCATGTCATCTGTCTCTCATTGTCTTAAAGATGTTTCATTTCCACAGCTATTGGAATTCATCAGTTAAAAATTGGCCCAATTCAAAAAATCATTCACTTCAGAGAGCCTAAATTTAAACCAGAACGATGACTGGAATTCCAGAGCAGCTGCACCTTCCCACCTACACAGAGTCATAAGTCAAAACAAAAACAAGATCCAGACATATCTAAACTTCAGAGATTTTGAAAACTGAAGGAAGATTAGCCCATATTTTCAGATTCCCTTTCCCCCTTGCCTCACACAAATGTAGGCACATGCAGATACATAGTGGGGAGAAATTTCAGGAAAACTAAAGGATGAAAATCCACCTCTTCTTTCTAAATATATTGAAGAGATCCATTTGATTTACATCTTGCCTTGTAAAGTGGTAGTAAAACTTGAAAAACACTGTTAAATGTCCTTGTTGTATCACCATTTTGACAATGACAGGTTAACATGAATCCTCACTAAACCCTCTGAAGAGCTGAGGTCACCAGCATTATGACATTTCATTGATGACTCCACTTTTTCTGAACAATTACTGATCAGTGAAACTGGTTTATCTATCATAATCTCACAATTAAAACTCCAGGCTGGTCTGATCTGCAACCACCTATGCTCATGATATCAGGACCATTCAGTCTTTCTCATTTCTTCTCTCTTATGAAAATTACTTTAAGGCTTGCCCTGGAGTAAGGTGTTGCAGTTTTCTTGCTTTCATCCTCACAGGACCAATGTCTGATAATAAATCAGGTTCACTGCTGATTCGCTAGTCAGAAGCTAAAAATACCAGAGGTGGTGTATGCTTATCTTTAGGGTGAAATTTCTCTCACATGCTTTGGAGACATTCTTCTGATAAACATGTTCCCTTCCTCCATTTTCATTGTCTATAGTACAGCCAATCAAACTAAGCATTGGTATTTTAAGTCTATCATTAGGAAGTGGCATGTTGAGCAGTAGATACCTGAATTCAGCTACACTTTTATAATAGGTTTCAGTGGCAAAAGCGTTGCATCCCAGGTAGCAAACTGCATTCCTTTGGTCTTGTATGAGTTCACTATTAAAAAAAAAAAAAAGCAGACAACAGAGAAAAATAAAACCATGGCAAAAAGGAGGCTTTAAAATTTTAACAGCTACTTGTAAATTACAGAAAAATGTTGGGAGTTAATATATTTGAGTGCTACTGAAATACAGAAGAAGCATTCCATATTTTAGTGTGACTTATCTCTTAAATGTTCAGTTCTGTACAGGCTCTTACATAGCATTTTCATGTCCTGCAAAGCAACAAACATGCAACCCAGAATTAGAACAAGGTGAAGAAATAGCCTATCTCTTACAAAAACAAAACCAAAAAATCTCATGGCAATATGTCACCTTCAACGTACAGAAGAACATAAAACATAAGCCAAAACATTGCATTGCATAGATAATGGAAGTTATTGTTCTGGAGGAATCAGCATTTCTGCTGATGTTTTAACTGATCAAAAATGCACATAGCCAAATGGAAGCTATTTTGAGTTGATGTGTTCTACATTATGGCTAACCATGGTAAATTATAGCTGGAGTTCCTCATGTATATCACAGAACATGTATACCAGATGACATACATATATCAAGGCTCACACCTAATCAGAAGCATGAGTGTGAAACAAGAAAAAAGAAAAAAAAAAAGGAACAAGGAAACAAACTGACATCTATTTCACGGGAAGAAGAACAAAAACAAGTCATACTTTGGATCACCATCTTTGACAGTATCCTTATATGTTACGTTAGAAAGAACTGTTCAATGAATAATTAATCAGACTGTCCCAGATGTCTTCTGCTATTTCCACTGACTCTATTTAGGTAGAGTAGTCATTTCCAATCTCTGCATATTCTAAATCAACTAGATGGATTTTCAGGCCATAATGAGAAGTAAAATAGATATTTCACAGGCCGTTTTACTTGCATATTTTAATCTTACTTGTGCTAATTCACTGTGTCTCAGAACTACAGTGATTGTTTTTATGTCACACTGGGATGTAAACCATGAACAGTGAAGTATGATCTTTCAAGTGTTGTCAGAAGTGTTTGTGTTCTGTATTCTAATTTATTTTTTTAAAGTTTATTTTAAAGTAGACTTTGTAAACTAATTTTTAATCTAGAAGGGTGAAGACCTGGGATGTCAGGTTTTTGTGACTTGAGGTATTCTGTTAAATAGAGACCCTAAAAAAGAGTGACCTAAGAAAAGATCTAATTTTCTAGTCATAGTCGTAAATCAAAGTTCTCTTCCTGTCTTCATTACTGGTAGGTATCAACTTGTTGCATAATTCCTAAGTAATTGCATCTTGATCTGAAAATACCCAGTATTTCAGTCCAAATATTATGCCAAACATGAAGCTGCTTTCTGATGTACTGTTCTCAGGCACAGGCAACCAGAACAAGTCAGTGATCCATGGAGAAGAGAGGCTTTTTACATTCAGACAGTTTACTACCTCAACTATTCATCAAGCCTCATATCACCAAATGGAAAACATTTTCATGTTGCTCAACATTAGTGACTAGAAGAGAATACTGAAACACTTCCTAAGGATATTTCTTGCAATATTTTTATAGAATATGCTTCTTTTTTTCCTTAGGGAATTTGGGAACAAAATGTCTTTATTTTAGATTTTATAATCATTAGTATTCATATCAAATTGCTTCTTTTTAAAAAGCAGCCTTTTACACAGTACCCTTCAGAGGGAGGAAAGTGAATTAATAGTTATGCATTTCCTGGAATAATACAAAAGTCATTAATGGAAAATATCTGAAATTCAGTGGTAAAATGTCTTGATGTCTGGCTTGGAGCATACACATATAACAACTATCAACATGTCATTACATTTTTGGATAATACTTATTAGGTTCAAAATATTTGTTTGAATGTACCAAACAAGCTCAAAGTAAACAGTAGGGAAGGAAACAGCTTCTAACTAGAAGGTGTTTTTAGAAAGTGGGGGTAATCTACTGAGAAAAATGTTGCCCAGATTGAGCACTTTGTCTTCAAAGAAGTGCTCTTCTTTATATATTAATTACATTAGTTTAATTGAGGGATTCAAGTCACACATATGCACACACACAAAAATCCAAGATTTGCAGCCTGTTAGAAGGCTGACAAAACTCAGAGAATAGATATTCATTGAATCAGATAAGCTTTGAGTCAGGTGCTACTTCAGGAACATGTAAGCTCAGTGTGGTAATGTACTTCTTAGTGTTACTGATGATTCATGAATCTCTCAGCTCCTAGGGATAAATGCATTCTAGTATGAATAACAGGATCATAGTAGGTCACTTGGTGAACTCAATGGAGGTCTGTTAAATTTGTCTGGTATGCAGAAGTGGTTATCAATTTGAAAAAATAATCATCATACTCTCCATCACAACACCTGAGTGTATGGAGGCCTCTTCCAGACTGACTGGATCTCCAAAGACAGATCTGTCACTGATGGAAACACTTGTTGTAACTGACTCACTGTTTGTGTTTAGCAGGAATGGGAGGCCAAGATCTACATCTTGCCTTCAGGACACTGCTAAGGGAAAAGTAAGAATAGGGCAACCATACATGATATCTTTAACCCTAATATGTTCCTAGCCTACAGATATTTTCAGATAAGGGATTTCCAGTGCCAGGTGAAACTTCTTTTTTTTTAACACCATCAAATAAATTTCTATTCTGTGAACTTGTTAAGCCTCCCTTGGAATCCAAGAAAAAATCCAGCACCTACAACATCCTTTGACAATGAGTTTCACAGATCTATCTCCATTGTGGGAAGAACTTTATCTTTTCGTTTGTTATGAAACTTGGTTGTATTGAGCTCATATACACTGGCTTTATTTGATATTGCTCATATTGGTTTTATTTGATGCCTCCTAGTTCTTGGGTTGGAATCCACTCTTCTTGCGACATTGTTGATTTTACAGACATCTATTATATCCACCTTCAATTACCTTCTTTCCAAATTGAGAGGTTCTATTTTGCTGAACTGTTCTCCATTCCATGTCATGTGGCCTTTTCTGAACTTTTTTGATATCCTTTTGGAGATGAGAGGATCAGAAGTTCACAGGTTTCAAGCTGCAGGAGAAACATGTCTCCATTCAACTTTATAGACACCATTCAAAAAGGTGTAGGAAAAAATACAGAGAAGACTCTGGTCTTAAATATTTTAACCCCAAGATTTTATTTCTGACTGATAACAGTCATTCAAAACTCATCATTTTGTATATGACATTGCACTATTTTTTCTGTGTAACACTTTTAAGTTCATCTACAGTGAAATTCATCTGCTATTTATTGCCAAGTCCTGTATTCTCTGAGGCCCTCTTTAAAACTGGCCCTGCTCCAAATAATTTGGTATCATTAACGTATTTTGTTACCTCTGAACAGCACAGATCCCAGCAGATATCCTGTAGTTGCCCTTCGTCCCTTCCTTGCAAGAACTGGCAGTTCCTTCATTCTGTGTTTCCTGACTCATATTCAGGCAAGAGCCTTCCCTCCTGGCTTGCACAGCATTGCAATGCTTAGCTTACTTTAAAGCAACTGGCTTTTATCCATTTGCCTAAACCTAATGGGTTTACGAAGGAGAACTTTCCTTTACAGACATCCTGTTGAGATCATTTTCATGCATGTGTCTGATAATTCTGTTCTTTATTAATTTGCACTTACTCTAATTCTCACCAGAAACTTCTGTTTCAAAAGCCAACTAGATTCTTGTTTTCAGGGCTACAATCCATCTGATTCTGATGGGACAGTTTAGGGAGGAAGCAAGTTACTTGGAGGTGGGAGGAAAGACAAGAATCTTCTCAGTTTTAACACTGATGATGTAAACATATTTGAGAAAACTGCTAGTTTGTATACTTATTTAACATCTAGCACACTAGCTCAAACTAGTAATAAAGACATATGTATAGGATGAAAGTTCTTTCTGAGAGACACTGTTTCTTTTTTCAAAGTATTAGTTAATCTCATTACAATCAGCAACAATTCTGGCACCACCAAGCAATGAAAAGTATGATTGGAAAGTGAAAATAAAATAAGGAAGTTTTCATTATTTCTGCACTGAAAATGTATTATAAGCTATTGTTTGTATTTATCTGTGAATCTGGCAATTGCAGAATGGCCTCATAGCCTGAATAAACAAATAATAAAGAAGCCTTCTGATCTAAAATATCTTCATTTTTGGGTACAGATTGGTACAGGACTCCTTACATTGTGCTCTTTTATGAGAGTTTATGTTTTCTTGCCACATGGGTTCAGCCCTGTTAATAAGCATAGAACACTAGGCATCTAAACTAAATGGAAGACAGCAAAGATGTTCCTAGAAGAATGAAGACCAGGATAAAATGGCCATAATATAATTTACATGTGCAGTTAGGTGTGGTAAGAATAAATAAAGCCTCTATACTGAAGGACAGAATAAAAAAAAAAAAAAAAAAAAAAAAAAGACTTTTCTCTGTTGAGATCTTTTACTTCTCTATCCAAGGTAGGAGAGAGTTTTTCTTACCTGGTTACAGTGATTTCTTTTGCAACACTAAGCTAAATTTGCAGAATGTTTGAATGCAGTTTTTAATTTCATTGCCCCTACGTGCATGCTGGGGATGAGCTCTTCTTAACTTGTCAAATGTAGCTAATATTAAATTTTTTAACAGTATAATAACACAGGACCTGAGCTGTTTGTTTTCTTCAGTATAATGACAATGTTAGCAGACGTGTAGTGACTCATAACTCCAGTCCCAAATATGTCTTCTCTGTAAATCTATAGGGCCTGTTTCTGATTGTGATGCTACAAGAACAGTTTATGGACAGTATCTGGGAGGACATCTATCAGTAACATCTGTTAGAAATCTAATGCACAGCAGCAGGTGGTGTAGCCTAGAAGTCCTATTGTGGTGCTTTTAGCAGTCTCATAACACAACACTTGAGGATTCAACTATTTTATACCAAATCTGGAATGACCCAACACCATCAGAGAGGCAGATCTGCAGGCCTCCAATGAAATATTAATAGTGGAGCACCCTAGAAGGAGCAATACAAACTGGGAAACACTGATGTTCAGATGTGTTTTATGCTCTGTGACACAGTAGCTAGCATTATGCTGTGCACCTGGGGGATGTCTGGACAGACTTAGTGAATAGAAGAATATGTTTATACATTAATGTTGCTCATACAAGAAATGTTGCATCTGGACATGACCCAGAGCCTGATCCCCATCAGTGGGGATATTTCTTTTGCCTCAGGTGATTTCATCTCAGCCTGTATGTTTAGCAGGCATGCAGAACGGGTCTCAGATACTTAATAAATGATTGAATGTGATATAGTCTACAATTTAAAGTGAGCAATAGGTGCATTGGGTGACTGTCTACAAGCTGTTTGCTCTGTAAATTCATGTTGTCTCTTCCACATAAATAATGTTGTAGTTCTGTAGTCTTGCAAAAGTGGTATTTTAATATTCCTTATTTTCAGCATCACTGCAATGATGAGCCTGAGTTTTACCTGCAATGTAATGAACAGGTATTGATATCTTTTAATTACTTCCCAGATAGTTTGGTAACATTTTTCTTTGCCACGTTAGTATTTGCTGAAGAAGGAAAAAAGCATTTAATAAAAAGTAACTTAAGAGCTTAATTCAGATAATAACCTTCTTTTAGTGGGGTTTTATGTACCTAGAGAGACTTTTTTCCCAATACATGTTGTCTGCTTGCTCGTTTGTTTAACCACCTTGCTGATTGCTTTATATTTTCCTCTGTAATTTCTAAGTCAGAGGAAGTAGGAGAGTGTCTAGCACCCTAGCAATAACTGTGACTGATAGATCTCTATAATTTTAAGGGTGAAGTTAGAAACTAAAGAAGCAATAATTTCCAAGGGAGACCATAAAAACAGTTTTCCCTCTTCTCCCTCTCTTGATTCCTGAAAAAAACACTGAGGTAGCATGTGGTCTGTATAATCTAAGTTAGCTGTAAAATTCCATCCGCACAGCTTAATTACTCATTATGGAGACTACAAGGATTTAAAGAAACAAATTTAACTTTGTTTATAGAAATAAATATTTGCTGTATGTCTTTTGACAAACTGAGGTATCTTTCTGCCAAATGACATTTTCAGTTAATAATCTTATGCTTCTACTTGCTCATCAGGTTTCTTATTTATTGAGGGTGTTCAAAGTTCTCACAAAATTTAGGCTATAACGTTAAGTTACCAATACAGTTCTAAGTTGCCCAATTTATTTTTTTTTAAAGAGATAAAGGAGCTTCTGAAATTCTACTTGGTGTTCACATTTTGATTGCTCAAATAGGTTTGCTAATTGAAATGGCTATGTAAGTCATTTCTAAGGACCACTACAGGAAAAACAAGAAACAAGTTTAAAGTCCTAAATAAAAATTCCAGTCCTGAATTTTAATTGTTAGGAAATTTAGCAAAAGGAAACTCCATCCAGTTTCCAAGTTAAATTTAATAATGGCCAGTTATCCATTTGTTTTGTTCCAGTATTGTCATTTGACTTAAATTTGGTTTTCTTAGCCTAGAAAACCAGTCATTGTAAGATAAGAAGCTATTTAGGTTAGCTGGTATACGGTACCTTTGGCAAAATGTCCATTGCATTATCTCCATTTTCTCTTCACCTTCATGAGTTCAATTCTACTTCCCTTCAAAATTTGTTCTTACCCTTTTTTGTCCTGTTGAGATTATACTAATGATCCTAGAGTTGTATTAGTAATTTTTTTCTTGGCTTCTTAATTAAAAGTACTGCATTTTCAGATGCCCAGGGATATGGTACTGCCCCAATTTTGTTAGAAATCTCTATTCTGAGACCACAACTTTGTGTGATAATCATAGAATTCTGGAACGATAATTCTGTCTCCTCAGGTAAATCTCACACATTCTTTGCTTCTACACCTTCTTTACTACTTTCAATCCCAACTTTGACCTACTGGCTGACATAAGCGACAGCATCTTTTTTTCTCTGGCTCTGGGTTGCATTTCTTTAAAGAGAGTGACAGGATGAGATGGATCCCTCTGGAGGTAGGGGGAAATAGTTATTTCCCAAGGGAAGAAAATGTGGTTTGAATGGAAAGATACTTCCAGATATAAGTAGTGAGTAAGAAGCTGGGAGTCTGCAGATCAAGTAGAGGATGTGGAGAGCTAGAAACTGATGGTCAGGCTTCAGAGGAACAGAAAGTAAACTTCCTAGGGACCAGAAAGTATTGTGCATTTCAGTTTCTTAGACATTTTAGTCCCTGTAACAGAACTATTTAGTATGCCTAGCCCCATCAGAATGCCAGTTCCATTTAGAAATCCTTTAGGAGTGCCCTGTAAACTTCCTAGAATTGTGAGGCTTGAAAGTCTGGAATTTTTATGGCAGCAAGAGGTCAGCCAAACAGTACTTTGCTTCTTTTACATACAAGGACTCCTGAATCATAGGCCTCACTGAGATGAAACATTCTCTTCCTAAGACTGGATGAGATCAAAAATATTACCCTACCATTAGTAATACCCACTGACTACTCTACCTTTTCAGCTGAGCATACTTGTTGTGTTGGTACACTCACCAGAGTGCAGACACACAAATATTAGACCTAAGTTCTACACAGTTGTGGTGGGCTGACCATGACTGGATGACAGGTTCCCACCAAAGCCACTTTATCACTCCCCTCCTCAATAGGACAGGGGAGAGAAAATAAGATGAAAGGTTCGTGGGTCAAGATAAGGATGAGGAGATCATTCAGCAATTACCATCATGGGCAAAATAGACTCTACTTGGGGAAATTAGTTTAATTTATTACTAATTAAATCAGAATAAGGTAATGAGAAATGAAAACTAAAACTTAAAACACCTGCCCCCCCACCTCTCCCTTCTTCCCAGGCTTAACTTTACTCCCGAATTCTCTACCTCTTCCCTCTCAGTGGCGCAGGGGGATGGGGAATGGAGGTTGCAGTCAGTTCATCACACCTTGACTCTGCTGTTCCTTCCTTCTCAGGGAGAGGACTCCTCACACTCTTCCCCTGCTCCAACGTGGGGTCCTTCCCATGGGAGACAGTCCTCCATGAACTGCTCCAACATGAGTCCTTCCCAGGGGCTGCAGCTCTTCATGAACTGCTCCAGCGTGGGTCCCTCCCACAGGGTGCAGTCCTTCAGGAACAGACTGCTCCAGCGTGGGCCCCCCACAGGGTCACAAGTCCTGCCAGCAAACCTGCTCCAGCGTGGGCTCCTCTCTCCATGGATCCACAGGTCCTGCCAGGAGCCTGCTCCAGTGCAGGCTTCCCACGGTGTCACAGCTCCTTCGGACACATCCACCTGCTCCAGCATGGGGTCCTCCCAGGGCTTCAGGTGGATATCTGCGCCACCATTAACCTCTATGGGCTGCAGGGGCACAGCCTTCCTCTGGTGCCTGAAGCACCTCCTCACCCTCCTTCTCCACTGACCTTGGTGTCTGCAGAATTGTTTCTTTCACATATTCTCACTCCTCTCTCCCAGCTGCAGTTGCACAGCAGTTTTTGCCCCCTCATTCAATATGTTATCACAGAGGTGCTACCACCATTGCTGATGGGTTTGGCCTTGGCCAGCTGTGGGTCCCTCTTGGAGCCGTCTGGCATTGGCTCTGTCAGACATAGGAGAAGCTTCTAACAACTTCTCACAGAAGCCACCACTGTACCCCCCTGTTACCAAAACCTCGCCACACAAACCCCATACACCAGTTCACAATGCCCATGCCGTTTCTTCTTGTATATTTTAAGAGGGTTTACTAAATTAATGATATTAACAAATTGCTTTGTTTAGGTCCGTAGCTTCAGGCCCTTAGACTATGCAATGCCCTACAGTTTCCCAGAGCTTCCTGTCTGCTAAGTCACATCTCACATCCAATATTCAGTATAGTGATTATCTCCTTGGGAAAGAGCCTGTGAAGACAGTATTATGGATCAAAGCCATGATGGGAGTGAAGAAAATAGAGTTCTGTCAGGGAGTGGTAAGGGTGGGATGCTTCATACAGAAAGGACAGCTGGGATTCAAGGCAGGAAGAGGCAGTGATGGTGGAGAGAGTCCCACCACACCAGAGTAAGGCAATCAGGGTAGAAACAGTGATGATAACCTGGTTCAGCCAAGGTTTGGTGGTCATCAGGCAAGTCCACAGTGACAAGGTATGTCCATGGTAAGACTAGGAAGATCAGCCCACAAGCCAGTGTCAGGTCTGATTCAGTGAAGGAAATAGTGACACATAGCCATGGCTGCAACATCTCTCAGGCAGAGACCAAGGGCAAGAGTCTGAGCTTGTGAAGAATGGCTGCAGCTTCTCAAGGCCAGGGCCAGGCAGCTACATTGCCCATGTTGGCCCAAGCAGCCTAACCCTGTGAGGAAGAGGATCCTGACACTGGCACACATTAGAATAGTTTAAAAGAACATCTAAGAAAACCTAACAGATCCTGGACTTTTGAAACTTCTTTTCATTAAAGCAGAAACTATTTGTGTTCCCTTTCTCCCCTTGGTGTTAACTACAAACATGTGAATTTGTTTTCCTATCAGGCTGGTGTTACTGTCTTACATGTACTGTGTGTCTTGTCTTTGGGGTGGAAAAGGTTTAACCTTTAGAGTGTATTAGACTGAATGTATCTTATTTTTCAGAGAAGACTATGGGTTCATTATGAAATGTTTTGTTTCAGCACATATTTTTATACACCAGAAACAGTAAATCGAGCAATTCTCGAATATTTCTATGTGCTCCAAATCTACCACTCTCTTGCCTTAATTTAGCAAGGTCTGAAATGTCCTTTAACCTCTTTTGTATTTGTTTAATCATTTGTTGATAAAGCATAAGCTTTGGAAGCTGGCTGCTGCAGTCAAAAGTATGTTTGAGAGTTCCTCATACCTCGCTCACTTGTCTGCCAGTTATTGAATATGCTTTTAAACAAGAAAAAGAAGAAAGTTATGTCTTTTTTCACACAATGTTTTTTTTCCAGAATTCTCTTTCCTGTATTTCAAAATCATTCCACGGTTTTTTGGTTTTAGCACCTTCTTGTTGGCTTCCTACTGTTTTTTTCTGAGAAGAAGCTGACCCAGTTACAGATTAGAAGTACAGAGCAAGAATCCTCTCTATGCATAAATTCTAACTCTGCCAGAAATCCTTCTTCCATTCCTGGGAGCCACACACAGAAAATTGGAACAGGTAGTTAAAAGAGATTCATGGCAACATAATAATACTTTCACAAAATTACCATTTAAATCTGTTTATTAGATTTGTCTTTTTTTAAATAGTGCATTTTTAAAAGTACTGTAAAGGGACTTTTAAAATCACAATAATCAAAGATGTGGAATAAAATATTGATTAGGTTTGATTGGTTTGTTTTATGGAAACCTTATTACTTAATGTTTTGTTTTGCTTGGGACTCTGGTTTGCTCTTAGATACATGAGTTAAGCTACTGTAGGATTCTAAAAGAGCAAGGCTGCAATGTTTGTAAGACATACCTATAATACAGGAGATTTGATGCTACAATAATATACATTACAAATAATTGCAGCTTCTAGCAGCCCTGGAGTTAGTCCAACCTATACTGATTGTTTTATGGCGCACAAGTTTAGGAGTCCAGCAGGGTGGAGTGGCATAATGTCACCTTCCCAAGCAGTTTATCTGAACGCCAAATATTAAACTTGCCCTCTGGGAATGCTAGTGTTTTTTAGGCTTACTCAAGGCAGTATCCTTGAAGCTCTTTCTAGTTTGACAGAAATGATGGTCTATGTATGCTTTCAAGCCTGTGTTTTAAGATACTTTCTTTTCATTCCATTGTCCATACATTCATGGTTTTGACAGCAAAGAATTTGTGGGAAGGAAGGTTAAGTGATCACAGAATCACAGAATCATCTAGGTTGGAAAGGACCTTGAAGATCATCTAGTCCAACCATTAACCTAGCACTGACAGATCCCAACTACACCATATCCCTAAGTGCTATGTCAACCCACCTCTTGAACACCTCCAGGGATGGGGACTCCACCACCTCCCTGGGCAGCCCATTCCGACACCTAACAACCCATTCTGTAAAAAAATGCTTCCTAATATCTAGCCTAAACCTTCCCTGGCGCAACTTGAGGCCATTACCTCTTGTCCTATCACTTATTACTTGGTTAAAGAGACTCATCCCCAGCTCTCTGCAACCTCCTTTCAGGTAGCTGTAGAGGGCGATGAGGTCTCCCCTCAGCCTCCTGTTCTCCAGACTAAACAACCGCAGTTCCCTCAGCCGCTCCTCGTACGACATGTGCTCCAGACCCTTCACCAGCTTCGTTGCCCTTCTTTGGACACTCTCAAGTAATTCAATGTCCTTTTTGTAGCGAGGGGCCCAAAACTGAACACAGTAATCGAGGTGTGGCCTCACCAGTGCCGAGTACAAGAGTAAGATCACTTCCCTGTCCCTGCTGGCCACGCTATTTCTGATACAAGCCAGGATGCCATTGGCCTTCTTGGCCACCTGGGCACATTGCTGGCTCATGTTCAGCCGGCTGTCAATCAACACTCCCAGGTCCCTCATTACAGAGATTTTGAATATGCTGAGAATGAATGGAAAAACATGTTTTCTCTCAAAAATTTTCCATATTTTAGTCTCTTTAACTCATCATCTGGATTTGAGATGACTTTTTTATAGCAGTGGGTCTCCCAGTCTATAAGGATTTTTTAAAAACATTTTAAGCATTAATTATGGTTTCTGTATATTAATACTTCTATTAAGTATATTCTGTTCCATAAGTTTTTATGTCATATTCATCTCATTAAAGCACTTCCTAAATAAAGTCTGAAGGAATCTAATTAACATGTGCCATATGTTTGTTTTTTCAGCCTCTCTCCCATAGAGAATGAGTGCAATGGAATATTTTTCTTTTCATGTTATTTAATTAGACACACACAAGTTATTCTGAACTTCTATAGGAGAAAGAAAGATATTGTCTTTCCCTGATACCAGAAGTTTTTAAAGTCTGTAAAAGTCTCTGTTTTACATTATTCAGTCCTCAGTCAGTCTGTGTCTGAGGTCTGTTTCCTCCACAGGTAAGCTTAATTGCTTTTGCCAGACTGATAAAGCTGGTGACCACAGTTTACCTCAGAATTATGGGCAAAGATTTTTATATTGATACCAATTTGTTATATATAGATAACTATTTGTATATCTTTATAATAGATGGAATCACCTTCAAAGTTCCAAACATTGTTACTTTGAAGAGCATAGCCTCCATGAACAGCAAGAATATAAATATTCTGTCTTTGTAGCATTCAGACTACACTTACATCTTTGAAAAAGGTGCAGCCTAATCTTCACTTGTTTTAAGTCTTAAGTTATTACATTATTCTGAAAAATATTCCCAAATTCAATAAGAAGATGGCATGTGGTTCTTTGGTTATCTGCTTTAATTTAGGTGAATGCTGTGTTTTTTATAATATAAACAGTTTAAGACTCTTTACAGTGACTTTATTGAACCAGTTGGACAAAACCCACACTTAACATTTTTACAACAACAAAGTGAATAAGACAGCAGAAAGGTAAGAATATTATACCCTAACCTTAAATGCAACACTGTCAGGGACAAATTCAGACATCATCTTATTTAGAGACTATTACAGCTGTGGCACTGTCACACAATGCAGGTATGCAATTGTACTCTGCTATGTGGTGTTAACAAGAGTTAGCATGGAGCTAAAGTCTCATAGATTATCTCTTCCCCCAGGTAGACCAACATTAGTTACCTAAGCTTAATTTCATTAAGTGGCAAATATCACTTAGTCCAAGTAACATTTTCTCAGTGTTTTTATATTATCACTTTGTTTGTTCTTCACCATTTTCAGTGAGTGATCCTTCAGTTAAATATTAAAAAGAAAACCTGATATATTTTATGAAATGTTATAACACAGGAAGTGTAAAGAAGGAAATACAGTAACTTAAAGAAGATTTTAATAATCTACCAGCTAGAATTTCTATATTTGTTCAAACAGCTTTTTTCTCTATCTTTGTGTTTAGATCCATCCCACAGTGGAATTCAATGAATTCTTAGAGATGACAGGTTTGCTTCCACTGTTGCCTGTAGACAGAAAATGGGTTGGAATTAGACGCATCTTTGAAAGAAGCTAACATCCTCCCATGGCTCATGTCCAAATGGGTTATTTGAAAAAGGCAGAGAATTGTAAAAACTGTTACTATGAGAATAGGCTTTATGACAATAGGCTTACTTGGATCTCCATTTTCCTAGGCATTTTTCTCTCATCTTGCTTTAATTCATTGCACATTTATTTCTTTAGCACCAGAAATTGCTTTTTCTTTCTTTATGTCAGCACTGCTGTCACAGTAATGGTTGTTCCCAAGCATTGCACATATTTTCATTTACAGCTAAGACTAAGGATTTTAGGACTGCATTTTTTTCTTTCCAGTCCTTCTTCAGAGACCAGTAATTTTCAATTTGATCTATAGTCTTTTGATACCTACAAAAAATTAATATTAAATATTTATAGACTTAAATTTATTGTGGATCAGTACCTCCACTGGAAGAATTTTAGGCAGTGCAGAATAATGTTTTTTAAAATCACAGCTTTAGTGACTTTTCTATCCACATTTACTCAGTTGTCTACCTTACTAATCCTGTTAACTCAGCTTGCATAGTCATCCCTTTCCTTGTTATGCCACTTTACCTGATCCAGTTTAGTACAGTCAAACTTTATCAGTTTACCATTATTACTCTCATTTTTCATTTACATTATATCCATTGCAATTAAGCAATTGTTATTTCCTTTCAACTGCTTGTCTTTTCTAAGCAATTGATTGACATTATTAGATACCAGCAATTAACTTCTACATTGTTTTTAATGATTATCCTCTGTTCCTGCCATTTTCTGATTGTCATCTACCATGAATCACTTATAACTACCATTCTTTCCCAATATCTATCTTTTGCCACTCAACTTTCAACATTTTACTTTGTAATTTGCATTGAACTTTTCACAATAGCTACTCCAAATACTTTGCTGCTGTCACCTCTATGGATCCTCATCTGAAAACACTTTGCTTTGCCATCTTCAATGAATGCAGAATGGGCTTTACTTTCTTTGCTATTTGCTGTACGTAAAAATAGGACAAGTGATACAATGAGCGTTATCGGACATCAAGGGGGTTTTTATAAATGTATATAAATATCTGAAGGGAGGGTGCAAAAGAGAGCGCCAGGCTCTTTTCAGTGGTGCCCAGTGACAGGACCAGAGGCAATGGGCACAAACAGAAACATAAGAGGTTCCCTCTGAATATCAGGAATCACTTTTCTGCTGGGGGAGTGACCAAGCACTGGCACAGGTTGCCCAGAGAGGTTGTAGAGTCTCCATCCTTGGAGATATTCAAAAGCCATCTCGACATGGTCCTGGGCAACCTGCTCTAGGTGGCCCAGCTTGAGCAGGGGGTTGGACCAGATGAACTCCAGAGGTCCCTTCCAACCTCAATCCTGTGATTATGTGATCAGCAGATAATTAATCCTGAGGACCACCTCAAAAACCAGGACTTTTATCAACAAACTTCCTCCCTTTCCTAAAGCTTGTCACTTTTCCTCATGAAAAATAAAGCTCCCTAATTACATCTCATTTCTAGTACCTTATTCACTTTATGTTTCATTTTCTGACTCGTTTGAAATACTTAAGTAATACTAAACATCTCAAAATATTGTTTTGTTCCCTTTTTGCAGTGTAAAACAACTCAGGCAGCTGGAAGTCAGGTGGTATGTAGTTAATGTGGCAAAAGTTACCTACCTTTTTCATCCCCAGCCAATGTTCCAGATATCAAATTATGTTTCCTTTCTACTTCTTTCTCCTTCCCTTTTGGATCATTGGACTTGGTTTCTTGAGGTCTGTGCTTTAAAGGTCGTCTTTCCTTGCAATGGTATAATACAGATAGAATTGGGTATTATAATATGTAATACCTGCCAAATTGTAGTTTAATAGTTTGGGGGAAAGTAATGTAATTTCTCAGCTTTCTTATGCTGGCAAGACAAAAGGAAGGATGAGTGAAATTTAACTATATCAATGGTTGGGTTAGAAAGCTACCTTTGCCATTAAATATGCTTTCAGAAGTGTTTTAGGGTTTTTTATGCTCAACTCCACGGTGCATATAGAATATATAATTAAAGACAGGAACATTTTTTTCCTATGAGTGTGTCTGATGGACAAGAATAGACCTGATAAATTCCAAAGAAAGTTCCTATAGAAAGTGCTGATAATCAATTTTCTCATTCATAATAATACTGAATTACATTTGACACTTTTAAGCTGAGATTTGTCAGTGGTTAATTATTAATGGCAGGAAACAGAAGTCACAAGATTTGGTTACAACAGTATCAAAGAGAGGAAATATGGGTAAAAAAATGAAATGACAGGACAGAATTACTAATTGTCACAGAACTGTAATGTAAAGTGAAGCACAACAATGATTTTTCATTGTATTACTCAATGTATAGCTAACATTCACACAGTCAAATTCTGCTCATTGGTTTTTTTGCATATGCAGAGCTCCAACATAGTACTGAGATATATCACAAAATAAAATTATCAAAGCATATTAATGTTTTTTCATACTCTTAAAGTTTTCAATTTGAAATTGATTTCCCTCAGGTTGAATACAAATATGCAAATTTCAGTCCCTGCCTGTGATTAATTCCAAATGTTTTCTTTAATTGACAAATTATAATGCCATAAAACAAATTATTGTGATGCATGGTGGTAGCAAATTATTTTATTAGTCATTTAATATGACTGACATATTTTCATTCAAACTTAGTGTGATGGTTCGAACCTGGCCAGCAGCCAAACACCATGCAGCCATTCACTCACCCTCCCCCAGCCCAGGGCACAGGGGAAAGGATTGGAGGGATAAAGGGATACTCATAGGTTGAGATAAAAACAGTTTAATAATTTAATAAAATAAACCAATAACAATAATAGAAAGTACAAGTGGGTAATGCACAATGCGATTGCTCACCACCCATCAGCTAGCGATCCTGAAACACCAAGATCCCGTAAATGCAATCCCAGAAGCAAGAGAGAGAACCCCTTCCTTCCTGGCTGCCCCTCCTTTATATGCTAAGCATGACGTTACATGATACAGAATATTCCATAGGCTAATATGGTTCCAGTGCTCTGGCTGTGCCCTCTCCCAGTTTCTTGTACACCTGCACACAGGCAGGACATAGGGAGTTAGAGAGTGCTTGATCACTTAGTCACAACTGAAAACATCAGTGTATTATCAGCATTCTTCTCATACCAAATTCCATACTGAATCCAAACCATAGCACTATTCTAGCTACTAAGAAGAAAAATTAACTTTATCCCAGCTGAAACAAGAACACTTAGAAAAAAATAAGTGTTCATGGCCAGGCACCAGATGAGAGGGCTCTGTGGTTCTGCAGAATTTATGACTCTGTGCCCTGGCAGAGCTCTCAACCTGAAAGAATACTTCAGTGATACAGAAATGGAAACAGGAAAAAGAATGTAGAGCTGGACACTTTGGTTTAAGGTGTTCTTCCTTCTGTTTCTATCTTTAAATAAAGAAGGTGCTTAGAAACTTTCTGCAAAACCTACCTTTCTGTACATTGTGCTCTCTGTCTGCCAACTGATACAGAGGTACACCATGAATAGCAGTCTTATGTTCAGGAGAACAAGGGAAAGATCTGGGAAACAAGCAAGAGCTTCAGGGAAGAACACTGTAATTTCAAGGATTAGATATTTAAAATAAAAGGTATTTCCTTTCCAAAAAATACGCATCTCTATCTAGAGTGTGCAAAAAAGCGTACAGACAGAGTGAGGTACACTGCTAAATCTCTGCTCATCCTAACTGGATTTCTAGATTCACATGTTTTAAGTGAGACCCAAGATCCATATAGTTCAGTACCTTGACACCAGTTATGCCCAACAGTACATAGGAAGGAAGACATAGCAGAAAAGAATAAACATGGAGTGCTATTTCCCCAGAGTAACCTCACAATTTGTAAATCAGAAACATTCAGAGCCAGAAGTGATGTCCTGTATCTTGCTCTAAGAGGAGTTTTCTTCCAAGGATTTCTACAGTTGTCTTCTAAAGTCACTTATATGTTAGCATCCACAGCATCCTATGGCAAGAAGTTCCACAGTAGAGCAACATTTTCTACGAAGAACCACTTACTTTTCTTTTGTTCTTGACACATCTTCAAAAATTTAATATCGTCTTCACTGGAAGAGAGAGTGAATGATTGTTCCATACTTACCTTTTCAAAGCTGCTCATGATTATATAGACCTCTGACATATAGCAGTTCAGTTGATTACCAGGCTAAAGTTCACAGCTGTGCACTTTATTACATTGCCAAACACAGGATGGAAAGTGACCTGTAATCTTCGCTGTATTTGGTGATTGTTCTGCTCACCATGTGTGACGAAGGATAGGAAAAGCTGCAATAAGAAGAACCCTAAGTTAATCCAAGAACAGAATTTGATTATATTTTAGCAACATTCTTCTATGCTGTTCTAGCAGCTGATAGGTTTAGTCAAAAGTATAAAAAGGTAGTATAAAGTTTACCTAGATATATTCCTTTCCTACTTATTTTGGTCTTTATAGATTTTTATTTTTAAAAAATCATGTGTTGATTGCATCTGGTATGAAATAAGATAAGAAATGGGAACACTATGAGAAAAAGGCATAGGAAATGCTTTTCTGCCTTCCAGTTGGTGTGCTTATAACACATCAATTGATATTAAAGCTGAGGTCCACGTAAACTTATGTCAAGCTCAGTGTGGTGTTCCAAGCATGTAAAATGAAAACTACAGAAAATACTCTTTCTCACACGGATTCTAGCTATGAGCACTAACCGTACTCGTATGGAAGGCAGTTTGTGACAAATTGCGTGAAGATGGCTACCATACAGGAGGTTCTTCAGCTTCTTCCCTCCCATCCCACTTTTTTACAGAAAACTTGTTTCTGATTTCTTCTAAAAAAAAAAAAAAAAAAAAAGCCAACTGACTTTTATTACTTTTTTTCTGCACGAAGAACAAGCAGAGTTAATTGCAAGAATAAAAAGTATAAATCTCTTTTTTATTTTTGTATGAGACAGCAAATGACTCCCATTTACTGAAAAAATGACAATGCTGTGGGCCAAATGGACTCCAACACAATATTGATTAGGACTATTATAGCCCATCAAGGAATAAATGGGACAGCAATTTCAAAAATGCTCTTGTATTTTGTGCGATAGAAAGAGAAAGACAAATGATTTGACACAGAAACAGCCAAAGTAACTGGCATTGCAGATGAAAATTATGGACATTAATATGGATATGGTATGCCCAAGGAAACTATGAAAAAGAGATTTACAAATAATTTTATTTTGTTAATTTATTCTAATATAAGTATTTGTTTGAGAATTAATTAATACATTTGAAAACACTTTTAAAGAAACCTGAATGTTCATAACCAAATATGTTTAGAGATTCTGTCTAACCTGTTGGAACGTTCCCAGCTCCTCTAGAGCTGCATGAAGACTTATTCCTTCTCTTTTCATGTGCACATCATCCTACAGGGAACGTAACATTCATCAGAAATGGTACAATGCTTCTTGAATTGCCTTGGCTTCTCCTTTGTTAACAAGTTTTGTGATTGCTGTGCAGTGAGCTGGGGTTTACGTGGCACCGCTCCTCCTGCTGTTTCCTGGGTGTCCCCCCAGAGCTGGTCGCTGCGCTCAGCCTTGGCTCCAGCCAGGGCTGCGGGGGCTGCTGGGTTCAGGCATGAGGGGTGGCAGTGGGTTGGAAGCACCCAACACTTCATGTCTGGAGCTGAAAGCTCTAAGGGATGAATTGTACGACCAGTGGCCGAGGCCTTATCCCAGCAGTAGATTACACTTTCTGCTCAGAAATTGATGCTGCTTTAAGTGGGTTCCCATTAAATCCAGTGGCAGACAACAGCCTTGGTTACAATGTGAGGCAGGATATTTCTTGCAAAACAGGCACCAATAATGCAGTCTAGCCTGTTCCTTCGAACTCTTACCTTATTTGCATCAGCATTTTGGAGACTTTTGTCTGTTAGAGGTTTTTTGATATATACTTAGTACAATTGTAGTCAGACATGTTGTAAATTACTTTTCTATACTTGCTGGTGGTTCTGTACCACTCTCCTTTGGATATCAATGCAAACTGCAGCTGTGTCACTCATTCACACTTTGCCTCCATGATTCCTTACAAGGAGGTAGCACTGCCACTGCGAAGTGCTTCTTTGCACCATCTGAGATCAGCAGCTGTGCTTATTATCACTGAAAAAAAATTTGTTCATCTGTGTTACAGTCTTATAAGATTTGAGCAAAATAACTAAACAGCTATTCCAGTTTAAAAAAGGCCTCAATCTCATTTATTTATCTCTAATTATTACTTTATCCCTTTTCAGCACACTACTAAATCTCTGAAGTAGCATGGAAGTTTGCATGTAACAAAGTATTATATTCATTGTGAGCATAGTAGGTTTTGTCCATTAAGAGTATACTCTCTCTCTCTAACTGTCAGCCCTTGCCTTGTTCCATAAGAGCAGTCTTAAGCGTAAATTATTAGAGATGATTGGAGCATGAACTATTGTTGTCCATCTTCTCACAAGACTGCAGTTTGACTCTGTGTTTTCACCAAGAATGCTGTGGCAAATAAATACTTAGATTAGTTTTCAGATCACAGATTTTCTTTCCACAAAAAGGAGTAGAAGTTCAAGATAAATACTTCTCTTGATCTAAAAACAAGTGCTGCTGTTAGCTACTTTCCCTTCAAATCAATATGACTCATGCAGTATAACCAACTAAGAGCTGAAGATAGTGTCCAAGAGGTGCTGCGATTTATACCAGTTTTAGATATCAGTTAAAAATCAATAGTATTTGGAACTACAAACACAAACACTACTTAGAAAAGGACAGCCAGTAAAGAACAAAGCAGAGGGCTGTATAACATCCATAGCAAAGGTTTGCTGGATCTCTTTAGATTAGCTAAGAGACAACACTGCTGCTAAACTCTGATTTCATTAATATCAGTGATAGCAGACAAGTTGGTTGGATTATAGTTTATGGACACATATGCACACATGTTTTTGGACACTTAAAGATAACCACCTTCTTATAGTGTTACTTGAAACTTAAGAAGAAAGCTAAATGCTGGCTCAGTAATTTCAAGAGGCACAATTCCTAAGGAAGTAGAAGCGATTCAGACCACATAGGAAATAAATAGCACAGAAGGATTTTAGAGCAATACAATGAGATATATGGAAAGAGAGTTAACAATTGACTGAGACACAAAATCCATATCTGCTCCACAGAAGATCAAGGAGGTAGTCAATGGTCTTTGCCTAAATTAAATCTCTGGTAAATTCTATGAAAGAAGCTACTTCTAGGCTAAAGACTGACCATCCTACCCCAGAAAGGCATTTCAACCTCTCTAGAGGACAAACATGTGGAGTTCTATGAGCATGACAGACGTCTTTCCCTGCATGGTCTGGAATATGCTGAAAAGCAACTGCAACAGGGCTGCATTAGGTGACCAGGGGTTCAGTTAGTTTAGGTTTGGTGCCAAATCATAGAATCTTAGAGGAAAGCATGGGGATTTCCAGGTCACAGTTCCCCCTTACAGCAGCTAGGCCACATGGTATTGCTCTATTGTGCCCTTCACCAAGATGGAGACAACTCCCCCTTAAATCCTTTATGACAGAGAATTAGCCCAAGCAGAATTTTGGTGGTTGTGTTCAGCAAAAGACTTGTGCCCTAGTGGTCTTCTATAACTTTGTTGTATCTGAAGGATAGAGTTAAAAGCTGTACTTCTGAATTCTACCTAAAGAAAGGAGTCAGGGGAAAAGACACTTTAAATCTGTATTAACACTTCTCCCATGAATCAATGACGGGTGTTGTGCCTTCTGGAATGAGTAACCCAGAGCTGGAATCACCAGCTTTAGACATACTCAAAACCTACATGGTCAAGGCTCCAAGCAACCTAGTCTGAATTTAAGTTTGGACTAAACTTCAAAGCTAGCCCTGCTTTGAGTGGAGGTTGGATCAGATGTCCTCCAGAGGTCCCATCCAAACTAAATTATTCATGATTCTAAATGTAATTTCTGGGTGGTAAAGAGCTTATATTCTTTTAACATACAATTTATATATCTTTAGTGTCAATCTTAGTAATTTCTGGCTCAGTCAGAGAAGTCTCTGTGGTTAACTAAGAACTGGCTGGGGACTTATCTCAGGCCTTCCCTAAACAGATCAGACAGTTTGAGTCTCTAACTGAGATTTTTATTATTTTTTTTTCCTTCTCACAGCTCCTATTCCAGTCACTAGAATTAAATTGCAACTCACAAGAGTTAAAAAATAGAAACCAGAATTTTAAATGCTGTTATTTTTTCTAGGCGCTAGCATATTATAAACTAGTTATTAGTTTAATAATTGCTTCTCCCTTTAAGGAAACAGCTGCATTACAGCCCATGTCATAAATTTGCCAGTTTTCCAGTTGCTCATGAAGTGTTCAGAAGGAACAGGAGAGGAAAAATTAAGAATATTTTGAAGAATAACTATAGAATGCATCAAATCCTTCCTACAGTTTCACCATACAAAATAAAAGGGCACAAAACCTTTCCCTTCTTTCTCCTTGTTTAGCACCTGATTGTCTTAAAGAAGCAATTCATTACCAATTCCCCCCTTCAACCTCAGCATAAAGATGCCTTTCCTCTAATTCTGTACTTTTTTTTAAAGCATGGACTTTGCTCTTTATCTCAAATGTAGACTGACAACCTTTTGGCTTTGTGAGTTTAATTAAAGACTGACTGGATTTCTCATTGCTTCTTTACTAAATTATTATTGAATGGCTTTGTCTGGGTATGACCCTTATCTCCTCCTTTCCTTTCTCATGCCTAATCAATCATTGCCTGAGTGTAAATGCTGAGAATGGCATGTGTATCTATCATTCTGATAGTGCTTAACTACATGGGCTCTGAAATGCTGGAGGAAGAAAACAAGTGACATCCAAGTAATATATATTTTATGGTCTCTGTTTTTGACAAACATTAATTACCTGTACAACAGTTTGCTCTCTAGTTTATGGTATCTCCAACCTGGGGTCAGATCTTTTTCTCCATTAGAGTGAAGTGAGGTGAAATTCCACTCAACTTTCAATAAGATTAAAATGAAATGAGTGCTCAGGGAAGAGGTGGGATGCAAGAAGTGATTATGAATTGCAATTTTTTACGGATCAAGTTAAAAGCATAAGCAGTGCTCTCAGCTCTGCGTGATGTGTCTGTTCTGCTGTTAACAAAGCAGATGGATGAAATGGTGCACTTCATGAAAAGTCATGAATAAATCCCTCCTTTCCCCCTCACATATGCTTCCTTGGCCTGCCACGTTCCAGTGCTCTAGAATTCTCTCAATAGAATGTGTGTATGTTGGATTTTACAGTTAGTTTTCCCTCCTATTATAATTTTAACTCCTTTCTATCACCTGGTAATAAAAAGCACATTCATGATCTAGACTGCAGAGTCAGTTCTTTTGCAAATGTAATCTGCATGATTAAACTGGTGGGTGAATTTTGCATGGAATAAGTTTGCAAGCACTGAGTCTCCTCATGTCCTACATTTGCAAGCACTCCTTCTTAGCTAAAGAAATGGTTACATTTGTAAGCAATCTAGCAAGTGGTGCAATATGGAGTATCTGATGAATGAAATAATTTCATTTGTATTTGTTATACATCCTGTTTGGAGAACTAATGTTTATTTTTGTTGAATATCATCCTAATTATTTGATTCACTTCTATCCAAACATTTGTAATCATTTCAGCTTTGGAAAGTCTCCTAATAATTATCCTTCGAGGTCAATGTAGACAATAATGTGGAAAACTCTGAATAATACTGGACCTAGAATGACTTTTAAAGAACCTCCACAAATATCAGTTCGGTCTTTGGGTCTTTAAATGCTTTCTTTAACCAATTTCATATTCTTCTGATCTGTGTCATATGTTGTACCCTGCGAAACTGCAGAAAATGTCTTGCTAACATTAATAACCCATAGTTCTGTTATTATAACATACATTATAATTATAAAGTTTTGTATCACATTTCCTTTTTATTACTCACTAAGGACATTATTTTTTTTTTATCAAAGAAAGAATTTAAGTCTCCTTGTAAGTGAAGAATTTTATCCTGAAGACCAGAAATTTACTTGAGCTATCACTTACTCTGATGAAGACCCTCTCTATTAATGGGATATCCTTAGGCACTGTAGATTGCCCACTTCAAAAAATATATTTAGACTGAATCAATCATTCATATGCTTTGTTTCAGGCACTCCCTGTAAAATTTAGCTGTTTCTTGGATGTGATATGTGAAATACATCAGGTGATATTATTAGAGCTGTCTAACTGGATAAGCCTTTAGGTTTTTCTAGCATGCATACCTGACAAAGGTATTAAGCATTTGTTTTCTCAGCATATTGTATTTAGTGACTATAATGCAAAGATCTTTTCCCTCTTGTAGTCATACATTCAAGCTTATTCCTCTTCCTTTTTTGTTTTCTTCTTTATTTTTTCCTGTTCTAAATCCATCAGTTATTTCTTTGTCATTCACCTGTGCTACTTGTTTCCATTTTTAAATTGTATAGTTCATTAGGATATCTTCTTGCCATGTTTTTTTCCACATCATACTCATTCAGCAAGGAAACACATTTTCTCCATCCACATTACGCATTGGTAGAACTTTTCCCATCAGCCTTCCCAGCAGATGACTATTCATTGCAGCATTAGCTTATGATTTCTCTGAACACCAAGGTTTGCTAAATCTCTAGGCAACCTCCCTTGAACTGGACTATGGTAATTATTGGTGGTGGTCGTATTCCTTCCTCCATCCTTCTCCCTTCACTTTGTTTAAATGACAACAATGATGAATATCTAGCTGAATCTTGTAGCTGCAGACTGAAAACGCACTGTTTAGCACAACTGGGAGAAATACTACCCCCCTCCCACAAGCAAATATTGGCTCATTTCAAGATTTGCTCAGTACTAGAATAAAATGAACAAAAAGAATATTCTCAGGAAAGCGTTTGTATTTTTATTTCCTTAGAGCCTCTTCTGATATGACTCTGTCTATTTGTTCCCTCTAACATGACATGGTTTTGTCCATGTATTTCTTTTCTCATGTTCTTGCTTTTATCTTTGCCAACATGGAGGATTTATTAGTTTGACTAAAAATAACAAATACAAGCTTTTAGCTCAGCACGAAATGTTTTCCTCTCCCTTGAGAAAGAGCACAGCTCTCTCAGCCTTTTCCCACAAAATGAATTCCCCTCTGGGACTTCATTCTGGCCAGTGATGTGTACATTTACAACGTATCATATATGACAATATCAGCAGCCTCTATTTGGAAGAAAGGACGTTATCTTTGGAAGAAGGAAACCCCATGCTGTTTCTGTTTCAGTGATCATGGGAGAGGCAGAGGCACTGCAGCCCTTCTTGTTCCAGGAAGGGCTGTGCCCTTTCTGCAGGTTGCAGGCTCACAGGACACCCTCAAGAGCAGGGTGGAGACTAACACCCCTCTGACAGCCCTCCCCTCATTTTCTGGTGAGTGTATGTACAATGGCATTGAGGTTTGGAAATGAGATGGAAAGCAGACCACATAAGAGCCAGACCTACAAAAAACTCCATGTTATAAAATGGGGGAGACTCAAAGATTACATTATATTTGTTCTCTACTACTTATTATGAAGTGAAAGAAATGAATTGAGCAGAAATGATTGCTCATCTGAGACCTTCATAAGGCTTAAATCCTTGGAAAACTCATTAAGTGTTACTGTTTACTAATGTTATACTATCCTCGCTTCACCAATGGGGACCCAGGGTCCTGTCAGCCTGTATACTGAGGGTTTCTTCCCATGTAAATGACAGCAGGTGAGGGGAAGCGAGGAAAGAAAAAAGTACGTACCTAAATCTCACCCTGACATTGAATCAGGATGCAACTAGATTGGACAAAAGGGTATGGGAGCTGGGAGGTGTTTGCATTTCCTGCAGTTTAGGTATAGCCTAAGAGTAAAAATCTACAGCTTCAAAGGACCTCTGTCTTACTCATTGACTCCAGAGGCCCTTTCCAACCTCAATGATCCTGTAATTCTCTGAAGGTGTATAACAGCCAGCTGGAAAGTATGTGGAGAAAGATGGGGCTTTCGTTTCAATTCTCTTGCCTGCCAATTGGCTTAGAGAGTCAGCTTCTTGATTTCTTTCTTCATTCTCAGACATAACTAATGTTTTAATTATTTAGAGAAAAAAAAAAAAAACAACAAAAACAACAACAGAATAGCTTCAAAAATAGACTGTGAACAACACACTCCACAGCCTGGTGTTTGTCTCTCAATGTGTGGGAGATACAGGTCAACGTTTTACTTTTAGTAAGGAATAATGTTGATTTAAGCCCAGAATGATATTCCAAACATTGTTTTAGTACATAAAAAAACCCAGCACAGTCATCCCAGAAGGTCTTGTTCTGCAGCTGTTCATTTCTGTAAGTTAGTTATGCTTTCAACGTGCCGGTCTTGGTTAGAGAATATCACATATGCACAGGCAAAAGTTGACAGTACCATGTCTCTCTGTGCTTACAACTCTGCAAGGACTTTATGAATCTTAGTGATGCCTCAGTGTTACATTTTGACATTAGTTTCTTTTCAAGTCCAGTCTGGATGCTTTATGTAAACTCATGCAATAAATCTGCAACAGAGTAAGGAACATGTCCCAGATTTGTCAGATCCTAAGCCAACACCATTCTCTCTGAGACATCCTTCCAACGTGGAAAGAGGAGAGTTTGCCCTCCACAAACCTTGAGAAGGAAACAAGGGCAAAATGTAGCATCCACAAGTAAATATACCATGTTTCTTAGTTCTCCATGAAACACTTAACTCTGAGCAAAGTCATATTGTTCTGAGAAGCAACCACCTAGATTAAAGAGTATTTTCTTCCACACTTCACAACCATGAGGCTTTTTTTTCCCACTGTGAAAATAAAACGATTTTCCTGCTTGTCTCATGAGATCTTTGGATGATGACAACAGACTGCTCTGTAAACAGCTGTTCCAGTGCCTGGTGAATTAAAAGAATTTGGAGGTACTTCAGTGACAATATCTATATCCAGAATAAGAAAATCACAGCCATATTCTTTAAGGTAAAACTGGGAGTGAAAAAGAAATTCAGCTCAGAGGATGGAAGTAAATTAGTTTCTGCAGTAGCTGCGCTATAGCTGTTACAGATGCAGCACAATTAAAGTCTGAATTAGAATTTTCCATACTTGTACTTTGTTTTCATTAGGATTTATGTTTGCTCTGCTGAGTTTGTTTTAAGTAGATGCACACGTATGGAATGAAAATAAACTGTTCAGTTGGTTTGCCTAACATGTTTAGCTAGTCTCCTGAAGGATCTCCAGCAGCCTTTCTGAAGTTAAAAAGAAGAAAGCAAATATTAACAAAGGAAATTTTTTTCCAAGTTTTTCTAAAGCAACTTGAATAATCATCATCTAGTTTAAAGCATTTCTTTGTCACTTATTTCATTGTTTTGTTTCCCTGATGGTTGGTACATCGTGAGTCTCCGTCCTTTGTGAGTTCTTCTGAATAGTGGCAGTGATCTGATTTTTCTTCCACAACCTTCTAGTTAAATAGAACAAAGCAGAGACTTTGGGTTCCTCACTGTTATGGCTTCATTATCTATGGAGAACAGGGGAAACAAGAGCTCTCCATCACTTACAACATGGGGTACCTCCATTTCTTCAGTCCTCTTACTGAGTATACCTACATCTGCAGCTGCATTCCCCTGAAGAAAACTGGAAAAGGCATTTAAAATAAAGAAAACAGACTTGGTTTTTGGTTCTATTCCCACAGAATATGCTTCATATTGTACATAGGATGGAACTAGAAAATCTGGCACCAGCAGAGCTAATTCTTAAGAGCAGCTTTGTGCCATTACGTCACTGAAAGGCTGGACAGTCAGTGGGAGAACACTGAAGTTTCTCGCCTCCCTTCTTGGCTACCATGTAACTACTCTGTCTCTTCTCCAGTACAAAGCAGTCCAAGTTGGCTTATTTACAAGTGGAACATTTTCCATGCAAAGATTTTCTTTCCATCTGTGCCCCAGTTTGCCCTCAAGCCAAGTATGAGTATCAGCAGTGGTGCACAGCTGACACACACCACCTTGAACAATCACTAGCTCTTAGACTAACCATAGAAAGGTTCAACTTTATTTTGCAACAGGCAGCCTGGTGACATGAGAACATGAGCACACACCCCCCACCCCCACCCCAACTACCCTTAGCTTTACTTCCTACTTCTACTATCATCTCCCTTGATATTGCACATCTGCCAGAAGGCACAGATTTAATCCCAGAGCTCTCATTCTCTTCCTGTTCTCTGTATAACCTCTCATCTCCAGGTGTTTCAAAGTCATGTGTTTGAGTGTTCATCAGCATGAATTAGCAGTCTCGTTCTTTTGGCATTGACATAGGGTGGGAATTGAAGGGAAACTGATCTTTACACTGGCTCGAAGAAGACACCTTCAGAGGCTAGTCTTGCTAGAATGCCTGCATATAGCCTGTAATATGACAGGCCAACAGGCAAACGAGTGGAGGAACCTATTATAAGTGTCCTGAACAGGCCCTGTTGACCTATCAGCTCTTCATCCACTTTAGGCCTAGACAGTTGAGTCTCCAGATTAGTATTCTTACATGGGCTCTTCAAATGTTAGACGCCTCTCCTGTTCATCATGAGTAACACCTCTCACACATACATCATACATTACCACACCATTGTCTTGTCCTTTAATTGGCATTGTCAGTCACTTTCTGTGACATTGAGTAAAGGTGTAGGTCATTACTCACCTGGCAGGTTTAGGTGATCTGAGCTCAACCTAGAAAGTCCTGCCTTTAAAGGACCAAGAAGGTTTTAACTCAAATAATAAACCTGGACTTTTCTCTTACAAATAAAGAGATATTTTTCTTTTTCTTTTTTTTTTTTTTAAATATTTATTAGCAAAAGTCCAACTGTGCAGTAAAAGTGGGTTCTCTGGTACTCTCTATATTGAGAAAAAGCACTTTAAATCAGTCTGACACTTTCATCTTACACAGACAACATCATGCCCAACTCATACACATGGGAAAGTACCTTCAGAGAAGCTAATTAGGGGGCTACCTGTGTATAGACAACACGGCACTCTGGACTACTCTCCCAGATAAATCTACAGGGTCAATGGTTGAATTCAAATGTCCTCCAAAGTGCCAAAACCCAATTAGTGTTGGACATCAGCACAAACAACTGTGAAACACTTGTCAAAACACTATGGGATTTTTACTACAGAACCTAGCAGCACTAAATCTGTTATAATGTTAATCGTATAAAGTAAAAAGTAAGTTGGCCTGCTCTGAGTCCTTGTGTTAGCCCCAGTGCATGTTACATATAGATAACATCACATTAAAAGAGCCTGACAGAGCAGAAAGGGTAGTTTTAACCTACTGCCATACCGATAAATTACCTGGAGAAACAGAAAGTGTCAGACAGGATATTAAGCACTGCTTTCCCCAGAAGCCACTCAGAAGCGTGATTCACTATTTTAGTTACATTACTTCTTTGCCATGTTTGGAGGGATACCATAAGTGAAAAAGAAGCAAAACAATCAGATGTACCAACTACAGTCCTTTTATCATGAGAAAAGAGACAAAACATCTGCTGCTGGCTTCCCTGGTACACTAAAATTCACAATTTGGGGAGTGACCTCTGAGAGGGGGGCAGTTTTCTCCATCTAAGTCAATGCTGAAGTACATTTTATTAAAATTAAGACCTGGCTTCTGTAATATGGTGTAACAGCATAGATTGTAGTCAGTCAAGAGAATTCCATTTAGTGTTGGTCAGTTCCTCTCAGCTGTTATATAAAACTCAAATGAAAGAATCATAAGACAGATAAAGTCAAAAGAAGTATTTAAGTTTAGTTAATCAGTTTTCTGAGGAACTGCCTCGAGTCAGCAAACTGAATCTACTGTAACCCCCTACCAAAGGTTAGTGTTTGGGTTATTTTACTGTTCAGAAGGAAAGTCCACTGCTATTTAAAGCAAAATTACATTTTAGTATTTTCTTAGATCATTAGAAGAAATAGATAAAGGTAATTAATGGGTTTACATAATTTTTCTCTGGCTCTTTATACCTTGCTGATGGTATTAAGGTGATAACCTTATACTGCAGAAGTAACAGTGGAACAGCAGATAACATTTTATGATGCTGCCAGGCAGCTTCCTTCTTTTCTTGTTTGTTTACTTCAAAAAGGCAGGAGAGTGTGCTGAGACAGCAGCACTGAAGGTGAAATATAAGAAGAGTGCTCTTCGTGCTTCAGCCAAAGATAATTTACCTTCCTCCTTCCATAGTTTCACAAGAGAGACACCGTCTATCCAGGGCTCCCCCAGATTCGTGTGTTAGCTGCTGCCGTCCTTTGTTGGTGTAGCAGCTACACGGGCAGTGCTGGCAGCTTCCTCAGTTTGTGTGTGTGCAGGGGGATACACGCGCCCTGTGGTAGGAACTCCGCGAAGATCCTGCCAAGTTCAGGTCTTTCCTGTATTCACTACTTTTTCTCAGATAATTATTTAGTTGAATTAGCTTTTAAAAGAAGTTCAGATTCTGTTTCAAGTTAGTCCAAACATGATTGTTTTTATAAACAAGCAATTCCAAACGCAGTGTTTGAATTTTCACAGTTCTTAAAGCAATTCTTTAGCATAAACAGTCCCCACAGACATACAAACAGTTCTTAAAAATTCAGAAGAGGAGAGCATTGTCTATCTTATTTTTGAAGGTCTGTTGCATATATAATGCCTTATAACCAGCTAGTCCTCAAGTTAATGTAAAACTTCTGTATTCAAGCAGATTTTCATTTAATAAGCATTGAGAATGTTAACATTGTATTATTAATAATAGTAACAATGACAAAAATAATATTAATAAATATTTTATAATTCTAAAAAAATATTTTTGGAAGATGAATATACCTTCTCCTAAAAGTTTCCTAAAATCTTCATTGTGTTTGTAAAAACAGTAATTTTCCAATAGGAATATTCTTAAATCCTCAGTAAGGCTCAAGCTAAATTTTTTTGTTGTTACAGAAAGAGGGATGGGAAAGTGGAAAAGAAAGACCTCTCTCTCTTAGGTTTGAATGGCATTGAAAATCTGAGTGCTGGCCCCTTTGAGATTCCCTGAAAACGATTTCTTTGTGTTCATTAAGAAGGGAGAGAGGCTTTTCACAACAGTATCTTTCTTTTCATTTAACAGTTCTTGCATGTTCCCAATTGTTCTCTAGTAGCTCCACTTACAGTTTACAACTTAAAAGCCTAGTGAAACACTCTTTATAGAGATTTGCAATAGCTAGCTTTCAGTGCTTTCTTTCCAATACGATATAAAAATATTTGGACTATTATAGCATAACAGAAATTCTGAAACTGCATTCCAGAGCCTACAGCTGGATCTAGAATTAATAAATAAGGATTTGCAGATAGGAAAGACTTCTCTTGAAATCTCCTAGCACTAAAAACATTAGGGGAGCACATACTTTGTACAGGTTTCATTAATTAGTCTGAACAATTTGCTTTGAAATGCAAGCAAACTATAAATAAATATAGACTGTTTTCTCCCAATATCATTTATACATAGCTAGTTCTTGAAATTTATTAAATGCATAGGAGAGTCTGTAGCAACCTGAACTTAATTGAAATAATTTTTGTAATTACTCTTCTGGATATCAAGCTTTATAATTTGCAATCCCTCCTAATATGCAAACTCTCACGGAACAAAGACACCAACATTCGGTTCCTTATAAAATCTCAAGTCAGTTCCTTAGTGTTAATGTTTACGATACTCTTTTAGTGCATGATCATATACTGCTTTTTCCATGCCACTTCAGCTGCATCAGGGCACAGAATAAATGATGTTTAATTACTGATCATCTACATGTGTCTTTTCATTTTGCAGAGTATGGCCCCAGATCTTATTTACTGGACAACATCCAAATCCTGCTAAAAGGTAGAAATACTTACTTCATAGGCTTTTCCATTGCAATTGTTATCTCTGAATATTCCCACAAAACTCCTGAGAGTTTATTATCCTCACTTTTTGGCTGGAGAACCAGGGCATGGATGCATTAAGGTGAAAAATAACCATTACTTTAAAGTGGCCAGTTTGAGACTCCAGGAGCTTAACTTTTCAGTTAGCTGAAAAAGTTGAACACTCTAAAGCAATGTGTGTGCAAGACCCCACGCCACTGACTTCTCACTGTGAACAGCACTGGTGATAGAAGTATGAAGGCAATCCTATTTCCTAGAACAGCAGTTTCTCTTGAAACCACGCATTTAGCAAACATAGTTCTATTTCAGTACTCACTGAAATTTCATCTTGAGAGAAGGATTGAATTTTGAGAATGTCAAATGCCTAATTTGAGGTTTGATTTTTTTTATGGTGCTTCAAACTTTTAAAAAGATGATAGACTTCTTGTATAATACAATCTAAAATTTAACTACTCTGTTTAAACAGTCTGAGATAGCTTGTTTAATAAAAACTGGCCCACCAGAAATTATCTAATCTGAGGAATATACACTGATTTGGAACAAACCCATACTTCAGAATCTTCAAATCCCTTAAATATTAGAATTTCTTGCAGTCTGAGTTGTGAGCACTTGGCACTTCTGCAAATCAAACAACATGAGCCCAGCTGTACTGATGTCTATCAGGAGATAATAAACACAATCAGAGAACACCTGTGAGAAGTTTGGGTGAATGACCTGCCCAGGATCACACTGAGAACTTCTTGGCAGATGTACATTTAGAATCCAGTCTCTTGAGTGTATTTCAACAGCCTCAGCCAGAAAATGATTATTCATTCTTTTCCACAATTACTTCTCCATTCTCTACACACCTTTCAGCTTTTGCTACAAATGTAGCAAGGATCCTTCAGAAAATACGCCTATTTCATCACACACCCATAATTCATCCCAAAAGGAGAATTTAGTGTGCAAAGACAAACTGGAATCCATGGAAAAAGAGAAAATGTAATCACACTGTTCAAATTCTTTTCATGCTGCTCACGTATGGGGTTGATATCCTCAATGAGCCACAGAAACATGGTTTAGATAAAACTACTGAAAAGCAGATGAAAGACTTACTAGAAAACTGGGTCCATCATCTGGAGTTTAAAGAAGAGTGCAGTTCAGTGCAGATGAGTGACAACTGAAGTAGGATCAATCAGCTATAAAAATATAAAATGAGGAATGGTCCGTACCCAAGTCCTTGGACCTTCATCTCAGTTTAATGTCAACCTGCACTTCTCAGAATTCCCATTCTGACTCCAGTTTGATGGCCTAGCCATTCCCACTGCACCCATATCCAGAGTCCCCATTGCAGGCTTGCTTCACATTGCCAGCAGCAGGGTTGTTGATCAACCACTGCCTTTTCCACAATACTGGCCCAGTGTTTTGTCCTTTCCTGCATGGTCACAGTTCCCTCAGCAGAGGTTGGATACCATCAGATTTGTTGCACAAGAAAATAGTACACCTCTTATGAAAAAGTTGTTGCTCTTCCCAAACAATATTTCAAGCCTTACTCCAAAACATGGAGTGGAACATTACAGGTAAAGCCATCATATTGATTATTCATAAGGGAAAAAAATGTGAATTTTTCTCTGGCCTCAGTTTCAATTGTCCCAAGGTTGTTTTGTCTGAAGCCAATCCTGTATAGACATTTCAGCTTATCTACAACCAAATGTATGAATAACTGAATTGAAAGGTCAGTTCAGAGTTATCTGGGGCTCCTAGCAAAAGTTATAACACCTCTTTATTGTGCTCTCTGTTCCCACTTCTCAGAGCTTCTTAAAGAGGTATTTCTACCTTGGCATATTATAAGTAATTTAACTGAAGTGGGAGAGGTGTGTTCATCAACAATTAGCAAATGTGGGTTATAAAGAGTATGGCACTGATGGACATGTTGGATATAGAAACTGGAAATTCAACAATTAATTTATTCAACTGTTATTCCCCTTATCTTCCTCTCTCTTCCTCATGGTACAATACAAAATGGCTCTCCCCTACCCCATCGCCTTATTCATTCTTGCAAGTCTTTCTTGAGCTGATATCCCTCTACATGTATGCAGCAGGAATGAAAGGAGGTAATATTCATATCAAAAAGAATCATCAAGACCCAGCTGAACACTGCAGCCCCTTTAACTGACTTACATTGTAAGATGACTAATTCTTGGTCTTAATGTCTTGTTGAATACCCAAGTCTCTTTAGTGGATTCCTTTTCTTTCTTGTAACTACCATGTCACGGAAAACATACTTAGGTTACACTTAATTTACAGACTGGAAACCAAGTGGATGGTATTATATCATTGCAGTTCACCACTCATAGTTCAGCTGCTTCAAAGGCAGGACTTTTCAAAAATAGGTGTAGCTTCTCATATATCTTGTTCGCAGTTTTATGGTATTTCTCAAGGCTTTCTGAAATAATGATTGTATGTTATTCTTCAGCCATCTTCTTATCCTTGATGATTTCCCATGAACTGAATAAATGTTCGCATAAGCAATAAATTTGCTTATTTTTCCCATGGGTTTCTGAGTACTTCTTGCTGCTCTGTATACTTTCTGGATAAAGTGGCCCATCAATTTAAATGGCTTCTAATCTCTATCATTCACTCACTTTACAGTTAACTTATGATCACATTCTTCATATACCATCCTTGGAAGCTTAGTCACTGATTTATGAAACCTTAGTCTTTATCTTTTCTTGGAAAAATATAAAATAAATGTTTACTATTTCTAAATCTTTGGCAACATCATAACAATGATAAAGACAATGTTTTTACCAGCCTTTGTCTCCCATAAACACACTTCACCAAAATAATGTGTGCTTTCTATCCCCTTAGTACAATAGCAATTTTGCCTTTGGGAAAATATCATTGGCTTTCATTAGGCAGATTCAGTTCCATCCTCTAGTTATTCTATTACTCTTACTGAGCTATATGTCTGGATAGCATAACAAATACATATCTCTATCAAAAATTTGGTTTTCTTATGCAAGCAAAAGAACCTGGTGTATAATTTGATTTTGTACTGTATAATGACTTAAAGCAGCATGTAAAGGACTTATAATATTAACTACATGGCATCATTCATTACCAGAAAAGGTTTTGTACTCGCTCAAAAGGAAACTGATTCATTCAGAAAATCTGCATGGTCAGGCGCAGCTGGGAAAGGTGCAACATTGGAGATTTGTTTTATAGCTAATCTGATAGGACCATGTATACTTAATATTTGAAAGGAAGATTCTGTAGTGTCTATTTCATCACCTTCAGACTACCCCAAGGCTGCTGTAATTCTCTTCTAAATGACAGTAACTGGAGTAGATCAAAGTCCCTGTAAGCAGTAAAACTAGAAATTACATCAAAGCATAATATTTTTAGAAGAAACTTGAAGAGTATAGACAAAGTTTCATTTGTTTTCATTTCCTAGCCTATTAAAACATTTTTTATACTTGTAATATTATTCGTCCCTTCTTTCTTCCACCCACCCACAAATACATCAGGACTGGCAATGAAAAAATACTTTATAATTTGCATGAATGTAGGGCAAAGGTTTCCCTCTTCAGATAGGTAGTTTTCTGTGAACTGATTAATCATTCTTTGAAGACAAGATAAAAACTCGGTATAAATGAACAACTCTTAGCTCACGTTACATCAGGAGAGACTGTTCAGTGCTCTGAGGTTTAAACTTTAATGGGAGTATCGACTGTGACGCCAAACCCTGGTGAACACAGTAGGAGTTCAAACACACGGGGATTAGGCAGCAAAAAGGAGAGCTCCTTTGCGAGTTGGCCAGACTTGAAGTTTGATCAGGACATGTATGCATACCAGAGCAGATGGGAAGTAAAGAAGCAGCAGCTGGCCTCCATGACTTATTTTGATTCACAGGGAAACACAATATATTTTTAACTTTCTAACTAGCTTCTGCTTCCACCAAACTCAGGAGGAGACAGGAGGTAGCCTTGTGGCTGGCAGGCTGTCTCTGAACCTGTCCCAGTGTTGTGTGCTTCCTGGGTGGGTGATTTATGACTTATCATTGGCTCAGTGCTGTGTCCATTAAACGTCCATTTGAGAGAAGCAAATCAAACATATTCTAGTGAAAACTAATGTAAATATTTCATTGCAGCTTAATTATATTTCATATCTTAATCTATTCTTCCTTAGTATATTTATCTGACTACATTACAGAGCAAGAGTATAGACTCTTTTGGGGTAATTGTCTGGGTTACAGTTTTTAAACTCCTATTCAATTCTGGGCAGTCTCAATCTCATAAACTGACTGAATTGCTTTCCTCAGCTTGATTCTCCTCAGGGTTTTTACCTCCTTGGAGTAGTTATAAAGCAAAGTTATTTTAATGGGAAAAAGGCCAAGAAACAGAGAAAACATCCAAGAAATTAATGGAAAAGACTTGTCAGTTTACTTTGAGTACCTGGGTATACTTCCATCCAACATAATTAGACTGAAATATCGCTCATGTAATACATACCCAATGTTTTGAAACTCCTTGCTACAGGAGTTTGTGAATGCATAGCTTGAAAATGCAGATGGACAAAGCTGGGATAGAAGAATCCTACCAAGACTTTTCAATCCAAAGACAGCTCTGTCTCAGGAAGTCCCTGATGAGTCATTTGCTGGAGTCCAAGAGGGTGTGATGGAAAAGCGATGTTATACGTTGGCCTTGCCCTTATGCTCTAACCAAGACATTTGCTATTGGCCATTATCAGCTGCAGGAGCAAGAGGGTAGCTGGCCCTCTGGGCAGAGTCAGTACAGGTGGTATCATGGATTCAAGCAAACAAACATGCATACATACAGAGAGAGAGAATATTGGTCTCATTCAAAAAAGCCCCAAGAATTAAAAAAAACCACACCATAGCCTTCACTTTCAAGGACTATGGTTACTGGCCAAAGGACAAGCATAAGAGTGAATTATTGGTGGAAGCAGGAAGACTTAGAAAGAACAAATGTCTCCAGGCAAAGTTAATTATTTTGTTTTTTATTAGAGAAAATTTGTAGCAAAGCTGGAAGGGTCTATGAAAACTGTTTGGGTTTGTTATTGTTTAAATCATGTCTGAAAATTAATTCACATCCACTTTGTGTAAGATCACTGGCATATAACTGAAAACTCTTTATGCAAAGGGACTTGACAAGAAGGAATGTAATGCAGGGGGAAACACATGTGTTGGGAACATGGCAAGTTAGCCTTAGCAATTTAGAGAATAGAACAAATAAAACCCTTAATGAAATTCACTAGAAACAAATGGACAGAAATTGCAAATACCTCTAAGAGCAGAGGAATAATACAGAGAAAACTCGAGATATCTAAATGTGAGAAGATAAAAGAAGATCCAAATAGAAAAACTGTGAGGTAATACAATGAGAAATTCACTGAAATTCAGCTACTCAGTCAAAGAAGAGAGAAACTTGGAAAGAAGTGATGCATACTGCAGAGGAAAAGACAGGTGCTGAACTGAAGTACACTAACTAAAAAAGTCTGTTATTTTTTCTCAGTCTGACTCTAAATTTTCATTTTTAAGTTTAGTTCATTGTTTTCTTGAACTAAAACTGAACTAGATGAAATATTTCCTACCATTCAGAACACTTCAACTAAAAACTGACATGAAACAGTGAACATTTTAACCTTTGAAACAGGTTTACAGTAAACTGAACATGAGCTATTTCCTTCAAGTACAATATTTCTTTTTTCTCAGTAGTGATCAAGTTGTATTTGTGGAATAGCATTTGCTGAGATGGGAAGACCTTAGCTTTAAGTAATCAACCTTGATTCTTTCTTGTTTGTTGTAAAATCAGCACATGACTAACAGGAGGAACACAGGAATCAAAACAAAATAAAGCAAAACAAAAAAACTACAAAGACTTGCAGCTTCAGGGAACACTGCCTTTAGTCGCCTAGCTTATGTGTAGGCCTTCCTGACAGGACTCACTGAAGCTGACTGAACAGCACTATGTCCAGGGGAAAACTTCACACCCTTAGAGGCTTTCAAGTAGCTGCATTTACTGTTTTGAAAATTTATATTTTCTTAATTCACTGCAGAGTTTAGTTGTGTTTATTGCAAGTGGGTTTTCCCACACTCCAGACCTGATCATTGCCAAGAAAGGAATGGCAGCTGAGCCAACACAGGAATGTGCAGTGCATTAAAATTTCCTCTGCACTTGAGGAATGAGCAGGCCAGCATCTGCCTTCCATGTTCCTTGTAGGATGCTCCTCTATCACCCTCCAAAGTGCCACAGCAGATCCTCTGACATGAGCTCAGTGTCAGTTCATGGATCAAGAGGAGGGGAGGAGAACGAGGGAAAGTTTTGTCTCATGTTGGCAAGAGGGCTGTATCACATAGGAGAGGACACTGTGGTCCAAGTCCCCATCCAGCCACCTTTCAAGATATCCTCCATTATGGCCTGATGAGGCTTGAGGCTGGGTTCCCAATTCCAGCAAGATCAGAGTGGCAGAAGAACAGATGGTTTGTCCGTAAACATGGAGAGCTACCTCACCACCTCCAGCCCTCTGGAACTCTTGCATCTTAAAGGTGTTTAGCACTTGGATGATCTGTTATTGCTGTTAATTCAGCTGAGTCCATGCTTAAAACAATGGAGCCGACAGCTGAAACAAAAATTTGCATTTCTTAATCTCCTCCCCTACACTTGCATGGTTTCACAGGATTTCCATAATCTAGAAAACTAAAACCAAATTGTTTGCTACATAATTCAAAGCAAAAGGATTTAAATACTTGCACTCATTATTTTCTCCAAGTTCTCAGGTGGAGAAGTATAAAATGGAGAAACCTACACTTTTCACAAATGTCAATTACAGCATTGTCCTTTGCGCACCCTCACAAATCTTTTCATTTTCATTTTCCTGCAAAGTAAAAGTACCTTTGGGAAGTTAGATAACTGATTTCAAGTGTGAATTAGTTCACATTCATTGGAAAGGACCAGGTCAATTATCAGCCTATAATTGGCTTTTATGAGAAATAAATGAATCACAGCACAACTCAAAGTGCTTCTAAACCAAAAAGTTTATCAGTTCAGTTCCATGATTTAGGAATCCAATTCATCAAAGGAATGGGTGTGCAGACAGATAATTCAGTAAAGACCTAGCAAATAGTGAATGTTGCCATTCTGAGATAAACTACCTTTTAGACACTTTCTTAGAGAAGAACCAGAATGCCCTTACATGACTGAGGATGAATATGAAATTTGTTAGAATAAAAAGAAGACTACACACTTAGCTTCCAGTGGCTGAGAACATTACTGGCTTCAAGGACTCCTTATATCCCTCTGTTCTTCATCACACAACCTCTCTCCCAAACTTACTTCCCTCTTTGATTGTTGTGCATTGTCTCCAGCTCCCTCTGCCTCTGAGGCCATATGTAGAATTTTGTGTTACTGTCTGCATCTCCTCTTACTGCATCATCCTCAATGCTGTTCCAAGCAGAGGCTGTTTCACTATTCTCACCTCTCACTCACTCACTGCTCAGATGTTCCTCTATTTTTGCAGCTGCTTATATTACAGTATCATTTTTTCATTTTCTCTTTCCTAACCATGCTGTAAACTCTGCCCGTATTTTGCAATGTCCTATTTTATCTCTTCCAAGAATTCTGATTATGTATGCTCCATTCTCATCTCACCACCACCACCAAAGATCCTGTATTCTCTTGCTTTAAGACAGGTGGGATTTAGGCCGCCAAATGCTCCATCTACCCTGTGGTCCTCCCTCTCCTCTTTTTCCATATACTTTTCCCTGTTGTGCTTACTGCTGCCTGTGAGACAGTCCTTCTCAGTAGAGTATATTGATCATTTGGGAGAGATGAACAGAACTGAAAGATAAACACATTTATTGCAAATAGTGCCAGCTGCTGCCCACAAACAATTTTTGTCTTGCTGACAGTCAGAGAGGAGGCTAAACCCATGGCTCTACTAAATACTTGCAGAGGCACACCTCTTTCTTTCTTATGTGCTGTCTTCAGTACTTCAATTGACAACACACTCAGCAGGTTTCCTCTGAAAATGCAATATTGTCTGAAGCATGAAAATGAATATAATGCAATGATAAAAAATTATCATCACATATATTCTAACAAAGAAATGTTACCAAGGTTGATGTGAGGCTTCACAAACTTGGACAAATATGTAAAGGCTGGTTTGAGCTAATCTAAGCAGAGTTGCAGAACCGACACTTCACATGTTGCTGCTCTGGGGTGATGTGCACAGCTCAGAGTGCCTTGTTTCTAGAAATGTACTATCAATGTGGGGAGCATGGAAAAGAATATCAAAAAGCGTTAGCAAGCTTTGAGGGGCTGATTTATGAAAAAATTAAAGGTAGGACAGTCTGCATAGCAATTAGAAAGAAAGTATCTAATGATCTAAAAATAACAGCATAAATATAATTGAGAATAACTAATGATGAGTATAACAAATACTAAATAAAGTAACTCTTTGGACTGCCTATGCAAAGTGAGACCTACTTACATGCAGAATAATCTGAGGTCAGTGTCACTATCTAGCATGTCTAAATTCAAAGTCATTTGTCAATGTCAAAATGATGGTTCTTTGATAGATAAGGTAGAATAAAACATTGATATTTCCACTGTGGAAATAATTTTACAAGGTCACATAGATGGAACAATTATCCTAGCAGGTACTCTTCTATCCTAAGATCCCTATAGCCATGAGAACTAAATGTCAGAAAATTATTCAAAGATTTATGAGACTAGCATATGATCGTTCTGGTTCTGTAAAAATTTCTATTACAATTATTTAGGCCAAAATTTTTCACTTAAGTCACTGATTTAGTTGATTTTATACAGATTATATTGTTTAAATTTATGAGGATGCATTCTTCTATTCAAACATGAAACATAGGACGTAGGAGGATGCCTTTTTTGCACAGTGCTAAAACAGTTATTCCCAAGGGATTTGCTAAGGTCATTTTGAAACTATATCATAATTTGCAGGAACCACTTAAATGAAAATCAGACAGAACAAAACACCTCAGGGTGCATTATTCTGGGACCATGTGAAAGATAAATAATAGACACAGTATCTGCCATTACTGTTAGAGAGACATGACCACTTCACTATTCATTCATTGTAGTAAAAAGGTCCCCTAATACCCACCCTTAATGATTCTGTTTTACCTAATTTCTTTGTTTTATCATCTATGCAAAAATATATATTCTGCATTACTAATCCCATTAGTGCTTTCAGAGGAAATGTCAAAATAATTAAATTTCTCAGTGATTAGTATTCTGTCTTTTTTTTGTCAGGTCTTTCACGTACTTACACTATCATGCACTGCCATGATCTTTTGCAATTTTAAAGCAAGGTCATCTACTAAGATGAAATTTTGTTTTGTACAAAGCTCTGCTTAGCAGTGACTTTTGGGTCTCTAGAAAATATGTGTATTTAATAGAACCAATAACAGTGTTTCTTCAGACAAATGAAATGCACTTCAGTGAAAATCTTTGGTAATGATAACATCATCCAGAGAACCAAAATATCACCAGGTTCCAGACTCATCACAGCAGTCTAACTTGTACGTTTGGTCACTTCCCTGGACAAGTTCTGCATAGCCAGTGAAAGCTGCAGACCTCATGTGGACTGAGCCATGCTCTGAAGAGGCCTGTGTTTTAGAGAAGTGGCTGACATTAGATGGGCTGAATTCAAGTGAAGGTGCTCAGTCACAAATTCCAAGCAGCAAACTCCAAAATTTAAACAAAGCCTTTAATTTCCTAAACAAAACTTTCTGTGACTGAGAGCATGCAAACATAGCTTAAATATGCATGTGAAAGCTGTCTAATAAACAATTTGAGAAGATGAATAGATAAATAAAGCAGAGTATTTGGGGAAAAGCACAAAGCATGATAAAATATTTCTCATTTTACTGCACAGATTATGAAGGATAAACACTTGCTTTCTTAGATGAACTTTAGGTATCCTTCATGTCCCCAGTAGCTCCTGTATCTTCATACCCGAAGTCCTCTGTGGAACTGCTCCTGCTTAAAGCTCTGCTCTCTGTAGTGATGCTGTAAGAATCTGGCCCTTTGTGGAGATTTATCAGGTTATTTCAGCCAATTTGACATTGCCTCTATCACAAACACTAAGAAACTTCTTTTTCAGGGTTGGAAGAGCTTGATTCTACTGTGCTGGCAGTGTCTAAGCTCAGAGTGAGAAAGTAATACATTTCTTATCCTTGTCTCTAGCCAAGATCCTGAGTGTATTTGCAAATGATTTTAAAGAGTCCAGGTTTTCTGAAGATTAGTTCTATGTTCCCAGCCATATCAGAGTGGGAAAATATGGAGTAAAAACCAAAAAACCATGGGACTCTAAGCATGCTGGCCTTCTACTAGGAGGATGAAATTTAGCCTTGAAGAAGGGGAAACCTAAAGTACTTTTGGCTCTTGCTTTGGCTTTAATTTCAATAGTTCTTTATCTTTGTTTTTCCATAGTAACTCCTGACAGAAATCTACATGCTGAAATGGAGCCTACTGAAACCATGCCAAAACAGAGAAGACAGATGTATTGATATCACTACTTAATTCAGCCAAACGATATTGGGTGACTGCAGGGTACAGGTGTGAGAATGAAGACACTGCATATCTGCCAGTCTGTCTGCTCCCTATGATTAATAGCCTTGCACTTTCTGCTGCTTCTCACAACTCTTAGCATGTAACTCCTGAGGGGAGGCAAGTAGAGGCTTGATCTGGGACTCTCATCAGATTGTACGAACTCAGTGACCTGCTGTTCTGGTATTAATAAGAAGTTAAAATATGCACATGCATCCATTCATACAGCTCAGTAGAGTCATATTACTTGGCAATAAAGCAACAAGTATGATCATGTGAAAAAAAAAAAAATGCTTGCAGCAATTTCTGGCAAGAAAGGCAAAATTAGCTCTTTGCATCTACTGACTTTTAGTGATTGAAGTGTATTGTGGTGGTAGTTATTACCATGAAGGAACACAAAGTAGAAAGTGCTAACTACGCTTTCCTCTTTTTCTTAAAGGTTGCAAAGAAAGCAAGCCCTACAGATTCAACACTGAAAAAAGTAACCCAAATCCTACAAGAGTTCATTGAAGACAGGAGTGGGGAAAAAGGAAAAGAAAGAGGAAGACTTTCTGCCTTTATCAGTGGTATTGTTCTTACCAATGAGGGTGAACAACACCACCAGCAACAAAGGGAAGGGAAAGAGTCTGTACATCCCACAGGTTGAACAGTAGTACTAAAGGATTTAGCCATGTGGCCACTGTAGCAGGAACCATAGATACAGAATTAGATACCCTTTTTAAATTTATGTGTTCCCTCTGCTCAGGTCTGAATCCTGATGCTGATAGATATTTGTTTTGGAAAGCCAATCTGGCTCAATACTCCCCTTCAGAATGCAGGTTGAAAGAGAGCTAACAGCACCATTCCCACCACCACCTCCCCTCTACCTCCCCCACAAGCAATCTGATAAAAGGGCCTGTATTTAGAAAGTAGGATGGCCTAGGACTTTAACTGGACACGAGGACAAATGCTACTCTGTTACTTTCAGCCTCAAGCTGCTTTGCATAGAGCAAGCTGAGTGTCTGCACTGGAGTGCCCTGGTGGCTCCCAAGGAGAATGTCACAGGTCACAGCTCCTCTGTGATCTAAGCCACGAGTGTGCTGTAGCTCATGGTATTGCTTATCTTATGATCTTCCCACCATGTGCCATCCAATGTATCAAGCCTCATTTGATGATGAGTGGTTACATAGTTCTATGTGAAGTATAATGTTCTTTTCTTTTGATGCAACACTACTTTACATTTACAGTACCCATGAAAGGAAAACTGCATAGTGCTCAAATCAGCAAAAAGTTAAATGCCCTATCGCTATTTACTGACATTTTGAGCACTTAGACCTGGAATATGTAGCTTTCCAACTTCCTTAGAAGTTTCTTTTGAAAGTAAAAGCCTGAGGACTATTTCTTTACTCAAGTATCAATACTGCCTTCAAGCTCCTATATATTATATGACCTAAAGGAGAGATTCAAGCATGTTGCTAAATACTTATACTGATAAGAATGGACTGTTATGAGTCAGATACAATGATCAATGAAACTGCCCCGTAGGAGCCAGAAAACAAAAATGACCCGAGGAACACGGGTACACACACATACCCCTCAGCTGCTGTTAGCTTAGAAAAACTGCCATGGTTAGTTTGTTTTGATTTTTGTATTAAAAGAGGAAGGTGGTTTTGAGGAAATCCATAGTAGCTTATCTCCAGGTGCAAGCTACAGTGTACTGGTGTGGCCATAGTAGGTGAAGTTTGGGGTGAGCCTGGTTCAATTCTTTTCTAAATGATTAAATTTACATTGAGACTGCGTGCAGCTAAGAAGTGATAAATCATGCTGGGTTTCCTAGGTCATGTACAGAACTTCAGAGTAGTCATTAGTTCTAATTTGTTTTGCACATTCAAGCATAAGTTTCAAAGGTAAGATTGTCACACTGAATTATCTGCATTATTGATCACTATCATTGTGCCATTATTTAGAAACACTGAATTGAAGAGTTGGACTCTTCGTTCATTGATTCAGTAAGAGCTTTTGGCAATTTTTCATTTCAGTAGTTTTTGATCATGCAGGTATATCCTTGAAATGACATCATGACAGAACTGAAGATAGTAATTAAATTTCAGTCTTTTTTTCTGATAGCTGCAGGCTACCATCTCAGGTGGTTTTCCAGTACAGGCTACATTAATTTGAAGCCAAAAATACATTCTGAGATAGCCCTTTGAAGTAAAGAGAGAAACAACTTGTTCTTGATATTGGCCATTTCTGTTCTTTAGGCCACTATAAATTTCTCTTTATTCTGGGGCGATATTATATAAATTCCCAACTACTGTTTCAAAAGCAGATGACAACCATCAACAACTAGACCATATCTCCAGAACTCATCTGATGAAGAACTGGCAAAAATCCCTGCACTTTTAATGATGCAGCTAACTTCTACTACTGGACTAATTCAAAGCTGTAATTTAAAGTCCTTTGAAACCACTGGACAAAGCTCCCATTGACATCAAAGACTAGCAGAGTATGCACCAAAAGTCTGTATGCCATTCCTGAACACTTACCAAAACAGCCCCTACGTGTGTGTTCATGTGCAATGAACCCAAATCCTGAAACCTCTGAGAAGAGAAACCTGCTGCTCGTCCTGTTTCCTCCCTCTTCATTTCTCCTGTCACCACCAGCGAGTACCTAAGTACCTCCCAGGAGACGTAAGTATGCTCCCAAAAACGTCTGGAGGTGCAGACTGTGAGGTTCTGAGATGGTTTGTTAACAGGCTACAGGGATGGGTCTTAGGATTTTGACCAGGTCAATTTGTAAAATGTGATTTCAAGCTTTATTGCTCTCTCTCGAAAAGTCCTTAATGGTAAAAGTGTACATTGCTATGGAGTACCATGCTTACAATAATGATTTATTAATAATGCATCCATTTTTTTCTTTATAAGAGTTGGAACCCAAGAGGCCATTTTCAGATCCCTTCCAAATCACACTGTTTCAGTGCTAATTACTAAAAATGCAGGAGCAATGCACTTGCTCGGCTTGGACCATCTGGCAGATTTCTGAGCTTTGCAGTTTGTTGGTCTTCAGTCACTCTGAAAGTTATATAAAAAAAAAAAAAATAAATTCTGAACTCTCCAGCAGTTACATGATTAGCTAACATGTTAAAAAAATAGAACAATAGAAATACAAATGTTCTACTAACAGAGGCTGAGGCTTCACATTAATGACAAAATAATTATGAGGTCTAGAGAATGGAAAGATCTATTTAATATAAATAAACATTCTTTTTCTACAGTGTTTCACTGGGGTTTCCACCTTCTGATGTTTTTTCTGAGATGAACCTCCGTGAAACAGTTAAATGCAATTGGTCAGCTACCCTTTGATGTCTGACAGAAGCATTGTAAGGTAACAAATTAGGTTCTTACAATGCACTGCAAACAAGAAAATGGGCACTGCTGGTGAAATTGTATCAGACTTGCTTTTTGAAAGTAAGACAAGCTGTACTGAAATTTCATTGAGAAGAGATTTCCGCCAGGCTAATAGCTAATTAACCAGAATGGTTGTGCCTTGGACATGACATCATTAGATGGTCCCCCTGACAACTGTGTCTAAGGACACAAATAGCTGTGGATGTGGTCTTTAAATCCTCACTGATGTTTGAGTTAATGTTCAGTGAAGCAAGCACCCATTGGTTTTATGTGGAAAGATGTACATAGCTAAGCAGGGCATGCTCCAGTTGCTAATGCATTTACCTCTGGAATGCCAAAAGTGTGAGATAGATAGATATATACATAAGGTAATTATTTACAAGATTAAGCTGCTGCTGAATAGCTGTTTATTCACTTAAAAGAAATTATGAGAACAGCTTGTTAATCAAATCTGGTCCCCTGTTATTACAACCAATATGCTGCCCTTCACAGAATTCTGGAGTTGCCTACGTAAGACCCTATGTCATGTTTACTTCTTTAAATAAAAGTTTAAAAATGTCGTGAACGAGAATACAGAAGCAAGCTGCATGCGAGTTAAGCACCCAGACTACAAGTCCTTTGCTAGCATGTCCAAAAGATCTCAGCTAGTATCCTTGTGTTGAGCTGGGTGAGAGTAGGCAATGACTCCACACCTAGTTTACCTGCTCACACCTGATACCTACAGGTTCTTAAATCTTGTGTTTTTCCCACTTCTAAACCCTAAATTCATGAGAATTTATTAATTAAATATGTAATGCATATTAATTAAATAGAATTTGTTTGTGTCCGCATTTCCATTTTTCAGAACTGCTCCCCAGTCTGAGATTGTTGTATTCATATACACAATATAACAATGCGCAGTCTAATAAGGTAAAAACTCATCAAAATAATTTCCATACAAAACAAATCAATATGCAAATAACATGTCCCACTCCATCCATTTAGCCAATACCCTGAGTAATCCAAGCAGCAGAGCTGCATGCCCTTTGAATACAAATCAAACAGCTGGTGATGCACACTGGCGCATGGGCAAATTTTTTCCATAATGGATTTTCTTTCATCATCAAATTGCTCAGAAAGTACATTTTAATTTGGTTATGTTCAAGTCATTCAATCTTTCATAGCAGAGAGAAATTACCTGTAGCAATAATTACCACAGACATGAACAACCAGTGCTCTGTGACCGGCTGCATTGATATTGATCCCTGGAAGAAAAAGTGTTGTCTTTGTCATACGTGCAAACACTTAGTGACCAGTGTCATTGAGATATAGTTGGTCCACATAGCTTTGTAGAACTATATTTAGGATTAATCAGTCCAGTAATCATAGCAAGAGCTTGTAGCCACGTGCAAGCACAAACTTCCCTGAAGACTACGTGCTTTGAATGCAAATTTCTGCCACAGCATTGCTACAGGAGAGTGCTGGGACACACTAGGGAAAGAAGCTGGGACCTGCATTCACCCTTTGATTTGGCTATGTGGCGGCTGCCTCCATACATCTCCTCTATCACAACCTCAGATAAACTGTCAAGAACAGAAATTATCCCCTGGGCCCAATCCTCACCAAAAAGCAAGATTTATAGATACCAGAAGGGGAGCTAGCCTGCCAACAGTTTGATGGTATGGTATCAATCTACAAATGTGATACAATATGCAGATCCTGTGATTCCTCTGAGGTATGCTCAGATTTAGAGACCCTTGGGTTGAAATCTTTCTGGATTCATTAGGAAAAAAATCCTGAATTTACCTTTTTGTCTAGTGATCTGAAAGAAATCTAAATAATACAGGAGATGAGAATTCCAATTTTGGCACCCTGAAAAATTTATTACTCCTCTAATATTTATTGCTTTTGATCTCTGGTTGTATCAAAAGCATACAATGATTTTTTTTTTTTTTTCATTTCTTTTGCCAGACATCCACAATGTTTCCACACAGTTATGTGGAAAATTAATCCCTTATAATGTGGAGAGTCACATGGCAAAGAAATGTCTAGATACAGCCTTTGGGAGATGCTATATGAACAGTTATAGAAATCTGGGATATCGTGATATCGTCCAGTCCATTCTCCTACTCTGCAACAGGTTCAAGGATATTTTGCAGGTCCCTCCTGAAATACAGAATCACAGAATCAACTAGGTTGGAAAGGACCTTGAAGATCATCTAGTCCAACCATTAACCTAGCACTGACAGTTCCCATCTACACCATATCTCTCAGCACTATATCGACTCTACTCTTAAACACCTCCAGGGATGGGGACTCCACCACCTCCCTGGGCAATCCATTCCAATGCCTAATAACCCATTCTGTAATGAAATACTTCCTGACATCTAGTCTAAACCTTCCCTGGCGCAACTTGAAGCCATTCCCTCTTGTCCTATCACTTGTTACTTGGTTAAAGAGACTCATCCCCACCTCTCTGCAACCTCCTTTCAGGTAGTTGTAGAGGGCTATGAGGTCTCCCCTCAGCCTCCTCTTCTCCAGACTAAACAACCCCAGTTCCCTCAGCCGCTCCTCATACGAATAATAGCTCCAGTTTCTTTTTATGCCCCCTTAAGCACAGATCTCTCCATGCTTCTTGCTAAGCAGTGAGATACCTAAAACAATTCTTCTGCTAGACAGTCTTTATTTTTCCCAGGGTTGGTTAAGCCCTACTACCTATTGTCTTACTCTGATGGACAGGCAGTATAATTGAGCCTACCCTCTTCATAGGAGTCTTTTATATATTTGAGTATTAAGAAGATCATAATTATATTTTTTTTCCTTTTTTTTGATGATTAATAAAACTGTTTCCTTCGAGTTTCCATATAGGTCATCTTTTTTCTTAATGGTTTAAAACATTTAAAAAACCATAATTTTTCAACTTTTTTTTTAAAGATTTTTTTTGGTCTTTTTAAAAACATATTATTCTTTGTCAGTTTGTCTGGCTTTTCTCTTAGCAGCGGATGTCAGTACTCCAGCTGAGAAATCACTAATGCTGAGAATATCAAATGACTTTCCAATTTTTGCATATGTGTTGTGTTATTCAACTCATATTTAGTCTCTAGTCCACTATAAACACTCATCCTTTCCACATTGCCTGAAGACTAACCAGTTTTTCCCCAATTTTTACTTCTGTCATTCCTAAATGCAGTATTTTTTACTCAGCTTTACTGAATATCATTTCAGTGTTTGGGGGTTATTTCTCCAAGTTATCAAGATCACTTAGAATTGGATCCCTTTTTAAAAGTATTTGCAGTTGTTTTCCCCTTTGGTGTCATCTGTGGATTTTGAAAGAAAATTATTGTCCATCATTCTATCTGTTAATGCTAGTATTGTGTATTATTGAGTCCAGAAGAAAGTCTCATGGGCTCCTCCTTGATATGCCTTCTAGTTTGACAGAATCCCTTAATCACTCTTTGACTGCAGTTTTGAGCAGTGATGCACTCACCCCATAATAATTTTATAGACTGTGATCCATGTATAACTGTGATTAAGCCATTGCTCATGGCCTTAAATTAGACTTTTAAAGTCTCAAGATTGTCATTTGCATTCTTCCTCCCCCCTACTCGTGATGGTAGCATAAGCCAGAATAAAGGTTGTGTGTAGGCTATTCATCTTAACATAAGCAGATTTGCTTTCAGTAAAACCTAAATTAAGATTTCCCTGGATTTACAATGCTGATTTTAAGAAAATTCTAACATCTATATACTTGCAGATGCCCGCATAATGCTTGCTCCATTTTATCTGGCTGCTTTTTTGTGGTATTTCTTCATCAGAGGGAAAATTTAAAATATGTTATTCCTTAATACTAAAAAAGAAATCCAAATGCTACTGCACAATATTTCTGAGTCTGACAATAGAAGAATGTTGATAAGGGTACCACATTTAGTTTAAATAACTTTGGCAGTTGAAACACCCAAGGGTAGATTTTCCACAGCAGCAAAGCACTGCAGAGGCTTCAAGAATGTGATGACTTTGGCAGAACCAGGAGGGAGCAGATGACCAAGTCCTGGGAGAGGCTTTCCCGCACCCTGGAGCAGCTGCTTCTACTTGCTCTCCTTTCGTGCCATGCACACCTCCTCCATATGGGATGTTATCAGCATGCTGGGTTTGACTTGTCAGGACGGGGGCAGGCACAGAAGTCATCTGCGAGTTCACCCTGGCAGAGCGGTGCAGAGCACACAGCCAAGCTCAGCCCTGCACTTGCGTTTAACTTCCTGGCTTGGAAAGCTGTGAAAGGAGTGGTAAATAGTCAAACACAGTCTTCAAATAGTTGGGATTGCTGGAGCAAGTAATTTCCCAGAACTTCTAGTGCATGTGGCCAACCTTTATCATCTGAGTGCAGTATTGTAGCCGAGGCAGCTTCATCGTAAATTAGCTGTAGAGGTAACTGACTGCTTTAATGATGATGGCACAAAGGTCCTGTTTAAAATATACCTCCTTTTCCTCCAGCCCTGCCTATAGCCCAGTATCCGTGGTTTTGAAATTGTTGTCTGTGGACCACTGCAGTTTGTGGCCTTTCTCTCTGCAAACTCTGCAGATGATAACTAAACATCCTTCTCAGTACAAGCCCCCACAATCTGTTGCAAGTAGCCTCAAATATGTCATATCACAAAGAAACCTAAATGTTTCACCAAAGTGTTGTGGAAAATTTTTAAGGAGCCCAGAAATGAGAAAAGTTTAACAACTATTGCCTGTTTACCATTGTAGAACCTAGGTATCATTATTTAAATTTATCTTAGTTACAATATTTTAACACATATTCATGATATTGCTTAAGTGTCTTCATTATTCTATTAAGATCATTCAGGGCAAACAAGCTACTGACACAAATAATAAATTTTTAAAGATGTTTTAAGTTAGTTGTAATTAAACAATGCGCTTATTTGCATTTCCTCAGAAAGTTATTTCCATGTTCAAAATCAATGCTATTTTTTCAAAGGGATTGGATAGAACATTTTCATTAAAAAAAAAAAAAAAAAAAAAAAAAAGCACCAAAGCTTTCAGGGCACTTTATTCTGAGAAACTTCTTACTATTAATAAATTTTCTTGTTCACACATTGTTAAAATATTGGTTATCTCATTGTTTCACCTCAATTTCAAAAATGTTTTAAATGTTATCAACTGTATCATTAAAATTTTTTAAGAAGAAAAGAATGGCAAAAGGTCTTTTAAACTAAAAGAAACTGTACTAAACTAAAACAAAATTATTTTATTCACCATGAAGTCACAACACAGCTGCATATGCAAAGTATGAAAGGAAATAAAAAATCAAGGAAAGAGAAACCATAATGAAGTATATATTGTTATAGAAACTATAAACAGAGCCTTGGAACATGGAGATCCAGCTAAGAAAATGAGGATGAAATATGACAAATCTATCAAGACAACAGGCTGGAAAAAAAAAAGTGAAATATTTCAGAGACGTTTAGGGACATATTCTGCTACTCTTACTGAAAAGTTACAGGATGCTACTCAGAGAGAACATTACCCTGTGAGTAACCTCTTTCATTTCGGTTTACTCCTTGCATACTGATGGAATATGTTATCAAACTGATGAATGTTAGAAAACCAGTAAGCATTGATGGTATTTGTCCAAACCTTCTGAAAGCACGCAAGAATTCTGTTGACTCTGTTGCAAATAGAAATACGTAGTTGCTCAGTGACATTAGCTCCTGTACTGGAAAAAAGAAGCAGTGAGTCTTGGTTCAGAATATGCAACTGTTTGGTGCTGACTACATGACATACAAATGAACTAAATTCAATAAAAACAAAATGATAAAACTTTAAAGTCAGCATGATGCACAGCTAGAATCACCAGATTTCTTTAAAGAAAAATATTCACTCACATGTTGATTTGAATTATTTCAGTGTGTGAAAAAAACAAGGAAATTCAAAGGCATCTTCTAAATGAGGACTTCCAAATGTATAAATATTTTTTTATTTTTATATTTATATATATATGTATTTTTTTCTTTGAGCACAATGTAATTGTTCTACTAATAATCAGGTAACACTAAATATCTAAGCAGGAGCAATAAGCCTCATTACTCCTTAAAGTAATCCCTAAAATAACTCTTAAGTACTCTTTCTGGAAATACAGATGTCATGAACAAAGCACACAATGATGCAATTCAATTACAGAGCTCTCACTGAAGTTCAGTTAATATGATCCACAGATCTCACTCACAGGTTTTTAGTGATGATACTATGCTGTTTTGACTAAGATGACAGTAGTAAAAAAACCACTCATGTTCTCTCACCACATGCATGGGTCTCTCACATAGATCTCTCTGAATTTGGTGTAGCACCATATATTGGTCAGAAGCCTGATGACAAAATAAACAATAATTTGTTTATACCATTTCTTACTGGTACATGCCTATGTGTCTCACTGTCCCAGTACTGCCCACTCAGACCTGCTAGCATCAGCTCCAAGGAGGAAATCTTATGATGTCCCAGTTAATTAAAAGCCTTCTAAAGGAAAAAAAAACAGTGTATAATAACATGCAAAAGGCACTGAAAGGTTGGGGTGGTGGGGGTGTGAATAACAAGAAGGATTAAAGTGACAAGGTTAGAGATAATCCTGAGCAGCTAAACTGGTTCAAAGGTATATGCTACATGAATATGTGCTACCAAACTTTTTCAAACTTAGTCTTAATAGTTAACAGAATATCCTAGGGCACACTGGCACTTTTTTTTTTTTTTTTTTACCTCATGTTAGGCTTTCATTTTAGTAGTAATCCAGCCTGAGGAGGAAATTGGTTGAAAAGAATAGACAATTTCTCAGGAAGTAAGTGGGAGGAGGAATTATGGAAAGAAAAAAACAGCCAGATATACAAACAAGGAATTTGGGATGGGATCCAGGCAGCACAAAAGTAAGGTACTGGAGCTGGGATAAAGTGGCAGGAGAAAGAAGGGGGGAGAGACAGACAGAGAAAGAGAAAAGAAATAGTATCATGTTCTTGTTACCTTCCTAAAACCCTTTAAGTCATGAAGATAAGTGTCAACCTTAAACCCCCATTAGCTTATCATTGCTTTTATACTTTCTAACTTTATCAAGATGAGCCTGAAAAATAGAAAAAATATTATAAATTTTTAGAGGTCAATTTCCAAATTTTCTTTGCATATTTCTGGATGCATGATTTCTTGCCCTTTTAGACTCAAGAAAATTGTGTTAGCATGAATAAAATGGATGTTACCTGTTCTTTGTTTCTTTTAGAATATGTTTGTCTTTCCAGAAATACAAGGATTCGGTTGTTTTAAATTGTTACTTTGGGGTTTTTTCCTTAAAGCTTTTTATAGAGCATGTTGATTCTGATTTTAGTTATCCCATTATGATTATATTTTGTCAAACTGCAATTTAAGGATTTTATTCCTTCTGCTGTCTTGTGTGGGTGTGAAAAGGCTAGATGTAGACCAGCATGAAGGAAAGAAAACAGATTTGTTTTTATTCAGATTGAAATACTGAGAAATAAGGAGCATATACTTTCCAGGCCAATCACTACCACCTGCTTACAAATACGGCTGGTGAAGAAAAGCTTCCTAAAATTGCTCAGCTGCAGTTCTTCATACACAGAAGCGTATTTAACAAGTGAAGTCTCAGACAGTTGAAATATTAAAGCAGTTATATGGACATTGAGTGCCGAGTTTTGCCAAAGAAAAAGAAAACAAATTTTTACTTTCATCAAGGTACACTGTCAATGTCATGCTGGTCAAAGCTGCTTCACCCTCTGTGCTGTTCATTGGTTTCTTCATCTCAGAGAAGTTGAAAACTGCTTCAATTAGGAAAAAAGCCCCTTTGGGCTTCCTTCAGTCTTAAAACAGCTTGTTGTTTTCCTATTCAGACTCTTCATAACTTCCAGAAACAGGGTTTATTCAGTTAAAATGCCTGGATGTATTTCTTAACTAAAGTATTTGCACTGAGTCTTTTCCTTTTCTTTCCTTTATTCCAATTCCTCCTACCACAGCCCACCCCTACCAGTGTACCCTTCGGTAGCTGTCAACAATTTCTTTTTGTCCAGGGGAGTAGAAAAAGGAATAAATCTTCACAGTCAGACCAAATGTCTTGTCCAGCTGCCTTCAAAAGGCAGAAATTTACAGTATACATTCTGCCACATTGTTTTATAAGTGCTGCACTTTATCAAGAGCAGTGTATCGATAGATTCCCATCAGATGTGCCAGGGTTCACAGAAGCTGTAGAAATTCTTCATGTTGCTGAGGGAAAGATGCCTTTTTTTTTTTTTTAGTGCAAGAGATCAAAAGCTGATACTTTCCTTTTGTTCTCACTTCATTTCCTACCATAACGAAATCAATTTTGTTGTCCAGTGCATGATGAGTAGTCTCAGATACTTGTAACCTACTGGAAAAAAAAGCAATAAATGGGCAAAATTAATGTGGCCTTCAAATAATTTCTGGTGGAAACATTTTCCCTTTGAGAAGAACTACCTTTCTTCATTACCTGCATTTTTCCTTTGAGGACAACTACTTTCCCCTCATTATCTGCAGAATCAAAGGCTAGTCATTTCTCATTTGTGTCTTTGCCCAGTACTAAGTCTGTGATTGAAAGTAAAAAGTGCCGTGTCTTTTGACTTCTGTAATAGCTGGTGGAATTGATCTATTATTTAAGCATAAGATGTTAATTGTAAACAGCGTAACAGAGAACTGAAAGATCTAGATCTTTTCCTTCCATCTACCCAAAGGTTTCTCAGAAGAGAAAACTGAAAAAAAATTAATTGCTTTGTTGATGTATGATGGAAAGCAAAAAAGAACAGAAAGGGACTAATGGCTGGGCCTGATACAGGTTTTTCTAATATTCTTTTATTATGTTAGAGAGCCATTTCTTTCAAAACAGGAGACCTGTTGCAAAGAGGTAATTGCTTGTGATTTGCAACAGCATCCCAAAGCCTGGTCCTGTCAGCTGTGCACCAGTGTGGCTGGAAGAGCAGTCACACTGACGCCCAGCAGCAGCTTCCCACACAGGTTCTTATATGAAAAAGGAATAAGGAAAGGGGAATTTTTCTGGGATTCTCTTGAAAGGTGTGAAGCAGCGGAATCTGTTTACAAGTCTTCTGCATGTAAGAGAGCAATGTCAGCCTTTAACATCATCTTTACTCTTGTTGCAGAGCTGTAGCAACAGAAAGGTCTGATGGTGGTCAGCCAAAACACCCAGGAGAGCAACGCGATGCCCTTCCTAGCGGCCAGTGGGAAGGAATGAGGAGCGGTTAGCTGGGACTGGGGACCAGCTCCCACAACACAGGCAGCTGCAGCTTAAGCCCAACCTGCTGCCCTGCAGCTCCAGGACGTGGAGATCCAAGTCTGTGAGCAATGCTCTCTTCTGTACAGTGGGGCAGGAAAACAGCCAGCTGGTAAAGGAAAAACACCTTGCAGCAAGCAGGTGTTGAGCATTCATCTACCTTGTTTTCTTCCTTTCTCCTTTTAATGACCCATAATTCATTAAGCCACAAAGATTACTTGTTGCAACTGAGGACATATCTACTAACATCACATCAAAATGTTGAATTTAAATTTTATGGAAGGGACATGATCTGGTGTTTCATTAACAACCTTTCTGAATTTTGCAGAAGCTATTATAGCCACCAACACATGGCTGGCAAAATTGCTACACACATTCAGAAAGAGGTAAAGCAAGAGAATACATAAATTTTCTTTGAAATATAATTCCAGAAGCTAATGTTTTAATAGTCTCTTGTGTTTTATTTTAATGTAAGATTAATATTTTAGCTATTTTCAGGTAGTCCTATTTTGACAGACAGCATCAAAACTAAAAGAGCAATGTACATTCTGGTCTCACCAGGAGACAAATGATCCTGTCTCTCCAAGCTCATGTCCTGCTCTGAGACAGCCAACTATGTAATTCAATTTTTAAAATGTACAACCATTCATATTTAACTAAGACAACAATTCTTGCCCAAGCTTTTCATCCATAGATTTAGTAGAGTGTCCACAAGGAAATCTGAGTGATTGCATCTGATTTACAGGTAAAATTCCAGACTCAGGAAGCTTTTTGTTGTTGCTGTTGTTGTCATTAGTATTTAGCCTGTATTATTATTTGCAAATATTTTCCAGAACAGCATTTGCATCAATAAAAATTATTTTGGAGAAACCAAGAAAGTTTAATGATTTGGATAAATACGTTATAGAGAAAGAACAAGCTAAGCACAAAACTCTTGTGCACAAACAAAATATCAGGTTTTAAAAGATGAGAACCTTGTATTAGGCACCTTAATTCATATTCAAATATCTAAACAAATCTTGTTTTCAAAAGTAATGAGCATGCAGCATTTCCTACTAATTTCCCTAAGCACTGCCACACTAAGAATTGTGCTTCAAATAGATACCTTTTTTTCAGTTTATCTATTGACATGAGGAACTGTCTTTGGAGCTTAAAGTGAAATGTTCATATTCAATAGCAGAGAGTACAAAAATAAATACAACACAAATGCCCAAAAGATGGCATTTGGCAAAAACAACTGCTATTTACTCTAGCAGCCTACAGTGAGTGGATTTCAGCACTGTAACAAAGATATCTAAATCCTGAATGGATTTAAATGCCAAACTTTATATGATTTTACTCTATGACGGGCTGTGGAAGTTCCAATGCTTTCAGATCACAGTTCTTAACACTTCTTTTTCTTCTATTTTGTGTAGCTCTGGCCTGCAGCTTATTTGAAGTTTCCCTCCAGAACTGCTTTTAGCAGAAAGCTGAGTTTTGCTGTCATACCAGCCCACTTTTCAGTAAGAGATTAAATATTTCTTTTGTCAGATAATGTGAATACCTGAATACTAAAAATTGTCTTCTCAGAACTGCTGCCAAGTGTCTCTCGGGAATTAGAGTTCAAATGCCTCAGGTGTCCATCAGCAGTTGCACCGAAATACATTTGGAAGAGGGAAGGCTATGGTATATCCCTGGACACTGAAGTATAACTACTTCAACAGAGGGGAATGAGGACACAAAGCACTGCATGAACAATTTTCACAAAATAGTAGCCATTTTTGTCAGACAAAAGTTTCTAATATAAGTATTTCTATTGTTGAGATGTATTTGGGGTTTGGGGTTTTTTTTGGGGGGTGGGATGGGGAACAGGGAGCAGAGTGCTGGCAAAGAAATAGATGAAATTTCACTGAAAAGTCCTTTTAACTTTTTTCCAAAGTAAAATCAGCTTTTCAGCAGCCATAGTAACTATTCTCAGACTCCTATTTTGAATAAACCCTAAAATGAAACTTAATTCAAGCTGGTAAGTTTTGCCTGACTCCAATTTATCCCTAGTTGGCTGTTGTCATCGCATGATCTTTGCTTAAACACAGCCCAGGTTTCAGGTTTTCATTTAAGTCCCAAGCAGCCTTACACAATAGTCTACTCTGTGAGGTACAGAGCAAGCCTGGGCAGACCCTGGTATTAGAAACGTAGCTGAACCTCTGCTTCAACTCACATCCAAACTATGTCACATTTTACGAAAGGCAAATATATACTCAGTTTGCTTGAATGAATATTTTCCGTTTTCTGAACTCACCATTCTCAAAAAAAGAGAGGAAAAAACTGGATGAAGGCTTACACAAAACCTTTTTTTGGGAAGACAATTACATTTGAAGCTATTTTTTTTTACCAATTTGGGAATACCAGGCAAGTTGATTGAGAAGTGGATGTTAATGCCACCCCCCTCAACCTCACTTCTGCTCCCCTGAAGAAATGCTGGTTACTAACATAAGTTCTCTATTGCCCTTGGCCAAAAACCACTGCAGTCATTTTTCTCTTTAAGTCTACAGTGAAGAGTAACCTCGGACATCACACCAGTGAAGGGCTAAGCAAATTAGCTCAGACCACATCCTGTCAAAAAAATTGTTGGAGTATTTTTCCATCTTCCATGCTCAAATATGAATAGTGAGCAGAATTAAATGCTCTGAGATTGCAATAAAACAGAGTATGTAGCCCTTCTGGTGAGCTAAAAGAAGTAGGTAGCAAATGAAACTATCATTAAAAATGAAAGAGCAGCATGCAGCAGGCTGAGCTTTAATTGATTATTTTTGTTTTCATGACAAGGATTCAAGCTGTGATCAAATGAGCAATGATTTGTAGTTTTTCTTGATCAGAAGGACAAAAGCAGCACTGTCTGCAGGGAACGAGGATGACTGACTACTGAAAGGCACTGGCAATGCCTCAGCTACTCATTTTCATTTGAATATTTGAGGCAAAGATGTCCTAGCTGTTTAATTTCCTTTTTAATTTTTGGAGGGGCTGGGCGGTATGATTGCAGTCAGGCAGGGCTGGGGGTGAATGCTGTGCCCATTCATGGAAAGCAGTGAGCTGATGGTGGGCCAGTGCCTGGCCCCGGGACACGCAGGCAGGCTGCAGAGGCACCTCTTGCACACCAGCCGACATGTCCTCCCGCCCTTCTCCCACCAGAGACCCCATTGTGCTCTTTCCTGCTCGTACCCAGCAAAGATCCTGCTTTTGACAAGCCACCTGTATGCTCAGCTTTGCTGCAACAGGGGCACAGCATCTTCTGTGAGGTCCAGGAAGCCTTTTGCAGGAGGATTGTGGAGAAGCAGGCTTGTGCCAGAGAGGATGGGGCAGGACCACAGCCGTGCATGCAGTGCACCACAAGAGGTTGGACTTGTGCGCCTTGGCTGTTGTTCCCATCTGGCTGAAGCTTGGTACCTGAGACAACACGTGTACCAGTGGGACCCGGTGGCAAGCACTGCTGACTGCAGAAGTGAGCAGTGCTGTGGTACAGGTTCCTTGTGAGCAGTGGTTAGATACAAGGTAGTAAACAACACTATGAATCCTACTCTCACCCAAACAGTTAGGAGGCATTTGGAAGGGGTGATGTTAAATGTGATCAAAGTGTTAACTAAGACATCTAGCACAAAGAAAGAGGCCAAGGTTTGATTTTCTGGCTGCTGCTATTTCCACACCTTTTTCCATTCAGTCCTTGCAGTCAGAGCAACCGTACATTTTACTCATCCAAGCCTGCCACTTATTCCATTGTCTAATTCCCCGGCCCTCCTCTCACCTTCCTGTAAAGTGTGAGCACTCCTCACACCTTCCTGTAAAAATATTAATCCTCTGGCTGGAGAATGGCATTCCAGTATCTGCTGATGCCATGAATAAAATAATGTATGTTTCAAATGTGTTGGACAAGGGAATGTTGATTTGAAACACTGATAAATGATGGCAATTTATAAAATTAAATTTTAATTGTTATGTAATTTTATATTCATAAATTATGAAGTTGTAATATGTTATATCACAGATAAATACATGATGTGCAATTATATATAATATACAATGTAAGTATGGTATTGTAAAATATATTATGTAACTTATAGTACTATAAGGTGTGTATAACATATGTATGTATAATAAATGTATAGTTGAATTAAATTAAAGTCATTACTTTAATTAGCACTATTCAGCGTTACTGAAAGGAATGATTTTGACCAAAAGTGAGAGATCTGAGAGTGGCCATTATTGCCTGGTATCTTAGCCCAGTTTAGGATGGAAGCAGGTATAGCAGAAAACTACAGCTGCATTAATGCAGCCCTACATCATTTCCCATGTGAATGCAGTCTGTGTATTTACTCCAACTATTGTACCTTCTCCCCTACATCATTTCCCAAACCAAATGGAGGTGAGGGACAGAAAGCTCATTGTCATCATCATTGTAAATCCAGGCTTTTTGGAGTCATCTGTGTGTTACTTTTTGTGTATCTTTCATTTCTCTCTTTTTTTCTTTTTTTTTTTTTTAAGCTAAATAGATGTCAGGGTAGAGAAAGGAAGTAATATGCATTTCAATCATAGACACCTCTCAGAAACATATTTTAAAATGGCTTTTCAGTTTGGCTCTGCATTATGACTAATAACTGCAACTTTCACTGAATTATGTCCTAAATTGAAGTAGCGAAATATTTTAGAAGTAGCTGTGACAGTCTCTGGGTCAGTCCCTAACACTTACTAGAAATGTGTTACTGTCTACTCATTTTTACTATCAGCCATTGACTATGTCACAGAAAGATATTCTAGGAATGTTGACGGCTGTTTTCTGTTGTGATTCCCCTCCACTCCCTCAGCGCAGAGTGTCCACAGTTGCTCTTCCACATGGTGGCAATATCTTGGCTCTGAGCTATGCACCTGCACAGTTAACAGCGTATTACTTATCTGAAGGGTAACGACTGTACCACCTCATCTGTGGATTGTCACAAAGGTGGTTTGTAAAATACATTCAGCAACCATCACAACAATAGAAAGGTCAAGACCCTCCAGCTATGTCTTTTTTCTTCTTCTTTCCTGAAAACTTTACATGGAAGAACACTGTTTCTGAGCAGCCTCATGTTGTGATCTTCCCAATTAATACAGCACTTCAGCAGCACTCATTGTAAGGTGAGATAAATGATGTATTAAATTTTTTGCCTAGGAAATGAGATAACTCCTAATACTTGAATTTCATTCCACATCCCTTCAGGGAAGCATGATAGAGTTTATATTATAAAATAAATGAGTATTCACTGTTTCACATTGACATCCAACATCTGAGAGTCAGCCACAGAAACTGGCAATCCCATCTCCTTTTGCCACACGTTCAGATCCAGAGTGATGCCTGTTACTGATTTCAAAGACTGAATCTAGTCTAAGTGACAGCTGCCACCCCACTGCAGTGGCCTCCTGTGTAAACTGAGTAAATCTGAACACTGCATGCTCCTTGTAATGGAAACACGGGGCAAACCCCTAAAACATTGACTGGTCATGCTGAAACAAAACTATTTCTATGAAAGCTTAAATGTAGCTGGCTAGCTGAAAAGCAATTACATGAGGAAAGAAAGCAGTAATTAAATCAGAGCTGAAATAATCTGAGAATACAGAAATAGAAATAAAACTAGGCTAAGTCAACACAGAATTGTTGCTCTACTTCAAAACTTCTGTGTCAAATAATTTCTCAAAATTGACATTTGCCTACAAAAGATTTTGACTTTTCCGCTCCCTCAGAAATGTGCACCCGCTCTGCCTCCAGCCTGCTGCAACAGCTCCCAGGGAAAATCTATTGCAGTGCTACTGTTGTAGGATCTGCAGTGCACTGCTCCACTCTTTCCTTTATTGATACACATCTAGAACGAGCTTCCTTATGTGCCTCTCTGGATACCTGTTCCTCTGGCATCTCACCTGTGAGGCTACAGCTCAGGTTGTGCCCAGCAACCCCTAGTGTGGGTTTGGCTGACTGTTGTAATAAGGACATGTTTGACAAAGTCATTGGGCTCCCATGTAAATGTCCCATATTGTATTCACGTCTCTTTTCAGTCTATCATCAGAGTGTAGAGAGCTGGGTGGCCTCCCTATCCCTCCTCCCTACTACTTTGTGTGCAATGAAGCACATTTTTCCCCAACATGGCCATGGAGGACTTCATTGGATTTCTGTGCATCTGAAGCTGAATGACCCTACCCATAGTTGGCCTTGGCCTTGGTTCTTTCAGATGTGATCCAATACTGATGATGACTCATCTTCTCCTAAACCATTAGGGCAGCAATATTCTCATGCAACTAGGCCACCTTCCCCACTACCCCATTGCCCCATATAACCACTTGCAAATGAAGGGGCTTGTCCTGACTGCTTACGTGCTGCTGGCTCTCTCTGGCAGTGTCCCTGGGACTTAGAAGATTGCATCGGACAGGCTGGGATAGAGAAAGAAGTCTTTTTTCTCTTTTACATTGATGATATAAATAGGATAATTATTCCAGGGGTTCTTTGGCTTTGGGGTGGGATAGGAGGGAGTGAATGCAAAGGTGGTGTTGAATGTAAAGGTCAATAATTCAGCTTTTGCCAAGATGAGAGTCTATTGACTTTTGCAAAAGAACAGCAGGAGCAGCTATTATACTTATTTTAACTTTGGGGTTTTGTGATTAGCTGCTTTCCAGAATAAAGCAAGAATGATACAGAAACCAAAGGTGTGCAGAAACAATCATTTTCAGCAAATGAGACTGTATCCTACTCATTCAGGCTGAGGAAAAAAAAAATCTCTTCTGAAGTATGTGCCATCATACCCGACTGTTCTGTAGCCCGAGCATTTCTGAGAAGCCTTACAGATTTTATCTCAGAACTGATTTTATAATTTTGATTAGCAAAAATTAATTAAGTCATGTTAACCTGACATGTGTGTGTCCATCTAAGGAGCTGCTGGAAACAGAATAAACAATTAGTCCAGTTCTTGTCATTACAAGCTGTAACGTACAAAAGTAATGCGAAAACTGTCCGTTAGATACAACATCATTGTAATATACTTGGTCAGTCTGGCCTACTTTGTGTGATCTAGTTATTCTTGAGAGAAAGGGGGAAGAAAAAAGCCAGCCCATACTGGATCTCACAGTCTTCAGCCTTACACAGTTTGAGGTGGAAAGATATTTTTTCCTGGCTCACTCACAGCTGATGTTCAACATAACTTCTGCAGGTTAAGGCTTGGTAATCTTTGCCATTATCTGCTCTTAGAGAACCTGCACGTGCAGTCACAACTCTGACCTGGACCTTTATTCCTTAAAATGTGGCTGTTCTTCACAGCGCTCTCTTGTTTTTGTCAGAGGGTCTGAGAACCACACACATGCCAAGCCTGTTCCAGCCGAGTAAAGAGACTCCTTAGCCAAACCTGGCACATCCAAAATACAGTTCGGTCCATATGAGGCCACCTTTACCTCGGAGGCACCTTTCTTTCACTGGCATCAAGACCTGTGACTAATTCAACATCTCCCAGTCCAGGGGCTGCAATTTGTCATCTCTCCCCATGCATCAACCCTGTGAGGTCCCTGAGAGCATCAGTTGTTCCTGCACTCCTCCCTTTCCTCCTGCATTTGATCCTTTCCCTCTCTCTCATCATCTTCTGACTGTTCCCATCTTTCTCTCTCAGGACTGCCCTTATCTATGTATTGCTGTCATGGAGCTATGAGGGAGGGAGGAAGCAGAACAGCTGCAGGACTCTGCAGAACTAACAACACAGGGGTCCCTGGCAGCTGACTAAAGCAAATGCAGCGCAGTGGTACTGTACGGCCAGATGAACAGTGGGTCAGGCTGGGCTATAGGGAGGTGGAAGAAAGCTGTCAGATTCCCTGCATGACATTTGGCAGCTCTGTAAACAAGAGTACATGAAACAGTTTCTGTAAGCCAAAGGGAAAATGGCTTGGTAAAGCATCCTCCTGCTCCCAGGCATCGACCCCATGTTAGGAGCTCCCTCACATGACCTCCCTCAGCTTTACATTGCAACCAGTCTTATCCTGTGTCTGAAAAACCCACCTGGTTGTCAGAATGAAAGTCACTTTCTCAGTATTCGGAACCAGGACAGGGTAGCTGAAGGAAAAGCCTTCGCTCTTGTGTGTTCCCAGTATCAGGCTGCCTCTGCCAGCTGTGCTTGAGAGCTTGAATCGATCCAGGTACCGCCTTTCATTTTTGTTTGTAAGTTTGTTTGTGCTTGTAGAAAATATTGCTGCCAGCCATTTCCAGCACCATCGCACTTCCACCATTCATTGCCATTGATAGTTGCATAGAGTGACTGTAATCTGTCAGGTTGGATTTTACAGCAGCATTTTACACCCACCTTTGCAAAATCTGCCCACCAACACCTTTCAGGGGCTCAGAGAGGCCTGTTAGGTGGCTCCTGGATGAGGGAGGAAAGTCATGGATACTAACAGTGTACATACCCATGATTTACATTTACAGACGTATAGGCACCTCGCGCTTTAGTAGGAACAGTTGAATGGCTCACTCCGAAGGGCTGCACATCTCAGAAGGACTCCCTGTTGGGAATTGCATTGCATGGGGTATCCTCTTTCTCTTACAGCCTTTTCAGAGCTCTTGGGTGACCATTGTTCTGCCAGTCTGCCCTGAACTCCATTTGTGATCCTTTGATTCTGTTTACACTCAAGGCATATTAATTTCCACAGTATTTCCGTATAGTAGACAAATCTTGATTCACATCCTTGACTGTCCTTCGTCCTGTCTCTAACATAATTATTCAGGTTTGCATGTAGATCTTTTTATGGTTTATTCACTAAAGAACATCTGCATTCCAAACTGATGTCTTGTCACTACAGATATCCAAAAAATAGTGTGTTTTATGGTCTTGCTTTTAATGCCAATTGCCTCCGCAATAAAGAAGAATGCTACTGGGGAAAAAAAAATGTTTGCCTCTGAATTTCTTATTCGAGGATATCAGCTTCACATTACAGAGAGGAAAATTAAGGACATAATCTATACTATTAGAAAACATCCATTAAATAAAGCTAAAATTGAAGCTAAATTTACATTCATTTAGTGACTGCATTTTATGTGGAGGCATCACTCCTCAGTGAGCTCTCAGAATGAGCTGCCCATTGGAAATCTGAATGATGCCTCAGCTTTATCTTTAAACCTCCAGTGTTATCTGCCTAACAAACCAAATTAATCTCTGTGATTTATGTAACTGTTATTACCAAAAAAAAAAAAAAAAAAAAAAAAAGCTCAAGAAGAATACGATCAGAGTTTATAAAGAGCTCCAAGGTTACAATATTCTTTATGGAATAAATGATCCATCCATTCAGCTGGGAACAGGGTAATGGCAAGGGACAACATAGCCAGAACTTCAAGAAAGCATTTCTAACAATATTTTTAGATGCTTCTGTTCTACCAAATCCAAAATAACCCTACTGATAAAAACTTCCCTTTCCCCCTTATGCCCCCATTCTCTTATTTGATACTGATTATGCCCTTCTGTTGGATACACAGCCACACCACTAACCACAGGTGGTCACTGGATTTGAGAAAGAGAATGGCAACTGGTCATAGATTTCCAAGGACCTCTGGCTTCACACCTAGGTACAGTCAGCTGCAGTCACCAGGCTCTACCTGCAGGTGGGAAAGCATGGGTCCAAGAAATGATACACAAACCTCTGCAAAGAGCTGGCAGAGTTTTCTGTGCTTTCTGAGTTGGCTTTCTTTCAAACACAAAATCAGTTTCAAAGTTTTTGAGTCTTTGCTGGTGTCTCCAAGAAGTTTGGGAATCACTGGTGTAGGGAACTGTTCTTAAATCACCATCACTTTCCACACTGCCCTTTAAATTACTATCTAGAATAAAGATCCCCAGACTGAAGAGGATATTTCCAGTTTGCATTCTGGTTATTCAAATTAAAGCCAAGAGAACTTTAGAGATATCTAATATTCGTGTCAAAGACCACACAAGATTTTTTGGTCTGAAAGAACAGGCCACATTTGTAAAAACTTTGCAAGCTTGCATAAAAAATTCTGACAACTCATTTCTTTTGTAATGTCTTTGTAGGTGATTGGTGTTGTCTGTGTGCCTGGCTGTTCTGTGCTACTGCACATCTGGGTAGTGCAGACCATCCACCTTCAGTCATTTGCATGGCCACAGGATCAACAGGTGATATGTAATTGAAGGGTAAGAAGATTAACTTTATTGATAATACGTGCACAGTTTTGGCATCACAAAATCTTCAACTGTGAGTATCAAAAGAGAATTCAGGAACAGAGTACAATTTCACATTAATTAAAGTACACAGCTATAAGACATGCAAATATTAATACTTAATTACAGGTGAAAAAACTGACATGCTGGAGAAGTTAAAGAGGCTTCTCAAAGACATCAGCATGAGGTTCCATATTTGTTCTGGTTTTATCACATACATGTGTTTCACACTAAGCGCTGTTTCCAATGGCTCATAAACTTGTGTTAGGATGTGTCAGGAAAACAAGGGCTCTTAATGTAACCTGTCTCGTCAGGAGCAGAAGGAAGGCCTGAGCTACACTCCTTTTCTTTGGTGGATTTCTAAATAAGAACGTATAGGACTGCCTTGAATGTGTTCCACCTGAATTAGCTAAAAAACAAACAAGAACTTCCAATACTGTCTGAAAGACTGACATATCCCTTCAGAAGATAATCTAATGTTTCATTGCCTTAGCTGTCCTAAATATGCAAGTTATCTATACATTATAAATAATATTCATATAAATATGCTCAAAATATACAACATATTCTATCAAAATGTCCCTAGCTTTAATTTGCAGCCATTTTAGTGGGTTGAATGGAAACCCCCAATCCTGTAATACTTCCACCTATACCTGTGGTGATGGTCATCTAACTATCCACCACGGCCCTGAGTTGTGTTTTATTCACTGCTTCTCAGAACAGACTCCCGCATGTGGCTTCGTGGCTTTATTCCTAACATACTTAGGAACTTGCATTAAGCTACACAAAAACATGATTTATTTGCTTGCACAGTGTGCTGTTTTTGTAGCTTTTCCTGGTCTTTACTTATTAATTCCATATTTTTGTGGCAGCAACTTCAACATTGTTTTTTTTAGTTTCTGACCAACACAAAAAGCACTAAACAACATAGGGGTGAAAATAGGTTTCTGTGGAAGCCTATTAAGAACAGTGTCTCCATCCAGAGGAGAATTCTTTGCTAGTGACTTATCAATTAGCCAGTGTTAATGTGTTTCATACTGGTGATATTGTTTTAGCTTTGCAGTGAAATTACTAAGTGATAGCAAATGGAATGGGAGAGGGGAATATCAGGGCACTAAACAGCATGTCCAAGTTTATACAGGTTAATGATTATTCCTTTCTCAAGGATCACAGCAATACTTTAGGAAAGTTTTCCTAATTATGTGCAGATGTATAGCATCACAGTTCCACAGGTAAATTTATAAAGAGTTGAGAGAGATGATGGACTGTTTATATTTGCTCAAGTATTCTCACATTTCCTGCTGTTGAGGTGGATAATGCCAACACACATTTCTGCACTACATTATGGAAAAAAGGCTTGAAAAATCTGTGCATTTTGCCAAACTGTTGAGCTATGACATGACAAAAAATTAGAGAATACTTCCAAATGTGACATGCTTTCAGCCAGACATCAGAGTTTGCTTGAATCTGCTTCAGATTTTTCTCTGGTGACAGACCATGCAGGCAAAATCGAGACCACACCCACTACCTAGGAATGTTATAGGTGAGATTGGGAACCTAGTGACATTTTTAACTCAAAACTGTCACTATGAGATAAAGCATGATCTTTTCTGAATAAACCTCTAAGTTAGAGTTTAGGGTTTGATGCTTTCTTTTGCCACAGGACAAGTTTTGCATCTCAGGGAAGTTATCTGGGGCTGGATTTATAAACATTTAGAGGTCTCACTCCCTTCAGTGAGGGAAAAGACAAATTACAGAAAGTTCAGGAATCAGCTTATCCCCACTGTCAGACCTCACTTGGCAGCCTTAAGCAGCTGGAAGCCTCCATTAACCAGCCAGCATAGGTAGGCTTAAGGCTGCCTAACAGAGCTGAAGTGGCTTAAGGGCATCCACAGAATACGGATGAATATAACGCACAAAGTAGTGCGAAGTACTGGTCATTGTAAAACTAAGGTGCATTTCTTAGTCTATTCTTGTGAAGGAAGTGTTTCTCACTTTGCCATCTGCCTAGGACTTCTCTTGAACAAAGACTGTCCCTCACAACAGTTTGTGGACTAGATTTATGATGTGGATGTGATTCAGACTTATAAATAATTTCAAGCCATCCAGCTGTAAAAGGGTAAAAGGTCACTTACCCATCTCACTTACTAGCACCAGTAAGAAAGAGTCACAAGTATTGCTGCATGTTCCATGACATTTGTTTCCTGATGGCCTATGTAAATATTCACCATTTTTTAATTTGTTTGTTTGGTTTTTATTCTCACCCTAGGTCTTCAAATCATATTTACCAACAGGATGGAGCTGCAGGAAAAGAAATTGCTGCATAAACAATGGTGCATTTCAATATTTACTTTAAACTCTGCTTCAGTCCTCTCGGACTGAAACTATTTTGCAACTGCATTCATTATATTTAAACAGGCTTTCACAATTTAACATTTGCTCAGAGTTAGGTAAATTAAATTCTATTTCACTGTTTGCATAAAGATAACATTTCGTGGCAATAGCCTGTTTTGTTTGTTGATTTGGCTGAAGCAGATAGCATGACAAAAATACTGAACAAGGACATTTTAACTTTAATACTTATAGTGGATAGAAGCCAGACAGAGAAATAATATTTCTCTTTATCTTTTTAGAACTCCAGGTTTTTGGTGAGGAAAAGATTATTATTGGTTGTTACAGGCCTATTGCTGAAGTTAATTCAAATTAATAACTGGTAGAAATTTTATTTGGTGCAGAGGGGAAACCAAGAGTTCGTTATCATACGGACAAAGCGGATTGAAGCCTACCATCTGGACACACCACTAACAAACACCACCTCCAAGTGCAGTTTCTATTTCTAATATGCATTGAGTCTGCTATTAGAGGGAAACTGTGGTCGTGATGCTGGTGGTAATATTGGAGGTTGGCTCACTTATGTGTAAGGCGTCACATTGGCTCCCACACTGCTGGAAATTGCCCAGTTTTTAATGATAGCTCTGAGTTCACCACATCAGGTCCATTTTATTACACATAAACTTGTAAGACTCCTGGCCTAGAGCACACAGCAGAGGTGCCTTGTTACTGCTGGTCAGCACTATTTTTCCTCATGAAACATTAGTTCAACTTTGATTCAGTGCCTAACAAAGATTTGTTGTTCTTAGAAAAAACAGGTTTATCTGAGATCAGAGAAATTGGTTTTTATTCTTACTGTCCTAAAACACAGTGGTTCAAAAGAACTGAAGAGCAGTTGATACAACAGCCACAGAAAGGGAAAAACCTAAGGTCCAGAAGGAAAGGGAAAAAAAACCCAACAAAAACCAAAAACCAAATCATCATTCCCAGGATTTGTTTTGGAGATTTGTTCTTGGTCCTCATGCACAACTCAGAGATAAGCTGTTTACACAAAGCGTAAGCACAAAAATTATTCTTCAGCATATGAGCAGATCTGGTGAACCTCCACCAGGGAAGCCAGTGCTCCAGGCTGCTGATCTCCTGGGAGCTGTCTGTGAGTAGGCATGCTTTAGGAGGCAACATTTCATGCATGGTGTTTAGTTTTTGTTAGCATCTCTTTTGGCTCTCATCAAAATTTCACAGAACACAGTTTTGGAGCAGAAATGGCAGACCAGCTTGCTAGCAATCCAGTGGTACTCCTGCTAATGATCACTAATTGGCCCCTGCAAATCTGGTGATGTTTTCTTAAATGAGGAAACCAAGTAGATGTTGAACTCAATTTGTATTGACTGGCTGAGTAACCCTTCAGACACTTTTCTTCAGAGATAATAACACATTCTTTAAACCAAAGGCTGTCAGCACCTACTGCTCAAATATCGAGGCAACTAACATTAACAACTCCCACACAGAAACCTGATTTTCTGTTTGTATTTATGTACCAGACCTCAGTCAGTGTGTGAGCTCTCAAGCAACAGTAAGAAACACAATCACAGGGAACACATGGAAAAGATATCATTACACACAAAAAAAGCTAAAACTATGATCTGACAGTGACTTCAGCAATCTTTGTCCCAGTCTCCCTTTGTCACACTGAACGTGTATGTGCTTGTGTGCACACGTGCAGGGGAGAAAGAGCATGTGAGTCCAGACAGACAAGAATATACAAGTTTTTTTCACAAGCAGGCTACAGACAGCAGGTAAAAAGGCAATTATACAGTACTTTGTCTTTTGAGCAGTGACTTTTCATCCACAGACATGAGAGAACAGATATATGCACATGAGTTATGCTAAAAAATCCAGCCTTGAATCCCACCTGCTATTGGCTGCAGAAAATGTGCAGGTGAAATAAATCAAATCCTGACCTGCTCAGCAGTGGAAGTCTTTCTGCTTTTCCAGGAAAGTGTTGGGGAAGGTTCCTTGTGTTGGCTAAAACAGCCACCTATGTTTAAATGTTATTTGTAATTTTTCCAGGTTGATAACTGGCTGATGCCATCACACATCTCTTGCAACATGACAGGACTGTATCTCCTCTGAATATTAGGACACTTTATTTGCTCACTTATTTACCTGGGGTTTGTGAGCACTTAAAAACTGTCGTTAATTTTTTAATAGATGCTGAACTCCAGATCAAGTAGGTGTGCTGGAGAGGTATGGTGGATGAAGTTTCGTCTCTTGAGATTTCTTTGGCATTGTTGTAGGTTTAGGTCTTTTGCTGTTTTCTGGTTTTGTTTTTTATCAAGTTCTCCTATAAATTTTAATTGCAAGGGCTGTGTAAAATTTTGGGATCTAAACCACAGATTTCCATGGCATAGACGGTTGTTGACATGGTGGGTTGCACTCAGTTTTGTGTACCTACCATGTTTTTTCTCTGAAAAATGTTTCTATTTTGATCTTAAAAACTAACAACACTCCAATAATGCTGTCCCTAAGTACCCATCTGAGCCTTCTGAAATTAAACATTTGTTTAGGAACCACGACGTCTCATCAGGTGGAATCTGAAGCAATCCAGTCACAGCTGACCAGAGAGTAGACAGGTATCAGATTTAAAGTTCATAGACAGAAGCCAGCTTCTGAGTGGAAACAGAGAAGATGGAGGCAACCACATAAGTGTCTGGAAACTTGTGCTGGAATAAGGTTGCAAGATAGCACTAACTTACTGCTCTAGCACAGGGTAACAGGTGGAGGGGCTTTGCAGTTACAGTGGGGAGGAGGATTGCTATGCAAGAAGGAATCCCATTATGACTCAGAGAGTCCTAATTCCTGTGAGAAAAAATAAAAAAATGAAGAAACATTTGGCTCCATAGCAAGGAAAGGCTATCCTTTAAAAGGATTATAGTAAAATAAGAAACAATTGAAGCACAAATAAAGATGCTCTCATTACTGCCAGGAGAGAGGCTTAAAGACACTTTTGGTCTTGGCCGGCATGGCAGCTCTTACTATGGTACATTAGTTACTGTAATCTATGTGAGGAATTCATATTCCAAAGCCACTCCCAGTGAACCAAGCTAGCTAACTTTCCTTTATTTTAATTTTCTACATAATTGCCACTGACGGGAAGAAGAGAATGCCCTGTTCAACCTGTGCCTTTCTGCAGCAAGGTATATGTTAACAGCAATGTCTTTATTACTAGAAAGTGTCTTCTGCTCTAACCTGTACCTCAGGAGAAATCCTATCTCAGGTTTTGTGGGAAATCATAGGTAAAGGTGAGCTTATTATCGTTGTGGATAAATAATTGATAAGGTTTCAAAAAGAACCCCACCTATACAAGGAATGGTCTTGGGAAGTTATGAATATTTCTAGGAAATCAAGGGAATGAATGACTAATCCATATTTGGGACTAAATCATAAGATTTGAGAGTATTTCTACCCATTTCTGTGGTGCGGGTTGATGGCAAGTTTTATGTTTGTTTTAATATAAAACACACTTAACGTTTCATGGGATCAGGAAATCCCATAAACACGTCTTTAACTGTAAACATTGACTTGAAGAGCACTCTTAGAGAGGAATATGCTCAAACACTATGGCCTCTGAATAGCACCAGGCAGGAAGTTTCAAAGGGAATATAAAAAGGTAAAGAAGTTGATTTTTCTCTTCTTCTGCAGAGAGTCCAAATTTATCATTGCAGAACTTGGTATTCCCTTGTGGGTTAGTACTGTTTCCACTAGTGCAAAAAACAAGCAAACAAAAAGTATGGCTTAGAAGATGACAGATGTGTGACTGAGATTTGAGTATGCGTGTTAAGGATAAGCGTTCTGATCTGGGGAGAAGTGTTAAATGAGCACAAAAGGATGAAGTTCAGGTCATGCTGACATTAAAGACTTGAAAAAGGCAGTAAAATCCTTATTACTGAAACTTGAAAAAGATACTAAGTCAAGAAGAAATTGTGAATACTAATCAAGGCATTTAAATAATATCAATATGAGTAATGGAGCCTAGAAAAGTGGTATGCTCCCTACACCACCCCCCCCCCCCCCAAGAATTCAATTTAGTAAAAGATAATTCATTAAATTAAATTATTTAAAATATCCAAAATTATCACTGGAGACAGAAATATAGGGTGCAGACATATGGTGGAAAAACACTGTCACCACCCATTAACTGAGCTTCCTCTCTGTGTTCCAGATGATCAGTAAAGATATGTTAAATTATGTCCCAGAGTACTAAATAAGTCAACGGACAGCCATTAGGATACAAATTTGGTGAGCTGTCTGAATAGGTGTAAATCCGAAGTAAGCTCTGTGTCAGTGAAATGAGACTGCAGATGTAACTGGCTTAGATCCCTGCACCCGTGCTTCTGTGCTTGAGCCACCACACCAACATTTCTTCTTAAATGTGAGTTATCTTCAGCAGCTCTCCTGAGAAATTTTGCTAGGGAAGCTGTTTTTGAAGGAGACAATGGCAAGGGAAAATTATTCCCTACCAAGTTCTGTACAGGGATCATTTACTCCCATTATTGCAATAAGCAATGGCATTCTCCTGATACCACCAAACCAAAAGTGTTTACAATTGCTAAAAATCTGAGCTCTATTTCAATTATTTTATCTTGGGTACATCACTATTAAAAACAATTTTTCCACTGCATAGGACATTTAATAGGGCCATGACAAAAGAAAGCACTTTTCAGCACACAGATATTTAAGCAATTTCTTCTGCAGCTCTACTGGCTTCAAATCTTTATTTAAAAGTTGGGACCTTAAATTTCCCATTTATTTGAAATTTTATATTGATTTCACTTTCAGTCAATGCCTACTGCTGCAGCTAACAAAAGGGAGAATAATTCAAAACCATGGGCTTAGTGATTAAAAAATATGGTTGCCGAATCCTGGAACATATACTGTGTTACTGTTAATTAGCTTCCATGATATTTTAAAATCCAAAGCTATTGTTGGATAAGGTTTGTGGACAAATCCTTTGGAGAAAAAAAAAAAAAGTACAGCTTCTTTCTCCATTCTCAGCCTCTAGGATTGTTTTGTGTGACTGCTGAAAGTTACACTGATTGAATTTTTTTTCTGAAATGATGTTATGAAACTACCATCTCTGCTCAGATGTTCATTTCAGTTGAGGAATTGCTATAGTACATTCAGTTTAAGAACAATTAAAATAAGACATACTCAGTATCAGTATAACAGTTATCACACAGACCTTGATGTCAGTTTTACAATACCTACTTTTATCAGACTTCATTACTGGTATAAAATTAGTCCTTCAAATTGATAAATCCTTAGCTAGGTAGGGCTGTAATCAGTTTCCCACAAGCAAAAAAGGCAAGGGGAGAAGTATGCTGTCATTGTTTAACTCCAGTCAGCAGCTAAGCCCCACACAGCCACTCACTCACTCCTCCCTGGTGGGATGGGGGAGAGAATCAAAAGAGTAAAAGTGAGAAAACTCGTGGGTTGAGATAAAGACAGTTTAATAAGTAAAGCAAAAGCCACGAACGCAAGCAAGGCAAAACAAGGAATTCATTCACCACTTCCCATGGGCAGGCAGGTGCTCAGCCATCTCCAGGACAGCAGGGCTCCATCACATGTAACGGTGACTTGGGAAGACAAACACCATCACTTTGAACGTCCCCCCCTTCCTTCTTCCCCCAGCTCTATATGCTGAGCATGATGTCATATGGTCTGGGATATCCCTTTGGTCCGTTGGGGTCAGCTGTCCTGGCTGTGTCCCCTCCCAACTTCTTGTGCACCCCCAGCCTACTCGCTGGTGGGGTGGGGTGAGAGGCAGAAAAGGCCTTGACTCTGTGTAAGCACTGCTCAGCAGTAACTAAAACATCCCTGTGTTATCAACGCTGTTTCCAGCACAAATCCAAAACATAGTTCCATAGCAGCTACAGTGAAGAAAATTAACCCAGCCAAAACCAGCACCTATGCAAAAAAGTGTCCAACCTGGATCCAAAGAGCCAACTGGAAACAAAAGGGTTATCAGTTCCCAGTAAACCTCTCACTGTGCTTTCATTTGCACCACGGCGCAGTGTCAGAGCATGCAATCTGGTGTGGTTTCATTTTTTTTTTAGTGAATGAGGGAAACTAAAGGGGTACACTCTAACTGGTAGTGGGTGTTCAGCCTGTGGGACTAGCCTGGAGCTAGTCCAGAATCCATGAGTTCAGCACCAGCTGTTTTGCTCTACAGATCCGCTCCTGTTGCCCTACCCTTCCTGCCAACAGATACTGCGAAAATGCCACCTGCACTGCGGCACTTACTGCTTGCAAAGCATTTTGTTCCCTTCTGGGTAACCTGGTGCTGAGAGTGTCACCAGTTCTTTTTTTCTGATTCTGAGTAACAGTCACAACTTTGCACAGGTACCTGTTGTAATCAGACTGCTTTTTGCTTGGGCAACTAGTAACCCCCCCAAATAGGAGGTTACAGCCCCAGCAGCCTTGCCCTTCGCAGTTCCCCAAAACCCTCTAAGTTTCTGTTAAAGTTTAGTAACAAGTTTGCCAAGCCTTCAGTCACATTCTTCTATGGTTTTGTTTCCACTTCTGCCTACCCTTGTTACTGCTGGGGTTGAAATCTTTGCCAAACCTCCCAGGTTAGCACATTTCCCTCTTTGTACCATCCCAGTTAGAAAATGTTGTCGCATGGCAACACAATGCAAAGCATTCATTTAGTCACACAGAACAGTCTAGCTAAAGGCCATTTCAGCCACACACAGATTCATTTTTTGTGGAGAAGAGCGAAAGAAAAGGAGAACATTCACAGATCCCAGAACCCTTCTTTATTTGGAAGAATGGCTTTTAAATGAAGTCAAGCAGTTTCTTGTTTTATCATTCATTTATTTAGCAAAGAAAGGAATGAATTCAAATACCCCACACAATGAACACATATCTATTCCCTGATATCAAGATGCAGATTTGCTTGTGAACAATTTTAGATGAAACTGTTTTCTTACTATTGAAATCATCTTGTACTGTGCATGGATTTGTGCAGAAGCAATATATTTTGGGCTTGATCCTGTAAACACATTAAAATAAGTAACTTGCTACATCCATACCACTGAACTCAGTGTGGTTACTTATATGATGAGTAAAATCATACTCAGGAGCCTAGATTTTGCCAATATAAACTAGGCATCCAAATGACAGTGAAAATTAGAAGTGTATCTCTCTAGGCTCACTATAGTCTTGGTGGAGAGACACAAGCCCTGACCAGGATGTAACTCTGCCCATCTAGGGATGTTCTCCCAGACGAGACACAGAGGGTGCTGGTGGCAGCTACAATCAGAAATTGGTCAGATGCCTCAAGCAGAGCAAGATAAGCTTGGACCAAACTGTTTACAGAATTGATCTCATACAGCAAAGCCATTATGCATACAATTAACTTTAGGAATGTGCTTATGTTGCGCTGATTTTAATAAAACTGGTCCCACATTTAAAGAAGTGAACATATTCATTCTATAATTATGAGGAAAAAATATTGAAGCATTTATTTCTATTAACATTTTTGTTGCATCTGGGACCTCTTACTTTCTAGTTTGAACAGCCATATGGTCTGATGCTCTGAGAACTTTCTTCACTTAAGTGCTTTGGTAGCTCTTGATTTGTACATCGATGTGGTATTTTCCTAGAGGTTACTGTGGAGCTCTGGTAGAGCTAACTAAATGCACAATGTCCTACACCCATCTGAGACTTTAATCAGTACTGCCTAATAGCCTGGAAATCAAAGCCATTTAAGTCCCATTCTTTCTCCCACTCTCTTATGAAAATCCTAATCCTAGTCAAAAATCTCTTGATTAGTTTCAGCCAAACCACACTGCTCCAACAGCAGGTGACTGCAAACAGCTGGAAAAGCTTTCACGTAAAGTAACCTTAAATGACCACAAAGGTCATCAGAGTCAAATCAAAGTACAAGATAAATCTGCAAGCACAGGAGTCCATTTTCTAAGCAACTGAGGAATGTACGCTACGTATCAGACACAAAAATAAGCCCAAAATATGTATGCAAGCATAATTCTACTTTGAGTTATCCAATGAAAGTATACACTGTACAGGATCCGTCTGGCAATCCTGCTTCCTTCTCACTCCATGTAGCAGGGCTACACAGAAACAGCTTTACTCAGAGAATTTTGATCTATCTGCCGAAATGTTTGTATTCAAAATAGAGAAACATTTTTAAATTTATGCAATCAGTGTAAAAGTGGTTTAGTAACTATTGGCATCAGAGGTAATACAATTATTTATCCAGAAAAGATCACTTTATCCAAGCGAAAGGATAAGGAGTATTCGAGCACGGCATTTAATGGGCAAGGGAGTTGATTTTGCCTTTCCAAGAACAGAACAATGCTGTAAGAACCAAATTTTACCCTTGTGCAAATCTGAGAGCTCTATCGGCTTAAACAAGATTTGCAGGCAAATGCCCACTTTGTTACATTTTTGGCAAAAGAAAAATAAGAACTTTCATGAAGATATCTTCTTCTGACCAAAATGTCTGTAGACTATTTTAGAAAAAAAGCTAAATAAAGTAAATTGAAAATTAATAGAGACCGCAGCTTGCTTTGCTCCATATATTAGGAAAGGCTTAAACTACCTGGGCAGCTATGTAGAACTCAGAAGGTGAAAACAGTGATATAGGCAGTGCATCTGAGGTACTCTAAAATTACTTAAGACAGAAATATCTAATGGATTTAAAACCTGTGGTCCCAGAATCCATCCTGACAAGGAGATCTTGCCATCAATTTTTTCTCCTTGAAGTGCTGTGAAATTTTCATGTTTATTCTACTGCTTTAGATAGAGGGTTGAATATACCTCTGCCTGCAATTAAGAACAATGTAATTTAGGAAGCTCAAAACCAAAAATAAACCTCCAAATGTTTAAAAGATCCACTTTTCTGACAAGTTGGCATGGTGTTTGAATGACACCACACAGGAGTTGCTCAAAGATCTGGAACACCTGAAATATTCCTTGGGGAGATGGAAGTGTGAGCAGACTGAACATCTGCTAAATGCACTTCTACCTATGACCATGCAGACCTAACCTAGGGTATTATTACTGCATATATAACACATATCTAACATAGGTATCTATCCATGAAAAGAATGGAAAATAGATCACCGTAAAGATAGGCGTGCCTCAAACTACTGAAGAGTTAAAAACAAAGCTAATTTCAGATAATTTTAATTAAAAAAGGTTAAAATAAAAATACATAGTTCAAATATTTTTGAGATATTGGTCTCATAACTAATAGTCTAAATATAAAATCCACAAGCCAGACTAATGTGCTCGTAGTACAGGGGCAGAGAGGAACAGTGTTGTGCATATATGTGTGTATGTGCATGTGCTGCTTTTTCTTGGCAGTGGCAGCAATATAGATTTTCTTTTCTTTATCTTATTTAAATGTAAAATTTTATCTTTTGGCAAAAACAGAGTGATTCAGATACTGGACTGATTATGATTTGGAAAGCTTTTTTCCCCTCTATCTGTTTCACTGTTTTCTTGCAGAGAAAATTTCCTCTTACCCAGGGCAATCAGCTAATTTATTCCTGGAAAACCAAATCTAATGTACAGTAAAAAAATCACAAATTACAGAGAACCAGTATTATTATACTTTCTGGAGATAAACTGGTGAGAGGGTGAGGTTCTTTCTTTTGACTGAGTTAGTAACAGGGACAGCTATTCAGTTGGAAAAAATAGGTGGCTGATCTTAATTATTTTCATAGATGGTAAATGTGCGTTCATTTTACTGCACAGCTTTTCAAAGACCATTTGCTTTCCATTTTTTCATTTTACTGCAGAATAGAGATAGGAAGCACAGTGCTACATTGAGATCTATCCCCATTCAAAAATGTTGCTCATTGCCATCATCGGATACAGTGTTTACCCTTGCTATGTAAGTGGCTGGACCACCAAAGTGGTGCTCAAATGCAGTCTCACATGATCAGTGTTTCTTGGTACTTTTTGCCTTTTCTGTACATAGCTGTGAATCATTATAATGTGTACATGTTTTTCTCTATTTCCCTATCATAGCGTAACCTAATGATCAAGGACTCTAAACACTGAATAGAAATGTTTGCACTTCGCTTCTCCTTGCATACCTGCCTGGTATTCTGGTGCAATGATCTTTGCATCTTGCATGCTCAAAAAAACCGAAAGCCTAATTCTTCAAACCTTAATATTCACTTTTAATTTCTTTTCACAAGCTTCTGAGAATAGCAAATGCTGCCTTACTACTAAGTACTCTGGAAAATCTGGCCCAAACCCCTGCCCTTTTCTTTTTAGCTATACATCTGGAATTTCAGATACAAAAATAACAATGTCATGAATCTGGGTGAAGACAGACAGAACAAAGAAAAATGGTATAAAAATTCTTTGTGTTTCCTCAACTGCCACTATAAAAGGAATTAAAACTGATAACTTAAAACTCAAACAGCATTTTAAATATTTACATCAATGAAGTTCAACAAGATAATCACTTAAAACACCATAAGAATGTTCCTCTAGGGGCTGACTAGCGTGGGTCAGACACAGCAGCAAGATGAGACAAAGTTTTGCAAATACATCTGCATTTTCTGAGCCAGCTTTGTTTGTCAGACACGTGCATATAAAGTAAAAGCCAGAAAGAGAAAAGCAGATCTATGATTATGCCTACATACCCCCGAGAGCCTGAGATGGCACACAAAACACGGTGCAGTCGTATTTTTCTGTGACCAGCCTGACAGCGAGTGCTACAGCAGAGAGACGAGCAGGTTCCCATCCACACGCACCAGGGAGAGGAAGCCTGTGGGATGCCAAGACTCGTGCAAGTCTGCACGCTGCAGCGAGGCTGGTTTACTTACAACACACAGAAAAACCTTTCAGTGTGCCTCTCCCATCTGCCCTCCTCCATCAGCCTCCCTGTGGGATATGCCCTTCCACACCCTCCCAAAAATTAAACCCAACTAGGTGAAGGCTTTATGTGACTGGGTTTGGCTTGCAACTGGAAACCACTGACCCTGTAGCTTTCTGGGTTAATTACAAGATTGTATCCCTCGGTATGGCCTTAGTCTCTGCACTCTGAACAGCTGAACTGCAGCCGGAGTGATTTACAGCCCAGGAAGATCAGCCCTACAGAGCCCAGAGCTGCTGCAGAGCATTGCTAAACCACCACGTTTCTTCTTGTGGTTGTTCCCAGCACTCTGCAAGCTCTTTTTGGTGGTGTGAGCTTCAGGAGATTGCACAGAGGGCTCCGTGGTTAACAGCAGACCTCCCTTTTCAAACCTCATGGAAATAAAAGACAGTGCCTAAAAAGAAATTAGATTTGTACTCCTGGCACAGCTTTACGGAATAACATTAACATTTTTTTTAAAGCTCAGGAATTACTTAGTCACTCGTTAGAGAAATCTGACTGGAAGTTTATGAAACTGAGTGAAGTGATGCAATCCTCATGAGTGGGCCAGTGACACCGAGGGGCTGCATCCAACACTGAAGGCCAACCTTGCACTCTGCAAAGAAAACAGCATGTCACAAACAAGTGTTTTGGGCTTTTGGCAGCAATGGGACATTGATGGCTTGGATCGTGCTTGAAATGTCTCTGAACTTCATCTCTGAAGCCTCAATCACATGAGCAGTCAAGTAGCACAGGCCTTGGGGACTGGGGAGTTACAGGAGGCCAGAAAATATACAAGCCCATTAGTACTCATCATAATTATTGAAATCTGTAAAATAGGTATTAGAATAAGTCTTTGCAGTAAGATGTGGATTGAAGTATTTGTTTCTCTCTTCCAGAATCAGGTTGTTTTTGTTAAATGCCTGGGGGAAAAAAAAAAAAAAAAAAGAGATAAGAGAATGGGAAAGGCAAAAGAAAGGTAGTCACTAACTGCTCTTTCACCAAGTCAATTTTTGTGGCAAATATCTGTCTATAGTAAGTCAGTCAAAAATGCATTGAGAAATACCTGCACATTTACAAACACTTGCATTTGCATGTATCTGCTTACATAATAACGTTCCTAAAAAAACCCAATGATAATAAAGTAAAGCCAGGCACTTTCCTCCCAATAATATAAAACTCATTTTACAATTAAAAATACTTTTAATCATGCATATTCAGTTCTTCCTATTAAAATGATTCGCTCATTATCTTTTTACTGAATAGGAATTATTTTCTCTTTACTGCATTAATTTCTTGATTTTCAAATGCAATATGTAGGAAAAAAGTCTTGAAGGTCTTAAGAGAGTATGAATCCTGGGTTTTTTAAAGTGATATGGGTATTTAGAGTATGAATATTTTTTTTTTGTTTCTGTAGCTATCCAGAGAGATGATTAGTGGAATTTGGAAAAGCTCTAAATTAGGTACATATTCCACCACTGATTACAAAACCTAGACTTTTCTTGTCATTTTCATTTTTAATGAAATTCTTTAAAATGTCTTTAATTAGAAAGAAAATGCAAAAATTAAAAACTGGATTATCCAGGTAGGATTTAAGAAAAATCCTCATTTACAAAAAGCTTTGCAGCTGCATGAATAAACTGTGTAATCTGAAGATACTGAACTAGGTGTTTTCACAATGCTCATCCTTCCTTAATTCAGAGGATCTGAAAAGCAGAGCTATTCTAAAAGGTCATAAAAAGAAAATAGCTGTTTGGAAACAATGATCATAAGATACAGATATATGCCAGACTTCCAGCTAATGTAAATCTGTGATGCTCATTTACAGAATGTTTTGGGTATGGACACTAGCTGAGAGTCTGACCCAAAATATATTCACCAGATACATCTCCTGTATAACATAGTACAGGAAGATGAACAGTGCCCTTGACACCATATCATTGGAAACAAAGGATTATCTTAAAGATGTGTCACGATGATTGTTAGTGGCCCTGTTTACTCCTTGAACAAGCCACTAGGGAACACAATTAGGAAAAAAGCCTCACAGAGCAAAACTTGAGTAGTCTGATTTTTTCCAGGAAAGGCTGCTGCTGTCTGAATTACACATACACACAAAATCTAGCTTCCTGTGTAATAAGGATTGACAAAGGAAAGGATCTGTAATTACAGAACTTCAAGTGAAATCTTGTTTTGTCATTAACAATCAGCATAATTTGAGTCCAAATGCCACTGCAGAAAATTAGCAAGTAGAATTCTTTCAATGCAGCAGAACTGGTGTCCAGGACCATATACACTGTGCATTATAGAGCTCCCAACCCACTTCTCACCTTGATGGCTTCTACAGAATCGTATTTGTCCAGTTTGTTGATATGGTTGGTAATGCTGGTATTTAGAGGAGCTGGTGACACCGGATGGATGACAGTCGCATCATGGGACTGTTGTTGATATCGTTGGCAATAAGTGTAAACAAGCAGGGTAAGAAGGCAACCAAGTATTGAGCTACTTAATCCCACTGCGATCATGTGAAACATGTTGAATTCTGTGGAGTGGAGAGCAGAAGACAATTTTATTTTTAAGGAAGTAGCAATAAAAGCTTAAGCTTGGAGAAAAATGTAGACAAGTACTCGATTCAAATAAGGACAAGGGAAATTTCATCTGTTTCCCAGAAACATCTCAATTGCAATGGTTTATCCCTATAGTAGCAAATGCATTGTGCTTCCCTGAAGGGATCATTATAAGAATCTTAGATACCAATACATCTCTGTAAGTATTAAGACAGGTTTTTGAAAGATGCTTAAACAAGTTCAGAATCCAAATAACAGATGAATGAATTGCATTTTGGACGTTTGAATAGTTCAGCAAAATTTTACTTCAGACTGTATAATGAAGCCTTGTTATATATAAATTATGTATATAATGTACATACATAGCTTTTTTTCAGTGAACTACAGTATCACCTCCTCTGCTGTTCTTCTAGTTCTTTCTCTTTCACGTAGTGACTTGTGGCAGGACAAGTCCTGATATCTTTGAATCACAATCCTGTTTTTCCTAAAATGTTTTCTGTACCTCCCTTTATTTGGTATGTCCCAGAAGCAGCGGCAAACATTTTTCCTATCCCCTGCTTTGATTCTTGCTGGGTCTCACTGTTTCTGTATCTTTAATATATATGGGCGATTTGTTCCCTTCTCCAGCCTTCAGAATTTTTTCTGTATGTAAGGGGGAGTGAGGAAGTAATGGTAGCATTTCAGGGGGAAATGGGGAGGAGAGAGAGAGACTCCTTAAAGCTCAGCGTGCTTTTAACCATAGCAGCCAGAGAGTACAAAGTCAACAACTCAGAACCCAGCACTCTTCTGTCTGCTCTGCCCCTCAAAGACACTATGGGATCAGACGACAGGAAACCCTCTCCACCTACACAAGGATTAAAACTGAGGAAGCTCATTGCTGCATGAAACTGTAGAAGTGAATCTAAAGCACAATCATCCCCTGAAGTTACCGAACAGAGATAGCAGGTCAGATGTGGCACCAGTAGGATTAGCTCAAAATAAACAAATTACACTGCTTTTCATTGTTATTTCAAACTGGAGCTGTGCTTTTTGATTATGAAAGAAGTATCACTGAGAAGCTCATGTTGGAAATTTCATCTTAACATTACTCAAAATTTGTTTGTGTTTGCCTAATGAAAGATTTCAAACTGAAAGACTGGCACAAGTCAGAAAAACATCTGTTAGACCTTTTCCACTGTAATACAGAAAAATGCGCTAGCACGTGGGTCCATTTTTTGCAAATGCCTAAGGTAGAACCTTTTCATGCCTACTGGGTATTTAGAAACAGAAACTAATATTTAGATGACTAGGTTGACTGCCCAATATATAAATTTTCACTGAAATATCCTTCTACAATTTTATGAGAGTTTCCCCCTGTTGCAGAACTTGGCAAAATATTTTATTTTCTAATTAGAAAAAAATCAAATCACATTATCCTGGCTCCCATAACAAGTTACCATGCACACTAATACTCTTGCATAACCCCTGTGTTTTAATTGTCCCTTATCAGGTTAAAAATGCAGCTTATCTGTGCATGGAAGAATACTAGAACTGGCTAGAGCTATTGCCATGACGACACAGACTAAGCATGATAGCTCAGCACAAAAAATTGGTCATTTTTCCTTTTTCTTCTTGTTTGTATTGTTTGGGGTTTTTTTTAACAGTTTTCTCTTTCAAGATTTGTTTTGCTAGCATCAGGACTCTGGAATGGACCTTTTTTTTTTTTTTACTTTTTTTTGTCTTTGGCAGTGAAGCTGAAAATGAGTCCCAGATACAGTCTGAGCTATTAAATGGGTTAGCAGACTGGCTCTCTGCTATTTATTTGGAGCCCCAAAGAGGTTTCTGAAATTATTATCCTGAAAAAGGTGGAGCAACTTTACAAATTTTGACCTACTGAAAACGAGCTTATAATAGGAATTTCTTTTTGAATGAGAGTGACTGTCGTACTGAAAAAGAAGAAAATACAAACATCCAGTAATACATGTTCTTGTCTCAAAGGTCAGCAATGGCAGATGGATATTTAATGAGAAATCCTGCAGTAACTACATCTCCTTTTCTGTACAAATGTAAATAATGAGAATGTGGCATTTAGAAGGTAGAATAAAACTAAGAGAGTGCAAAAGGTGAAACCAAAGCAAAAAATGAGGAATCAGTATTTCAGCATTTAATACACATCTAGAGCTGAAAAGCTTACCTCCACATCGTTTTTCTTCTATGCTGCTGGATCGTGCCACTGATATTTCTAGAAAAATTAATAAACCACTTATACCAAGGAGAAAAAATACTACAGAGAACTACTAGTTTGATTAACACAGTAAAGATTTAAAAAATCATTCTACTACATCCAATCTAAATCCAAAGTAAAAAAGATTTTGACTACGTGGTAGAATTAACAAAAAGGTCCCAGGACATCTTCAGGTTTCTTACGTTTCCCAAGTGAAAGCAGCAACATATTTTTAATTTTTGCCTCAAAACTTCTCTGGAATTACAAAGATGAAGTGCACATGAAAACATTCTTTGTGGAGTTTAAGCATGTTGTGAAAGCGTTGATTTTCTGAATAGTAAAATTAATGAGAGTTTAATTATCTTGTGTTCAAAAGAGCTCATTACTTCTACTAGCACTAATGTGAAAAGAGGGAATTTACAAATCTTCAAAAAAGATGACTGCCAATTTCATGGGTCTCAGTTGTAAACCAATAAAATGTAATTCCCTTTTGACTATTTTGACTTTGGAAACATTCTGAATAAATAGTGAATAAGATCTGTTGGCAATCAAGTTTTCTTGCTCTTTACTTCAGGACCATGGCTTACATGAAGGGAAGTCCTGCCTTACAAATCTCTTGAACCTCTCTGAAAGGGTCAATGATCATGCGGATATGGGTGGGATAACTGACAGTCTACCTGGATTTCAAAAAAGCTTTTAAGTTCTTTGTCAGAGACTTTCCAGGCAACAAATGAGATGAGGGCAAAGATAGAAAACAGGGTAGTACTAATGGAGGAAGGTTACCCCTTCTGCAGGGACCTAGTCTTTTCAGCAAAGAGCTAGAAAAGCAGGAGAAAAATGTGGTTTTGAAGTTGGCTGATGATACAAAGTTAAGGTAGCATGGACAAGGGCATGCTGTGAAGGGCTGCAGAAGGGCCTTACAAAACTGGGCAGTAAAATAACAAATAGAACAGAATGTAGATCAGTGTAAAGCGATACATACTGTGGAAAGCAATCCTAGCTTCACATATAAAATGATGGGCTGTGAACTGACCATTACTATTCATGAGTGAGACCGGGGGGTTATGATGAATGTTCCATGAAAATATCAGCTTGATGTTTAGAAGCAATCAAAAAGGCAAACCAAATGCTAGATACTACCATGAAACCACCAGTGTATAGGACAGAGTATCAGTATTATGGCACTTTACAAATCTATGTGTTGTCCACACCACAAACACTGTGTGCAGCTCTGGTTTTCCCATCTAAGGATGCCTCTAGTAGAACTGAAAAACAGACCAGAGAAGGTCAGCAAAGATGGCCACAGATATGCAATAGCTTGTGTATGAAAAATTAACAGAGTAGGCTCTCCACTGCTAAAAGATGATCCACATGCAGCTACTGCTAAAGGGATCACGATTTTTTACCTTTCTTCACATGCTAAATCAATACTATCTTTAAAATGAGAAAGTAGCAGACCTGACAGAACAGCACTCTCACAGAGTTAAAAGCTGAGAGCACACTTTGTCTGGTTGAGACCGTTAATTCACAATCCAAACAAAAAGAAAAAAAAAACCAAAAAAACAGAAAACCATAAAGTTCCACAAGGTAATGTTGGTAAGGACTAACTGGAAACACAGCAGCAGCAGTGATGAGAAGTCATTTTTGCACTCTGCCAGAATCACTCTATATACTGTTCTGTAGAGGAACAGAGCTAAGGTAAGCAGCAGGAGACAACGTGAGGGTGGATGCACCAGCACACTAGCTGAGGAAAGGAGGGAGGTGAATTAGAAAAAGAAAGAGAGGTTGGGCGGGAGGGAGGGAGGGAGAAAAGTCTGAGTTGGAGGACCTGGAGGAGTGAAAGCAAGCTGAGCAATCCCAAGAAAGCAAGCTAGTTTGCCTAAGGTGAGTGCAATGGGCATGACCTTATCTGCTGTGATATGGGTAATTTAAGGTAGCAAACAAACCAGAAGGGTGAGAGAAGAGGTGGCTCATTTCAGATTCTGAAAATGCCTACTTTCCAAAACAAGATGTAGAGCTTATATTGGATTAAGCAGGGGATTCACAGAATGTGAATATTAATGGAGCTGCTTCAAAAGCCTGAGAAAAAGGGGAAAATACAATGTGGGAGGTTTTGCTTTCACACTGACATTTTTCACATTAGTTTTAGAGTAAAAAGTAGTGTTTGGGAGTTAAAGCATTATGCACCATCCATAAAAAACTGTTTAAATTTGTTGATTATTATATTGTACTATATTGTACTGCATAGTCACAGAAAAAAAAAGATTGCTGCACAGAGTAAACATAATTACATTTAAAATGATACATTAAAATGTAAATTTATCTACCTGTGAATAGATTGCTAACTTTTTTTAATGTACACATGCAGAACTATGACTGTTAACAGCAATGCAACGTGGCCACCCATACTGTTGTGTGGATTTAAATGAGTGGTGTGATTCAGGAAAAAAAAAAAAAGAGTATAGCCATGAGTTTCAACAAATGCTATAGAATAATACATGATGTGACTATCCATCAGGTACTTAGCGGTCATGAGGGAGATAAGGACCTGAGGCACAGTCAATAGTATTTACCTTTCTAAGCAGTTATTAATTTAAGGGATTCTGAAATGATTTCCAGATTAACTACCACAGCACCCACTTTTGTATATGCAAATCACAAACCTAGAGGAATATTTCTTTAATAACCCCAAAGTCTCAAAAACTTAAACTAAAGTAAAAAGCAAACTATTTCTCCTAGCTGTCTGTAGTCATCCCTGCACCCTGCTACCAAGTAGGATGGGAGGGATCTGCAGAATGCTGTGACAGTGACTAACCAAAGTCCCAGGTGGTGACAGTAGAGACAGCTTCCAGAGGTGGATTTTCATGAGACACCAGACCTAGCAACATCGGCTCTACACAGTAGACCAACATGCTTTGGATGACAAGAGACAATTTCTGTTCCAGCTCTCAGCTCTGCACTGTTCAGTCTGGGACAGTACTATGCCTCGCTCTTGAAATGTTGAGGGATTTCACTAATCCTTCAAGGAGCAGGCTGATCTCACCTGGTATAAAGTTGGAGTCCACAGCACAGGCTCGGCTCTCCGTGGTGTTGCCCGTGCACTGGCTGCCCACAGGAAACAAAATGATGCACTGACGAACACGGAACTGGAAGCCAGACGAGTCGCAGTCGGACCACTCAGACCACTCGGACCAGCTGTCTGCAACAGGAAGAGAGAGACACACATGCAGACACTGCAATTAAATGCTTCAAGTACACCGAGTGAGAGAGAAATAGCCTGTATTTCTGAATGATGACAGAAGGCCTCATCCCCAGCTACCTCCGACTAGCAGAGGACAGCTCTTTCATTATGATAAAACAAAGGCAGTTCAGCTTTGGCAAAAGTCTCTGAAATGTTGAGTGTGATGGTAAATTTGTCACAGATGTATTATGGCTTTGGCTTCTGCCACAGCCTTTGTGTGTGGAAGTGAGAAGCTGGAGGGATTCTGCAGTGGTGACTGAAAGAGTAATTGCTGTGGGTTAATTCCAGTCTAGGTCGCTAGGGTGGACAATGACACTGTCATTTTTTTATGTACCTGACAAGTAGCAATGAGAACTATGAGTATGTATTCCAAGTCTGAAACAGGATGTTTATTTAACCATGAAAATAGTAGTATCTTGCACAGATACTTTTTTTTTTTTTTTTTTTAGCTTTTGTTATTTCAGGTCCATTTCTTTGCTGTAGATAGAAGAGATCTCATCAAGTATTCTCACCTTCTCTTTCCCATTTGGTTCATTATCAGCTTCTATTGTCTCTCTCTATTTCTTCCTCTGCCTATGTAGTTTTGATTAAGACATTTTTATTTCATGCTTGTGTGATCTCAGAATACTTCCTTTAAGTGAACTGATCTCATTCCCATGAGGTGCTGTGAGTTTACTGAGCTCAGCTTTCTTAAAATTCAGTCTTGTCTTCATAGGAGTCTTCTGAGTTTGGCAAGTATAGTAAAGACAGAGCTCAGTTAAACCTTCTTTCTTGTGTCAGCTTTGCCACTGAGATAGGTTTTATGGTTTTGATATGGAATAAACAGTCCTTCTATCCCAAACCAAGTTTGTTTCTACTTCAAAATTTTAATTGATTTTATGGCAATATCAAGAAAATTTACAAATTTCATTTTGCTTCAAATAAAAAATTATATATTATCCTAATTTTTTTTCAAGTTAGATTGTAGAACATTAAAATTCGTGAATAATTTGAAGAAATCATGAAGCTTTTGTAAATTTTTTGTTCATAGGGTGGAAAGTCAGGAAAGCCTTACTCTGTTTTGGGCTCCTTTCAATACATTGTATGAATTTAGCACACAAGGTTCACATTTACTCATTACTTTCCCCTTGGCCATAGAGGAACAAGTTAAAACTCTCAGTCATCTAAAAGTTAACAGATTCCAGCAGAAATATTTGAGATTGCAGTCTTGAAAAATGTCAAGCAATAGGTGCTTTCCATGACAGTGTTAGACATTCACTTCCTAACCAATAGCACAGTAAAAATAAATGCATGGAGGAGACTGACATAACTTTAGCACAGAAAATCTCAAGCAGTGGTCATGGGACAATTTCAAGACAGAAGGAGAGCTCTGGTTAAAGACAGCAGCAATCAGTCCTAGCAGTCTGTGGTTCAGTTGCACACCATCACTTGTGGAGTTGTTCATGAAATAGATTTACACAGCAGCTCAAGTAAGAATCTGGATATTGATATTTATGAACAATTAGCAACTGTCTGGATGGGGCCTCCTTTGAATAACGATCAAATGACACAAACAGTTGATGATAAACAGTGGGATCTTGTTATTGTGAGGAGCAAGAATACTCAGCTCTGTCCTTTGGCTCTTCTGTTTCCTAGAGGAGGTCCTGGCAGGGCCTCATTTGCAGAGTGGGTAGTAGGAGTATGGAGGCAGATGACATAATGTAGTTGAGTTCTAATTCAGGGGGGTAGGAGAGCAGAGGTGGGAATCAAGCAAATGGACAGGTTTCTTCCTGCTTATATAGTGTGGCACATCCAGGAGCTGCTGCTGCCATTGCCAGTGTCAGCAGCTGGACCTAAGTAAACTAAGTGCATGGATCCGTACCTTAAATATTTAGTAACAATAAAGCCCCTCCCATTCAACTTTAAAGAAATGCTGCTTATTAGAGATCAGTTCTCATTAGGGGCAGAGAACACACTTAAACCAGAGCTGCCAAAACGCTTGTAAGCATCCTAAATGCAGCTTGTTGGCTGGTGCACTCTGCAGCCCCATTTTGTCTAACGTGATTTTGGCCCACCAGCTTCCTTGCTGAAGGGGCTATATCCCATGATAAAACAGGAACCTCAGAGTATGCATAGATCATGTGAGGTAACACACTAGTGACTGGGCAAGGCTACTGTTTCCCACATATGCAACACAGGGCATCTCCCTCCCATCTTGAGTCCCATGGTGCAACCCAGGCTCTACAGCACGGGTGGACAGTGGGTCTGGTGCCATGCTGATCAGCTCCACCTGGCACACAGTCACAGAAGAGGAGAGAGGAGACATCAGTACAAGTGTGAGAGGGACCTTGCTGCAGCGGTGGATCCTGGTACCAAAACAGTGTTTTGAGGAGTGCCACTTTTGGGAGCTCAGAGAAACACACAGAAGTAAGGCATCCAAGACTGACAGGTGTGTAATTTCAAATTGGCAGACCTGCCCTTTGTGGAGCCACTGTCTCTGCCATCACAGACATGCTGAACCCATAGCTTTTGCATGCACTTCTACAGACTCAGTTATCCTGTCTCATTCTTTTGATTTCTTTATCTTCAAAGTATCTGAGGCTCACTTGCACCTCAGGCAGACTCCTCTCAACTTGCTGCTCAGTTCTTTGCAAAAGTCATAAGAATGGAAAAGAGAGGGTGGACTACAGAGATGTTTAATCTGGAACTGCTTTTCACCTCTAACACAGCAAGGCTTACTCAGATGTCATGTCTTTTTCCTACAGTCTTGGCTGGCCTTTGAAGCCAGGTTAAGTCTAAGCAGTTCCTGAAAGATCCCTTGGTGAAGAAGGCACCTCAGAACTACACCATCATTTCTAAATGCTCAAATGCTTTATCCATTATCTGCATGTGGAGTTAGCAATTCAAGGACAGAACATATTTTCCCCTCTTACAGCAGCAGTAAATACTTTAGGTATAAAATACTGGTTTATTCAGTACATTACAGACACCACTGCAACCAATTACACTTACTGATAAGCAGTCTATAAACCACTATGATCAATAGTGCAGTGCTTCCATTCATATTAATGTGATTGCATTTCAATAAATTAAAAGAAAAAACACACAGTGATACAGCTTTTAAAATGAAAGGTGAGAAAAACTGATGTATTTTGCAGATACAAGTCAGTTACTTTAAGTGCATACTTGCATACTTTCAGTTGGATTAGCCATTAACCCTCCATATCCTCAAGAAATCCTTAGTATCAGGATTCCAGAAATTTTAGTTTTCTGCTAGCTTGCTTTGGCCCCCCCAAAAAGTACTATTTTAAATGCCAAGAAATCTTTGCTCTTTTCACAACTTAAGAAACATTATAAATAATTTCCATTTTTGCATATGAATTTCTATGCTGGTTGGTAGTTCTTAGATTCCATGTGTCACTACTATTCCGTTCCTATACTAAACATGTCACTCAAGCAGTGAATGTCACCAATGGTACTTGCAGTTCTGCACATGGAAGAACCACTGGCCATATGATCCTCATCACAAGAAAATGGCTCTGCAGGGACGCAGGAGTCTGTCCAAACTTGACATGTGTAGCCCTGCAGTTATTTTTGTCCCATACCAGTGTGAAATAAGAGCAGTAAAAAAAAGTTTTGAAAGCTACATCGTAAACATGAGGCAAGGGCCATTCTCACAGCTAGCTGATGATGTGCTGTTTCAAAAACATATGGCAAAATTTCAGTGAGATTGAAATATTAAGAAAACATCACAGAATGTGAGAAACACACTTCACTCTGAAATTTTATTGCTTTGTAAAGATTTTCACTTTCTCGAACCAAAATGAAACCAACCTCCTCCTCCTGCACCCCCCATCTACTCCAAAATTTGGGTTACAAGCAGGTCAAAATAAGATGAAGATATTATTCATAAATGCTTGCAAACTGACATTTCTAGAAAAATGGCAGTAGAAAATAAATGCACAAGAGAAATAGCTACAATACTAGCACAATGAATGCACCAGTTCTGACCTTTAAAGATGCCTTAAGGATCCCAAGGCAGCTATGTAACTTCTACATACAAATGTACACTATTTGTCTTGAAAAATCAAATCATCAACTGATTTCTATGTTCGAGGGTATTTTAAACACAATACAGAGTGTTGCATCTTCTTTAATTTTGACAAAGTAGGTACTTTTATTCCGCTGCAAGACAGGCAGTGCCTAGAAAAGGAAATTAACTTAAACTGTAGTTCAGCACAGGTAATAGGATCCATAAATTCAAACGCATGGAACTTGTGTCTTCACATGCACAGCCTCGTCATACGAGCAGAAAACTTTCTCTATGAAGTCTAGGAGCTCTAAGTGAAGCCAGTAATACAATGTGGCACCAGAGCTGCTTATTTCCTTTTGCTGTTACCTGTAGTCCATTAATCAGCAATAAATAAAAAAAGATTTCCCACTGGCTTTTCACTAATGATAAATGATTAGCTTCCAAATAATAGATCAAGGAGCATTATGTGGCCTAACTGTGAATGCCTTATTCTGCAGCACATAAACAACAAAGCTGCATGGGCTGATTTGCCATACCTGGACACGGCTGTGTGTTGCAAAGTGCTTCTTCAGTGTGCAGTCCAAGGCAGATATCTCCTCCATAGGCTGGTGCTGGGTTTGTGCAGGAGCGGGTTCTCATGTAATGGCCTCCTCCACAAGTTGCCGAGCACTTTGACCAAGATGACCAACAAGACCAGCCTCCATCCACTGAAAAGACACAAAATACCATATTGTTCCAAGTTAATGTACGACATGACATAATCCAACCCACCTTTCTCGTATTCTGTGGAGCTAATTCATGGCCTACTGAGATTATTGGACATTTTTAGGTACCATTGAACATAGGCCCACAAATTTAATCTTACCACAAAGCAATTTAATTTACATATTTTAAAAGCCCCTGGTGTACTGGGAAGCCTAACAAAGTTACTCATCCATATAAGACACTTACAGTGGGTACCATAATATCTTTAAGGCCCAAACTCTTTTCTTTTTCTTTTCCTTTTATTTCTCACTTGTGAGGAAATAAAATACCAAAGCTTGTTTAGCAGAATTATTATAAGCTCAAAGTAATTTTTTATTCATAAAATAAAACTTAGCGCAATAATATCAACAGAGACAGAGAAATCCAGATTTTGTTTCACAGCCCAGATGAAACTGCCTTAACCTTACAACCCATTTCAATTGATCTAACACAGTTGTAGGGTTTGATGGACCAATATAATGTTACAATCTTATTGCAGCTCTAGTATAGATGCCAGCAGCAGAACAATGGCAGTAGTTCAAAAAAGCAAGATGAATGAAAAAAAGGAGTTGCCACTTAAAAGTTTCAAACCCAGGTTGTTGAAGAATAAATTCTCCCACCCCCTCCCCCTCCATTAGTATTTACTAATTCAAGTATGTCAAACTGTTCTCCAGTCTGAATTTTCATAAGGTTCCTCTGAAACATAGGCTGGATTTCACAGGAGCCCCATTTGTCAGACAGCTTTCGACACATGGCCCTTAGACAGGCTTCTAATGAAAGTTCACCTCATTGCCTGCACCGGACTGGCTCCTTCGCAGCCTCTGCTCTTAAAGCTATTGCTCCAGGATGTATTTTTCTGGAATTTATGACCATATTGCAGCCCATTTGCCAAAGGCTTCCTATCTGCAGCCACGTGACAGTCATATGTACTTCTCCCAGGGACAGCATTCCCTCTGCAAAGAATCTCAGTATTTTGTTCATTTCCCTTTCAATTTTTTTTTTTTTTGGAAAAAAAGCAACAAAAACCTAAACTTTCAAATTTTTCATATCCTACAAAAAAAGAATTTTTCAAACCTCTATTCAAAGTGGTTTTTTTACACTTGCTGTCTTAATACTTAAGTAAGTAAATTATTTACCATGTCTGCAACTGATTAAAAGACATGGTGTGTAATTCAACCAACACTAATAGATGAGACCCTAAGTATGATAAAGGCAATGTGCCATAAAGTTTTATGACAGGGCCCTAAACTGAGCAGAAGCTTCACCTTTTTTTCTCCCATCACTCACAACAGCAGTGAGCATTTTACCACAAGACTTATTACTGCTTACTTTTAAAAATACTAGGTAAGTACACATCTTCTGTACGCAATCTTTACAGTGCACTCATTTAAGATATTCATTGTAAGACTTCATGGTTTGCTGAAACAACTGATTGTCACTGAAGTCTCCAAAACATCCATCCAGCATTTTACAATGACTCCTTTTGATCCTTTCTGTTCAATTAATCAAACAGCTTTTCAAGGAGTAAATCAGTTTCCATTGGTTTATTGAAATGCTATTGCATAATTATCTCTTACCAAAACAAAAAGGAGGTTCCAAATCTGAAGAAAATCAACTTGCAATATCTGTGCAGTATTTGCATTTAAATTCTCTTTTAGATGAAGATGTAGAATATTAAAAAAATACTCATTTTGGTAGCACTGTATATCACAAATGCACTTGGTGAGTAGAGTAGAATGATTTCTATGCAAAGGCTGCAACAGTGAGAAAATGAGCTAGGACAATGTGGTTATTTTGATATTAAAACCTACACGTGCATTTTTGAATCTAATTTCAGATATAGCATACCCTCAGGTTCTCAACTGCTAATCAAACAGGTAATTCACTAGTGCATACCTAAGGCTATTAACTAATCCTGTAAGTGAAGCTGTTGAATATATATAACATTTTTTTCTCTGTGTTGTTTGCAACATTATCTTATAAATCAAGAAAGAATGGAGTTGGCCATTCCTTGGTAAGAACAACAGTTGTAAAAACTTTTGCAAGTAATATATCTGTCCTCTGAATAGCCTGATTGGACAGACAGAATTCATGGAATCTGGTACTATATTCCAAGTATGTAATTTAAATAAATTATTTCCATTATTAAGGAATTCAATGATTGCTACATTTTTTCTGGGATATATTTATCAGCCAAATCATCTAACTATACAGGTGTATGAGAGAGTTTTATACCACCTATCATAAATAAATAGTGCATCTCAGTGTAGTGCTTGACTTGTTCTCTTATTCATATAGTCACTGGAAAACAAATATGTCTTTTTGCCTGAGATAACTCTGTTAATGTAGTATTATTCAAGCTCATACCTAAGAAAGCCACAGGTTATTTGTCTTCAGTGCAGGTGAAATATACTGTGCAATTTTATAACAATTTCAAGACATGGTATCTTTCATTCAGAACTTACCTCTTTTTTTTTTTTTAAAAAAAAAAGTCAAATAAAACCAGTAGCTGTTACCTAAGCTATTCATTTCATGCAATACAAAGGCTTTAGGTTTCCAGATACTCCCTTTATTTTTTTCTTTTTTTTTTCCCTTTAAAATGATTCATGACTAGCTCAAATGAATAATCAGGGGCATTCCTGCTGCAGTGTATAGACCTCCATGAAACAGAATGAGATTGCCTGGACAGAAGATAAATTGTCTGCAAACATTACCTGTGGCTTGTTCACTGTAATGGAGACAGTGACCCCCAACACTTTCCACTTATTTTTCAATGGACCAGAGTGAGAATTACAAATGTTCATGCATTTGAAACTGCCATCTATCTATAGGTGGCCGAGAACACAGAGACCAATGTGACATCCAGGAATGCCACCATGTTCCACAACTGCAGTGATCATGGCTGTACTATAAGACTTTGGATGTAAAGGGAGAAGTGGGTCTGGGGAAGATGGGAAAGGTCAGACATAATATAATAGACAATGTTAGATCTGGTCGTGGTTGAGCTGGACAGTGTAATTATAACTTTTTCTTAGCAACTATTTACTGACAGGCTGCCATCCTAAATCTCTAGGCCTTTCAAGGACTATCATAACTACCTCTCTTATTTGTCCACAGAAATTTTCCTTCTCAGCAACAGAGGATGATAAAGCATCATCATGGTTAAATAAGATCAAAGGAGTGGGTATTTACTGCTTGAGTTTTTACAAGACCTAAATAGAGCTCTGTGGTTTCTTTTGTCTTTAAAGTTGCTTAGCAACACAGCGCCATCTGTTTTTTTTTCTTTTTTGCTTTTTTCCTTTTGTCATGGAGTCCTTAATGTTATTTCTGCTTCTTATAGAGGAAAAATACACAGCTGCAAGGAAAGTTCCAGTCACTACAGTTTCTTTACATAACAGTTTTGTAGAGCTGTTGGACAAAAGAAAGTCATTAAAGCAGTTCCACAATGAAAGATACAAAGAGTCTTTACGTTTTCTGAGAATTACTGAGGTTGGTCCCTTTTGGAAGAAGGCACCCTTCAGCTAGCAGGGTGCTCTCAAACAGTGCTCTTTCCTTTACAGTAAAGCAAACATCTTTTTGCCCACTGGCTGTTGTTGTGGTTAATAAATATTTCACTATAATGAAAAAAAAAAAACAACATAGGGAAGAGGATGTACTAGGGAGAAACGTGTACAGAAATGGGATCTCCTGGGGACATGACAAAACATCCAAACTACTGGAGAATTTCCAAGAGACAATTAAGTAAACTGGATACCCTGCTATGCACTTTGAGTTTTACAAGACAGTGGAAGGAAGTGTGGGCAGACACACTGACCTCACCTGCTTTCATGAGAAGAGATAGGATTGCAGGCTCTCTCATATACTGTCTGGTCTTGTTTCAAATTTAAACAACCCCCTTAAAAAAATCTTCAGGTTTTTTTGGTGTATATCTTTAGGTTTATAACTTTTCATGTTCATCTTTTTGGAAGTGTAGCAAAGAAGAATAAAAAATGCTGAGAGGTCAGTCTTTTCTATATGCATGAAGGAGTATAAATAGAGGGAGAGTAGTCCTTTCCACCCGCAGAAATGCAGATAGTGTGCTTCCCAGTGGCTGAGTAGAAGTTACATCCGGGGGCACTGCGTGTTGCGTAGCCTACAGACCCAAGAGAGTACTGCTCCTTCCAGACACCTGGGGATCATCCCATTCCACATCACTTAGTCTACTGCTTTTCCCGAATCCTGTGGGATATCACTGCATGTTTCAGTGTGAGAAAGAGCAATTTTTACATTATAGTTTGCAAAGGCAAAGTCTGGTTTCTGCGATGCTACAGACACCTTTTATTCATAAAAGCAATGCTGGATTAAACAAACAGCCAACATAGTGCAGTGCAGAAATACAGAAGGCAAATGAATGCTTCTAAGGAAAGTATAACAACAAAATCTAAGGAACATCCCGTGTTTAAGTCTGTAACTGAGACTCTTAAGTTACAAAAGCAACAGTTGCTTCCAAAGGGCAGTTCAGCCCTCCCCTCACTGGCTACAGAAGCAGCCTAGAGATATCAATGCATGTGGAGAGATGGGTTTCAGCAGCCCCAGAGACAAGCTTTATTGGATTGGAGTAACTTTTCCCCCCTGATTTAGGAAGTTACTGCAGGATACATTTTCTCTGTTCCTTTAAATATATTCCTGTTTCCTTGTGGCCAAGTATGGCTGCAAGGAAAAAACAAACAGGAGTAAAAAAAAAAAAAAGCAATAATGAAGGAAAAAGCAAGCAATAACTGGCTTTAGGGGATACATAAAAAACAGTCTTTCAAGGAGTTTTGTATACCTGAAACTCATTACTGTTATTAGCATTACTGTTATTTTCATTTATTGTTTATTGGGTTTATCATTTATTGATACATAAATTTATTCAGTTCTTCTCAGCCAAAATGTCATAACTAAATCAAACTAAAACAACTATAATAAAAATCTGAAACCGGTAAAATCCCAAAATATTGTCATGAAGTATCAGAATTTCAAATCTAAGAGATGGCAACTGTCTTCTCCCTCTGATTCACCACTATGCTCTGAGAAGAAGAGGGAACAGGAACTCCTGTAGCTCATGCTACTCAGTGGCGCTCATGTAGCTATGCTTTAAACTCCTAATTAAAGCACATCGGCCAAGTGTTCCTATGTGCAAAAGAATAAAAGAGAAAGCAACAAGAAACAAAATGAAACAAAGATGAAGAAAAAGTTGTCTTTTCCTACAGTAATAATTGAAGAGACATGTAATATTGAGAATTAGGACAGAATTCCTTACATTTGGTTATTATTATTTTCAGGCAAACGACACTCTTAGTAAAGTCCTGTAATTTTTGTAAATTTGCAGAACTTACCATCCAAACAATGCTCTTCATCATCATCTAAGTTTTTCTTCAAAATGTAAGTATCTTGCAAGCCCCCAAGGATAACAAATCATATGTCTGATTATAGATTCCTTTCTTTTCTTATTGACCACGTATTAGTAACTCAAAGAAAACAGAAATGTCAGTGAGTATTCACAGGTCCCTTCCATAGTTATTGAGGCTGTTCAGTGCTTGCCAGCTCAACTCTATTCACCACATCTCTGAGCCATAAAAACAGGACCTGAGGCACACAGCCAAAGAATAATTTGCTAGTGCAAGACAATCGTGCAAATTCTCCTGCCCTCAGAGCAGTTTGGCCACATGAAAACTGAGTAATGGGAACAGGCCTTACCCTACGCTGACTCCCAGACTATTTCTGCAAATTATTTGGGAGACTGCTGGTTGGTTGAAGGCAAAATTGTATGAGGGATCATTCTAAAACTTGTACAATACAGAAAAATCATATTCCTGGGCTTGGGTACAATTTCTGGCAATTTTCTGGCACTGTTCAATTTACTATTGTATATTCAGCCTTCAAATACTATGAACGAAAAGTAGTCTGCCCAGTGACTGCTATCAATCTGAACATCAGTGGACCATTTACTTTGCTACAAGCTGTGGGAAAAAATTCACTTTCTCTCTCCCCTGCAGGCTCAAGAAAGATTTAATAGTAGCTGCTGAAGGCAGGTTCTAGATGGCTTCGCTATTTTTTTAAAGTTCTGGGATTCTGCAGCACATTTAACCATAAATTACTGGCTATTAATATATTAATAAGTGTATTTAAAATGATGGTGCAAGACACTTAGCCAGACAAGACAGCCTTGTACACTCAGTGATTGCTCCATGGGCTTTTCATTATGTCAGTCCTTCAGAGCACTTAGTATCTTCCAGGATGACACTGAGCCCAGATTAATTGATTTAGAAGCATAAAGTCCTATTGACTTTCAGCATGACTTAACCATGGCTCAGTATATTTCTATATCACTCATCTTTCTCAGCAGGGATGATCCTGTCTGCAATAGGCAGAACAGGGAGCAAAGCAGAACCTGAGACTGTATTAGCAGAAGGCTTCTTTATGGCTGCCATCTCGTCCCTTCCTACTAACCAGAATATTTTTGAAATGCTAATGGCAGAACTGGATTGTAACTAAATGGTTCTGTGCCAGCAGGGAGCAGGTGAAGTTGTCCTTACCCCAAGGGAGCTTAGGTAAATCTTAGAAAGCATCCACTTCTTTTTTGTTCCATTTTTATTTCTAGTAAGATGTCCATTACTTTTGGGTCAAGGTCAGAACAAAATCTCCTCACATTCCTTAGCCTTTCTGTCTGCACCTCATTTATTTACATGGGGAAGAATGAACTATGCAGAGTCTCAGTTTTTCTCCTTATGCTCACATTGGCAAGAAGGGCCTGACATGTTTACTCCTACTCAGTTCCTGCAACTCTATCTATAGCCTAGTCCATGTGAGGAGAGTGTAGTCAATACCACAATGAAATCAGTACCTACACCAATCTTTCTCATAAACATCTGCAAGGGCTGTGTGATCAAAGCCTAACAGGGACATTTTAGAAACTCACTTAGATAGCTAGGGTAAGAATGACTTTATATAGCTGTCCTAAATATAAGCACCCAGGACATGAAATCCAGTCCCTAGTACAGCGGTTAACAAGAAGGCTGAAAACTGATCCAACCATGGTTTCTCTTCCTGGCTGCTCTCCTCTGTGCCCCTACTGTGGGATCTGCCAGGTTTGTATCCATGGGCCTGGAGCAAAGGCTCTTCACCCATGTATTGTTTATGTCTCCCCTTTCTTGATGAGGTCTCATGAACATCAACCTAATACATGTTCATGTTTACCCACCAATTTAACTTTCTGTGACTTTCATTAAAAATGGAGAGAATTCAATTTCATCAGTATGCTTCTCTAATAAAAATTTATTCCCTTTTTACAAATTTATAATCAGGTCTGATTTATGGATAAGCCTTATTCTGCAATACTTTTTTACTCTCCCATGTCTTAAAGAGAAAAAAAAAAATCAATTACATCTACTGCTTGCAATGTTTTCCTTTCAGATTTATCTGAGATCTGACTTAGTCCCTTACATTTCTTCTTAATTACTGGCAAAGAGTAGTTCTGTAGCTGAGGAACTCTGTGATTCCTTGCAGGCTATCATACATCTAAATACTTTATTCAAGCTCTACATCTTTATTCAAATTTACTTTGCACTAAAAAGAAAAATCTCTGAAGAAAAGTATTAGATATATGAGGACACCTCTTCTTGCTTCAGAAAGGCCCACCACATTTTATACCAACTGATCTTTAAAAATATTTTCAAATTCAGAGGCAGCAGAAGAGGGAATAATTTTTATATAAGGCACAACTTCAAGTTCTGCCTTATAATGTATTTTAGTTTTGGTATTGGCTATCTTGTAAACAACAAGGGCCTCTACATCAGACTTACGTCTGCATAACTATGTGTTTTACTGGTTGGAACAATTTCCTTCAAAAAATACAACTGTACTAGCTGGAGATAATTAAAAACATGACTTCTGAAAACCTTTAACTTAATTTAACTTTATCAAAATTCAAGAGAGCATTTAATTTAAGAACCAACAGCAAGGGATGAACAACAAATCTGGCTCTGTTTTATAGATAATCTGGGCCCATTTAATGAAGGTACTTCACTTTCTACAGTACAGAGATACAATTAGATATCTTAAAGCTTGTGAGCAGAGCTGTTAGCTATTACCACACCACTCACCTGCTTCAGAGGAAGCTGAAGGCAGTGTCTCATGGAGGGATTCCCTTTGCAAGGGAAGAAGGAAACAGTGAGGAAGGGCTACATTCTAGCTTGCTCTACCTACTGCGTGCATCCCTGGGTAGGCTTGCACATGTTAGTACAATAGTCTCCTAAGTCTTTGACCTAATGCATCACTGTCAACCTTCAAAATTTCTCACAGATGAACAGTGCAGCCACATGAAACAGAAGTGTTTATAATTTTATTACTCAAGAAAAGCAAGGCATTATTATTTCAGTTAGGGAACTAATGAATTCTAATTAGAATGCACTTGGGCAAATGTGGAGAAGATTTGGGCTACAATTTTATAATTCTCTGCCAAATGTTAGTTCTCTGCTGATTCCCTTCCACCTCTCTCTCACACTGCTTGGTGTAGAAAACATAGCCACCCTTCACTGATCATGCCTCTAAACCCAGGAAGAAGCATATAATCTTTCCCCTTGATCTCCTCAGATGCTTACACTGCCAGATAGAGAAGCTACACAATGAGCATCTAAAGCTACTTTCTTCCTCCTTGGATGCAGCAAGAAAATTTCACCAGAAGGTGCTGGCTTGTTGTGCCTCTTTCAGAACCTTGATGGCTCAGTTGGTATTCACCCAGACTGAAGCAGGGCCCCCAACACAAATTCCCTTTGGATGTGCCCCACCAGCAGAACTGGAGGCTTGAACGCCTCAGGGGGCTGCCTGAGGCGTTCAAGTTGCCAAGCAATCCTACTGTTCCTGTTAGCCATAAAACTGCAGAGAAGTTCACTTTCACTGAGCAGCCAGAATGCTCACAAAGCTGCTGGGTTTGTGGGATATCTGCCAAAACATATTAGGTTCAATTCAAGTTGGGAGCATGTTTTTCAAGAAACTGTGTCCTCCTGAAAAGGGAAGCCCTGTCTTCTGCACATATCTACTTCTTCGATCCTGATGCAGAGAATGGACAGTGACCATCAAAGGGCTTATAGAGCTTAGGGAAAGCACTTGCAATGAAAAGATTGAACAAAATACTCATATTAAAAAATACATATCCATGATTTAGGGGGCACAGTTTTAATCTGTAACCATACATAACCATATATAGACATAGATAAATACATACACACATGTATGTTTTACCAGAGTAATATACACATGTAATGTGTATATTGCCATAGTAATCCTTCAGGTCCACACTTGAATAAATGCCAAAAGCTCCAAGTCTTCAATAATCAAATATGCAGCACTGTTATACATAATTAATACAATTAAAGATGTATGAAAGCTTATTTCTAAATTTTCTTGTTGATAATGGAAAGAACTGAGTCTCTCAGCCATTATCCTTCTTCCTCTCTATTTTTTCTTACCTTGAATTCTTTCCTCCTATTTCAATTGCACTTTCTTTTCTTCTTATGTTCTCCTATAGCCTTCCCCGTTCTTTTTCCACAAAGTCCCTGCAAAGCTCAAAAGCCTTTGAATCTGGATGTCTGCTTTATGAAGGGTGAAAGGTGACAAACCAAGATTTTTTTTCACCCCCAATGTCTAAGATACAATAAAGATTTATAACCCAAAGTAGTTTCTTGAAAACATATATCCTAGTTGTAATCCTTTTCATATAATCATAAAACAATTTTCAAGGAGAAGCTCAAGATTCCAAGAACAATCTTTATGGCCTACTTGAGTTACCATCTAGTTTGGTGATCAGTCCTGAACCTTATTTCCTGGAGGCTTTACACTCAAAAGCTAGCACAGATTTAATGCCATCAATCACTGTGATGACAATGATATTGTGAGTTTAAATAAAGACTAGGCCAGATGTCTTGCAGCTTTCTTATGTCTTTTTTCTCTTATCAGTTTACTTATTAAAATGATATTTTTACAGTCAAAGTCTCAAAAGTGAAAACAGACATAGCTGTTAATACTGTTGATGATAAACTGACTGACAACACAAGGGACTCTTACCCAAATCCACTTATATTGCAAAAGTAAATTTGAGCTGTAGTCTATTCAAAAACCAAAACAAACCCCAAACCCAACAACTAAAAAACCCCAACCAAACCAATTATTACAATATATAGCCTTGAAGATGAATTATTTTATTTTCACATACTTCTCTCATTTCATTTGACTCTTACCTGGACAAGGCAAAATGTTGCATTCCTGGTACTCTAGAGATGGGCCGAGGCAAGGAAGTCCCCCGTACTTGGGCTCAGGATTGCTGCAGGCCCGTTTGCGATTCCGTATACCTCTACTACAGTCACGACTGCACTGAGACCACGGAGACCAGGGTGACCAGGCACCATTGATGGTATGAGCAGAGTATCGTCCAGAACGCAAGAAATCCCCTGACAATCCTAATAAAATAAGGATTGAAAAAACCAATACTGAATTAAAAATGTATCTCACCCCAAAATAACAGTTTCCTCTTCAAATTTACTCCTACGTTTCTAATAGTGATATTACCAGGAGGTTCTTGTCCTTTAGTCTCACAATCCAAACCCTAGTTTCACGTCAAGAATCTCTTCATAATCATTTCATAATCTCTTCAGAATCATTTCATAATTGCTTGCACAGAACTACAGTGAAGACTTGGATCCAACCCTTCAGTTAAAGCTTTACAGCTGCTGACTGAACTAAAGTCAATTTACTCCACCTGAGGATGATAAAGATTACCTCTCTCTTGCACAGGAATTGCCATCAGAAAATCTCCAAGTACATTACATAGGTATTGTTGCCTCTGTTTTAGAGGAAGAAGGTGGCTCAGAAGCTGCCTGTAACCACTGATCGAGCCAGCTCCCCTGGTCCTTCTGCAGGGCACTGCTTGCTCGATCTACCCAGCCTGCCTCCACCAGTGCTTGCTGTGTGCAGAGACTCATGGGTGTCCTACAAAGCAATGCACTGTGCTTATCCTAACCATAGTCAGACTTTAGATAGTGTACAGCAATAGTTCCACAAAGTCTAGTGAGACTGCACTTCTGTGAAGAGCAATGTTTTGCCACTTTAAAAAACAGTTTATTTTCCATTGAGTTGAAGTGTTCTAAACCACATATAAGCTATGAAAATCAGCCTTTTGAAGACACACATGATAGAATACTTCCTAGTTAAAATAACCATCTGGCAAGTGGAAAACATCTTTTCTAAGTGAATTTAGTACCAAGTAAAGGCATTAAACAGAGATGGAGACTGAAGTCCACTATTTATCAGTGAAAGGGGAACACACAGAATCTTGTTCACAGCATACAACCAATATGCCTGGATCTAGCCCCGGGTGGAGTTTTAACACTCTGCAGTTAATTTGAGTACCTTTGTCACTTTCAGGCTTGGTCCTGCATGGAAAAAAAGGTCTCCCTCAACTGTACTCAGCACAATGCTGAACTCACTCTTGAGCTGTAGCATTAGCTCTAAGCATCACTACTATGCATCTCCATCAACACTACTGGGATTTCCTACTGTTGCCAAAGAAGTTCACCTTCCCCTGTGTTAGCATCACTGGAAACTATGATCAATGGACCACTAACTGCTGCTTTTATTACAACCACTTATTTAAGTAGTTGTGATGAGAGAAGGTCCCATGAATGGTACTTAAAACAGCAGAGGATATGGCTGCCTGCCTATGCTAGAGCTTCAGTATTGCTAATATAAGTTCAGATGAATGGTATAATCAACAGTGAGGGAATGGAGGGGATTGTTCGCAGCTTAAACTGCAGCACAAACTTTTATTCTTAAGAAATTGTTTTATGCCCTACCCACAAGCACAGGCACTGTGGGAGTATCAGATGGAGCCAAAAAAAACAGAAGATGTACTGAATCACGTGCTGAAATCAGCTACAAGAAATAATGTGAAGACTGCCCAACAGGAATCCTGGACTGAACAGGACCAGTACTCTGGATAACCAAAATGGAGGAGCCCCTCATTCGTGGTGTCCAGTACTGAAAGAATTACACCCTATTTCTACCTGTGGTTATGGTATCAGTAACACTGCTTAAATTCTGCCCTGAGGAGTACATTCACAATCATCCCAAACTAAATGAGGCATTGTATATTTTTATTCAACACTCGATAACAACTAACAATATTGGAATAATGAAGCAGCGACACAGAAATACTTGTAATAAAAAACTGTTGAAATTAATAAGAAAACAGCAATATAAAAATGACTAAAAATGGGTAAAACCTTTCAGTGATTATAGAGGGTAATTATTTCTCTCCTGCTGAACCAGATTCTATTACACAGATATTAGAAGCAGCATTTCAAGAAGCATGACATACATTCAAATCCAAAAAGGGAGCAAGTACAGAGAAACAGTATGGGAATTATGAATGCAGGTCCACTTTCCAGCTCTATACGAGACTTTTTTTGCAATTTTGTATCACTTTGGTCATGCAAATGCTCAGCTTATGCATGCAGTGGGCTGTGAGACCAAAATAATAATATTTTTTTATACCAGAATTTCAAATGAAGTTTTTTTTAGTTATTAAGTTAACAGCAATGCAAACAATGGAAAAAGTGTTAATTGCACCAGATTGCCAGTCATTTTCTTCATAAAACACTGCAGTGTGAATCACTTCATACCAATACCAGGATGTTCTGAAGACATTTTTATAGAGAGGAGTAGCTTTCTCAGTCCTAAGGAAAATGTGTGACCTTATTTGCCATTATGATATTAGATTTCTTGCCATTTAAATTGGGGAATGGGGATGGAAAGCTCGGATGTACTTTAGCTCTGAAACTGAATATTCTAAAGAATCATTTCAGTGTGGAGTTTGGTCTGCAGGAAGTGTTCCCCTGTGTTTTCTTCTTTCTAAAGCATTAAAAAATTTACTACAAGGAGCTGAATACAGTTTTATAGTAATTTATACAGTGTTCATAGAGGGGCTTTTAGAATTTTCAGACAGAAACTGCACATTAAAAAATTAACATTATGACACTTAATGACATTAAAAATAACAAGATTAGTTCACATTCTGGAAATACAGTGCTATATTTCTTGAACAACATTATAGACTTCTACAATGAGGTGAGTAGGTTCATGGATGAGGGGAGAACATTGGATGTTACTTATCTCAACTTTAGAAAGGGTTTTGACGCTGTCTCCCATAACTTCTTGATAAAGTTAACACAGTATGGGCTATATAAGTGGACAGTGCAACAGACTGAAAACTGGCTGAACAACTGGGCCCAGAGGGTTGTGATCAGTCATAAAAAGTCCAGCTGCAGGAAGTCACTAGTGATGTATATCAGGGGTCAGTACTGGGTTCAATCCTGTTTAACAGCATCATTAATGACCTCGACAAGTTTGCTGATTATACAAAACTGGGAAGAGTGGTTCATACACCAGAGGGTTGTGTTGCACTTTGACTAGGCAGCGAGGAACCTCATGGAGTTCAACAGGGGGAAATGCAGTCTTGCATCTGGGGAGGAACCACCCCATGCAACAGTAGTTTGAGTCCAACCTAAAAAGCAGCTCTGCAGAGAAGGATCTTCCGGTGGACACCAAGCTGACTGTGAGGTAGCAATGTGCCCTTGTGGCAAAGAAGGCCAACTGCTTCCTGGGCTGCATTGGGAAGATCCCCGCCAGTAGGTCAAGGGAGGTGATCTTTCTGTCCTCAGCACTGGTGAGATCCCATCTGGAGTGCTGGGCTCAGTTCTGGGCTCCCCAGTACAAGAAAGATATGGACTTACTGAAGCAAATCCAGGGCAGGGCCAAAGGGTGATTAAAGGCCTGGAGCATCTTTCATATGAGAAAAGGCTGAGAGAGCCAGGACTGTTCAACCTGGAGGAGAGAAGGCTCAGGGGGATCTCATCAATGTGTATAAATATCTGGGGATGGGGGCAACAAAGAAGAGGGATCCAGGCTCTTCTCAGTAGTGCCCACCAATAGGACAAGAGGCAATGGGCACAAATTAAAACTCACAAAATTCCATCTGAAGACAAAAATCACCTTTTTACTCTGAGCGTGGTCAAATACTGGAACAGGTTGCCCTTAGAGGTTGTGTAGTCTCCATCTGTGGTGATATTCAAAACTCAACTTTACAAGGTCCTGGACAACCAGCACTAGGTGACCCTGATTTAGCAGGGGGATTGAACTAGATGACCTCAGGAGGTCCCTTCCAACCTAAACAATTCAGTGATATTTAAATACAATGGGGAAAAAAAGCAGTAGAAATAGTGAACTCTCCCCTGCTTTACTTTTATCTGGACTCTTATGAAAAGTAAACATGATACATTTCCTTTATTAAGAAGGATGTTTGACGGATTATTCAAGATGTAACTATTTTCATATTATTCTTGCATATTCATACTTTCCACATGTAAAATCTCCTTTGCTGATTGTATTCAGAAGTTACTTGCAACTTCTTGTAAAAGGAAAATACCATGAACAGATGGATTATAAATCTGTTCTGTAAAGTATTCTAAGGATCTTTCCTGAGTATTATAAGAGTTTAGGCCTCTGCAGCTATGGGGAGAGAAACTAAGCAGGTGATCCTCTCTTTCAGATACATCAAGAAAAAGAATTATTATTTCTTTCAGAAAAAAGAAAGATTATTTCTTTCAGAAGATGGCAAGGCACAGAACAGCTGCCCCTCTGAACACAAAACTCTAAAGAGCACCTTTGGCAGTGACAGAAAACTCACTCTGTGTAAGTATCTCATCAACGGAGTCTCTGCATTTCTAAAAAAACTGTAAATATCTCCTTCATGGACAATGCAAAAAAAAGTGTGACATGAACAAAATGATTGGATATAAGCATAGCAGCAGACATAATATAAAATACTAGAGAAGAAATCTAAGAGAAAAGAAGACATATTTGAAAATTAAAGTAATGAGATGGCATTCTGTAACAAACACCTTCAGTTTCAGGACCTTGTGCTTCTGAGGCATTTTCACTGTTAAAACTCAGATCATGCAGTCTCTTTTAAAAGTTGCTCAATATTCTATATAACCAATATTTAATAAAGGCACTCCCCTAACAAGTTTTTAATATTCGTATATTGATACTTTCACATGCTATTTTGAAAAGCCCATATGGGGTATGAATCTTGAGGGTGAATTTGCCTAGCATAATACTAGCATGAGGACAATCCAGTAATTCATGTGCACATATACATACATACACACAAATACGTGCTTATACATATGCATGTATTATAAATATACTCACACACATGTAGTTATCTGTTAAACTATGGAAAATGGATGGAGAAGAATCACTGAGTCCTTCAGCTAAGAAGTCCTGTTTCTTAACTGAGGTGGTGGCAGGGCCAGGGGGCAGTGGGATAATGAAAAACTAACCAAAAGATTACACTGTAGAATTTCTTCAAGAAAAACTTCAGAAAGTAAGTGGCTATACTTAGAGATAGAACTGAGTCCTATCTCTACCACATTTTACATAAAATTTGATAGGTGAAGGTATAAATATAAGAGCACTGTAATCTTTCAGATCAACTGGCATGAAACTATGAAAATTCCTACTTTTTTCATTAAACTGTGGTTTTCTTGCTTGCCACCTCTGTTTGCAATTTGGGTCACTTTCTGATTGCTCCACAACCACCTCCAAGAACAGAAACCAGAAATCACCCAATAGAAAACAACATTAAGTTTCCTGTATTTCTCAGTTTATTGCCCCCAAGATGAAAATATCTGGCTAAAACAGAATGCAAGGTCCAATGCCCTTGGCTTGGTAACAGAAAAAGTCTAGTTGCTGAAACAACACCTAAGCTCTCCTTTTTTAAAGCCTATCTACAGAAATAGTTGTGAAATCTGCAAAAAGACTGATCAGTCATAGCATCATCAGTGAACTAATGAATAGTTTTCCCAAGACAGACAGAACAGCTGTGAATCAAATCCAGATCCGGCCTTTATGACAGGTTCATCATTCAAATGTTTTAAACTAAATAGTTCTCAGAAAGCCTATGACTGACTTAAAGTCCTGTGAATAACTAGAATGTATGAACTCTGCTTGCAATTTACCAGCAGGCTTATTTTCAGTTGTTTAGAAGTCACACTCAATTAATAAACTGCTGCACACTAAGACTAGAAAAGGGAATTTAACTACTTAATCCCGGTACAATTTTAAACGGGCAGCTGTGCTTCCCTAAGCAAAAATTTCCACAAGTAATAACAAGTACTGCAAAAACTTCAGTAAAAGCAATCACAGGGATTTTGTGGACAAAATAACCATCAACTCCTATGACCAGGGAAGACAGAAGATATGAACTGACATCTAAAGAGAAGATTGTTCTCTCATTTTAAGTGCTTATGCTTTGCTCATATGGGTAAAATTACAGAGAAATTAGTACTGCTTTGCTGCTGACTTACTTATTCCATTATACTTAGCAAGCACATATACCAGAAAAAAAATTGTCTGATTAAGTTGCATGATTCTGATCTAAACCAAGATGACTTGATAAGTTCCAAATAATTTTTTTAAAACTTTTTGGTTGAACTGTAATAGTCTTATAACTCTACAAGAAATTAATCCTGTTCAGAGACATGTTAACATGAAAGTCACCTGCCCTGACTAGTACAGGAGAAAAAAATCTGCCTTTCCAGAAGCCTGTAATGAGACTTTGATTGGCCTGATTCTTCTTGAAAACTGCAACGTTACCAGCCAAGTTCAATTAATTTTCCTTAAAAGGAAGGATCTAATAAAGCACATATATTTAGAATAATTCTCTAGTCTAGCTTGTAGCTAAGGAATACAGCTCTAAATAAGAGACAAGTAGCAGTGACACCTGATAAATTATATTACTTGACTGATTTATACTTTATGTCCTCCTGTTCAAACCTAACAAAGAAAATTCAATTATCCAAGCAGTCGAGGTTCATGACTTTGGGAAAAGATGATCTGGAGCCAAAATTCAAGTATCTTGAATCATTTCTAAATGACAGCATGAAACACTGTTTAAAGTACAGGAGATAACAAGGATAAGCAAAGACTGTTTCAGTATTGTCACTTTCTGAAGATTTTCTGCAAGTATTTAACAATATCATTCAAGCATAAAACTTATATACCTTCAGGCCTATATACCTATAACTTATTAAAACCTTATAAACATCAAAAATTATTTAGTAAAATTTAAATGGTAAAATGCAATGATAAACATTAATGAAATGCAAAGATAACATATTTTAAAAAACCCAAACAGTACGCAGATGGAGCATGTCATGTTACCACCAGAACTTATTTCTTGTACCTAGCTTTTCTGTGTTTAAATATTTAATTGCAACGTTCCACTGAAGAGTTCTTTGTCAATCAAACTTGAATTTGTCATCAGTTCAGTTCTAACTTCCACAATTCATTTTGTTCTTATCTCAGAATACCACAGTTTAGCTTCAATAAGACAGTATAAGAGATAATATCTCAACATGTACTCCTCCTGACTACAGGACATTACTGATTATCACCACCTGTTATTATTCTGTACTGAATTCTGAACGCACTATAGATTTCTGTGGGTAACACTAGGATTTAATCAATCTCTTCACAAGAGATCGTGGGCACTAAAACAGTATTTCAGACAAAATTACATCCTGTTTTCAAAAATAACTATTGTTTTCAGTTTGGCATAGAGAAAGCAGTGACTACAGGGAATCTAAATTCAGGTTTCCATGTGAATTTATCATTTAAGGAATTTGTGACTCTTCTTCAGATTTTATTCTCCCTTCTCACCTCCCCCACCCCCCCCAAAAAAAATTAAAAAGGAAAAAAGCAAATAAAAGACTCTTTCGAACTGTTTGACTGAAATTAGAAGTGTTGTCTTTGTTTAATTGTTTTCTGAAGGCATTTTGGGAGCTAACCCCATCTAACTTTGGCCATGTCAAATTCAAGTGTCTTGTCTAAGCTCATCATTGCTGTTTCTTTAGTATACACCATGGAAAGAAAGTGATACCTCTAGAGGGTGATTTGTGCCCATTACATAAAAGATGTTTATCTTCAGATGCATTCCTCATTCCTCAAGGGTGCTAGCTGTCTTTGTAGACTACAATGGAGTCTAGAGTCAGGTGATAAAAATTCAGTCTGGAAAAAGCAGGTAAATTCATAGCTTCTGAAATTTTTATCCCTGGATTAAACACTTATGTTTTCAATACAGTTCATAGTGCTTATATATCAGATAATCCTGCAGAGAATCTTTATGTTTAATGTAGGTATTTAATATGTTTCATAAGCACACATTAAAGCCTATGGTAATGCAATTTCTAGACTTTTAATGCTGGACTGTACAGACATTTGCATTAAGATGTGCAACAACGTACACAGTCTCTCTCAGTTTACTTGAAATAGCCATCCTTTTACTATTTCAACACTATATGAAAACCTAAAGGCAGAGAACAAAATTTTTCTTTCCTCTTAATCGAACTTCAAATCAGAAAAGCATGATTACAGTGTGCAAATGCTACTGCTTGGTTGATTGAGATAGAAATCTTACCACCCTGAGAGGAGTCTACTGGATTTCTGTCAAGAAATTCTACCTCTAAGCTCAGACTGCAAAGAAAGTTTGCTTTCCTAGTGTCTGACAGTGAAACATGATTCTGTTTAACATGGCATGAATATAGTTGCACAGTGGGAGATTATAGGCAATGAGAAAATTTCTAACAAATGGCTCTCTTCTGCAAAGAACAGAGAACTGATCTTTGCAGAACACATCTTTGGTAATGAGGTATGCCAAGCATGCTGTACCAGTATTAATCTTTCTATGAAAGCCAGCAAATTGCTACAGTTCAACATGGAGATAATGAAAAGAATGTTTCACAATATCCAGGCTCTGGTCAGGTGGAAGTAAGTTATGATGTTTCCTCACTATCTAGCCAGAAATTGTGAAGGTGCCCACCAAAATTCATGGTTCCCATCCCCATGAGATCCTTCTGTTCCAAAAGCTACAGTACACTACATGACTCTTATTCATGTATTTTCTTCCCATGAAATCAAGGAGCAGTAGAGGGGTGGTGTGTTGACCCAAATCCAAACCTGGGAGCATAGAAGTGTTCCTGAATTCTGCAGTTTAGAGGCAGTCAGTAAATTTCATCCCATGAGGAAATCAAAACATTGCCCCCCACCCCCCCCCACCCCCGACAAATGTTCCACTCCATACCGTTCTGACATCCATAATCAGAAAATGCCTAAGCAAACAGGCTCAAAATAAAATGTGGCTAAAGGAGACATAACAGTAACTTTTTTCACCAGAAGCATATTGGTTAATGCAGCCTTTTGGAACACCGACTGGATTTGATCTTTCATTACAGAATAATTAAAGACTCACTGGCCAAAAAGAATCAAAGAATGAGCATGAATTAATGACGAAGTTATGAGGGCACTCACTAGGAAAATGGACAGATGTATAATAGTTTCTGCACTCTCAACTACTCAATAAAAAGTATTTAAATATTCAGTAGTTTTGGGATTAGTCAGCAAAAATCCTTCTCCCAGATGAACATTTCAATTACTATGCAACAGGATCACTCCCACATAGGTCCAACGATTAATTACTTCCAAACGAAGCAAAGCAGCAGCTTCAGCATGATGCAACAAATAAGCTACAACACCAGGAAATTCAGAAATCGGATGTTCAGAAGTAAAAGAAAAATCCTCAAGGTAATCAGGCAAAGACTGAACCTGAATCCATACCCTTGTCTCTTCCACTGTGCCTGAATGTTTTATTTAACAAAACATAGGCACTGTTACTTCTGACTATGTTCTGTAACAAAAAGTCAGCTTATACATCCAAATTTCAGTAAAGGACTTATGACCATGACTTCTGAGCTGAGAAAGGTGTCTCCATAAGTAAGACCCAAAAGTCTTATTTAGGACAAGAAAGGTAGGTCATACACCAATCCTAGCAGAGCAATATCTTTGCTAAATGCTAATTTTAAACTTAACTTGGAAGAAAACCAGAGAATAGCAGGAACACTTGTTACATGAGTTGCTCCATGCCATAATCTGCCTTGCTATTCAGACCTAAAATACCAACATTGTAGACTTTAGACTACCTGAAATGGGAACGACATAGAGTATGAAACTATGTGTCATCTGGAGTACCACGGGTTTTCTTTTACTATTTCATGCAGTTTACTACTATATATTTCTTTAAAAAAATCACTAACAACCTGTCCCCACCACAGAGGCACAGATGTCAAGTGAATTAATGAAGGTTTTACACAGGATGACGGACATGGGGGAAGCTTCTAGCATCTTCTCACAGAAGCCACTCCTGCAGCTTCCCCCTGCCCCGCTACCAAAACCGTGCCATGTAAAACCAATACAGGCAGGAAATGCTTAACACAATAGTTGGTCTGTCTGAAAAAAATATTGAGAATTAGAAAGCCCAAGGACTCAGAAACCATTCTCCCTTTCTGGTCTTAGATAAGCCAAGTGCCTTCAGTTATGCATTTTTTCAGCTAATCTTCACATCGTGAAGATACAACAGGCTATGTAAGTGGAAAGCAGGTCTATATATACTAAAATATAATAATTAAAAATCAGTATTCCCTTAGATTATATAACTAAAATATAATGCTTAAAAAGAAACACTGATATATAATTAGAACTGGATAATTAATGAAATGTAATAATAAAATTAGAATGACTGTCAGAAGTTCTACTAAGTTTTATTTTTTATATATATACGCATAACATTTATTGAAACATATGTACTACTGATAAGGGAAGAATAAAATTCTGAAGTAAAATAATTCCAATTTAAAGTCATCTAAAGTTGAAAAGATTTTTGAGTTAAGTTTTCCATCTCAGAAATAAACAGAACTTTAAATTGCTAGCAATAGCATAACATAAACTTTTATAATAGAGATTATGCAATTCATAAACTCCTTATTTAGTAAACACCTGCATGAATCTTACAGTTGTTCCTTTAGAATTACTGAGCAAAAAGTTCTTGGCATCAATACTACATACTCTAGCTAAATATTTATCAAATACATTAATGGTGCACAAATTCTCCCCCAGTAAAAACCCTAGAGAGTATAAGGAGATGACAGAATCCCCAAAGAACTGGGCTGCTATGTCATGGCTCGCAGATTATTGTAAAGAATATTAAAATAACCTGGCAGATCTCATAATCGTTGGTAAAGGACACTTGATTAGTCTGAATGATGAAGCTACGTCCAGAAGAAATACAAGCAAGATTCCTCATTGTGATCACTCTTTTCATTATCAGTTCTGTTACGCAAAACACCAGCAAGCAAAAACTTCCAACTCTGTGTTGAAAACGTAACTGCAGACACCTTGCTAGCAGGAGGCATCATGCAGACACTCCAGCTTTGCTTACCATCTGTCAAGCATCCACTGGTGCCATCACTGGAACAGTAACGCATTTCAATCCTCTGCCTTCCCACCTCGAGCAAATTTGGGTCAGGCAAGCGTGCTTTGCAGGTGTACCGGAAACGTTGTTCATAGTGGCCACCGTTGTCTGAAATATTGACTGGGGTCCAAGGTGTCCAAGGAGTTGTCTTTTTTAACTCAGGACAGGCATTGGTGTTACAAGGCTGATACTCCTGAAAGAAAATGGTCATAATGAACACAATAATTAAGCGTGACTTAAAAAATACCTCACAAACCCTCAAAACAGACAAAAAGCCAACCAGTAAAAAAGCCTCTTGATATTTTTTTCCAGCATTTTCAATAGCAGTGATTATCAATAAACTTTTAATTTCAACACCAAACCGAAAGTGTTTTTCTGCTTCTAGGCAAGCACAGTATCACACTGCTAAAAGTAATAATACACCAGTACAAATTAGATCTATTACAACCATAAAAACAGTAAGCGGAACACTGTAAGTACCATGATAAAGCACATCCTTTATAAATTAATAGCCCTGAATAAGGTATACCTAAATATGTTAAAGCTTTTAATTAAGAGGAATTTTGATAAACTGCAAGTACAAGACACAAACCAGCAAATAATTCCTTGGCAAAATCTAATGGCATATGAATAAGTGAACCACTCTCCATTTTGTATATTGCTCATGTATTACAAGGGGACAACGGACAAAAAATGTTTTACAGAATCTGGCTCCCTGAGGTGCATGTTACCCATAGCTCCAGCATCGCTAAACCTATCATCAGAAGCAAATTCCCCGTGGACTGATACACACCAAAAGGAACAGACCACACCTAAGAAACAAATACAGAACTGCCAATATTCTCAAGCCCCATGATATGTCTTCTGACAAGTGTGATCAAGATCTGTAGGTCCTGCTCATTCATTTCCCAAAGTACAATATGCTTCATCTGATGCAAAGGTTTTGTAAACTATATGGATGAAATTAAACAACCATTAAATATCAGAAAGAATCCACACTGACAAATTATTAGAGACAAAAATAAATAGGGATCAGCGGGATAATTTTTAAATGATCTCTCTACCTCTGACCTCTTAGAGAGATACTCAGCAGAGGGTACCTTCTGAAAAAAAGCCTACTAAAGTTTGCAATTCCACTAAATACTAAAAAAATATGTAGCTAGAAATAGAAATAATGTTTTTATCACATAGTACAACCTCCTTCTTCCATAACCCCTACCCCAGCTGATACCACCATGTCCCAACAAGCAATAGATTACCTGCTCCTCTCTTTCCCATGGTGATAACAGTCTTTTAATCTCATACTTCCCCCAGTCCACTACCTCTTCTCTCAGATGGTCTAACTTATTAACATATGCAATTAGACTGAGAGCAGTTGCTTTCAACCTATATTTTGGTTGAAAGACTGTGTTGTTATTTCAGATCTAAAAGAAGCTTCTTTGTCTGAAAGTTTTTCTAATTTTTCCATCTATTACAGTTGGAAAAAAAAATATTCTCCAGAACCCCCTGCCTCACTAACACAGCAAGGCACTGGAGAACCCAGTGCTATCTTCAAGACTCTCACATTCTGAGGTTGGGTGGTTGTGAGGGAGGTTGTGACAAACTTCCTGGTTTCATAGTTTTGTGGTACTTCAGGCAAGTAAGAGCTCTTAGCCCAAACAATTCAGCTGGACTACTCCTGTTCACTCCTCCAGGCTGTGCAAAGTCCCTTCCTACCTTAAAACCTGGTGATCACTACAACAGTGACCATGAGTCATGCTCAGGGACCATCTATGAAAGAGAATCCCTTTAGAGCACAGAGGACTGGGTCAACCTTTCTGGGATCTGAGTTTCAGCCTTGACTAGTTTCTGGATCAGAAGACAGCAAAGAACAAGCAAACTCTCTGGTCCTGAGTACCTCAGGGGAAGTTATGACTCCTCTAGGCCACTGTTTAAATCATGTATGTTTTAGACTGAAGACAGAACATGTACAACCATTCTCCTCACAGCACATGAACTGTAAAACGGAAAACAAAATTAACAGATCCCAGCAACAGCCAGAACCACTCTGCTTGCTATCCCAACTGGCTAGTCACCCCAATGTGCTGTCTACTCCAGCAGCTGGGTTACAGTGCATCTTTTAGCAAGAGCACTCTGTCCTTCCGTCTTTGTTTTTTTAAAGATGTTTAGCACTGACGAGTCTATCACCTCCCTATATCAGCTGTTCCACTATTTAGTAATCCTCAAAGCTAACAAATTGCAAGTTAATTCAAGGCTGCATTTTCCCCTTAATTTAATTTTCCAGTCACTGAATTTTGTTGCACCTTTGTCAATGATACTGAAAGTGCTTCTTGTCCCATACCTACAAACAAATTTTTCATGCCCAAGTACCCATCCATAATGATAAACTAAGCTGAACTTCTTAAAGCTACATAGGATTTAAAATCTGACATAGGATTTAAAAGCTGATCTCCAGGTCCTATGGTTCATCCCTATGTCTGCCTTTTGTCCTATTTCCTTATTTTCCTTAAGACTGGACACCATAATTTGACTTGGCACTCTAGAAGCAGTCTTATCAATACAGCATGAAGAGGCAATCATGACCCTATTGCACTTGAAAGTCTGACTTTAATACATACATTATTGCATTAGTGCTTTTTTCTTCCACAATATTGCAGAAGGGCCTTAAGTAGTCCCAGTTATCTTTGATAACCTGTCTTTCTCTAAATCACAGCTTTACAACTCATATAGTTTCCTATCCCACACAAGAGGCTGGTGTTTGGCAATATTAAAATATGTTTTATTAGCTCTTGCAATTATCTAGCATATTATTTACTACCTCAACAAATCTCTGTCTTGGTTAAGCTTTACTGAAGATATCTTATATCACTGTCTAGACAGTTGATAAAAACATTAAGTACTATTGACCCAAGAACTGATTCCAGGCAGACCCTGCTAGACACATCCCAGTCATTTATATCTGTCCATTAACACCACATTTTTCAATGTCAGTGAGCTAGCTTTTAATCCATTTGACATTTGACATATATTTCAGTTTTCCAAATCAAAGTATTTTCTGTTGCAAAGGCAAACGTCTTGGAAAAATTCAGTGACAGTCTGGGAGAAGTGTTGTATCACTTTCAAATATCTTGAAACACAAGCTTTTTTCTTGTAGCATATAAGCAGGAATAATTCAATCGGTACAGTAGCTACTACACTGTTCATTTCAATACAGTCACAATGGTCTAAAAGTTTCAGTTCCCCATTTGCTGTTGATTTTTGTATTGATATTTTTCAATCAAAAATAAAAGCTGCTAGAAATGTGAGGTCTTTCGTTACTGGATATGACATAGACAGGTGAGGGTCATGTAAAGTAGAACGTGTGAGATATGCAATGAACCCTTTGTCAAATAAAAAGAGGCAATAAAGGAAATTAATTTAGTGGCAAAGTATTGAATGCTGCTTTGTTAACACACATCTGAGATGAACATGTCAGCTCTCTTGTTTCTAGAAAGCCAGACTACCAGTAATCAGTGTGCTTCAGGATGTGTAGTCCCTTTATACACCCTAACACAGGGTATACTCATATGTTGGTACATGAGCCAGGAAAGAAAGGTGTTCTTTAAGAGTATCTGTAGAGACCATTTGTTAGTTTTTCCTTTCTTCTTGCTTGGTGCATAGCTTATAAGAAACTTTGTCTGCTGTCATGCCTGTCTATTTAAGTACTGGACAACACCCATGAAAGGCTCAGAATGGCAAGGGAAACAAAAGTACATCTAGATTACCCAGAAAATATTTACAGCAGTAAATAATCTTTCTTTGAGAAAATTCAGAGCAATATCCTAACAATGGATGACTCCATGAAGTTCTGGCATGAATAATGACCTGGCAGAGCCTGCTGGCTTCTCTCACGGTGAGTGCTGCACTGCTCTACCAACTACTGCATCTGCCACAGAGGAACTGAAAATCACACCGTGCTTGATGAAAGCATTGATGTGATCTAATGTTACAAAACTCTGGTATAAGAAGAACAATTATCTTGCTTTGAATGGTGTCAAATTAGGAAGTAGGTAAAGGAGGGGAGAGAAAAGGCACAGTTCAGATCACACATGGGTATATTTAGTGCTGCTAGCATGAAGACATAGTCTGATTGGAAGGATTTTCCAGGGACTGGGATATGGAAACTGCTACCCCTGCTTGGATTATCCTCCTCTTCTCACCTGTTCAATGCTTGAACAATTCACTCAAGTGGGATTTCAGGAATATGGCCTTCTCCAAAGCAATTTGACCAGTTAGAGTCATGGATACAATAAGCAACCACATAGCAGAATAAAAGTTTCAGATGAAACTCCAAGGTCTCATCTCAGCAAAACAGTGGTAAGAAAGAAGTAGAAAAGCAGTGAAGCATTCTGCTTCAATAGGGCTGTTGAGAGGAACCAAGACAGTGGCTGCCAAACGCCACCTCATGTGCTCCGCATGAACTGAAGGAAGAGATGGGGTTGAGCTCTCCTGGGAGGAGTCTCCAGATTCCCACAGAGGAAAACTTCACGGGCTGATATGATGGGTTTAAGTACACTAGTTTTTACAGTACACTTGTGGACTCAGAACAATAATTATTTGAGGCCACTTGAAGACTCCAAAAATACCATTGCAATAGTTCAAACTTGACCACATATTCAAAGTTCTGTTTGCAAGTTGTCCTAAAACTTGTGGCCTAATTCACCATATTGTGGCTTTTAGTAAACTAATTTAGTGGATTTAGTCAGTTGAGATTATTAAATCTATGCCTGGCTACACCTGGTAAAGATGCAATAAGACCTTTAAAGACAATTTCATGGAATAGCTTAACAGTTGGGAATTTTAAACAAAATACACAAATGAATACATATATCACCAAATACATGTCTATGAAAATGATAAATTAAAATTAAAAATTATCACAAAGCATACTGGTTGTAATATGAGAAAAGGCATAATAAATTAAAAACGTAATTTGGAATGCTATAACATAAACACTGATTATGCTATTAATCAGTTACCTTGCTTCTGTCTTTAAATAATATTTCCTAATATTTGTGTATAATGGAAAAAGAATATTAATGCCATGTTTTGTACCAATATTTATTTAGAGTGATTTGGTTGTATTATTTTAGAAAAGGACAACTAAAATGTTATTTTCAAAACATCATATTTCAAACTGTAGGAGACTGTTGCTAAATAATGTAGAACAAAATTCTACTGTTTTCTCATGGAGGACACGAAACAGACTAATTTTTTTTTGCCTCTGCATAGCCACTTTAGTCAAATTCCTGAAAACTTTGAGAATAACTGAAACTTTTACTTCTAGTTTAAGTTTGATTTTAATTAACCAAACAGCATGATAGTCTGATACCTCCTTAGGAAACTAGTCTAAAATCTTATCTACATTTGAACTATATTCTTTTATAAAAACCAGAATTCAGATAGAGAGTTCTATTCCCATTTATATTACATGTTTATATTATGGAGGGATTTCTCCTAACAAACTCTTGTTTCTTTGATGTATATAGTATGTCTATGTTGAATACACTTCTTTTGTTCTCATCTGTGTTTTCTTTCTCATCTTTATAAGGCAGCTAAATCAACATTAACAGTCCATTTAAATATTTTCAGCCCAATAGTTATCTTTTATGATTTGCTTTTGATACATTGCATTAGATCTCAAATATTCTTTTGGAATCACCAAACAGTCCATTGATTAAAAAATACTTAAAATTTTGGGGTTTTGTTCATCGTGCTAAACTTCAGTTTGACTGGCCCAAAATATTTATTTAATTTTTCAGATATTAAGACATCAACAGAAAAGAATGTCACTGATTCATAAATTGAATGGTATATAGTATGTCACCTGGGACAAGACAGGCCTGTAAGACAGAAGAACCAGAGTCTCTCAGCCACCTCCCAAGCTCTGAGTTTGTCACAGCACTGTGGTTAAAGGAAAGGATAGCTCTCACATGCAATCAAAACAAAGGCCAATATGAATGTAACTGTTATAAAACTCAAGACAAAATCAGTTCCCATTTATAGGGAGCCTTGTTTACACATCAAAACATAATATACCCTCTCCTTCTCCAAGAACCAAAAGATAGGTAACATTTATCTTGCAGTGGTTAAAAAACACATTCAGGAAAATCACTAACTGAACTTGAAAAAATAAATGGTTTATTTATTTTCAGTACAAAAATGTAAGTCCTTATCCATTTAGAAAAATATTTTCAAACTAAAACAAACAAAAGACAAGTAAGTCCCTGATCAGGTTTCTATTTATTTCCACAGTTTAAAAAGCCAGGTTCTTCAACCAAATAACATTAGATATACCCTATTTTATTTTCATTTTTCTATTACAATACTATTTCAAAAGCATGATCTGAAAGAACACCTAAATCCAATTAAGTCCAGGTCATTAAGCAAAACATCTTCTACATTGTAAATTTCATAGTTATACTTAAAAAACAAAACCCCAAAATATTTCTAAGATCCCCATTGTATTTTACTCATGCAAAAGCACATCTATATCCTAGTTTATAGGCAGTATTTTAGCTTCAGTTGACAGCAACAGCAGTAATTTTATTGATTCCAGCAGAACCAGGACTTTAGAGACTATTGCTGAGTGTAGATACAATCCTTTAGTGTTGTAAAGTAAGGGTAAGTAGGTTGTGTTTGTAATGGGCTTTTAAAAATATGTTGATGGATAGAGGGCTTACCCTATGTAAAATGAACAGGTTTCTTCTGAAGAGGATTCTTTTTTGGCTGCAAATACTGAGTAAACACAATCTTTTGCTTCAATTTTGCATATTTTAAACCAAATAATTGGAAAAACTTCCATTTATGTCAAGCAGAACTTAAAAACAATTAAAGGCTGGACTTAGAACCATTTTCCCTGTAGGAGTTCAGGGCCCGTTGGGCAGGTCATCAGACTGGGGCAGTTTGGGACTCAAATCCTTCCTATATTCAACATCATTCATTTTATTTAGATAAGCAAAGTTCCTACTTTCAACATCTCTTCATAAAACCATCAAATTTCAGAGTAAAGACACCACTTTCCTCTTACTTTTTCTCTACCAGGCATTTGTGTAACTCTGTATTCAAAAGCTACATTTTATGTCAAACTAGTCAAACTTTTGTGAAGGAAATTGTTACAAAAAAATTAAATCACTTAATTGTGACTAGCTTAACTGAATATCTCATAGGCGCAGGGTTAGTTGGAGTACCTTCAGCTCCACCTCAGCAAGCAGAATGGCCTGGTTGCACTGAGGAAGTGCAGTTTTTATTCTTAAGTACAGTTGCTCGGATGCTCACATTTAGCGATAAACATTTATTCCATATGCATGACAATTCCTAATAGTGTAATAGTTCATTTTAAAGCATGGTACTTGGAATTAACACATATTCAGAATGAAACTAGAAACATCTAAGGAAGAACGAGCTTCTTTATTCTGATAGAGATTTTTTAAAAAATAGAGAGGCATAGTAGTTAATTCAGATTCTTCCAAACCTAATTCATTTATGGACCTATGTTACAATTAAACACCCTACTCAAATGCACTTAGCAAATGAAATTGTTATGTGATACAAAACAGGACACATTTGTCAAGATTTGTAAATTCTTTTTCTTTTTTCTTTTTAAATAACTGAATACATCAAGAACTTATGTGTGCTTGTAGAGAAATGAAAAGTAGTAAAACCACAGTAAATCCTCAGCAGCAAGTCTGCCTGCTGACAGCTCAATCTGTACCAATCCCCCAAGTGTTCCTGGTGTGATCCCACTGCTACTACTAGAGAAGCCCACTTCTACACCCTGTGTACAGAGCAGCCTGCTAACACAGGGCCCTTACTTGAATCTCCACACCCGTTTAACACTTGCACAGTCAGATTATAAACTCTCTAGAGGAGAAGCCATTTTGGACTGCCTGTTTGCAGGCCTCTGTATAATGGGATCCTGGTTCATCATTAAAGCTTCCAGGCAGCAGGACAACAACAGTAATGCTATAACTGTAATGCAGGATAGCTTCCTGCTATGCTAGACAGCAGATTTGAAATCTGACAGCTTTAAAACCCTTAGCGAGTTGCAAGTCAAGACCAGGGGACTGCAACCATGCTGTCCTTCCCAGACTGCTACAGCAGGAATGGGGCCCAAGCTATAGTCACTACGGGAACTCGAACTCTAAAATGCCAAAAAACCCCATTTTCAGTGCTTGTATGTTCTTAATATTTGAAAACACTCAAAACCAGTCAGAGAACTGACTTGTGGAATTTACTGTCAGTTTTCAAACTAAGAATAAAGTATACTTAAAATGTAATGTGTTTCAGTGAAATGGATTTGAATTTTGGTTACAGATGTCTCTTCTGGCACTTGCCGGCACGTCCAATAAGTAATTAGAATTCGGTGTCTTGAATAGGCTGAAACTGGAGACTGCATGTTTGTTTTTACTGGACACTCACCTCACTTCCAGGGATGTGTTTCACGTCCACAAGGGGAATTAATATTCTCTCTGGTCACCGAGTTCCTTTTTGAATATGGATTTACTTTGAAGTCTATGCTTCTCTTACTAAGTTAACCATAGATTTTCTTTTGATGAACAATACCTTCTACATTTTGCCCACAATGACATAAGCCTCCTGTAAATTACCCCGTTCCTTTTACTCTTGGGGCACTGAAGATATTGAATGCATTGTTAACAGTCAGGAAACACGCAATGCCTCTAAAAATGCATGGCTTAAACAGAGAATTCCTCCTCTCATTCCTCCTTCCGTTTTACACTATCCACGGTCTATGAAACATCTCACAAAATGGACGAGCTGTGTAATGTGCTCTGAAGGATCACATATTCAACTGCACACAAGAACACAGCACACAGGTTTCTGCTGACTTAGGTTTATTTAGGTAACAAATTTTACTTTCATGATTTTTACCACATCCATGCAATTATACACTTTTCTGCATTTGTATACAGCACTGATTCTAAGTGTCACACTTGAGCAGTTTTGTCAGTCATATAATTGTTAGGGACTTGCCACTAATGAGGAGTCAAAGATACTTAACTGCCAGTTGTAAACATTGATAAATAATAGTCCAGGTCCTCAAAATCTTTATATTGGCTTAAAAGAACCTTGGACAGTGGGAGGGGGTCCATCTAGTAAAAGAAGCCGATTAAATTGTTTATACACTATCGTTACCAAGAGTGTGTCCCATCCTTCTATCAAAAATCACTCTTTGCAGGTAAGTTACTGTGTAGGAGATAGGTGTTCAGGGCTCATTTGCTCCAGTTCATAGTCAAGAATTTTATTGCAAATCCCCCCTTATCTGTGGTTTTGTATGGGGCATTATGATCTGGTACAGCATAAACATGCCTCCTGTCCTAGCAGCTCCACTGCGGGGTGGGAACCTCCAGAAGGAGGGGAATGAGGAGCTGGGACAACACCACTTGAACCTGCTAAAATCTGATAAGCCCAGAAGTGCCTGGCTAAGAATTCAGTTATTTTTGCACTTAGTGTTGTCATTTAGACTGCTGCAAAGCCTTCACAAAGGAAGCATAAGATATTACTGACCTGATGAAAACAGAACACACAGGACCATAAATAGTCAAGGCCGTAAGGCTAAAGGGATTGTCCACCTATGAATGACTGCATGGATTTACCAAAACTGACTCAAAAGTGATTTCAGTTAAGCAGGTGCTATATTGCCACTTAGTAGTGAAGGCCTCAACTGCAGTAGGAAAGACATGGCCGCCAAATCTGAGCAACAACATGACAAGTAGATGGTGATACATAAATATCATTAAAGGTAAATGATGTGTTACTTGTACATGAATCAAAATTAATCTTTTCAGCATCTAAATCATCCCTTAGAATTAGTGTGTAAACATCAGCTTTGAAATCTATATTTATACATTTAATTATAAAGAGAGGAAATTCAATTTTACTTTTAAAATTAAGAATGTACTAGGTACAGTGTGAAAAGACGAGGGTAAGAAATGTAGCTTCCTGTGAACTGTGATTTTGCTTACCTGATCACCCAGTACTTCAGGAGTAGGGAAAAGGAGCTTGTTCAAAATCCCATTTTGGGGGGTATGATCAGCTGATTGGAAGTGAGTTGCTGCAGCTTAGTGAGTTACCACTCAGCTGAGCCATGCTAACGATCTGTGCATGTGACTTTATTCATTACAGATGCAAGCACAAAAGAAGGCAGATTAAGTCAGGCAGATAAGGGATGATTTACTTTGCTGTAATAACTCAATTGCTTGCAATTAGCTTCACATACTCTAACTGAGAAGCTTAAAGTTTTTTCACGTAGGCCCTATAATTCCTGACAAAAATCTTTTAAATTGCTGAAACAGTTATCATTAACTTAAAATGCATTTTTTTTTTAATTGCTGGAAATCATGGCTATCCAAGTATTTATTAACCAAGAGTAAGAATGTTGGAAGATAATCCAGTAGTCAAAAAAGCATGAAAAGGCCGTCAACTCATCAATTTTAAAGACTGCTGCTTTGTAATGACTGCAAATCTGTTATCATACATAAATTGCCTTCATTTCTATTCTGCAGCGGAGGTTTCCCTTCATGTAAACTTCTAGAAAGTAAGAACTATATTCTTGTTGTAAAAGGAGAACCTCAACAACAAATTTTTAAACACCAAAAGTGGAAGCAAATCTGGGACTTTAGTTTTCACAGGCAACACCAGAGTTACTTGGTTACTTTGTGACCTGGAAAGAATTTGATCCTTGGATTCCTGATTCTTAGATTCACCCATTACTAGCTATAATGATTGTCAATGTGCCTTTTCCTGAACTTAGCAATGGGAGAAATCTGCAAACAAGTTTCTGTTGGGTTTGTCTGACCACATATCACTAACTCCACAGGCTGTGAAAACAACTTGTAATCACAAAACAAGAGGAGAAGAAAGTAAAAGCTGCACAGCCTGTAATCATGGGGTTGAGGATAAGGAACCAGTGTAGTGCGCCTATGGAGAGAAATGGCTCATTTCTTTCACAAGACGGTTTCAAATTAAGCACAGTGGTAAAGTAGTTCTGGAAACTGACAGACTGAGGACACACTCACTTCCATAATATTTTGACCTGAAAATTTAACTATGTGAAAAGCTAGCCAACAAGTAAAGCAGACAAATAAAACAGTTATTACTATTTTACATCCAGCCATAGAGCATGCTTTCATATTTTTATTCATTTATCCATAGCCATTTATTATCTCATCAGTGCAGCCTTATATTAGAATTAATCCTTTTATCAGCCTATAGATCATCATTAATCTTGTTTTCTACAATTACACAAGCTGAACTTTCACATTTTAAGCTCAAAATCTGAGGGCAAAAATGCAACTACTAATCAGCAGTACATCAAAACAGTCCTGAGAGTACGAAATTATTAACTGCTTGTGAAGTCATTTAGACAACAAGGACTCAACTGCAGCTTGTCTTGTTGTTTGACTCTGTTTTTCCCTTTTAATTATAAAGAGCTATAAACTGTGTTTTATACAAAAATGGAAGCAAAATTTGAGAAAGCTAATTTTGGAAGGAGCTAAGGTCTGGTTTTGCTCTGAAAGTCTGATTATTTTAATATTCTTACTGTATTTTTCATTCCAAAAAATGACTTAAATGATAGAGAAATCACTTGGGGGAAAAAATCCTATAATGTCAGCACACCTGAGACAACACTCTAAATGTTAGAGCAGCTGCTAAACAACAAATGTGTAAGTGATGGAAATGGTACAAACTGAATAGATGAGGAGCCATGAACTTTAATTCAGAGTTGCCAGTCCAAACCCAGGAGCTGCAGTGAAAAGCAGAACTGCTTGTTGAAAGGCATTAACTGTGCAAGTATTTAAATCCATTGAAAGTAGATTCAGACACACAAACAGGACACATTCAAAGACTTTGATCATCTGCACCTTCTGATCAGATAGCAGAAAGGGTATGCTCTGCAATTCTGAAAATTAAGCCACTTAGTAGGGAATCTGAGTATGGATTTGGAAGCCTAACGAAGGTGGCAAAACACGGCTGCCAGAGAGCTCTCCAGCACCAGATGGATTGCTGTTGTCTCCAAAACCTCCAAATATTAGGAAGCTCTAATTATCTTCTATGAGGGAAGTCAAAAATGGTAAGTTAATGTGTATATGAACATCCACGTCTTTCTAGCTCAAAGGCCATGCTTCTATAAATGATTGAAAAGGGAAAACCAAACACAACCCATCCCCCAAATTCCTTTCAAGCAAAATTTTTCTCTTTTTAGATGACAAGAGAGTGGACAACGCTGTGGAAAATGGGTACTGCAGGTAGGGTAAAAAAAATAATTATGCTATAAACCTCTTTTTCAGGTCTTGACTCAGGCACACTGAAGCAAAGAGTAGTATAACTGCACTGAAAATGCACTTAAGCACAATTTAATACTTTATCACACCACAGACATCTGCCTTTCCCCAGGGCAGAAGTTACAGCAGAGCTGACAGACATGAACGTGTGCCCACACCTCAATCACTGCTGCTATAGTCAAATGTATAAACACAAACCCATCTTCAGTTACAGCTTGCAATCACCTGGATGAGGAAGCACAGCAACCAACATGCCAACACGTTTGCTTCTGCCCACTCCACTATGGGAAAATATGACCTCTATCTAGCAAAGGGGGTCACCTGAGCTGGTTAAATAGCCGTAGCAAGCATCAGTGTAACTCATCTGTCAAAGCCCCTGTCTATGTGAGCAAAACAACCACAAAACCCCAAAAAGACAAGCAAAATAATAGCATAAAATTTTACAGGTTGCCTGGTTGAAAAGCAGAAACACAGAAACAGATATATGAAAATATGCCTCTAGTTGTGATAATAAATGTAAATTCAGATTACCTACAAACTTTTCAGGTTTGTACTTACTATGTCCAGTAAGTGAAACTGCACAGGCAAATATAAATATACAATTATCTAATTTTCTCATGAGCAGATATTAACTTCTCAAAGCTTACACCTTTAATATAGGTTTCAGCTGCCCAAATGAAGGGCTCTGTTGACATTTTAAATGCTGTGGGTTATCTCACCTAGCTTCCAAACTGCTCTAAAAGCACGTGGGTCTCTCACATGGCCTCTGACATATCTTCTACTTTCACCCAGATGTTCCAGATCCCCTACAGCTTCTCAAAAAGCAACATGTGTCTCTGTTTAGGCAAAACTGCATCCTGCCCTTGCATCCACCAATGGAGCCTGGCATTTTTCAGAATCATGTCAGAACTGAATCTCCTGTTTCATATTTTGCATTTAATTTGTGGCAATCTAAAAAACTCCCTATAAATCAATTTCTCTCACACAACACTCTTCATTTTTAGCTTTTTTAATATTGTTGGGTATATATAAAGTTTATTTACAAAGGGTTTAATTTGTCTGTGTTGTATTTTTGGAACTCTGTGGTTGCAAATAAAACATTAGCTTTTTTTGATCTCCAGCCAATTCCTGGTAAGACAGATGTTTCTGGGAAGAAAAAAAAAAAAAAAAAAGTACTAATTGGATGCTGGCTTCATATTATGCTCTATTTCCAGTATGAGGAAGAAAAAGGCAAGAATAGCTGTGTGCTTCCTTTGCATCTCCTCAAATATGAGCTGTTCTGTAGCTGGCATGACCCTAGCATAAATCAGATGAGGTTTAATTGACAATAGCCTCTGTCTTTCAGCTCAGAACTGCTGAGGCCTATGCTCCACTGCTCTGGGGAAATTCCTTAGGAGAGGATTAAAGTCCTTTTATTTTACACCTTGTTTGAAGTCTCAGCAAAAAGGCTAAGCACTATATAGGGGAAAGGTGGCGCTGCTAAAGACATTCAAGCCAGAAGGTTAATGAAGAAACCAAAAGGAGAAAGTGATTATGCAGTGTACAAAAATGGGAAAGAAAATACTCTGGTAAAAAAAATAAACCAGCCAGGAACAGAGGTTGGCTCCCTGGTAAAATTACACCAAAACATGTTTCAAATGGAGCATTTTTTGAATTTCAAAAAGTTGAATGTGTAACAACAATATCTTTTCTTAACACAATACTCATGAAAGCTCTTGAAGAAGAACTTTACTACTTAATGCACATACAGGATCCTTAGCTTCTCTTTATATTCAGCTACACTTATCTCAGCCTTGTCCCAAATCAAGTTTCCATGTGCCAGCTTTGCCCCACTTCTTATCATAAAATTCAGGTAACCTCATTGACAAGAGGAAGAAGGAAAGGAGATGAGCAAGGACTGATTTACACTGCAGTGATCAAACTGGGGAAAAAAAAAATTTAAAAGTCAGTGAATATGTCATCTACCAAAATTCGTCTTTTCAACAAACCAGAAAAGGGACACAAATAGCTACAAGTTATGAGAGTTGCGTTATATGCCAGAGATTGGAAAATTTACCAGTAGGTCCATGCCTTCAGGATGCTGAAGCTGCAGACTACCACTGGGTAGTAGTGTTGTGTTTGCTTATCAAAGCAGTATGTAAACCCACATTAAATTATTGGAAAAGCAAGGGCTGGGTAATGCATGATGTCGTATTTCAGACATTCCTAGCAATGTGGAGAGGACTTACTGCCAGTAACTGTGTAAACATGGCTGGAATACACAAGTCAAACTCACAGGACTGAATTTTAGCTCAGGGTCAGGATGGATGCCCTGAACTTACACTGTAGGCTTTGTTTTGACAGCTCAGTAAGCATACCATCAGCTCTTTGGCATTTTCAGACCAATGACATTAGTAACTGGAAAAAAAAGTGTTAGCTATAGACTGCAAAGTGCTTTTTATAGGAAAATAATAAATATTCTGTGTTCACATTGTACCTTTAAATTCTAAATGTCTGACCATCTATAAAGAGTTCTGGCTTATCAAACAAAAATCTGAAGGCAAGTTTAATAAGCAGTACACTATTGGAGCTGGCCAATTCATGAGTCTCGTCCTGCAGGATGATTAGGAAGTTACGGAAGCTCACAGGAGTTCTATTTGGGGAAGGCTCTATAGGGTTTGCGTGGCAAGGTTTAGGTAGCAGGGGGGCTACAGTGGTGGCTTCTATGAGAAGCTGACAGAAGCTTCCCCCACGTTCAACAGAGCCAACACCGGCTGTCTCTAAGATGGACCAGCCACTGGCTAAGGTCGAGCACATCAGCGATGGTGGTGGCACCTCTGGGATAACGTATTTAAGAAGGGGGAAAATTTGCTGCACCACAGCAATTGCAGTCAGGAGAGAAGCATAAGAATATGTGAGAGAAAAAACTCTGCAGACACCAAGGCCAGTGAAGAAGGAGGAAGAGGAGGTGATCCAGGAGCCGGAGAAGAGATTCCCCTGCAGCCTGTGGTGAAGACCATGGTGAGGCAGATTGTGCCCTGCAGCCCATGGAGGTTAACGGTGGAGCAGAGATCCACCTGCAGCACGTGGAGGACCCCACGCCGGAGCAGGTGGATGCCCGAAGGAGGCTGTGACCCTGTGGGAAGCCTGTGCTGGAGCAGGCTACTGGCAGGACCTGTGGACCCATGGAGAGGGGAGCCCACAGTAGAGCAGGTTTGCTGGCAGGACTTGTGATCCTGTGGGGGACCCACGCTGGAGCAGTTTGTGAAGGACTGTAGCCTGTGGAAAGGACTCACATTGGAGAAGTTCGTGCAGGACTGTCTCCTGTGGGAGGGACCCCACGCTGGAGCAGGGGAAGAGTGTGAGAGTCCTCTCCCTGAGGAGGAAGGAGCAGCAGAGACAACGTATGATGAACTGACCACAACCCCATTCTTCACCTCCCTGTGCCACTGGGAGGGAAGAGGTAGAGGAAATTTAAGCCTGGGAAGAAGGAAGGGGTGAGGGGCAGGTGTTTTAAGTTTTAGTCTTTATTTCTCATTACCCTAGTCTGATTTGATTTGTAATAAATTAAACTAGTTTCCCCAAGTCAAGTCTGGTTTGCCTGTGACAGTAACTGCCGAATGATCTCCCTGCCCTTGTCTCGACTCACAAGCCTTTCATTGTATTTTCTCTCCCCTGACCTGCTGAGGAAGGGAGTAATAGAGTGGCTTTAGTGAGTACCTGGTTTCCAGCCAAGATCTACCCACCACATGGCGGGGATGCAAAGGCAGCTTGAAGTTGTACATATGGAAAGAGAAAATTACAGCAAAAGATTTTTGTGTTGGTTTTTTGGTGGTTTTTTTTTGTTTTGTTTTGTTTGGTTTTTTTTTCTCTTGGACAAGCCAGTAAAACATCCATTTGCATTTGTTTTTCCTCTGATCTAAGATAGTCAGAGAAATTTGTAACCAAAATACAGAAGTTCTGGGGAAAAGAAGCCTTCCTTCTAGATGCCTAGAGACAAGGCAACACCAGTAAGAGCAGCAAAGGGTAGAAAATGGTCTAGAATAGGTAGGACAGGCAGTCTGCTTTGATTTTAATTTTTCCTTAAGGATTCTTTTCTTAGAAAAAAGAATAAAAACAATAAACATAATAAATAGAAGATAATGACACTGAGCTGAGTTTGCATACCCATAGACAGATGTTAATGTGAGTACATAAAATAAAAGCAGCAATAGCTAAAGAAATTTCACTGATAAGAAAATGCAGGTGTTTGGCAAGAATTTGGGGATGAAAGTGTCAGGATGCAAGCAGTCAACAGGACCCCAAGGGAAAGGGAAGAATGAAGATGACAGAATGTAGCGTTCAATAATCTTCGCTTTGCAGAATAAAATTCTCACAAAGCCTTAAAGGGAAGGTTCAAACCTGTTTTTGTTAATGCCAACTAATTCACCTGTTCATACCTTTGCAGTTTTTAAAAAGCACAGGAAATGGTCTATCTTTTATCTTTTAGTTCCGTAATCCAAAAATGTGTATAATGTGGGACTTAGTTTTGGTCACAGTCTAGCACATCTTAAGACAGTGATTTCTCAGCAAAGTATAGGATTTTTAATAAATATTTTAGTAGCAGTAATGAGTATAGAAGATGAGGCCCACATGCTGTGCAGTTAATTCTTGGTTTATAAAAGCAATCACTCTGCAGACACTGAATGATATATAAACTCTCTGTGTTAATGGATCCCAATACTACATGAAACCTAAGAGATTCAACCCAGGTATTTGTGTGCCAGTAGAGGGGCATGAGAGATGCCTAAAAGGACTCCAGGAAGGAGGAACAATATATGTAAGTTTACTAAAGATTTTTTTAAGGTGTATGAAATTGTGCATCAGCACCCTGCTTTTTCACTCTTAAGATCAAGTATTGCTTAGATGAACTGTTTCAATACAGGCTATTTTGGAACGGAACTTTTTAAAAATTTTATTTAGCTTTTTCTTTTTTACTTTTCATACAAGCAAAAGAATATTTTTGTAACCTAAGATTGCATCACTATCTCTTCATGTTTGGACAGATCTGTGAGAAGTCACAACTTTGAAGCTATTATTCCTTGAATGGTAGCTGATGTAGCCAAAACATTTCTAAGATTATGGAAGTACTTTTTAAAATCCCATGACAAAGGAAAAAAGTTAATGTGATCACCCTGCAGGATGACAAAGAAAGTCTCTGATTTTACGAAATGGAAAGTTCACTACTTGTGTCCTTTGGAATAATCTGTGGCAGATGCATGAGAGTAATTTTTTTGACTTTGAACAACGACTCTGGAAAGAATCAGTCCAAGGTGGCATGACTTTATCCTGCTTGGAGGCAAACAGACATTTCATTTTGTAAGTGGGAATGTTCCAAAGAGCATTTAGCTAACACTCAAACACAGGATCTATAATCATATGGCTGCTCACACGTCTCAAAGACACACAACATTACAGAAAATGCAAATTATTTTTTATAGGATTCAGTGACATTAAACCTCAAAAAAATTTAAAACATTCAGTATTTCAAGTCAAATGAGAAAAACATCCTCAAATACTTTACATCCCCATCATTCCTTCCATCTAGTTTAGCCTCAGAGAACAATTCTTAACACAGGAGGAAGCTGAGATACAGGAACCACATCTTGTGCTATAATAGTACTAGATGTGATTATTACATCTAGTTGCGTTTTATCTGAAAAATCCCTCTGCTTCCTTTCTTCTGTTGATAGCAAGATGGACAAGTGGGTGCACAGACTGTATACATTTCTAACAAAACAAAGCCATTCCTTGCTAGGGGGTCACATGGACTTACATGAATGTCAAATTCAGATTTCTTTGAAACACTTTTAATGAGGTCCCATGTGTCCTTTCTATACACTGAATATTATTAATTTTTAAAAAAATATAATTTTAGGCACAGGAATTTAAGAACAGCAATAAGGAGAGCTGTGTGTTTTATATCTACTTTAATTGAGTGATAAACAGAAGGATCTGGCGCAGAGGGGCTTTTGATCAGAACACCAACACGTAATGTTAAGATTATGTAGTTTTGTCAACACCGTGTACCATTTTACTTCTGGCAAAGGGAAAGCAAATGCGGGCCTGCCTGGCATCACAGACAATGAGATATGAATATACAACAGTTGCATTTAATCATGTGAGTTACCTCCTAATCAGCAGTTAAATGAGAATGGCCAGCCTTCCCCTACCAGGACCAAAAAATCAGATGTATCTTTATTTGGCCATGGGATAAGACTACTAGCCAGCATTAAGAATGAGAAGCTCGTGACATAAGTAATTTATTCCAGTGGATCTGAAGCCTGCTGCATAAATTCCAGAAACAGAGAACTTATTTCAGTCCAACGTCGCTATCACAATCCCTGACTGAAATGGGATTTCTGAAACCTTGATGTGAATACTAAGAGATTCAAATATTGAAAATCCAATGTGTTGTGTTTTCTTTTCATGGGTATGGGAAGTATCATTAAACCTTCTGAGGAGCCATTCTTGCATTCCAACATGATGGCCCATCTGAAATCTAATCATAACTAAATCACTAACGTGCTTCCTAGCTTTGTAGCTCAGTAAATAGGGAGTAACTGCTGTTTGTAACAGGCCACAGGTTTTGCAGTAAGTAACAAGACAGACTTTGGGACATGATGGGCTTTGCTTGTGTTTCTCTTGGTCTGCCTGATGATTTGGTTTTGCATGCAATAGCAATTATCTAATTATCAGAACTCCATTACCTACTTTAACTTTTCATTAGCTCTGTATAATTGTGTGATGTAATGTCTACAGTGATATATATTTTGTAACTAATGGGTATTTGTAACATGTAGTTACTGTGGGTAGAATGACCTTTTAGATCCCCTTAATAAAACACAGCACAGAGGAGTAGCAGAAGCTTTGAAAGAAGTGGCAGAGGACAATACCTGAAGCCCAGGGGCTATAAAAAACTCACTGATTCCCCATTACTGGTCATTGATGGAATTCAGCCTCAGGAGCAAGGTAAGTCAAGTCATTCTTGCCAAGCCTTGGGGGTAGCAAAGAGAATAAAGAACAAGCATCCAACATATGTAAAACACACACTACATAGTAAATTCGGATGCAATATGGACTTGCAGAGCAATCAATAATAAGTAAGGTGTAGAGCCTGTTAGCAAACATAAAAAGATGCCAAATACATCCTAAAGTGAGAAGAAAGAAACCATCAACATCAGTGTCGTACTTCTGTCAAAGGACTTCAGATACTGACCTGTTGCTGTAAACCCACTCCCAGACTGAAACCGTCAACCTTAACATAGATGGGCAGTGGGAGGGCAAGCCTAACACCAGAGAAAGAGGGAGACTAAAAAGTTTGTGCATTTATGTTACCTGCACATAATGACTGTTACAACCATTAAGACTGTAATTAGACTACAAATAAATTCTTGGTTTTGCATGAATGATGTGTACCTTTTTGCTTGTAACAGGATGTGCTGGTATAAGTAAAACTGCATCCATCATACACTATCAGCTGTTTCATTTGCTTCTCCCTCACCAATATCCAGATTCATTTGTAATTTTGAAGCCATTTCAAAAATGATCTGAATTTTAAAAATGTGTTGAGAATTTTTTCCTCTAAATCTGAAATATTTTAACATTAATTACAGTACTTTAAATCCTTGAATGTGCACTGTTCTGTCCTAAACACAGTTTAAGGGTAAGAAAATATGGACATCATAATTCAGAAAGTCAAGAAGATGTTCTTCCAGTACAACAGACATTACAGTTATTGCTCCTTGGTTCCTGATCTGAAAATAAGAGCACTGTTATTAAACAAGTTATTTAAGATAAACCTTTACGTATCCTAATGCTGTCTTTTGTCTAATCTGCCTGTGTAACCTGGAATATTGCCAACATAATGATTCAAAGTCCTGTTATGCAATGCTTCAATTATAGTTGGGACTGTACAGGATTTACAGTGACTGAGATGAAAAATTTACTGGCAATAATTCATAGAAGTCATGCATGTTTTGCTGCTTTTGATGAATGAAACAATCCCAAGCTCGTGCAATGTTTGGTACTATTCAAAATAAGAGAAATGAGAACAATACCGTGAACTAAGCCACTAACTGAAACAGGTAAAGCCATTCTTTCTCTAAATCACCTCTCCACAACAAAATGGCTTTCAGGAAACCTAGATGAATGTGCATTCTCCAAAGAGCCTGACCCCAGCATGAATTATAGTGATTCAGTCATGTCAAAGCTAAAAAATCCTTTTAAAGATTTTGCAATCAGTTTTGTAGCCTTCTTCAGTGTCCTTTACCTCAGGCAGCTACCCAGACAAACCTGGATTAAGCTGCTCTCCAGAACACAGGTGTCTGTTTTTCACTCCTGATATGGCTGTGCTCTTGTTTCTTAATAAAAGCTTACAATATGCTCAACTATCATGTATGTCCTGAGCATACACCTATTTAAAAATGTCTATTTACAACCCAAAATACATCACAGATACACCTATACATATGGATACATACCTCTGTAACTTCAACACTAACTGAAAGTTAGACTCCATTGTTAGATTTTAATTGGAAAATTTTAGAGGTGGCCTTTAAAGGGTTATCTGCTTTTTTGAGGTTAAAAAAAAAAATCTTCTGACACAGTATAAACTCTGCAGAGTTAAACCTTCAAGAGTTTTCTCACTGCATAACTGTACCACTTCCTCATTTACCTTTCAAAAATCACATCCAGAAAAGCCCTGAAAACTATACTGTGTTTGTACTGTACACTTAAAAATATATGGACATATGGTTTGTTAACTTTAATTAATAGAATTAAACAAGCATGCATCCATTTATGGAAACCCTTTCTTTATGAACTTAAATAATCTCTTCACCACTTAAATAAAACAACAAACAAACCACAGAGCACTTAACATTTTTCCAAGGAAAATGTAGGGAAGGAATCAGTTGGAATAGTTTTGTATTCGGAATCATCTGTGAAGCATCAAAGTTATGTTTGTTGGCATCTGTGCTCCAGCTGTGGGGTTTGGAGCTTTTTATTTTTTTAATCACGTTCCTTAGTCCAATGAGTAAGTACTTGATTTTATGCATTTGCAGAGTTGGAAAGTGAATTCATCAGGGACTGTTCATACTCCCACAGCCTTCAATGGCATTTCACTGAAAGAACATGGCAACTTTAAAGCTTCACAGGACATCTTTTTTACTGGATCTTGGTAAGTGACAATTTTACAGTATTAAGATGGATTTGAAAAAAAAATCTAGGTTATACTCATTGAACTGTCTAGAGAGAAAAAGATGCCTAAAGAGACAAACTAGCCAACAAACAAAAGCCCCCTGTAACCAATTAATAAAAAATATCTCCGATAGCAGTGTTAACTAATTCTTTGATTGTTGGGAATCCATTTATGTCCTTATCTTTTTTAAAAAGCAGTCAGAATGACAGAAAGTCTGAGACTGACCCAGGTGCCCCTGAAATCAGAGGAAGACTGAATTGACTTCAGAGCCTTTTGGATGAGGCCCCATTTTAGCAGTGACAATCAAGCACTAAGATCACTTTTTGTGTCAGTTTGTGAATCTATAAAAAGTATAACATGGTTTTGAAGAGCTACAGAAAACAAATGGTGTATTTTCTCTATGACTTTCAAAGATCATGGATTCTGAGTCCTCTTCCTTGACCTTTCATAGCCACCATAAGCTTATCAGGGTGCAAGTGTGGGGAAGTGGGAGTTTTGGGTATTTTAGTGTAATATCGCTATTGCCCAGTTCAGCAGTTCTGAAAAGTCCCCTGCAGGAACTCACCTTTTACCCTTGACTAAGCAGATGAGGTTCCTGGTTTATGTGCCCAAGGTTAAGAAATATGAATATAGTGACAAAAATGACTGTATTTTAGCCAACTATTTTTTTCCAGAGAAACATAAAAGAATTTTCTTTGCTGCTTTCTGCTCTCGAGAGGTGACTCCATTCAACAGAAAAGCATTAAGGGACTAGTCCCTGACCTCTTCTCTGCAGTACAAATGAACAAAGAAGATAGCTGAGTTCAGTACAACTATTGATGAGGGACCTGAATCAAGGACGTGAACCAGCAGAGCGCTACAGGAGGGAAGCTCATCATTGGCACTGTATTAGAGGCAGAGAGCAAATGCTTGTTGTCAATCAAGAAATCTGAGGAAGGGCAAAAAGAAATCAGCAGAACTACACAGTAGGGAGAGAAAGGTCATTAAAAGCATGAAGCCACTCTCCAAAAAGCCAAAGTCATGTATAAACGAAAAATGAATGGAAAGAATCATGAAATCTGGAATATTAAATGCAGAAACACAATAAGAGAGGCAAGAAAAGAATTCAAGGAGGAACTCTGAAAGGTATAAAAGTTAAAACTCAATCCTATTTCAAGCACATCAGGGACAGAAAGATTGCTACAGAGTCTATAGGCCCAATATATTATGAAGGCATACAAGGGGCATTTAGAAATGGCAAGACCACAGCAGGCTGTGTTAGGCGAAGACGTTATGGAACAAATGGACAAAATGAACAAAAAAATGTCACCGAAGAATATAACTAAGGAAACAGAAATAAGTAAATTGATACTAGCAGCACACAGCTTCTTGCTTAAAATTACCTTCCTACCTGAGGCCTGGAAGATGGTAAATGTGACACCATTTTTTAAAACACTTCAGGAAGTTGAGGGGAACTATAAAACAAAGAGCGTGACATCTGAATTGGGCAAATCGGGGGAAATCATAATAAAGCATGAAATTAGTGGACACATGAACAAATATGATCTACTAGACAACAAAATTACATACCCTGCTTTTTTTATAAAAGGAAGCCATGAACCTCTCTAAAGGAGTCTACAAACATATGGATACAGGCAGTAAGTTAATACAGTTTACTTTGAATTCAGGAAGACATTTCACAGTGTCTCTCAAAGTCTCTTAGGGAAACTAGCAGTCACAAGTTAAGAGAAAAGCTATTATCCTTTCACAGATAATTAACTGCTTAAAAGATGGGAAATGGAAGAGAGGAATAAATGGTCAGTTTTCACAATGGAAGGTGTCCAAAATGGTCTGTGCTGGGACCTGTGTGGTTAAATATATTCAACAGCCTGGGAAGTACTGTAGTATCTAAAATGCTGTCTACTTTCAGGAAAACACTCTGAAGGGGACATTGCAGGGGAAAAGGGAAAGTATACAGTTAAGAAAGTGCACACTATATCAGGTTGGTACTGCAGGCAGAATGCATGCAGTTCTAAGAACTAAACTCAATAAACTTCTCCCAAATAATCAAAGGCAAAAGATTAATAGCCCATTTTCATCTCTATTTGTCTATTTTAGTGAAAACCCTTCTGTAACTTCAGCAAAGACAATTTTTTTTTTTTTTTTTTAATTTTGCACTCTCAGGATTCAAATTTTCCTTTCTTCTCCACATTTCACCCTACCTGCCTCTCACAACACAGGAAATTTTGCTCATACATATTTCTCTCCCGATGAAGTTTAAGGCAACATAAGTTAGTTTTTCTTGACATTTTGTGACTATCATGGAAAATCAGATTTGACTTTATAGTTAGGGCATCTCATATTGCTATACTTCTTCAGTTTTACTTAGAAAATTAACCAGTAAATGAAATGCTAATCATTCTGAAAATGAAAGAAGTGAAAACATTTCCCTAACTAAAGACACCAAATGAGACCGCATTCTTCAGTTTTTTCAAAATTACATTTTTATGACCCCCAGCAAGGTTTCTGATGGATTAATTCCTGTAACCCATCATTTGCTTTTTTTCTCGCTTTCTGTGTAATGGATCATTTTTATATTTCATACTAAATTGCTGATGCCAGATTTCACTATATGTCTAAAATCCCTTTTAGCCCTCCATTTCAGAAGAAGATTACATGCACTGATATTACTTCTTTTTCTAAGTACTTTGAAACCTCTTTAACAAAATATTCATGCTGCCAAGCTATCTCACACAAATGCTTCAATATGTGAATGGGGATTCTGGATCAGCTTTTCAATAAGGGATAGGACCCATAAATTAACTATTTTTAATAGGAAGCTTAGTGAATTTGCAAAGAGGGTTATGTGCTCCTATGTGAAAGCATACAGTATACTCCTAGTTTTGTGAGCAACTGCCTGAAAAATTTTGAAACTTCTGACTGAATCTCTTTTCATGTTTTAAATAGAGCGAACATACTTCAGATTAAAGCATCATTATAGGTCTCAGTTTTCTAGATAGTGTAACAGTCAGATACACTCTCAGGACTTCTGCTGGCTGACGTCCTTCAAGGCTGTGAAAAGACTCAGCTAGTCAGGCAATGCCAAGAGATGTGGGTCTATTGACTAACTTATGTTTTTCATATAGTTTGTGTTGATTGGGATGGGGACAGAATAAACTCATCTGTGGGATATGAAATTTTTGCTAGTATGAGGTACATCCACAGTAGTATGCCATTACTAGGAAACTCACGATCCAAGCTCCCACACTGCAGATCTGAGCCATATACAACGTCCTCACAAGCACCAACACGTAAATGACCTTTTATAAAGAAACCTGGAATCTGCCACTACCTTCATAAACAACCCTCATGTACTAAAAATGAGGTTGCTTGTGAGTAAATGAGCAATCACACAGAAGAGTTTTGTGTTGAGCACTGCGCAGATGTTGGCTATGTAACAGTCTAGCATCTGACCTCGTGGCAATCCAGCCTGTGTAATTGGCAAAGTAGCTGTAGTGCCATAGGATCTAGGGAGACATTTCAGTTTTCTTCTCCTCTCTCATCCATGAAGGAAATGAGAGTTTCAAGTACTATCTCTGACACGGCCTGCTTCTCCTGAGTACTCGCGCAGCCTCCTACCTGGCATGTTGTGGAAGAAACACCAGGCCACCTGCACAGCAGGATGAAGTGCACAAAGAGCTGCCAGTGAGGGTACCCTGAGCTAGGGACCATGAAGGCATTTAGGATCTCCTAATACTGTCTCATTCTGCAGAAATGTTCACAATTTGAAGGTTAACATGTCAAGTTGTAACTTGCAAGTTCTCTCAACAGGGTTTCATCAATTTGTACCAGCTGAGGACCTGGTCAATTCCTAATTTTAAATACAAGTAAATTACTAGCAATGTTAACATGTCAACTCCATCATTTCTTTTCCACTTTTCCTTCTGGAGACTGATTCAAAACCCAAAGAGATCAAAATCAGTCTGCCCTTCCTCTGAATTAGATAGCTGAAAAACAAAGGTATAGTCTACAGCTGCTTTTCTCTATCTAGAGCCTCTCTGACAAAGGAAATAAGAACTGTATTTGGGGGCTGACCTATTTCTGGACCACTCCCAGTCTGCATAGGGGCTTCAACAATTTCAGACAAAAGATAAATCAACTCCTTTATCTTCACAGAGTAGTAAATGCTTCACTGATTGTTAGAACTTGTTATAAGTAACAAAGTTGGAGATTTTCATAATGTAAATTGAAAGGCCTATTTTTATTACTTCAGTTACCTTTCCAATGTTTCAGATGATGTAACAAGTATTGTTGAATGAGAAAAACTCTGTTCTGGAATCTGCAGGATTAATAATTTTACTTTCAGCTGCATTTCTGGGGCAGAAAAGAAATATGCTACATGATGCTGCTTTCAAGTACTGTAAAACTGTGAAACTACATTCTGCCCTTCAAGCTGCAAGAACAAATCTCTGTGTATGCTGGTAAACGAGCTCAGTGCTTGCATGAGTTTATATTCTCGGACATGAAGAATACAATCCCATCAATTGGAGTCTTCATGCCTAAATATTATTATTTCAGAATGCTGCAATAGGCTGAGTCACAACATCCTGAAGATACAAAATAAGTTATAAATAAACACAATGAAAACGTATGTTTGCCTTTTTTAAGGCTTGTGAACATGTTTACTCAAGATGAATGTCAGAGGCTTTGAATAACTTAATGACTTTTATTTGGTGGCTGTAGTATTAATGCAAAAGTCTTCTAAACCAACAATTTAATGTGGAAGGGATGAGGGAACCAACCCAAGAGAGAAAAACAGGTAGTTTTGGTAACTCCATCAATAAATATTCTAATTTATTTTTTTCAGTGATGCCCCAATCTGATATAATCTGGATGAGAAGAGGGCTGACACTCTTTTCAATGAAAAGCAAAATTCTACCACAGCCTAATAAATTAGAAATTACTATAATGCTCTGAGACTAAGCGAAAACAAAAGTCGGCAGATAAATATCATTAATTTGGATGGAGTTCCATTTAAATGCACTTGGATGGCTAAGGACTGCTGCCAATTAGCTCAGCTAACAGATCAGTCTCGCACTCTTCCAACAGTTGCTGCAGTAGTGAAGCTATAATGGCAACAACACGTATTACTTATTCAGGCTTCATCCATCCCTCAATTTACTGAGGTCAAAGTGAAGAACACTGAAACAAAACTGTGCTTTGTGTTAACCATCAGGTCTACATGTGAGCACACTTTTTGTTATAAAATGTGTCAACACAATTACTATGTTTGCACTGTAGCATTTTAACTACAGGTGCCTAAACCTAAAAGGAACTAAATAAATCAGAGGGACAAGTTGTAAACTAATTCAACACTCACTTACAAAGAGGAACATTGGAAATGTCATTCTAGATCAGACATGCTGTCCCTGGTTATTGTCAAAGGACAGCATAGAAATAAGTGGAATGTCCAAAGCACAGCTCTCAGTCTGACTGTTAATATTCAGAAAAAGATTTAAAACTTTAAAATGTGATTTACTCTGCTACCTAAAATGTAATTTATTTATTTTTCTCTATTATAATTCTAATTCATCCTGATATCCTGCACAATTTTAGTTGTATGGGGTTTTTTGATTCTTAAGATTTAAGCCTCAACAATTTCTTGCAACAAGTTACATCATTTAACAATGCCCTGGATAGAAATTAATTCCCTTAATTGACTTCATATTCCTTAAAATTCAGTTATTACAATACTGAGTGCACAGAAATCCCAGTGTTCCCTCTCTAAACATATCATTAATTCATATATTAGTCCTTCATACACTAGAACCCTGCCTACTCTGATTTATCAAAATTCCAATCTTTTGTCTTTCTTTGGGACACTTTCCAGGGCTCAGCTCACTTCCCCCACTTGCCATATCCTTTAAGAACAGTAAGCGTGGCCACAGAACAATTTTATGTAACAGTTCTATCATGTTTCTGAGGTAATTTTCAATGCCATGCTTCACACATCCTTTTTTCCCATTTTGACTGCAATTGCACAATGACTTAACAACATTACTGAACTGCCTACAGTAAAATTAAGGTTTTTGCATACTCACAAAGATGTATCTTGTAACAGAAGAGACTCTGAAAATTTGTACGATGAAATCATAATGAACTTTCATGACTTCAGTCATTGATCCAATGGTGTCAGAAAAATTCAGCTTCAAAATAAGCTCAGCTTTGAAGATAACAGCAGTGGTGGAGAAATGACATTATTTGCAATATGTGAAACAAAAAGTGGGATTTCAACTAGCTTCAGTCCAGACTGTTACCACCCTTTCTGAGATTATGAATCCCTAGACTACCTTTTTGTCTCTACTGGAAATACCTTGCTGAAACATCCTAAATGCTAAAGTTGAATCTAAATTTTTCAGCATTGTACAACTTTTCGGGTTTATAGCTAGTATCATAAACAACTTGTGCATCAGGGTCATTCTCCTGTCTTGTTCCTGACTGTGCTTCAAGGTGAGAGCAGGAGTTTCTGTTAACCTTAAGTTCATGACTTTGTAATTATGATACAATTCACTTCCCCTTCTCTTACTTCAGCCCTCAAAGACATCCAGTGCCTCCTGTATGACATGCAAATCAACCTCTGTATTGATGATGCCCCACAACTTCAGGTCACCAACAAAGGTAATCCAAATTTGTCTGCCAAAATTACTAAAAACACTAATAAGTAAAATCTGTCTCAAGTAATTCCTTTAGGAAATCTAGAGTAATCTCCCAATAATCTGATGTTTCCCCTTCCAGGACAACCCACTGGTATGTCCAGTTAGCTTTATCCATTGTTTAACTCCTACACTTTCCTGCTAGCATATCACTTTAATGATGAACCTTTTTTGTAACACTGTATCACAAATTTAATACCATACACTTTCAAGCGGCTCCATTTTGATGGAAACCCCTGTTATTGTCTTGAAGAACAATGTCAGAAAGGTATAAAGTGATCTATATTGGTAATATCTTAAGGGATTACACTCCACTTTGCATTTACATTGGAATTATTTTTTATCCTGAAGTTGTTTGGCAGTTTGAAAATCAGAGATCGGGTGAAACAGCTTGTCTCTACCTGCATCAATTTTTTCCTTTCCTTGAACTTGGATATGAGGCTTGCTATCTTTTTTTTTTCCTCTGTAAGAATGAAACAAATTAAAACAAAAATACATATTAAATACAGCTCTAGTCTTCCCAGTACTCCAGGATAGACATTACTTTTTTCTTCCTTCTTCCTTCCAAATTAGTGGCCTGTATCAGTCCGTTACATTTACCATTTACAAATTAGTGCATTTCTATAGTGCAGTAATTACTATAACCAGCTGTCATACTTTTGAGTTTTAGCCAGGTGCTTTCAGGAGTCAAGAAGGATTATTCTGCATATGCAAAATTGCCTACATAGTTTTTCTCTTATTTCTTACCTTCCTTTTGGCACCCAAGACTGGTTGCAACTGAACAAAGGACCCTTACTGAGCTGAGCCAGGACTCTGAGACAGTACAGAAAATACTAGATGGGCTACTAGATGACTATCTGGTATCCTGCTCCCATGATTGCTAGATGGAAAATAGGAAGAAACTTCCTCCCAGAACATATTGGTAGAAAGACTGGGTATTATATCTGTTGTTCTTTTTTTTTGGCTTAAATTCCCCCAAAATACATTTCAATTGACACAAAATTACCCATTTCCTGAGTCTGCTGAAATCTCCCTGTAATTTTTTTTACAGTTCTCCATGTTTATGTCAGTTCTGATTTCATGGAAGTACTACTTATGGATCAAATAAAGCTACACTACACATACTAAATAAGTAGATCCATAAGCACTGCAAGTAATGAAGCCTGATTTCCTGTAAGTTTGTATTTCAAGTCTTTTAAACTTTTCCTCCTTTCTTTTCTTCTTCCCATATCTCCTGCCAGTAGGATTTAGCAGTTCTACGGCTAAAAATTAAAAGACATGTGGTGGCTAGTCACAAGATACATGTGTGCTAACATGTACACTCATTGACCAGCACCTGATGCTGTATGGACCAAATAAGGAACTCAGTGAGTAAGAATACCTGAGAGACTACAGTATGATCCTGTAAACCTTATTACTTGATAAAACTAAGCTAAAACCATGACACCTACTTTTTGTTTTGATTTTGAGTGTTTAATGACAGAGTTTAGGGTTACTTTCCACAGACAAGTGAATGTTCTAGGTCCACAGCAATGAAAAAAATCTCAGGCTGGATAAAGCATGAGTGACCAGGAAATATTCTCCAGCTTCCATATCACTCATTAATTCATTCTAGAATTAATGCAGCACAAAACCGCAGCACCCAACATCCTTTCTTCCTAAATACCTCTCTCCTTTTCATTCCTTTTCAAAAACCACCCAAGTCAAAGGGAAGTAGGAGTTCATGAGTTGTAACGCTGAGACCTTGAGCCCAGTGCTGTGCCTGTTGAATGATGGACTTTTCATATATTTCTTCTTTTTGTGGTTATCAGACGCAGTAATGACCACAATTCAAAAACACAGCCTCACATAGATGGGATACCTTACACCTGGCTAAGTAACAATAACAAAGACTACATCTACAGCATGGGAGCTGCTGAAAACTGCAACAAATAGCAATACCTGTGGCAGGAAACTGTGTGGCAAATTCTGGATGTAGCAAATAGGGTCTCCTATCTCTGACCAACACCACCCCTAAGTGGATGAAGGCACTTGGCTATCACCTGACCTTGAGAGACACATTAGCTGTTTCCTACATCCTACATCCAAAAGTCTGAGAAAGCTTGTGCAGTTACAGTAAAATTTATTTCCTATGGGTTTTTTTTAAATAAGATTTGGACTTCTGAATCAAACACACATCATCTGTATCACAGGTACACATGTTCAAGACAAAGCTCTTGAATGTGAAAACACTCACTTTAGAGAACACTTCTACATAGATTTGAAAGAGATTTCAAATCAACTGGCATTGGTCCACAAAATAAGTTATTGTACATGACTTGGAAGTCCCTGAAAGCACCTACTATAGGAACCTCAGAACAGGTCTGCCATCAGTGTCAACTGTCACAGGTTGAACTGAATTGTTTGAAGTGGAGTAGGGACAGTTTTCCACCAGCTGAAATTTCTCAGCTTTAAATTATTTTTAAAATTACATGCTTCTCAAAAAATGGATGCTTCACACTGCTCTGTTTTAAGCAAGGAAGCAAACAACTTGCAGTTTAGACTTTTTTGAAATCAAATAAATCAAACAGCAAAATGATCACTGGATGTGTAGCTAAAGACTACCTTAAACACCTCACATTTGGATATATATGCACACCAGTTCAACCATGACTATGCATGCCAAGTTGATAACTCACTTCAGTGACAAAGTTGAGCACCACGTGTACCATTAATCAGTATGTGTTAGCATTTTCTGAAACTATTTCTTGTGATTTTGATTTTGTTTAGTTTTACCCCCTTTAATTACCTGGCATTGCTTATAAGTGCAATAGCATATGTAGCATGAAAAGAAGACAGATAATATTCAATGGATTTTACATTATAGACAGAAAAAAAAAGGATTGGAAAAGGAAATAAGAATGAAGTAGGCAAATATACAAAAGTTTTTCTACCTCATGCTTGTGAGAATACGTTTTCTGGTTTTGCAATAGATGATTAATTATTCTATTTTTTTTTAACTCAAAGAGGTCAAATGGAAACTTAAAAAAGAACCATAAAAAAATCCTAATAACAATCTTCTTTTCTGGTCCCTTTTCTCTGGACTAGGCATTTAGAGGTTGTTTTGTGAGATGTCAGGTATTTTAAAGGCATTTATTTTTTGATGGACAAAGTACTTCTGAAAATTTTCCATCTTCAAATTCCCTTTAAAAATTTAATGAAAGAAAACATTTCTGACACTTGTTTTTCTGAGACTTTTTTCATCTTGTGTGATAACAGAAACTTTAGAATACAGAGTTTTTCTTCCCAAAGTTTTGTGTTCAGCATACTTCCAGAACACTGAAATAATAATAATAAAAAAAGAATGCGACACTAGCAGCTATGTCTAAGAAACAAACAAAATCCCTCCTTTTTATTTATTCCACAGCAAAACCCAACTTGCTTTGTTTTGGTATATGGAAATGGTTTTGGTATACCAAAAAACCTACCAGTTTCCCCAAGACAAAAACTAAAATTAATGCACATGTTATCAGGACTGAAATGAGAACACAGACAAATATATGTAAAGTATGTCACCCAACTTAAGCCTCAAATTAGATTTCTTATTCTAGCAATAATTCTTAAAAGAAGTTATTTTTTATTACTGGCCTGAGGCAAATTCAACTGAGATTATGCTTCTTGGGGGAAAAGAACCATTTTCTGAAGGAAATGTACAACTTATCTGAGTACGCTGTAAAATCAGAAGATATTTGTCCTCTGAGTCATATTAGCACAGTCCACAGAACTCCACAGTTCCTCCTCTAGTGCATGTATCACCTGAATACATGACAGCAATACCTGTTTTGTGATCCACTTAAACTTTCTATTACCAGATTTTAGCTGCTTTTAAACTTGGCTGTGACGGTCCTATCTCTTATTAGACAATTTCAAGCACTCTTTACTAACTTTGATTAACATAAAGACTTTGACAGGTCCTTATGGCTCCAGATTTTCATTTCAAGCTTCATCTTTTTGACCTTTAGGAGTCTCTGTGGTCTAATTCTCCTATATCATAACAATTTATGGTTTTCAATATTCAGTCTAAATGCTTTCAGTCCTAAGTCTCTGGCCATCTATGTTCATGTATTGAGTGGACTTCAATGAGATGCATCTTTAATATATTATGTTTTAATCTCTTTGGAATATTTATATGCATCAAAATATTTATTATTATTATCATCGCTATGATTTTATATGATGCTAAGTTTGCAATAATTGCAGGGAACTCTCTACTGAGTCCTAATAAAAAATATTCAAGTGTCTTGGTTGATTTCTGCTATAAGACAGATAAAGCCAAAAGAACCAACTCATGGGAAACATGCAAAAAGCAAAACACAGGCAGTAGCTGCCTGCTGTCGTATTACAGACTAAGAGCAATACAACCAAACTGAAAGGAAGGAAAAATGCTCAGTAAAAATTATGTGGTACAAATTATTAGGTGGATGCAGACAACAGCTATGAATATGGTAAAAGCTGCAAAATGCGAACAGCTAAATAGATTAGGATAGGCCATACTGTAATCTTAACAGCCTGGTTGCAGACTGGAAAACAGAAGAGGTAGGTTCTGACATAAAAACTGGTCCCCTGATACTGCTGGCAAAGACGCTGCAAGACTTCCTTTCTTAAGCCTTATAAAAACATTTGTTGTTGTTTTTCTCCCCCAACCCCCCATTGAAAAATGGTTCTAAAAACAAAGAATCAGCATAGTTGAAAGGCGTCCCAAGACAGCATTTAATCCAACCTACAGCTCTGATGTGTCAAAAATTGATTTTCAAGATGAAATGAAGCCTAACATAATTATTATCTTCTTAAATAATATGTTCTCCAGTCCTCTATATACACATTTTCCTTTCCCACTTTTTACGAACACAAGTCTTGACTTTACAGACCACAGACTCTGAACTATACAGCTGCAGAAGGCCTATGACAACACATGCTGTTCAAACATTGGGAAAGTTTCCCAGAGTTCATCCACACTGAAGGTAAATAAGAAACCTGGAGAGTCTCCTTTTACATTAAAGCTATCATCTAATGGTTGAAAGACAGAACTGGGCATTTTAAGTTCCTGAGCCTATTCTCAGTTACACCTTTAATTCACTTGGTGCAAGTTTGGTTCATAAAATCTTTTACTCCAGTAGATACCAGATATCCAGTAGACAGGGTAGATTACTACCACTTTCATTGCAACTTTTCCCGAGATTATTTAGCTTTCCAAGTGCTCTGAGATACTCAGAATAAATGGTTTTAAAAACAAATTAACTTCAGTAAATATCTTTCACCACCCAATGTTAGTATCACTACAACTGGTAAAGATGGAAAATTAGTAGCAATAAGGCACAATAATTTCTCCTTTATTCACTAGAGTAAAAATCCCGTAATTCTAATTGTTTTGAAGGATATATACCTACAACAATAAAAACAAAAATTTTGTTGAAGAACCTCCGATGATTAAAGAAGTTTTGATAGTCCTGCTCCTTATTCATTAAGATTTTCTTAATATAAATATTTCATCCATTCAACAATTAAAAGAAGGCATAAAAATATTTCAGGTTGCGCTCTCCTACATTAATGGAACAAACTCTTAGAAGAAATAAAGTACTTTCTTCGTCAGTTACACTTATTGACAAGGTCCTACTATGGCTGCAAAACTTTTGACTCAAGATAGATAGCTTCCACATTCAAATTCACTGAAACTTGAACAGAACACAGACTTTATACCTGAGTCCTTTGTCTTGCAAGAACACCAGGGTTTATAGAGGATTTCTACCTTAGGCTGGTTTCCATTGGTGCCTAAGTATTAGCAAGACAACTATGTACTCTAAAGCTAAGTGCTTTTTTGAAACCATCAACGCAATAATTTTCTAATAAAAAAAATCCCAAAATCATTTCCATAGCTGAACTGGTAACATAGCATTTTTTCTAACATAGCAGAGACAATGTGCTAATAAATTACAAAACCCAGTAATATTAATCTCAAATCAGTTATAATTAAGACATTTTGACACTAAAGGTTTTCCTACTTTCCTCGTGGAGTTTCCAAGAAAATTAGAGCAATGTATTTTTCATTTCAGATGATGGGGAGATTCTGTGCAAAACAAAATACTGTTTTATTTCACAAACATTAGTATGGGATAAACAGGGATGACTGAGACAGAAAACCTTCAGATCGTGCTCTTTTCTATGCTAGTCAAGAAGGTTTAACAGTAGATCTAGACCATATGTCTGCTTTTTTGTGTACCATCAGGGGGAGAGAAAAATTTTGAAAAACTTGGTATAATTCTAAGCTATTAGGTTAATTCTTAAAGTTCAACTGAAAGACAAGAACAAACCTGTTGCGTGTTTTCAATCTACTGAAAATGCAATTCTACCAACAGGATAAATGTTAAAAAGAGAACGAATGCTGGGAAAATGCACACAAAACCTTGACACTGGAAAAAGGTAATAAACGATCCTTTCTTTAGTATTGATTTACTGCCAGTCTAACAAATAGACCACAGATGATGACAAACCTCAGAATTAAGCTTACTCTCTGAAATGAAGGCATGTAAAAATTGGTTTAATATGTGGAAAAAAAAAAAAGTATTTTTCTTCTACCTCTTTAATATTTTGGAACAAAATTGAGTACATGTTTCTCGGTGTGTAACATTAGGCCTGGCCATTAAGCACAACATGGCTAAAACCAAATTCTCATTTTTTCTTTGAGCTGTGCTCATTCTTGGTCACTGGGGAGATTAACACCACCATTTGTCATTCACCAGCATAATCTGTCTTCTGCAGTTTTGGCCACTTCAAATTTTCATCCAGGTTATGCTTTCTACATACTAGCCCCCTCAGTGACAATCCACTACCAGAATTCAAATTATCATGGAACAGCACCCCAAGGTTTGTCTTCTGATATTCACCTACAATTGCTAAGACTTTGCTTCAGCTGCTCATTGTCCTGCAACAATATTCCTTCCTCTGGCTCTGACAGTGCTAACCATTCAGGAATACTCACACCGAGGTTATCTTCCCAGTGTACTGCAATGAATGTGTCACCCTGGTCTCCACACGTCTCTGCTACATTTCTCTCCTTTATTCATATACTGCTATGTACTCACCTTCAAAAAATCAATGTCCCATTTTGATGTTCCCATCCCACAAAACCTACCACCTATATTTGTTCCGATATAGGAAAAAGCATCCTATATGCTTTCCCATATGTTTCTCTTTATAAACTGGGTATCCATAAAGGATTTCTATTCATTCAAAATGGTCCCACTGTAGCTTCAAAGCCTGACAGCTGCTAGGCTGCTGCTGTGCTAAGATCACTACTGTTATTCAAGTTCACTTCAGCACTTCCTGGTGGTTCCATGTATTCACTTATTGGGTCCTTACGTATTTAGATTTTAAACTTATCTTCTTCTGTGCTGTACAGGACCTGATACTCTGGAGTCCTGGAGCTAGAGTTCCTATGTACTCTGGTGATAATAAACATCATAAAACTGCCAAGGACACATCCACACCTGCACCAACCTTGCCTCAGGAAGCTTATATTCTAGATGATATTGTGAAAAAGCTGAATTATATATACTTCTGACTGATAAACTGTGTGAATTTCAGCACACAGAAGTAACACAAACACACTCTAGTGCCTCATGTTAGGGGTAGAGCATACAGACATACACAGATACCCTATGGACATAGAGACATCCATGGCATATGCCTTAGATATTTGCTCAAGGGGAAGCTGAGAATTACTTACCACACTGCAGCCAGGACAGTCAGGACCATTTTCACATATCCTACGCCGTGCCTGGATCCCCCCTCCGCACTGAGCAGTGCAGCGTTCCCATGGACCCCAGCCTGTCCAAAACACATGAGGGGGGCACAACAAATGCTCATTGCAGTACCTGTGAGAAAAGGCAAACATGGAGGCAAAGAATTTATTTAGAACCAAGGCAAGACCTTCCCCCAAAGTCCCTCATTTTCATTATTCAGGTAGATGTTTGTACAGGGAAATATTTTATACAAAGGGCCCCTCTCTATTCATAAAGCACTGAACTAACAGTTGTCACACTGCACAGTGTTCAAACATTTGAGATTTTTTTTTTTTAGGCCATAATTGTGTGGGTGAAGCATTTGTTTGCTTTACTCAGTGCTTTTATACAATCCATGTGATACAACCATGCTATTGTACTGTGAGCACGTAAGCAAGGTTGACAATTACTTTATTAAAAACAGTTGTGGCTATACATCTGGGGCAGAAATGAGACAACCAAATGGAAGGCAACCATTTATTGCAGCCAGCCTTTTATCAGTCTCCAGCTAAGCATTGGTTAGGATCCATCTCTCTCCTCTTCAGAGGGCTAAACTTGCTTTTTGCTTTCCACAGCGTCTCCACTTTTATGGGTAAAATAAAAGCTAAAACTTGATTCTAGTCATAAAGAACTGTACTGTTTTCATGTTATTACTTTATCTTTTAAAGGGTGTTTTTAGTTATTATAATCTTTGAAGGATTTCCCAGTGGGCTTCAAACTGATTCAGAGGTCTACTAGGTTCTTGAGGGAATCAAGAATATTTTACTACTGAGCTGTAATTATTGTAACAAGACATTCAGATATGTGGGAGTGTCCCAACTTTCAGTGATTTTTAAACATTTTTTGAAAAAAACTAAGATTATGGATTTTTTGAGTGTGCCATCCAATAACTCTAGCTGTAGCATATGCTGCTTAGTGAGGATCCTCCACACAGGTCCAGAGGATTTGGGCCACCAGCAAATGTGACGGGGGCTCTTAAAGAGACCAAGCTGTTATTTCAGATAAAGCAAAGCCATGTTAGATATTCAGAACACAGATGATCCTGAAGGACTTCTCTCATATATTATGGATGTGGCTAAGTGGCTCTTGTTCCAACTACTGACTGTCCTTAACAAACAAACCAATCTGTTACAATATTTCTTCATTTCTTATAGCAGCCATCCAAAAATCCACTGTCTTCTTGCCCTTCTAACAAGTTTCCATTACTTTGCACTCTCTTGCAAAGGAAACAGAGTCCAATACTTCAGTAATTAAATTTCTACGAAAAGAGAAATGGCAGTATAAACAAGAATAACCATAACTACATTTTTTTTTCAGAAAGCCCCAAGATCCTCAAGCTCTAATTCTTCCTTACCAAGGAATTTGCACATTCAGAATTCCATGGGAAAAAAATGTTGTTTGTGTATGTTATATACTACAGTAGCCTTATTACATATGCTGGAGCCTATGATTCTGAATTTGTCCCTAGGTCTGAGCAACTCCATCAAAATTTAAAAGCTTGGGCATGGGGTAAATAGGATATTTAGTTTTGTGTCTCTGTGTAGTTAAGGAAACTATTAACAGCTTCTATTGACCTCATCTGCTGTTTATCAGTAAACTGAGGAAAAAAAACCCAAACCCTCAATATTTATAAATCTGTTATCTCAGAATTCTACAGCGCATGATTTGGGTAAATGTTTTTCAAGAGAAGCTTATACATAAACTACTTTTTTTTCCCCTCCTGCATGTTCAGTATTTCCAATTCACAGTTCACATTATGCCATCACTAAAGATGCATAGGAATGTTCTGTGCCTGGATTCTTCCCCCAAAACTCCAACAGCTGCACACATTCTTTGTCACATGCAGTCATTTATGTGACTATTTGTGATAGTTTGTCTCTGTGATCGTTTGTTGAGAATGTGTACCTAATGAAACATAGATGTACCATCACTATTTATTTCGTCAAACGAGTACATATTTTGCATAAATTCATTAGTTCTCAATGGAGATGTGCTAAGTTAATTTGGGACATGCACATAGTATAAAGCAAGTCTGCCACGAAGTTGACAATTACTGATATTCAGCCATGCAAGAAGTAAAATTAAGGGTGGGACTCATCTTGCCTTAAAATATAGGCACGTACAGTGTAGCTGTCTATAAATGAAGTAGTCATCTAAACTTGAGCAACAGTTCATGGAAAGAAACAGTCCTTTCAAAAACATATTTCTGTCACCCTAAAGCAAATGTCTAATGTGGATCATACAAACATGGCCCTCAATATACTGATTTCTCTCCATTGACTATAAATGCTGTGTGGGAGACAGACATCTAAGCTCCCATTACAGCCAATGGAAATTTTGTCAGTACAAGCTATGGAGATTAGAATGATTAAATTGACCCAATTTAGGAATAGGAGAAAAAAAATCACTCTCTTCTCCACAGCCTGTATTGACTAGATTTCTACAGACTGAAGTGGAAGTTCAGAAAACTGTCTCACACAGAAGCACTCACATTTGTGGACATCTGAAGTTAGGTGTGTCAAATCTCACTTAGATGAGACTCATCACACTACACAGTGCCTCTTTTAGTGTCAGTGTGCCCCAGCACCTGCTCTCTCACTTAAGCAGAAAAGAAACCTAACAACTGACAGAGTAAGCACTTCAAAGGTTGGCAATTCTGTTAACCAACACCAAAGATGCAGTTGAAACTACAAGATGAAACTGAAAAAAGCCCTAAAATGTCTATGCAAGCTACTTAACCTCAATTTAGGACATTTTTTTTTAAAAAAAAAGTCAACAACAGAGTGTCAATTTTTCCTTTTTCTCAGGAAAAGAAAAAAAAAACCACACCAATACAGCATACAAGTAGAATCTTATTTTCATTTCAGACAGTCAGTCTCTGAAAACATCAGGTATGTTTTCACAGCTAGAGACATCCTTGCAATTGATCTTTGAGAGCTGTGCTACAGCATGGGGCTTTGAGCCAAGTTTCATTATATCTCTTCTTGGCTGCATTTCAAGTCACTCAGTAACCCTTTTTCCCTTTTGCTCTTTCTTCCCCTCTTAATTTTGTTCTCAGGACCCACAGGGCTAACATTTTACAGTAATTCAACAAAACATGCAATGCAAGAAACTTGAATTTGTGAAACCAATGCCCTCTCCCCTAATCTAACTGCAATGAGGTCAGAAGAGAGAACAGCCTAGAGAAATGTGGGTTTTGTACAGTGACCCTTCCCATTTCCCCTTGCAGCGAATCCAAGTTCAGTGCCCTAATAAAAGAATTGCCATACAGGGGAAGGGAGAACATCCTCTGTCCAGTTGTATCCACAACCACTAGTTCCTACAGTAATTATTAAATTTTTGTTCCATGCAATTCCAGTACAGCTGGAATTACTATACTTGTTCCTATAAAGATCTCAACCTTTAGTAAAACATCAATTTATTTCAGTGTTGCCATGCAGCACTGAGTACTACAGGCTAACTGCATGACACAGTTCCACATGTGTCTTTTTTTATTCCACAGAAAGATGTTATTTAATTTAAACACATAATTTTTAATTTTGAACTGTCTTACACTAGCATGTATTTAAGAAAAACAAACTAACCTTTATCACTCTCTGCCCATTCCTATGCAATATATTGTTATGTGGTGGGTACTTGTGCCTACCAGCTGGTGACTTACTGGGAAGCACAGACTACAGAGGTTGATGGGAATGCTAGATTCCTTTAATTGAAGGCAGACACAACACACACACATGCATTACTGGATTGAGATTGCTGAATTGACAGAAGTCCCCACCCAGAAGACTGTGGAAGGTGGCAAGGGCCAGGGCATGTGCTCCCAGGGGCTTCTGTGGAAGAAGAGGAGGGAGCAGAGAAAGCAAGGGGGAAGGGAGCACACACTTCCCAGCAGACAAGACAGCCATGAGAGCGCAAGCAAGCCCAAAGCCTCATGGTGTTTGGCCTACTCTGTTGAAGGGGACCAGGCTTGTTCGCACTGCTTGGAAACAAGGACTGCTACACAGAACAGCAACTTGACTCTCAGCAGTTCCTCCTTCTTGTGAAAACAAACCCAAAAGCTCTGAATATCTGCTGAGGATTGTGTACAAAAAAAAAAAAAAAAAGTGGCAATATGTACTGCCTCTTATCTTCTTATACACCAAAAAATTTCCAGGACTTTCAAACGTTTACTCCCCATCTGCAGCCAATTAATTTTTCTACTTCTGATTGCCATGCTTTTTTCTTTTTTTTTTTTTTCTACGTAATAAAAGATAATTACACTCACTAAAAGCAAGGGATTCTCATTCTAATATCCCTCATTTCTGCACAAATAGGAGGAAGATCAGTGGACTTAATGAGCCCATATCCACAGCATCTTTCACAGAAAGGAGAGGACAAATACTTTCACTCAATTAAAAAGTCAAGACAGGATACTATAGACTCTATAAACTAAAACCTAGAGAGTTTTCCAGCAGCTTCAGTGAAAATTTCTCATACAGGAAAAACCAGAAATTTTTAACCCCCTAATGAATTCATCAGGACATCTTCCATCTGGAGTCTTAACTACAAAATTATTTTATCTGATTAGCAAATTTTGTTAAAATACTATTTTTACTCCCTCTCCATATTCTGTCTAAGTGCACATCAGCTGCACTTTTGACCTATTTCTACAAGGCATATTTGCTTTGTAATATGAGTCTTTGTCACCCGCTCACAAGTGCTTTCCACCCCCACACCCCTTTCACAGCAGAGCATGCAACAGCTTAACCTATCTGCAACACTTTAAATTGGTAAATATTGCCACTGATTTCAAGGGAATGACGAGCAAGCACAGAGCTGCCCAATACATTAGCCATGATAATGTGATGGCTTTCATGAGGTAAAACAAACGTAACCTGGACAAACATTTAGCTCTTAACAAATGAAGAAATACTCTCAAACTGAATATGCATTCACATCTGCAGGTGAATTTACCTCAGCTATATGCTGCCTTTTCTGTGTTTGCTTTCTATGGAGTTATGCACTGGGCTTCTACTGAAATCACTTTGTTGAAAAGCTGTTTCAAAGTTTGGCACAATGTTGACTCTGGAAACTGAATCAGGTATTTATGCCACCGAACATGTGAAGGTTCTATTTAGGCTCTGCCAAGGACCTTCAATCCCTGCCTGAGCTGTGCGAGAAGTGCTGGACCTTTGTCCCTGGCCCACCTTGAAAGTCTTGGTCTAGACCTCAACACGTAGACTGGCTTCAGGCCTTAGCCCTGTCGCTGTAGACCTACCTGGTGACCATTCAACCTGATCCTAACCCTGGCCTGTGGCTTGGCTCCCCAGCTGGACCTCATACCTGCTTCATCGCCATATCACCTATAATCTAGACTCTTGGTTGGATCTGGCCACAGTCTCCAGCCTTGCCCTGCTGGGTGTGGTGGGATGGGCCCTGGCTGGCAAGTTTCCCAGGAGAATCTGCTTTTTACAGCTCTGAAAAAGATTTATCCAAGTACTTGGCCTGACAGTGACAAAAATCAATGAGGCATACAACTGATGCCTCATTCCTCTAGCTGCTTTACAAATTATATGACAAAACTTCCTAAGATACCACACCTTCTGGAAATAAATTTTAAAAGGACTTTAAAAAACCCACTTTAAAAGTATCAGCACACATCATGGATAACAAAGAAAATCAGCGTAGAGGTAGGAAGGTCAGCTGTGAGCAAGCTAGTGAGAAGATGGTGCAGGGCCAGTGAGAATGAAGGGTGTTACAAGGAGATAGGAAAAAGCGACAGAGGAACTATGAGAGATAAAAGCATCCTGCAGTAAACTCACAGACACATACATCCCAGATTGCTGCTGAACTGGATGAAGAGGGAAAGGACAAGTAACCTGCTGGCTACAAAAGCAAAGTAACATAAGCCTGCTGTTCCTTCAGAACTGTTACCTACCAAAATTCAATCCTTCTAGGCTGCTATTATTTCAACTCATTGTAAGTATCACTTTCCAGTTTGTAACCGCTTTTTTAGTGCGCCCATTGTCTTAATAGTGGACATTTTCTCCTATAATTATGGAAGTATTTCTCATGGTTTTTTGTAGTTCTCTGAAGCTCCTTATTGGAATTCTATTCCATGTTAAACTTAAGATGAACAATGACTACTAACATTCATAGTCCATCACCAAAAAGTCTATCCAAACTAAATTTTTTTCTTCTGTGTTTAGTCTCATTGTGTCCTGCCCTGGACTGACCTCTCAGTTCAAGAAAATAACTGTTATTCATGCTGGGACAGAACTATGTAACAGCAGATATAATCTACATTTTGGTGGTGATGGCTTTTTGGTTGGGCAACCTGTTTTCAGAAGGTGGTTTACAAAATAATGAAATGCTCTCCTCTGAAATGAAATGGTAAATATTCATGGCTCTGAAAGAGCAAGAAGTGTTCACATGTACTGTGATACAGATGCTTTACAATTAGAGTTAGAAAGACCAGGTCCCTGATGATCTGCTAATACATAAATGTGTGATGCAACTTCCCTTCAATGGAATCTCTTCATCTGAAGAAATGCCAGAGTTGCTGTTTAATTAAATCCTTCACTGAAACTCATCTAAAGGTTACTGAATCTTGTTTTCTTCCAACAGTAATATAGGATACTAAATCATCCTTACAGAAACATTGAAGTAAGCTGCAATGCATATTGAGAGGAAACATATCTGCATACATATCTTGGAACAGATGACTACAGTACTCCAAATTCTCACACCAACACCAGTCTGCTGCTATCTAGCTTTTTGGCATGCCTCAGGAAACAACATTGTGCACCTAAGAGTTGCACTTTATCTGAATATATTCTAGTCTGATTTAAAGAAATATTTAATTCCTGTTAAAATTCCTAACACAATTACAAATTAGAGACATTACGGTGCATGTCAAATGGAATCAGAGGTCTGAACTTTACATTCTGAGCTAGTGGCAAAATACCCAGCTCAGTGTCAAAGCAGTAGATGGTGAAATCAAACTCTGAGCTGACTTGATCTGCTCAGGGGTTAATATATATAAACAATTTAAAAAAACCCCTGAAACCTTACTAAAAGATATTTGAGTTCAAGGTGTATTATATTTATTGAATATAAAACAAAGCCCTTGAAACTTCCTTTCATGTTATATAGATGCTTAATTCATTTAAGACAGAAAAAAATAAACTCGTGGCATCAGTAACATAGTGCTGTGACCTTACTGTATTTTGCTCTGAATTCCAGGTCTTGAGGCTGGGCGAGTTACAATTCAAACACACTGCAATCAATTTTCAAGGAAAATCAATTTTCAGGGACTCAAGGGACAGCAGCACATTGCTTCAGCACAATTCTCTGGCACTACCAGGAGCTCTCAGCTGGCTCAAGAGGGATGCAGCTAAGTGAAAGATGAAAGAACCACTGCAGACCCACAGCCTTGCTAATGGGAATACTGCTACCATCCAGCAGTGTAGTTAGAGAGTGAAAGGAAAGGGAAGAGGGTAAAAAAGACAGGTAAAGGAGAAAATGTCCTGTGGAATACAGCTGAGCAGAAGAAATTAAAACAGTCAGTAGAAAAAAGATAACTTGCCTCTCCTCACGATTCTGTCCCACACAGACACGTCCTCCATGTCGAGGGGTTGGATTGCTGCAGGAACGCTGACGAACTTGAAAGCCTATCCCACAAGTGGTACTACAAGGTGACCAAGAAGTCCACGGTGTCCAGCCTCCATTTCTGGTAGAATAAAAAGCTCAGGCTCTGTCATCTGTTATACATAGCGAATGGCTGATTAGGTGTGACTGACAGCAGAATCTGGCCCATTAATATTTCTGTAGAAGTTATTAATACTGCATCGTGTTCCATTTCTTAAAGAATATTGAACTAAAATAAAGGTGCTCTGATCCTGCCATATTCCATGCTTTGTAATCAGCAACTGCTGAAATGACCCCATTACACAAGAAGTACAAAGCTATGAAGCTATTTAGTTGCTTTCGGTCACTTTATTCTGGGTAAACTTCATCTGCAAACTCCTGTATCAAAGTTCTGAAGATAAATTTTAATTATGTATTGTTCCAATTATTATTTGTGGGTCTTTTTTTCAGGGAGATTAAAATGTCAAATTTTGCTACCTCTTCTGAAAGGAAAGTGATTGAAGCCTGAGAAAAGAAGGCTCAGGGGAGACCTTATTGCTCCCTACAACTACCTGAAAGGAGGTTGTAGTGAGGTGGCTGTCAGTCTCTTTTCCCAAGTAACAAGTGATAGGACAAGGGGAAATGGCCTCAAGTTGCACCAGCCAAGATTTAGATTGGATATTAGGAAAAATTTCTTCACCAAAAGGGTTGTCAAGCACTGGAACAGGCTACCCATGGAACTGGTTGAGTTATCATCCCTGGAGGTATTTAAAAGACATGTATATGTGGTGCTTAGGGACACGGTTTAGTGGTGGCATTGGCAGTATTAGGACTCAATGATCTTAAAGGTCTTTTCCAAACTAAATGTTTCTATGATTCTGTGATTCTAAAGGAAAAAGAGTAATAAGTAAGTGTCAAAATGCATTAGTTGGAAATTTCATCAGGATATTCTCAGGTGCCAATACCTTATTTGTGATGTAACAGAAAAGGTTAACAGAATTCATGGTACTGTACCCTGCATTTGTGAACTTTTGGAAAGGATACTCCTGTACCTCCCCAATATACCCTAGGAAAAAAAATATACTAGACCAAACATCTCAAAAGGAATTTCATACCCTGTCCTAAGCAAAAAATTATGTACTTCAGCAGTTCCCAAAACCTTTTGATGGCTAGATTGCAGTTTCTGTATTGGTAGAAGATAAACAGAAATAAAAAAAAAAAAATAAAACCAAACTATAATGAGTTCTTGAGGTTTCATCATAAAATCAAAGTTAAAATAGCGCCTTACTTGATTTTGAAATCACTTTTTTTAAACAATGAAAACTAATCAAATCCAGTAATAAATTACTTGAATAATCTTATGTAATTTTTATCACAAATATTACCAATTTAAATTTCACTCATCTTGATGTCTTGTTCTTATAAGGGATATAAGAGTTGATAACACAGAAAAAAGCTTTTGAAAAAATATTCAGCTATCACTGGTAGCACAGACAGAAAAATAAGATCTCTGTCAGTGCAACATCTGACTCAAGTGGTAAAACGAACAAAATATCTGGATATCCATGCATTCCGGGAATCAATTACTAATATATCAGTGTTAACAGAAGTAAGATGTTAAAACAGTAGTGTGATACTGTCAATGGTAGTACATGAATCAAGTCCCAAATTATGTTTCAAATTCCCTTCTAAACCTGACAGCAAATAGCTGTTGTTTGATTGCTCAGTACCTCACAGCATACTTATCTTTTCTACCATTCTCTTGATCTGATGGTATATACTATATTGTTATGTTTTTAATAATTTCTCTAAAATTGACTATTTCCACTTACAGAGCTTGCAGTTATCTTGTGCAGAAGGATAATCAGTTTTATTGACTACCGTGATGTGCTTCTGATGTTAAAAAGAAAAAAAAACAAAGCAGAGACAAAAAGCAGAAAGAATCACTGAAAATAAGCAGAATGCACCACTATATAACTTTCACCTTGCAATTAAAGAATGTATAATGTTTTAAGCACGAACTCCTAATGCAGTTCAGAATATGCAGTGTTCTGAGTCTTTGGAATGATCTGCTCTCATTGTTTTTTTCTGGGAGTGGTTACGTGCCTAAGGAAGACAAAAGAGTGGCTAAAGAGCAGCATAGACTGGTAATAGATCTAGATGTCATGATACAACCAAAAGATATATGAAAACATTTTTCCCAAGGCAGAATGGGGGAATACAATATTGACATGAGATCCGCAAAAAAGTAAATGCTTCTGACTTCCAGAAAAAAAGTTTTATGACTTACAGAACTGAGAAAAGGTATCATACTTTGGATATTACCTAACAACGATTTTTTGCTTTCTGAGCTTTTGTTAGAATTAGCTGAGGACAATATTACTTGGTACATAGCATCTGAAATCACTATTTGCCATCTGGTTCATTCTCTTTCCCACAAAGTCTGAGAGATGTTTTCTAATGTCTCATTTGCTGTCGCCATTGCTATGAGCTGTTTCCTGCACAGAACAGGCTCAGTGGATTGCAGATGAGATTTCAAAGGGTAGGTTCTATTCTGATTAAGTTAAAAACTTTTAAACCATAAACAATAGAACCTGAAATTGCTTTGTGTACCTGGAACAGTTGGCAATCTCCATGGTTGGTCCTTCACACAGCCAACCTCCACACTGAGGAGCAGGGCTGTCACACACACGTGTCCTGCAGAGGCAGGAGCCGACACTGGTACCATCAGTGTGGGTGCAAGGTTTCCACTGCGACCATGTTCCAAAATGTCCATCCACTGTCAGATTCCTCATCTAGAAATAAACACAACAGAAAGGCTTACCCAAGGCCTGACACTTCCTTCATACAACCTCTTAATTCTGCAGTACACGGAGGTACATCCTTCAGCCACCAACAATAAAAGCCTCCACCGGAGAGGTATAACTTCCAGACAGGAAGCTCTCCTCATAATTTCTGTGGCTGCATAATTCCCCCCACCTCCAACCAATTCGGGCCACTGGATGCCACCACTATAGCAATAACAATAATCACAACTAACCATTACCTTTCACAATCATGCTTGCCTACAGTGATTCAATAGAAAGTATAATACTTTCCCAATTATCTTTTAATATTCGATTATTATCTTCTAATAATACTTTCTCAATTATCTTCTGATGACAGTATGCCCTATTTCCTAAAATTTACCTGTGATTAGGAAACTGGGTACTGACTGTAAAACAGCATGTTCAATAATGCTTGTGGAAACCCAAATCTAGATCAAACGGAAGAGGCAGCAGAGGATACTAGTCCAGGATAGCTGAATGAATCAAACTCAAATCTCCATCACGAGTGTCTTCTTTTGACAACAGTTTTTTGAATCACATATCATACAGCACCATTTCTTAAAAGTGAAATGTGGTTTTAAATATGACTCTCTCTAAGCATTAGATGCAATTATATCTATAAATCCTAAAATCATTTTCAAAAAGCAGCACCTAACCCTACATGATGAGACAGCTTCCTCCTGCTGAAGTCAATTCTCAACACCTCTATCTTCAAAGGTCAGACCATTCTCATCTTGACTGGAATGTTTCCATCATGCAGTTATAACACATGTTAGTAAGAAATCTGTACTGTCCAGCTGAAACAAAATGTGCTAATGGAAATGGCAGCAGCCTCCATGGTTATTGGAACTTCTAAAGAAAATGGGCCTGGACATGGGGAATTCAACTCTCTTAACAAAGAGAGGCTTTCATATTATTAATTCTTTTAGTAAAGTGTTAATCTTGACAAATTTGTGATCATAAATGGAAATGATGGCCACTTTTTCACTTAAATGCTAGAGGATCAGTTTCAGTCAAAACAACAGTACTAACAAGTGCAGGCTAAGTAGCATTTAAAGTCACTCTTTAGATAAAAATAAATATGTATCAGTTGTAGTCATGAATATTTTATCAAATGTATAAGAACATAACATTTGCTTATATATTGAAATAGGAACTACAGTTGTAGATTGCCATCAATGATCTGAATGGTGCCTCCCTTTGCTATTTTTAGTATTGTTTCATTTTAACACTGGTGAGGGAAGTATACATTTCACTAATAATTTGAAGATACAAGAGATTTGATTACAGCACAAGATATGTTTCGACTGCCACGCTGCGTGCTGGCTGATTCTTTCCACTGTGGTAAAAGTTTCATAATTTCACTATTAATTACATTTCTTATGATTTATTTTTCACAGATATAGCTTCTCCACAGAACAGCTATGTATATATTCTGACAGCTACAACTGACATAACCATAATTCAAATTTCAAAATTCTGCTGACAGCTGTTTATTGAAAATAACTCACAACCTTTGCTCATGCACAGTATACACTTGTTTTTCATAAGACAACAGGAAATACTTCTTGTTAAGTGACAAGTCCATTCTCTCTTACACTGCTGGACTAATAAATATATAGTCCACAAACTAGCAATGATATGTCCCCAATCCAATTAATGTCAGAGAAGTGAAAATGTCTTTACTGCTTTCTATTTCTATGCTGCACCAAAGCATCCTTACTGTTGCACCTACAATTATAAACTAAAGCTACAGATGTCTATGGTTACCATAATTTATATCAAGTGTCAGGGAAAGTATTTATAAAACTTAGCTGAAAGCTTGAGCTCAGGACATACTGATGGCAGGTTTCTCCTTCTTGATTTCCCCCCCCCACACACACACTCCTGTAAATACCATCCCACTGCAGTCTCTGCTGTTTCCCATGACTCACCTGCTCTGCCTCTCTGTGAATATCTCCCTTTCACAAATTATATCAAACAATTTCATCACAGGACTACAGGAAAGCAAAACATACTGATGAGGGGCCTTTTTAGCCTTCACCAGAACCTATTCCCATCAACCTTTTGCCATTTGACATGCCTCAGGATGAAAATCACAATCATCAGACAATATGTTGTACTTTCCTGGCATGGCTACACTCTGCTTTCCCTGTCTACCACCCTGTTTACGTCAGCCTTTTCCTTCTGCAGATACTTTCCTCCTTGTCCTCCAAATATCAATCTTCTTTGTCTTGAGCCTCTCTGCACCCACCTTGTCTTCTTGCTTTGTGCCTTCACTCTGAGTCAGGGTCACATCTTCAGTGACCCAGTCCTTAAATCTGCCACGAGCTCTTTGGTTTGAGATTACTTTGTGCAGAATTCAGTGGCTCTGGAGTATTTCCTGAAGCTGTTAATGAATTCAGGTAAGATCCCATACTATACTCTTTCCCTGCATGCAGCTGTAAAAAAAAAGCCATTTCATGCTGCATGCTTATGTAAAAAAACAAAACAAAATATCTTTTTAAAAATTTTTACTTTCCTTGTAAAAGGTCTTTGATAATGTCAGACAGTGTATTTTTAAGTGATGGATTGCAACTGGTCACTGAAACAATAACCTAAAAAAAACAACTTGAGAACTAAATCAAAAGCAAGATAAGCAAAATAACTATATTTGTCACAAATTACCTTCACAGTTCAAAGAGACAGTAACACAAATGCTCAGCTACCTCTCCTAGCTCTGTCCCTGCTCTACCATGACATGCTGTTGTGGTTTGAGATCAGAGGGCAACTGAACACCATGCAGCTGCTCACTTCTCCCCTTTCCCCCCAGTGCTGGAAAGGAAGGAAGAAAGAGGTCCAGAAAACTGAGATAAGAACAGGGAGGTATGATCTCATCCTTTAAGGTAAAAACCAGACTCATTAGGGGAAGAAAAAAGAATAAAATTGCATATAGATACTAACAACAACAAGAAGTAACAGACAGAGCAGGACCATGAGAAGCATTACCAAATCCTGAAACACCTTCCCCCATCCCTCCCTTCTTTCTGGTCTCAGCTTTGCTCCTGATGTCTCTGCCTCCTCCTCCCCAGTGGCATAGGGGGGCAGGGAATGGGAGATGCAGTCAGTCCTGCTGCTTCTTCCACCTCAGGGGCAGAGGGGAACTTCTTTCATTCCTCCCCTGTTCCAGCGCAGTCCTTCTCTCACAGGAGACAGTCCTCCACAAACTCTCCAACACAAGTCACACCCACAGGCATGTGGGTCACCCCCCCATATTTCAGTCCTCCCAGTGCCAAACTACAACAGCAGGGCCTTCTTCCCACAAGGTCCTGGTCTTTTTTGGGTGCAGCCATCTGGGTCAGTGTGGGGCCCCCCACCTGCCGCAAATCAGTATCTGCTCCACCATAGACTTCCATGGTGGCAGAGGGGGCGGCCCTGCCCTCTCACCAGGGGAGTCTCTGCTCTGGCACACCTCCCCCCTTTCTCCTTCTTTCTTCCACTGACCTCAGTGTTTGCACAGATTTCTCCTCACACCCTCTCCTCACAACTCCCACTCCTCTTCCCAGGTTCTCCTTCTTAAATACATTATCGAAGAGGTGCAGCCACTTTCACTAATTGGCTCAGCCTTGGTGCAAAGGTGGGTCTGACTTGGAGCTGGGGGAGCTTCGAGAAGCTTCTCACAGGGGCCACCGCTGTAGCCCCCTCCCCTGCTACCAAAAAACCCCAGCCACTCACTCAAACCAGGACACATGCCAACAAATACTCAGATATATGAATAATTCCCTAGGAAATAATTTCTCAAGTGCAACCAGCCACTTTTAATTTTGGGCTAAACTAGTGTATAAACAGGCCTCTGATCTGAGTTTAGAAGAAACTGGTCATGCATTAATTGGACAAATTTTCTATAGTGTTAGAAAGATCAGTGTAGTTTTATTAACAATTAAGATATTGGAACCAATTGAAACCAAAAGAGGGAGGGTAGAACGTTTCCAATATTCTGTTATGTTCTGACTGCAACATTATCTTAAATGTATATATCAGATGTCAAGGATGCACATAGCTCAGTTGCCTACAAAATGGAATTCATTATATCCTGCCTTATATATATCCTGTGAATACAGCACATAAAAATGCTGTAAAAACAAATATTTGCAAGCCTCGCTAAGCAAAATTGTAATCGATTGCAGTTTGCCAGAATACAGTGTTATTTTAAAGGAAAGTTTCTATGAAGTTTTCAAATTTGTTCAATAATGTGTTACTTAGAGTTCAGGGGTTTTAAGACAATAAAGTGGTAAACCCACAGTTTTCAGTTTAGACAGTTAATTCTAAAATTTTCCTTATATTATACCATCTCAATCTGCTCAACTCCAAAATTCCTGTGGAGGCTCACTAAATCTTTTCATCTTTCATATGCAGTATAAATCTCACAGTTGTGGATGAATTTCTGAGCAATCCTTTGGTGGTCCCCTGCTTTGACTAGACTATCCTACGTATCCTACACAACTGTCATATAATAGATACTAAATAATTGTTTTTCCAGTTGAATGGAAGCAAATTGAATTCTGCTTTTTAAATCATTTCTCCCTCCCCCTCCAACCTCTCTTGGCCTCATGTTTTGTGTCTATGGAAGAAAACAAGGGCTAATGCCAGAATTCAAAGACTAAGCAGTAGGCAGACTGCTCATGCAAATACCAACCAACCAACCCATTCCAGTAATCCTTCCTAATAAAGCAAACCAACTAGGCCACCAGCAAACCCTCCACATAACCACATTTAGCCTGTGGGATTGCTGCAGGGAGATATGATATACGCGATGTAATTGGAAAGGAATACAATGTACAGTGCATCTAGTTACTTGCCAATCAGGGAGACAAGGACTGCACTAGTGGCTGATTCCAGACTTTCTGTGAGACAATGGTTATGTCTATATTAGCAAGTGGTATGCACATAAACTGCAATCCTGGAACATAAAACAGCTGGTGTTGAAGACTTGACACGTACTTTGTATTTTGTGGGCTTTACTTCAGACTCACTGTGGACATGGATCTAATGCCTAGTAGTAGTTGGAGCACAGTTTTGGCTTAATTTAATTTGAAAGTAATGTGGCTTGTGTGCTTCAAGACTGCTTTGTGATGTGAACCAAAGAATATTAGATTGGAAAAATCAGAGTATTTGCCCCCAGATTGTTCCTGATTTGAGCTAAAATGCTAATGCAAAATGAATCCAATGTGAGCCTTTTTTATTAGGCCACTATGTGAAAGCATGGATGCAAAGGACAGGACAAGATATTGTTTAAAAAAATACTATTCAATGTCAAACACAGACAGTCTGAACACAGGAGCTAGTTCTCAAGGACCTCAGAATCAGTGTAGTGATTTTTATCTAGGAGGCTCTGCAGCACATGTAGAGATCACAAGTGAAAGCTGGAAGAACTTCCTACTAATTTTGCACACCTCTACTTCACTAAACAAAGCCCAGCTTAAGAGAGAGGAGTGTCAGCAAGATGTTAAAAGGAGCTTGTTAAACACATGGAGGACAGAACATGGATGTCGTATGAGCATAAATTCGTAGATGCATGTGCTTCAGTGGCGAGTGGGGACAAGTTCAAGAAGTCCTTATTAGTGATGAAAGCAGAATTGAGTTGGAAAGGCTCCCTCTTCATGGGCAGAAGGCAAAGACAAAGCAGCATGAGTCTCCAAAGGAAAGAGCTTAGTAGCACAAGGAAGATCCTTCTTAACCCTCTTTTTGTGCTCTTTGGAGTGAGGGAAAAGAATCAATATTAAAACAACACTGGAACCATATTAAAATGGAGGCATATAAATCAACTTTTTTGTTTTGTATTATATTAAATTTATTCAAAATATTTTTTAAAGAGAAGTGTTAAGCCACTGTAAATAGTAACACTAAGTTTATTATAATTATCACTTCTATCATATATGTAGGTGAGACTTAATTCATACAATTCACCCTTCCAATTCATGGAGTTTGAAAGACGTTATATGGCCTTTTATATTAGCAATAATGATCCTAAAAGAAAAGATTATACCACTAGTGATTAATTTTTTTCAAAGTACAAAATGGAGTAAAATCCTGCAGAGAAAAACATGTCAATATTTCTAATCTTAGTGCACATCTGCTTTCAAGGTGGGAACACATTACAGGTAAAACACAACTATCCTTTGACAGTACTATAAATAATTTGATCATAATATATAAGTAGCTTGATAAGAAATAGATATAAAACCCCTAAATATCCTGCTAAAATCTGATGGGAAGGCCTGAGGAAAATGGCATTAAATACAGTTTTCTGAGCTTGAAAAATCTATGCCATCTTATTTTCATGATATTCACATGGAATCAAAAGTTGTAAGAGAAAAATGAATGTATTTGGACTTACTGGACACACAGTAATGCTTTGTTCCCATTGACTCATGCTCAGACTTTCTTCCAGCGTTGTGCATTTCTTCATCACCATGTCCCAGCCACAGTAAGGGTCTTGGGATCCAATGCATGCACTGTGAATGAAACCAATCAGAAAATATGAACATTTTTCTTCATCTGTATTGGCTAAAGATTTCTAAATAACTATGTGGCATCTCTTCATATTTCATAAGCCTAAAACAGATAGTGAAATCGATCCCTGTTGTGGTATGGCACAGATGAAACAACAAAACAGAAGAAAAAATTAATTTGAATGCCTACACAAAGCTAAGGTTTCTTTTAAATGTATAACTGAATTTCTGGCTGCATGCATGGTATGTCATCAAGACTGATTATTGTACTTAATTACTAGAGAATTACAGCAATTCATAAAAAGTGTATGGTGTCTGCTCCAAATAAAGAAGATTTCAGGAGTTACGGTTCTTAGTTTTTTCTATCAGTTTTGCAATTATAGTTATCATCTTTGTCAGAAATCAGATGACAATGTCTACTCTTTGAAAATTAATTAGAAAACCCTCTGATTTGTTTTCTACATCGCCACAGAATCACTGGAAGTTCAAAGGGGTGCTGGTGGCTGCCATCACCCCTCTTACATATCACGTGCCGCCCTAGACATTCCCTCCTAGTGACACATGAGGAGGAAAAAGAAAGTTAGAGAGAAGGATGGTAGTCCAGCTTCCTACAGTCTCTGAAGGACCCACTGTACAAAACTAGAAGTTCTTTTCTCAATTAAATGGCAGCTTTCTTTTGCTACTGGTAGGTCAAGCATTACCAGTCCAGGCAATAGTTCTGCAGCTTCATAGCTAAAGATACCTAAGAGAGGAGGTGGAAGTCCCACCATAATGAAGCATAATGTAACTGTTTTAACACTTGTAAAAATACTTATAAATTACTCATTAAAATAATAAATACAACCGTTTTGTATAGATTATAAAAAATGCTAGACTGACCATTCTTGTTCAACTCAAATCTATGGGGATTATCATACTCTCTTTAATTGTCTGTTCACATCACATCTGCCCAGTGAAGGGCCACAAAGATGATTAAGAGACTGAAGCATCTCTCCTATGAGGAGAGGTTGAGAGAGCTGGGACTGTTCAGCCTGGAGAAGAGAAGGCTAAGAGGGGATCTCATCAATATGTACAAATACCTGAAAGGGGGGTGCAAAAAAGGGGGAGCCAGGGTCTTTTCAGTAGGGCCCAGTGACAGTCCCAGAGGCAGTGGGCACAAACTGAAACACAAGAGGTTTCATTTGAACATCAGGAAACACTTTTTTACTGTGAGGGTGACTGAGCACTGGCACAGGTTGCCCAGAGAAGTTCTGGAGTCTCCTTCCTTGGAGATATTCCAAAGCCGCCTGGACATGGTCCCAGGAAACTGGCTTTAGGTGACCCAGCCTGAGCAGAAGGTTTGATGATATGACCTCCAGAGGCCTCTGACAACCTCAACCCTTCTGTTATTCTGTCCTCACAAATCCCTTGTTTTATTCATATTTCTACTTACCTCTGGCATTCCTCATGTAGCTTCATGCTAACATCAGACAAAATGCAGACTTACTAATCCCCTAGTATGCTGTTCCATAATACCATCACAAAGGATTCTTAGTGTTTATAAATGTCAAGGAATTAGGTTCTACAGTACACTTGGCAACGTGGATTGCCAGTACTATGTGAGAGGATAGTTCCCATCTGCAAAATGGTCACAGAGTAAGAGACATAATAGCCAAAACTCCCTAGGAACCCCTAATTAGGCTGCCTGTTCAAAGATAAAGCTTTTGGTTTAAGGGATTCAGTGTTCAGAAGAGAGTTCCCACTGATGTCTCTTGCAGCTGTGAGCATTTCGCATTTTTGTAACTCAGGCTGCACATTTCCATTTAGCTATCTAGAAAGTGAGGAGGACAATTAATGCAAATTATGGAAAATTTTAAGAGTCTTGGTCTTCCACTGTTTGTAAGACAAGATGCCCAGTGTTATCCTCCAGAGTATCTCTGATAAAGAACATGTTTTATGAAAAAAGAATACAAAACAAAATTAAAGGCTGACATAATGCACAACTGGCAACATCAGCTGTGCAACTTCTCAAGGTAGAAGTGCTCATTTTTCCAACTTCACCGTTCCTTTATGTGAAGTGTTAATATTTTTAAATGCAGTCATTATGCTTTAGACACTTTCTATGAAAATATAAAATATTTTGAAAGTCAGTATCCTTTCACTTAGAATCACACTGTCTCTTTCCTGGGAGCAAGCTGATTCTTCTCCCACTCTGCTCTTAGACCCCATTTCCTCTTTTGCTTTTGTTTCCACATTACCTTCCACTCAGGCACATAAAAATGCCTTTCACCGTTCATTACAAGTCATTCAGAAGTTATAAGTAGGGCACTAAAAGTATATTTTGACTGTTCTTATAACCTCCTGGTATTAGCACAGATCCTAGTTTCATGAAAGAAATAAAGTTTAAAAAATGCTGAAAAGTCCTTGCACTGCTGGGACAAAGCATGTTCACTCATCCTCTGGACACTGAACATGGCCATTTCAGTGAGTGAGCAGGTTTGGAGAGCACTGCAGCAAGATAAAATGAGGTGAATCTTTTCAGAATTCAGTTAAGAAGGTCCACTGAGTATATGAAAACTGATTTTAAGAACTTAATAACTCATCTAACCTCATGCAGATGACAAGGCTAAATGCGAAGAACTTCCTCCATAAATGAAAGGCATTACCAGTCTTCAATACTGGGGTTTTTTTTACACTACAATACATAAATTAATCCTGGAAATCTATGAACTATTCCAAACAAAGCAACAGGAAATTCTGTCTGAGAAGTATTCCTCACATGAAAAACTCTAGTTCTGCCTTTTGTTTTTTAGAATGTTCTAACTGCTTGTCCCAGTCATTATTATATGTCTCATTTTATAAAAAGTTTAATTTTTGAAATCTTATATTCAGACAGAAAAATCATACCATGAAAGTGGAGTTCAGCATCATCATCCTCTTTCTGGCATTTCACTTCACCATGCCAGATATATTCATGAAACAAGGCAGGACCTGGATTAAATAGCTACCCTTTTCTCAGGTATTGGCACAACAGTCCTCTTCTGTTCTCCTCCCTGCCTCACATCTTAGAGGGTTTTCTTATTTGTTTCTTTTAGATCACTTGCTTAGATCAACAATATCTCTGAAAAGCAGCTATCTTTTCTTTTAAATGAAAAGAAGAAGAGAGATAATATGTGGGTAAATTTTTATCTGTATTTGCTTAATTATGTCACCTTTTAAAATAATTTTCTTTCCTTTGAGGGATAATTTAATGTGTGAATAACAGCAGCTAATTATTTTGATCTCCTATGCCTAAATAAAAGAAAACCAAGAGACAACAAAATAAGTTTAGAGACAGAAAATCAGTACTTCTACCGGAAATGTGAAATTTAAAGAGGCTATTATTAACTCACAATTATGTGTCCTTACTGTCCTTCATCAATTAAAATTTCATATTGTTTTAAAACTTCTTTAATGCATCTCTCTCCCAAGAGATAGCAGTGAGAAGAACAGCTTCAGTGTGTACACAAAATAACAAAAGAAATCGTACAAAATGGCTATCAAATTCATGTAAGTAAGGAAAGTTGAAAATCAGATACCACTACACATCTTTATCGCTTTGTCCTCCCAAATCTCTGGCTAAATTGAAGCCATCTGAGATGTTACTCTTGAAAAATTAGATAAATTTTAAAATTATTATTAGGTCTTTCAGTTGATGGGGCCCTTTCAGATAGTGACACTGGAAGTATAAGAGCTAGATAATATATTAACCATCTTGTCTCTGGAAGTCTACCCTACATCTCAGTTTCACCAGAGATGAAAATGAATGTTTTGTCTGTTACTCCAGTAGGCATCAGCCCACACCTCTAAGATTCCATGTGATTTGTCCCAGCACTGCTAAAACTGGCAATTTTGTGCAGGAAGGAAATTCAGGAAAAAAAGTGAATTGGTTCATTCAAAGACTCCTGATGCCACTTAACCTGCAGAGTCAGCACTCTCTACAAAAACATTCAACAACTTTTGACTTCTACTGATTGATTCTAATTTTTCTCTATGTTGTCATTTCACATTTTTTACCAAATGTAAATGATAGGTGGTTGAGCGTCTCTCCTGCAAGGCACTCATTTGGCTGTGATGGTTTGGTATGCAACACTTAAACAATGGATTTTGACTGACTAGTGACAGAACCGTAAGTCACCTCACTCTAAAGAAAACCAGCAATAGCACGTCATTTTCTTCATCTATTTTATAATTATCACCAAGCAGGCTAGCACAACTGCTCTGCTTCAGTTACTTTTGAGATGATTTATTCAGATAGAAAATGAGTCAGAAATGAACACCGTTCAGAGCAAAATATATAAAAAACCCATTCAGTTTTAGACTTAAATGAATTTGGTATGTGTGCTCCAAAGAACAAAAAACCTTTAAGATTAAAAGCTGTATCCTGATACCATTGATTTCAAAAAGATTTTAAAATCTCCTTCCAGGGCAAGAATATACTTCCATATCATATACATTGTAAGTGCTAATCGGGTATCCTCATGAGCTGTAACGTTTTATTCAGAGAATATATAAACATAAGAGGTGCATCTTCTGAGACTGTTCAATGAACCATTTTTCTGTCTTTATCTATACACAGCATTTTAAAGAACAGAGGATATTTCAGTCTCCTGACCCTTTCAATCATTTCTACTGAGATAGCCATGTCTATCTAGTTCCAATTACTGCCAGCTGTGATCTGGATGCTTTGTCTACCAGGAACTGAACTGGGGTCACCATCTTATTTCACAGAAGTCGGTTTCCTCACTGCAAATTTAAACAGACAACTGAAGATAAAAGCCTGTCTTGTGTTCCAAATGCACTGTGCTATCCATTTCTGAATGAATACATGAATCTGATACTAGATTTCTGTACAAAGGTACCTATCAGTGGTTTCATTACTACTGGTTTTGTAGATGTATACATATATATGTGTGCAATGAAGAACGGGGATCTAAAGATATAGATGAATGATGCAGAACAACATAAATGGTAGGCACACAATTTATAAAGTCCTAGGAGCTCAAACTAAGATGCGTGTTAAATATTCAGAATACTGCTTAACTGTTGCCTGTACTGTTAAGAAAAATCAAAACTTTTAATCATCTCAGTCACTCTGTGTGAACTACTGTTGCTTCCTCTTACTTGAATTATTATAAGACAATCAATTTTATCAATTTAACAAACAATTCAATCTTGCAACATGCACTGACAATATTAGCCTTAAATCTACAAGCTTCTCCCTTCAAATCCAGAATCAGGAATTTATGTATAATTTGTTTAGCAAAGTTGTTTATAACACACAATTCTCTGAATATTGGCACTTCCAAGTGGCTCTACTTGGAACAAATGCGAAAGCCAACTTTCAGAGCACGCTCTCTACAAGTGAATGCAGGCTTGCCATTCGTTATAAAGAAATAACATCTGAGGTCCCTATCCATGTCAATCAGCCAAGACAGAGCTTTCAGCCCTCTGACTGGGAGGTAGGAGCCTGGAAATGCTGGGATCACCAGGTGCAGCTAGGGTTTTCAAAGCCCTTTTGATGGGCTGAAACTAGAGCTTGCAAATCTGTGGTGTACAAACAGACTCTGAGAATCTGAGCTACCTAAGTGGCAAGGAAACCCAAGAGCAACAGATTTGGGGATTTTCCCCACACTTTCATGTGTTGCTAAACCAGAATAGCAATACCAGAATAGCAATAACATGCTGGATGCATTTGCTTCCATATGGCATCACCACGTGTTTAAAAGACCTGCACATCTTTAGTGGACATAAGTGTAAACAGGATACATGACTGCCAAATCCTTTTAGTCAGCTGTAGCCTAGGTTCTTTTGAAATAAATGTCGAGGTTAACTTTATACTAAAATACAAATCAATTATAAAGATATCAAGCCCAGATTTAGGATGTACAACTTGACTCCTTAACAGTACTAACCAGATAGCAGGTATCCCAACATTTCAAGGGCACCATTACCTCTCATTCTAGAAGTAACTGTAGATACCTTCACTGGCCTGACAACGTATTATGAGGAGCAAATGGCATTCAAAGCCACTCAGTTTGGGCTCATAGAACTGGAACATACAAACCCCTGTCCTGGAATCTTGTCCACAGTTCACAGTGTTGCATCAAGAATATTCTTTCTCTCTCATACATTCAGGTCAATAGTGGACTCTTAAACTTGGATATTAATTTTCTGTAGAATTTCAAATAATGAAAACGTCCACAAAAAAGATTATAGAATATTAAGAGAGCTGCAAATAATTCTTGGGAGAAAACAATTGGTGTGTAACACAGAGCACTGCAAGCTGAAATGTGTAGGGTATGTGCTGGCCTGACTGAGTAGCAGTCCAGTATGTGATACATTAAATTATTTTAAAATAAAACACCTTCCACGTTTGCCCTGTTGTTTCTTTTTTTTTTTTCTCCCTTTTTTACCACCTAGTCCCTTTAACTTCTGTTTCCAGAGAATACACTTGCCAAGTATCGAACAACTAGTGAAATGATCTCTTGGAACGTGGGTTGCTTTAAACATGTCAGGTGATTTTCAAGAAAAACTACACTGAACTTTTGGTATTTTATAAAGCAATGAATTACATCATGACATATGAAAACCACATGCCTGTTTTAAATTTTTATTTCTTAGCTCACTCCTTTGTTTAAAATAATATCCTACTATTAAAATCTGAATTGCAAATATGTAGTCAAGTCCATCTGGTTTTCTTACAACTTTGCAAACTAAAAGGAAAAGACATTTTTCCTTTTCCTCATAAGGCTACTTCAAGAAATACATTGGAAGCAGACTCTAAAACTCTACCTGTTTATCAAATTCCTTCTTGTTCGCCAAAAGTGTGTGCTTACAATACAATACATACATGCATAGATCACATACTTTAAAGAATTGTGACTAAATATTTCAGGAGCAGCAAAATGTAAATGCATAGTTTGTCTCCAATGCATTTTGTTGGCCAGATAGACAATGACACTTTCTGCAAAAACCTTGGTCTTCACAGAGGAAGAAAGAAATATAGGTCAACCTCAGATCTGTAGAGCTTCAACTGATTCCCTCCCCAGCATGGAACTAATATTGTACTTCTTTTGAGTGAGGAAAACTTTCAACTGTGTTTATTTCATAGTTCTGCTGACTCTACTAGTGTTCTCATAAGTCCGCACCAATGGAAGATAATTTTACAATGTATCTAATACCTAAAAAAAGACTTCCCATTTTTAAAATATGCTTATAATCTAGTCTTGCAGCCAGGATTACGGTTTATCCCAGCCTGGGAAATTTATAAGGATCCTGATTCTAGAATATTAGTTCATATCAGTCCTCACGTGGTTCTGACATTCTAATGCAGCAGTGTGTTTCTCTGATTTAAACTGGCATAAGGCTTGCATAATTTGAAACAAGGAAATCTACCTGGATATCCAAAAATAACTATTCTGGAATGATTACTTCAAAACAGCAATTTCAATTCCATGTGTTGGCAAGCTCTTCTGGACACATTAGCCCCTAGTAATAGTTTAGACCACATTACACATTGTTAACTTGTATAATATTAGTATATAGGAATAATTATTCCACTATGTAATGATAGCCAGTGTTTTACTGCCAGGAAAACAGGTTTGTACTGAGTGTAGGAATACTTCTGAGGAAGCAACATCTATAGCTAAGGCAAATAAAGGAATGCAACAGTGGCTGAAATACTTGATCCAATAATCTTGCTGGAGTTCTAGGAATGAAACAAAGCATAACCAAATTTGCAGTAATTGTTTTCTTCTGTTAGGTAATCCAGTATCCTTTTCTGTACTGTGCTGCTACAGTTAACTTCTGTGTACATACAAATTGCTTAGCTGATGGTTAATAAAGAAGCAAAAAATAAAAATGATGGAGTGCAGAGAGAGAAAAGTTATGGTTACAGTAGAATAGCTATGATAACATTACATAACAAAACAATCTTGTGGCCCAATAATGTTTTAAACATATAAAGTAAAAAACAATATTCAAAAATTTCCAGAAGTTGTTTTTTTTTACACCAGAGAAGTCACTATTTGTACAGCTTTTAGAAAACGGAACTATTTGTTCACTTAAACATAATGTCATAGTAAGATTAGTTTTCAAGCTTTCTAAGCGTGTGAAACCTATCTTCCATCAGAAATACCAATTCGTGACCTTTACTTGGTAAGATTTTGCAGAACACTGGGCTGATACAACCTTTTATTGCCCCTACTTTCAGAACTGATGCACTGAAAACTCCATTACAAATTATAACATCGACAAATTTGCCTCAGAGAAATCACTGCCATCCAAGGTTGATTTTGAAGGCTACAGCTGACAACAAAAGCAAGCTGACTGGTTGCTTTTTTCAGGGAACAAAGTCTTTATCCCCCTGCTACAGATCTTATTCCTTATTTCAGATGCATAGAGCCTTCAAAGTAAATAGCAAACACGGCAACTTTAGAGAGTTTAATAGTTATCTTCTCATAATCACCATTCTATTTATCTCACATTATAGTTATTGGCAGATACAAAAAATTCAGTTGTGCTTTACGCTTGGCCTACTCAACTCTGAAGAAGTACAGAGAGACGGAGAATTCACAGTGAAAATAGTTCCAGTAGATAATATGGATGGTCTTCCATAAAAATTGGATAAACATGTGAATTGCAATATCCAGGTGATAATAACCTGGTCAAATCTCAAGGATTTTCCCCAAAAATAGTTCGGATAGCCGAACTAAGGTAACTGCTCTGCTGCTTTCTCCTGGAGAATGTAGATGCCAGGGCTTTTTGGAAAGCTGTAAGAACTCACACGTCTCTATTTTTCCCTAGCTGACTCCTGAAAACAGCAGGATTATGTTCAAAACTATTCAGCCATTGGCAGAAGCCTCTGGGAGACACCCCCCCACCCCCCCACCATGAAAACTGACAATCCAAATAACCAGCACGGCCAACTCATAAACAAGAAGATTGTGACATACTGGAAAGTGCTGAGCAACTGAAACTACAGGTGTAAGAACAGGCTCTGCCTATGGTATGGCCTGCTGTCATAATAATAAAGTGCACTGAGCTGCACCTAGAACACACACACACACAAAAATCAATTTTAGCCTCCAAACATAAAACAAGATTTTCAAGGGCCTTCAATAACAGTGTTTGTGGGAGTGGAGACATGAGCTGGTATGGAACAGGAATATCCTGAATCAGAGGGAATGTCTGTCAGAGGCAACACCATGTCACAGAGGACTCTACCACAGCCAAGTGCTGGAAGAACAGATTTACAAGGAAATACGAATTAGCGAAATATGTAGAGCATACCAGACTGATAAGTAAGGAGACATAATAAACTACAAATAAAAGCAATAACCACATGCTTTAGAGTCTAGTACATGAAGATAAAACAAGGAATAATGAACTAAAAAGAAAAAAATAGTCTCAAGAAAATTATCTTGACATTGAGATAATAGTTTGTGGAACAGTCTGCTCAACAGAGAGACTGAAGATGCATTGTCTGAAAACTTTGAAATAAACCTAAACAAAAAGATTAGAAAATATTAAATGGTGAGCACTCTGCCAATGACACAAAAAAGCAGAGCAGATGAGCTAGTGTGTCTTCAGCATTCTGACCTTTTTAAGGCTGTTATTCACACACAAGCATGCTCTATTTCTCAATAACTATGTAAAATAGGTATTAAAGACTACACATTCCCTTGATCTGGGGAAGAAACTAGTTATTACTGATGGAAGTTCAGAATATAGACTTGGTGCAGTTGTACAGCCCTAAATATGACAAATATTAGTAGATAAAATTAAAATAATCCAAAAAAGAAACACAATGCCCCAAGGCATTACCTCAGGTAAGGTTTACCCATTATTCTACTTTACCCATTGCTATAGCATAGAAGTAATAGTTGGCAACATGTAACAAAAATGTATCAAAGCACCCAGCAATGCAGTGACTAAGTTTCAGATGTTTCATTACCTAGTGAAATTTATAGCCCCAAGTAAGGTACCTACACTCTCTCCACATGTAGAGAACCAAATATGCTTGAAATCTAGCATAAACTAGGAAAGAAACTAGGCAAGCCAAAAATGGTGAGAGAAAGATTATGTCTGCATTTTCCAAATGACCTGAGTCCCTAATGATAGATGACAATAAGATGCCTTATTTCATCTAGATCACATCTGTAAATCCTCTGCTTTCTCACAAAACAGAGCTAGAATTGCTGGTAAGCTCTTTAACCAAGAAGAAAGCATGGATGGCAACCATTTTGATGCAGTGGATATTTAATTATTACAAGTAAAGTCATACAACTACAAAAGATATGACTGAAAAATCCCACAAGGAATAATTTTATCTCCTTTTAAGTAGGTCACTCCAGTGGAAGATGAGACTTCATATACCTCTGAGCAGAGGAATAGATTATCATTTGAGATGGATTTGAGTCATTTAACTACTGTTCTACTCAGTAAAATGGGAACAGCACCACTTTTTTTTGTTTGTGGGGTTTTTTTTTTTAAAAAAAAAGCAAGCTCTTAAAATCTAGTCAATTAGACCCCACTGCTTAAAGAGGGAGAGGAATGCCTAGTTTGCAGCCATGCATGGGGTCTACGATTTGAGACAACAGTCCCACCCCACAAGGGCAGAAGCACACTGATGTGCCTCAGGAATTGTCCTGACAGAAGCACAGGTACCAGGCACCTTGTGGGACCTCCACAGAAGCACCAGCTAAGCAGGTGTTCTGGAAGTCTCATCTCTGGATTTTGGAGTTCACACCTCACTAATAACATAATAAGGCTCCAGCCTTTAAATGTCTGAAGGCAGGCTTGGTGTAAATACGGGACACCGGTACTGTTGAGCTCTCTGTGTTTATGACTGCCATCATGAGTACATAGTCCCTAAGAAAACACAGAATACCAGCTCAATCTCCCTTTCTGAAATAAACACATCTGCTTATGGAAACACGTTCAATGTCTTGTGCAACCAGAATGGCATAATCATATCATATTCCAGAAAGGAAAAAAGCATAAGTATATGCCATTAGATTTTTTCCTATACACACATGCAAACATATACCACTCCCAATATATAAGTCCTTCACTGAATGAAAAGAAGGAAACAAAACAAAAAGGGCTGTGGGACCACCACACATCCTGTTTCAACTCACTAAACTAAACAAAGATGAAACTTGGTCTTATGTTGGTCCCTAAACCAACAAAAAACTTGAGGCAGAGACTTGCCTATATGTAATTTTTCATTGAAGTAAGCTTTGTAGGTCTTCCAACGGGACTTTGAGTGTCCTATCACTTCTGTTTTAGTAGAAAATGCCTAAAATATGCTACATAAGAGAACATAAACTATGCTACATAAGAGAGCATAAACAAAAAGGGCTGGTAAAGAACTGTAATAAGGAGAATATTCTCCTTCCCTTGTCTACTCCGCTTATCCAGGGCACAGCTTTACCTTCAGTCTTGTTCTCAACCCAGTAGCCTTTCACTGGCCTCCTGCATGGCACCAATCTCCACATAGGGCCAGGTCCCTTAGAAAAGTCCTTCCGCTGTCTCCAAGCCACAGCTCTACACCTGTGTCCTGTGGCCACCTCCCTGCTGTGACCACACTCATGGTCCATCTGAGAGCCAGAAATGTCTCCATCTGCAGATGGTCACTGCCTTTCATGGGAGGTATGATCTCTCTGCCTGCTGCACAAGTTAACGTCTCTGTGATCCTGAGTGTAGCAGCCAAGAGAGGCAACTGGCAGCCTTTCTCCCTCCTTTAACAGACCAGCTTCCCAAGGAAGCATAAAACAAGCAAAAGCAAAACAAGCTAAAAAAAACCCAAATGCCTCTGTCACAGTTCTCAAAAAGCTCATCACACTGGTTCAGAGTCTAACTCATAAAACAGAACAATTGTACTGAATCACTGGAACCATACTTCTATCAAAGGGAAAAATACAACTAATTAGATGAAATTAACAATCTCTAATAGCATATGTTTCACAACCCAGAAGTAATTCTAGATAACCTATAGAAAAGTTGTATGCTGAACTTCAAATTTCTTAACTACCATAATACAGTCTAATATCAAATGATAATTTGTAAATTATTTTCCTTGTTTGTCTGAACAACTGTTAGCTGCATAACACTTTCACCTAGTTGAATATTTACATTTATTATGGTTTCCTGGTCCAGCACGATTCTTAATTATCAGTTCATCCAACCCAGTTTTCTTTCTGAACCCAGAGAGATATTGTTTACTCAGTTATAATACAACTTTAAATAAAAAAACCCCACAAAATCTTAAATTTGTCCATGTTTCAAGCTTTAAATACATTAAGCCAGCAGTTATACTGGACATTATCAGATACCTGTTTCCTACATAAACCATTTTTTACTGTTTCATTTCACAATTCAGAATCTGTATAATGACACTTAAATATCAATATAATTTCTTGAGAGTCTGATTTGGTCCTAAAGTCAGTATAAGAAGTCAGAGACACTTCTGATAAAAAGTATACACAGAAAGTCATTGCTGAGAGAGGTAATTAATTTGGATTCCTACTCAGAGTCACTTTTCCTCCCCATTTTTCTGCAACACCCCCAAGTATTTTTCTCCAATCAAACTTGCTGATTCTTCATACCTGTATGTTTTGTAAAAGAGACATCTCTTCAGGGGGACCTTAATCACGTGTTCTTGAAGGCCCACAAAAAGGACACTCTGGCTGTGCAGAATCTGAAGGCTCCTGATGGGCTCTTGCTGACTTTTCGGCAGGAGTTCAATTTCCTCAAGTAGGCAGCTGCTTGAAGTCTGGTTCATTGGGGCAAGTACTTTCTTAATAGTGCCATAGTCTGCAAAAGCAAGAGAAAAACGAGTTAATAAAAATCACACTAACAATTCTACCTACTTGGTTCATTCAGTGGACAAATCTTTGTCCCATGCTGGATGTTTTCAATGAAGCCTCAGAATGTGGGAGTACTTTGACTGGAGTTTCCTAAACTGCTTATAGTACAGCGAAAAGAACTTGAAAACAGCCATTAAAGTTTTCTATGTGTTGTAATAGAATAAAAAATAATTTTATTAGTGCAGAACAGACTTCACAGCAGTAGTCCCTAGAAAACAAGTTTTCAAAGTCTGGCTATTGTAAATGCACATTCACAGCAAGGGTTAACGATTTCAGTTTACTAGATTGTACTACACTTCACTATGTTTAAAGCAATTTAAAAAGCAATGAAATTCATCATTGCCACAGTCTGTTTTCAAATTCTGTGTTAAAAACTGTGGGGTTTAGATATGCATCGCATTCGTTTAATAAAGCACACAGGTACAAATATCTGCAGGTCTTAATTGAGTCTAGGTGAATATAACAATAACATGAGCCTGTGTCCCTTCTTACTTATCTGGATTTTGACCTCTGAAAAATCATATCTTTTAGCATTTGCTCTTCACTTCTATTCTTATTGTGATTTCTCAGCAGACAGTTAAACATCAAAAACCAGTGTCAGACGACTGTTGAGATTTCTGATTCACTCATGCAAAGTTTTTAAATAATTTAAAAATATCAAAGAACATTTGTTCTGAACATAAAGGACCACATTCTCACACTGATAAATATTTTAGGTAACTGTCTGACCAAAACTGCATTATGCAATCTTCTATGTGCCAGCAATAGTAAATGCTAAAGATTCAACACTGCAAACACATACTGAGATCAGCTATTACTCATGTGAAGTCTCAAAAGACTGTAATAGCTCTTGTGAGTCGGTAACAACTGCAAGACAAATGTTTGGGATGCTCTGTTCTGCAGCCCAGTAAATATGGTTTTGCCATCACAGGCACAGGACAAGAGGCTTGGTGGAGAGCTGGCAACACAGGGTTTCAGCATGAGTCTGGCACTGTCTTGGCAGGAGCTGATTTTAGCCGTGGCAGCATTTGCCTGGTAGCCACATGCCTGTGGCCTTCCCTGTGCTGGCTTCACTCTGGGAGCAGCCGGGGCAGGCGGCTGGCACCCCTACGTAGTCACTGGGGGACAAACAGCCCCTCTGGGGTAATGGGGCTGGGGGAGGGCAGCATACAGCTCCCAAACTTTGTCTTGGGAAGTGGTGAGAAACAGCAAGTAATCAACCTTAAGAAAATACAAAAAAAGTAGCCTCAAGCAGACTCCAAAACTGAAGTGGAGGTGAAGAATCCAAGACACTAATTAATGTTAAAGTCTTCTCCCCCTTTCTGAGGAAGACTGAATAGTCAGTCTTAAGACCTGGAGAAATACTGGAAGGGCGAGCATAACACCAAATAACAGGGGGAGCTAGTAGGAAGTTTATGTATAAGATTTTAACCGTATTATTAACAAAACTTTGAATAAATAGATAATATGGATTTAATTTTATTAGACAGTCAAAACTAATTAGATGAACCATAAATGCTTAGTTCAGTATACAAAGTGCATTCCCATTTGTTCATAACAAGATTTTGAGTGTAACAGATCATGTTTGCATGTTAAAGTCTTCTGACTGACCTCCCAATTCTTAGTATAATCACTTCATATAACTGTTTAGATTTTCCTCCTTTCTTGGAATAAACAAGCTTGTCAGGATTTACTGTATGTAAGAGTACTAAAAAACCCCTTTCATTAAATGACAATTTTCATCTTCATTAAAATTTAACCTTTTTGATATTAAAAAAATTCTAATTTGACTATCTTTTTTTCCCAAACAACCTAATGTAAAGTTATATTCAAAAAATAATTAAACCTTTGCCAAGAGTCAGTTTTGTCTCAGAATTAAGCGATAACCAGCTCAACTGAAGAAAACAACAAGCAGTGTTTCCGCTGGTGATTGCTGGATGCAAAATCTCAACTATAATTACAGCAAGTTTCAAGGTCAAAATATGGTCTGAGAAGTGCCCAGAAAAACATCAGTGGCTGTGTTAGTTAGTCACTGACTTAAAAAAAAAAAGATTTTTTGGAGCACAGAAGTTGGAAAAATGTACTAACAGGAAGAAAAGAAGCAGTGAGATCATTTTACAGACGCAAATGAATTGGTATCACTTTATAGATCAGTTAGCTCAACTCTATATCACTTGTCTAACTGGCAGCCAACAGATTCAGTATGATTCACGATGCATTGCATTTGGCTTGCCATCTTTATCCTGCATGAGACAAAAATCGGGTACACATTCAGCACGTGCTTCTTGTTCAGACTAATATTTCTTCCTGCCACTGTGCCAGGTCTGGCATCTACAGAGTGAGTCACTTGCTGTCACCTCCCGCAAGATAAGAGAAGAAAAAAGACATGGCTGGAGGCCTCATTCCCCCATGCCTACATACACATTTAATTTAGAAGTGCAACTTTGGACAAGAGAATATTCTGTGTTTCTTTTTTCCTCAGTAAATTTGTTTATCATAGAGGGCAGCATTACAATTTTTTTATGTTCAGGTCTATGAGCTGGAGAATATGGTTACAGCAGCATACTACCTTAGAATGAAATAAAATATTCTCACTTTGAGAACTGGAGCACTAATGCCTTCCCCAGGACAGCTGTTATTGCTCTTGTTCTTCCTTCTTATCTTGGCATACAGTCTCCGTTCCTCCCATTTCCTTTGCTTTCTTTCAGCATCTCCCAAACCATTTCTTTCCCATTTGTTGTCTAAGAGGATTAGCATTCATACAGAAATGTCGAAAGTCATAAATGACTGGGCTTTAAGTGAAGAAGCAGTGCCAGAGATCCAACAGATTATCAGAAAGAAACACTACTCTTCACAGCAGCAATGTGGGTCATATACAAGTTCAGTAAAAAGGAATAAAATGTTATCTTAGATCTACCTCTGCCTCAGTAAACTCTCTTACTTCTGACCTTCTATAAACTATCTTCTTTAAATTCCTCCCACCTATGACACTGATTTTGCATGGACCACCTGGGAGCCCAACTAGAGTGAGGATCTGTTCTTATTCTACAACTTTGAGACAGATTAGCAGCTATGTTCATCAGACTATAGTACATAACATGGGCAGCTACCAACCCCCTCAAACTATACTAGCATGTAATACTGGCTATACCAGGCTTTCTTACAGTGGAAAATCATAGCCATTGCATCAGTAGTTTTAAAAGACAGGTACTTTGCTCCAGTGTTTCAAATTCTGCTACAGTGTGTGCAACATTATGCATCCAGCCTCCAGATTTCCATTGCAGATTTCCTAAAGAACTTGTAAAGGTCCCATCTTCAAAAGTGTTGTCTGTTCAGCCATTTTCACACCACAATTGTAAAGCAAAACAAAGAGAGAAGCAGGGAAAGATATGTCTTGAATACAGCTCTGGGGCATGGAGGTTTTCGGACCTGTCAAAATCTTTCAAGTGAATATTTACTTTATAATCTAACTGCCCACTTCTGCCAAGAAATAGCTAAGAAGAATAGTAAGCACAGACCTTCCTAATGGATGTAACTTTATTGCCATGGACACAAGGTAAGTGTCAGTTTCATCACAAATGTCAAGGCTGAGTCCAACAGCTCTTCAAGAATTCGAATGAATGGCATCTTCACATTCTGAGCATAAGCAAGACATGTTGGAATAGATCCAGACACCTGACAGCCTTGGTTTAAGGATGATAGAGTATATACAGTAGTAAAAGATAACAACATTGGCCAGAATGAGTAAATAATGTGCTTTGTTAATTTGTATCACAATACTTTTAAAGAGACCTGCAAAACCAGCAACTGAACATTAGAAATCCAATGACTGTGAATGAAGATGAAGAAGAAAGAAAAATTCTAGTTTAAATATTACTATGTAATGCATATGAAACTACAAAGAACTGAATGGAAAACCTGAGATGGAATTGTAGAGAACAAGCTTAGAGGCAACAGTCTGTAATGAACAAAATGATAATGGGACAAAATCAAAGGATGATCTCTAAACTGAAAAGCAAAGTTTAAGATGTAAATGGTATAAAGCATAGCCATCAACGGAGAACACTGCAAGAGTGTGGCTGAAATCATTATAACATCTACGGTGACACCTGCAAAGGAAAACAGAAAATGAGCACACAAAACAAATGGCAGATTCAACAAACTAATAAAGCTGAAATTTCTTGAGTTTCCTAACAGAAATAAGAACAGTCGAAGAAGCTGCAGCAGCTTCTTGCTATTATTTAAAAAATATTGTTGCATTCTTCAAGCAGAAACATCTTTAACAAATCATCCAAAATAAGGCAGTATCGAGATAGGTTCATTTCACTTCTTTAAAACAAGGGAGAAAACTTCTACCCATTCCTTTTTGAGAGGGAAACACTTTCAGTCTTAACTCTTGCCATATTTGACAGTGAAACAAAACCTGATTTAATCTTCATTTTATTGTAGTTTAGCGTAGTACCTTGGAAAAAGAGTTGGTCTCCAGAAAGCAACTGAACCAGCACCAGAACACAGAATCCAAGTCAACATTTTTCAGAGGAGAAGCCTACGGTATCATCTTTCAGTCATGTTGCAAAAGTCATTGGTGCCTTCTAAACTACGTGAGTTGCTAGCAAATGAAACTTGTCATAGTCTCAGATATATCCTCAGGCCAGTTGTACGCCTATATTTATGACTTTACAAGTATCCCTACACTTTCTGAGCACAACAAGGTTCCTTTACATATCTGAAAATCTCCTTGCATATATGAAGAAAAACTCAAGGAACAGCAAAATCCACTGCAAATTATAAACTAAGAACAGTCAATGTAAATAAGGGCCTTTTGCAATTTCCCCACACTAGAGTTTAGAAAAGTAAGATGACTTAAGTAGATGAAAGAACGTGGTCAATACAGAGGAAAGGGGCAGTCAACGCAAGACAAAAAAAGGAAGCTAAAGCTATATTTGGTATTTCAAGTGACATTTGTAATTGAACTTGAACAAGGTACCACCTATGCAAGAAGTACACCATGTATATTATAATATGTGAAAACAGATTCGACACCCTTAACAATTTGTCAACATAATAATCGGGGTTTTTTTGTTTTAAAGGAAAGTTTAAAATTAATAGATGGATATTTAGAAAAATTCATTTTAAAGTGTAGTTGAAATGGATACAAATTACATATTTTTACAAGGAGTGTAATTTGAAGTAGACTTTGGAAAATTACATTTATTAACTATTTTGATTTTGTCCATTATGCACTGTTTTTGCATATTTATTTGTTGTACAAAAATTATTTTTCCAGTGGGAAAATAAAAGCATTCGGATAGTATTAAGACTGCTGAAAATAAAGAAAAAAATCTCTTAATGTTAAATTTCTTGTAGATGTTATCCATATGTGTATATAAGCAGTGCTTACATTCATCATATAACATTTGTATTAAACACCATAGAAACAGAAAAAATAGGGTGTCAGGGCTGTCTTCAAGGTAGAGGTGTTTCAGAAGAATAAAATGAAATAACAAACATTAAATTGATGTACAGAATGTATAATAGAACAAAATCAAGGAAAGTGCAAGATGACTGATAAACATCCTGTCACTGCCAAAAAAATAAATCATCAGTATTTGCTTTCCTACACCACAGGAACTGAAAGCCCTACCACAAAGCAGAATGTGCATTTGCTTAACAGCAGAAAATTATTCCAATGACAGAAAGTATTAAGTTGCTTAAGGGCTTAAGTGTGGTCAACACAGAAAAAAGACACAGGAGCCTACAAAGGGAAAGCCCAGGACTTATGATTTAGCGATCCATGTAACATCAAGAAAGATGCATATGGTACACAGAATATGAAAGGAATTCAAACATGCTCTTTTTTGCCCTTCCTAAAAATAACTTTAAAATTAGTTAAATCATCAGTAGAATATGGATAATTAAGGTCTCTGATATAATCTGTTTTCCCATATGGGGGTGGGGTACAATTTGGTTTAAAGCAAGGGCATATTTGGAAGATAAGATGGTATAACCATTCCCTGTAACTTAATTTATCTTTTACCTCCAGGTTTCTGAGATATGTATTTATACTTGATTTACAGGAATAGGTTTTTAATCATGCTACAGCCCAAAGGACAAGTGAAAGACTGAGCTTAAACCCTTCTGCTTTAAAACTAAAAATATAGTATGGGTAAATGTAGTACTTCTAAAATGAAACAGATGAAAACAAAAAGAATATAGTTTGATTTTAAAATTCCCGCCTTTATTTAGAGAGATTTATTTTAAACATTTTCATATTTTTAAATGTATATTCATTACTCCTTTAGGAAAAAAGTGAACCACAAAATGAATATGGAATTCTGATGCTTCATCAAGGAATACATTTAAATTTTTTTTAAAAATTATTTTTATTTTCAGAGCTGTTTTACATGTTCATAGTTTGTCTCTCTATTTGAAATTAAATCACTGTTTGAACAATCTGGTCAGTGTGCTAGTTAATTTGTTCTTTTTTCTAGCATATTTCACAGTGTAATAAAATATATATGATGGGATTTTTCTACAAGTTTCAGTCAAAAATGGAGGTTAAAAATCTGAACATGTGTTTTGCTGCCTTGATAGAGAATAAAAGCTGTGATAACCTTATGAAGAATTTCAACAAGAAACGACTGTGATTGCCTTGCTATTAGAGCTCATTATCATTATGATGATAACAAGACAATGGTGGATATTAACAGAAATACAGATATAAAGCACATATATTAGATCAAAAAGGCAATTATGTAACTGTATAAGAAAGCTTCTAAAAAATATTGTAGCTGGAAATACAAAAATAATTTTGTTGCATCTCCCCAAGAAATGTTGTAAATTGTTCTGCCCTGTTAATACAGAGACTTATTTTTAAACACTAAATAGGTTAAATGAAACATTGGTTACCCTCTGTGCCATCACTTACTCACAGGAAATAGAAAAGCTTAAGTTCTCCCTTACTCAGCTATCTTAGTCTTCCTTATTCCAGTGTAGGACACTGTTGGAGAAAAAAATATGCAAGTAATCTGGAAAACTCACAAATCATTGCTCATGGATATTTAATTAAATTTCAGTAAATTAAAGTAACTGAAGCTACAGTAATCTATGTGACAAACATGGTACTATAAAAGCTAGTATTAATATCTCTGAAAATCTCAACAAAAATAAACACTAATTGGTTTCTGTCACCTCCAGAAAATATACACAAACCACCAAGAAGTGAGACTGCCCTAACTGAAATTCTTAGATTACCTAGTTCTTTTTTATAGCTGCAAGACTGCAAAACAACTGAAAATCTACATAATCTACCAAACGAGCTGCATTTTTAGCTGAATCATTGCAGCACCATCAATGTGTGTAAAGAAATTGGACTTTATAGGTAGAACAAGAGATGTTTGCTCTAAAAAAAAAGCTACATTCTGGGGCTTAAGAAATCTTGCAACTTGTTCATGTGAGACCTTAGCCCAAAATAGTGACTATCTTTGGTCTTGGAGTTTTTTGGCCCCACGTGAAGTAAATACTAAATGAGGTCCTTTCTAGTTCTAGGTCTACTCCAGAAAGAAAAACAGAGGTGTTGTTTTTTTTATGATCCCATATTTTAAAACAAATCATTCTCTCTCCATGCCCAGTTTCAAAGGGCTTCGGATTTCAGATGTTTATCAATTTCTGCTGTTGCTAGAGAGAGACAATAATCTAAGAATCCTTGGCCATATAAAAGCACAGAATTTTACAGCTTAAAAGCTTTTAGGAAAGTCCAGGAACAAATACGGTCATCGTTGGTCTCCTGTTATGTTTAGTAGAAAGAGAGATGTTAAAAAAAATTAGCAGGGAAGCAAAGACTCCCAAATTTAAGGAAAAGCAAAGTAACCTCCACAACTAATCAATCAAAATTTCCTGCTTCCTATCAAACTATACAGTTCATTACAATCTTACAATTAGACATCCAGTTTTCTGGTGTCTTGATAATAAGTACAGAAGTGCTAAAAAGGTACATATATAATTTTAATATACTTTAGTAAAAACTAACTTTAAATTATCTACAAACAGTTATACAACATAATGTTTAGCATATTAACAGTTTCAAAGCACAGAATAGTTGGTTAAATATCACATTTGGGAAATAGGAAAGGTTTGGCTCTTTCTCTGAAGAGACACTTGTAAGCAGCAGAAGAAAAATGTCGAAAAAACCTACATTAAAATATAATTCTCTGTATAAGACCACTAGTATTTTTGCAATCTGGCTTTGCTTTGGTTTTCAATTCTTGGATGTAACAAAGGCATTTTTGAAAAACAGTCTATAAAAAGAAAGCACGCACAATATTTTAGATTTATCTTGTCTCTGACTCCTTATTCCCTCTTTTCTATTACATTTCAAGTAAATATTGATATGCTTCCTTACAATATTGAAAATTAATTTGAATTAAAGCTGAAATGAGATACACTGTTGATAATGCTTGCCAACAAAGAAGGTATGATGGCCTATTACAGGTGCCCAAGGCTTTTATGCAGGAGAGACAATTTAATTCATTTGCCAACTATTAAGAATCTGAAAGGTGTAATTGTAGCCAGTCTATTTGCACACCTTCTGAAATGATTAGCAAGCTTCTTAATGCCCTTGTGGCTATTCCAAGAGAAATTCAGTTGTACCTCTGCAACTTGAGGAGTTTCTCACAGCTGTATGTCAGAATTTAATGTGTATTTATTTTATCAAGGTAACAGTTATGGGCTATCCTTTCTACAGAGGAATTAGAACTATTGATTCAAAGAATCTTTTAAACAAAAAAAGCTGATCTAGATACCAGTTATTACAAAACAAGGAGCTCCTTCAAAGCCATGTGTCTGGTAGGACAGATAAAACATGATAATTAATGACAAACACAGCCCAATAATTACTGAAGAATAAACTCACCACCTCCCCCCCCCCCCGCCCCCCCCCAAATATTGTTGTTTCCATTTTCAAATACAACAATTCAGGAATGTATCAACAGAAATCAGGACAACCACCATCTCAATCCTCTATTGTTTTCCAGAGAAAGTTTTTTAAACACATTGCATTCTTTAGAACATTTCTATCCCCTGTAGACTTAATTCCTGTGTGTCAGAATGTCTCAAAAACATCAAGGACATATTCAATTTGCAGCTGAATCAGCAAAGGATTCTTCCAATAACTATCATGCAAAGAGTTAAATACCTGTCTTAATACAGAAAATATTTACCACTCCTTAACATACAACAGATTATAAATTGGTACAATTAAGGTTTCCACTAACAGGGTTTCCTATGAATCAAAAAGGTATTATATTTTAGAAAATACTGCAATTTGTGTACTATCCCTCAATGACTGTTTCATGCCTTGATTTGGAATTAAAATCCAGCTCCAGTCAGGCTCATTAAAAAAATCTTTCAAATACAGAATGCAAGTTCTAACAGGCAATTCAGATTTATTTGAGACTAAAATGCAAAGCAACTATCAGCTAAACCAAAACAGCATGCCTTGTTTGAAAGACTATGTCTACACACTTGAAGATGCAAACTCCTAAAACTGAAATCTCTTTTTTCTGATTTCCTCTGGATCTCTTCTAGAAGTTTAAGCAAAAACCCATACTAAATAGCAAAACACATGCTGAATTTACTTGTCTCATCAATTCGGTCTGCTTCCTTCACAAAGAAAATCAAACTAAATCACCCCTTTTTCTCAGCTTGTTAGGTTGAAGCTCATACACACTAGTGGCAAATTTTTACCCTCCCTAGACCTAAACCAGATATTTCTTCCTGCCTGACAAAAGAAACAAACTAATTTCAATAAATTAAAATGTATGTATTTTTCATAAATCATGCTCATTGGCACACCTTTATTTACAACTTCTATTTTCAATCTTGTAAGAGATTTTTGCCTTGCCAAAGATGTGGGTGAGAGATAAGATACAAGTTCATAAAATTTTGTCTGTTTTAGAAAAGATGAATCTATCCATAGTAGCTCATGCACTCAACTTAGAAGTAACATGTATCTTTAGATTACCTATAAGCAAAAGTTATAGCAGCTACAGTTCCTTAAAGGGCTATAGTCGATAAAAACCCACTTATTAACATTTCAATCTGTGGTACATTACTTCTACCTATATGACATAAAGCAAAGCATTAACTATTTTATGACTTTATGAAGTGGTATCTTTTAATGATCTTTTATTTGAAATCTCAATTATTTTTCACTGATAGAAGTTTTAATAAACTGCTCTTATGAATCAGTTTGGAGACTTGTGAAATCTGGGTTCAATTGCCAGCTTTCTCTCTCTTAAGGCTTCATTTGTGAAACTGGTATTCAGAACAGTAATACCATTTAAAGTGGAAAAAATTTAAACTTGAAACTTTGATTTTTGTAAAACTGTTTTATGTAACTATAACAATACCTTAGTATAGATACTTTAACAGGTATCTTTCCTTATTGAAGATTTAAAACTTTTGTTATGCAGTTTTCTTGCACATTGACTTGATTTGCTGACAAATTCAAAACCAGGGACAGGCAGTTACCCTATTTTCTCTCCATGTATAAGAGACAGCTGAACTAAAGACAGAAAAGTCACAGCTGCAGCCAAGAAAAATCATGAATGTAATTTTTCTTATGTGATTTTACACCCTGCAAGCAATAGGTGCCTTCCATGTCTTCAGGGAATTTCAAGGAATTTACTGCTTAATTAAAAAGGCACTGGAAAAACATTTTAATAGTCCTTGCAGCAGGGAGCAAGACATCATCTCTCTAGCTGAATTCTCTATCTACTTGACTTGTGAGCTGTTGTGCTCCTGCATCTGCAGGCCAGATGAACTGTGTGCTCTGCACGAAGATTGAAACACTGTCATTGAGTGGATCTGGGAGGGCTCCTCCCCATCCACACCAGCGCCTTCTCTCCTGGATCAAGCATTCAATAAGGAAGTGAAAGAGATGGCTTTGAACTCTGGAGTCCAAGAAGAATTAAACCTCAGCTCTACATACCCCATATGAGTGTTGCTACCATCCAGATCACTGTAACAACAGACTGACCTTTCTCTCTTGTGTTACTGTGCTCACTGCAGAGGATAATTCCATGGAAACATATCAGACTTGCTCAAGGCATGGCTACTTGATCATGTCCCCATATCAAGTATTACCATTTATATCTCCTTCAGAAAGTTATATTAAAATGTGAGAATGCAAACACATAACAATAATTTAGATAATAACATTGGTTTAAGAAATGCTGTTCAAGCAGAGGGGATATGCTTAAAACTACAGCATAAAATCTTTAGATGAGGCTTTAATGAGTTGGGAACAGAAAGCTGTTTCCCAGCACTTGGCAAACAGGTGACTGACAAGAATTTCAATTTTGGCTCTAATACCTCACACTTTTTTTCTTCCTCGTGGAGGTATCAGGAAATCTCAGGTAGGCAATACAGGTCAAGGCATGATTCATAACAACATCAAGCACAAAGTCCTTGATCTTATCAAGCAATAATCTCATTCTGAATTTGTATTTAATTTACCCAAGCTGTGTCTATAAAGTTTCTGAGTAATCAAAAGTATTTACAAGGATCATGACAAATGAAGTCAGCATCCTCACAGCAGGCCAGTATAACATTTTTTTTCTTGCATCTGATTGAAGTAACTTGACATGTAAAAATACACATTCTTCCAGCTCAGAAAACAAATGCACTTCAACAATGTCAGATTCAAAATGAAATAGAATATCAAGATCATGTTGGTGCATCAAACCTACAGCCCAAACCAAAATGTACATATTTATTGTCTTTGATCATAGTTACTGTATTTGAATAAAACGGATCCTGCCAATAATGCACATTAACCTGAGAGTATGTGCTATGAAACTACCTTTACCAAGAGGCCCAACAGATGTCTTCAGATGTCTCAAATATTTTGGTCCACTGGATATGAATTCTCCTTTTAAATCACCGCATTATCATAAGAAATAATTATGTAAGGATTGCTTAGGGTTGTACTTAATGTTGTACTTAAAATGAGCTATCTAGTTTGTACTTCCAGACATAACTTAGGACAAATTAGGCTGCAGTTCAGATACAGGTAGTTGAGAAGAGTGTGACTGGCAACACCCTTTTATTCCCAAAGATGAAAAAATTTTAATCCCTAAAGACAGTTCGGTGATAACTAAACAGTTCCAATATCAAGAGCTACATGGGAATAACACCTATTCTAGAGAATGCCCATTTGGCAATATATTGTAATTACAGCCGCTCTCATTGGCAACATCCAGCATTTAGTGTACTAAAAATCACTCATAAACACACAAAGCTTGAAGCCCTGAGGCAAAGAAGACACAAGAATTCTTATGGTACTGAATGGGAAACATTACCCCTATCAAAAGATGCATAATTTCAATACCCTGGATTCTGAAAAGAGAAAGAAATAAAACTATAATGTTGCTACTGTGTAAGACAATTCACAATGAAAAAACCCACACAAAAAAGTCTGTATTAATTTCCCAGAAACTTATCAGGAAGGGAAAACATTCCAATTTTGGAGAGACCTTCTAAAATGTTTAATCAGTAGTTAGGACTGGACTTCTCAGATAGTGGAGATGAGCACCTCTAAAGAAATGTACAACCTCTAACTAAAGGAGTAGAGTAGATCATAAACATAGATATTAATCGCAAGATGAAATGGTTCTTTTGATTTAAGGCTTGCTATCTGACAAAGAGCAGCAGTGAATAATGCCACACTGTACACAAAGGATAAAATTACTATCGAATACAGGCCCTGGATCCCTGCCAGTGTCCCAAAGTTGAGATGTATTAACTCTGATTGGATCTGACCAGACAGGGACTGCTTACTGCTCCTATTATTTTTTATTGCCTTCCTTTGTGCCACCACAATAATAAATACCTTGTACTACCTAACGCACACTATGAATATGATAGTGTTTTCCCACTGAATAAATTTTCCAGTGCCTAGATCAAAGAAGTACTTACATGCACAAGTGCAGAAAACTACTTCTCAGATAATAACCCACTATAAACCTTGCCTGATTTCTTAACTGAGTCATATGTGGCTATTTTCATTGGAAGTGTCAGAAATAAAACTGACTACTCTACAGATCCAGAAGCATCACAAACTTGGCTGACCAGAATGTTTCAGGGACTACCCTCTACTCAAACTCATTTGCAGTTTGTAAAGTATATGTCCCCATGCCCCTGTCCCTAGATGACCAAATCCAGTACATATATCCAGTACAAATCCAGTACGATGTGCATAGAACTTCAGCTTTTGTTCAGAATACAGAAGGGAAAGAATGATGCTGATTTCTTTCTAATCTACAGTAAATTAGGAAGTAAATAGACAAGACAGAAGAAAAATTGGGATCAGAGACATGAACCTAAAAACCTCTCACCAGAAGATGTTCATCTCTGTACTCTAGGATATTAAAGCCGTGATAGCCACAGTATATAATATATATAATCATATTACATCGTATTCTTTATATAATAGTCTAGGAGTTGGGACAACTGGTAATAACCAGGAAATCGCTCACATCTTGTTAGTTAAAAACCAGCTCTTATCTCCTAGGCAAGTGATCTAACCACTATGTTGGTTGTGGTCATGCCTGTTCCTCCTGAAGGTGTCCAGTTGTAGAGTCAAATCTCCATGATTCACAGGATAAGAAATAAAAATAAATAAAAACTAGAAGATTGAATTTGTAGATAAGTGAGTCTCTGCTCCAAATATTATGACTATTACCCAGTGACTTGATACAGTAAAATCCATATGGAATCTTTTTGTGAATCTGTCCACAGGTTACAGGACTCTTCACACAAAGGCCACAGTATTTGGAATAACACATTTTCACATTTTGATGACTCTTACAAGTCACAGAACAAAGTAAATAAGGTATCTCTTTACTGAGAAATTTTTTAGCTTATGAAGATTTGCCATGTCCTATGACCAGAGCTGGGTAAACACAAGGGAAGAAAAATCCACAAATACTACTGGGGAAAACCCCCACTGACTACTAGCAGCACTGCTTATATTTGCCCAGTTGTAAACATTTAAATTTATTGAGGTTTACTGGGAAAAAGGCTGCATAATGAAGAAGCTCATAAAAGTTAACAAAAACAGGAGTTCAACAGAATATCCCATTTAACAGTTGCTTTAATGACAGCTCACACTGAGCATTGTACATATAATATCATGCTTGTGACCCAACTTTTTTTTTTTTTTTTTTTTTTAGGGTCAAAGATGAGTATTATGTAGGGTTTAGACTTTTTTTTCTCCCCATGATTTAACTATTCTATTTTCTTCTTTGGTTGGCAGAGGTTCATTGAGTAACTCTTATGCATGTCCACCCTAAATGAAAGGCTTTTTAAAAGTAAAAGGCCTTGCAGAACATTCTAAAGATGTTCACAATGCTCGGCAACGTGCCAAGTTACCTAACCCTTTCTGAAAAGTTCTGATACAGCCAAGTCCTTTCAAAGGGAAGGCTTCCTCCCCACTTTTCTCAGAAAGAATCCTGAACACTAACTGTGTACTCACGCAAGAGTTACACAGTTGGTTCAAAGGTCAAACTTTGCCCCAAGACAAGACTAATTCCAATAGCTGTTTTCAAAATTAGGACCAAGCCTGTTGACTGGCACTGCACGCTACCAGGTGCAAAACAAGAGATTTATATATGTTTAGATGCTAATAGATAACTTAGCTTTGAAGACAGCAGGACACCTCCTCTTTCATTCGCAACTTCACGCTCTGTGCATTAGAATTATCTAATAATGACTGTAGGGGTTATCAAGTCCAGCTTCCCTGCCAGGAAGAAGAGGTGATAGTCCCAGAAAAAACTAGAAAGGAAGAAGTAAAGGCTATTTGGCCATTCTAAGTCTATAAGGTAGTCAAACACGATTTGAAAGTTCAGTGTCACTGTGATAAAGAGGAGCTGGTCTCTTTAACAGAAGGTTGAGACTTTGTCTCCAGCTCTTCACAATCTTTCCCTCCCTGGCCCAGGCATTAGTCTCGCTCCCATGCAAGCGGAGCCAGCTGTTCTTCAGCCAGTAGCTGGTTCTTGCAGAAATTCTGACTTCCAGCGGTGGCACAGAAGTGCACACACCATATGTTCTTTGGACATTTATTTATAGTTTTTATCTGATAGAGCTGGGCAATTATAAAGACATAATGATAATTTGTGAACAGAAAAAAGGGCTTCTCCTATTTAAATTTTTCCCAGGAGAGAGCGGAATACAAATGCCATCTACTTGCAGCAGGCAATTCACGAACATGCTGCCTAAAATGCGAACAAACTATATGAGCAAATATCAGCAACAAACTAATCAAAATCATGACCTATTTATGGGTTGATTATAATAACAAAAAATGACTACAAATAAGTGGAGGGTAATTTGTTAACCAAATAAAGTGCTGTGATTCTCACATATAAATTGCTGTCAATGAATAATTTAACCAGCCCTAGTTAAAGCCATCTATTTATTAAGAAACCTCTTTAGCACTCTCCAACTGGAGCTGACAGAATGATTTATATCTACACACGGTGATAAAGCCAAGGGAAATCTGTAATACTGGACATTTTAAATGCTGGGTTTGATTCTCTAGAGCTCTATAGTATCATTTATAACTATGTAGCCTGGACGTTAGACATGACCATTCTCATTTGGTAACATTTTAAAGCCACTTTGCCCAGTACAGATGACACAATACACAAGGCAGTGGCAAATCAACATTTCTGACTTTAAATAACATGGTAAAACAGCTATGGTTTACACTATCCTTCGTTGTCTTTAAAGATATTCTACATGGAAAATAACATAAATATTCTAGCAGGAATATAGCAAGCATTCTTAGTAACATTAGCATAAATCCCAGAGTGAACATTAGACTCTTGAAGACAAAGCCATGCAATCTTTTAAATCTTTTTTCAAACTTCACAGCAAAACTCTTCCTGGAAAGATTAATAATATAAACAAAGTATTCATTCAGCTAAGGTGAATGAAGTAGTGGTCATTGCAAAAGGAGCAGAGAATTAGGTTATTAATTTTACAGTTTACTGCTTGATTTTTCTTAAAGCAAATGTTCAAGATCATCATGTTGCTGTTAGGATTGGTGTCTTCTAACATGTACCAGTTTTAGACAGCAGAGTAACTGATGATTGTCCTTGCTTCAAGCCTCTTACAATGACATTGCATAAGGCCAGGAGGATAACAAGTTTCAGGGAAGTAGTTTTAAAACCATTGCAGGGGTGCTTTACAACTGTGTAAAAGGACACTATACCTTTGTCAAGGAAAGGCACAAGAAACAAAGCAATTCTGTTTTCTGTTACAACGGAGAGAAATAGTTTTAAAACGTGACAACTGCCTGCCACAGTGTACATGCCCCATTATCCATCTGCACTCTGATTTACCTGTTTCTCTGTTTTTGAACTAGAAAGTATTAATACATACAAAGTATCAATACATACAAATAGATACCTATCACTTTGACACTTGACTTGTGACTCAAATTACAACCTCTTTGATCTTTATTATTATTGCTTTTATATTGTAATTTCTAGTCTAAAAAGGTGCTTCTCAAAGTAAGAGAAAAATCTAGCTCCTTTCTACAAAAATTATCTACAGATTACTTCTAATAACCTCAACACACTTGATATAATACAGTCAGAAATAGCAACAAATTGGAAAAAATGCAGTCAATTTAGGCTTTGTTGCTCTCTTCACCATGTATGAAATGCATATAAGCATATATTTTTACTTATAATTTTAAGGTTGGTAACTTAACATGTACTACATATATTATGACACCATGCACATAAAACTGTGAAAGCTGCACACTTTGATCAGAAGCTGTAGTCTGCCAGGAAAATGACAATATTTCATCTGAGATTTCTTACCAAAAACATATACACAACTTTTTTTTTTTTGTTAAGACCTTGGGGTTGTTCCCTAGCAAAAAGTGTGGCATACTGATTACAAAAACAAAAGGAAAAAGAACTCTAACAAAAATCACAGTGGAATCAAATTGTGCACTACTTTGCTTCAATTTACTCCCATCTAGTATGACAAGCACCAGAAATACAAACTGTTTTGATAGCATTTCCAAACTGAGTTTCATGCATACTTCCAAATCTGTTCATGAGGTTGTGAGTAGTTTCTGAATAATCTAGAGCACTGAGGCTTCATGAGAAAAATGTTACATTTGTGGAGATTTACTACCTGTTATAACCTTTCTAAAGGCAAATGTTTGAAAAATCAGTCTGCATTTTCAAAAAATATCTTTTGAAATTTCTTTGTGAAACCTCTCCACTTCTTCGTAACAGTTGCTGTATGTGTTTCATTAGAATTATTTTTATCATTACTGTCTGCATTGCTAGAGAATAATGATAATTCCTCCCTCTTAAGAGGGAGGAAAACCACTTTCTAGAACTTTTTGGAAAGGGAAGTTCAAAACCTGTTGTAACATCCTCCAGTCACCTTTAAGCCTCAGATAAAACCTGGCTTTATGGCATAAAAATTCAGGTTCAGTTCAGTGAACAACCCACCCAGACACATGAAATGTAGCCAACAATAAATCTTTCTTCAGGTTTCATACTCTATTTGTAAGTGAGCCATACCCAGCTTCATCAATGCTAAACTATAAATCCCAATAATCAGGATCCACCACTGGGCATATACCCTTTCTACTCAGGATATTGAGGAAAAAACCTCTGTCCACAGAGGGGACATATGCTGTCCAGTGGGACTGAAGAACAGAGAAAACATGGGAATTTTTCCAAGTAATTTTTAAAATATGTCCTTCAAGTTTCTTTTCAGACAGTGCAAATATTACCTTTTCTGAACTCCCAAGAAACAGCAACCAGAAACTGTTTTTAGAATACTCTCAAACTAGACACAATACCAAATAATTTTCTTGTTCATTCTACTAAATCAACACATTTTGCAACAGTCCTCTAAATAAGGGCTACTTCCTCTTGCAGCATCCTGTTTTCTGAAAAACACTTTGAAAACCTTTTGATATTGCCAAAGTTTTTAACTATGGAACACCTGGGCATTCAAAATGAAAGGGAGAAATAAAAGGGAGAAAAAAGATGGGAGGGGGAAAAAAGGGACAAAAGGGAAGGAAACAAAACTATGGCACATATAGCACCATTTTGCTTGGATTTTCTTCTAATGAAGCAGTCTTTTAAACTTGAAAAGTTGTCAGAATTTTGGGTTGTTCTCTAGCTTGCTCCGCTTGTAACTTATTATTATAGGTGATTTTTAGTTCAGAACTTCTGTGAATGCTTTCCTTGACTTTCGTTTCTGAATCACTGAAAATTGTTTTAGGGATCTCTGCCTGCATAAAGCCAGCAGCACTGCTGTAGCTCTAAGCAACAGAAACTGTGCAGGAATTGATATATCCCTTCATTCCGTGCTAGAAGTGAAAGATTAAGATGTGTTTCCAAAGTACTAAAGTATATTTTTGATATGAGTAGTAGCTGTTAAATCCCAGCACATTGGACTTTCCTACCAGAATGATAACTTGGCAAAGGTTTAGGAAATGAAGACTGTTGACACAGCATATTAATGCATTTGTTTGCTTACTCCCAGTCTCTCCTCAAGTAATATCGTATCTATTTAAGGTTTAACAAAATTAGATTACACTTTTATACTGTCAGGGTTATTCTCCTCTGTAATATTTGTAATCTAATAACAGGGTGGATAGGTAAGTGAATGTGAGGGGAGGAAGAGAGAATTCTCTCTTAACTACCGCCCATCTGCTTCAAAGAATGGGATTTTTGCTTTGAGTAACAAAGACAGCAGAGCATTCATTTGTATTCAATCCAACCCATATGCCTACCTTTCCACTGAATCAGCTTTGTGCATTTTAAAAGACAATGTTTGAAAGAATGTTGCAATGAGTTATAACTACAAAAGTTATGCAGAGTACAACTCACACAGCATGGGTTGTATGCATCCCGCTTTACACCACTAGGTGTACATTGCTTACTGCCTGTACTTACGTTAGAGTTGAATGCACTTTCCTTTCGGCAGCAGAAAGTACAATGACTTCTATTATCACAGGGTTGAGTGAAAATGTAATTTAACCCAACCAATTTGCACATTGTACTGGCATACAAAAGACAAAGATAATTTAGGTTGGGAGGGACATCAGGAGGTCTCAAGTCCAACCTTGGGCTCAAAGTACAGACTGGGTTGCTGTCTGGTCTTGAAAACCTCCAAGGATGGAGACTGCACAACCTCTCTGTGAAAACTGATCCACTGCTTGACTGTTCTGAGCGAAAAAGTTTTTCTTTATATCCAGTGTGAAACTCTCTGACTATTGTCTCTTGTCTTCCCACCATGCACCACTGTGAAGAGCCTGGCTCTGTCCTCCATGTAAACTCTCCATAGGTATTTGCAGGCTGTTACTAGGCCCACCATGGACCCTTCTCTCCTCTAGGATGAACAAGCTCCCCCAGCTTCTCCTCCTAGGGCATGGTGCTCCAGCCTCCAACAGAAGGTGGCTCTCCGCTGAATTTGCTCCATTTTATCAACGTCCTTGTATTGAGGGGAGGTTAAAACTGCATGTGGTCTAAAGCGTGTTGAGTATATGGGGATAAGCTCTTCTGATCTACTTCTCTAAGCTCTTCTAAGCTCTTCCAAGCTCTTCTAAGCTACTTTTAAGCTCTTCAGATCTACTGGCTATGTTCCTGTTAATACAGCCCAAGACACTGTTGGCCTTCTTTACGGTGAGGGCATGCTCTTCGCTCATGTTCAGCAGAGCTGTTTCCTAGACAGTCAGTCCTCAGTCTCAATCATTGCATAGAGTTAGTCTTTCCCACATTTGGGACTTCATATTTGCACCTGTTGAATTCCATGAGGTTCTTGCTAGCCCATCTTTCCAGCATGTCTAGGTCCTTTGGACAGCAGCACTGTCCTCCAGTGTAACTACTGGTACCCCAGTCTGGTGTCATCTGCCCGCATGATAAGAGTGCACTCTTGTTGCCTCCTCCAGGTCACTGATTAAAATGTTAAACAGGACAGTACTCTGTTCCTTACCACTTGTATACACCCCATTAACAACTACCCTCTGAGCCTGACATCCAAGCAGGTTTTATATATCCAGTTGTCCACCCATACAGATCATATATCCTAATTTGGATTTATAAATATTGTGGGAGATGGTACCAAAAGTCTTGCTGAAGTTGAGGTACTACTCTCTCCTCATGCATAAATCCAGTCATTTTATCACAGAAAGTAATCAGGTTGGTCAGGTGTTGGAAACCCTTGGGAAATCCATGCTGAATGTTCCAAAACACCTTCTCCATCACACATCCACAGAAGTGTGCTCCAATGATGTGCGCTTCTTAATTTTCCCAGGGACTGAATGCAGACCAGCCTGTTGTTCTCCAGACCATTCCACTGGGTTTTTGAGGGTCGAGCATTGTGGCAAAAAATTATCTCCAAATTTAATTTGTCACCACTTTTAATAATGCAAGAAAATTAAATTAGAAAAGATACGATAATGACAACCTCTCTCGTCTGGTAGTAACTGTAACCCCACTCTTCCACCTCTTCCAGACATACACATGCTTTATGGTGTTAAGAGCTTGAGGCAGATGACATTGTATGTGGGAGTAAGGCTGGACACTAGAGGAATTCAAAATTATTACACTTAGTCTGCTTCCAAAGTTATTGTTTATTTTCAAAGTTAAGGCTGCTGCCTTTTAGTTTCTGTTGTTTACAGAAGCAGTGGTGTTTTCTCAGTAATCTTTTATCACATGCAGTTTAGGATGCAAACTCAATGCTAACTGCTCCACAGCTTCTACAGAAGCAAATATAGGAACATGAAGAACTAAGATGCTGCATCATTACCAATATCATGAAATTAAAATTATGACCTGCACCTCAAAGAAGGTAAAAAACTGCCTTTCTCCTCAAATCATAAGATTTTAAGTAAATGACACTGTTATTTGCTGTCTTGGGATTTTTAAACTACCTGTATGCACTGTAGATAATGTATTTATATATAAACGTGGTAATTTCAAAATCTACCAAAAAGATAATTTTTCTGAAAAGTGAATATTAATATTTCTTGGAAAATAAAGCTTAGTACTTATACTCAGTTGGGGCGGAGTGGAGAAGAAACCACAAAATCCACTGCAATTCAGTGAAATAGAAGTGAAATTGAATTGGCTATTTCAGGAAAACTTCAAGAATACAATAATGTAACCTGGGGGGGTTTATTATATGGTTTCTCACACTTATAAAACATACACTGTGTGATTACATAAAAGCATGTGCTAGAGTCAGACTAAAGATTCAGCTAAGGTAGTATCCATGAATGACCAAAGCCAGAGGTACAGAGAACGAAAGTGGAAGGCAAGCATACATCATAAAAAGTATAGGAGCAGTATCTTTCTACCAGCAAGAAAGATGCATGAAAAGAACCTAGAATCTTTACTGATGACAATTTATTAATGAACTATGAAAAGTAAAGCTTTAGATCCTCACTTACTGAATCAAACATAAAAGGCAACACAGTAAGGGAAACTGAAGACAATCAGAATTATGACAAATGGCAACATTCTTGGTGCTGCCATTATAATGTAAATATCCCACAATGCAGTGATAGTCTCTTCATATAAAAATATTCAGTACATGTTTCTGTAATTCAGTTTCTGTCAGGAGACTTCTACAATACAAACAGCATTTAGCATTGGCATGATTTCACTTCAAATGCTATGATTTACCAACCAGTGGGCTGTTTTGACTAGAATTAGTCAAATCCGAGCACAGTTTTAACTTATTAAAAGCTTTTATATTATTGCCTGTCTTTCAAGAAGCACAATGAGAAAGCTACAAGGATAATATGCAGAGAAATACTGTCTCACCCGAATGCGGCAAATTACTATAAAACTTCTTCAGACTCAAAAGAAGCAATCTTCTCTGAAAAATGGTATCATATTTTTAAGGGAAAATAAAATCATATATTGGATCACAATGCGTATTTTTCTTGGGCTCTTGATAAATAAGTTATAGAATATACAATTGTCATTAGTAAATCATAATTTTAGGAATTAAAAGGATTGATCCAGTTTCTACTGTATCAATCACAATTTTGGAATGTACTTCATAGATTGCAAGATCAAATAAATAAGATTAGGATTTCTTTTTTCCCTCTGGTTGATCAACAGATTCTTTCCCTAAATTTATTGTATTTGGTGCCTACTCACTGTGAGACTATGCACATTAATAAACAATTGCTTTGATGAGCTATTGCCTACTAATGTGCATAGGACTAAGTATTTAAGAACTACCCTAAATTTTATGCCATAAGGCTCTCAACAGTTTATTCCAACCTAGTATTTCAGTCTCAGCTGGGGACATCCTTGTTCTGCAAAAACTGTTCTCTGACACCCTCTCTATTTTTAAGAAGCTTGAAATTTTGAACCAAGAAAGCAATATTTCTAACCAAGGCAATTTTAGGTGGAGGATTATTTTTCTTTCATTGCTAAGCTCACATATAAATGGGAAATAATAAGGCAGGGTGTAAAACTGCATAATGAATGACTTAAAAATGAGTCGAAAAGGAAGGATAATAAAATATTTGTGAGCAAAAAAGTCAGAAATAGCAATAGCAGTAATTGCATTTGCCATTTGTAGAGTTACTTCTATCTCAGAGGATCCTAAACTATCTTATCTTTGTGAGATTGTACCCTGAAGTACATAAAAAGAATAAAAGACAGAGAAACTTGCGAAGTCCTGTTTGTAGAATTTCCAACCCTTTGCTTCCTCAAGAGTACGTAGGCTTCATACCTTCAAAGCCAAACAGGAAACGGACACCATAATTTGAGTTCACAACATGATACAAAGACATTGCAGACTGCTGAATTCATCTACTCAGAAAACATAGAAGGTAGAATTAGTGCTGTCAAAGAGGCAAAGCTGTTGTTCAAGGTGCACTACGCATATTTCATAACTGATTCACAGAACATTAAAACTCATAGACCTCATAAACTTTTGCAGTTATCACAGCAATGCAGAGTTCATACCTGTGGCAAGATAGATGATATGAAAAAGCATGTCCTTGCCCTGCACGACATCCACAACCACATGGGAAAATCGGCTGTTGTCTTCCATGAAGTAAGGAATTGGAATAACTGGTTGAACAACCTCATGCATTAAGAAGAATTTTTGAGCATCTTGAAGATTTCTCTCAGTCAGATTTACATACAAACCCTGGTCCATGGTGCCACACTGTAAACACAGAGAAGTAACATTACTATATGCATCAACAATAACAACAGATTTACTCTCTGATTTACAGCACAAGAAAATAAAAACCAAGTGTATATGTTGTAGTGACACTGTGGAATTCCACTTTCAGGTCTCATTTTGGTGCTGACCAGGCTGTCCACACAGTGACTGAGGAAGCTCCGCTTTCCTGAGGCAGTACTATGGAGGCTCCCTAACTCTGAACAATATGGGAGGGCACCAGACTGACCACCACAAGTGGGCTATAGTAATATTTTGCTATACCCTATGTTCACAGGGCAGGAAGGAGAAAGACTACCATCCAACAAACCACAGAATTTTCTGACTAGTTTTCTTTATAATTTACACAGACACAGTTCTAAAGATAACAAATTTTCAAAAGAAATCCCATGTCCCACCATAGCCCAGGTCTGACAAAAATCCCAGGTGACAGCACCACACAGAGTTTTAGCAGCTACTTCAGACCCCCTATTTACTAGCCAAGAATGGACAACGCAGAGCTCTAACTATAAAGTGTTATCCACAGCAAAGACATTTTTGCTTTGGAACTGACTGTATTTTATATCTGAAAACTGTACTCTTTCCTTACAGGAAAGCATTCACTAATTGCACACACAAATTTCAACCACAAATAAATGAAGCAAAATAACTGGCAGTTAATTTTAGCATCTTTGTTTAAGTCTTCAACAGGACACAAAACAGAAAGCTGAATATGTAAACATCCACATTTACTCATGCATAATTGCATCAGAGAAGTAAATCAATACTTCACAACATTTATCAAATATGCTGGTGATGTGAAAGACATACCTAAGTCATATTTTTTTGCTCTATTCTACTATGTCATAAATTATGCCATGAATTACAGCATGAACAAAGTAATACAGTGTGCAAACACCTAACAGTTATTTTTTCATTACTGCCATGCTTTCAGTCTGAAATTAAGTGATCATTCCAAATCCAAAACTCAAATAAATAATTTCATAATGAGAGATCATATGATGAGGAAAGACAGTTAAGCAACTGGCAGGAAACAATTACTTGCTCTGTGAGCACCCTGCATGACATGCCAGTGAAAAAAATAAACCATGCCAAAGAAGAATTTCTCTGAATCTATCAAACAGGGAAGATTCCAGCTGGAGCGCTCCCGATACACTGAAATACACATGGTCCTTGGTCTTAGGATGGAAATTGTCCTGTGTAAAGAGAAAAGCAACAATCTCTGGGGAAAACCAGTGTTCCTCAAAACTGAGACTCCGATAGTATTCTAATCTGGAAAATACTTCATCAATATAATTCAGTCTTGGCAACACAATGTCTGATGTAACTATTACTACATAGCAGCAGCCTTCTTTCAAATCACATAGTTCTGTCTGTTATTGCTGGGTAGGTAAATACTGTGAGGATAAATCTACTGCTGAGACTACACAAACAGAACTCCTGATATTTTATCGTAAGGACTCTACAAAAGAAATGTCCTTCCGTCTGGGAAGGAAACTAGTGACTCAGCCAATGAATATATTCCATCTATGTGAACTATGTACTCTAAAGCACCATCAAGTTAAATAAAAGGGTTACACCTAGCTCTAAGCATTAGACTAGCTTCTGGTATACACCGCTGCTGCAGTTACGGAGCAAGAAATCTAACAGAAAGTTCAACAGAACGAAAGATAGAACCTGCAAAAGAACAGAAGTTCGACATCACTAATCATACCTAGAGAGCAGTTAATGACAATTGGCTTTAATACTGCGTGTAAAAGGCCACGTTACAGCTTTTAACACTAGCATGGGCCTACAAAGCTGTTGCTCAATGAGATACGATACAACAGTTACCACTGTTGTAAACTGGATGAAATAACAGCCATATTAAAATCAGCCAAGCGATCCAAGCAAGAAATTTCTTCAACACCTCAGTCCTGACTGGGATTTAGAGATGAGCACCAACAGTAGAGACTTAAACTGTTTTACACAGCCACCAGGCTGTCACCTTTGTTTGTATGTACCATTCTGTATGGGTGCTCTCACAATAATTATCAACACATTAATACAAGATCTGTAGGGAGAGGTTAATAACTTCTATTGGACTTGCTCACCTAGTCAGAAAGAAGAAAAGGTTTTTACATACAGGTCTTTCTTTAGGCTTTCTTCTTCAAAAATTTAGCCTCACTTAGATCCTCTTACTGTCACTATTTTGACAATACAAATATTTCTACAATATGTAAAAAGCTATATACAAATATAGCCCTCTTCTGCTATGTGGCTTACTTAAATGTGTCTTATCACTTGGGGCTAATGCCAAACGTAGTATTTAGGAAAGGTAATGTGGCTTTGGCCTGTAACTCAGAGCAAATTCAGTGCCTTATTTTCCTTCATTTGCATAAATCAGGAAGTAATTAAAATTACCTACAATCCCAAGTGGGTGATTCTGTTTCATGTTTGCAAAGATCTCATGACTCTTACAAGATAGGGAAGGCTGTTATAGGAGCAGCACTGAACTTGTGAAACTGCACTGAGATTAAGGGAAGGTGAAAGGTGGGTAAAGGTGAATACACTTAAGTATCTTGATGAAAAGCTATTGTAGTTAATCACTAAATTAATGCTGTTTTCCTTTCCATTTCCCTTGCTAGAATCTCACTAAAGTTGTCCTAGTAGGAGTGGTGACTATGCAGAAGAAGAAAACAATGCGTATGTGCTCACCTGAAATACCCTTTTCTTTTTGTAGAAAGTTCCACTGAGTGACCCACCTTGGACTAATTAGTTTTACACTGTCAGCCAACTGCAGATTATTACACCCTCTGAGGCTGACAAGCTCAAATGAGGGGCACACTATGTCACAAATTCTTTTAATCGGACTCTTAAGGGAATATGGACCACTTTGCACAGGAAAATATAAAAAATCCTGACCACTCCTCATTTACATCCCCCCACCTTCTTTTTTTCTGTCAGACCGTGTTCCCTTTTCAGGCTCTAAGAGCACAAATACAATGTAAAAGAGTATAGCAGTTTGATCATACTTCAGCCAGGAATTAATGTTACCTTGACAGGTAACTGTAGTGTTTCATTTTGACAGAAGATTGAAGTTAAGACTTTTTTCTTCTACCCTTCAAAGCACATCTGCTTTCCAACCCAAATTATTTCATGGAAGGATAAAATAAACTGTGTTGAAATACGGGGACCTCTTAAGCCTTTGTGTGTGTGTGTGTGTGTGTGTGATTTTTTTAAGATGTTAAGCTATAACATACTACAAAACTGGACTTATTTACCGTGAACCATACAGCACTTTGAAGAGAACTCATGTAAACAATTGTACTTCTCCCATGTATCTGTACCTGAAAATTAGGGTTAGGATTGGGATACGGAAGCCAAGCCGAACGAGAGTTTTCCTGGTATTTGAAGGGTCCATTAAAGGCCTGAGTTATGGCACTCAGGTTAAAAACACAAACTGCTGAGGCTGCTATGCTGTTCCTGCAAAATAAATACAAACATTAACCTAAGTAATAACATTAAGAAGTCCATTTGCTGAAAAATAAATAAAAATGACAATAACTCTCCAATTCTGCAGGTAATTAACAAAGCAGATATGATCAGCCAGAAGATGATATCTCAAGATATTGATATATTATGTGCTGATTTAGGCACAGACATTGGTTTTAAAATTTTTGTCAGCCTTGCCAAGTAGCTGGTGTGGGAGAAACTCAGAGCTTCCTACCTTCTGCTGCTGCTGTAATACCTCAAGGCTTTACTTCCACACATAATCACATGCATTAGGGACACCCTTCTTCTAGTTACAAAGTTCAGGATGAAATTATTCACAGGGCTCATTAATGTTTCTTCTATACAACAAATGGCAGCACTACTGAAGTAAGGATTTTCAATGTTTGGTACTATCTCTAGACCCTACAGAACCCCTGCTAAGACACCTCCACAAAAATCCTGTCTTCCAGGAGATGTTGCACAGCGATAAGAATGCAAGTTCCAGAAACCCATCAAGAGAAAACAACTTGGACTGCATACTTTACAAGATATCCTGGTAGAGGAATAAACAGAAATAAACAGCAGCCAGGCAAAACATACAATTTCCTGTTCTTGTCTTAAAAATGTGATATACGTGACAATAAAGTAATTCTGCACAGTATAAAGAATATAATCCAGTGACTATGAGAGCCTGTAATATGGAAAACTGCATTGTTCTTTTCCACACTTTGAGAAAAAAATTATAGATAATTTAGGTGGCAGTTGCACAAATTTCTATTGCAGGTAAAACTGCTGACAATTGATCCACACAGCATTCATTTTTTCTTTTTCTTTTTTTTAAACTCAGCCTGTAATTTACACAAGACTTAAGAAAGCCTACTATAGAAACTCCAAGATGATGGAAAGAAAAAATAACCCCAGGGGATCAAATCTACCAACAACTGAAAAAAAGAGTTAGGATATATGGATTTAATAGCAGGACAAAAGAGCAACTTGCTTTCTTATGCTTGTCACTCTTATTTCAAAGAAACCCCTAAACTTGAAGTCTCATGCTAACAATTTCTGCAGAATCAATTATCACTGGATTTGATAATTCCTTGCCTATATAAACTATCATTAAATGCAGCTCACTAATATTATTAACCATACTAATGTCTTCTTGAATTTCCTGAATTCCTTAAACGACATTAGACTCATGCTTATAGATTTTCAGATAGTCTGAAAGAAACAAAATCAGCTTCGTTATGAAGCAGTGGCTATAGTGGACTTAATAGTCAACCACACATAAAGGGTGCAGGTTTTACTATTACTCAGTCTTTATTGACAGAAATGCTTCAGTTTTTCCCAAAAGTATATTAAAGTATATTCACAGTATATTAAAAAAAGCATTAGGGTACAATAAAATCATTGCAATTCTGAAGATACTGAGACTGAAGAATGCTGAATGTGGTTCAGTAATATCTAATGGTGTTACACCAACAGAAAGGAATATGTTGTTCCCCCTCATGGGAAACGCTGGTGCTTCTCCACCGTCAGGTTGCAGGGCTGAAGGTGGATCATATGGGTTGTGCAGGTGTCTGTGAACAGGTGTTCAGCATGTGGAAGTAATCCTAAAGCTACACCATTTCAACAATATCCAAAACTTTAGTAGCAATATTTGATGGCAGAAACAAAAATAATTTAAGTGGAGTGTTGTGGTTTGAGCTCAGAGGGCAACTGAGCACCACGCAGCCACTCACTCCTCCCCTTCCCCTCCAGCACTGGGAAGGAGGCAATCAAAAGACCCAGGAACTGGAGATAAGGACAAGGAGGGATGACCCCATCCTTTAAGGCACAGGAAAACAACAGGCTTGTTAGGGAAGAAAAAAAAGAACATACATTTAATACAGACAGTAACGACAACATGTAACAGACAGAGTAGGACTGTGAGAAGCATTCCCACATCTTGAAAACACCTGCCCCCCACCCCTTCCTTCTTTCTGGGCTCAGCTTTGAGCCCAATATCTCTACCTCCCTGCCCAGTGGCACAGGGGACAGAAAATGGGGGGTGCAGTCAGACCTGCCACTTAGTTCACGTCAGGGGCAGGGGGGTGGGGGAAAACTCCTGGCATTCCTCCCCTGTTCCAGCGCGGTCCCCCTCTCACAGGAGACAGTCCTCCACAAACCAACTCCAACATGAGTCACTCCCACAGGCATGGGGGTCACCCTCATGTGTTGCAATCCTCCCAGCACCAGACTACAACAGCAGGGCCTTCTTCCCATGGGGTCCCAGCTTTCTTCGGGCACAGTCACCCGTCCCGGCATAGGGCCCCCCACAGCCTGTAGACCCCCATGGCTGGCAGGGCGGCGGCCCTGCCTTCTGACCACAGGATACAGGGGATTCTCTGCTCCAGCACACTTTACCTCCTTCTTCTCCTTTCTTCCACTGACCTCAGTATTCGCACAGATCTTCTCCCAACTTCTCCTCACAACTCCCACAACTTCTCCCAGGTTCCCCTTCTTAAATATGTTATCACAGAGGCGCACCCACTGTTGCTAATTGGCTCAGCCTTGGTGCAAAGGTGGGTCTGACTTGGAGCCAGGGGAGCTTCAAGAAGCGTCTCACAGGGACCCATCGCTGTAGCCCCCTCCCCTGCTACCAAAAAACCCCAGCCACTCACTCAAACCAGGACATGGAGCTATCAAAAAACCCCACCCCCAAACAGGTGTAATTAATTCCTCTTTGAATAGTCCATCTCTGTTGGACAAAACAATGCTGAGCTGCTGAGGAAGAAGGAAGTAGTAGCAAGGTTTCAAATACTGTCTATGTTCATGTGGCAAAGGTAGTCTTATATTAGCAAGTTCATTTTCAGAAGAGCCACGGTGTGCTGATGGCAGCCCTGATAGGGGGTTTTACTCATCCTCAGAAACTGTGGAATCTGTAGCACAGAAAACTCCATTATTCATCAAACTGTCAGGACAGCCCTTCTGAGAGAAGAGCATCGTTCCCCTTCCATGGGAAAAGCCCCGTGGACTTTTTGGAGCAGAATTCCTCCAGTCAGGCTTTCTGTGGCAGGAGCGTGTCAAGGCTGTTTTGACTTGTCATGAAAGATCATGTTGAACAGTGTATGAGCATGCCACCTGAGAAATACCTGCCTTCTATGATTTGAACTAGCTAGTAGGACAGACCAATGAAATGAAAATTTCTGATGAAAACAGCATCAAATTTCTGATCCCCAGTAGTCCCAAAGTCTCTACTATTCTCTTTAAAAAAGTAGCATTTAACTTCCCTACATTACTACATTGTGGGAACAGGGTTAAGCTCATCATCCGATGGCACAAGTCAGGAATCGTCACAGCCTGGTGCAAGCAGCCCCTCACTAGTCTTGCTCACAGACTGAGCTGCTAGCCCGGGGTGAGCCCAAGTCTGGAAGATGCCTAGATGTGTTAATAAAGGACCATATCAAAAGCATGAAAACTACCTTAAGCTCAAATTCATGCTCACTGTCTCAAATACTCAGGGATTATAACTTGTTGGCATTAATTTTCGACTGTTCCCACCTGGTTAATGGATATTTATAGAAGATAGGTATCCAGGTGTTTACAGCAGTAGTAAGGGGCACTAATCTATGTTTTAGGTGCCTAAGTACCTTTTGAAATTCTAGACAAAGCTAACTTACACAGCAAGACACCGCAAGCAAGCAAGAGAATCAGAAACCAAAATCTGAAACTCTGTTCTAATGGTCCAAACACTGGGCTGCACAGTCATAACACAGCCGTAACTCACTGAGCAACATATGAACTCTAGTTATCATGTTTAAAGTAACAAAGGACATTTCTGAGATGAATGTCTCTTTTTCCTAAGAGCTGAGCAACTCTTGATATCACGCTCAGAGTCTTGAGAGCTTTTATGTCCATCCAATATTTTAATATTTAACAGATTTTAATTTTTAAGACCAAATTGTACTTTTTTTAATTTTACCTTGTTGATTTAAAAGGTTCAGTTAAAATTAGATTAAATTCTTGATTTGACCCTCAAACTCACATGAGTATACATTAGGACTAATTTAAAACACGTAAGAGCATCTCTTATGCTCTTTTGGGTAAGGTGAGCTCCTCCTGACATGGTCAAATTACATCATGTCAAATTCATTATCATGTCACCTTACAATTATAAAATATTTATTTCATAAATACACAATGTATTTATATATTACAATGGTGTGCAAAATAAAAAATAATGTCTTTATAAGAATGTGTGAAAAAGATGACTGAGTAGTCTTAAACAAAACTGTCTCCCTGTTGTAAGGAAATATTAAGAATTCTTCCTTCTTTCATATGCCTTCAACAATTCATGTGGGAAACATTTGGAACTGACACTCATTCACAAGAGGACAGTGGATTGGGCAAAACAGTAGTTTGAATTTATGATGTTTACTTGGCATATGCAGAAGAGAGCATCTCAGAAGCTTTAGTTTTTACTGTCACAAATAGCAAGAAAATAAAATATAACATGAAATTTACTCACACATTAGTGGTAAAAATCCCATAGATCAAGTCCAATTCTGGCAGGAAGAAAGTGCTCTGTAGTTCATTATAGTAAAATGGAATTTCTCCAGGGCGAGAGCAGTTCAGCCGAGCTTTCATGAAGGTAGTCCAGGTGTCCTCCAGCACGAACTTGCCACCAATATCATTTTTGCACACCCGAGCAGCACGAGAGAAGACTGTTTTCCCACAGTCATGTTCCACTGCATTCTCCCGGAAGAAGAAGTAGGTAAAGTTCCCAATGTCATAAGATGACACAAAATTTGGCTCTGAAAATAACAGAAGAAAATATTATTTATCGCCTTCTTGTGATATATGCACTCATATTACATGGAAGTTGGATTTATCTTCAAGCACTAGATTTAGAAAAATATGCCTTTTATTATCTTTGAAGGGAATTGGCCCCATGACATCTGAACAGGCCAGCTCATGTCCAGCCCAGATTATGAGCTACATGAACATGGTTAGACAGACTCTCTGCTCTGGGTGCCTATTGCACATGACTGTGTTGGTCAGCCCTGGCCCAGCTCACTGTATTCTACCATCAAAAGCATAACTGAGTTTTAATTCTCCATATGGACATAATGTATTCTTACAGTGTAATTGCTTTATCTGTTGTGTTAACTCTCTTTCTGCTTTGCCACCACGCCATTATGCCAGATTAGCAGAATAACGGATGGTAACCGAGTGTGACTAAGAATGTGCTCAGAGGCTATAATGAAAAGAAAGAGAACGCTACAGAAGAGCATTTGATGGCAAGATAACTGCATTTCAGCCCTATCTCACTTAAAGCTTTTGATAGTATCAGAGTATTTTTTTTCTTTTTTCTAAAAAAAATATTTAAAACTGATCAAAGAAACTGACGGTGATGCAGGAGAAATTAGAGACTATACCCCAAAAAATCTAGAAAACAACAGATGGCAAAATTTCTTAAAAGAAAAAAAGAAACAGTAGATACCAAAGACAATAAACATGTGGCCCATTTCCCATAAGGATTACTGAAACTGAGGGAGAGTCCATGACCTTAAAAGAGATTGACAACCTGGTGAGTTCTTAAAGGAAAGACAAATTCGATACACAGATTTGTAGAGAAGAGCCCCACTTGTGTAAAGAACCATTACAGAACACTGGTGTCCCTCAGAAACAAGCAAAATTTGTTTTGGTTCTAAAATTTTATTCTAAAGTGGGAAAACAAAGAAACTAACAAAACTGTTTTGAAAACATCTATTGCGAGGAAACACTCCAAAGAAATTTAATAGGTAAACATTTCTTGACAGTACTATTGTATTGAAAAAAGCTGCTGTAAGTGAATCTAAGCATTTTGCAGGAACATGTCAAACCTGTCAAAACTTTTGAGGCAAACTAGAATGACAAGCAAGCTGGCATTTCCACGTGGCAGTCCAAACTCTGCCAGACAATTCTTCTCCAAAGATGGCCCAGCTCCCAGCTTATGTGGCCTCTTGTGCTGCTTCCCTCTCTATTTGCTATGCTGAGAGTCTCCAGGGCAGGTTTTTTGGCAGCAATGGTCATCAAGCTGCCTAGGATATTTGAATCTGAGCAAATATGATAGCGCTCTCACTCCTCCCTGTAACTTTCACTCATTATCATATTAAGCACTTTCTTGACATTAGTCCATAACACACCAGATTTTCCCCACACTCAGATCTGCACAGGTGTTTCTGCTGGAAGATAGCAACGAAACACTTTTGAGAACTTGTTGGTATCCTGAGCTCCCATAAGTTAGATAGTATGAGTGCATTTGTGTCTAAAAAAAAAAAAAAAGGCAAAATAGTTTGACAGGACTTGCTATAGAAATAAAGGTAAACTTGGATCGACAATATACGAGGAGCTAAACTATTAGTAATGTTTTTCCTATTAGAACCTCATATTTTCATTCCATGTGTGTAAAATTTCTATTGCAATAGGAATTTTGCTTCAAAGGCTTCAAAACCTTTAAACTTCATTATTTGAGTTTATAGATTTGTAGAAATGATTCTTAGTTGCTCATGAGCTCTCACTCTTTAAATATAACATGTAATACTGTTATACATTTACACACTGAACACTGAAACTGGAGAAGGCTGAAAAAAAGACCTTGCTTTTTAACATTGCTAATCTTTTTTTCTCCAAAAATGCACAGCTTTGCTGAATAGGTAACAGGGTAGAATGATATATAAGATTTAATTACAAGTATTAATGGTAAGATGACAAAAATATGTGGCTAAAAGTCACAAAATTGTATACCATCACATTCTAGACAGGTTAGACAGTTTTGGCAGGCATCAAATATTAAACATGTATCCAGAGATACTTGTATGCAAAGTTTTTTCTTATTATAAAGCCCAATTATGTTTCATTCATTCTCAATACAATTCAATTTTTTCAGCTCTATGGAACAAACTTGTATTTTTTTCACTAAAACATACTAGAAATAAAATCTTTTTAGGAATACCAGGCTAACTAAAAAAAAAAAATAACCCACTGTCCCTCATTATTCAACTTCAGTTTATATCCATACCACATACAGCCATGATTTATCTTAATCTGTAATGTACTTTCTTCCCTCGCTCTACACAATATCCTTTCAGATTGTTCTTATACTCATGGATGGAACTACTGTATATGGAAGAAAGAAAAAGCATTCACTAGTCTGAGTGTAACCTGGGCTACCTGTCCACCATACTTAGGTAAGGTCTTACTTACAGCAATATCCACTAAAGGTAGACATTAAGAAAAACAATCCACCTGAAATAGAATGAAAACCTAAAATTTGTGTTTGACTTTTTGTAGCCTATAACCCTGCTTGCTCTTTGAAATGATCTCAAAAATATCTCAACTGATTTAAGAAGATTCTACCTATTGTGCAAATAATATCAATTTGATCCACCCACAAAAGTATCCTGTAGAACCATTAAATACAGAGGCCCTGCCTTGCAATGAGGCCTGATGACGCTTCTTGCTGGAGGCCCACTGAAATAAAAAGGTCTCTACACTGGCATAATAGGATCTCACTGCAGAGCCAAAAACACTACTAGGAGCACTCAAAGTGTGTAGAATAATGAATTACAAATAAAATTTTCACAAACTGTAAGAATAAAAAAATATGAAATGCATTCAGAATGTTTTTAGGGTTCTTGAAAAATCCATGTCAATCTTTCAAGAGACAATATTTTAAAGTTTCACTGATAATCACAATACATGTATAAATAAAAACTAGTACTCATATTTCACAGATTCAAAACTGAGAAACAATATATACATCTGCAAACACCTATGCATATACTTTACTGATTATGAACTGATGAAAATGTGACCTGCTGTTGAAACTTGTGAAAACTGCTTTCATTAGCATGAAATGTAATAAACTCAGAGCTACCTAGGGGAATTCTGTGGATATGGAAGGATTATCGTGTCAGACTTTATTTATTTCATTTTCTCTTTGGGAAAAGTGAACTGAATCACTTCAAAGCTTCAAAGGAAAAAGGAGATTCCCATCTAGGAAAAATTAGTTCATATGTTTCCAGATATTGTGCTGTGAACTGCTATTTGTTGACATGGAGGTCTTCCCATAAAAGTTTTTCATGGAACAAACAAAGTGACTCTATTGTTTCCTGCTGAATTTGCAAATAGTTCTGGAAGGGTAAACACATTCCATTTGTGAATTATTAGATCACCACAAGTGCAAGGATGTGACAAGGATACAGCTAGTATGGAACAACGTAAGAATGTCAACCTGTAATAACCACGAGTATTGTATATGACCTTTATGGGTTTTTAAATATTCAATTTATAGATGCGTCAGGCTGACTAGACCTTCCCAAATTAAATGGAGCCAATGGAATCAGGAAAGCAAGAAAATGAGTTTGTCAACATGACATGACAAAGATCTCCAGCGTACACCATGAAGCAGTGCTACACAGATACACAAGCCCATGCACTGAAAGCACTAGGTGGAGAATTAGTGCTGCCTCGGGACAAACACTCTGTAGTGTGCTATTTCTGAAGTTTTCTTACTCAGCACAAAGCCTGGAAATCTTTACAGTTTCCTTCATAAAGCAGCATGACTATCCTGCAAGGACATTTTGCCATAGACTCTTCTAAGTTATTGCAAAAAAGATAACTGAACTGTATGAAGTCAAGATAGCGCTTCAATCTGAAATAATCATCATATCATACAACCATAGAATGGTTTGGGTTGGAAGGGACCTTTAAAGATCATCTAGTTCCAACCCCCCTGCCACGGGCAGGGACACTTTCCACTAGATCAGGTTGCTCAAAGCCCCGTCCAACCTGGCCTTGAACACTTCCAGGGAGGGGGCAGCCACAACCTTTATGGGCAACCTGTTCCAGTGCCTCACCACCCTCACTGTGAAGAACTTCATCCTTATATCTAATGTAAATCTACCCTCTTGCAGTTTAAAACCGTTGCCCCTCATCCTATCACTACACTCCCTGATAGAGAGTCCCTCCCCATCTTTCCTGTGGGCCCCCTTTAAGTATTGGAAGGCTGCTGTAAGGTCTCCCCGGAGCCTTTTCTTCTCGAGGCTAAACTACCCCAACTCTCTTGCCTGTCACCACAGGGAAGGTGCTTCAGCCCCCCAATCATCTTTGTGGCCTCCTCTGGATCCGCTCGAGTAGGTCCATGTCCTTCTTATGGTGGGGGCCCCAGAGCTGAACACAGTGCTCTAATAATCTAATTGTTTTTCTAATGGCTGGAGACAAACCTATATTTTCTGGGAAGCATGGCCTCTGCTCTTAATGAAAAGGCACTTACTAGCAAGAGACAATGCGTCCCTTTAGATTATTCTCCCTTTCCACCCACCCAGGGAACTTGAAGACCAAAGAGACCAAGTCCACACTCACTGCCACGGCCACACACTGATGCTGTCTGATAGTGCTGATTGCTCCTGTAGGGACTGGCTGCAGCTCTGCCGCGCAGCACAGGCCAAAGCTGCAGCTCAGAGAATGGCATTCCTGTATCATGAAAGAAAGGGTGCACTGCATGCCCTGGGAAGCGGTGTAAGGACAGATCAGGGGATTCAGGAGTGTAAAGCTTACTGGGAATGGGATGGGGCACTCTGGAGGGCAGAAGGAGCCAAAGGGTGCAGCCCCACCTGTACTGCCTCTTGTTAACAGTGCATAAAGCAAACTTCTCCCTGAGTCACACCCAGGTTTTCACTGGCAAAGCAGTAGCTGGAGTTGTCCAAAACAAGGCTGGGAAGTGAGCCAACAATTAAGCAATATGGATGAGCAAGGGTGCTGTGTGTAAGCTTACTTCCTGGACCTTTTTTATTTAGTGCTGTAGATGTAGTCTAAGTGGGTAAAAGGATGAGAGGAACTGTACAAAAACTTCCTCTGGGAAAAGCAATGGGAAACGGGAGCCTGAGAGAGTTCTGAGAGAGCGAGCATCTGAAGCAGTCCTGGCCTCTTCTCACTTCCTGAGCTTTGGAGCAAGAAAGTTGGCTTGTGCTCTTTACTTTCTAAAACTCCACATCCTCTGAAGTAGAATAATATGACTTAATTTACCTAGTTAGTGGATGCTACTGTTTCCAGAGTGAACCAAATGACAGGGAATGATCTGTCTTTCTGGAGGTAACAGCAATTAACCTTAAGGATTATAAGGTCCAAAGCCTACTCTGAGCAAGAAAGAGCTGTGATTTCCACTGACTGTCCCTGTGAGAAGTAACCACTCACATCTCAAATGTGATGCATTCAGAGACACGATCAAAAGTGAAATTAGCCCCTGAAATGTGAAAATAAAGCTAAAATTAGAAGTTTGTCAGATCTAGACACAGATCAGATTATATATATACACAAAATAAGACACACACATAGATATATGCATGCATAATATATTAAAAATCAGAAGTCTAGATACTGGTCTAATGCCAAACAACATCTGTCTGGAGCTTGTTCACTGACCTCACTAGATCGGTGAATCACACCGTCATACTGTTGGTCTCTAAAGATCCATTTCTTTCAAATATTTGCATTCAGCCAAATACTTAATAGCATTAAATTCTGGGAAGATACTTTTCAGGTTTTTTGAATAAGGTTCAACCTCCAGTGAGAAATGCTCTCCAAAACAGAAGTTCAAAATAATGGAAAAAATTTAAGCTCCAAATGTGCCAGTCTATTTTATTTTCTTTCACTTTATTGACATATTTAATGAAGTCCATTTCCTATCTGCTTTTTGCCATCCCCATATATTCATTAAATATATTTATTTAGTGTAGCCCTCTGCAGCTGCTGGAAAACAGTATAGATCTTGCATTAGGCTGACCAAGGCATCACTGCTCATGAATGCTTAAGGACAAATCTTAATCATAGAATAAAATTTCCCTACAGTGTTAAACATCTCAGAAGTAATATATAATTTGTATTTATCATAGCTCTATCCATCCTCAGGAGCTGAACTATAAAATGTTAAGTCCTGGTATAAAACTGATGGAAATCATTGTTTATTAATAACTATTTTTCCTCTGTATTTCATAATTGTCTAGGACACATGCTTAAAATGATAGTCTGTCATAGCATAGCTGGCGACCAGTCTATTTGACTAGTATTTCTTCTGCAATGCCTCAGCTCTCCATGATTTCTTTTACATTCTTTTCATTTTGCTAAATTGAAGATTTTATGGGTATGGAAGAGCAAGGACTGCAGAATACACTAAAACTGTGTATGCCAGACATTTTTTCCAGTCTTTTCTTATTTTGATGATAGGTTTTATAATACAATTCAGTATAATCATAAAAGTGGATGCACTCATTAGATATTACATTTTACTGATGTACTCTAATAAATTCTGAAATGCCATTATTTCTTTCCTGAAAAATAGTTTTCAAATATGACATTACAAAATTCCTTGGTTTATTGTCTGTTGTTTATTTCAAATACATCTTCTTCATTTTCAAGGTAAAGTGTTCTTACATGGCATAATATTCTGCAATTTATTATATCATTTTGCTGATGCAAATTTGCCAGTGACAAACTTAGTGACAGAAACCATTCTCTACTCTGATTAATACCTACTCAAGTCCTTAAGAGTCCCATCTGGAGTTCAGTGGATTTTGCATCACCTACATTCACCGGATAGACACCTTGCACAGCAGTATATGGGGGACGGGCAAGGATCAAAACCACACAGGACTACCTCAGTTCCCTCAGAATCTCTAGAGGTTTGGGCTATAGGGATCTATCAAAAGATGTAGAAGTTTGGATGGTTACTTAAAACTCTGAATCCAGAATTCCACATACACAAGAACAGAAATTAGTTTTCTTTAAGCAGATTTTGCCAACCAGCAAGTATGGTATGGGAAGAAAACCCAATATGATGGCCTACCCATTTCCCTCCAAACATTTTGACTGCCATTTTTTTTTTTTCCTTCCTCTGATCTCGTTTTACAGGGAAGGAGACAGTCAAAGGGCTTTCCCTGCAGACTTGGTCCTCTCTTTTTTCCCCTTTTTTTTTTTTTTTTTCATAACAGAAAGGAAACCAGAGTTCACTTTCATAATCACTCCCTTTCCCTTTCACCATAAGGCTCAGTATGTCTGCTGATGAAATTCTATCTGTGCCTTCCAATATTTCTGTCTTTCTCCCTTCTTTGGTGAATGTTTTTCGTGTGTTCATGTTCCCCAAAATTTGTCCCTTTTTCTACCTTCCCCTGGCTGAGATGTATTTCAGTTCTAAGTTCTTTCATTCTCTGGCTCACTGTGTATTATAGTTTCCTGCAGTGTTAACGAGGCTGATGCTCCTGTCACGCCTCTCCACAGCTGGGCACAGATGATCTGCTTGCAGGGGTGCCTTTCTACCTTCCTTGTTCAGCCTCTCCGATTGGCACCTGACATGAGCAGGCTAGATGAGATATAGAAGAACAGGCTCTGTCCTCAGTAGCCTCCTAGTCTTTTCATAAATGGAAGGTAGACCTTGCTGTTTTACCTAGGGTAGGTAAGAAGAAAAAAAAATCCCATCTTCATGGGAAGTGCTGCCTGTAACTAACATCTGGGTCCTGCACTCAGGTCACAACAACCCCATGCAAAACTACAGGCCTGGGGAAGAGTGGCTGGAAAGCTGCCTGGCAGAAAAGGACCTGGGAATGCTGGTTGACAGGCAGCTGAATATGAGCGGGCAGTGTGCCCAGGTGGTCAAGAAGGACAATAGCATCCTGGCTTGTATCATAAGTACTGTGGCCAGCAGGACTAGGGAAGTGATTGTCCCCCTGTACTCAGCACTGGTGAGGCCGCACCTCAAATACTGTGCTCAGTTTTGGGCCTGTCACAACAAGAAAGACACTGAGGTGCTGGAGTATGTCCAAAGAAGGGCAATGAAGCTTCACCAATGGTGAAGGGTCTGGAGCACAGGTCTTACAAGGAGCAGCTGAGGGAACCAGAGTTGTTTAGTCTGTAGAAAAGGGGGCTGAGGGGAGACCTCATCGCCCTCTACAAACTACCTGAAAGGAGGTTGTAGCAGCATGGGTGTCAGTCTCTTCTCCCAAGTAACAAGGAATAAGACAAGAGAAAATGGCCTCAAGTTGCACCAGGAGAGGTTTAGATTGGATATTAGGAAAAATTTCTTCACTGAAAGGGTTGTCAAGCATTGGAACAGGCTGCCCAGGGAAGTGGTTGAGGCAGCATCCCTGGAGTTACTTAAAAGACATGTAGATGTGGTGCTTAGGGACATGGTTTAGTGGTGGACTTGGCAGTACAACAGAACAGAACCAACCTTATGTGTCGCACAACCAAAGGAAAGTAACAATTTAATGTCTTGCAAAATAAGCAACAACTGGTAGCATATGCTTTGCATATTTTCAGTCAGGTCTCTTATCTGAAAGCTAAAGACCAAATTGCACATCTCAAGAACACACTGGTTTTGAGTTACATAAAATATTACATAATGAGAAAAGCTTGCACTAGGTAATTACAAGGCTTTTCATTAAAAAACAGAAAAACGAAAGGATAACCCTGAATTATTATAGACATTTCCATTAATCCTTAAAAGCAAAAGTGAAAGGATTAATTTTTGTTCTTAGGTCATAATTTCTCTCCACATATCCTACTAGCAGCAAGAGTTATAATAAAAATCTGCTAACAAACAATAATAGGAATGGATTCAGAGCTCTATTAAACCCTGATAATGAAACCACATTTGTAGGAATTGTACTTTTACTGTTACTTGTGAAGAACAAAAGTACCTACTCTAGATTAATAAGCTTTTTATTAAGTAAAATGTTTCTAAGAAAATGATGTCAGAAGAACTACTTTAAGAGTACCTAATAACCAAATGCTTAGCGCAGCAAGAGGAAAAAGTGATAATATTATGTCTACCAGCAGAACAATCCAAACATTTCTATACTCTTGTCAGCTGGAAATGCTACTAATCTGTATGAAATTTTATTTTATATTTTTCTGTTTTGGGGCTACATCTGATATAAGATTACATTTTAATCATCTATGGTCTGCCTACTGAGTGGCTTGACATTTAGAACAAAGTTTTTATTTATTTAATGTGTTTCAATAGCATCTACCATTGGATGTCTAAAATAAAAAAAACAGCTACACTGTATTTCAAGATAGTTGGAGATCCAAGCCATTGTAAGCAAAGGCATCTGGCAAATAACAAAACCAAATGTCCCAGTGTTTCTCCATGTGATGAAGCAGAAAGGAATTGACTGGGATTTCAATTTTTTCTTTAATCTGTTTTGCCCTTTTATTGGCTAAGTGAAGCAAATAGACATTATAGACTAACACAAACTTTCACACTGAGGCATCAGATCAAACATTTACTGTCTTGAGGAGGTGAATTGAAAGGAGAAATACCTTTACTAACTGCAAATGTTCAACTACAGAAAAAGTTTCTAAGTCTAAGCAGTAGAGGCTTTTCCTCGCCAATCTGGACCCTCTGGAGCTTGTGGACTACAAACATAACTATTCCATTTACCTCTGTCCTCTAGAGCAAATGATGACAAATTCTGCCCCTGCTGCACTCTGCAGATCAACTCTAAAGCAAAGTCTAATTAGAAGCACTCTATAACAATCAAATCTGGATATGATTTAAACTCTGTGTTACACTGAGAGCTTAAAGACTCTCAAATAAACAGCATGCCAGCTGTAAGTCAAGGTGTACTTTTTTCTTAATGAAATATTTTATTTATTTGCTATCAGTTAATAATGTCCAATGCAGACTGCTAAGGCAGACCGTTCTTATTATTAAATACTCCAAAGGTAATTTTAAAATGTTCTAGCAACATGCTGCCCTTTACTGACCTGAGCAGTTGGGTGAAGCTCAAGGTCTTGCTGATTGCTTTGCTCAGGAAGAGAAATCAATGAAGGAACTGTCCGCTTTAGACCTAATCCTCAATGTGTGCTGTATTAGCTCAAATCATTTCTCTCAAGCACTGTACTTCAACACAGACTCAGAAAGAAAGAGAAAGGAGAGTAGGTAGCAGAATAACATGCCTTAAAGAATAATTTACTGGTAAGCAGTCTTTCTACCTTCTTCAATTGTTTGTGCATATATATACTCACTTGAGTAACTTCAAGTATTACTTTTTTCTCTACATGAAAAAAGAGAAGGCCAAAACATGACATCATTACAGAGAGAGCTGGGTTTCTGTTTCACATTTTCAGGTTTACTAACCTGCAGCCAGCTGGGCTGTTGGATGGGAAGAGCACTGTTTTGCAGCAGTTATTAACACTTTTGGGTGATCATGTTCCTCTTGATTGAGAATAGTGACAGAGTACTGACAGGGTTGGCAAGAAAGGAGAGGATAACATGGGGTCTGTCTCTTCACTGTCAGCTGATAAATTCTTTGTGAGCAACCCAACCTTAGAACTGTTGAACTATGGTGAATGCTCAGGTAAGAGCACTAAGGCAGTCTGGTCCTTCAACAACATCTCCTCATGGAGACAAGCAGAATCTGCATGATGACTGTGGTCAAAAACCTGCTCACTGCATTTGGGCCAGCTGCATTTAATGTTGTCTATAAAAGCACCAGGAAGACAGAGATAGGCTCCATAGGCAGAGCATTAATTTATTTTTGTAGAAGAGGAAAGAAGTTCTGAGGTAAAAATATTATAACTGGCAATCATATTCAGAGATAATCAAGAGCTGAATAGATTACTACATCTAATGTTAAAAGACAGCAAGTTCGATAACTGCCTCCAGATGCTTCTTTCCTCCATCACTGAAGAAGACATGACTGTTTACACTCTAAAATTTTCCAAAACAGGAAAAGCTTTCAGGACATTGGCAGATATCTGTAACATCTGGCCAACTGTTCCATTCAAAATTGTCAAAACAGACAATATTCAGGGCAGTCAAATCTCAAATATTGTCAGCAGGTTGTCTAGTGGGTAAACAAACAGCATGTTCAGAGAGTCTCTAAGATGGCTCCACAATAACTAGCTCCAGTCAACAACAGAATTTCTGTGTTGGCGGTGTTGCTGTGTTGTCCATCTACTTTTTTGGATCAGTGCTTGTTCAAGATCTTTGTGTTGCACATACCAAGGGGTCATTGAACTTTTCTTTTTCCTTTCAGTTATACTCTCACAGTATATTCCTGTAGCTTGCTTTTACACATATCTTAAATAATCCATATTTTTAACCATGCTATCCCAACTCTTCATCACCCCAGATAATTGTGTGTTGAGTGCATCAAGAAAATTATAATACAGAAATGAAAGTTCACTGACTTCTCTGTACTCTACTAAGTTTAAGTACCTGATCAGAATGATTCTCAGTAACATATGCTGAAAATAACTGCTAAGTTACCTATTCAGGATGTGGATTGCTTCCAGACCTATCAAGACCCTAGTAGAAGGCACAACCTGACAATAAATACAGGACTCTGGCTGAACCAGAATGAATGGGAAAGCTCAGACAGGCCATCAACGTAAATTTATTTTATTTGTGACATCTGTGATTCCAGAAGCTGAAATCACAGCATGGTAATATGGGATCTCACCCCAGCCACATGACACGTCAGCTCCATTTTCCCCTCCCACACCGTGTGTCATGGTCCCTGTGATTACAAGACCTTCTGACAATTAAGATTAGGAATAAGGTTTCTTCTGTGATGAAGACTCAGAGCTTCCCATGCCAAGATCCTTCACTGCAACTTACAGTGAACACTGACAGCAGACTGCCTAAGCATATGGGCATGTCCCTTTGGCCCGACTGACGGCATGGAAAACCCTTGAATACACTGAGAAGCATGCTAGCCATTAAAATCAACATCTTTATTGCACAGCAATAACACACGGAGCAAGACAATCAGCTGTATTGTAGAGTATTGTCATTGACCCCAGACATGGTTGGAATTGGTCCAATGTGATCTGCAGAGTAGAAAACCTAAGTGAGAAAAAACATTGAGCCTCTAAGGGAAAGATAGATGTAAAAGCAAAACTCAGTTTAAACTGGAAAAATTCAAAACAAGGCTGAATTACAGTAACTGTCAGCTCCTGCTGCTGAACAGATATTGAGTAGGAAGCTTCCATTCCACTTGATGCCTTACTTTTCTTTTAGGATTATCTGTGTTACTTTCTCACTGAAAGCAGCAAAATCTTCACTTCTGTCCAAGCACAAAAAAAATAATGCAGTTTCTTGGCACTGAGTCACATATGAGCAGACAAATTGACATAAAAGCAGATGAATCCCCAACTCAAGAAGATGAATCCCAAACTCTTAGCTACCCCAGAAGGCGTTCCTCCTCCCTTTCACATAGGTAAGTGGGCTGCTTCCAGCCTTTTATTGGATTTGCTTGAACTGGGTCCATTTACAAAACTCATCTTGTTCTTCCTATCCAAAGACATAAGCCACACGTTTCTGGCAACTTAATTCTAAAAAGTTTTGAGGCAGAAGAATGACCTCTAACAGAGAATGTATACGTGCGACCGAATCTTCAAATAGGCGAAATGTAAATACAATGAATCTGATTAATTAGAGGAGTCTGGGGGGGAATTTTAGTGTGCCCTTTGGTGTAAAACACATCCAGTTAAACTGAAAATTCAGTGTGAAGAATTTTTTCCCTTTGACAGAAGCACCCAGGTGTGGCACAGCAATTAGTTCCAATACCACAGCTGTGTGGACAAAAGGTGCCAGAACAGGGATATCTATACAATGAGTTAGTTTTATCTCTCACATTTTTTTTGCACTGCTATAATTCTGTTATGTTCCATGCAGTTTGGTTTTGTTTTGTTATTTAATATTCTAAAATCAGATAACCTTCAGGGAAGGTCACAAATTTCTCCAAGCTACCTCTGATGGCTTCTTTGTACAAGGAAAATACACCAAGCAAATATGCACAATTCAGCATTCAGATTATATGAGAACTGATATATTCAAAATAAAGTCTGTCACTTGCAGCTGACCTAATATTCTGAAGCTAGAAGGGGTTATAGTTGTACTTAATTTCAAACATGAGAATGATCCCATCATAACATGAAGTGCACTGTGGGAGTAGTGACTGTCATGTCATGTAGTATGAGTTATGAAAATATGGGTTTTTTTCTACTGGGACAAGCATGGGAAAATTATAATACATATAATTTCACATTTTATGTTAAACAATAATTTTAATTTTAGAAGAATCTGCTTCTTTTTTGGAATACATAAAATGGCAACTGGCCGCATTACATCTCAGGAATACCTATCTGTTTACAACTTTTCCCAGCTGGAAATCCTCATCAGGTGATTAACATCTATGACACAGGAGTCATTGCTACAACACGATTTTATGATATGTTTTACACACTAGTCCCTGCCCTTTGGCTATAATACGCGTCAAAAACGTCAGCGTGCCACCTAAGAAGCTTGAAAGCAAAACTTTTTCTGCTTGTCAAGTCTGGGACCTGCAGGGAAAGCCAGGAGAATTCAGTCCATTCTAAACTGTTTATTTTCTGCCTTAGGTTTTTGAAGGACTCAACAAAAGAACACTCAAGGCAAGCTACTGCTCTTGGCTGACTCAGCTTTGCCATGTAAGCACACCTGAGAGACACAGTACAGATCAACCCTATGCCTGCAAACATGACTTAAATATATAAGTGCGCATCTACAGAATGCAATTACATTAATTAAATGCCATAATACTTATACTAGTAAAATAAAAAAATGTATTATGCAAACTAAATTTAAAATTAGATAAACAATACTCTAAAAACATTCCAATTCTCAGAATGGAATTTCAAGACTGTGAAGATGGAGGACATGGGTTAAAAAAAGATGAGTCTCATGGTCCATCAGCACTCACCATTCAGCCACTTGGAGTTGTACTGGGCAGTGCGGAGAGGAGGAAGGGCCCCCAGGCTGCGGTAAATAGCAGGATCCCTTCCTGGAAAATCCATGGCCGTAGCAGCATATAACTCCCCACTGGAAGTGAGAAGAGCAGTGGAGTTGTGCTGAGGACTGTAAGGACAACGAGCCATGCCACTGATTTGATCATGTATCTCTGTCAAGTTACTTAACTGCAAAAGAGTGAGAAAAAGAGACTTAAATGACGTGAAAATTATCATTTCAGCCAAGCTGCACCAGTCTGAGCAAAATCCTATCATAGACACCAGTTATCTGCTTTGGTATTGTACAACAGTAATGAGCTGACCTTTACATCAATCTGAAACTGTCTCATGTAGAAAGTTTTACTGTAATGTCTGATCTCACTTCTGCCACTTTGGTTATGTAAAACGTAAGTTCATCATTAGCCACTGTGCCTAAAATGTTTTATATTAGAAGTGACTCAAAAATTAATTATCTCTACACAGATCGTTATTATGAAGAAGAAAAACAGATCTGATTGCCAGAATCAACTAAGGTATTCACCATAGCAAATGGTTAGACAATGAAAAAAAAGATTTATTTGTTTTGTTGGTGTGTTCTAGGAAAGAATGAGATTTAAAAAAGGAGCTTTCCAGTTCAGCAGAACTATCTCTCTGATTTAGTAGCCCTAATACTTTCAGACATAAACCACAGTATGTTGTTAATATGTAATTTAAAAATAAAGGCACAATAGGTTTAAATTTAATAAATGTGCCAAGGAGTTTTTTGGTGATACAGCTATTCTTTGTATTTAAACGCCTCTCCCCTCCTGAAACAAATAGCCAGCTTAGTCCAAACAGTGACATTTTGATTTTTATTATAACTACTATTGATTCTGTAATGGACTCTCTTTCTTTGATACACATAAATTACAACTAGGTTTTTTTTCAGAAACAAAATAACAGATTTTCTCAACTAAGATTTCTTCATTTTTGACAGTCAGAAATCACTAATACAGGTACTTTCATCTTCCCCAGAACTACACATACACAGTATGCAGCTACCCTAATACATTTTATAACTAAACCAGTTGATGCCAATCGAACTTTACAGACTGGCAGAAGTCTTAGAAATACCTAAGGTTCATGAAAACTGGCATGCGGCAGGAACTTGTAGCTGTGCTCTCTCCCACAGCTGAGGAAAAGACTGCAAAAAGAGATCATTGGTTAAATCTCCTCTTTGGCCTGCCACTAGCAAAATCAGCCTTTTACACATCAGCTCACCCATCAGTAGGCAAATAGCCTGGACTCAACCACAGCATGCTCTGCCTTTCAGTCTGCTGGCTCAGAACAGAGACTTGAGCTAGTGGGATAAAACATTTAACTCATACCGTCCGATTGGTGCAGATAGGAGTGAATGCGTTGGTTCCACAGGTAAAGAGATGGTTGCCTCCAACAAGAAGCACTCGAATGTAGTTCTGGCATTCCTCCTGCCATGCAGAAAAGAAAGACTAAATTCAGTGATACTTCAAAGGATAGGGAGGCTAATTACAACTTGCTTTCCATGGTTATGTGTTTACACATAAAAATTTAGGGGAACAAGGCTTGAGCATACCTGATTGTGTTAGCAGTCATGACACACATAGATTTCCTAACTACAACACATGCATCCATCAATCTTTGTGAGAAGTTCTTAACAGGATAACAATAAACCTTTTCAGTACTGAAGATTTCTTCTAAGTGTATCTTCAAAGGTTTAGCTAAACTCTGAAGTGATAGATGCTGATTTAAATAATACACTGCTGTCTCAACAGATTAGATGCTGTTTTCAGAGACACATCAGGCCAACGGAAGAAGATGGGAGGAAAACAGGAGAAAGAACATATTCTCAGTAACATGAGTATGTTGAAAGCAGTACAAATAAAATTCTTGAGTTGTTCAGACGCAGATTTGTCCCTACTAGTTTCATAATTTGCACAATGTATTTTATTAGAAGCATCTAAGTTTCTGTTAATTTGAAGTTTCTCAAGAAATTTCATTACCTCAATACATAGATGCTCATCCCTGAGGAATAATTTTACATGTTTTTTATCCCATTAGAATGTATGAAGACTTTATGATGTTCATTTCTCTTATTTCAGAAGCTAGAAACCAACAGCAATTTCTACTGCTTATTCAGACAGAAAGCCTTTTTCTGCAATACTAAAAAGCTCCCAGAACTATGTAGAAAAGATTCAAACACTCCTCCTGCGAAAATCAATGTCCATATCTAATAAAATGAACAAAATCAACAATATGCTTGGAGAAAATAAAGTTTCCGGGAACCTTCCATTTGAATGCTCTCTAGCATTCATTCACAAGATAGTCTCATGTAAAGCATTAAAAAAAACGTGACAATACAGCTATGCAATTCTAACAGACATTAGGTAGAATCAGGTAAGAAAATCCATGTAATAGTATGGTGCAGAAGTCCCATTCTGTGGTCTATGTTACATTAAATGTATTGCTTGTTTATCTTGAAAATAGACTCTCATCCTGGAAGACAAGAAATAAAACCTGAATAATTTGAAAGGGCACAAAACAGACTGCAAAGCAAGATGGGGAAAATACTTTAAAGATCTCTGAGAAAACTCTCAGAATTTATTATCTATACCTTTCCTCATACAAAATAAAGTTTAAAAAACCCACACCCCCGGCCCCATAAAATCTCAGAAAACCCCACCTTTTTGAGAAAATACCCCCCAAAACTACATTTGCATTAGTCTTTCATGAAAATGTAGCTTTTAAAATCTTGTCTTTGAGCCTTTAAAGGCCAAACATCTTAGAATTAAGATTTGATTCCCATGAGGTACAAATACATCTTTATCTTGAACTTACCAAAACTGTCATCTTAATATCCTTTCAACCACACAGAAGCTAATATGCAACCATATAACAGAATTGGATAGTACAACAAGCCTTTTAAAAAGTAATTATTTCACTTCTAGGCCATTTCCCTGTTGCAGGTTGTCTTAACCACAACCCAGGAAAAAAAAAAAAAAAAAAAAAGCAACAATTCCTCCTTTTTTTTGTGGAAAGCGTGCTCAGGGAGGTTCACAGAATATAATACAGTAATTTATTGTTTGGGCTGTTTCCATCCTGCCCTTTGCAGCAAGCCATGGAATGTAAGTGTAGGAAAAATAAGTGGGTACTGACATTACAACCATCCAACCTCTCCTCTTCATATTCCAGAGCTCCCTGAAACAGTGCCATTGCCAAATTACTTGCACACTGATCACCCACTCTTTCTGTCTAAAAATGTTAATTTTTTAAACTCTGACATTCCTGGGATTCACAAGATGCTTCTAATGTTCCCAGGTCCTGTGCCAGCTTCACAACAATCCTTAGTGCAACAGAGCAAATAAGATATCTCATATCAAACATTTGTTGGGTGCATAGTACAACAAAATCAAAAATAAATTGGCTATTTTCTTCATATGACAGATACACAATAACACAAAACAAATTAAAAAAAAAATATAACAATAACCACCCAAAAGCATATTGAAAAAGGATGCCGTTACTTAGTCATTTTAATTGTTCAGTCACTTTTCGAGCTCTGGAGCCAAGCTCACCTGGTTCACTTTTTAGATGTGCAAAAAAGAGATGTGTGTTGTAGAAGTGGCATTGGTGAATGCAAAGGACTTCAAAACCAAACGGTTTTTTCAGTTTGGAGGGTGATGGTAGGTTTGGTGGCCATCTTTTACATAGCCTTATTCTCTATTTCACCTTGACCTCTATGCCATATATTTTCCTATTCTTCTATAAAAATATCTTTGAAAGAAATAAATTAACTTAGCAATTACTTTCTACTTTTGTATCAGCATACCTGAAACAAAATACAACTATTAGAAACAATTCAGCAGCCAAGCAGGCTAGGTCGCTACTTAAGTTTAAAACCAACTTGACAGTTCAAGGACAATCTGGCTGCATATGGTTATCCTTTCGCAGCAATGCTTCTTGTACAGGCTAACATTTTAAACACATCCGTGTTTAATCTTTTAATACTTGTACTGAAAGTCCAGATGCTAACATACACAGACATTAGAATCTTAAATAAGCAAGGGTTAAGACACTTTACTTCAATTATATATATATATATTTAATGTCTCTTTGGTTTATTGTATTTTTACCATGTGTATTTATATTTTTCCTTTGTAACAATCCCTACCACAAGTGCCAGTCTGAATGGCCAAATTTATTCTCTTAGTTATGTGTGGTGTTTTAGACTCCTAAATGCTAACGCATGCTGGCCACAAAGACATCATTTTGTCTGGCTTTCTCCTGGAGTCACTAGTTATTTTAAGCAAGAGCTTAAATTGGTGGATAAATGTCTGAAGTCTCAGTAACAAACATCAGACTTCAAAAGTCAAGTGTGCATTACACTGTCAAATGTGACAGATGTACCTATACGTTATCCCCTTCAGCTCTTTTCCCTTGTTGGCTCCTGAAGCATAAACCTCAGAACAACAACTGCTAACAGCTAGAGGCAAAAATTCTGTGCAGCTTCTTTCTCAAGAACAACAACCGAAAAAAAAGAGTCGTGTTTAACTGACCATTATCTCAAAACTACTATGGTTGCTTCAGGGTCCAAAGCTAGCTTCTGGTTTCAGGGCATTCACTCAGCAAACTGACTTGTAGTTTTGCTGCCCTGAACTCACTGCCCCCATGCTACTCTGTGGGCAGCAGAGCTTCAAAAAAACTAGGATTTGAATGAATAACTTACCGACATCCATCTTTGTAATCCTCATCCCTCTTCCGCCACAGTCTGGGCTGGCCTTGCATATTTTGTCTCCAATCTTTCCTGTCCCTTCCCTACAGTCAAGTGTCTGCCCTGAAATCTGAAGTCGCCCTGGGAAATATAGAAATGCAACCCCCACCAACTCTCCAGTTTGGGCTGGATCTATTTATACAACAATAAGCAAGCAAGCAAGCAGTCTTTCTGATAACAGTAACTGGAATTGTGTCTCCCATGGGATTTCCTCTGAAGAGGGACAGTTCACTGTAGCACTGGACTGAATTCCTCATAGTCTGATAATTCTCAAGGGAAAACCTTCTCCAAGGGAAGGCCGTTGTGGTTTGACTAGGAAGACAAGCACGCCACAGATCAAGGTGCTTTCCTCATCTGCATGCATAAGTCTTCCTTATACAGAGAGTATAGTGACCTTGTTTTAGTCTTGGACATAAAGCAATAAAAGACAAACATCACTAGGCTATCCTTTCTCTGGCCTTAAATTTATCCTTTGATTTTAACATCGATCACACCAGTGAAAGCAAAAGAGGCATGAAAAGTTCAAAACGACAGTCGCCATTCCAGCTGAGTAGGTCCCCTCAGTCAATATCTTTGCATTCTCCAGCAATTCTCCTACATGAACCTTTCAGGCCACAAAGTCTGCACACCGAAAAAAAAAAAGCCCTATGGTAACAATAAGAAAAGAGCTATTTCCTCACAGGATTACCTTCAAAAGTAATCAAATATGAGGACTGTACTTCTCTTCTAGATCATGTGGAACAAGGCTATGGATACAAATGAAACACTAAATGTTTATCCAACTAATAATCATACTAAGAAACAATCTCAGAGGTCATTATTAGAATAACGTTTATACTATTTTACAGTGACAGCGTAACTTCCAGTCACCAGCTGGTGTGATGAGCATGAATGAAAATCTGCACATATGTACTACACTAAGGTCCATTCTTAAATGCATTTCACCGGTTTTGAGTATTTCTCCTTGCAAAATTATTTAATAGCAATATATGCTTCTGCACCGTTGAACTGAATGTGGATCTTACACCACAAATCATATTGTAAACATAATATTCAAAAGTACACTACTATAGTCTCAAATTTACCATTACTTTCATCCATCATGTTAGATCACAGCCCCTGCATGTGACTTTCAAACAAGCTCAATGTTATTCTCACAGTTTTAAACTTGGAAAATCACTGTAAAACAGACATGTAAACTTTTAGTTACACATTGTATTCCTACAATGATAGTTTCTACTGTATATGCACCTTCACCAATGTAACTTGTCATATTGTCACTTGAACATGCTCTCTTACTTCAGAGTATTGTCATCTGAAAACTAAGGATGACGGCTTGAGGGACATATTACATGAAGAAGCATAAATCTTCCAGGGGGAAATTACAACTTACAAAACAAAACATTTGTTTAAAGTATGAGGTCCCAGAAGTTCTTTCTTTTTTCTCCACACTGACAAGTAAGATTGTAGATCAGAACACTTGCTAGATGCTATTTCTGCCATTAAAGCCTTCACACATAACTCGAGTCAACAGAGTTTGTCTATTCAAGTTAGAAATCTTTAAGTAAAATCTAACTCATTTCTTTTCTCTAGCTATTAATTCCTTCTATATACCTAGCAAATCCTGCACCTTAACAGCAAGTGAGCAGTAACTCTTAAATATGTTTCCCACACTGGGATGGAAAGAAAGGGAAAGGAGAAGGACAAAGAAGGCAACACCATTCTTAATGACTTTTCCCAGTACTGTAAACTATTCCTTCATAAAAGCAATCATCTTCCATGCATGAAGCTTTACACTGCACATTCACTACACTTGCTTTTTTTTCCAAGTAATTCTGTCTTTTTCTCTCTTCATGGTATAACATAGCCCTGTTTCTGAAGCGTGGCCATTCCTCCTGTTTAATCTCAAACAGAAATGGATAGGCCACGGGTACACTGAAACATTGTGTTCTGCATTTAGTAAAAAAAGCTGGAAATGAACTGTTTAATGGGAGAAGTTAAAAAGTCAGTGATTAGATGACTACGCAGAAGAGACTCCTCCTCTACTAGATTGTAGAAGCATTTGGAATACGTTTTTGAAGCTTGGGATTTTTTCTGAGTTTTGCACTTCAGTAACATATGTTGACATGTTCCACCGAACATGGGCCCTGAAAGTAAGTGTGCTCTTCTGTAGTTGCTCTTGATATGTTTTTCCTTTATGTTTTAACTCAGTTAACTTTAATCATTAAACAGTATAACAAATACAGACATAGATTGAATGTATTTCTATCTGCTTTTATCATTAACTTGATAACTAGCTTCAGTTTAGAACAGCCACTAAAGAACACAGCATTCATACAGGTTCTACCTTAGCACTGCACTTACCTGTGTTAAATAAAAGACACTGTAGTTGGCCAGATAAGGAATTGGTTCTGAATACTAAAAATATATCAAGTTCCATGTCTAAAAAGTTAGTGAATTTCATATTATTTTCTTCATAGCATCAGTAGATATGAAATATAAATGTTCCTAAAATTGCATCTAATACACAGGGAAATAAATTGAGGATTTTACAAAGTAATTACACAGTTATTCGAGATTTACAGCACTGAAAATGAAGTGAGAATACAGCCCATTACATATGACATGTTGTAGAGTCAAAACAGTAAATTGTTGAAAACAAAAGTTCTTGATCATTTCAGAAAAAAATCACGTGGCTGTACCTCTCACCTCACACTCCCTATATTGTTTTTTATTTCTTTGCTTACACGTGTCAGATTCCTTTCCTCAACTCTCTTCAGAAAGGAAGACAATAAAAATGCATATAGATTTATACACTGAATTACTCCTGCTATTAACACATAAATTTTATTAAAGCAGAACAGCTGTCTCATGCTTACCTTTGATTTGCCTTTGCTGTAACAGGCTCTTTTAGTAGCTTCATCACATTGCCATTCCACTGCCTGCAACCAACAGGAATTAGTTAGAAATGCAGGAAACACGGAAATATAAACCTCAGAGCTATCTAAGCCCATGCTTGAGATATGTGCTTCAGGCATACTGATGATTAGCTGTGGGTGATTCTTTCCATAATCACCTTACAAGCTTTTCTCCTTAGAAATGTAGTTTTGCTGCTGATGGCTCTTCAGTGTCTTAATCCAAAGTGAAGCTGGCCATCCCCATGAGTCACTGTACCTACCGCTACAGGAGAAATAACCACAATCACATTTGATGTTATTTAGTCACTTTTGTATGAATCTTATCAAGGCAAGCAGTTAAGAACACAGAGAAAGGCTGACCCTCTCTCCCCAGCAAAGTTAGGCTGCATCACCACAACATCTGAGGTGAACTTGTATCGTAGGAAAATGTGCCCTGCTGCTGTTTTGCAGTATTTATCTCAAGCATCAAATGGAGATTTTAGTTTCTCAAGGTATGACTGCAGCACTGATCAGAGGCACTAAAGCATCCATTCAGAGAAAGGAGCAGTGGGCAGACACATACAAGACAATACTGAAATGGAGCACTGCAAAGAAGCGATTTGTCCTCATTTTTGAGCGGTCTCTCTGCTTCAACAGATTTATGCCAGGACTGTAACACCTAGTCTGCATTACTACAGTTTCACTGCATGAGTTAGCTCCAATTATTTCCGTATTTAACATTCAACAGCTATGATTTACGAACTCTATTCTTCAGTGAAGCAGGTTGTGTGCTTGGTGTTTATATGCCAATACATGTACATATTTGAATGCCTGTATATGCTGTATAGTCAGAGTGCATTTTAAACCACTCTCCATTCTTTCACCTCAACAGTGCACATCCATTTGTTCTTTAGATAAAAATACCACAAAGCACTATGTTTTATCAGCAAGAATTGAGATTTCTAAATTAACCACTGCTGCTTACTTATTGCAACCACAGCTTTTTCCTTTTTATTTACCAGGAAATAATGAAAGACCATTCATTCAGATTTAATATAGGTAATTTTTTGTACCTGTCTTTTAATGGAGACTATATTAATAGCAAGTGAACTCTATAATTAATATAAATAATAGGGTGAAAGCCTATTTAAACTAAAGGGAAAAATGCTTTCAGAGTATACTATGCAATACTCTTTGATTAGTGTTTCAACAAGCCCAAGAATGAGCTTTTTCATTTCAGAGGAAAAAAAAAGACTTATAAAAACTAATGCCATTACTCTCTTTCTCCACCCCAAACCTTCTCATTTACTGTGTTTGCTTTTGCAGATGAACAACTACAGCATATTGGGGAATATATTGAAAGCTTTTGGAAGAATCCACTTGTGAATGACCCTAGCATTTATAAAAAACTATCTAGCAGCATGAAAGAAATCCCATACTGAGTTAGACAGAAAAGCAGCAATGACTTAACTCTTTTGACTCTTCAATGCAAAAAGCAATTTACGTCCATAACGGAGATCACAGTACAAAAGACTGCTCTTGGATGACCAGCCTAAGTTCCTAATCAACCCGTTAGGGCACCCTGAACCTATATTTTATATGGCACTAGATACAAGTATCTGATTATCTCTAAATGACACAAAAAATGTCAAATGTCTGGAGAAACACAAGAGTTACCAGTAGGGGGTCAGAGTAGAAAGATTTATTGGAATATGGGTGCTTAAAACGAAAGTTTGAAGGAAAGTTCTTGCCAAAACTGAACTGAGAAGAATATGCCAAGCATGAACAGCAGGAAGTAAGAAGACAGAAAGACTGGATTAAAGATAAAGTTTCTCAGTAAATCAATTTTCAGTGACAAAATGTCCAGCTTTCAATTGGCTCTAAGTCCATGGTAAAAGATTAATTTGAAGGAGAAGGATGTGAAATGCAAAAATTACACAAATCAAGCAAATTAAGTACATTTCTCAGGCACTGAAAGTTTTGGAAAAGAAAATCAACAGACTTTGGAGATGGGAAACTCAGAAGCCAAAAGTGAGAGTTCTTCAAACTTTCCACAAAATCTGAGAAAAGCATACAATGCATCTCTGCAAGCAGGTCATGGCTGGAGAATCTGGAAACTCCAAGCACATAATAATGCAAGTAAAATTTAGAACAAGTCAGGCAGAAATTTTATTAACTCTTGTCATAGTGAGAGAACATTGGGACAGCATCTCTCCCTCTCCTCCCCTGTTCCCTGTCAAGTGATCACTGAGACCCAGCCTAAATACTGCTTCAGAAAAAAAGAAAGAGGTGAAGAAAAACAATCATTTCAGTGTTAGCAGAGCCAGGTATCCATCCCTGGAGAGATGGACTCCATAAGGAGCTTGCTAACTGCCACACTTCTATAAATAACGTGACAATATAGAGATATGGTTCTTGGTGAAGCCTGTAGGAGTAGCACATCCAGTATTACCTTAGCTCAGAAGTGGTGAGTTGGAAACAATCACAGACTGTTAGCTTTTAATCAAATATTCTTTGAGTTAGGGAAAACGTCATAGCTAGACCTCTCAAATATTAAATATTAACAATTTTATGACCCCATCACAAAACCACTAATACTATTATTAGTATAACTGAAAATAAACATTTTTTCTTTCTTTGACATCCACAAAATGCATAGATTTAAAGATATTAAATATTAAAACCTTATGTAAAATTTCTGGATACCATAGTTAACAGCACATACAAGAACCCAAGCAGAATAAACTCCTGTAACTATATATAAATACATATGCTTGCAAGCTAACCAAATGGCAAACTCTGGGAAAACCCTGTTCATGGCAATGTGTGTCATAGGAGTAATATTGTCTGGACAAGAAATAAGTGCAGACACACTGGTGACAAAGCTAAGTGCCATCCTATAGCCCTGGGTTCCACTGCTGGGGGAGACAATAACAGAGCAGGCTGCAAATGAAGTATATTACACAGTCACCTGAAGAGAGCTGAGTAGTTCAAACAGTTGTACTTTGGTCCCTAGGGTTGCTGCATAGTTCAGTAATGCATACACATGTCCTATTGCTGATTAAATTAAAAAAGCAGGTATAGACATTTCTATATGTAGCTAAGTTTTTTCTTTTAATCTTCAGGAAATTTAGGAGACTTTCCCACAAAATGGAAATTCGGATATGCAACACAGCCTACTAGTAATGTACAGGGGGAAACAGGTGGACAACTCAAGTTAAATGTCATTTCAATGTTGAAGAAAGAGGAGAAAAACATGTCCTGAATCTTCACCACAAAAAGACAAAACAAAATGTCCCAACAGAATAATAACAATATGGGTTTTGTCAGTAGAAGATTAAGACTTTTAAAGTTTTAATTCTGAAAGACCAGACACATGTGGATATTGTTATTTCAGAAAGCAAGCGCAAAACCAGGTTTACTTATGTTACTGTTATCCACTGATTCCATTAAATTGACATGTTCTCCTGCTTGATACTGTTTGCTAACATTTCCATGAAGTTCAGATGAGCAGTGCAAATATGATATGCATACCATGTTGGATATCTGATTCACTATGAAGGCCTACACAGCTAAATTTATCCTGTTAGGATCTTTTCTTTCCTACATTTCTTAATAAGAAGCTCCAATTTTCACATGGCAAAATACAACCTTCAGCATTCTGTGTACTGTTTTTAATTAATATTATAATTCTACTTAAGCTGGCAACAAAATTCATTGAACCAAATTACAGACACTCAAGTTTGTTCACCCTGGGGAAAGAGGAAACAGGGATCTTGAACATTAGTGCTAAAGAAAATAAGGATGGGCAGGACAACATCTACTGTTACGCATCTTCACAAAGAATGTAGCTGCATAGGTTAAGGAGTAGGGTTTAAGGTAGCACATCAGTCTGTTTCTGATAGCAGGCTGACACTATTTACAGTGGCATGCCTTTTACAAATCCTGCTATCAATATGGTCTTTCAAGCACCTCTATAAATTTAATGCCTTGACTAAATTTGTTTCTAATTTCCCAATCTTCAGCATAACTATATTCTAGTAGACATAAATAAATCTTAATTATGTAACAGTCACCAGTAAGTGCAAAATGTTTGCAGAGATTTTTAGCCCTGTGGAAGGCACTGTGGCCAACTCTAAAGACTGAACTTGACAGGTACAACTTGAACTTGACCTACCATAGTCTGATGAGGAAGTCACAGTTGACTTCTGAACACGTATTGTTTTCTTCAGTTAAAAAAAAATACACAAACCTCCATACAGTTTTGACATAAAATCAAGACTGAACAGAAACATGGCTTTGGTGCACACTTAACTCTAAGTTTGAACCCAAGTTTCAGACTGATGGCAGGCATCTTTTTGTAAAAGCTCAATTGTAAATAACTGTATCAGTGTTTTAAACATTACATCATTGATGTGTAAAGTGCTTCAAAAACTTCAGATTAAATCCCTCCCAGCATTTTCAAGGGGCAGTGGGAGGAGAGAAATTCCAGCTAGAGAAGAAACAAATTCCAACTCAAGCTATATAATGAAACTATTATCTTCAAAATGAAGAAAAATATAGATGCAACACCCATCTATGTTGACTTAAAAATTACAGTATTAAAATTAATCTTATTCTTTGGAACAACAAATATATTTCAGTAATTTCTCTGTTCAAATGAATAATAAGAGTCTTGCTTAAAAGTTAAACTACTGTATCTTCTTCAACAGGCAAAATAAATAAATGCAAAGAAATTAGCTCCAATGGAAACCGAAAGAAAATCTCCAATCTAAACTGATTTATCCAAATACCTTAGAAGAACACTAAAAGAGAATCATGGGAAATGTAGAAGCAGTGAATAATGTTCACATGTCCCTCCCACTTAAGAAACAACTGTCAAGATGTTCTCTTCATGGCCAACATGCAGCAACAAAATAAGTCCCCGGGCAACACATCTGGAGATCCCTTCCAACTTAAATTATACTATAATTTACGTGAAAAATTACAAAATACTAAAGGGGAAAAAAAATCAAAACCCTAAGTAATTAACTTTAATATAGCCCCTTTCTACAATTACAACTTTAATCAGTAAATGAGGACAGGAAATTTGAACACAGTTAAGCATGGACTGGTCAATTAGAATGTGTTAGGTGAGGTATGTATTAGTTGTACTTACAGGTTAACAAAAAAACTTGTGGCTTTCACCTACAGTGGAAGCTCACACATAACTGAGTACAATCAGATCTCCTGGAAGAACTATGCTCCTATAGCTACACAGATGCTCATATATATGTAGACAGGTACACATTCATATGTATTTTTATATATGAACTTCTTTGAAGTGTGGAAACAGAATGTACTATTACATTCATAGAAAAAGAAGTTAATTAGTCAAGAACCAAAAAACGAACAGAACAGTATTCCAGACAGATGGTCCAGCACTTCTTCGGCAGATGGCTTTGCTAATTAGATACTGGCAAAAATAACATTAAAGAAGATAGTTTAATTACACAATGCCAAAAATTAACAACTACATGATATTTCCTTTTTTCTGTTTCATTATCTGCTTGCTTTCATCTCTTACATCATGTATTTAAACAATACTCTGGGGAGTTGGGGTATAATGGCAATAACCATAATAATATATGTCAACAAACATGAGTAATATTGCCTTATTGTTCACATCAGTCCAGCAATGGAATGGCTTCAAAATATTGTGACTTGTTTGGCGAGGATGTCTTGCAGCCTGCCTAATTAACTCCCAATGAACATGTATGCTGGAGTCCAAAAGCTGAGTTTAAAGAGGCCATAAAGAAAGTGTCAGGATCGTAAATGCAAAGAATGTAGCCACAGAGAAGTATACCAGCAAGACATTAGCAGCAAATTAGCAGCCACAGAGTTAGTGGTGGTTTTGATGGTTACCAGAAATTTTAAGGCATGATTTGGTATAATGACATCCTTGCTTCCAGCAAATACGTAAAGCCACTTAAGAAAGATTTATACCTCTCTATACTTCAGAGGAACCATTTTCCTTGCTTTCCACACAATCATGACCCCTCGTCCTTGCAGCCATTATTGTTGGAGCTGCCTATTTTACCAATGGGCTCCTGACAACAGTCAGCTTCAGAGAGTGATCACCCTCTGTGGGAAAAACTAGAGTAAAATATTAAAAAGGGACTTCCTTTCAACACAGCTTTCCCTTTTGGCTCACCAAAAAGGAAAAGCTGGTTTCTGGGGACTAAAGCCATCCTGGTTTTGTTTTCATATGAAGTGATAGGCCAGCAGCTCATACAAGAAGTCCAGCACCGTATGGACAACTTTACTAATTGGCTACGGACACTGAGGTGCCTTGCCACCAATTACTGCATGTAACAGCCAGTTCTCCTGGGAATAACATTATATGTGCTTTCATTTGTTCAGAACCAGTTTTTACTGTTCATCCACAGTTAGAAAATTACAGTTTCTTATATAATAAGCAGTGTGAAATGTATGAAAATAAACATCAAATCATCCTAAATTTTTCAGGGTTTGGAATTCAATAAGAACTGATAGATATATAATTTCATACCTAAACCAGGTAATATATGAAGCTTTATATGGCTTCAAGGAGTTGATGTCAACTTAATTTTATTTCAAATATATTGGCCTGAAGTATATAAAAAAGTGAGAAGTACATACCCTGCCAATTCATGGAGTAGCCGGAGTTTTAATTAGCTTATTTTATTGACTGTGCAAATAAATAGTAATTGAAAATTGTCAGAATACAATAATGTTGAAATAAAAAGGTAAGCATATGAGAGAAGAATTTAGAGCTACTAAGACTTTCACAAATGTTCAGTGTTGGGCTACTCCACTGACTTCAATGACACAAGATTCTGCCCAAGACTGAACTTTCGGAAATGCCACCTACCCATCCACCTGTGCATTCCCCTCTTTGTCTTCTGCAAAGATTTCTAAATGTCACAAACCATTCACTTGGTTTATATTTAACAGAGGCAGGTTTATAGAGGAAAATGTATTTCCAAACCTGGAAGTTAGCAACTCAAAACTTGACTATGTTCGGAAGTAGGGTTTTTAGTCCTGCTCCTAGAGAGTTATTCAAAAAACCCAAAACTGTTGCACTGTGACTTTCAAAGTTTTTAAAGTTCCAATCTGGAGTCTTGAGACTTTTATAGTTTTTATGGATATTAAAAAATTGAATGCAGGATTGTGTTGAAGGGGTAAAACAACAAAATGTTCTTGCATTACCAAACTTGGCAGCCATTCAGCAGGTAGGAATGAGATTTCATAACGTATTTTTAATGCACATTCTGAAATTATACTACATATAGTAAATTTAACGTATTGAATAAATTATATGTGAATCCTTTAAGATTTAACATCTGTGTTAGCACACTGAGTTTTAAAGCATTTCCTGCTTTTTGGCAACTGAGATTGATTTTAGTAGGCTCCAAGACCTTTTGAAAGCAACATTTCATTTTATTTTTTTACAAATAGTGTTTTAAACTTTTAGGTGCTGATGAGAAATGTCAGGATTCTCTTTATTTCAAGAAAGAGAAAGGTATTTCAATGTAATTTCATACTCCTCAACCCCCTAGGTTAAATAACTGATTAAGTGGAAAAAAGAGTCCCCTTGCACCAGAGTGCCACAAAACGTTGGTTTGCATAGGCATAGGCAAGCAGAAGTTTATTTTCCTGTATACCTGCTCATTGTTGCTAAGAAACATGGAAATGGGAAGGAGGAAGTGGCACCGGAATGTGGGCCATCTTGAACAGCAAGTTAGCATGGAGCAAAACAGCCATGCTGCCATGGGATGCGAGATTAAAGGAGTAGCCCAGAAATCATCCCTCCTTACCTTTCAGCCACAGACAGGAAGGTATGACACTTCAGAATACTTTGTGCAAATCAAAAACCTTCCTGAAAAATTTCTGAGAGGCACAGCCAATGTACTATATCTTGCCCCTGGGATGTCAAAGACAGTTGTATTATAGCTTCCAGATATGAACTCACAAAACCAGATGAACCTGAGAGATACGGTAGAGGATGAAATTGTAACACTTTCTAAGTCATACTGAAAATCTGAGACTACAAAAAAAAAAAAAAAAAAAAAAGAAATCTTTGTATTTCTATATGTGCATATGTAATTTTGTACATAATGACTCATCAGGAACAGAATAACAATTTTATCATAATTTCTGTTTGTCTTTTTTACTTATTTATTCACATAGTTTTGCCATTAGGCTTTAGTGATGGCAGCCTTGATTCTGTTAATAGTAATACCCATATATCATTCTAGAGAAAATACTACAGTGACTTTACAATAATTATTTACAATAATAAAAAAGTTTTTAGCCTAAAAAGGGCATATTAAAAGACAGTAAAGAGACAAAAATTGTTGAAGGAACAGTTGGGAGAAATCTCAAGGTCACTTGCTGTTGTGGGGGACTTTAACGTTCTGGGTATCTGCTGGGAACACAACGCAGCAGAGAGGGAACAATCCAGGAGGTTCCTGGAATGTATGGAGGGTAACTTCCTCACACAGCTGGTGAGTGAGCCGACCAGGGAAGGTGCTCTCCTGGACCTGCTTCTTGTGAACAGGGAAGAGCTTGTGGGGGAAGTAAAGGTTGGAGGCCGTCTAGGGTGCAGTGATCATGAAATGATTGAGTTTTCGATCCTTGGAGAAACAAAGAGAGGGGTTAGTAAATCTGCCACCTTAGACTTCCGGAGGGCAAACTTTGACCTGTTCAAAAGACTGATTAACAAAATCGCTTGGGAGGATGCCTTGAAGGATATGGGAGTCCAGGAAGGCTGGACATACTTCAAGAGAGAAGTCTTAAAGGCACAGGAACAGGCTGTTCCCACGTACCGAAAAACAAGCAGTGGGGGAAGGAGACCGGCCTGGCTAAACAGTGACCTTTGGCTGGATCTCAAGAACAAAAGGAGAATCTATGACCTTTGGAAGAGGGGGCAGGTCTCTTGTGATGACTATAAAGATGTAGTGAAGCTATGCAGGGAGAACATTAGGAGAGCCAAAGCACATCTAGAGCTCAACCTGGCTACAGCTGTATAGATAATAGAAAATGTTTCTATAAATTCATTAACAACAAAAGGAGAATTAGGGAAACTCTCCCTCCTTTATTGGATGCAGAGGGAAACACAGTAACAAAGGATGAGGAAAAGGCTGAGGTGCTCAACACCTACTTTTCCTCAGTCTTTAGCAGTGGAACTGGCTGTTCCCTGGACATCCAGCCTCATGAGCTGGGAGATGGGGAGGGGAAGCAGAATGAGGTCAGCACAGTTGAAGAGGAAGTGGTCAGAGACCTGCTAGACCACTTGGATGCACACAAGTCTGTGGGACTGGATGGGTTTCACCCAAGGGTGCTGAAATAGTTGGCAGATGTGCTTGCCAAGACGCTTTCCATGATTTACCTGAAATCGTGGCTAACTGGGGAGGTCCCATTGGACTGGAAGGTGGCAAATGTGACACCCATCTACAAGAGTAACAGAAAGGAGGATCCAAGAAACTATAGACCTGTCAGTCTGACCTTGGTGCCAGGGAAGGTCATGGAGCAGGTCATCTCAAGTGCCATTACAAGTCATATAATGGACAACCAGGGGATCAGGCCTAGTCAGCATGGGTTTATGAAAGGCAGGTCCTGCCTGACAAACCTCATCTCCTTCTACGACAAGATGACCCGACTATTGGACGAGGGAAAAGCTGTAGATATTGTCTACCTGGATTTTCAAAAAACATTCAACACAGCTCCCCATAGAATTCTCATTGAAAAACTGGCTGCCCATGGCCTGGATGAGCGAACGGTCTGCTGGATCAAGCACTGGCTGGATGGATGGTCCCAGAGAGTGGTGGTCAATGGAGCTAAATCCAGCTGGCAGCCGGTCACAAGTGGTCTTCCTCAGGGCTCAGTGTTGGGACCATTTCTGTTCAACATCTTTATTGATGATCTTGATAAGGACATAGAGTGTATCATCAGTAAATTCGCAGATGACACCAAGTTAAGCGGGAGTGTCGATCTGCATGAGGATAGGGAGGCACTACAGAGGGACTTGGACAGGTTGGATCGGTGGGCCAACGTTAACGGGATGAGCTTCAACAAGGCCAAGTGCCAGGTCCTGCACTTGGGCCACAACAACCCCATGCATCGCTACAGGCTTGGGGAGGTGTGGCTGGAGAACTGTGGAAGAGAAGGATCTGGGGGTTCTAACTGACAAACAGCTGAACATGAGCTGGCAGTGTGCCCAGGTGGCCAAGAAAGCCAATGGCATCCTGGCTTGTATTGGAAATAGTGTGACCAGCAGAAGTAAGGAGGTGATAGTCCCCCTGTACTCTGCACTGGTGAGGCCACACCTTGAGTATTGTGTCCAGTTTTGGGCACCTCAATACGAGAGAGATATTGAGGTGCTGGAGCGAGTGCAGAGGACAGCAATGAAGTTGGTGAAGGGCCTGGAGAACAAATCCTGTGAGGAGCAATTGAAGGAGCTGGGACTGTTTAGTTTGAGGAAGAGAAGGCTGAGGGGAGACCTCATCACTCTCTAGAACTACCTGAAAGGACATCGTAGAGAGGTTGGTGCTGGTCTCTTCTCACAGGTAATTAGTGATAGAACAAGAGGGAATGGCCTTAAACTGCAACAGGGGAGGTTCAGACTGGACATTAGGAAAAAAAAATTTTCACAGAAAGAGTGGTCAGAGAGTGGAATAGGCTGCCCAGGGAGGTGGTGGAGTCACCATCCCTGGATGTGTTTAAGGGTCGTTTAGATGAGATGCTGGGGGATATGGTGTAGGGGAGAACTTTGTAGAGTAGGGCTGATGGTTGGACTCAATGATCCCAAGGGTCTTTTCCAACCTGAATGATTCTGTGATATAAATTTCCATTATATATGTGACCAAATCAAGGTAAAACAATTTTAGACAGATGACAGCAGAGAGAAAGTAGAATGCTAACAGCAGAAGAAATGTAAGAACCACCAATTTATGCAGCTTGTTCAGTGAAAAGCCAGTGAAGAAACAAATGGTTTAACAACAAAGAGACACAAATATGAGATTTTCTACATCCTTCCAGTTAAAGTAATTGACTGGAAAGGTGATTTAGGAAGATCAAGATCAAGTTTTCTTCTTTCCATTTAAGGATAATACATAGATATGTAAGACATTTAGAAAGTGGATGGGGCAAAATGGAACACAATAAGAATACTACCACCAAATTTCCAGAGTTGGCAACAGGGTTGATGGCAGCACAACTGAGAGTTCACTTGGGGAAAGAAGAAAAAGTAATTCCTATTTTGGTTATGTTTCCTTTAAAATAATTGGATTTAATTTCACAAACACTCAGATGATCTGAGACACAAAATAGCAGGAGTATGGAGAAGAATAAAAGGCAAAGAGGCACATAAATGGGTGTCATCTACACATAGATAATATTGTGAGGTGTGGGGACAGGCAAAAAAACAACAGCAGACTGAGAAAAATTCTTATTAAACACAAAGAGCAAAAGATGGAAAGCTTGAACCTATAGCTACCAGGAAAATCACTGGAGTGTATCTTCACTGTTAAATTATACAGAGATCAGTGGTGAGAAAGACAAACAGAAGCATCAGGACTAAGGAGAGTATGTGCTCCGAATACAGAAATGTCTTCAAAAGAACATCGTGTACTCCGGTTGCAACGGAAGGAGCAGTGGGAACAAGGAGGCACATAATGCACCTTTAAATCACAATTTTATTGTGAAGATTTGAGATAACAATGAGGCTATGAAAAAGCCTGAATGTTAGTCCATTTTTCTCTTTTTTTGACAAGTGAATGGTCTAGAGTAATGTCAACGACCCACGGAGCTTTTTGCCTCCCGGTTATGTGCTAAACATCATTTAAGTTATTAATTAGTGGTCAGTGACATCTGGCAACCTACTATTAGACATGTGAAATGAGTGGGTCATTTCTATCCAATTTCTAAAGGACAAGCATTCAGATCCAAATGAGTCATAACTGGCCTTTTTTGCAGAGACAATAGAACAGCTGCTTAGAGGGAAAACATACCCCTGATATATATAAAGGTGTTTACCTCATTTCACATTGACAAGCGATCTCGGAGAAACAGATAGTCACTGAAACAACCACCATCATCATATCTTAACAATTCGTCTTCAACTTTTTCCTCGTATTTACCTCCCTGCTGACCTCATATTTCAGTTGTAGGAAGCTCTACCCAATCTTTAGACTCAGAGCCCTTAACTGTTGAGAAAGTATCTCCTAAATTGCAGTAACATGCAGAAATTTTAGTAACAATCTCACACAGGGAACCCAATCGAAGAAATTTATTTCTGAACCAGCTGTGTGATGTTCTCCTCCTCCTCCTTCTGTAGCCTCTTTTCCATTTTTCTTGGTTTAGAAACCCTTTGATTGCTATATTGCAAGAACAATATTGTACTTTGGTATTTTTCTCCCAGAAGCTGAAAGCTCAGTGGAGGTAGTGATAAAAACATGATAAATAGAGCTCATTCAATAGGATTCCCAGTCCAACTGTTAATAAGGCACTTCTATGCAGCCATGGGGATCTTATTTCTTTTTGTAGATACCATCAGCTTTCCCTCATCAAATTACACCTTATTAACAATTTGTCCCCTGATGGGTATGTTATAGCTCTTAGCTTTTTAACAGTGGTTTATATTGGCTACTAGTTTAGCATTATAAATAGAAAGTTACAAAAACTTTTTTATTACTAGGAATTATTTCTTAAAAATTCTCCTGTGCTTTTTTCTGTTGAAGAGAGTCCTTTGAAGTCAGTGTTCCAAATCCCAGAGCTTTTACCATAGCAAAACACTCCAAAATCAAAGGCAGATTTATCTAAGAAGAACAGAAGAAAGGCTAGAAACTGTACACATTCTCAATATCCACTACAGAAATGGGACAGTTTCTGCACAGTAGCTTATAATAGGAAACCCCCTCAGCGTATGCCTGAAGTACTGAAGAACTTGAGAATTAGACCAAAGTCCATTCATTTATAGCTCTTACTTTCCTTCAAATTCCGGAATGGGTCTGAAACTCAGATCAGGCTAAAGCTGCAAAGTCAGAAAGCTTCAAAAACTCAAAATTAATTTTCTATTTTAATTTTAATGGATATAAGAATAAAGAATTCTCAGTATTCTTGAGGGAAAAAATAAAGGATAATATTTATCTTGGTTAAAAAAAATAAAGAATAACTTCACAGGAAAAACACTGGATTTGTGCCTGCCTTAAGTGCAGGAAGAAATATGTTTTATTTTGAAACAATTCAATGGCATATACATTTGCTTAGCATTTCTCCACAATATTCTGTGTGATGCACACTTAAGAAGATCTAGGTATTAATAGCAGTTAAATCAAAATTCTCAGAGTTCAAGAAATAAGTTGTTGTGCTTTTCAAAAATATTGTGAGATTTTTATAGTGACATTCTGAATCTGTCAGTCTCCTTGCAGATTCTGTAACCTCTCCTTGCAGTGGAGTTTTTTCCAATGGAAAATGCCTACTGAAATTTTTTAATGCCTCCTGAAATTACCCAGTCTTTTTACCGAAATTCAAAGAACACATAAAAACTCAGAGTGTGCAAGACTCATAGTAAACTCTGCATCTATAAACATGTTTCTTTCACTCTGAAAACACAGTAACTACACATTAAAAAGAGTTGGGAAGCAAAAAGACTTAAAAACATAAAGAGTTAAAGAAAAGGGAATTCACATATTTAAAATTAATCTGCAATGCTAGCAAGGCTATTGCCTGCTCAGGGAAGATATCTGACATCTGAACTCAGACAGAACTAAAGAAAACTTTCCTGCATTAACTTTTCCTGAGGTACACTTCAGCCCTGAATTTTCAACTGTTTCCCAGCAACAGAGACTCTTCTACTGCCTGGGATCTTCAAGGAGAGAATAAGGCTTTACCTAAAGTTACCTGTAGGACTAGGATCTGAGTCTATGTTAAAGAAAAGAGATGAATAGCTACACTTTAGCTTTACAATACACAAACTGTCCTACAAAACAGGAGCAGGCACATCAGTGAACCTTGCTTACTCTATGTGGCAAAGGAAACTGATTTATCCTCATTTTTAAAACCCAGGTAGATCCTTTTGGCCTGCACATTAACTGTGACTGAGAATCTACATAACCAATTTCTCAAGTGGAAGAGGAACTTCCATCAGTTAACATAAAATAGGTCCTGTCTCACTGCCAGATCTTTTCAAGGACAATGCCCACGTAACTTCAAATGGATTAAAACAATGCATTTTCATAGCCACGTTCTTAGAAATAGCAGTAGATAATTTCTGGCAGCGTTCATCCAGGCTATCAGTATTCTCCGTTAATCACTGTGCTTTGAATTCAGATACTTTTAATATTAATTCTAATCTGTGAGTTACTGAAGAAAGCAGAGGGAAGGTGAGACAGAAAGAAGAGTGTGTGTATATTTAAAAAAAAATGCTAGGACATAGGCAGCTCAGTTGGCTGCCAGATGCCCACCCAGCTACTTTCTCATAAATTCATTTTCTTGTCAATTAAAAATAAAGTAGGATGGTGAGAAACAAAGACAAATCTAAAACACTTCCCTACAAACACCACCTTTTCACAGGATCAACGTTACCCCTTCACTCCAGACTCCTCTACCTCCACCCCCCCAGCAGTGCAGGGGGATGGAGAATGGGGGGCTGCAGTCAGCCCATAACAGCTCCTCTCTGCCGCTCCTTCCTCCTCATGATTTTCCCTACTCCAAACAACATTGACACCTAGAGACCCTTTTTTTCTAAATCCAAAATGATTTTGAAAGTTGCAGCTCTGTGAGAAAGCAGTTCCAGTTAACCTCATAAAATCTATACTATACTGAGATGTAGCAGATAGATTTCAATGGGAGTTACATGCAAGCAAGGACTAGTCACTTCACTGAAAAACAGAGGCAACAAAAAAACCCAAAAACTTGAATGTCATGCCACTGTATTGGAGTTATGGAATTATTACATGGGTGTATATATTACAGAGATACATTATATATATGTATATATAAAATATATATAAGCTTTATTATCGAATTATGTGTGTGTGTGCGCGCCAGTTTTTAGCTTTGATTCTGCACTTCTTTTGGTAATAGTTTACATGCTGCCCTCTTCAAATCACCTAAAATCCAATTTGAGTATCTTCATTCCTGATGCTCTCCATTCCCAGAAATCCATTCAGGAGAAAAAAAAAAAAAAGTTCTCACTGCCACTTCAGCTCTTAAAAGTGTTGATTCTGATGTATACCTTTGTACTGTCTTTGGTTTTTAATCATTTTGCCAAAAATGTACACATGTTCCTATTCTTACATGATAGACTGGATTACACCAAAAATTATGAAGACCCATTAACACAGATTGTATTTTTATGACTAATCAATAGGGCTAACCAGACTTTAGTAAAATAATCTGCTTCTAAGTCTTTTTAGTACTTCACATCTTTCTGAAACCTCCACCATTTAGACTGAAATTTTCCTCTGCTAGAGAGGAAAATATGAGCAAGTTACTTGTAAGAATAAGAGTAGAGGAAAATAAACTTTTTCAGTTGTTCTATTTGTAAAACTCTCATCTGCCTCTTTCTTATTCCACACACAAAGCAACTGATGTGAAAATAATAGGCAGCTTTTTGAGAAGTTCTATTCTGTGCTTGACCAGAAAAAGCTTCTGATTTTACAAAGTTATTAGGATAGCAAAACTTCAGAACAGAATTAAGATTATGAATGCATGTGACCTGGATTTTGCAATTTTTTTCTCATTTTTCTGGGATGATTAAATAACATCTCATAACTTTATAGAGATGGTTGATGTCCACAGGCAAGAAAACTCAATAGTTCAAAATAGATTCTTCTGCACCAAAAAAATGCTCTTGGCAAGAACATCATACATTCCCTAAAAGATAAACTGCTGCTGCTAGTACTAACAACAACAATAACAATAACACCAATAATAGCAGTATTAAAGTAAATGACTAAACTATACAAGGAAAAAGAGGTACCCCAAAATAAGATGGGTATATGCTTCATTTTAGAGCACTGACTGCCCCCCTTACAGTTGGAACTAACTGCTAGAGCAGGAGAACACTCAAAGCACAGCTATATTAACAGAATATGGAAGTACCTAAACTAAAAGTAATGTAAAATAAAAGCTATCATACCAGTAAGCAAAAATAGGAAGACATAAGGCTTTAGTTTTTGCTATTTTTCATCATCTTCTCTTACTACACTGTCCCAAATCCACTGCCAACAAACTGCTGCACTGCATTATTGACAGTTAGGAATTATTTTTGTACTCATCAATTTAATTCCTTCCTTCCAAATTTATCTGTGAACTCCTCTATAGTGGAATTAACTCACTGAACGTGCTAACTAAATTAGCACATTTTAACTAACCAGTCCAGTAACCCACCAAATGCCTCCTAATGCTCACATTAGCAACTTCCAGTATACAGTAGTCATAGCATCAATAAATACAAACTTGTGTCAATAAATGGATAGAGTAATGCATGTATAGTACATGTTTTTAATCTCAATCTAAATTACATACAAAATCACGCTTGATGTTGTGGCAGCTGAAATTTATTTTCTAACATACATTATTTTTCTAGTACAGATGTAGCTTGTCATGTCTTACTGTCGAAAGAATGCTAGCTTTCCAAATGTGATAAGCCAAGCAGGAATCTCAATCACTCGGCTGTTGTTCTTTTTTTAATGAAGAGAGATTGGTATCTCAAGAATCTTGGGGGGTAATGCAGATGTGATGCAAGGCAGAGCACAGATAACAATTCTGACTTGGTAACAGCCTGAACATACTTAAAATGCATGCTTTCAAATCCCTCCCACTGTCCCCACCACAATAATATCTCTTATCAAAGTTTCATCTATTTTAGGAGGTAGGTTCTCCACAAATGCTAATCTGTTCGGATTCAATTCCAAACTGAAACACGCACTTGTATAAATTAAAACAACTGAACAAGCCAAAAATTTCAATGGGTTGGCTACTTTCTTCGCACAAGAGGCAATGTATTGCACTGCACAGGGAGCTCAGAGGGAATTTATTTTGTATTTTAGCACAAGTCAACACAATTTTAATTTCACTTCCCATGTTACATGTTTCATTCATGTTCCTCAACCTAAACACTGCAAGTGAAAGCAGGAATGCATGAAGAGAGGGCACTAGCTAGTATAACTGGCAGTCACACAGAGTAAATATGCTGTATCTGCGAATGGACAGAGTGTCTCACTATCACACATGACTATGTGCCCCAGTGAGCAGATAGGCCAAGCGTCTTTTGGCCTTTCCTGAAAAAATTACATACCATAGTTGGGAAGAATCCTCAACTGGAGTGAGATGGAAAAACTCACTGTAAACAACTACATGGGGACAGTGAAAGCACTGAACTGTTGAAGAATTAAATAAAGAGGCACCTCTTGAGATGACCTTCAGGGACACTGCAGGACAACACTATGCCCGAGACAAGTCCCGGTGATGTGGTAGCAGGTGACTGAGCAGAAGGAGAGGAAAATGATCCAGTGTTGGATTCTCTCTCCCTATGCTAACGTACAGGAGCAGAGAATCCGACAAAAAAGAAGTAAGGTATGGTGGTGATTTGATCATCAGATGGTGCACAAAGAAAGATGAGACAAATTTAGTGCGATCCATAGCTCATGTCATATATCATCTCCAAAGTTACTTATGGAAACAGAAAAGGATGGAAAGGGAAAGAGAAAAAGGAAAGCCTCTCTCCAGTGGCCAGCTAGGAAGACAAGCGATTGAAGTATGTAGATGAGCATCCTCTCCAGTGCAACAGGTAGCCTCCACAAACGCATACTCAGAGTAATGTTAGGAGTTCAAAAAGTGCAGTAGCAATGGCAGGCTTCAGCTACCCTCAGAAAGTCTGGGTATGCATTACACTGAAGCCTGGCAGCAAGAGTAAAGTTTTAGACACAAACCAAGATTTTCATGAAGCAACTCAACATGAGGACCAAGAGTGAAGAAACAACTCTTGACTGTCCTACATAGCATGCAGGAATAGCACTGTAACAGCAACCACAATGTACTTAGATTCAGCATCACTGCAGGAGCAACTGAATACCCAAATCCACTACACAGCATGTTCTCCTTCATAACAGGGAACTTCAGTATGAAGAATCTTGATAAAAAAGAGCTAACTGAGGCAGCTGAGAGTTAAAGTTTTGCAGGCAGCATTCAAGGATACCTAGCTGGAGACACAAGACAAATGAACACTACCCATCAAAAAAAAAAAGATACAAGGGAAAGGACAAAAGAAAAATCTATGTCTTGGCACAGATTAACAGCAGGGCAGAAATAGTTAATAAGAGGAGGAAAGCATTTTCAGAAACTAAAGCAGTGTCAAAATGAAGAAAACAATAGATCAAAACTCTGGCAGGTTGAATCTAAAAACCTAACAATGTAGACCAAAAAGAGCTTGAAGAACATTTTGCAAAAGCCATAAATATTACTAATAAATCCTTCTTCAAACACATTAAAAGCAGGAAGCTTGACAGTTCACAGAAGCAGTAAATGATCAAAGAAGTGATTAAGAAGATAAAACCACACCAGAAAAAATAAATTTCCCCCCTGCTCAAGTTCATCATGGAAGAGCTCAAGGAAGTTCTCATCCCAGAATAGGCAGGGGTGCTCATCAAAAACTCTGTCTCAAACCACAGTGCCATTAAAAGAGGTTACAGAATACAGATAAAATGAAAAGCAACAGATTTGCAGGATAGTTATTTATTCAAGAATATTAAAAAAATTCAGAGATGGAAGTGCTGAACTATTAATCAGTGTAATATCTTTAGCTTACAGCTGCTTTGGTACCTGAGGATTGGAAGATAGCAAATATAATATCAATTTCTAAAATGGGCTCCAGGAAGACCCATGAAACTCGCAGCACTGATGTCTGTACCAAGCAAATTATCAAAAACTATATAATAAATAATAAAGATAGTGAACAAAGATGCAAGCCCCAGTATGCGAATTCAACCACCTTGACTGCTGGGTATAAGCAGTCCAGGAGATTTCTGAAATACATTGATGACAATTCCTTGATAAATGTGACAGCCAAACCATGCAAGATGATCTTCTGGACTTGTTATTACAAAACAGCCATGTGAAAAGTGAGGTCTGCCCTAGCTGCAGTGATCAGAGTGGGGTTGAGAAAAGTAAGCAAAACAAGTAGTAGAACTACAGTCATGGACTTCAGAATAGCAGATTTCAGCTTGTTTAGGGATCTTCTTGGCATGATGTCATAGGAGACTTCCCTGAAAGGCACAGGGCCTCAGGATAGGTGGTTGATCCTCAGGAACAACTTCTCACATCATAAGCACGGTCCATTCCAACATTTAGATATCTAAGCAGGCATGGCAGGACAGCACACCTGAACAAGGAAATCCTGATGAGATGAAACACAAAAAAGAATTATACAGAGGGTGGAAGAAGGTATGAGCTCTCCAAGAAGAATCTAGAGACATTGCTTGAATACACAGGAACAGATCTAGGAAGGACAAAGCTCAGCCAGAGTTGAAACCAAGATGGAAAGTGAACAGCAGCAGAAAGACAAAAAAAAAGAAAACCGTGAGGTACTCAGTGCATTCTTTGCCTCAGCTTCCACCGATAAGACCTGCCCACAGGTCTGCCATGTTGCTGAGCCTACTAGCAGAGTCTGTGGAAGTGAAACATTAATAAATGCAGAGGAAGATCAGAGTTAGGGGGCATCTAAACTAACTGAATGTATACAAGTCCATAGGACCAGATCAGAAACATCTAAGCATATAGAAGGAGTTGGCCAAAATCACTGCAAGGCCATTTACCGCCAACTTTGCAAGGTCATGGAAATTGAGGGAAGTTCCTGACAATTAGAAAAATTATATTTGTCTAACAATCTTCAAGAAGGCCAAGGAACTATAGGCCTGTCAGCATCACCTCTGTCTTAGAAGCCATGTCCAGGAACATGGAAGACAAAAAAGGCAACCGTGAAGAGCCAGCATGGATCTGCCAAGGGCAAATCACACCTTACCATCCTGATTGCCTTCTTTCATGAGAGCGGTGCATACTGTTTTACCTTACCTTTAGCAACATCTTTGCCACTGTCTCCCAGCTATGGATACATTGACTGGGTTAATAGATGATAACACAAGTGAAAACCTGTCTGAATTATAGGCTTAAAGGGTTGCATTCAATAGCACAAAATCCATCTGGTAACCAGTTATCAGTCAGCTGAAGACTAAGATTTGGGCCAATACTGTTAAATGTCTTTATTAACAACTTAGACAATGGGACAGAGTGCACTCTCAGCAGGTTTGTAAATTATAGTAAAGTCAGAGAAAATGGGAGATCAATATGCTGGAGAGCAGGGCTGTTTTTTCAGAGACACCTCAAAAGACTGGAGAAATAAGCTGACAGGAGTCTCAAAGTTCAACAAAAGCCAAGTACTGCATCTGGAATGGAATAACCTCATATAACAGCACTGTCTAGAAAAATAAATATGGATATGGACAAAGTACAACTAAAGGATATCCAGATGATACATTCTGTTTGAATTTCCAACAGGAATTAGACAAGTTCTCCTACCAAAGGACCTTTAAGAACCTCTTCAAAAATCTATGCAATCTGAGCATAAAAGGGAAGGCACTTCCATGGATGAAGAAAAGGTTAAAAAGTAGGTGGGGTAGGCATATGGTCAATTTTCAGAGGAGAAGAGGTCAGCAGTTGAGACCCACAGAAATCTATAGCAGAACTCATAAATGCTGAACATGTCCTTAGGTGATGCAGAAAAGAGAATGAACAATGAAATGACAATAATAAAGATACTTGGTATGTTTATACCAAGTTATCCAGGCTAGCAGAGAGCTGACTGTATAGAGTTCTAGGAAACCCTTATAAGTCTGAATGGTTAGTTACCTATATTGAATTTACTTCACAGTTTTAATAAATGAAGTGTTGTACACCAGGAAAAAGGATCTTAAATGATGAAATTCCTTAATTTCCTGTACTCAGTGATGAGCTCTGAACTGCACATTACTATTGAAGAATGAGATCTTAAGTTACAATAACAAAAAAAGGAATAAAAAATAAATTATGAGAAGTATGGAACACTAGAAAACATCATTGTACCATGGAACAAGTTCATTTATCCCCTTGTTCTGACCAGTTTGTGCATTTCTGATCCAACCCCAATTTCAAATTTGAAAGTAGAACTAGGAAAGATGCATAGAAAGGGGACAAAAGACCTCCAGCTTTTTGTGTTTTCTCTACAGGGTAGGATTAAATAAACTGATTCCTCAGCCTAGAAAAAAAGACATCTGAGGAAAGAGATAATAGATTCTTATACAATCACGAGAGAGGTGCACAGGGAATATTGTTCACTCATTTTTAACAGCGAATTAAAATTGTATTCACTGTTCTTTGAATAGTAAAGAATATTTAAGATATAAAAAACAGTTCTTCATTCACATAATGAGCTGCAGAACTCTCTTCCACAAGACAACAAAGATATAAAAAGTGGACGTGAGTTAAATGTCACAGGGTGAAGCTGACACGAAAATATTGCTCAGGTAAGTGAGCTCTTGATTAAATCTGCCCTGCTCTCATTACATGGTGCTATTTTGTGCTACAAAAACAAATTAAACACAGAAAATTCTTTAATTATTACTAACATTTTTGCCATTGAGTGGTGTGGTTCTGTTCCTGTGGTTACCCCACTTTGCAAATCCCCTGTGACAGATGAAAAGCTGACTGGATAAAAACCCATCCAAGACACTACCTTCATCTCAGGAAGCTCCTGGGTTTCAAATAGCTGGGAAAGTTTTCTGAGGAAATACCATTACATGTTTAGGCTTTTCCTTGGCACCTGCTGTGGGCTGAAGACAAGACAGTACACTAGGTATGATCTGATCCAGTACAGGAGTGGATATAAGCTTCTAATTATAACTCCAAATTACATCAGCCATAATAAGACTTAGTTTAATTTACTTCAAATGATATATTTTTGATGCTGTTTGAAAACAATTTTGGCAAACACAAAAGAAAGTTGAACATCATCTATAATTAACATCACTAAAGTTATTCTTCATAGCAAGGGAAATAATATGAGATGCTTATCAAATATGGACCAAGTCTTTTTTTTAAATTAAGAGAATAAAATCAAGAATCTAAATCCTGTCTTAAGTCTTGACTACACCCAAAATGCATTCTGTTTTTATTATAACATCCAGGTTCAAGAGTACACGCTGCCTCCTCTTTCCTTGTATGTTGTTTATTTTACACTGGAAGCACTTATCCAGTGACTTACAATCTGTTCTGTTCTAGGCAGGTTACAAGTCAGAGCTCATAATCAAGTTACCTGAATCTGAATCTTTCTACGTATGTACTCCACATTTTTGATTTGTTCTTGCTAGAGATATTTCCCTTGTGCAAAATTTTGCATATTCTGCACATTTCCTTTTTAAAATTGCTTTCCCTGATTCCAAGCAGAGGGAAGAACATCTAGAGATGCATCTTGTTTGATAAATGAAAGTCCTGTTTTCTTGTTGCCTGGCTACACTGTGTCCATGCCGGCGCCTGTGCAATAAACACATTCTTGCTATCTGAACTGGCCTTTTTCAGTTTGCCACTCCTGCTAGGAGAAGTCAGGGAAATGTAACATGCATCCACTGCTGACATTTAGATCTGGTTGGAGCAGGCTGATGTTTGCAACAGGGGGAGGGAAAAAGACTGAGGGTGACATATCTTGGGTGCTGCCCCACAAGGACAATAAGAAAAGACAGCACTGAAAGAAGAGATAAGACTGTCCCATGGGTCTCAGGGCCCAGGGATTCCTGAAGGCTGGTCTTACTCTCAAAACCTGAGGTAAATGTGGCACTGAGTACCTTGGCCTTTTCCATGTCATTTGTCACCAGTTCCCCCAGCCCATTCAGCAGCAGATCCACATTTGCCCCAGTCTCCCTTTTGCTACTGAAATACTTGTAGAATCCTTTGCTGCCCCTTCCCAGATTCAACTCAAGGCTTTCCTAAGCCCAACGTTGCAAGGTCAGACAGATACTCTATACTCCTCCTAGGTCACCTGCCCCTTCTTTCACCTTTTGTAGAATTCATTTTTATGTCTTCTAAGTTCAGTTAGGAGCTCCTTGATCTTCCATGCACTTCTATTTCTAATTGCCATACATATTTTTAGCCGTTCTGCAGTAAAAATCAAGGTATATTACTTTTTTTTTTTTAAAAAAAAGCTATTTCAATACAGTAACAGAGGCTTCAGGTTTTGATATTCACTTTCTGGTGCTTGAGTACCTTGGCACGGCACTGATTGCATTGAAGTGCTAGCCACCTGCTTCCACTTAATGGCACCAGTCCAGGAAGCACATCACTATGTTGTTTCTGTTTAAGCCTTTGCTGTGCCTTGTCCTCATTCCATATTATAAATAGGTTCACTGTCTCACGGAACTAGCTATGGACCTGCCAGGCAGAAGCACCATTCTGCCTGCAGCAGGGACTTTATTTGTGTGACACAGATGCCAAAGTCAGAGCTTTGAATTTCTCGCAAGGAATAATGAAAAAACATCCCACCTTTCAAAGCACCCACCAAATAAAAAAGGAAATGATTTGGGTCTAAGGTATATTTTGAACATCAAAACATCATCAAACTGTGATGTTAGTAAATCCAAGATCTGTTTTTAGCCTTAACTCTGCATTCTATGTTTATTAATAGGGTTAAATAAGCATTTTATTTTGGAGATGCTGTTTCTGAATAGATTTAGTCATCTTGTTAGTCTTCCATTCAAGATAAAGGTTTACATAATGCCAAACACAGGTGGGATTTCTCTTTGTCCCATGAGTGGTTGGTCACTGTGATTCCCGTAAGAAATTCTACGGCTGTCACTGACGCAAAGCCGCAGAGAGAGACTCTGAAGGAGACTGAAAGAGATATAAAGCACAATTTTGTCCTGTAGTAATAGCACTGGTTGGAACAAGCTTACTGGTTTTATAACATAAGTAGGTCTTTCCCATTTTCTTCCTTTAACAACATTATCCAAATCACAATATGTGGCATTGTTAATAATGTCAGTGTAAAATGAGACAATTAAAATGACTTGAAATTGGATGAATGACTACTTGCTGAAGTAAGTATCAAAGAAAACAGTACATGGCTTCAGCTCTGCTTTTAAGTATCACAGTTGGAAAAACTACCCTTGATGAGTTTTTCTCACATGAATAGGCATAAACGTAAATAAAAAAGCTGATCTTTCTTACTCTGCTCATCAGTAGCTCTGCACAACTGATACAGTAATGCATTATTGAAATGCTCTATCCAAGTCTCACAGAAGTAATGGTTTTTATTGCAATTGTTTCAGTCTTCCAGCAGAGATGCTCAAGAAACAGTCTCAATTTTGAAATACAGACAAGTTATTCAGATTTGGTTTACTCACAAACTATGTAACATGGCATTTCGATTTTGAATTTTTTGTTTATTTTTTCTTGATGGTGGCTTTTGGCATCAGGACACTTGCTTAAGCCAAGTTACTATTTGCTTTCCATTTGAGATGTTATGATACTGAAAGTCAGTGTTTCTCACAAGGATCACCCTGGACTGTGTTTATTATCAGACAGAAGTCTGCCAGGCAGGTCCTTGAAATAAAGCAGTAGGGCTGAACTGAGCCCCAATGCCAGAGCTCCACTCAACTTCCTAGGCACAGGACAAAGACCCACGTAGCTTCAAGTTCTGCCAATAAAAATGGCAGAGGAGCTTGCCAAGAACCAGCTGCAACTGTTTTTTTAATCATAACACTGTTTTTCTAGGTGTCTATCCAGCCTCTGTGCTAGCCATTCAACATAAATTATTAAGGCATAGTGTAAATTCAAACAAAAGACAGCACCTTACTTTACAGTTAGTGTATGAAAATACAATTTCAACAGCCTGAGAGACACTATTTAAGCATTGCAGCGTGGGGAGCAGATGGGAATCAATCCCAAAAATGCAGAAGTGGGTGGAAATTACATACCTGTTTTGAAAATAAGTGTGCTGTCTGCATACAGTGACTTCCCTCATACACTTTTCTTTAACACTGTCAAAATTATGATTTGAGTCATTGTTCCTCAGTTGTGTATTTATAAAACCCCTTACTATCAATATCTTTTTCATTAGCATAATGGGCACCCGGTATTTTAAGAATCTCCAAGTTCATGCAACTCCATAGCATACAACTCATCACAGAATCACAGAATCAACTAGGTTGGAAAGGACCTTGAAGATCATCTAGTCCAACCATTAACCTAGCACTGCCAGTTCCCATCTACACCATATCTCTCAGCACTATATCGACCCTACTCTTAAACACCTCCAGGGATGGGGACTCCACCACCTCCCTGGGCAATCCATTCCACTGCCTAATGACCCGTTCTGTAAAGAAATACTTCCTGACATCTAGTCTAAACCTTCCCTGGCGCAACTTGAGGCCATTCCCTCTTGTCCTATCACTTGTTACTTGGTTAAAGAGACTCATCCCCAGCTCTCTGCAACCTCCTTTCAGGTAGCTGTAGAGGGCGACGAGGTCTCCCCTCAGCCTCCTCTTCTCCAGACTAAACTACCCCAGTTCCCTCAGCCGCTCCTCATACGACCTGTGCTCCAGACCCTTCACCAGCTTCGTTGCCCTTCACTGGACATGCTTGAGTAATTCAATGTCCTTTTTGTAGTGAGGGGCCCAAAACTGAACACAGTAATCGAGGTGCGGCCTCATCAGTGCCGAGTACAGGGGTAAGATCACTTCCCTGTCCCTGCTGGCCACGCTATTTCTGATACAGGCCAGGATGCCATTGGCCTTCTTGGCCACCTGGGCACACTGCTGGCTCATGTTCAGCCGGCTGTCAATCAACACCCCCAGGTCCCTCTCTGACTGGCAGCTCTCCAGCCACTCCTCCCCAAGCCTGTAGCGCTGCTGGGGGTTGTTATGGCCCAAGTGCAGCACCCGGCATTTGGCCTTATTGAACTTCATACAGTTGGCCTTGGCCCATCGCTCCAGCCTGTCTCATGTGATGAGAAGTTCCATCCATGGTACAGAAAACATTACTAGGTTTAAGAGTAAGATCTGGGACAGTCACATTACAGCCCTGTGTCGATATTAGCACCTCATTGCAAAACTGCCCAACATCATCAACTTACTAAGAGAGGCTCTTCCTCTACTGTGCCTATGGGCTTTATGTGGAGTCGGTTTTTCTTTCTTATTATTTTTTATTTTCTTATCCCTCTTCTACATTCTTGGGAGAGCAAGATACATCAAAGTAATTAAATTCTGAAACTTCCAAGGGTAGTTTACCAACTTCAGTTTGAAGGAAGATAAGGAAAAAGCAGAGATTTATAAACCGGCAGAATAGATTTTCAACCAAAGTAACTCTGTTTGAAAGGAAAATATTTTTTTCAGTATGATTTTTCAGTCCAGCTGCATCCAGAGACATGGATTATACAAAACAGCAGAGGCAAAATGCCTTCAAGGAGATAACGGTATAAGAGGAAAGTGATAGTAGGGGTTTGGAATCTTATAAGTAAAGAAAAAACAATGCCATTTATTCTCCCTCAAGATCTAAACTGTCCAAGCCTTTGGCCTTTTCAGGCTGTGCTGTAATCTGTAGAAGCAGCACTTGAAAAAAGCAGCTGAATGGCAGGAGAGTTCTGCCATACTACTACTTTCCAAGCTGATGCAACCATCCCTACTAGTTGCAGTTCAAAAATTCAGATTTTTTTTTTTCCTTTTAAATTTCATTTTAAAAGAGTAAGTGTTCTTAAGAGGGTTTTGATTAGCTGGTTTTCTTTAACAGCATGTACATCCACAAGCACTACATTTTTACCTACTACCCACAAATAAATCACAGCACTCTCCTCTTCCTCTTTTCAATAAATAGAAACAAACAGACAAAAAGGATTATTCAAAACACATAACAGGTGGGGTTTTTTTTGTTTTGGCTTGGTTTTAAGAAGATGAGTTCATGTCTAGTAATAAGCTGGTGTTCTGAAGAGTAGGTTCCCCTCTCCATTCTCAGTTTTGCCCTGGGTTGAGAGAGCTGTGGTTCCATGACCCCTTCAGGCAATCCCCATGAGTCCTTTGAGTGCTTCCCTTCACCCCAAACTGATCTTGCTCCTGGCCACAAATTCCTGCCTTCTCCTCTGTGCCATCACTGTTGCACAATACTACACTGAGCTGGTTATGTCAACTAAACTGGCCTAAAAACATTCACATTTTCCTTACACACCAGGAAAGTGAGAGCACTGAGTGGGAGAGGAAGGCAATGCTCAGCCACAAGTCGAGCAAGAGAGGATGGGTAGGAATGCTGACATCCCCAGTTAAATCAGATCACGTTGTCAACCTGAGCAGCTTGGCCACTTGAGGATCTGTCACACTGACACTATCATCACTCTCATCACCCATGAGCGGTTTTATTTACTTATTCTTCTGAAAATATATGGTAGTCCTTTAAAGAAAGTTATTAGACCTGAGGAAACTCTGAGGCTCAGACACTCAAAATTAGGATACTGTTTAGACGGATGCAGCCTCAGCTTGCAGATAAGAAGGATGGCAATAAGGAAAAGCCACACTTCTCTCTGCCAGTCTCCACAACAAATCCACCTTTGAGCAAGGAGACTCAAGTATTTAAACTGACTTTTAAATAAATACATCATGCCTCGCAACTCCTATTGCATGTAACAGAGAAGAACTAAGTACTCAGCATTCTGAGTGCTACTTCTTCAGTGTCTAATGATGGATTTAGGATTCTGTCAATGAATCTGGAAATGCCAAATGACAAGACAAAGACAGCCAACATAAGGCTGTTCTTTATATGTCCCTCTGGCAGTAGAGTAGCCAGATTTCTCGATGTGGCAAATGTAAAGCCTCTTTTGACATAAATATGAAGGATTATATGCTCAAATCTTCAGTATATCATGAAAGACTGAAGTTTGTGAAAAAGATCAGTACACTTTTATGTCCTCAAGTTAACCTTTCTTATGTTGCAAATTATTTTAATGAGAGGTGGAAAGAAATGAAGGCAGTGGCATGTGGCAAGCTCCTACAAGGCTATCCAGCTGTTGAATAAAAAGTTTAACGTTTGAGTTATCATCACCATTCCTCTAATCTTTACCATCTACGCTGTCAGGATATTATAGTTTTCAAATAGGAGAACAGAAAATTTGTCTCTAGACTTTAACTAACACTTAGGGAGCCATAAATTCCCCATTTATTGAATTTAAAAAGGTATGAGACATAACATTTTGTGATTCAAACCTTCAGAATTTAAACTTGAAACCAAGCTGTCTGAACACTGTATTGTAAAGACCTTGTTACAAGCAGTGCATCTGATAATGCAACTTGATGTACTTGTCTGCCATCATTCCGTAAAACAAATGGACTAGAACCTGAGCAGAAGGATTTCATAAGCAACCTTGAAACAATAACGAGTGCCCCCCTACAGCTGTCCTCCACACATGGAAAGTTGAGCAAGTGAGAGGGACAGACATATAGCAAACAGAGTATCATATAAATATATGTATATCTATGGAAAGTTTGCTGATATTAGTATACACTACAGAACACTATACTCATAATTCTTAAGATCTGGACTTAGTATTCTGACTTTGAAGTCTCCTTCTCACCAATGATTTCAACTTGTCCACACTGTCAAAAAACGGAAAGATCTTACTGTATTGTAAGAAGTGAAACATGCAGCTCAGGTATATGGAGACGCTGGATATCCTTAAACCAGTGAAAGAGGGTTTCTCGAATGGAATTTTCTTTAACATTAGAAATGTTGAATATTGAACAGAAATAATCAGTCTTGAACTATACAAAGAAGAATGCTAGAAATAATTGCCTATGATGATTGCTGCTAAGTTTACATGTAAATCTGTGCTGAGAAGCCCTACAAGATTACTTTTATCATTTAATGTGGCTTTTTTTGTAAAAACAGATTTTAAATGTCAAGTTTGTGTTTTGTTTTATTTTTAAATTGTTACACTTACTGAATTACTAAATTCAAATGTGAATCCAGGCATATGTATTGCGTACAAGTTTTATACTTTTCCCCTCTAATTCTCTGTTTCCCCTACAAGCAGAAAGTAGGCAAAGTTTCACAAATCTAATGCAGGTTCTGGTATCTACTGTTCCACATTCTGCTTGGGGTGCCTGCCACTTATGCATGCTACAGTTTCACAATCAATTTACAGGAGGTACAGGCATATAAGGAGTTTACAATAAGACATATTCTTCCATAGAGTATAGACTTCTGACATTATTACCTCATCAGTACAATCACTACTCTAATTAACGCTCTTCTCCATCTTCATCGTGCTTGCACCTTCCTCTACACAAATACTAAGGACACAACCCTACTCCTCATTAAATAACACCAATAAGGATTTTTCAATGTGCATATTGGAAAGTTCTGTAAATAGACTAAAATTTTATTTTCATGACTTGTGTGTATCATAACTAAGTCAGTAAAAAGTTAAAGTTCTGCTCACATTTGATGTAGTTCTTTCATAGTAGTTTCTGGCCAACTACTTCTAATGCAACCTGTCTGCTCTCCTCTTCCTTAACGTTTTTTAACACTTTCCTCTTTTCTGTGTAGCATATGCTTGCTGCTCTGGTGAATGTTATTACATCTGTTCATAAAAACCTGACTCTCTCTTCAAGAAATAAGTCCTATCACAGAGTTTTGTTCCTCAACCGGTACAGTAAGTAGTAGATAAGCTTTTTCTCAGTATTACATTTTCCCTCATCTATTTAAGAGTTAAACTTCTGGCATCTCAGTCTCCTAAGCCCAGAACAAATGTCCTCTGTGCTTGCTTGAAGTCCTGACTGTGGTCTCAGAGATTAAAATGGCAAAACTAGACCTGGACAAGTAACTCAGTCTTATAAGAACATGTGGAAGCCAAAAATCATTCTCGAGAGAACTTAATGAAAAGAGATTGTAGCATATTTTTTTAATTTTTTAGTAATAGCAATAATCATTATTATTCTTTTAAGCTTGTGGAGTCAGGAAAGCAATATTGTTGGAAATCCTTGCATAAGACTACATCAAAATCAACCATGATATCAAAAAGGCCTGTACGAGCAAGAGTGATAAACATTCCAGAAATGGAATTAGAGGTCTCATACATTCTACCTGGAAAAAGTAATAATTTACAATAGACACAGAATTTGTTCAGACGGTAAACAACCAGGCTTGTCACAGACTCATGTGTGGAGGATAATCCCATATGAACAATGTCATATGCCTTCTGGGAGGTAATAGCTATCCATGGGGGCAGGTGAAAAGCTTCCATTCATATAAGTATTGATCCTTAAGTCCTGTAAAATAATGCTAAAAGCCTCTTGAAACTAGAAAAAAAGTGATGCAAATTTCTTCTCATTAGGTAGATATTAAAGCATATCAAGACATAACTATCTATGCCTATTAAAAACAGCAACCCTACCCCCAGCATTAATCTGTTCATAAATCAATTGCTCGTGTGTATTCATATCCCAATCTGTTCTCCAAAACTAATATGTTTTCATTCATCTTACACCAGACAGTCCTGCAGAGTTGACACCACCATGAAAGAGCAACCTCAGCTCTGCTTTCTCTTTGTCTACCAACAGGATTATCCATCAGATTTCCAGTCAGTCAGTTCAGTTTTATAAGCTATTTGCAGGATTCAAGCATGCAGTTCAACCTAATAGACATGATACTAGGAATAAGGCACAGGAAGGGAAGAATATATCCTAGATGAAGTCTGTAAAGGTGGCATTTTTGTTTGCTTTGTTTTTACAAGAAATTTGCAGAGTGGTTGCACTGCATAATGCATACACAGGAGACAAACAGTTGTTTGTCTCCAATTGTCCTAGTAGCAATGACAGCAACAGCAGTAGAACTTATATAAGAAACCAAACATTCCCCCTGTGAGGAACTTGTTTTCTACTGTCCCGAAGAATTAAACACTCTTCATGGTCTCAGGCACATCACAGAGTTCTCTGCTAATCAAGGAGATGACAAATACAAAAAAAGTCAATCCACTTCTCTAAAACTTGCTGTAGGAACCTGCAACAGTCTATTTACTTTCAAGACAAGAAAAAGCAGATTTAGATATTCCTTTTTTTGATGTGACTTATACCAAACATGGTCTGACTGCTCTGAAGCCTGTGTTGCAAAATTTGCCTTTGTTCTCCTCTTCTGAAAACAAAACAGAAGGGAAAACAAATTCCAGTAGGAAAAGGGACTCAACCAATATTTCCATGGTTATCATAACAGTGCATTAACATCAGAATCAGTAATTACAGTATTTATAAACTTCCACACAGTAATTACACTGTCTGTTCAGCAGGCATTTTAAAGTGATGTCTATACCATAGACAGGTGAGATATAGGGTATCTCCACATGCTTCAATTAACACAAACATCTGCTACTCCAGTCCCATGATATTAGGAAGTCTGGTGCACAGTCTGTGTAGAAGTCCACGCTTCTACAGCTAATGCTGCCATCAATCCATGCGCTAGCCAGATTAATGCACCTCTGGTATGCCACATATGTGCACAACCACTACAGTACTTCTAGCAAGGTCTACACCGTACTGTGAGGGTAGCAGAGGAGCATTACCCAAATCCACCCACCTGTTCATCTGTCAGTCATTCAAAATAGACATAAAGTGAGAGATCTGAAGTTACAAAACTTCAACTATGTCACATGAACATCAGCATAACAAACACTAGCCAGCACTAACAGCACACTGGCCTGTGGCCCCAGAAGTGCACCACAAGCACATCTGAGAAGTCCTGCAGGCTTCCCCTCCCTTAAAGCCAAAATCTTACACCACACAAATACATTAAATCTGGCCAGGACTTTTCCAACAATAATAACAAAGATGCCTGTGGAAAGTATTGATTTGACACAAAAAAACCCAAAATCCCCCCCAAAACCCCAAAAAACATCCACCGTTCTCAAAACCTTTTCCAAGTTTCTCTAGAACTTTACTAGAAAAGCTTCTCTGAGCTTGAATTAAATATCTGCAAGATGAGAAAAAAACAAAGTCTCTTCTGAATCCTACTGTTTAGGAAACTCAATTAAGCTACAGAGAGACAGGTCCAAATCCACGCTGTGAATCAGATGACAAATAAAGACATGAGCCGGTCTACTCAAAGGCAGTATGCTAGCTGTTAGGCTATTAACTCTACTTCACTTTCCAGCTTTCACTTGCCTCTCTGAGATGTTCCACTTCACATAGACAATCAAAAATGTTTATCAGGGACATGATAAACTATCTCTGAACGAGATAGAAAAGTAGTTAAGCTCTTCTAGTATTCTAGTCCATTATATATTTTCACTGATCACCTCTATCCTGTTTTATCTCAGAATCATGTGTGTTTCTGGGAATGAGACTGTTTGATACAGTGCAGTCTTCCACCTAATTTATCTTCACTTTATTTATTTTAGTTACATTTTGCTTTGGAGTTGTGCCCCCAAAATAGGTTCCAATTTAGATGGATTTAATACTTCTAAAAATGGGGCTTGATACACCTGTGCTAAATCCTGCCCTGCAAAAGAGCAGGTAAGCTTATCAGATGTACTAAGTCCATTATACACGAGGAAATCCACAGAGGTTTTCCTACAGGAGGAGCAATTTGGAAATCCCCTAATTCAGATGCTCTTCGTTTCATTTTCCCTTTCCTACTTTTGGTACTAAAGGTATTTTTATTTAAGTACTCCATTTCGGTGTCTGTAACAGTCTTGAGAGGCCAGCTAGAGGTAGCAGAGTGCTTGTGTTGGGCTGTGTGATCCCAGGTGCAGGGTACAACATGCCGCCCTGATTTCAGATTTAGGAGCTGCAAATAACTTCAGACAGTCACTGGGATTTGCTCAGCTCCCAGCAGACTATGTTTCAGCCAGGAAACTTGAATGACTACACCCAGGATCTGCACAGCCATTTGCAGATCTTTGTAGAGATGTGCATCTGGAGAGTCTCAGCCACCTGTTCTGTAAGAATTTTGGCTGAATATTATGCATATCAGCCTGGTAAACACAACGTTAGCCTTTCTCCTTCAGTCTGCTCATCGTACGCTTACACTGCCTTCAACCTGCTCCGGCACTCCACGAATCTTCTCTGCCATGGCAATGGGGTGGGTTTTGTCTCTCGCGTTTTTTCATGTTGGCTGGCTTTCAGAGATACTCTAGTTTTGTGACCATTTTGTGGCCATTTTTACAGGGCTGCTTTTCATGCAATGTATTCAGCCAGACCAGATGTTCTTCTTGAAGAAACTACTGGTTTTAATCCTCTTTTCTCCTCAGATTTTATCTTCCAGAACTCCATTTCTGGGCTATGCTGACTAAAGCTCTTTCATCTATTTGACTCTGATTTGCTACATAAACCAGATTCAATCTGTGCATTTTTTGGAAAAAGTTACCTCCAGCTTTCTGGTGCTTTTCCTTCAGCTGGCTATTTAGAAGCAGCAGGGAGTTTATGCATGGCTGGCTCTCCCAGCAGGGACTCCAAGATCCTTTCTGTTATGTTCTGCACTGCACATATACCTGCTGTTCTGGAAAAGTCTGGTAAATATTACTTCTTCACAGAGAAAAACAAGTAACACATTTTCACGTACTTCTTGCAGTAAACAATGAACTTTCCCTTCTGTGATCTCCACGACTCCATCTGCAAGGTGCATGTGTCCTAGCATAACTGCATTCTCAGGCTAAAAGATGCATTTTCTTTCCCGATACACAAGGGTGATTAGCAGAGACATAGCACTGTGCTGCCCATGAGTTTTGTACATTGCATCAACTCTAAAATGCATTTACAGTGCCTCAGTCTGATCAGATTCATTCACAGTAATTAATTATTTTCCTCTGTTCATCCTGTCTAGTGATATTTCTCTGCATCTTGCAAGTCCCAGTAAGAATGTACCTTCTATAAACCAGCTTTTCATCACGCTACATGTTATTTGATCACGTTAATGAAGTTTTGGCAAATTTGGTGATGACAACACAAATATTTGTTCAACATTTGTCTGGGTAGATTTATCATTCCTTATTTCCTTATGTTAATGTGCACCTACACTAAAGTGAAATTGTACAATGAATAGTTTCATACGTTTTTTATGTATAATTTTATTAAAATAAGAATGACTTTTTTTTTCCTCTCCAAATAAAATTCAAAGTAGTTCTTCCTTTTGTGTGTCACAGCTGAGTGTAGAGCAGAAAAATCAATGAAACTACAAATTTTAGTGAAATAATATTCTTGTTTTACACAGTAAGCTTGCTTCTGTAGGTTATTTGGACATGATTTTTCATGCATTGGTTCCCAAGATTCAACTTTCCTTCTCAGGCCTCCTTTACTGGATAGCTGGAGTATTAAAAGAGTGTATAATCTGAATATAACTTAAAGAGCAACATGACAGCAGCTGGTTCTTATCTGATTAATTTCTTTTAAAATAATGTTTATGTTGCTCCTCCCATTCCTCCCAGATTCAACCACACATGTGCCTTGGATGTTCTTATCCCACCCCAGCTTGCTTGGACAGCATCTCTATATTCCTCCTGGGTCACCTGTCTCTGCTTCCACCATTTGCATGCTTCCTTTTTATGTTTGACTTTAGTTGGGAGCTCCTTGTGCATCCACGTAGGTCTCCTGATGCCTTTGCTCTACTTCCTGTTCAACAGTATGGACCATATTATGTAAAAAAAAAAAAAAAAAGTCAGCTTATGGAAGATTTTGTCTACATACACATTAGCATGTGGAATTCTCCACTCAGCTTTTATTTGTCAATGCATATGCAGGGTTTTGTTGAGTACAACTCATTCAGCTTTATTTTCTCATGCTGAGTAGCACAATATTCTACAAGTAACACTACTGACAGCCATGTGAGAAAAGACTGTGGAATCATGCCTAGAGCAGTGTTCATAAATATACGATGACATATTTTTGATCTCCTATGAATTTACAGCATTATTGTTTCTTCAGACCTGTCCTGACATATTATACGAGCTTCATTAATAAATCCTAGCCTAATTAAAGTAAGAAAAAATGCCATTGCAAAAGGTTTTGTGTATGTTTGACAGTATAAAACTTAATTCAGATTTTTTTTCTCTTTTTTGTTAATTGCCCAGGTGTTCAGACAAAACAGTATGCCAAATTCTACTGGAGTAACAAAAATAACCATGCATCTACGAGTCAGAAAGTTTCACTGAGGAAGCTTTCATCTCATCAATGGAAATTAAAATGTGTGCATAAGTCTGAATACTCATGCAGATGATCTCCCGCAGTTCTACTTCCCACAAAGTCTCTCCTCTCACTAGATCTTGTTCTCATCTCATAGTAACAGGGCAGGGAAAAAACAGGAACAGTTTGACCTTTCATCATTTCAGCTCCCAAGATGAGCGTGAGCAGGCACAGAACCATTGCTCAGAACTGTCAAAATATCTAGGCAGACTCTCAGATCTTACAGGCCTAAGGCTATAACCCTTACAAGCAGGATTGCCACCAACAGATATCTTAAAAGCAATGGCACGTACAAATAATGGGCAGCCACTGCATTTTCCACTCAATGTGCCTTCAGAATGAATGCATCCTCTCATTCATATTTAAATGTAATTAAAAGAAACCAATATGAAGTGCACATACCAGACACAGCATTTAATTCAAAATGCTCAATTTAAAAGCTCTGAAAGCCATAAAAATAACAGCATGAATTTGGGGGTTTTTTCCAAAACAGTGGAAAAGAGTGATTCAACTTAATTATTTTTTTCCCAATGAGAAATATTTACTAACAAATCCATTTATCTCCAAGGTGATTTTGAAATTCTGAAAAATCATACTCACCTTAGGTTTCATTTAGAGACTAAAGCATTAAGGAACTGCATCACATACCACATAAAAATGGTCAGTGCCACAATGAAACTGTTATTTAACTAATAATTAACAGAGAATTGTTTTGCTTCTGTCCTAGTTACTGATTATTCCTCAAATTGATTTCCATAATGTTGCTTTATCCTGGGTACCCACATAAATATGGAATTCTGAGATTTTCTCAGGTTTTTCATTTGCCTTTTAATAAACCTAACTGAATCAGTCAATTTAAAACCTAAGCCAAAACACAAACAGTTTTGGGGCTGACTATTGCTTATTACTACAATGGTAGCTATACCCTGGGAAAAAGACAAACAGGTTTTCATCAAAGAAGTAATATTCAAAACTGAATATATACACAACTGCAGGTATAAATATCAACCTCTAACCAAACTCCTTTTGTATTAATTTGTTTTCTTTAAACCATACCGTTGTCATTACTCACATCAAGCTAAATTACGATAAATATCTCAAGATATATGAACAGACCCTACAGGTTCTAATTTCCCATAACTTTGTAATGATCTGTTCTTTTTCGTTTGGTATTTTGTTCATTTGTTTGGAAAATCAGTATATCAACAACCATCACATCATAGAATTATTTTACAGATTTGGGGAAGAAAATAAACAGTTTTCCAGGCCCTACAGCAAACACATGAAATCCAGAAGTACTGACTAGAAAAGCTAGTATTAAAATCAGAAGAGAAAAATAAAAATAAAAAAGGAAAAAAACCCAAACACATAGCAAACAAACCTATAAAAACGTTAATTCTGTAATAGACCAGCCTACATTGTCAGCAATGGAGGCTTGCTTAAGAATGCACAATAGTGCTCACACGGTCTTCAACTTCATGCTGCCATTTCAATTTACAAACCATGACAGAAAGAGCTTAATATAAGTTTTAGATGCAAGTTACTCACAACAGAAGCCTGCTGCATATGGGTGATGTCGAAAAAAAATCCGGACTGTCAAATTCTATACAGATGCCTAACTAAAAAAAAAGGGGTGGCATTTATGCTTCCCTGTGCTCTCAACATTCCTCCCCAGTGGGATTAGATAGCTCAGAATGCAGATGTCAGTGGATCCTGTGCTTAGGTGAATAGCTAGGTCCACGCACCGGACAGAGCCTAAGCACCTAACCTCGGACTTCAAGTTCCATTCTGAGGGCAGATGTCTAAAAATACTGCAGTGGGGCAGGCAGGTCTAGACCCCACAGAACAGGTGTAATTCCCAAGTGCTCATTATATTGAATTGCTCTCTAAAGGCCATAATCTTACCCATAAAGCAATTAAGAGAAATAACGTAGCTGTTTATGATGTCAGTACATTAAACAAATCATGTTTCCAGTTTGCCTGTTTTCAAATAAATCCAAAGTAACAGCTGAACCAAAAATTTTATATAGAAATCTTTTATATATGTCTAATACCAGATATTTCAAAGCACATCTAGTTTTCAATTTTAATAAATTGATTTCCATATTTTGACATGATTTATCACTCCCAGACTTGACAACAGAAGCATCATATTGTGGTACCATCTGGGATGGGTAAAACAATACATGCCAAAAGAGAAGAGAACATCTACTAAAAGCAGGGGAGGGAAAAGGCAGTAGAAAAATAAGGATAGGCAAAATGAAGGCAAAAGGTGTCCCAAAAGACTGGATAAGCCTATCAGAATAAAACTTGAAATAACTTTAGTCTTCTATTCTCAATTCAGACCAGGGCTAGATTCCTATGCTGTGACTAAGCAGCATCTCTCTCAAACATTTAGGAGCAACAATCCACATCTTACACTGGGCTTAGTAGTATTGACTGGGCAAGTAACACGCTGGAAGTGGCACAGATTCGCCCTTTGTGGCCTGAACCATTTAGGAGAGCAGGAACCTCCCTCCTATGCACCCCTGCATGGGCTCCTTGCCAATCAGCATTCTTGTTGCAGGTTCCTTAGATCTTTCCTTTTCCTTAGGTTATAGCAACAACCGTCCATGTTTCTCACCCTCAGTATGGCTGCTTTGTTTCCTTGACCATTTCAGAATCCTGCTTCTCCTTAATTGCAGTAGCAAAAAACTAGTCTCCTGACCTTGAAAATTTTTCCATCTCCCTTTCCAAGGGAGCAGAACTTTTTGCCTTATGGAAACAGCCCGTTCTTCCCATAGTTCAGCAGCTGGGTGCAACCTTTAAAAGCACTGTGTCAAAGGCTCCTTAGAGCTCAGTGTTGAGATGTGTATCTTAAATTTTTTTCTGCCTAGTGGCAAGAGAGCATGAGGTTGCTCCACCATTTTCTCTTATTCTGTTTAAATGTTGAGGTTTTTTAATTTCATGGGTCAACAAGCAATGGCAGGGTATGCTATGTACCACACAGTGCCCTTATGCTACATACTGATGACTGCTAACACACAGGTGTAAGCTGAACTCACCTCCTATACGTAGAATTACCCAAAAGCATCTATGTCCATTAGCCTAGCAGAACTGTTGAACGGATCTCTGCAGTAATGGAAAACACAATCCCCTCTCTGACTGAGAAGATGCGTCTTTAAGCCTACTCCTCTTTGAATATGCATGGCATACAAACTGTGGTTGAATTCAAATTAGTTGTTACAGGCCGGAACAGACAATGAAGTTCCATATCAATGTCTGTAAGCAAAAATCAATAATCATGTTTGCAGATACTGTATTACAGATATAACCTCTTCCAAAACATACTGAATATTTCATCTCTTTTCTAAATTGCTCAGCACTGCAGCATCTCAGTGCCAAACAGCTGAAACTCTACATCAGCAACTGCTTGTAGTAGACTCTCCACCTGGGCAAGACAATACAAGAATGAAGACAATCTGCTTTCAGTCTACATATTAGTGTTTTCTACTTTCATTTTCTGCAGTCTGCTAACATTCCTGCACTTTTTCGGTATAGAGGCTACATAGAAGGAGGCTGATTCTCAAAGGAGTGCCTGTCTCCCCCCCCACAAGTATGGCCTTGTTGTCACAGAATACTGCTTTAGTCCAGAATTAGCTGAAGTATGCCATGGTCCTATACAGTCCCGATATTTGGAAAGCAGCAGCCTGATTTCTTTTCAAACAGAAGCTATTTGTGCAGCTGTATCAGTAGACTCATGTTTGTGAAAATGTAAACATGAGTGTCACCTTCTCAGGGAAAGACATTTCCACAATTACTTTTAGTGCACATAATGCAGGTCTGGGCAACCACTATACATACCAGGAAAAATTATCAGAAAGGGCTGAATTATACCACTATAAAATCCACATCATCTGTTTCATATCTGCTCTAAAATGTACACACATAGCTTTTGATATCACCTCTATTTCTCATGAGAACAAATGCACTCATATTATACACTTAGGTGATCCAGGCTTCTTCTTTATCTTAGGAACAAAACACAGATGTTTAATATCTAAAGAAAAGAGGAGCTTTACTCCAGTGGAAGTGAAAAATTTTAGTACCTATTTTTCTTCTTTACTGTGAAACCAGAGCAGAAAATTACTGTAAACAGACAAGAAATGCAGCCAAACAAGCAGAGGTAAGAAAGAAAAAATAGAAATAAAAAAGCTAAGCTCCTCTAGCTAAATGGATGTGTTCAGACTCATTTGTCCAGAAATGCACTTGCACTTGTATTTCAGTACTGGCACAAAACAGTGACAGATACTGCAAATAAGTGAAAAATGACAATGTCTCTGCCTGGCTTTCTTTTTCTTCTCTTTTCCTCCATCTCCCAAAAGACTAACACATACTGATAAGCCAAAACCGCAGCAAAGCCCTGCCAATTTGCCAATGCTCTTTTGCTTCACTTAGACTTTTTCTAAATTTACATGACAAATTTCAGCTCCACTGAAAGGTAAGCAATTACAGATTCTAGAGACTAAAACCCTCCAATTATGTAGAAGCCAAGTGTAAATAAATAACAAGCAGAGATGAGCAGAAGAGGAGTCATACATCCAATTGGTCGCCTCATATGCCCTCTACATAGTTTTGCAATGGGGGTCTGCATATGAACTCAGAACACCACACACAAAAAAACCTCAAATAGATAATATATGTAACTACACCTATGCAAGTGAAAAATCCCATGCATGGAAAGAATATTCAAAATGAAGAGTGAATCGGTACTTAGCCAAATACAACCAAAGACAGTTTCAGAATAGTAGCCATCTTCTTCATTAACATGTAGGTGAATCTATGAACACCAGTTGTTTCAGTAGCAACATTTTTTTCCAGCAGAAATGGTGCACTGTCTTCTGGTAATTAATTTCCCCACAAATACACTATAGAGTGAAGATCAGGATTTGTGTGATCTAACACAGTTTATCTAGCTTGAGGAAGCCCCTTCCAGCTGCATGTAAAATAGGTCATTGGGGTAAAGATTAGACATATATGCAATTACTCACTGCTAGCCGAATTCATCCTTTTTTGGCTTCAATCAAGTTATAAGTTTGGTCAGAAACTACTGTTTTGTGAGCAGAAAACAGCATAATGAAAATACTAATGGTATCACAGAAAAAGAACTGGAATGGATTTAAAGGAACCACTAAGTTCATCTCTACCTTCCACAAAGGACTAGCTCTGGCTTCACAAATACTTCTTAACTCTTCTTTAAATTCCCAATTGTCTAATTTAATTATTTGTGGACTTGCTGTATAATAAAATGTAACAGTCTGCCATCAGAAGGGTATCAACAAGAGGAAGAGGTATTGGGTAGAAGCGGCATTGTGCTACGCATATGCACTGCGCGTTGTCTTTTTTTTCTTTTAAACTCTGTTCTCAGCACCACCATGTAGAAAAGGTACCAGTTCAAATACCTCCTCAGGTTTTGCTCATCCATAGCACCCAAGAAGTTTGCACCTGCTCTATCACCTTTCGGTCACTCTGCAATTTGCTCATCAGAGTCTTCTTTGGAAAAGTTTTATGAGCACTAGTTGCTCCCTCCCCTTCTAAGCTTTCAAGGAACTTGGAACAGCATCGAACGTTAACACTAACTTATCCACTCTGCTTATGCATTTTTCATTCACACGTCCCAGACACAAACATGAAGGGCCCAAGCAGAAATAACGCTTTGGTGGCTAATGCTCCCTTCGCATAAAGAAGGGGAAAAACATCTGTAATAGGGAGGAATGCTCTCTATTCCCCTCACCCTTAAGTAGGTAACAGAACCCAATGGAGGGGATTTTTTAATTTGTTTGGTTTGGATTTTTCCCCCTCTTAGGGACCCAAATAGAATGTTAAATCTCAGTCTGCTTTGCATCTCAATATTGCCAACTTATGGCTGTCCCAAGTTAAGGGAACTAACCTAAGGATGTCCTTATGCCTTCAAGTGTGAAATAAGAAAAAGTTTTTCTTGCATCTCCTTTTCTGCACAGATAGCTTCACCCCAAAATAAGATGATGATATCTATTACACAACTAGTGACTGTAAGTAACATACAACACAAAAAAATAAATGGACTGAAATGGAGTGTATGAAAGTTTTAGGAAAAGCATTAAGCTGCCTTTTAATGGATTCTATTTATTTGGCAGCTCAACAAATTAAGATCAAAAGATTAAAGTTTAGCTTCCTTACCTTTACCTCTGAAGTTGTTGATTATAGCTGAAAGTTTTTAATATCAGAATTTGATAAAAAGTCAAAATTTGATTCTACATGATGACTTCTTACAAGGTTTCATTTTGTTCACAGCAAAGGGAACCCTAGGTCCCAAAAATGAACTGTAAGAAGAATCCGAGTGATTTGCACCTCTATTGGAACACCATTCTTTCTAGATTGGGCCAAATACCACCTTAGCCAAAAAGACAAACTAAGATTATGAAAGCCTATCAGAAAAGACATAATATGATCTCAGTTTATAATAATAATAATAAGCAATCGTTATCTTCAAAATGGGATCACAAACTTGGTAAATATTTGATTCCTTTAAACAAAATTTTAAAAAATCAAGTGTTGTTAAAAAATTGTATTATCTATTATAATTAAAGTAAAATTTATAAAAGTGTTCCAGGTTATATATATTAATCCATTTGTAAAAAACCTCAATCATTAAGTCAGATTCCCTCTGTTTAACCTAGATAAACACAAAGCATATATTCAAAGTATATTACCATTTATTTAACTCATTATTTAGCCTACCATTTAGCCATTAATGACTCATATAAAAGTGAAATATCATATGTAACAGGTATTTCAGACACTTTTGACACATGTAAACACCAGCAAGAATCCTGTTCTGTAAAATTAATTTTCCAAAGTAGCTCCTTTTCCTGACAATTCATAGATCCACTCTTGCCTTTAATTCCTTCAATGCCTCATTTATGGGTGTGTATGTACATATATATACACACAGGGGCTAAAATTGCCTTTAAAAAATGGACTTTGAGGTATGTGTACTTCTAACTGAAAGATGTGCAGATTCAGCATGATAATAAAATCTCAGGAGAATTATGTAACTACAGGAGCAGGTGGAATAGGCTCATATGCAACCTTCTGGGCATCTCAATCTGAGAACAGGCTTCATAGATGGAAGATTCAGATGAAAAAAACAAACTCAAGCACGTGCCCCGTAAATCTCTTAACAATATGAGTTTGTAAAGAAGTTTATCTTATAGATGAAGAAAAGATGCATACGTTCTATCAGGTTTGTGAAAAGCTTATACATGCTGGCTTGTAAAAATGTTTATGGCAATTGTAGCATAAACACTTTTATAAGCCAGCATGTATTGGCTTTCCATTCTTTACAGATACATCAGCAAACTTGTCATGTAGGTAGACACAAACAAGTGTTTGAATTTAGAAGCTCTCTTTTCAAAGAATTTGGGAAAAAAAAAAAAAAAAGGTGAAAAATAGACACTTGTTAGAGCCATCCTGTACACGATGTCAAAGCCCCACTATTCATCTTAACATTGGCTAGATATCACCTTTTTAAAAAACATTTTTTGAAAACAAATCTATTCACTTAAACACTAGTATTTACATTTCTGCTTTTATATTTTAAGGAATATAAGACACTTTTCAGAAAATCCAGCTTTCATCTTGACCAATGCTTTACGGATTATTCTACTATTACTTGAAGTGAGCAATAACAAAGCAAATCTCACAAAACAAAACCATGCAGAGTCAGGCATTCTATGTCTGTGAACCTACTATTGCTGTAGTGAGAGTTATAAAATATTTGTCCTTCTACAACCACAGCCCAATGAGTGCTTCTTTCCTAATCCATAATCACTATGCACGCATTGTTACAACAGTCAGCTTTGAACAATTTGACTCTTAGGCTTCTCCAGCAAGAGCTTAAAAGGCTTTCACTCGTTTTATTCTTCTTTATTCTGCTAAACAAAGGAAATTGCTGAGACACATCAAATACTGCTTTGCTACAGACACTATCATATGAAACTTGCTTACTCAAACAACAGGCTTTTCCTATAAAGTACAGAGCACAGAACCATGACATGTGGGATGACAACTTTGATGTACCCACAATGGGCAACGATGTCTCACTGCATAGCCCTAGCTCACGTTTAGATACACATCCTGTCTGATACGATCTAGTAGCACTCTAACCCTCACTTTTACAAGGGATTAACTTTCACTAAACTGATGGAAACAGTACCCTTTTAATATATGAATCTCTGTTCTGCATTTCTTTTGTGAGAACTCATATTGCAAGTGGCTGTCTGGTTTTGTTTATTTTTTAAAGAAGGGTTATCTTGTGTTTCAAAACTATTTTCCAGGTATACACTTATAGAAAACAGGGCACACACATATTTTGGCCCAAAGTAATTTTTGCAGAAGTTTGCAAACAAGGAGTCATCATTACACTTTATTCCTTTATAGAGAGCTTTCCTATTACAAAACAATATCTGATGATATTGCAATGTCTGAGAATATTCAAAAATAATACTCTATCTATACAATGTCCAGCTTTACAAAAATATACATAAATTTATAAACAAAATATTTTCAAAGAAGCTTATGCTGTAATTAAATGATTTTTACTGTTACAGTTTCTTACATGCAACATGAAGCCTTTTATCTTCATAACAGCAGTGTGTGGACAAACTAACAACACATTCCAACAGACACTTAAGCATGACAAATGAAGAAAATTGTTTATTCAAAAATAACTGAAGTGCATCAACAGTCAAGATTAAGTTTTAGGCATTCCCTTTATTTTCCAGATAGAAAAGTACTATGAAAAAGATTCAAATGATGAATCAAACTAAAAAAATAAAGCATCAATGTAAAGAAAATAAACAGTTATAAAAGTCTAATTGAAAACCGAAGAAAGGGAGGATGTCAATTGTAACAATCATCCTTGCTTCCATGCTGGAAGTATCTGATGTGCATGACGAAGAGTCAGCAATTTTCCTCCTCCAGACACACAATAGCAAAGATAAACAGGTGTATAAGTTGCTTTGTTTCTAGCGCTTTCATATTATTATTGTGCTACACTGAAAGGTTCTTAACATCTAGCAATTCACTGTGCAACTTGTCTTCTAGATGTGAAAACATAGTTTATTAGCTTGTGAAACATCTACATGGTTTTACAAAGGCTAGTTCATGCAAAGAAATCAAAGTGAGCAACATAAGTAGAATAATTAAACTGGGTTTTTACGTTGTTATTATTGTGAAAACTGTGTGATTAAAAAAAATGCTAAAATTTCATCTGTCCGTAGATAAAGTGTCAAATTGTTCAGTCCCTCAGCAAACAAATGCTAACTAGCACATACAGTATTGAGTTAAACCACAGTATGCTTTATTCCTCCTGTGAAATTCCATCATTCTGTGTTGCAAGGATTTCACATCACTTTTACCTTCCTTCTCACTTTTGTTCCTACCTCTCTCAACCATAATAGAGTTTTAGGTTTGAAAGATCTGGAGCTTGAAAATACTTTATTTTTTAATTACTAACTTGGCAAACTTTATATCCTATTCAAAATATTTCTTTCACCACATGTGAATGAGAGAAATTTTACATGCCCTAAAGTTTCAGAAACTGAAGTTTGCTTCAGTGATACCTGAGGTAATCCTATACAATGTGTTGGGATGACTGGGATTGCAGCTAGGATTCTGTCATTCCAACAAAACTTATCTCAAAGGTCTGTAAAGCTCAGTGAATTATTTGGTAAAAACACTCTTGACTCTAGGTGGGTTTCAGGTTGGTAGCTGGTAAGTTTAAATTCCAAGTTTCCAAAGGAATGGTTACTGTCTTTTTCATTACTAAAGTTTTCATACTTCCCACCATAAGACAGAGACTCTCTTCGTGTCTTAACATTTCCCAACAAAGTCTGAGAAAAGTTGTGCATCTTTATGGCTGAAGACTTGTAACAAGATTTCAAACAAGTAACCAACAGTAAGGACAGCAGCACTGACCCCTGATCATGCCCTGGGGTACCTGGAGGGGCTCTCCCAAACCTACTTTTATGACTACTTCATACTTTCTTACCAGATTATAAGACAATCTGAGTATGTTGTGTAATGAGTTTGGGACTCCTAAACAATACACCTTGCATTCTGGCTTCCTTGCATCAAAACAAAGGTTCAGGCACCTCACAGATGATTTGGAGCTGCCATAACTGGCACATCCAAGGAAACACATCTTTTGGATAAGGGCTGTCCTGGGGCACTCTAACAGAACCAGAAGGGAAGCAGAGGGGAAGAAGAGAAGAGTCATAATGGTAGATCTGAAAATAAGGAAAAAAACCTGAATACTTGGGGTAGGGGTAGTAAAGATATGCTGGTGAAAGAAAAAAATAATTACATATTTTGGTTTTGATTTAGAAATACAACCTCCCTACAGGGTTCTGGAAAAAAGTTTGAAGATACAGAGGCAAACCAGAGGTACTACAGCATTGACGATGGAATAAGAAACTTCACCAAAAGTAAAGTTTACCAACTTGAGAAGACTGTTTAAAGACTTCTGCATGTTCGTAAGACCAAAACCTAGTAACCTAGTGTAACATCAACAGTATGATTTCTGTCCTCATTTTATATTTTTTGCTGATTGGGGTGGGAGGGTGTTTGTTTGAGTCAGTCAGCACAATTATAAGCCTCTGTAATCTACAGATTTCTCCCTTATTAGTGAATTCAGCCTACTGATACTTATCCTAACAGAGGAAAGATGTGAACTTCAATCTATGAATTAGCAGAATAAACTTCCAACAGCACCATCGAAGACCTCTGAGTGCAGCCTCTCAACAAGAATCTTCAGGATTTAACCCAAATTATTTGCCAGGATATTGAATATGTCACATAAGGTGAAAGCAGACAGTCTGAATTCTGAATATTAAAAGTGTTTGGTGCATCACAGCCTTAAGCATTAGCAACAAAATTGAATATTTATTAATACTGCAATTTTCGGTAATTTTAGGCCAACTTCAGTTCTTGTTTCTAATTATCTGGGAAGATAAAGGAATTCTGCAAGCCTAGTTAAAGCATACACAAGGTGTTCTACAAATCACAAGGACAGCCTTACTTGAACGCATTTTACTTTTCTGTATTCAACTGTATAATATTACTTCGTGAAATAATAGGCACAGTACTGAATCTAAAGCTAGCTAACTTTAAATTGCATAAATGAAAAGATTATGAAAAACCATACATTTCTGTTTCACTGGTATTTTTTATTTCCACACCTTAGCAAGTTAGCCAACTCAATTAAATTTACTAAAACAACTCTTAGAGCCAAGAATACAAGAATGATGGTTAGAAATTATGCCAACGTTAAAAATAATGAAAGAGAAAACCAACAAAATCTAAACAAGGAACACCACTCAGAACACTGAGGAAAGACAAGATTGCTGGTATATGGAAGTCATATGAAGTTCAGGGAAAAATAAATTGATCAGGGATTCTCACTTACCTTTCTGTGAAGCCTAACTGCATCTAAAAGGCAACCTTCCAAGCCCTAACAAGTTTTAAACAATAAATAGCTGCATATATATGAAACCGAGATTTTGATACCTGTGTTCACACATTTGCTGTTTTGTTTGCCTAATTTAACTTTAGTAATGAATGAAAATTTTTAAAATCATTATTTTAAAATTATATTTTATCTAGAATAACAATAAATTCTGAATACAGAAGTTGCACAATAATAAATTGGAACAGTCTTCTAAGAGAATGTGATCCTTCTTCCCAGCCTCATTTTTTATAGATCTACTCTAACAAAATCACAGCCCAGTAAGGTAACATCAAGTCTGTATGGCCTGGGACAAAGGCTAATCTGGCATTAAAATGGATAATATGACATCTATTATGGGGCGGTAAAGAGGACAAAAACAGATGCACACTTATCTGCAGTTATGAAGCGTATTAATATCTTAATTATCTGCTTTAAAACACCCGCTTACCTACATCATGCAGAGGAACTAAGAAAACAAACATAAAACATACCTGTATCAGAGAGAGATCCTCAAGCTGCAACCTGAAGAGGTAGTTTCTGGGATTAAAAAAATAGTAGATAAATATTAATTGTTATTAGTGTTTAAGTAAAAAAAATGTTACTAGCGTTTAAATAAAAACATAATTAATGAATATAAAAGACAGAAAAAATTAAAAAGCGTCTGGTACTCAGGATTCTAAATTATTTCAGGGACTGTCTTAACATACAGCCCTTTGGGCTAAGCACTATGACAATTTCTAAAACCGATTTTCAGCTTTAATGACTGGCTGCATATGAATAAAGTAGATATTTATACTGCATACAGGCACATCTGAGTCATTGCTCCAGTCTTCCTTTAGAATCAATGGGAAGAAATACTCGGTGCTTTGGCAGATTCGTGGGAATGAGAATAAGAGGACAGGCAGATTAAAGCTGTCAGTTTATCTCCACAATGATGGGAACCTTACGCACCTAGCTCGGACACAGATACGTAAAGTCTGAAGCAAAGGATCCCAGTATGATGGAGTGTCTGTAGAAGCCACAGAGTTTTCACAATCATACCCAGTCTAGCTTCTTTGAAACCTGAGGATTTTTTCCCATGTACAGCAGGAGCTACACATGAACCAAGCATATTTTTCAAAAGCCCATGCTTTTATCGCAAAAGGATTTCTCACTCCATTTTGTTTCTCTACAGCAGTATCGCTGCACCTGTAGAACTTGGGAGGAGTTCAGGCAAACCACGAAAAAGACATGATGCAAAGGCACTGCTTGAAAAATGGGGAAATGATGGGTTAGGATACACAGAAAGGGGAGCATGCCCCACCAACCAAAGTCACTTCCTTCAGCACATCCTGGTGCAATATACGTGCGCTATCACAACTCCTCCCAACTCACTGTGTCTATCTAGTTAAAGCAGCTGCCTTGTTACACCTGTTCTGATAAACCAGCTCTGTTGGTAGCGGTCATGGTATCTGTCCATGACACTCACAAAAATGAGCAAACACTACACCAGCTCTGAACTGATTTCAGCACATCCTTCTCTAGTGCTGATTCTCTTTCGTGCTAGGTCTGCAGTAAGGCTCTTCCACGTTCCATGTCCATATTCCTCCTGCTCAATTTTTCCTTTCTTTCTTTGTTTCTTCTCACACCTTTTTTCTTCTTTTATGTCTTTTTTTTAATACATTTTCATATATATAATATTCTTCAGTCTTCTTCTGCCTAATTTTTACCTTATTTAAAGCAATTCTGGTTTTGCAATGTCACTACAGAGTGATTATGTTTTATAGGTAAAAATAAGAAGGAAGAATTTTTTTAAAGATTAATATAAATTACTTCAATTTTAATTTATTCATAACAAATCACAGAATCATTCAGGTTGGTAAAGACCCTTGGGATCATCGAGTCCAACCATCAGCCCTACTCTAGAACGTTCTCCCCTACACCATATCCCCCAGCATCTCATCTAAACGACCCTTAAACACATCCAGGGATGGTGACTCCACCACCTCCCTGGGCAGCCTATTCCACTCTCTGACCACTCTTTCTGTGAAAATTTTTTTTTCCTAATGTCCAGTCTGAACCTCCCCTGTTGCAGTTTAAAGCCATTCCCTCTTGTTCTGTCACTAATTACCTGTGAGAAGAGACCAACAGAATCTGTAACATTGATTTCTAAGATTGCATCAAATTCACTTAAAGTAACAAAAAACAGGTAACAAAGAGATGAGTAAATTTAAACCTTAAATATTTTCAATATTCACAGATTATCTGCAATATTACATCTATGCAACTGGTAGAAGCATAATCCAAACTAAAATTAGGCCACATTTTTTGAGATAATAATTCTAAATCTTTCCAAAGAGTTATGAGGTATTGTTAATGGTCACAGACGGTCAGGACCTGTAGTTTACATCTCTATTAATTCTTTTAAATGAGCCAGCAGGGATCAGGGGAAGGAACAAAAACTGTGTCTAAAAAACGAAAAATGTATTTTTCCAAACATATATCTCAGAAACACAACCACTATCATGGCCAGCTTTATTTATGGACTCTGGAGTGCAGCTATGTGTATTTACTTACTGTCTCTGGTACATAGATGGTCTACTTAAATTGTGAATGTACAGGAATCGGGTCACTAGTCTTTCCTAGGAATATTGCTAAAGAGAGTTACTCAAAATGCAAGAGGCAGGCTATTAATGACAAGAATTCATCAGAAAGTAAAACAAGGACAGAATATTTGTTATTAGCACAGACAAATCATCACAAAGAAATAACTCAAGTACAAGGCTTTGAGTCATGAAGAGACCTGAAGTGGGCAAACAAAGAAAACAGTACATTGCAGGACAGTGTTTACACAAAGATTCATCCACAAGCTACGTTCAAGTTGACTTGAAGGACTTTCACTGAAACATCAGGAAGCAATGCATATAGCTTTCTAACCTATCTACATTCTCTCTGTAAGGACAAAAAATACTTTCTCATCTGCAAAATGTCTTGTTCAGAAATTTTCAGCAGGGAACATAAATACTTAGCCTGCTCCTCATCTCACTGTGTATAAGCTTCCATCAACCATCACTGATTGTGCTTCTTTCACTCCAGATATGAAAATTGAAGAAACCCACAACTTCACTGCTGTTGCAAATCTTTTCTTCCATTTACAGAAGCAGAGCAACTTTTTTCTTCCAGGGAAATTGAAACTGCATCCTCAGCAGGTATAAAGTGTTTTCTTAACTCAGTGGTATCAGACTCACAGGAGAAGCACATAAATGCCCCATCTCACACTACAAATAAATGCAGTCTCTGTCGCACAATATATGAGCAGTCTGATCTCACACTTTTGGTTGTCATGTCAGTACTTAGCATAGCATCATGTCAATCTCTATGAGTACTTCATCTTGAGTTATCTACTGAAGATTTATCACTGATGCGGCATTTTAAGAGAGATTATCAAATTATTAATGTTTTTTTAATGGTCTTTTATCCTGACATCATTTCAGCCTATTAAAAAGTAAGCTATTGTCCCAAATTGTAAAAATTCTAAATTAACAAATATATAAACAGTGTCAGTCTGAAAAAAAACAGAGGCTGAAAGTTATGTGGGTTTTTTTCCTAGAAAATTAGATTTGTATCCTATGCGGTAGAGCACAACACTTCTACCCATTAATATATCCAGTGTGGAATTAGAAGTATCGACCCTGTAAGTGTTAGGGAGACTAAAATATCTATATTCATTTGAATGAGGCAAGAGCCAGAGCTAATTAGTGTATATTTTTCAACTTCCTGTGGCTGCCAATAACCAATTAAAATATTATTTTCAGCTTCATAAAGCCAGCAAAAAGAAAATGGAATACGAAGAAAAGCAATGTGCAAGACATAGTAAAAGCATTACACTTTAGCACCATAGAGGTAACTGGGCAAATGGACAGCACAAAGTGACTGTGACTACATAAATAATGCTCGGATAAGTGCCAAACTAGCACTTGGAGAGCCATCAGAGCTAATCCTACCTAAATGTGGCCACTTCAGTAAAACTTGCAGGACTACATTTGGCTCTACAAATACAATAGGTTAACATTCTAAGGCATGCATCTCTAACATGAGAACTCATTCAGAAAGGACAGATATTAGGGGGGGGGGGGGGGGGAGGCATGACAGTAAAAAAAAAAAACACGCACTTAATATATTAATAAATCTGGCAGTCCAAAGAAAAAGTCAATGCCAATTTTCTTGACATGTGCAGAGCCATTATGCTTCTCATGAGACAGGTGACAATACTTTTTTCAATATGTTATTGAGATTATGCTCTGGATTGCCATTTTTCAACCTCTGTTTAGCTTTATTCTAGTGCATTAATGTCTTGAAGGCAACAAGGGACGTGAAATAAAAATGACCAAGTACATTTCTGAAGCATAGATACAGACCTTTTAGCACACAGACCTGTCTCTTGTCCAAATATGGTGGTAATAAAAGCAAGACAAATACGACTTTATATGCTGGAATTAAACTGATTTGACACTGGTGGTAATTAGTAAATTTGTTTCCATTCAGTGCTTAATGAATGAGGAAAGCAAATATGTTTCATAAATCTGCAAACAGAAGGACACAGTAATGAGAAGAAAACACAACTAACTCTGAGATAAAGCAGCATCCTATGTTCCTTCAGAGAGCCAGCAGGCAATAAGCATTTTGCTTTACATTCACAGCACTGAACAACTCTTCTAGCTGAACTATGATAACTAAAACCTGTTAATCAAGAGCCTTCTCAAACCTAATGACAAAGACTTCCACTGGTATCAGTGGGAACTGAATGAAGCACCACAAAAAGCATGCTCGTCACATTCCTGATGATAATGCATTTCGATCTATTGCAGTGAATACATTCAGTATGACTACAGATAAAGTATAAAATGAATCTTCTGTATGTTCCTAAACAAGTCCATGTCAAAAATCAATTGAAAACCCATAAAGATTCAAAAGTATAGCATGTTAGTAATGGTTGTTAAATCCAGCACTTTACCCTTTTCCTTTGTAAAAGAGCAAGATATAAAAGATGAATGCAACAACAAATGCTGTTGCATTAAACAGAGATGTGAATTAGAAGAACATCAAGATAGCACATACATCTTAGGAAAACGTACTACAGATTAAGCTTCTGAAAAACTCGTGAGATAGCAAAGAAAACCCCACCCACCGCAAGCCTCCATATGCATCTGCTATTGGAAGACTGAATCAATAAATAAGGGTTGCAGCAAACTCAGAAACTCAAGGCACGACCAGACATGCTGCCAAATCTCCTGGAAATAAAGCAGTAAACTGTGCACTTCTTTCAAGAAACTATTTCACATGAAAGAAGAAAATTTTATTGAATTTACTGGAAGTAAAAAATATTAAGACTGAAAATGAAGAGTATAAGCTCTGTAAGAACCAGTTATTAAGCAAAAAGTAACGATTCCACAATCAAGATGGGAAAGTTCTGGGAAAAAGTCAATTGTAGTTCTGCTGTGTAGCAAAATAAGCAATTACAAATAACATCAAAAAAAAGCAAAATAAATAAGTATAGGAGGAAAGGAGATATTCAATATAAATAAAAAATTATTACATCAAAAATTCATTTGGTTTTATTAAGGTACAATAAGAAAAATATGTGAAAAAGCTAAGGATGATAGATTGAAAATAAAAGAAACCTAATCAAAGTGGTCTAGTTGAACTATTATATGAAAATGGTCAAATTACACTAATGAAAAGCAGAATGGTCAGTAACTAATTTTTTGTCTTCATTTTGCAGGAAATATAAGCCTCATCAAAATGAGAATAATGAAATAAGTAGCTTACTGATAAATGCTAAAGATGTGAAAACAGCAAATACACAGAGAGAAATATTTTCAGATTATCAGGTCATGCCAATTCAACCTAAAAATTATGGTGAAGTGATTTTGGTCTTCTTATTGCTCTTTTTTAATAATTTCTAAAATTACAGGCATTCTTGAGGAATAAAAGACTAACTATGTTTTATTAACGTTCAAAAGGGCGAAAAGGAAGACTCAGGTGATCATAGGCTGACCAGCAAGACACTGAGCTTGGCAAACAGAATAAGAAAAACACTATTGGGGTAAATTAGGAAATAATTAATTAAATTAATCCACCCAAAGGTCCTGTAAAATCTGATTTCCTTCTCAGATGGTTGCTCATCAGGATTAGCAAATCTTACTACATTCACTTCCCTGTGGCTCCGCACACAGCCTCAGCAGCGACTAGAGATCCTAGAACATAGCACTCCTGCACAGATGTCAAACAACAGCCAGTCATCACTTTTACATATTTCTTGCCATGGGATTCTCCAGGAAAAGCAGAAAGGCACCAGTGGCCTGTTCCTGCAGTTCTGGAGCTCACCCTCCTCCTGAAGTCCCATCATGCCATGTCATTTCAAACCTGAATTACCATCTTCTCCTGTTGGCCCCTGCTTCTCACACACAGCACCCAAGTTCCCCAGCCAGATATGGCCTCAGAATGTTTGTCACCTGTGCCCCTCTGACACATGCAGATCAAGGCTCTTCTGAATATTATGATTTAGTCCAGATAAATTTGTGAGCTTACTCAGCTATTTACTTACTAAGCTGTTGTTACGTTCAAATTTCTCCTGAAATATCACCACATCCAAAACGTTAACCCTGTATTGCATAACTGTGGCTGACCAAATCTTTAATACTTTTTAATGCTGCAACAAACATCTCTTAGTCTGGAGAAGAGGAGGCTGAGGGGAGACCTCATCGCCCTCTACAGCTACCTGAAAGGAGGTTGCAGAGAGCTGGGGATGAGTCTCTTTAACCAAGTAACAAGCGATAGAACAAGAGGGAATGGCCTCAAGTTGCGCCAGGGAAGGTTTAGACTGGATATTAGGAAGCATTTCTTTACAGAATGGGTTGTTAGGTGTTGGAATGTGCTGCCCAGGGAGGTGGTGGAGTCCCCATCCCTGGAGGTGTTCAAGAGGTGGGTTGACATAGCACTGAGGGATATGGTGTAGTTGGAAACTGTCAGTGCTATGTTAACGGTTGGACTAGATGATCTTCAAGGTCCCTTCCAACCTAGATGATTCTGTGATTCAAAGTACATTTCCCCGGTTTTTACGTTTTGGCAGATATGGCATACACTGTACAGGACCCACCCACATAAACAGCCATGCAAATCTTATGTGCTCTTTTTACCATTTCATTGTTCAACATATTAATCTTCTGTTTCTTTTCAAGATTAATTAGAAATTAAATTTAAATGATGCTGTTAAATCTCCTCCAAAAAAACAATAATGGGAATGGGCTTAAACAAACAGAAATTTCAGACAGTTCACATCTTTTGTGGCCTCTTTTCCTACAGTAATCAATTTTGGCACATAAAGTTTGCTTGAGCTGTTTTTTAGGGGGGAAGGGGGAGCAGAAGGAGAAGGTAACAAGTCAAAGGTAACCAAAGTTTGGACTATTTTTTTACATTTTATTATTTTATTAGGAAAAGAAACTGCAACAACAAAATGATCAAAATTATGTAAGTGATCACATTAATGCTAAAGATATTTAAAGGAAGGAGTGTTACTAACTCAGTGGCTCACATTTTCAAAGCCAGCCTTGAATTTCCCTCCTGTGATCATGCTGTAATACTCTGGTAGAGCCGTTAGTTTCCAACAAAGCCCTTCCCTTCAGTGGAAGTACATGGGAAAATCAGAAGCAGGATGAACACCAATGTAAGCACATGATGTCAACACATCTCTATATAAAATGCAAACTTGTTCCCATCAAGTTTTGAGAGGTGAAGGTCAGATGCACAGTATGCATCATTGCACCGTTAAATTTTCTGACTGCACTCCTGGAATGAGGACTGACACCCACACACCCACTTAGCATCCAAGCAGCCCTCACAAGATGAGTGCAGCCACAAGGGTGCTATAGTAACTCATGCAAGGCACCAGTGCTTCAGAGGCAGGGAAGAGAACTTCACAGACCTGACTACTGCTCCAAGTGGTACTTCTCTAGGACTTCCATATCATGGTTATCAGCCTCTGGTCAGCTGGTAGCTCCCTGCCCTGCATTTCAGTGCCCTAAAGGCACACACACAAGTAGATAAGTTCAGCAAGGACCAAACTGCTGGCAATGTAGGACAGAAACTGTATGTTTGGACTAACATTCACTGCAGAATAAAGGAGCAGCTAACTGACATGAGAACCAGGAACCCAGAGAAGGCATAAATTACCGTATTCTGCAGCAGGACATGTACTACTGCTAGCAGAGATCAAGTGTGTATACATTAAGTCATGACTTCAATTAAAGACAGGTACCTTCAGAACACTACTCATCTGATGCAATTTCTAAAGATGGCTTACACTGAAATAGCAGTGTTCTCTGCCAAAGAAGTTCCATTTACCCCTGCCATTTCTCTTTTCATTTTACCCTGAGTCAATTCCAGGGCTCCTCTGATGACACGTCATGTTAGTTCCACTAATTAAAATGGCAAGACATTAAATCAGCACAAGAAAAGGAGTAATTTTTGTGAGGTTAGTGAATTGGCTAGTGTTACTCTGCAGCCAGACTATTACCAGAACTGGTGCAAAGAAGGAGAAAACTGCATAGTGGAACAAGGCATGAGCAGGAGAGGTATAAAGCATCAGCTTTTAAAAATATTTAGGAATCCATTAGCAAGGTAGGAAAGAGAAGCAGTAGAGGGAGAAAGACCTTCCTCTTTCCACAGCAGCAGGATGATAATTTCTCTTAGATTTGCCACTAAACCACACCTTAGATTAGATCAGATCAGTCAGTGGAAGGACAGACATTGATTACCCTGCACCAAATGTTAAATGAGCAATAAAACCCAGATGGACGTTCAAAGAATATAGCACTAATTCCTGGTGCCTGTACATTCTTCCAATATGTAGCACTCAGAGCATCTCATTAACAAGAAGCTCTCAGATTCTCCTGCTGGGAGCAGACAACAGCAAGAAGCAAACCTGTACAGTTATTTACTCCTTTATTAGAGATTCTTAAACCACTGTTAATGAATCCTTTAATTTGCTTTTCTGTTATTATGGCAAGAATTGGTAATGGTTCAAATTAACGTTCCCAAACACACATCTAATTAAGTGAAAAGGCATACTGGTACAGTCCTTCATCAGTGAGATAAGGAGCGACTGAGGCAATAAGCCACCTCAAAGCAAGTTATAATCCTCAAAGCAAGTTTAATTAACTTGCAGGAGAAAGTCACCATTATTAGAATGATCTGTATAAAAAATAATGTAAGATATGTCTAAATATATATTATCCAATTTCTTTAAAAAAAGTTGACACCCATTTCTGATAAGTAACAATATAAAGTATGGCTGAACTAACCTAACTTGAATTTTAAAAAATAAATTACCACATCTTCCACATCTTAAGAATGAACTCCAGCTAGGGTCCTACCAGTTTATAATTTCAAGCACAAGAGGCTTGGAAAGAGGAGGATTACTTCATTTTTCCTTAAACAAACAAGTTTCTTCTGACATAATTTTTCTTGCATTGTCTGAATAAAACCATTAAGAAAAAAATATATTTAAGAAGTCACACACACAAAAAAAAGATAAAAAAGGATGGATTAAAAGGAAAATGTAACCTACTGGATTTGAGACATGCTTCTCGTTGACTCATTCTACCAAAATGGCTGGAACACTTTTAAGAATTTTTGATTTATAAAAACTAGAACTAAGTGTTTATTGCATTGTCAGGGAACAAGAATTTAAAAAGACAATGCACAATTTGCCAGGGCAATTCAGACACTGCTATATCCTTCTCCTGAGCTGGTCTTTTCCTGCCTCAGTTGACCTTTCCAAGAGAGAAAAAAAAATGCTGCAGAACATATGGCAAAGCGCTTCCACATAGGAAAAGAAGGCAAGGTTGTTCTTGGGGAAATCCATGAATCTCCATGCTTACTGGCATTTCAAAATACAGAAATCATTATCATATTTGATTAGAGGTTCAGTCAGTCCACTAAATAACACATAGAAAAATATTCATCTGAATATTTTATCAGGATTTAGCAGAATAATATGAAGAAGCAGTCTCTCTTTTCCTTGAGCTTACTGAGGAGCTAATGCCCTGAGAGTAATCCTTTGCTGATGCCACTTAATTATAAAAGTAAATTCTACCCTGCCATATGGGGTTTTTTTAAGAAAACAAATAAATTCCCTAGAAGGTTTCAGATTGCAAGAGAACTCATTTATTTTTATCTGCCAGGTCATATGTGATGTTAAGAACAATGCCTGGGGCAAATTTTAAAGATACAGCTTCACAGGAACATAGATACATTGCACTGTGTCAAAAGCCAATAGTATTTATAACGTACTAACAACTGTTTTACATCCATACTAAATTTTCTCTGAAGAGTGTTTCTCATTAATCTATCTTTTTTGTTCCATTTCACATAAATGTATAATCTCATACAATTTAGCACATACCTATTAAGAAAAAAAGTTCCTTTTACATTAGATCTAGACCCAATTGACATAACACTGAAAAATCTGTCACATTCTTCAAATGCAAATTTTAAAACCCAGCAACCATAATAAGAATCATTCTTCTTCCCTTAATTCGGCTTCATAAATTGAACTGTAATCTTCATTTGTCTTCACTATGCACTTTGGGCTGTTTGATCAAAGTCAGGCAAGATAAATTTCTCCCTCTGCCTTTTCTCCTGTCTGTCCCCACCCCCTCCAGCCCACTCCCCCATTTCTCAAAGCTATCTAAATGAATTTTTCTACACGGACAATTTGTGCAAAAATGTCCCAGGCAAGCAGGGCAACTGTAGGTTGTTACTGTGATCCGGGTTAACTCATCAGTCATTTTAGAAGATATTCCTCTCCCTCTAAAGCCCTCGCCAACGGTACACATATATCTCCTTTTTCACAGCAGACTGACAGAAGACCAAATGACACTGTTTTAAAACAAAAGTATTGCAGCACTTATGCTTCAGATCCAATATATGTTCTTAAGCAGACCTGTTACACTGGAAGGTGTTAATGTTTCGCAAGTGACTCTGACACAAAGACAAGTGCAAGCCTCGTTAAACTTGAAAGTTGTGTTAGCTCCTTTTACAATTAAAACAGGAGGTATAATTGAACCTGTACTGTATAGCAATATTCAGAAACTAAAGCAGTCACTACTAAAAGGCACTGGACTTCATGGTAGGAAACACATATGAGTGTGACCTATAAAATAAAGACAACCCCCACAGCTGAGGTACGGGATTTGTGAGGAATTTGAAAGGTGAACAATAAGATGGACTGCAGTTACTTGTTTCTACTGCATACATGACTGTGCACACTCTAGAAATAAGCCAGACTCAGTCAAAACCAAATTTCGTTGGGATCAGCAGCCTCTCTCCCTAATGGGGGTGGTGGGAGAGGGAAAGGTGTGACAGGGCTCCAATTCTTAGGCAACTCCTCAGCACAAGGGAAATACCAGTGCCAGTGTGTATTGGATGATTAAAGTGAAGGTGTGTGCTAGTATTGGAGTAGTAACATTCATAGATCACTGCAGTTGGTGTAAGGAAACTGAAATAAGGCTAGGAGACTCCAAATTAATAAACTCAAGACCTATAGGAGAACTGGACATTTTGCAGAACAATATAAAATATCAACCAGAGACTTCTCACAAGGACTGGAAGACAGCCTGCGGAGGCAAGTGGCAGGTGCAGATAAAATTGTAAAAAAACCTGGTTTTGCACAGCAATTACAGAATGCCCGCAGACATCAGAAGACCACCTTCCCTTCCCAAACTGGACAGGCAAGACTAATCTTAGCAATATAGGACTAGGACTAGTAATTACCTTCCCAGTCATTGCCTGCTATGGCAAATACAATGTCCCTTTCATATATTTAGAGATCTCCATCTCAAAAATATTTCTGTTCTTGTTTTGTTCGCACTGGTAAAATGGGACAAAACTCATTGTTTCTTGACTAAATTATCCATGGCCGACTTAAACTGATTAGTTTTTCTGCCAACGCTACTGTGTAGTTTATACAGCTATTTCCTTTCCTAGATGTGCCTGCTGGATGGATTTATGGGCAGGTGCTCTATACATGCTCAGGCTTTGTTTTCCTGCACTACAATTCCAACCTTCTTCATTTGCCTTTTAGCAGCCCTTCTCTACATCTCTTTCTAATTTTGGTTAACCCTGTTTAAGCATATATAAACAGAATAATACACACTACAGAGCTTAAAGTCTCCCAAGGACCTTGTGCAATGATATCAATAGTTCTCTGCCACTACAGGAGACACCTTTTGAGGCATCATGGGATCATATCTGTCTTTTTATGTAGCTGCATGACACTGGCAACTCCCAACAGGAATCCAGTCTGAATCCCAGCTGGGATCTTCACTACCTTACTTATTAAGACAAAGAAGTCATGAATCTCATCAGAGACTGTAGAACTTCAAAAATAGAAGAGAATCACCTGCAGTGAATATCAGTGATGGAAAAGGGATTTAAGAATTTCCAATAGTGTCAAACTTTCACAACACTATTTTGTTTGGTTTCTAAGAGAGAAATTTGGAGGAAGAGTTCACTAACCTCCATTAAGGTGAAAAAAAAGCAGCTGCAAACTTAAGCTGAACCAGGACACAGCTCCTGGTTGTGAAAATCATTCCCCTGGTGTAGAACACCACCACCTTACCAAAGCAGAAGCCTTAGAGGTGCAAGCATCACCCCCTGTTTTTGTTTGGATGCTGGACAAGTAGTTCATAATGAGAGTACTTCTCTTGGTAGTGTATACGGCGTAATCCAAGTTTATTTGTAGCTTTGCCATGGTGCTCCACTGTACATTTCCCTCCACTACCACTCATTGGGTAGAGAAAGGAAAACCACGTTAGAGGGCTACAAATTATCACTTTCACAACTGAAGAGGAACTTTCAACTGTGCAGATCTTACTGAAATCACATTGCACAGTTATTAGTTTTTCAGTACTAAAGTATTAGTACAAGATAATAAAAAAAAATATTGCTGGAATATTCTAAGAGAAATAACTATACATCAAAAGATATTTCACCAGGGAGGAGGAATTAACAGTGCATTCTCTTCACTGTCTTTATGAGAGCACATTTGTGGCTTAGGACAAAATGAATTCTTCTAACAGCTCTTCAGATATATGAATCCTGTGAGGCAGATGTGCAAGAAACTTGTAGTAAAATTTTATCCACAGGCCATAGCACAAGTATGGTAATATTAATGCTCTGTTCAGATGGCCCCAGGTGAAAGGTAACTACAAATAGTGCGTTAAGAAAACAAAGTCAGTGCAGCCATTTGAGACTATGAAAGGCTGCAAACACCACTCCTGCAAATGAGCAGAAAACATCATATTCACAGCAAACAGATTCATTCTACATGGTAGCAGGGACTATACACAGAAGGTGCATAATCAGTAAGATCAACACTTGCATTTTTGGGACTACAGCATCCCAACAACAGGTTGCGAGCCTCTGAATCTATGACTCCATGACATACAGTGACTTTCACCATATAGTCTGGCACAATGCTTCAAGAAGAGAAAAATGTGTAGTGAAAAGGACATACTAATATCAACAATATGTACAATTAGAGAAACCCACTGGCAAGTGCAGTCATTTTAAAGTGAGGTTTCCATGGCCAAACACAACAGTGCTGTGGAAAAGCTTGGAATTTAGAATGGAAATGCAAAATAAGGAAAGGAAAAATCCAGTAAATTCTATGAACGAATAACAGCTAGCTATACTGGACTGTGGAAAACAAAGATTTTTGTTAGGATTTTAAAAATACTGAATATTTTTAAATTTTGCAATTTTAGACATAACTAGATATATGAAGCTCTGAAGCAACATTAGCTTATAGAGAATCCAAATGAATCCTATTGCTTTTACTGTATTGGGTGTTTTGGAAAAGGCAGAATTGGCAGCTGGCATTTTTTCGTAGTCATTGACTATTCAACAAAGTCATCGAAAGCTTTTCCCATAGTAATTCAAAAGGCTTCATCAAACGCACGTGTTTAAATGAGCATATCCTTTGCTGAGATTTGGAGCCCAGATGAACAGTACAGAGGAAAAAAATAAATGAGAGGAGGGAAAAAAAATATATTTTTTTCATCAGTTATTGAGATCTATACAGTGCGCATTGATCCAACACACAATTCCATAGGACTGAGGTGGGGCTCAGACAGCTCTGATTTACGCTGCCTGTCTTTACAGAACAGCGCCAGTTGACAGCCTCATGCCTCATTTCATTTGGCAGCTTACAGAATAGAAAAATCAACATGAGTGCACAGAATATCCCACTTCAGGTGGGCCAGACACACACACATATATATATCTCTCCACACTCAGAAAGTTTTGCTCCTGTAGATAAGCAACTTCCATTGGCACACAGGAAAAATATTGTCTCACCATGCATTTTATGAATTTTTATTCTGAACCTCATTTTCAACTAAGAAACAAATTGGGAAACATTCTATTCCAATGCTAAATCTAACAGAAAAAAGAAGTGACTAGAACTTTCTTAATTCAAGAGTAAAATATATTCAGAAGGCAGATTTAAATAATAAATTTAGATGGTTACAATTTTTTGCCAACCAAAACGTTTTACTATACTTCATATGCTAAAAGAAGAAAAAATAGTGTTCAAGGACTGTCACTGCTTCAAAGTTGACACCTACGACAGTGTCACTGTTGATCACAGCTTGGAAAGTACTGTCCTGCTGTGCAAAAACTATGATTATCATCGACTTTACCACTAATTCAGCAGTCTTTAACAGATCGTTCCTGGCATTGTACTGAATAATTAATAGAATCATCCAAGCACAAAGAACCATACTGTGTAGCCAAATTTGGGATCATCTTAGGTCTTATCCTATGGTCACTTTTGTCACATTGTCATACAGCATCTGCCTGTTCTACTGTATGCATCCAAAGTTTGAGTACTCCAGGACAGCCCTCTTAAATGAGAATAGTGTAAGGTATTAGGATCCTTGATACCAGGCAGTCCATCTTTTTAACTTTGGTCAGGAATAAGATAAATAAACATGCATAATGCTCAATTTAGTGGGTCTGGAAGGCAGGGAAGTCACGTGAGAACAATCCGATGCTAAAATTTGCCTCAATATTACTTATCAGCAAAGAAGAAAATCCAATCTGATGCAACATGAAAAAAAAGTAGATTTCTCACCTTGCTCCAGCAATAAGCTCTTTTTGTCCTGGGTCAAACGTTAACTGTGAGAAGTCCACAGCATCTTCAGCTCTGAACACATGTAACCAAGGGGCAATTTCTAAAAACAATCAAGAAATACAACTGTTACTGTAAATGTCATAGTTGTAGTATATCAGGTAGCCAACATTACATTTGCAGATACTGTGGGGCTGCAAGTTTTCTCAGTATGGTCCTCTAAGGAAACATAGGAGACTTTTACCATCATACCACGTAATTTACACTACAGGCCTGTAAAATATATAGAGCAGTCACTCAATACACACTTGAACCAAGTATTCAAATTTTGGTCTGATTTATAAGCCAGATGAGGTTTTCCTCCTTAGGTAAAGCAGAAAACATCATAGTACAACTGGAATTCACTGGTACATACTCAAGTGAAGTCACATTAATTTTCCATACATCAGAAGCAGCTGAGGACTAGGGGCTTGGGTTTTTGCTTTGTTCTTTAAAAAAAGATCTGATCAAGTGGAAAACAATGAGAAAAACAAGCAAATCTGACTTTTCATCATTTTCACAATAAAAGGGTTGAGACATAAGGGATGAAAAAGGAAAAATGCTTGACATTCAGGTGAACTTTTTGGGGTTTTAACCTGCCTTTCTCTGATGAATTTAGTGCTACATAAAACAGGGCAGAAAAGTGGATGAGTTGCTGAAAATCAGCAAGGAGTATTACTTGTATTCAGAATATTAATTTATTCCTACTTTCAAAGTTAAACACACATAAATAACTGCACACCAAATCCTTATGTATTTGCATTATTAGTAGTTACTTTTGCATTCATACCACTAGCTGGATACACAACAGTATGGCTAATACAACACTAACATTGTTCTAGGAACACAGCAAAATTTTTCTTTTTTTTTTTAAAGAGACACACAAAATACCTGAAATTGCTATAACGATATAAATGGTTCTTTAAAAAACATGCAGTTGTACAAAAGCCTCATCCTCTGTAGTTTCTCTCCCAGTTCTCAGGATATTGAAGCATTTTTCTTGTTTTATCTTTTTTTAATGTAGTCACAAAGCAGTGGTCCGGAACAAATGTGAAAGGTGGAGAGGGCTATGTAGGTATGGCCCAATAGGCTATGAAACTGTCTATTTGAAGACTACAGATGTGAAACTGACAATAAAAAGACCAAAGGTGACCACATGGTTGTGACTATTTAGAATACAGAGTCAACACCAACCCCCCTGAGAGTGCCGTGGCAGCGTAATTTTTGATACTGGTATCACCAGTTACAGCTCAGGTTGAGAACACCCATCTAAGCTCCTTTCTTTGCTCATAAGCATATTTTTCCTTTTGTAAATGTCTGGGTTGAAATAATCCATGTCTGGTGCCTGTTTCAGGATGATTTGTTCCTAATTTAAATATTAAAGTTTTAGCACAAGTAGGTCATCCATTCCTAAGGAGAGCGCCCAGGGGAAAAATGTTATTCTGTGTCAAAACGTGTTCAGCCATTGCAGAGAACCATTAAACGCGCTGTGCAGAAGCTGTAGCATCATATACTCTGGAAAAACAGATGGAACCATGCAGTAGAATCACTTGGGTGTCAGAAAACTAACTTCTGCATTTTTAATGACAGCCTGTATGCATCTGGGAAATTTCCGGCCTGTAATGTCAGCCTGTACATGTTCTGCAGAGCTTGTAGCTAAATTCACTGTTGATTCCATCTGCACTGGATAGGGTCTCAAATCAGGGTCTGAACATTGGGTGGGAAAAGGGGATGGGGCCACACATTAGATAACTATGATTACTACTGCCATCAGCTACTACTGCAGATGCTATGCACAGAACCTACCAGGTTTCCATAGAAGGAAAAAAAATACACACTCATACATATATATATATATATATATATGTTATAGGCCTGTGTAGCCTTATACCTACCTTATTTACCTATTTATATATATGACCACACAGGCAAGTCCAAAGGAGGCACTTCTTAACCTTTTTGTACTTGATTTTGCAACCTTCAACTTTCAGTCATGCATTTTGTATAAAACAATCAATTGCAAAGTTCCAAAAAGTTGAGAAATTAGGTAGGACAGGAAGATAAGGAAATCCAGAAGCAAGTCTTGAAGAATCTCACTTACTGGAAAAAAAGCACACCCCCACCCCCCCCACCCCACCCCCACCCCCCCCAAAAAAAAAGAAGAAGAAAAATAAAGCTAAATAAAATCATGTTTATCAGTTTATCAGCCAATGCATCTAAAATATCCGTAAATTCCCACAGGCATTTCCCACATGGACACAGAATACAGACATGATCTTCACAGAACAAATCCACACATACACATTCACACATACTCTCCCAACCAGAAACAGCTCTCAGTTTTGAGAGATGCAGAGAGGCTACTTTTCCTTGTATCAAGCACTGTGACTAGGACAGAAATGCATGCAAAACCATTTTATAACATACTACAAATATCCTATGGGAAAGGAACCCAGGGCTTTAAAGACAGAACAGAGTACCCAGGCTGAAAGGCCAACCAAGCCAGTGGGCAGAGGACTCAAGAGGGGCTGGAAGGACAACCCAGAGCATGAGTTTAGTGCCTTGGCTGCTACATTCCCCTTCCACGTGGTTGCGTAAGTCATGGGAATTGCTGCCTCACACATACGAGGCATTTGCACTCTTCAAGATGGCAGCCATGGGCTCTCTGGGCTCTCTCTGCCTGTGCTCGCGCCCAGAAGTTTCTGCCTCTGAGGTATAATCTTGCAGAATCACACACAAGTCTACTCCTAAACTGCCAAAGTAAAACTCGGGCTATCAGTGTATTAACATTCAAATTTGTATTGCTGTGAGCAAATATACAGAGCTGAAAATGCCATTGGGTCAGCAGCAGATCTTCACACAGGTGAAGCCAGACCCCCTGTTCAAATAGCAGACTCTGAAAGAGAGACAAGGCAAGCAGTTGGGAATGGGATTACTTTAGCTCCACATTGGTAAGACAAAACCCTTGGTCTGTAAAACAAGGAAAGCATAGCTCCCCATAGCATTGGTAGGCCGGGGACAGTACACCGAGGTATTGCGATGCCAGAATGCTACAGGGAAGACTGAGATTCAAGGGTACAATTCTCTTCCACTTGTCCTGCTGTCTCAGCAAGGCACAATAAAGCTTCAAGGTACAGCAAGCAGGTGATTGAGACTATTACCAGATTTGGAGCAAGGGGGCAGGGGCCAGGCAGGGCAAGGCAAGCTCAGGCTAGAGAACAAGAAGGGAATGAGGACTTGCTAAGAAATCTCTCTGAAATCTGATTCCCCTCTGTCCCTCCAAAATATAAATTATTTTATCCTGTCTTTGTTGCATTCAGTAGTGTTCTTGCTTGAGGGAATAAGGTCAGGAAGAGCAAATGGCAGCTAGAGCTGTTTTTTTTCAGCAAACACTCTGAAACTGTATCTCATGTGTGTCACAGTGGCATCACATGTCACCTAGGAATAAGCCTTTATGGGACAAAGCTACAACTTTGTGATACTTCTGTAAGGAAAAACAGAAAAAAAACCACTACCAAAAAAAGTATCAAACAAAAAAGACAATCAAACAAAACCCATGTAAACTGTAAAAGTAAAAGCTTATTGGTGAAGTGCTGCACTGAGTTACACTACATAAAATTTATGTAACTAAATCAACAAAATAATTAAATTTATTTTCATCTAAACAGCAAAATCTAGCTGAAAAGCCTTAGGTGAAACAAGACCTTTTAGTTCTATTACGAGTTATCTCCTTACAGTCAAAAATGCATAACAAGCTATTAAAGGTCTATAAATTATTTTTCTTCTAATTAAAAACTCATGATAAAGTAATAAGCAATAATAATTTCACTTTATTAATGGTTTTCACGTAGATGCAACATGACAAACTTTACAAAATAACACAGCTATAGATTTTTTATACTACAACAGTAGCATAAATAAATTTTAAGTTAATTAAGCTGGCCTGCTGACACATAACCTAACCATACTGTCTGCTGATCACAGGTGACAAACAGCAACACCCCTCCCCTTTCGAATTCTAACCTTCCCCTTCCTGGCATTCTTCTCCCTTTCTTCTGCCCTCAGTTCATGTGCAGCACAGTAAAATACCTAGCCCTTTAGTGACTTCTCTCTTTTTACTCCTGATACCAAAAACACTTATTCAGACACACCTTCAACCTGGATTTTTTTTTGCCCTTTAAAACTAAATATGCATGTTTACCGTTCCACAGACATCAGTCTCAGACTTAAAGCTGTCCACGGAAAACTGTATCACAGTATACATTCACTCATGACGACAGCTGGTCTCCAACACACACTGGGTCCTTTAGGTACATTCAAGACATACTTATCCTTAGTAAAAAAAGACTTTTTTTTTTTTTTTTTTAATTGCTATTACAGGACTGAAATCTGCAGGCCTTATAACTCAAAAACATTCCCAAAAAGAAAGCACGCTTTCCCATAGAACTAAAAGACAGATATTGAAAAAGCTGAATTCTGAGAAAGCTAGAGCTCTCTTTCACAAGCTGTGAATCACATACTGTGTGTTTTCCTGAGGGTTTCAGGTTTTGTTTGGTGTTTGGGGTTTTTTTTAATAGCTTAGATTTAATAGGAAACAAAGTTTGCCATGGCTCATAAACCTATGGCAAAGCAAACGTACCGGAGCCCCCTCAGCTGCTAGGAAAGGTCAAGGGAGTCTCCTAAAAAGCTTTAAAGACAAAAGAGGTTAACAATCAAAGCTGGGCAGGAGGACATCAGATACTCATACAAAAAAATGAAAGTCCAGAAATCTGTCTCAGTTTTATTTTAAAGTTAGTAACTGCCCAACAGGCCAAAGCTTGTTTGGTTTACATTGTCCAAGGACTTGCCAAGGGCTGAGCTCGACTGTTTTTTGCAAATGAATTAGTGAAGTTCTCCCTAATCTAAGTTTCATTATTCAGCAATTCAAAGTAGAGCTACAGTAAACAGTAAAATAAATTGAGAAATTACTAATAAAGAATAGAGTGGTATGTTTAGAATTGAATCCAGGAGTCATCTTCAATGGTAAATAACAAAGTGAAAAGACAATAAAGACCTCCTGATTTCATTAAAAAATTAACATAGATATTAAAAATTTCAGTAGTGTTTATGGTGTACGTATGTGACACCTCATGCCATGGTGTCCTTTTTGAAAATAGTGAGCACAAAGTTAAACATACGTGCAGTACCATCTTCTTGAAGATACTCTGTTAGCAAAAAAAAAATCGTAATACCACTACAGTTGAAAACTAGCAGATTTGCAATATTAACAGAAGTCTCTGGGTGGCATCAGTACGACAAATTCACTAATCTTATAATAAGAAAATTAAAATATACTACCGCATGTTAAAGTTATTTTATAATTCAGTGTTTCTAATCTAAGGATGATACAATAATCCCCATCTTTCTGAAGCTTTATAATGATTTTAGCCTAACTCAGATCTTCCTTTCCTGTGATACTCAATTTATGTTACTATCCTCTTCAAAGGCAGTGAGACAAGTCAGAAGTCTCCACAGTGATGTGCCACTCCATTATATCACCCCCACTGCCCTGGTGTCAGCCCCATTAACCCCAGGGGAATCTATTAAGGGAGGTGTCACGGCTGGCAAGAGGCGATCCACATGTTCACTCATTCAGCATGCCCTGTTTCAGCACTTATTTGCAACAGTCACTTTTTAAGGACACAGTTAGGTGCACTTGTAAACACTCTGCTGTGACACTTCAGGACTCCATGGTCCCGATTTTAAAAATAGGACTGAGAAAAACAAGACTTTCTTCAGTAATTTCTGTGCATCATTGGTATCAATTCAGTGTGATTGTGAAGTCCTCATTTTAAAATTCCCATTGTAATACAAATATATCCATGAATAATAAATTCACTCAAAACAACTTCAGGAAAACCAAGCATTACTCTGTGTTGGAGGAAAAAAAGAGAAGAAAAATGGCATGCCAGAACCTGTTACATCTTTTATGATTCACTTTCGTCTATATTTTTCTTTAACATTTCCAATAACCAGTCTTTTCTAGCTCTTTCACTGTATTCTCTCCTCACAGAAATGCCTTAAACACACCCTTGCTGGTAAATCATTGACTCACTGCAGATGAAAGGAAAAAAGGTACTGCAGCTGCAGCTTGGGAGAAGAAAGCAAATACGTGCAAACACTATTCCACAGGTTCCAACAAGGCAAATACTATTCCACAGGCTCCATCATGACAGTTCAGCCAAAGAACAGTTGTACTACTTCTGAAAACAATCACAACTCACCCCTGCTTATCCAAAAGGGTCTGAGGCTTAGTTTGTTAACAATATAACTTATTTTCTAGGACTTATTCAAGGAATGTGTTGCTCAGCATTCATGTACAATGACTCCATGTTTTAAATAATTTTGATCAATAAGGTTAAAAAAAAAATAATGGGAGGAAAGCAGCTATAGTTACAAAGATGTAAGTGACAATATAAGATATCATATACAGGTGTTTTTTAACTCAGATGAACTTCCGAAAACAGCTGCAAACAGACTTCTACCTCAGGCCTAAGGGCTTGTCTGGTTGTCACTGTAGTGGAGAGAAACCTATGCTACACCTGAAACAACTACCTCATGCAGCTGAAGCAGTGCCATGAAGCTCCACCACAACTACAGTGGTTCTGTTTCTGGTACACAGTATTTAAACCCATATAAATGCAAGTTATTCTTTACATATTTGTAAAGTCATTTTTTACATAGTTGTACTTAATGTACGTTATTGTACGTTACTTAATGACTTAAAGTCATTCTTTACATATTTGTACTTACTTTGGACCAATTTTTTCCTCTATCCTAGCTTACCACTGCTTAAAAGAGGCCAAAACGGGCTTTTCCCAATGGGTATATTCCTGTTGGATGCGTTAACCATAAAATCATCAAAAGTGACATTTCTTTTGAGAAAGACAAGCAAAGACAAAACAAGCAAATCATAAACCAAAAAACCTCATCTAACAAATATAGTAAACACAGCAGATATTTTTCTATTTCTCTTACAGAAAAGACCATTCTAAGAAATGTACTTCAGCAAAACCAATATGCTAACTCTACTCATCTCAAAATCTGAGCATAAATATCTGCCCTGCTACTTGTTATTCTTCCATAAGGCCCATGGTAGGAGCTAAACGCTTTGAAGACAGCAGCTCAGTGCAAAGCAGAGAAGGCCTGCACATTACAGGCTGCTTTTCCAAAAACCTGTAATTCCAGACATATGCTTTCTATATGCAATGGTATGTTGGTAGACCTGCTTCCAGGACCATATACCTCCTTAGGTTTATGATCCTGACTGCTTAGGCAGGTTGGCTTGCAGAACTGTATCACTAAGGCGACTGTGTCTTGCCCATGCTGCAGAGCTCTCTTCCACAGGAGGTTTGGGGAAAAGCCGACAGGGAGATGCTATAGAGTGCCTGTTGCCTAGGCTGTGCATGCAGACTCCCTGTAGGATGCAAAGCCAGGAGCACTCAGTACAGTTACAGCCTTAGGTCAACACTCTGGCCATTCATTAACCCTTTCTACATGGCTCCTGATGTCCTTCTTGAGCATGCATTTCAGAGGCATTATTGATGCTTCTTACAAAAAGCTTAAAGGTGGTACCAGCACTGCATTTTAGTTCCGAGCTGAAGTTACGTAATAAGGAGCAAGAAAATACCCAAGTAGTCTGAGCCTTAGATACCAAGCACATATATACTCTACCAGGATGAATTAGAGGCCAGGAAGGTGCCTTTTCTGTAATTTTTAGTATACAAGAAGGACAAACTACTGCATTAAGAACCTTAGTTAAATGGGGAAACAAGAAAACTCTCTAACATTTAAACCTTACAGAAAGAGACAAATCTGTTCTAAAAAAAAAAAAAAAATAAAAAAGCCAAGTCAATCCCAGCCCAGCGCCCCTGCGAAATTCCTGGTCTACCTACTACTGATATTAGAACATAGTTGGCATGTCCACTTTTTCACATATATAGTACAAACATCCAGAAGTCAAGGCTAAAGAGGGTCATGTATGTAACAGATTTAACAGTCTTTGCTACCAGAAGGCTTCAATAATCTAAACAGGGTACACCAGCATCAGACTGGATGCAACATATGCAGAGAAAAGTACTAGTTCAATAATAAAAAGATGGCATCAGCTAACACCATTCCACGCTTCTCTGCAAAATGAAAGGATTAGGACAGGTAGGTCTGTTACAATACTCAGTATTGCATTTTAATGAAAAAGACATTGCATGTAGTCCTTACCATACAGAACATATTTATACTGGGGCTGTGTACATCACTGACATAAGTAATACAAAACTAAGACATCATAACTGGGAAACAAAAGAATATATATTTATAGTAGCTAATCCCCAATTTCTAATAAAGTTGAAATGTAAAAATTTTTCTTATAAAAATTAATAATTGTTTTAATCTAGATAATCAATTGAAAAATACAGGCATTCCAGTAATTAGACAGTAATTAGACAGTAAGAACTGTACAGTTTCTAAAATAGGGATCCAGGAAGATATAAGAAAATAAAACATCATTTCTTCCCACCAAGGAAGAAAATAAAAACAATTGTTTAGGCAGGGTTAGCTAATGCAATCCGATCCTCTATAAAAGAAAAGATGGAGTTACGACTTTGCCCAGCATGATTAAATCAGCAACCACAAACTAAAAGATTCTCCTTTTAAGTCCTACCATACTACATTTGGTTCCCCTTTGGAAACATGAAAACCTGTCAGATCTCCATCTGCAGTTCAGAGCTCCTCTTTGCTTATACGGAGTAGAAAACAAAACAAAACAAAACAAAACAAAAAAAAAAAAAAGAGGAGAAAAAAGACAAAACCAACCTCAGAACTGCAGCTCTCTCTCAAGATCCTGTATTCTGGAGGTCTCTTTAGATCACAAACAAGGCAGCTGCCTGCCTTCTACTATCCAACACAACTTAACACAGTCCTGAAGCTTGCCTTTCGTTTCAAAGAGAACTCCAGAGGCCAAGAAATAAATACGTAGCTCCTCTAGTCTTATCGAGAAACTCTGCCAGTTCCCCAAGCTCCTCTCCACTTTAAATCATCCGTAATAAAACAAATCCCAAGACCATAAACCTCTTGACATTTTCCAGAAAGTTCACCACCTGCTTACTGGGCCTTCATTTTTAAACAGCTATTACAGTTTCAGAACAATTTTGGAGGTAATGAGGCAGGGCTATAAGTAATTTATTTCTTATTAATGGGAAAAACAGAAAATAAAGCATACTTAAAGTATGTGTTTCTTAACTTTAAACGAGTGAACTTGAACTTCTTTCTTAAGCCTACTGTAAAACTTACTTCCTTTTACCCAACTTCTCACATCTTTCCTTGGTTCTCTCATTAGGCACAAAGTCACTGCCTCCGCTATTTGCCTACCACCCTCCAGGCAGGGCAGGCGCAGTCACAGCAATTGTCCTGCCCTGGTTCCCTGACCTGCTTTTACAATCCCCTCTAACCTCCAAAGTCGCAGGGTCTAAAATCCAGCCTGCATTCTTTTTTTTTTGTCCTGCCAGAGCTTCTCCAGCTAGAAGTACATATTTCTGCATTCTTATGTGTATGCATATGTCTATTACCGGGATAATTAAAGGGAATTTGGGTTCTGACTGTCTGTGCCCTCAGGGAAGAGACAGTAACATCTGCTGCAATGACTACTTATTTCTTATTTTTCTGAACAAGGATTTTGAATTGTTTATGCTTCACTGTTCAAACACACACACTGCATACAAATACAAGAGGGTGTAAGGGAAAAAAAGATTGAACCCCCACCTAGATGAAAGCGGTTTCAGCGCTACAAGCAGTTTTTATATACTCAGAATCACCTGCAAGTTCTAAGAAATTATGCAGTGACAAGGTATCAGCCATGATACACAATTACAGCCCTTTTGAGTTTTCTTTCTCTCATACACAGAAACAGCACAAAACTAAAGCCCCAGACCATTCCAGAAAAAAAAAAATAAAATAAAATCTACTTTGCAAAGTTATGCTACCCAGCTGAAAGAGATCTCATTAACCATATCATTCTCAATTGTAAGGAAACAAATCCTTGACTCAAATATGGAGTACATGATGTTATAATATTTTTAAATTAAACAGTATCAGTCATTTCAGGATAGTATTGTATTTAAAAATAATAACTAAGTATGCTTAACAGCAGTTAAGTTGCCAAGAACTGTGCTTAAAAATTTTCAGTTGCCTGATCTTCCACACGATATTTTGAACAACTAACATAAAGTGACTGTCAAGCAAGCCAAGAGTTGAAACAGGATTCCCAAATCCTGGTCTGTTTTAAAGCAAAAGGCCTACCAATCTTTACTAATTGTTCAAATTAGGAACCATGTCAGCAGACTACCATGAAGAAACAAATAAAAATTAAGGAAAAAGAAGAAGAGAAGAGCCAAAACTGAAGTATCTGAGTTTGGGTGGCTCAGTTCTGGGGTTTCCTGCATGATGCATTTAAATGCAGTATAGAATCACGTTTGTCTACTTGCAGATTGCATTCAACTGTCATTCTTACTCCATTTCATCATCACATACATGTGTTCTCATTAGTTTGCAATGGAATAGTCATAAATATCAGCCTGAATGACATCACCTTGATGTAAACTCAAACCCACTGCTGTAGAATCACAGTACGGATTGCAGTCTGTCCTCTCACTGCTTAGATTCTCCACTATCTCAGCTGTGGTAAACTGCTGTCCTCCTAATAATCATTAAACTTTGTGTTCTTGAAGCTGCCAGAAGGAGATTTAGCAACCCCACTCTTCTTGAACTGTGTATACACCTGGCTGCACAACAGATAGGAGCTCAGGGGCAGTGGATGCTTAGAGGAGAAAACAAATATAACAAAGAATTTCCAGAGAAGGGCACCTGGAGAATGACAAGACCAATTTTAGGTGTCGTGCTTGTAAGGGCAACCAAGGAGTCACCTCCACTGCATTTCACAGCTAGGATGAGTCTTCTGAATATCAGTAAATAGCTTAACATGCATTAGAAGGAGGAGCTTAGACAGGAATCAAAGAGATCTGAGGGATCACTGGAAACTACTAAAACTAATTTACTCTAGCAGGCTACGTGTGATGGAATGGTTTACAGGTTGTATCGCTTCAACTCAAGATTTTTATGTATAAACACACACACATACAGAAACATAAACCACATACAAACTGTGAGTTAAAAAAAAAAAAATAAAACAACAAAAAACCTAACCCAATAGTTTTAAGATTAAAGGTGACCAGAAGCCTGTCATCAGATTAGAAGCAGATTAAAGTAGAGATGGGATGATGTTCGCGTAAGGAGGCACAAGAAGGTACACAACATAAAAACATGGATAGTGCAGTGCTATCTGTGAAAGGTGCTGAAGCAAAGATCCAGAGAGTTTAAAAAAAAAAATTCAGGGAATGTTCTGGACTAAGAGCACCATAGTGAGAAAACTGTAAGGCTAAATTCACATGCTTTAAGAGACAGGGAAGCCTGGGGGACAGCGTATGTATGGAAAGACTACATGATGTAAGATTTAGATAGGGACACAGAGGAAAATACCAGAAGAATGATAGGAACACACCAGGGAGAAGACAAAGGGGGAGAGAAAACCTCAGGGAAACAGAAGAACTATTATCCTGCACCAGACTTATGTTCCTTTTGTTTTAATATCCTGTTTGTGTCAGCTGTTAGTTCAAGATGGCCCAGAAAAAAGGTAGGAGTCTGCTGTAGACAGCAGTGGTATTATCAGTCAAGTCTTACTATCATGTCTCAATCCAATCTCTAAAAGTGAGAAATGGTCTAGACCTGAAATATATAATTTAAGAGCAGAAAAGGGGGAGGAGAGAGAACACAAAGTTAATCAATGCAAGAGATCTAAAATAAAAAAAAATTAAGAGGGGTGTGAGAATTCTGAGGAGAAAGAAAAAAAACATCAGTGAACAGAGGATGAACCAAGAGAGACTTTCACCCAATTTACACCGTAAATCACCTTGCAGGTGAGCTGATCCACACTTCAGGGTAAGGACCCATTCAGCAGGATAGGCAGAGATGAGATGCTACTATAATAAGGACTTTTGAGCTGTGGAAACTATGCCATGAAGCTCAACTGTGTTTTGATACGTGGAAATATTACCCGCTGCATGTGCCCTTCCCCATACTGGTGAAAGATTTATTTTGCCCTGGGAAGGTTCTGCCAGTCAAAACCCAGTAATCTCACACCTCAACCAGCACAGAGCCCACATGCTCTTCCCAGCGAGCACAGCTTCCCCTTCCAGTTACCAGCTCTGGCCCCTGTGCTGCTACTGCCTGCCTTCCCAAACATGACACAGAGGGATGCACTGACCGCGTAACACACTTGACATCTTTAGTCATGCCCTCTCTTCAGAGAGGCCTAACCTTTCACTTTTTAACACTTACGTGCTGGATTTGGCAATGGGCCACAGAATTCGTTTTGAAGGAAATCAGGTTGCACAGTTATGGGAAACCAGTATGTGGTCTTGAAATGGAATTTTGTAAAGAAACCTGCTCGACTTTTATATATGTATTGCAGGGAACAGCAGCATCAGGCCAACAGCCTATAGATAGTTATAATAATGCCATGTTATTTTTGTGGGAAATATCTGTTTCAATTAGAAGACCTTGTTTCTAGAACTGACCGTTTTGCAATGATGCATTCTTACGTTGGTGTATGAACATACTAAACCTCTTTATTTACACTGTTTTAGCATAATACAATTTCTTGATTCTATCAATTCTGCCCAAAACTATAGCTCATAAAATATTTTCGGGTCTGAAGATATTTCATGCAAAGAATACAAAGACTAACAAAACAAGTCATATTGTAACACGAAGGGCATACAGGCTAAAGCCTGACACTAATCTTGCCAAGAGCTTGGAGGCAGAACTTCGAAGTGGAACATACTCCCCACCCCTTCCACTGCCCCTCCACAAAAACAAAAAGACACCCCAAGCCAAAAAAAGAAAGCAACAAGCAAGAAAAAGAAGAGGAAAAAACACAACCCCACAAACAACAGAACAGCACTTCTCTTTGCAAAAATTATTTTTGTTCTCAAGGGCACTATCAAACTCCAGGTATTTGTCATTATTAACAACTACATTAGTCACATAACTGTAGAGCTTATTGTAAAATGGTGAGCTTCTAATTCTCAGAATGGTAGAGAAAGACTGCATTTCTTTGTCCATAAAGCATTCAGAACAAAGCCTGAAGTGAGCACTGGAAGTGGAAAGACAAGCTTATGACAAGTCAAAGTGTGGTCTCACCTGAATACGACAAATTGTCATGTAACAAGTAAGTATCTACCACGTTCAGCCACGCAAATTCAGCTGCTACTCAGCATCCTATAGTAAATGAGCAGTACCGCAGAAGGGAGGCAGGAAAGAAAGCATGTGAAAAAAAATTCACTTTGAAGAAGCACTGGCAGCACTCCTCTACTTCCACCAATTCTGTTAAATAAACACAAAGTATCTCTGGAAATTTATTTAAGAAATTAAGGGAGAAAAGGGAAAATTAACAAATGCTTTTCCTCCACACCTCTAAGATTCCTGGAAATTGTAGCACTCCAGGCAAGGCCCAAGGGTGGGCCAGGATTTCTCCAGGTCTCTCAGCCAACAGTCAGCAGAAGGCAACATTCAGTGACAGTCAGTAAGGGCAGCAGGTGCCACCAAGTGAGTGCAAGACAGGCCCCGTAAATGCTGTGCAGAACCTGGAAGGCAAGACCACCAGAACTAGTCTTTCCAGAAATTCGGTCACTACCAAATATGAAAACAGTGTTGCCCAGGATCAGAAGGCCAGTAACTGCAATTGTCACCATCTTTCATGAACTAGCAGTCTAGGTTACTTCAGAAGTAACCAAGAAGAACTGAATTAAGGATGTTTCTCGCGATATGTAGAGCCGTGCTGCTGCTACTGTGAGCAGCCAGGCAGGCTGCACGGGCACCCTCGCCAGCAGTGGAACCCGCAGAGCCACCCACTCCACGCAGCACAACTGTGTCCTGCCAGGCTGTGATGACTGTGCAGCCACGAGCTCTGTGAAGAGCTGGGCACAAATGAGTTCCACCAAGGCAAGTTAAAAAGGGCTGACTCTCAGCTCCTTAGCCGTGCAATGCTAACTAGCCATATACATCCTTCTCCTCTTCAGGCAACACTCATTAGCTCTGGACATGTTGCAGTGCAGTCCCTGAAGAGGGAGAAGAACCAAATTCACATGAACCAGCATGGAGATTATGCACAAAGAACTTAAAACTTCAGCAAAACATAATTTACGCTGTGCCAGATGATTTAGAACCAATGGATATGCTTCATTAATGCCTTTTCCAAGGGGTAGATCAGTAGAATACTCAGACTGACAGCTGTCAATAGAAGGGACAGAGTATACCTTAAACATCTTCTAAAAACAATTAAAATACTGTCTAATGGAAAGAAATAAAATAGAGAAAAATCAAAGCAATATTGTGTTTCCTCTTGTCTTTAAACACACCAAAACTTCTAGAAGATGATAGAATTTCAGCTCCTTAGGAGCTCTATTTCTTGGTTGCTGATCTGTTTCTTTAACGTATTCCAGTTTGGATCTTTTATAACCTTTCAGTAAAAATGCCCATCTCGATTAAAAATACGTCTCTTTTGAAGAAGGAGGAAAAAAAAAAAAAAAAAAAAAAAAGAACAAAAAACCAGATTGTAATTCCATCTGGCTGCTTCGTACAGCTAGTGGAATGTGGCAGGAGCCTCTCGCTCATTCTGCTGCTTCATTAACAACCAGGAAATTTCACATGCTCTAAACTTCCACATTAGGGAAACAAGGAAGAAATCAGCCATGGAAAGGCTATGGAAAGGCAGATAGGACATGTCTGTGCAGCTCACTGCAGCCACTGCTGATTTTCAATTATCAGGAAATTATTAATATTCTACAATGGCCCAGCACTTGGCTGGGATGCCAAAAGAAGTGTCAATTGATGCTTGCTTTAAAACATGATTACTTCTGCCAAAAACCAAGTTAGCCAGTATGCAAGTCCTTTGCTTAGAGAATTCAGGCCCTGCCATACCCTTTTTTTATGGGAATGAACACCAAAGATACTGGGTGATTCAGGGAAATAGTAAGCGGATAGTATCCTTCAATCTTCAAAGCTATCATTTCTAAAATTAACAGTAAGCAGTTGAAAGTTGCCATTCCCCAGCAGGCAGTTAGTCTCCTGTACAAAAGTAAAGGCAAACCTGATTTGATACAAACAATATACAACTGGTGAAGGAATTATTTCCCTCCTTAAGAGGGGCTGGTTCTTGGCAGTCCTATCGTCTAGACAAACCAAAGTTGCAATATCTAGCAATCATCTTTTCTTTACTGATGAATCATCTTTATTTAAAGAAAAACCCAAAAGAGGATAAGGAATGGAAAGTAATACACCTCAATGCCACTGCTGAAGCTGTCAGGAAGTCCTGAAAGTGTATTTTTGAAAACCAGTGTAAAGAGAAGGAAAAAGCAATAAAAACTGAGCAGTTTAGTAGACTCTATTAGTTTAAACAGCAGCTTGCAACAAGATTAGGGGAAAGAGAAGAGAGTAAAAACAAAAACAAGTTCATACACCATGTAACCTTCTTCACTCAGCCCGCATGTTATTTCCTCTTGGCACATGTTAAGTGCATGCACTCCATATACAAACCACATGATAAAATGAGCAGAGAGATAGTGTACTGAGTCTATGTTACTTCAACAAACATCAAGTGAGGGAATTCTGTGGTGGTTAGACAATAAGGTTAAGAAAATATATTTCTTAGGGTTCCCGAACCAAGGAATCAAAAAATCACTATGCAATTTTTCTTTTCTGGTTAACCTCGAGTAGAAATGAAGGGTTGATTTCTTCTATGGATTGAGACATGCCATTTTTGAGCATGTTTATTCAACAGATAACTCCCTTGCAGCACAGCATGTATTTAAAATATCACTAAATACAGCTTCTAAAATTACGTCAACTGATGCTTTTTTGTTGAGACAGCACAACCTTAAATTCTGATTACTTTATGGGAGCATAAAAGAATGATATTTGCCCCAGAGCAGATGATCTCATCTGTACCCTCAACATCAATTAAGTGAAGTTCACAACTGCACTTTATTTCTGATAGAAAAGCCTAAGAAATTCAACTTCACACAGGTAAACTGCAGGACAGTCAATACTTACAACTTCACACCTGAAACAGGAGTTGGGTCAATTTTTTTCCAGCTTCCTCAAGCACCACTAAGCAGTTGGGATGGCCCCTTCAATTCTATCTCATGGATGGGATCTGCCTACAGCATGAGTCTTCAGCTCAGTGTGCAAGTCTTGACAGGTCTGACAGTTTCAAAGTTCAGCAAATGTGGGGGAAACAAGGTGCCACTATAACTACTTTTACACTTTTTGGGGTTTTTTTGGTTTTTTTCAATCTAATAAAATATCAACTCCACAGAGAGCTACCACAGAGGTTCTGTAGAGTAGGTGGCTAAGTGCTTTGTAACCTATGGAATATTTAGAGAAACATTACACTGCTCAACTGGTTTGCTTTGGTTTTTGCATAAGAATAGTTCAACTTCTATAAATAGTCATTGCTTCTCATAGGCATCTTATTTTTCTAAACACTGTTTGCCTATGATTTACCCCTCATTGTTCCTACCCAGAGGAAATTTGGTTTCCACAACCTTTTCTACCTGATTAGGTTAAACACATCCCTTTACTATATTAACAAAGTGTGTTCTCCAAGAAGTTGCTGATCATCAATAAATCCCAATACACTTTACAGTGCTAACATTTCATATCTATGTGTATATGAACGCATATCCAGATAAAATTTAATAAAAATGAAAATTGTAAGGCTCTATCTTTAATGACCAGCTTATTTCAGCCCTTTTCCTTTCTTAACTGTTATTTCAAGCATAAGTATACTTATTTACACATTGGCAACATATGCAAAGACCAATAATCTCACACTATGAGTCTCTGTGTTCATTCTGTCACCTGCACCTTGTTTCCTTGCACCCAATTCCATAAGTTGCACACAATTTATAACCTCAACTCTAACGCCTCTGTTGGACTTATGCTAGCAGAGCTCGTGAATCTTCAGTACGTGCATGTTAACATATGCACACAGATTTAATTTTTTTTTAACTTTTTTTTTTTTTTAAAAACCTGAATTTTAACAGACTAACACAACTTTGCACATCTGGAGGCATACTCCTCCTTGGAGAGAAAGGAATTTAAAAGAGGGACTATGAATCGTCACAGTCCCACCACATAAAACACTGAACTGCATGCTACTAGGCTGATCCCGTCAATCCATTCCATACTTAGAGGTCTGCTTTTATATAAATATGATCTCTGCGACAGTTCCTACCAACTTTAAATAACGAGAAAAGGAAATTTCCAGCTTCCATGGAAGACAGAGCATCTTATTCTAGTCCAGGGAAGACCTATGACAACAGATTTCAGAGCTGAAACATTTTCAGATCTACAGTAGACTTTCTTACTTACTACAGTTTCTGGGAGAGAAAAATGGTGCATTATGCATTCCTAACATTAATTATGCAGATGAACAAATTACAATGTGATTATTATTACTACTACATATGAGAGACGTAAAATGAAAGAGAATTTCAGATCATGTCAAAAATCCTTTGAAAGGGCATGCATTTCCCCTGCTTCTGAAGCTTCTCCTTCATCTTTCACTGGCAAACAAAATACTTGGTAAAGATTCTCAACTGATGGGTGAAATTCTTGCTGTTTGATATCAGGAAATATCATGGAATCACAGAATGGTTTGGGTTGGAAGGGACCTTTAAAGATTATCTAGTTTCAACCCCCCTGCCATGGGCAGGGACACCTTCCACTAGATCAGGTTGCTCAAAGCCCCGTCCAACCTGGCCTTGAACACTTCCAGGGAGGGGGCAGCCACAACCTCTCTGGGCAACCTGTTCCAGTGTCTCACCACCCTCACAGGGAAGAATTCATTCCTTCTATCTAATGTCAATCTACCCTCTTTCAGTTTAAAACCGTTATCTCTCATCCTATCACTATACTCCCTGAGAAAGAGTCCCTCCTCATCTTTCCTGTAGGCCCCCTTTAAGTACTGGAAGGCCACTATAAGGTCTCCCCAGAGCCTTCTCTTCTCCAACCCCAACTCTCTCAGCCTGTCCTCGTAAGGGAGGTGCTCCAGGCTCCCTGATCATCTTCATGGCTCTCCTCTGGACCAGCTCGAGCAAATCCATGTCCTTCTTAAGTTTGGGGCCCCAGAGCTGGACACAGTACTCCAGGTGGGGTCTCACAAGCGTGGAGTAGAGGGGATGAATCACCTGCTGGCCACACTTCTCTTGATGCAGCCCAGGATACAGTTGGCTTTCTGGGCTGTGAGCGCACATCACTCCCTCACAGTCAGTTTTCCATCCACTAATACCCTCAAGTCCTTCTCCGCAGGGCTGCTCTCAATCCACTCTTTGCCCAGCCTGTATTTGTGCTTGGGATTTCCTTGACCCATGTGTAGGACCTTGCACTTGGCCTTATTGAACTTCATGAGGTTTGCACGGGCCCACCTCTCCAGCCTGTCCAGGTCCCTCTGGATGGCATCCCTTCCCTTCAGCATGTCAACCGCACCACACAGCTTGGTGTCATCAGCAAACTTGCTGAAGGTGCACTCAATCCACTGTCCATGTCACCAACAAAGATGTTAAACAGCACTGGTCTCAATACCAACCCCTGAGGAATGTCACTTGTCACTGCTCTCCACTTGGATATATCACAGTCTTTCAGTTAAAACTATTTAGCTGAGAAAATCAATGATAGAAATAGTATATGCCTCTCTACAAAAGGTAGCTTGACAGGATCATCACCTAAGTGAGCAGTTTTTGATGGGCAGTAGGAAAGTAAGCAAGCAAGTTCTTTCAGGAGATACACTCCCTTTCCATATTTCACCATGACAACTTCTGGGGACTTCTTTTTCTTTCTATTAGTTTTTTGCAGCTGTTCATCCATACGCTTCACCAGACTCTCACTCCATTAGTTTTATTTAATAGTTTATACTCCATCTACCATGCCTCTCAAAGGAAGACAAATCAAATAAGTATATTGCTATTTTGGCATACCAGAAACTACAAAAAAAAAAAAAGGCTTTAGTCAGTTATAAATAAAACAGAAGAGTTGATATCTCTGTAAAGTTAGTACCGAGTTTACAACCTTTAAAGTACCTATCACTCAGTACCACTCAGACTTGGCTGATGTTCAGCATCTCACACAGTGTTTAGCTCCAGTGGATCTAGTATTCTAAGATGATTTTACAGAATAGGGTGTTAACGTAGCATTCAAATTAAAAGTTTTGTAGCTGTTAAGAATTGATTTCAGGACTCTGTGTTGGTTTAGCAGCACTAATGATGTCAATAAATACAGAGGACATTTTACTATAGGCATTCATGAAGTCAGTAAATGCCGCAGGAAAAACACAGAAGTCGGAAAGAGGGCTGGTTGAATCCTGCCAACTCCTACTGCAGGATTCATTCAGAGTAGCTCTTCTCACACATCTCTTTTCTTTTTTATACTTTGATACCCCAAGTAGTCCATTCCTAACATACAGGTTCAAAGACAAACCTCTAGGTCATCTTTTCCTTCGGTCTCCTATCTTCACTTTTCCCTTAACTAGCAGTCCTGCAACAAGTCAACTGCTGTGTGCCTACACCAGTTATGTTACTTCGCTATCACATACTGTATACTGCATTGCAAATAGGTTTCAACATGTACTAAGATTTACTTATGATTCCCGACAGATTATTGTGGTGAGTATGAACTACAGCTTGCCAGAATATTTTTAAGTGAAGGAAAACTTTTTCAAGATATGTCAGTTCATAAAAGCTAAGGTATGTCATGGATATGTACTGATTAATATTTTTACCACAAAGGTCAAGAGGGAGTCTGGCATTGAAAATCTTACTAAATGTTATATTATCAATCTGACAATAAATGCTTCTGTACAATTGTATTTCCCACATATATTTACAGCAAAAAGGAATTGGTTTTGTTCAGCAAACTAACTGTGACACTATCTCTGCCTACATCAAAAGATGCAACTGAAACAAGACAATGGAGGAAGTCTCTGTCCCAAAAAAGCCTTAGCATAGTAACGTCGAACTGGAAGGACATCACTAGAAATTAAATAGGACAGAGAACAATAACAGTCTAAAAGGCAGGATCAGGCTAAATTCAAGCTACTCTTCTAAATGTTAGCTGAACCACATTCATAAACCAACACATTTTTAATCAACTTTTAGCACATGGTTCTGGTAATGAGTCAATTATTTGCTTTTACAGTTGCATATACCAAAAAAAGTACATGCAGTGACCCTCAGTTTGTATTAAGCAGTTAAGTGCCAGAATTTTAACTGTTCTACTTTAATTTACAACATTGTGTATGCATGCTATGATAAAAATAACATTTTTAAACTAAATTATACACACAACATGAAAGCTAAGAAAAACGAGATATTTTGTCAGAATAAATCATACTATTTAGTCCATCAATAAATGAGTGATGGTTTGCTGTTCCCAGGTACAGAATGTAACCACTTTAGTTGATTCTCCAAGGTATTGGAGAAAGGGACAGCTGGTACCATTACTCTTATTAAACCATTAAAACGGCAGAACAAAGATACTTTCTGTAGAAAACACAACATTATTTTCTCTAACTTTATGAAAATAATGGAAACAAATCTTTTTTCAATTAAAATTCAATAAATCCTAATTCATGGGAACAAAAAAAATTACACATGTGCTTTCTTAGAAAACCAGGAGGAATGTAATATAATACATCTTAATCCCTACATCTTCATAGCTACAAACTATTTGGAACTCGTTCTAAATTGTGACACTAATGGAAAAATCTCAATTCAAATAAATAAAAAAAATCAGATAAGTTATTAAATGCCTCAGATTTTTACAGATAACATCCTCCAAACAAGCTTTGTTTTGTTCTAACCGGTCCTCAGCAGTCTATCCCAATACTCAAGACAACAACCAAATGTATGAAGAGACTGGCTTGACAAAGCAAGGAACTCATGGGGGAGCTCCAATGCAAAAAGGCTGTATGTATGAGGTGTAAGCAGGGACATCATGACCAAGGAGGGATTTAGAAACACCACACGGGCATTGAAGGATTGTGACACGTTAAACAAAGTTCAGTGGGAGTTAAGACTTGCATGGAATGTCAGGGGCAACAAGAGCAGCTTCTACTTCTGTAATAGTAATGAAAGGTCGAACAGGAAAAATATAAGACAGTTGCTGAATTGGGCAGGTAAACTAGTGCCAGCAGGCACAGATGACACTGAGGGACTCAATATCTCCTTTGTTTCAGTCTCTTCACCAGCACGGTCTCAAAAGCATCTAGTGTTTAGCAAAGGGGTTCAAGAACTACCAGCAGTAGATGCGGCCTGAGTCAGGGATGACTTGCAAGATCTCAACCTGTATAAATCCATGGGATCAGACAAGCTGAATCCATGGACACTGAGATAACTGGCCACTCTTCATCTCTGAGAAGACATAAAGATGAAGGAAGGTCCTCAGTAACTACAGGAAAACAAATGTGGGAACTACAGGACAGTCAATCTCACTTAAGTTCCTGGGAAAGTTATGGAATTAGTCCTCTTGGAATGTACTTTTCTGGACATACAGAGGAGAAGGTGACTGAGAACAGTCAGCATAGATTTGCCAAGGATAAATCATTCCTGACCAACCCAATTGCCTTCTATAATAAAATGACTAGTTTTAAGGATGAGGGGAGAGCAGGGAATGTAATTTGTCTCAAGGCTTTCAACACTGTCTCACTGCAAGTTAGGATGTTACAATCTGTCTCTTCAGGTGGGCAACCAGATGAGTAAAAAGCCGGTTGGATGATCAAGCTCAGAGAGTAAATGTTTAATAGACGTTACTCCACCATGAGGCTGGTAACAAGTGGAGTACCACAAGGGTTGATCCTGGGACCTGTCCTGTTTAACACCTTAATCAACAACCAAGGAGAGACAACAAAGTGCAGTCTGTAAAGTTTGTAGATAACATAAAATTCAGAGAAATGGTTGATAAGCTTGAGGGCAGGGCTGCTATCCAGAGGGACCTAGATGGGCTGGAGGAATGGGTCAAGAGCAATGTCATGAAACTAAATGTACACATGCAGAGTCCTGCAACTGGAAAGGAACAACCCCATGCAACAGTACAGGCTGGTTTTAATCACAGAGGAAAAGGAGTCACCCACCTTTAAATGACACATTCAGCACCAAATTGTGAGTAAACTTTGAAGCCTAGTTGTATTTAACTTGTACAGAATACAGTCCAGGTTATTATATAACAGCACAGAATACACTTTTTTTTTTTCATACCATTCTACATTAAAAAGAGAGGTTTCCATAAAGAGATTAAACAATCCTTAGCCTACTTCTGGAAAAGTTTTTTTGCTCTTACCCCTTACCTTTGTATGCAATAACTGGGTGCTCAGCTCTGTGGCAGTGGGTATCTTCTGTTGTTGTTGGCTCCAGTATTCCTAATACCCCAAGTCCTGCCAACAGCAGTGCAAGGAGGCAGCTTCTTTTCATGGTGGTCATGCTGTCCTCCACAGCAGTCACTTCTAACTAGCTACTCTTCTTGCATTCATGTGGGAAAAGCACCTGGAGAATTCAAAGAAATTTACTCAAGCACAAAAGCAAATCACAAAAAAAAAAAAAAATAAAAATAGACAATTCTTGATGTTTAACACAAAACAATATTGCTTTCTGCCTGTGTAGTATTTGACTCCTTAAAAGTATGCTAGTAGTTGCTCCTCTAATTACTTCATAAACTTATCATCAGTTATACAATTTAGGAATATTGATTTCTTTTATCACCCAGCAAGATTCAAAACCTGTTATTCATTCCCCCCCTCTTCCACTTTAAAGTTTCATTTTGTAATGTGTGTGGGGACAATAATGTTCTGCCACATTTCCTACTTTATGTTTTTTAGATACAGCAAGTGTATCTAAATCTATGTTCCCCATTCATGTGTATCCACTGCCCCTTGCTCTGCCTTCCTCACAAAGGAAAAAATGCTTTGATTCCTTACAAGTATAAGGTAGGAAAGGAATTGCTCCTTCACATTACTGACTGTTTTGATGAAACAACAGCACTAGGGCATGTATTTTTTGCCTATCCATAGAGTGTGTATAGCACAGTACAGAAAGCAGTAGGACAAGGTTGACCTCAATGCTCTGACAACGTGCTTTTGCTTTACAGGTGGGATGCTCCCTGGTTCCAACACTGGCTTAATCCCTACTCATTTGCCAAGACTGATGACAAGGTTACGCACTGCAGATTCTAATGCTGAAGACCCCTTTCTACTAAAATCTAGACACCAATCAACAATGTAATGATTTTCATTCAGTATCAGAATAAAGTTGAGGTTTCAACTCCCCGATTTTTTGAAACATCCAATAACCAGATACTTATTTTATAAGCAACAGAACATCCATGGTGTCAATATCATTTTAGATCCAACCCAATTCCTTTAGCTTTATCATAACAAACATTCCAAGCAGTAAAACCCTAATGCTGTGACACAAAATACTTTTGCCACTAGCAGCTTTACTGAGCCCCACAAGCTTGCTGGCTGACAGCACACAGTTATAAGGCATCACTGCCTTTCGGAGGCAGGGGAGACTGGAGATTTGAGACAACTCCATAATGGCAGAAATGTCATTTTGCTAATTAATGAAGCAATTCAGGAAAAAAAAAAATCAGCAATATTGACTTCTAATACATTTGATCTCACTGAATTGCAGTGTGCTGTTTAATAAGGTGGAAACTTTCTATTTGTGTAAAATAAAACATCCTAAACATGAGAAACAAAGAGCTGTTAATTAAAAGATACTCCACAGTAAGACCAGCGTATCTTAAAAGCTACAATCAAAAAGCAGAATGGGTAATAAATGTTTCTCCCTAACATTTCTGTAGCACCAGCCGTCATAAGATGAACTGCTCTTCTCTTACGACTTTATTTTGCTGCCTTTAGAAGCCTTCCAGCTAAGACCCGGGCACATCTAATCCTCATTAATTTAAACTAAAATAAATAGATCAAAGACATAATGCATCTAAGTGGTACATAAATTTAATAGTCAATTTTATCTCCTCTGCTAAATTCACTTATGTTTCAGGAAAAAAAAAAAAAAAAAGCGAGGGGAGCTTCTTGGCAGCTAAATTCATATTCCTACCTTTCATGTTATGATGTCATGTAGCAATATGAATCTATCCCTATAAATTGCTTGTGGCTTACAGCAAGCAGTATCTGCTCATAGAAATTCTGTGTACTCACATATATAGGGGCATAAAGCACCTGTTCCAATGTTTTGATAGTTAACTTTCTGCAAGAGTAAATTTTTGAGTGTTATGCACTATTCTTACCTAAATTCAACCAGTTTATGTGGGCTATATCATAGCTAATGGATATTGCCGACTTACAGATCATACAAGTACATTACTAACAGCTAGTTATAATTCAGGTTTCTGTAAGATTATGTATGTGTATTTAGGAAGCAAAACAAAGGACAGATACCACATCACAGACTCTCAAAAGCTGTTTTTCTTGCACACAGTACAGCAGCAGGTATTCCAACATCTAGGAATATGGTACTTTCACATTAAAGAAACACAAACTTTATTTCTTTTCATTTGTAAAGTCTCAGAAATACCCATAAATGTGTGAATATAATGGACAGAAATTAAGCAAGAATAAAATGAAACATTTGTACTAGAAGCTCAGCCTTCTCCATCCCCCTCGTAAATGCATGTTCTTTATGTATCCAGACTCCATATCTCAGCCAAGTTTCAAAGAACAGCTCTACCAGGACACACAAAAAAAGAATCCTGTTTCTCCAGAAAGAAAGAAAAAGCCCAGTAGACTTCATCTAGATACTAAAACTGTACATATTTATGGATGCCGTGGTTTTCATTACAAAAAGAATACTGACTTTCATGGGATTAATCCTGGTATTAATAAAGACTAAGATGTAAATGTTGACAGGTCTGATGTCTTGTATCCTGCAGGTATTGAGAAGATTTCTTCCCACCTATCCCCTGTGTGCACAACTCGGTAACAGAAGCAAAGATTCCTTTACCGCAATACCTTTCCTCAGCCTCTAAATCCAAACGGCATCCTCTGGAAAGACAGGCTATTTACATGCCATAGTTGGTCTCTGACATAGTTGTTTACATGTATAGTTATGCTGCGAGAGAATTTTGGGGCCAAAGAATTTTTTTTCCTACCTAGCTGAACTTCTCTCACTGCATGCATCTCACATGGTAAAAACAGAGGCAGGAAACACTCCTTTCTCTCAATCAGAATACCCAAAGACAAGGTTAGACTTTGAAGGAAAGACAAAGAAGGATGGGAATGTAGTTCTGATAATATATCTCAGAGAAAAACAGTAACAGTTTAAGTTTCCCTCTACCTGTTTACATGTATTGTGTTATTTTATTAATTTAAGTGTATTAATTATCTTAGATGTATTAATTTAAATGTACTAAATACATTGTGGGGAACTGCAGGTAGAAGCGTACTTGCAACTACTCAGAGAAGAGTCTTTAGGGACCCTAATCAGGCAAGGTAACAGTAAATCAAGGTAGAAGACAGAAACCTCATCACAAGTTCTCACATGAGAAAAGGACAAGCTTTATGTCAGCTGAGCAAATGAGAGGAACAGGAACTCACTATCAACTTAATTACACAACAGTATGCACAGAAGCAGAAAGAAAAGTGAGTCTGGAAATTGCACTCAATACACTACTAGATTTTAAAAAGAAATTAAAAAACACAAAAAAAACCCCACCACCAACCAAACAAAAATACATACCAACAAAAACCCACACGACACCAACCCAAAAAAACCCCAAAACACAGCTAATAAAACACATGTACCCACAGCATGAACAGATTAACAGACACCTTAGGAAAGCCTTCAAAACCAAATCCTTTTCCACAGTATTTGCAGGGGTTAGATTGCTCCCTCTTGCACATCCTTGAATAAGGACTGCTGCTCAAGTTCCATCTCTGCCTGAGATACAGGCTGTAAGAGTGAGCCTGTGGAGGCAGCACCTGAACTCCGCATCCACACAGCTCTGAAATACCGCAACTGAGAGTCAGAAGTTTTGAAGCAGGCAAAGGAGTCTTTCCTGAAACAGGCTCTTCTCCTTACTGAAAGTGCAACTATTGTGCCAAGAAATGATGGTTAGCCTGGAGCATAAGACACAAAAGCCAAGAGAACCCTAAAGATGAAAAGTCTAGGCTAGTTTCCTTGATTTCTGTTTAATTTCCATATGCAAATCTCTCTCAGCAATGAAATATAATGGTTGAGTCAAAACTCTTCAAAACATAGCCATAATATTGACACTGACCACCTTTTTAACTATTGCTATACATTTAGAAACCAGTACATTGACCTGTATTATTTGTATAGCTTTTCCAGCACAGACCTTTAATCAGACTTCTCACAAATTGCATTTTACAAGTCTGTAAAACAATCCGAGGACGCAAAAAGAAAAAAAAAAAAAAAAAAAGGCAGTATAAAATGTAATATATTTCAAAATATTATTTTATTTCTATATGTAAAGGGTCTTGTGCACTTATTCTCTCCCTCATTCACTTTTTTTTTTTTATCTAGCTTGCCTAGAAGAAATATGAAGATGAATGAGGCCCATTAGCTAACGGTATTTTTTTTTTTTTTACAAACATAGTATTTACTTTCTCCATCTCAGTATTTGATGAGGAAAAAAAAAAAGCAATTCAAGATTTTCTATTTTAGCTGAGCCAACAAAAGATACCTATTGCTAAAGAGAAAAAGTGTGAACAGCTAAGCAGGGAAGGCAGGTAACTGCTATTGCGAGGTCCAAGCAGATTCATTTAGAGACTGTTCCCTCCAGGCGCTGAAGTCATATATTTAAAATTAAATAATCAGAGTGTCAATATTTCTAGATCAGTTAAAATACACTGTGTTGGAAGTACAATTTATCTCTGAATTATAAACTACATTTGCTTCTATTTGATTAAAATAAGCTGCTGTATAAAAAAAGAGACTTGCCACGTTAACGGCAGCTGTCCAGCAGCAAAGACGCTTTCAAATAATTAGCTGGTTCTAAGTGTCAGTTTAACCACACTTTCAGTGAATGATGAAGTAAACTTATGTCAATATGAGTATACAAACAGCAGAGTTTGGCATGGTTAAAAGATGCCAGTTTCAGGACTGGTTTTAGGAACATTCATCCACAAGCAGGTCTGGGGTTTCTTTACATGCACACCAGTGTCTACTCTTGCAGATGCTGCTCATGTACTTTGCCATGGGAGACTCATTCCACTTCCCCTGGGCACTTCGTTCCACTTCTTGGTTTGCAAAATGATAAAAGTTTGATAAAAATTTACTCATGCTAACTACTTCATAAAACATACACCTTCTTGCACAGGCATGAACCTGAAAAAAAAGTACTTGACTAGTGAAACAGACTATACGTTGTATGGGTTCATTAGAACAGAATTATGAGTCCAAAGAAAGATGTTGTCCCATATTGCTACTGTACACACCTTAAATTATGTCATCTTAAAATACTAGTATCCTAGTACTGCTAGGGGCACTTTTTTACAATTTATTAAAAGAATATAACATTTGCTTCCTGCTGCAAGTGATGAGCAGACAAGGAGAATTGTTTTCTCTTTAGCAAAAAAAGCCCATACTGTTGTGTATTGCTAGTAAGCATACAAACAAATTGGGGAAAAAGGGTATCAGCAGTCATAAAACTGGAATTCATAAATACCCCTACAATGTAGCTCAGTGCCTTTTTCTGAAATGGCTTTTGATTTTTTAAAGGTAAACTCCTCAAATTCATATAAATCTTTTGATAGGAAAACTGCTAGAGAAAGCAATATGTAAAAAAGGCCCTGTCATCACACCTACCAAAAAATCTAGCTAAATTCTCAGGCGGTGTGCACGCTCTCAATTCCCAGTCCTGGCAACAACAATAGTGACAAGCCCTGGAGCCCAGCAGGAAAAAGGGATGGAAGCAGGGGCAGGGAGAGTGGAGGGGCAGAGGGCATTGAGAGGGCCACATCAGTCTAAAACAACAGTGCTCTCCTCTCCTCCTGTGAAAACTGTGAATGTTGTGTGCCAAAGACATTCACATTTCACTTTTTTTCACAAATGAACTGTGATTTTTTTTTCAGTCACCCTTCTCCTAATAGTATTCACACAAGGTCAATAAATATCAAAACTCATTTAAATCTTGTTTCCAAAAAAAACAACCAGTTGTTTTTACTATAGTGATTAATCCTGTTCCTCTGTCAAATGCACAAATAAAAGCCATACCTCTTTATAATATAATTACTTTGAAATACATCCCTTACTCAGTATAGCTTTAGAAAAACAATTTGTATATCACTAAGATACACAATTAGATTAGAGCAATAGCTCAAAGATCACCTCATTAAACATCAAGATGAGACTGGAGGCTATAGAGCTTTTTCAGTGAAACAATCCAGCCGTACTCTATCGTGTCTCATCACTGGACCCAGCAATACAGACTGTTTGCTATGCAGCAGAGTAACATATTTTAATTTGTATTCTCATAAAGTGAGAGTCAGTTTCAATTAACAAACTGATTACCAAGTTCCTTCAACTTTTTCTCAATATTGCCATTCATTTCTGTAGTGGCATAAATTTTAAGATCTGCAAGAGGCAGTCACCCATCAGCTGTCATTGACTAACGTAGTCAAAAATCAATCCTTAAATTCATAGTGGCATTCTGCCAAAAGTCTGCTAATATCTGTAGCTGATGGTGACAACTCATAAAAGAAGAATCTGTCATCAAATCTAGCTCTCCAGCGCTGCTCAAAGAGCTGCGATACTTGCGATTTCCACAAAGGAAGCACTGCTTCAAGAACAGTGGCCTGAGTGAAGCAAGAAGTTTTTAATAATGCCTCAGATCTCATTTATCATGTCATGGGCATGTCTGCCTCATGGTGGCATAGCACCAGTGGACCACAGCTTCCCCGAGCAAGCACCAGCCAACCCAACAGGTCCACATAGAAGAACACCGCAAGCAGCTTAGAGGGAAGAATAAAAGTAGTCAAATCAGTGCAACCTAAGCCCAAGTTCCAACAAAATCTCAGCTCTTTCTTCAAACCCCTTTTTATCTTAACTATCCCTTAGCTCCTCAGACTTCTTGGTATTCTCTCAAGCCCCAGATTCCCACCTCTAGTTTCCTTCCCCTCACAGCTAGTCTCCTGGCCCAGCCACCCAGAGCAGCTTATCCCACACATTGCTTGGGACATCCACTGAACTGTGATCCTCAGTCTGGACATCAGAAGCCAGTCTGAGGTGGTGGAGGGAGGGATTCTCCTCCTCAGACAGACTAGAAAGCCAGCACAGTTTCTCCTTTACAAAATAAGTTTAATGGAAAAACAAAATGGTAATCACTGTTTGCAAATAAAAGTCTGAAAAATGGAGAAAGTTGGAAGAAAAATCAGTAAATTTAACAGCCAGAGGAAAGGCATGAAGTGAGAGAAAATGAGCCAGGAGAGGGCAGAAGTGTCAGCTAGTGCAGGAAAAGGAAATTGAGAGAAGAACTGTAGCAATTCAGGAATGTACACACACACATCCCCACATTCATCTTCTCCTTTCTCTCTATACCACACTTGCCTGCTCCTTTTCCAGTTGGTGCTATTATTGGCAAACCAAACACATTTTCCTAGGGCCCAAAAGATGGTCAACACCATCAACATGGCATACAACACAAGGTGTTCTATAGTAAAAATATACTTTTAGGTGTTGTCAGTAATAGCAGTTCAGTAGACTCACCTTACCACAGGATCCTGTTGGTCTTAGAAAAAGACATAGCTTCAAAACGGGATTGGGCAAATCCTCAGAAAAAGGATCCACTGATGATTATGAAATACCTAGATACTCCCCATTTTGCAGTGTGAAATTTAGAACTTCCTGAGCCTGATACTGCAAAAATATTCAGGAAAAGTCCCACTAGCTGCTTGCTGGGGTCTAACCCTCTTCCCTGAGACAGGTGCTGTTTGTTCCTCACAGAGAGCAGATGCTGGGCTGGATGCACTTCTAACCAAGCACAGCCATTCATTCGTTCCCATGTCCTGCAAAGATCTGAGCTCAGATGTTCGTAGGTTGCATTTTTTTCACTTGTACTGCCATATAGTACATACAAGTCTGCATTTACAAGTTAGTCATAAAGCCTAGTAAAAAGTGAACCTACATATCTAAAACAAGGAAAATCCACTGCACAGCTTTTTACCAAGCACTTAAGTATGTGAGTTGAGACCACAAAGAGAAACAGCATCCAGAATAGCCAGTCCATGGCATTTTTTCTTTAATATTCCCTCACCCATCTAGTAGGAAGTCACAGATTTGGAAAGATTATCTGTCTCCTGGTTATAGCCAAGTCAGCAAAGACCTCAATTTCAACGGAATCATGTACTCATTAACTGGACTGTCCTTACAAACTGTCACAAAACGTGACATAAATTGTATTTCAGACATTTCTTTCAATTTATCCAGCAATGCTGTAAGTAACCCTTACAAATACACTTTCCAAATATCCCTGGCACACTCTTGATTAATAAAATATAATATATAAAGCTATGGGCAACAATTTTTAAGTCAGCATGTATTTTCAATGACTTAGTAATGCTGCTCCTGAATGAGGATGCTATACTACATATTTCTACATCTCAGTAAATGAAAATTATTTGTAAAAAATCTTATTTACCCATTAAACCTGAATATAATGAAAGTATGTTAGTCCACTTCATTGAACAGGAATTAATAAGAAAAACAATGACCAGACAATAAAGTATTTTTAACACTTATTTTCATCATATTTGTTAGCAAATGCAGTTTCAGTTTATGGCAGTGTTTTTTCCTTTGTTTTAAGCTACATAATTATGTTAATTTCACATAACTAATTAAATATTTTTTTAAAGGGAAAAAAAATGTTTCAATCTAGAGGGGAACTACTGCAATGATGAAATTTCTTGAACAGCCTTCAAATTCTATTATTCCCTGGTTTTACTGTTAACATACTTTTTGTAATCTGCTAAAAAAGCATCTGTACTCCCTGTATAATAAGGGGCTCACAGAAAAAATGAATTTTGAAATTTCATCACTGGGAATTAGGAATCTATGCAGGAGCAGACTCACACCTGCAAGTAAAGCTGTGACTATTAATTTGCATTAACCATGTGTCAAAATTTCACTATATATAAAACAAAAAGTATTCTTAAATTACAAAAGCTCATGCTTCAAAAGCTGGCCACATGTCTTGCCTTCTACCATGACCTCTACCCAAATTCAGGCATGATGCAGGATGGGAGAAGGAGCAGATGCTCTAGCTTAGGATGCTTTGTCATCTTTTTCTTTTCCCTTCACATTATTATAAAATGTTTTGTACTGGGAAATATATTTAAAAAAAAAAAAAAAAAAAAAAAGGCAAGCAGGTTTAAAAACATGACTTGATAGAACAAAAGGCAGTAGTAGTTCAGGATTGAGAGGAGACCGATGCAACAGAGCAGCCAAAGACAATGCACTGAGAAACCACAGGAAAAAAATTAGCTGGGAAGAAGGAAGTTTTATCAGCTGAGGGGAGAATGAAGAAGATGAAGATCAGAGTTGGATGAAAAAATTGTGTAAAGTCTTGAAGATGTATAAAGAGTCATTTTGAGTGAAGGCAAGGTTAAGGGAAGCAGGCGAAAAAGAAGTAATATGAAAGCAATGCAAATTTAGCTGTTGCATTCTATATAAATTGGGAAGAGGCAACACAGAAATTGGAGTCGCACATGTTGAATAATTAACAGAGGAGATCATCACATCACAGATTATCGCTGTAGCCATCTGGACATACTTTTGTATATTTGTAAACTGTGCAGGAAAACATGCCAAAATTTGTACATGGATGTAAGAGAAACCAGAAGGGAGACAGTAATGCAGAAACTTCAAATAGCTGGATTTTAACAAAATTTATATTCTACTGAAAACAGTTCTATACCATTTTCTATGTGACTGTACAAAAGTACTTGATAGTACTTGGGATTTAACTTTCATAAGGACTTAATATAATGCATTTTAAAATGTGACTCGCCAATTTAAAGGACAAAATTGTACTGCTAAAACAAAACTGTTAGTGGATATTCTGCACATTAATACTAGGCAAACTTCCAAAATAAAGATTATATTTAAGTAGATACTACTTAAAAGAGCTGCTGGATGAGCTCCAAAGTGTCATGAAATGACTACTGTGACAACCTGCTTCAGTTGAGTAATACGGGCAAATTTATCCTCCTTGTGGTGGGTTCAGTCCTGTAGTTCTTGGGTACAGTTTTAAAAGGCAGTAGTTATTAAGCACACTTCAGCAAAGGCATGGTGGTCACAGCTTTGACAACTGAAATACAGTGGGGAAAATACATTTTTGTATATCAAATCTGCTCATTGCCCCGTGCCCCCATTTGCAAATGCATTTCAGACTTCCACCTCCTCTCCACTCCTAGCCAACTGTCAGCTTTTGATTTGCTTATTCCTATCAATGACCAACCTAGTCTCTCTTTACAGCAACAGCTTAAGTGACATCAAGGTTTAGCAGACTGATATGAAGGAAACGAAAAAGTGAGGCAGCTCAGAGCTCCCATCCCACATCATCACTATAGAACACTTCTGCTCCCCACCTATTTATTGATACATAGCTTTTCTATCAAGGTAAGCACTCAAAACACCCAACTCATCTCACCAAGCTTCTGGATTCCTCCTTCAGTTTTTGGATAAGCCATAGAGAGATTATCCTGCAGAGAACACTTAGGTGGACTGAAGCATCCAATGTCTCTGCACTGATTATACAAAATGCCTAGGAAAAGTAGGCTATCTCACTTTCCTTGCTCTTTAACATTACCACTGCAAATACAACAATTTAAATTTTTTTTCATACATCAGCAAAAGTTTTTCCCACACACTTACAAAGATTTAATACACAAATGAAAGCACTCTTTAATGTTCCTTCTAACCCCATGATTATAGGCAATAATGCTCAAAGGGAACTCACCAATCCACATAATACTCCTCCATACTAGATTTTGCGTTTAGATCTCTGATTCAATTGAGAACTGCAACAGAAAACTCACACAACTCCCTTCTGTGCCACATTCAGTTGCGTTAGTATCCAGATAATTCACAAACATGCCTCTTTTAAATTAGGAACATTAACTGTGTGGCTAACCATGCTGTCTTTTGAAGATGTCCATCAGAAACATTGGAAACCCTGACAGAGCTATCAGAAACCTGGAATAAGAAGTCTGAAGGGAAAATCATGGCTTCTGTTAAGATCTTTCGGAAAGTTCATCTACCTTTTGTTAGTTTTTCACTAAATCCTGAATCCAGATACAGATACTTTACACCTTCTGTGAAAGATCAAGTTAATAACCCTTTCCTAAAATAAACCATGTAAAGTTAAAAATAATGGAAGGTGCAAAGATTTTCAAAGATCATTCTACAGCTAAACTATCTAATTATCAGAGTCTTCAAAAACAAAAGGCAAAGTTCAAAATGAATGCTTATACTTATACTACAAATGTTTATACTAAAAACCCCATGTATTCACATAAAAAGGTTTCACCCATATGAGGAACATTATCCCTGCACATGCCTGAACTTCCTGTCAATACAAACTTGCTTCTTTTTACCAGATCCTAAGACAGAAAAAAAAAAAAAAAAAAAAAAATCCTTCTAAAGAGAATAAATCACAGTTGTATTTTCTTCCTCCAACATCATTGTTAAAATTTTTTAAGTCTGTTTAAAAGTAGTAAAACTTGACACAACAGAAATCATATAATACCTGGTGGAATGCACCCAATGAAGCTGTCAAACAACGAATAAGTAGATGTCAAATAACCTAAGGTTAAATGAGGAATTACTCTTGACATATTTGTTTCAATACACAGAAGCCTCTTGTGGGTTTCCTTCAGAGCATACATTGTGCTGCTCTGTGTACTTGTGTCTCAAAAAAAAAAACCAAAACCAAAAAAACCCCCTATTTTTCCAAGTCTGAAATATCCCCTTATAAAGTTATTTTAATCTAGCTACATTTCCACATTTTATCTAATTGTTAATGATGATGCTCTTTCTAATGATTTCCATTTAAGAGCTTTCAGGAAAAAATCTATTCCGTAAGGTTATTTCACAAATTAACAATTTTGTGAAAATCCAATTTGTTTGGTGAAATCTTTCCCAGTGGCTTCTCAGTGGCTGACAGCTTCCATCAGTTAAACACTAAATTACATGAAGTGTCTCTGATATCTCCATCATATCCAAAATCACTTTTGACTTCTGTAGCTTTATAGCAGTCATTTTTCATTTATCACTTTGGAATCTTAGAAGCATACAGCATGTATGCACAGATTGCATATGCTGAAACGTATCCTAGACTCCTCCTTTTGAGGAATCTAAGATTCAGAGACCAAATGTGTCAACGTCACCTTGAGCTCATAAATAGAAACATATAGGATGATTATGACTTCCCTTAGATTTTTCTAAAAATAAAAGCACTGTTTCAGCTTTCTTAGGCTGTTTTGCTTGCATCCAAATTTTCTAGTACCCCCACAGGTGCTTACAGGGAAAATTCCTGACCATCTCTACAGTTTATGCCACACAGTACACTCACTGATATCATAGCAATAGCCTATGGCTCCCCACTGTGCCAGCACTCCAGAACACCATCAGGCAAGACTGGATGACCTGCAGTCAGAACATCCTTAGTGTTGCCTGAGACCACAAAGATTTATCCCCAAAAGCCATATAGTATGTCCCTGCACTCCTTTCTGTATATCTTCATACCCTCACATATTGCATTCCTCAAAAAGCAGATGTACACATGGCACAGGCAGGGATTCCTTTCTTGGGATGAACAAATAACCACAACACCAACATGCTGACACGCCACAGCTGAATGTCATACACTTTGCTGGGAGGACCACATGCCCACTTACAACACAGCCCATAGCAATGAGCAAAGGCATTGCCTCAGGTAGACCAGTACAGAATCACAGAATCATCTAGGCTGGAAAGGACCTTGAAGATTATCTAGTCCAACCGTTAAAATAGCACTGACAGATCCCAACTACACCATATCCTTAAGTGCTATGTCAACTCTCCCCTTTAACACCTCCAGGGATGGGGACTCCACCACCTCCCTGGGCAATCCATTCCAACACCTAACAACCCGTTCTGTAAAGAAATGCTTCCTAATATCCAGTCTAAACCTTCCCTGGCGCAACTTGAGGCCATTCCCTCTTGTTCTATCGCTTGTTACTTGGTTAAAGAGACTCATCCCCAGCTCTCTGCAACCTCCTTTCAGGTAGTTGTAGAGGGCGATGAGGTCTCCCCTCAGCCTCCTCTTCTTCAGACTAAACAACCGCAGTTCCCTCAGCCGTTCCTCGTACCACATGTGCTCCAGACCCTTCACCAGCTTCGTTGCCCTTCTCTGGACACGCTCGAGTAATTCAATGTCCTTTTTGTAGTGAGGGGCCCAAAACTGAACACAGTAATCGAGGTGCGGCCTCACCAGTGCCGAGTACAGGGGTAAGATCACTTCCCTGTCCCTGCTGGCCACACTATTTCTGGAACAAGCCAGGATACCATTGGCCTTCTTGGCCACCTGGGCACATTGCTGGCTCCTGTTCAGCCGGCTGTCAATCAACACCCCCAGGTCCCTCTCTGACTGGCAGCTCTCCAGCCACTCCTCCCCAAGCCTGTAGCGCTGCTGGGGGTTGTTGTGGCCCAAGTGCAGCGCCCGGCATTTGGCCTTATTGAAACTCATCCAGTTGGCCTTAGCCCATCGCTCCAGCCTGTCCAGATCTCTCTGCAGAGCCTCCCTACCCTCGAGCAGATCAACACTCCCACCCAACTTGGTGTCATCTGCAAACTTACTGAGGGTGCACTCGATCCCCTCATCTAGATCATCAATAAAGATGTTAAACAGGAGTGGCCCCAAAACCAACCCCTGGGGGACACCACTCGTGACCGGCCGCCAACTGGATTTAACTCCATTCACCACAACTCTTTGGGCCCGGCCATCCAGCCAGTTTTTTACCCAGCAAAGCGTGTGCCCATCCAAGCCTCGAGCAGCCAGTTTTGCCAGGAGAATGCTGTGGGAAACGGTGTCAAAGGCCTTACTGAAGTCAAGGTAAACAACATCCACAACCTTTCCCTCATCCAATAAGCAGGTCACCCTGTTGTAGAAGGAGATCAGGTTTGTCAAGCAGGACCTGCCTTTCATAAACCCATGCTGACTGGGTCTGATCATCTGGTTGTCCCGCATGTGTTGTGTGATGGTACTCAGGATGAGCTGCTCCATCAGCTTCCCGGGCACCAACATCAAGCTGACAGGCCTGTAATTTCCTAGATCATCCTTCCAACCCTTCTTATAGATGGGCGTCACATTGGCCAATTTTCAATCTGTCGGGACCTCCCCGGTCAGCCAGGACTGCTGGTAAATGATGGAAAGTGGCTTGGCGAGCACCCCAGCCAGCTCCTTCAGCACCCTCGGGTGTATCCCATCAGGTCCCATAGACTTGTGTGTGTCTATGTGATGCAGTAGGTCACTGACTGTCTCCTGGATTGCAGGGGGGTCGTTCTCCCAGTCTCTGTCCTCTGGCTGAGGAGGCTGGATTCCCTCAGTACAACTAGTCTTGTTATTAAAGACTGAGGCAAAGAAGGCATTAAGGACCTCAGCCTTCTCCTCATCACTTGTTACCATGTTTCCTCCTGCATCTAGCAGGGGATGGATACTCTCCCTGGTCTTTCTTTTGCTGCTCACATACTTATAGAAACATTTCTTGTTATCCTTGATTGCTGAAGCCAGATTAATTTCCAGCTGGGCTTTAGACCTCCTGATTTCTGCCCTGCATAGCCTCACAGCCTCTTTATAATCACTGTGAGTGGCTAGCCCCTTCTTCCAAAGGCTGTAAACTTTCCTTTTCTCCCTGAGTTCCAGCCAAAGCTCCCTGTTCAGCCAGGGTGGTCTTCTCTGTTGCCGTCTTCTCTTACAGCATCTGGGAATCGCCTGTTCCTGAGCCATTAACACTTCCTTCTTAAAGAGTGCCCAGCCTTCCTGGACCCCTATACCCTTCAGGATCGTCTCCCAAGGGATCCTTTCAAGCAGGTGCCTAAACAAGACAAAGTCAGCCCTTTGGAAGTCCAGGATGGCAGTTCTGCTTAGCCCTCTCCTGGCCTCTCTAAGAATAGAGAACTCTATTATTTCATGATTGCTGTGCCCTAGTCGTCCTCCAACCACCACATCGTCCACCAGTCCTTCTCTGTTCACAAAGAGGAGATCCAGCAGGGCAGCTTCTCTGGTTGGTTCACTCACCAGCTGCGTCAGGAAGTTGTCACCCACACATTCCAGGAATCTCCCGGACTGGTTCCGCTCTGCTGTGTTGTATTTCCAGCAGATGTCTGGGAAGTTAAAGTCTCCCACAAGAACAAGGGCAAGCGATCGTGAGATTTCTCCTAAATACCTATAGAATATTTCATCCACCTCTCTGTCCTGGGTGGGTGACCTATAGTAGACTCCTACTACAACATCTGCCCTGTTGGCCTTCCCCCTGATTCTAACGCAAAGACACTCTACCCTGTCTTCGCTACACTTGTGCTCAAAGCAATCATAACAGTCCCTAACATACAGTGCCACCCCACCACCTCTCCTTCCTTGTCTGTCCCTCCTAAAGAGCTTGTAGCCCTCAACAGGCTCACTCCAGTCATGGGAGACATCCCACCATGTTTCTGTAATAGCCACAGCATCATAGTTTTCCTGTTTCATCATGGCTTCAAGCTCCTCCTGTTTGTTACCCATGCTGCACTTCAGATGGGCTGGTGTTTTGCCCCCTTCCCCCTTCAAATCTAGTTTAAAGCTCTGTCAATGACCCCAGCTAACTCCTGCCCCAAGATCCTCTTCCCCCTCTGGGACAAGTGCATTCCATCTAATGCCAAAAGGTCTGGCGTCCTGTATACCAACCCATGATTGAAAAATCCAAAGCCCTGATGGTAGCACCAGTCTTGGAGCCACAAGTTCATCTGTTGAGTTCTCCGGTATTCTTTTTCATCCATCCCCCCAACTGAAGGGATGGAGGAGAACACAATTTGTGCCCACAACCCCTTAATCAGTTTTCCCAAGGACCTGAAATCTCTCTTCATTGCTTTAGGACTTCTCCTGGTAATGTCATTGTTACCTACCTGAAAACCCAGGAGAGGGTAGTAGTCCTTGGGTCTCACTAGAGTGGGGAGTTTTGCCTTGAGGTCCTTGACGCGGGCCCCAGGGAGGCAACAGACTTCCCTATGAAGCAGATCCGGTCTGCATATGGGGCCTTCGATACCCCTGAGAATGGAAGTACAGTCTCCGCTTCACTTTGCTGGCCTGCCCCTTCATCTTCTCCCATACTAAGTCTATGTCCCTGTTCCAACACCACACCACCTGCATTTTTAAGACCACCATAGCTCCTGTACATAGGAAGGGTAAAGCCTGAGAGAAGCTATCCTCATTAGATCACACTGCGTCTCCTGCCACACATGGATCTTGCCCTTTCCACTCTCCCTCCACTGGAGCCCAGCTTCCTTCTCCCCTTCCCTCAATACCCTGCAGAAAGGCCACACAACCTGCTCCTACTGAGCTATACTGAGCTGGCTCAGTCCTGAGCTGGGTGCTGGCTAACCAAAGGCTATGAACATGCACTATCAACATAATTTGGTATAAGGTATCCCAAGCTCCCGCTCACTCCTCAGTGGCAAGGAGGATGGCACATTTATGAGTCCAGTCCCTTAGTTCACCCTGAGCTGCAGACCTGCCAACCAATGCACTCATGACAAGTCAGACAAACCCCATTGCCCATTTGCTTAGGGACACAAAAATTTGGCACACTACTTTGGATGCACTGATGTTTGAGGAGAAGGATGGGTTAAAAGACAAAGAAGACAGGTCTCTGCATGACTATGAGTAGCCCTGCCCTTCCCACCACTCCAGCAACATTTCTAAAAGAAGCAAAGAGGTCAGTTCAATTTTAAAAGACAACAGATCCTGAAGTGCTCCTTCACAGGATCCTTCAAAAGCATCTTCACACTGGTAACTGAGGCTTGCAATGAGACTTTGCAGGTTTTTCATCTCCTTTTCATCATAGAGCCTTGGCAGATAATGACAGGGCCACTCAGTGCCCATCACGTATGTTACATAGCAGAGTCATGGCATGTACCGTGCATAAGCTAATACAAAAGCTAGGAAAGAGGAAAGTCATATCCAAGATGCTGCAAGTGGTTGTGGAATAGCCCATTCCTCCTTGGTGTGTCCCAAGACAGGTGGCCAGCTATCCCACTTTGTGAACACTACCTTCCGCTATGCCCTAAGGAAGGGTGAACCTCAGAGTAAGGGAATGCATTAGCCCCCCCTACAAATCAAGGCTTATTGACACATCTGCCCTCATCTTTCCAATCACTGTAGACCTCAGTGCCTCTCTTTTCTGAGGCAGCCAAACCCCTCTTTGATCACCAGGAGAGGGTATTCATTTAAACACAAAGAAAATGCTAAGACGCTAGCTCTCCTTTCCTGTATTTGTTTTTATTTCTTTTCTCAGCCTGTCACTAAGTACTAAGTATGCTCTTATTTCCTACAATCTCCAACCCTACTGCTCTTCTGTAATCCCTCTGCAGTTAAATTCCTTCTCCTTTGTTTACCAACTCTCTGTTTTGATGTCATTTGTGTATTACTACAGAAAGACACATTGTTAAATCTACTTCCAAAACAACAGACCAAGCATAAAGCTCTAGAAGGCACACCAAGGAAAATGACCACTAAAAAAAAAAAAAAAAAAGCAAAAAACACAAAAACCTTGTAAATGGCCTCTGTCAATGACACAAGGAAAAACACAAGTACAATAAAGCGTCCAGAATAAAGTCCAACTAAAACCTGCCCTTTGGCTGCAGGTGTGGTCTTGAAAACTGATTAAGTCAGAGCAAAAAAGTGTCAGTTTACATAGCAGTGATGCAACAAGATATAATAATCATAAGTATGAGAAGGGTCTATGGAATGGAATTGCTGGAATTCAGAATAAAGAGCCCAGAAGGAAAATGCTGAGGAGGCAAGGCCTTTCCACTGGGAGCCTTGTGTAATAACAAAATGCAGACTTTGACCTAGAAAGGGGCAAAAAGGAAAAGAGACTGGACAGGAAAAAACACCAAACAAACCAAGAAACTTGCTGATATTGTATGCATCTGGCCAAGTAAAAAAATGGCAATTTATGGCAGCGTTAGGAAATGCATAACACAAGAGGACAGATTTAAAATGTGAATGATACTCAACTTGTCAAAGAATAATAAACTTTCTAGCATGGTGTGCTTTCTATGCTCTACCTCAGCATGCTTCACCCCAGAAAGAGGATGGGACTTGCATGCTACTGAAGAGTCCCAGAAGCATAATTTGGATAGAGCAACATGTTCCCTTCATCTTTTCATACCTGGCCAACTCTCTCCTCCGTTACATACCACTTCACCGTGATGTTGATGGGACAGTCACAGAGCAATCTAGCAGAAAATCTGTATTGCTGAAGTCACCATGATGCATTCTGGTTTTTAAATTGTTAAGTTTCTGAATATAAAGGATCACATTTTATCACATATTAGTTCAACCACTACAGCCCTATCAATTTCTACAACTAATAATGCCACTATAGACAAACACATCGCTTTTACATGAGAAATCCAGTGCAGAGTTCATAGTTCTTTGCTTTTTAAAGACACAAACCTGTATTTATACTGTAATAAACACATCATATAGAAAGATATTGAAAACACAAATTGAAACACTATGCTCTCACTGTGCAAAGTCTTTGCAAACATTCAGTGCTCTGTAAATAATAAATAACTGAAGCAGAGGTCACCTCATCAGGTTAATCATGAGTCGTATTGCCAATATACAGTTTGCTCCAGAGAGGCTGTTCTATCTAGTCCATGGAGACATAGGGATTGCAATTTCCAGAGCTGCCAATCTTGCATGTTTCCCAGCACTGGATTCCACCACATTTTATAAAGATGCAACCTTAAGCTGAGTGAAAAATAATTCAAACTGCTTGCAGTGCTGTTACAGAAAGGGCTTCCACAGCAGATTACACGCACTACATTAATGCATACACTACAAGTACAAATATCTTTGTGACATGGGAAAAAAAAAAAAAAAAAAAACCAAAACATACAGCAAATCTGGATCAACAGAGACCACTCAGAATCTCAAAACAGTGCACTTTTCTACAAATTCTTTTGACATTTTCAATGATCAAGACAAGAGAAAGCAACCCACAAGACTTCAGGCAATTGAAGTATCTGGAATACTTAAAGGCAGCGTCTCTATTGCAGTAAGTGTGACCTGGAGGAGGGCAGTTGTGCTGGTGGGGGAAGTCGAACTTTATTCCAAGACAGACAGACAGACAGACAGACAGACAGGAAGGAAGAAAGAAAGGAAGAAAGAAAGGAAGAAAGAAAGGAAGAAAGAAAGGAAGAAAGAAAGGAAGAAAGAAAGGAAGAAAGAAAGGAAGAAAGGAAGGAAGGAAGGAAGGAAGGAAGGAAGGAAGGAAGGAAGGAAGGAAGGAAGGAAGGAAGGAAGGAAGGAAGGAAGGAAGGAAGGAAGGAAGGAAGGAAGGAAGGAAGGAAGGAAGGAAGGAAGGAAGGAAGGAAGGAAGGAAGGAAGGAAGGAAGGAAGGAAGGAAGGAAGGAAGGAAGGAAGGAAGGAAGGAAGGAAGGAAGGAAGGAAGGAAGGAAGGAAGGAAGGAAGGAAGGAAGGAAGGAAGGAAGGAAGGAAGGAAGGAAGGAAGGAAGGAAGGAAGGAAGGAAGATTAAAATTTTAAATCTAAGACCATTTAGTTTCACACCAGATGTTAAAACCCTGCTTCTAGATGCCATTAATCTCAGAGATTTAACAACAGGCTTTAATGGGAAGAGTCTAATTCTCTGTAGCAAGAAACAAAGGGTCTTTCCATTAGACACAGTGACCTCCTCCATCCCTCTCTGATCCTCCTTCACCTCATATGCAGAGTCAAGTACAGCACAATTCATCACTGCAGTACAAAGCTGTTTACAGCTCAGTGGTCTGCAGTTATGTTACATACCAGGCACAGAGTTTCTGAAAGAGAATGTAGCTCCTTCATTCCACTCTGAAATTGCTGTTTCTGCTTTGAAGCAATGTAGGTTCCTTTTAACAAACAACGACTACTACTAACAAGCCTTTCATTATTATGCTTCATTTGTTAAAATTCCTCAAGCCTGGCACAAAGGGAAACTTCTCACCACTGCACACACAGTGCCACAAGGAAGACACCAGAAGAGTTAGAAGGGCCACAAGGAAGGACTCTTCTTCACAGATGGATGAGTTCAAATAATTAGGTGGGTAGGGAAATGACTGACCTAAGCAATACTTTTAATTGATAATGACCTATGTTATATTCCTCTTCATTTTTTCCTTGCAACTGCTCTTATTCTGCAATTCCCCTCTATTTATCTAAAACCACACCCTTGTATCCCTTCTTCCTGCAAGAAAAATATCTTTCCTCAGGACTCTGTACACCACTATTTTAAATATTCATGTCATCTTTGTCTTTGCAAGCCTTGGCCTTGTTACTTAGAAATCCTTTGAGTCTCCATTTCAGCTGCTTTAGTCTCAGTTTTGTTACTGTTTTAACAAAATTACTTTTTACCAAGAGCAAATACCCTCTCTAATCTAATGAAAAACCACCGTTCTCCCCTCCCATGTTTTTGATTTCAAGTCCCCTTGGAAAATTTACAGAGGACATACAGATACTGCTACAGGAAATTTAGACACTCTTTAATACTTGCATGGATCCATCCATCTCAGGTCCATAAACCACTGATTGAAAAACAAAGACACTGTTTCTTTCATTCCCAGTATCTGCTCAAGCTCCTAAAATCCTGTTCATTCTTAAGAACTTTCTTCAGTAGTTTCTCATCCTTGCTTACCTCTTCCCATTCAATTCCTTCAGTTCAATTTACGTATTTTCCACTAATCTTGTCCTATGACCCTCTCTCTTCCAGTAGCCTTATCTGTTTGGGCCATTTCAGCTACTACCATTATGCAATCCTGTCGCATTTAGCCTTGCCCCCTTGATCATCATAATGTAACTCCAACATTTGGCCTCTCAAGCTAATTCACAAACACTAAAGTATCTCCAAGATCAGCCCTCTTCTCATTCTCTTTGTACTCTCTCAAGACTTTGTCATTTCATCTTGCGTATCTCTCCCCACAAAGTCTACTGTCTCTACACCAAAATGGGTGTCACTAGGACTTAGGGGGAAAAGGTGTTTTGGTAGTATCTTGCTCTCTGAAAGGCAGTACAGACTGTATCAGGAACACAGTAAGAAAAAAAGTGAGATTTTTGGACTAAGAACTGAACTCTCAATGAAACAGCTTGAACGTATTAAGATGAATTTAATTGTAATTCAGCAAGTACCAAAATAAGATAAAAAGCATTTCTCTTACAATGAGGGGAAAGTCTCTGAGCAAATTGTAAGACCTCAAATTACATAACAGCTTAATATTTTAAAAAATATTTTTATCAAGAGTTCTCTTATGGGACTGCACCCTGCAACCTTACTTTTCATAAAGTAGCACGTAAGAACCGCCACAGTGGGCCAGGCGGGATGTTTAGCCCAAATGGAATGACTAAACTAGCTCAGACTAAATATCCAGCCTGACCACTACTCTGTCTCCAGAAGCAGTCAAGAGCAGCTGTCTAAGGGAACAGTGAAAACCAGAGCAGTCATATAGAAATATTCTCTTCCACTCCCCTCAAAACAAACACAGTTACTGTACAGCTTTCAATAATTCGCAGCTCAGTAACTTCCTTACCTAGAGGTAGTACCTTTATTTGTTGCCTCTTTTTCTTTTTTCTCCCTCTTTTTCTGCCTCCTTTTCCAACTTTGTTCAGCAGCTTTTTACACCCATGCAGCACACACAGCATCCCATGGCAATGAATTTCAAAACTGACTTACACATATACAAAAAAAAAAATTCTTTTCCTAGCTTTGAAACTGCTCCCTGCCTGTTTCACCTGCTATCTCTTCTAATACAAAAATAAGGTGTCACTGAGTATTCACTTCCCATCCACACACCTGGTAGCTCATGATTTTACAGATCTCTAGCATTCACATCTGGCCACTATCTCTTTTCCGGTCTGGAGGCTCCCACTTAGCTCTAGTTCTTCTTGCATGGAAGCTACTCCATGGATGCCTTCTGCATCTTGCTGCCCTTCTTCATTCTTGTTGCTCTTCTCTGAACCTTTTCCAGTTCCACTCCACTTTTTCTGAGATAAGGAGACCAGAACAGTATACCATATTTAAGACGCAAACACACCAGAGATTAAAGGAGTGGCCTAATGATATATTGATCTCTCTTCTTTCAGAGCAACTTCTGATATAAATTTGGTTTTGACTGCTACTAAAGTATGGAGCTAATTTTTTTCATTAAATTACTGCTTCTAGTCCCAAGATCTCAGGCCACATCAAAATATTTTACCGTTGCCGACCCTGACTTTCATCCACCATGTTAATGGCCACTTACTTTTATAAGGTTCTTCTGCAGTTTTTCAGTCTGCCCCCTTTTCTTTTACCTTCTTTTGCCCTGAATAACTTAGTTTCAGAAACAAACCTTGTCACCACACTTCTGTTCCAGGCCACTTATGAACATAAAGATCCCCTTGGACACACACAGAGATCTCTGTGGAAATCCACTGGTGATTTCCAATATATTTTTCTCCTGGTGTTTTGCTTATTACCATTTAACCAATTATTTACATAGTTGGCAGTCCCCCTTAACCTGTGCCTATTTAGTTCCTTTAAAAGTTTTTTGAACGGACTTTGAATACCTTTGAAATGCCTTTTCAAAATTTAAGTAGAACAATACACCGTAAAATCTCTTTCATCTGCATGCTGGTTACCTCTTTCAAAGGACCACAGCAGTTTAGCAAGACTTGACTTCGAATCACAAAAATGTTGGCTGAAAGAGATCTCTGGGAGTCATCCAGTCTGACCAAACACTATAAGCCACAGCAGATCAGGTCAGCTGTAGCATTGTCCAACTAAGACTTGAAAGCCTCCACCAAGAGAGATGCAACCCCCTGCTCCCTGGGTAACTTTTTCCAGTGCTGCACTACCCTCCTAGCGGAAAAGATTTTCCTACAATGCTCAATTAGAACATTTCAATCTGCAGTCAGTGTATATTAACCCCCTGTTACATGGTTTGCCACTACTAAAAACATTGGCTCTGTCATCTTTGTAAGCATCCTTCAAGTAGTTGAAGGCTAATAACCTGTTTCTAAATTTCCTCTTCATCAGGCTCTCCTTCAGAGAAATCAATTATTTCTCAGTATTTCCATCACATTTATCCAATGTCCTTTCTAAAACAGCTGCTAATCTAATTTTTTAATTAATCCACTCAATTTAAACAAGAGGCGTATTTGTTTCTAGGCTCCCTGATTCCACAATGTTTTCTAAAACACGGCATCAAATTAGACAACTTCAAGTTCTCAACTGCTGAGACACTAAAGCAAGAGGCTACATGCCAGTCTGTAGCTGGTCTATTTCACTCTTCCGTTCCTTAAAAACTTGGGTAAACTAAATCTGGACCTGTTAAATTGGGAACATGCAATTTGTTCCACAATCTCTCCTACAAATGCCTCCAGCTGAGAAAGGCAATCTCATAAGCCTCCCATAAGAAGGCTTCCAAAACAGGAACCACTCCACACTTTTCAGTGGTGAGCATATACACACAAGAATTATTTAGTTTTCTGCCATGGCTTTATCTCAGATCATTCATTTCATAATATCATTATACGCAGTCCCCACAGACTCTTCAACTGGCTTCCTGCTACTGGTGTGGTTGAAAAAAGCATTTATTGATTTTATGTTTAGCCTCATAGGGGAATTTTTTGGTCCTATTTCCTTCTTTGAATGCAGCCACAGCTTTTTTTAAGACATCCTCTTGCTTTTAATAGTCTCCTCTACCTTGTCATTTAGCTATACAGGCTTCCTTTTCCTAAGTCTTTTTTAGACTGATGGTTAAAATTTCTGTGGAGTCTCCAAAACAGCATCCTGAAATAGAGTCTCTGCCACCTACAAACACGCTACTCTTACAGTTGCCTTTCCAGTTTTTCTTTAAACAAACATCCCCATTTTTACATAGTTTCCCTTTCTGAAGTCCAGCATAATTTAATAGAGGGGAGAAGAAAGGAGAATTGAAGGTTGTTTTTCTTGCATTCCTTTCACTTCCATTTCTTGCACTTCCTTAGCTCAGGGAGGAGAGAAAGGCAGAATACAAAGCCATCTCACATGTCTTTTTCCAGACAGCATCTTACAATCTCTCCATGACATCACCATCTTCTCACTGAACAAAATACAGTCTCTTACCTACCTTTTAGTCACCATCCCTCTGTAGTCATCTACTGCTTCTGCTCAGCGTTTGTGCAGAGCCTAGCACAATGGGGTCCTTGGTCTACCTTGTAGGCTCCTAGGAGATAAGGAAACATAAAAGAGAAATAATAGATATTGAAGAGACAGCTCATCAGCAATTCTCAGATATTTATAACAGTCATAAAACATCTGTCTTTCAAGACAATAAATTAGAAATGTAAGGCACTGAACTACACAGTGTGAACAAAAACCAAACAAAGAGGCAGAAAAAAAAAAAAAAATCATTCTTTAAAATAACTGGCAGCTGGGGATGAGAATCAGAGGAGTGCTTGTCACAGAACTGCCAAAATCCATGGGACATATAAATTCAAGAAAAATCCTCACTGTAAAGATCTCCCTTGGTGCCCTAATCACCACTAAAATTAAACATGCCTAAAAGGTGGGCTGAAATCTGACCCCAAGAGAAATCCATGACAAAATTCAGGTGGGCAAAACTTTAGTATTCTTTCATCTTTCCATAAAACAGAAAGTTCAAGAGGAAAACACAGTTACTGTCTAATGTCTCAAAACAATATAAAAGACATTTTCAAGAAAAAGAGATGCATCATTAAGAATACTTCAAGATGTTAACCCATTTCGTAGGAACGACAAAGACAATATAAAGATTCAAAAAATTATCTTGCTGTTTTCTTTATTGAAACAAAGAAGGTACTGCCAATCAATCAAGTGCTATCTTTACTTGAAACAGCAAGACAGGAATCACATAGCAGTTTCCTTCTCTCAACACCTCAACAAAAAGGTACTTCAGAACTAAAAAACAATAATAGTCCATCCAATTTAAGCATTCGTTTCTTTGATTGAGAATGTCTACGGCACAGAACAAATACACGAGCAATCAACAGTTCACCCGTGGACCTAATCAGAGACATGAGGCAAGAAGGAGTCTTCATTCCACTCTGTTTACTCACTTATATAAAATGACTGTACTAGATGGCTGGAAGTGCTTGCAATTGTTTTCCAGTGTTTTCCTGACCTATGAAAGTCTCAGGAAATCTGCTGAATGCATAAGTAGTACTGCATAAAGACTTTTTATAGCAACAAAACATCATATGAGCAAGAACAACTCTTCAGGTTAGACAACGAAGATCCAGATTTATGTTTGCCATGTCAAAATTTCTCATGAACCCCCTGCTCCATCACCAAGTAGTTCAAATTTTACAATTTCCATATTTTCTTCTAAATTAAGAATTTATATCATATGTGCACATATACACATCCCTCTGCAAAATTCAGCAACGTCAAACTCTGCTGTAGAAGTTGCCAGGAGCAGATTTAGATAGTGTTCTCCATGGCATAGGGATCTATGGAAGCTAAAGGATGGAAGGTCACTTTGAATTTCATAGTCCAAGGTGGTAGGTGAAGCTTATATTGTTGAGAAGACATTGCATCACCTTTTCTTTGCCTCCCACTTTTCAGAAAGGCAAGGACAAATTTAAATCTTGGAAGAGGACCAAGTTCTGCTTTTTATATTACTATGTACCAGAGAATACTTGAGCACCTCAGCACAACTACCCGCCACCCATGCACGTTGATGACAAAGTACACTGAGACATTCAGTCTGTCAAGTAATTAATTATAACTGTTACCATGCAGTAAGTTCTACAGACAACTACAAGCAACTCATCTCTAAGATTCAGTGTGCTAGTGATTTATGTATGCACTCACTACACCAGAAAAAGCAGCTGAATTATGCTTTGAAACATTAAAAAGAAGGCTGTATACCTCAATTTTTCTAAACAAACCTGACAATACTCATGCTTTCTATATGCACATCAAACCACCCACTGTCCCTTCACCACTCATTTAATGATTCATATTTCTACATAAACATCTCAGGTTTTATCTTAGCAAAATAAAAACTTCAGCAAGTTTATTTTTATGCTAATCATAAGAATTACCTAGACAAAAGTGGAAAGCAGAGTCTGAACCCACCTTACTGATTTAGGGAAACAATGCACACACAGAGAAACAAACTTGTAAAGCTTGGATTTCTACAGATTCATAAGGGATTGCTTCCCTTATACCCCTTAATATGGCAACCCTGCTGTTCCTATGCCTGTGGCATCAGTCTCATTGGGCACATTGGGCACCCTCTGTGGTGGCACTTTCATTAGGCACAATACAGTACACGCTGCAGGTAGGATAACACCAGAAATTAGCCTGAGTATTCATTTAGTTAAAGTTAGGCTAACTCACCCTACACAGCTCACGTCAAACCAATCTTATAGAAATTGTAAATTAAGCCACCCAAATCAGAAGACTGAATGCAAAAAACACATCAGGTTTTTTTATTTGGGTGTATATAAGCATGTTTTAGTTTACTTTTGCTTTGGTTTAGCATCATCTGTTAAAGCAAAAAGGCTACAGTGGCTGTGCTCCCTGCCTCTGACTCCTACCTTTTCCTTTCTAAATGACTTTTGAAACTGACGACCAGTTTCAATCTAACATAAAAACTTTCATGAAAATGGCCAGGCAAAGTGAGAGACAAACTCACTTTCCAAATAGCTATTTTCCCCTACTCTAGTGACAAACACACAGGCACACAAGAGGGGAATTCGGCCATGGTACATTTGCCCAGAAGCATATTAATTTAAAAGAACAGGGGAAAAAAACCTTCTGCAAATGGATAAAAGCACACATAGGTGTATACTAGTGGAAGTTTTCCAGAAATCTTTACTAGATTTAATGATAAACATATGGGAGTGCTGTTTCCCACTACTGTTAGAATAAGGTACTGAAGTCATTGGTACGACCAAGCAGTGTGATTAAATCTGGTGGGGGCGTGGAGGAGAGTGCACGTGCAGTTAACAGCCTTTGCTGTCACGGGGATATGGGCACTGCTCTCACATGTTTCTAGTATATTTGGAAAGATTTTTGGCTACACACTGAATTGAGCAAAGAAATAATCATAGCATGTCTAGACACCATGGCTCGTCTGCATGCTGAGACTTCCCGCTTCTGCTGTAGCTGCACGGCACTGCTCAGGCAGCGTGCCACAGCATCAACCTCACCTTACCCAGTCACCTGGGAGCTTGCCCGGGCACCCAGGATTTTCAAACAACACCTAACAGCAACCATTGCTCATGGCGCAAGGCAAAGAAGGACACTGAGAGGGATAAGAACACGTCTGCTCCATATCACTTCACCAGCCAGCCTTGGCTTTTGCTCCACAGATATCACAGCCAGAGTTAGGCAACCTGCTCCAAGTGACTTCTGCTGGTGTTGGTGGGGCTGAAGTGGAAGTGTCAGGAGCACCAAAGAGATGGGGTTTTTCCCCACTTCAGTGCTCTCACCATCTATGCACAGCAGAAATGAGCACATATAAGTAAACTTTATGTACTGCTTAAAATACTATTAAACAAATTATTTGCTTTTGTTGCTATCTGGTAGCAAGAGAGAAAATCATGTCAAAAGTGAAAGTATACCAAAATTGAAAGGGAGGGAAGAAAATAATAATTTTTAAAAAGATACAAATATACTCCCTCCTCTTCCCTTCCCCCAAAAAACGCCTGAATTATGCAAATATATCCCACTTTCAGGGATGAATCAAGGATGAATGGTTAGAACATCTGCTATATACAACCTTGTGCTCCTTCTACAAAACCTAATATTTCTCCTTATAATGTATGCTATCCAATATTACCACTTATCTTTCTCTTCATGCCGAAGAGGTCCTCGCATAAGGAAAGAGATCTCATAAAATCCAGCTTATTTGCTGGACTAAAGAACAGATGTGGAAAGGTGGCAATTATTAAGCAAAATATAGGAATACCCTTTTTATAAAGCTGTATTTTGTTTATATGCTTTTCAAATCACAATATGGAGTAAAACTACAACAAAATAAATGTAGGAATTTTTAGGGAAAAAAGCAGAACAAACAAAAAATCAAGAATGTCCCTGAGCATGTCCCAGCCACCACTGTTTGAGACCACAGAACCAGCCTACACAAACGCATCCCAAACAGGCAGATACCTGCAGACACAAGCTGCAGAGCAGAAGCTCAGAGCACTACACCCACTCCCATACTCCTTTATGTGCAGGGCTGGGAAACATCCAGGTCTTCACAGAGGTGTCTTCTGGTTCAACTCTGAAAGCACATCTGAACAAAACAGGAGCAGTACCAGGACTCCCTTAAGCTCCAGCATTCTTCTTGCCTTGCTGAAGACAAGCTCCAAGTCATGAAGAACCATAGATATCTGCACACACGTACACATGCTCCCACGCACAAATCACATGAGCAATAGATCTGACTCATCCAGAGTTTGTCAGGCTTACTTCATAGGCATGGTAAATCTAATCTAATCAGAACACGAGACAATCATGGCCCACATGAAGATCATCTTTGCAGAAAAGAAGAGAGAGTCCCATAAAGCAGGCTCATTGCGTTTGCTGTAACACATCCCAGTGCTGTTATAGGAATATAAGTCCTGGTCATATTCTGCATATTGATAGCTACACTACCGGCCATGGTACCTCAGTGTTACTGACAAGGAAGGTCTTGGCAAAGAAAATTAGATTCATGAATTACCCACAGCTTTAACTCTACAGTATCACTTTATTCTTCACCAGGCCAGAATAAGAACAAATGTAGAGACTGGAGTGCCAGGACGGGAAATGTATTGCTGACAGGAAAGCATAGATCAGAATATGTGAAGTCACCAGTCAGCCAGAGTTCTCTAGCTGAAAATTATAAAACAGAATGACATAACATTTATTTGGTTTTGAAGGGATTTGACTAATAATAGCTCATTTAAAGCCGCTGAACTTGCCCTACTTACTTGCTTTAACTCCATCTAGGTCAAAGTGACAAGACATGTTAGTGCAAATTTAACCTTTTAACTAACCACCACAGATTTATAGTCCAAGAGCATCACTTAGTTCTTGCCAAAAACCACCATGATTCCCAAAATAGTAATTTTTAAAGTATAATACATTATTAAGACTGCTGACAGAATTAACAGTATTATCTAGTTTAAAATGGTAGAGATGGAGAAAAACAGTAACAAAAGAGAAATTACTGTGGTCTTGCTCCCACTGAACTCATGTTTTTCATGAAGGCTTCAAAGAGCGGGGAAAACATGGCCTTTATCCAACTTTCTGCAAATTACACAACTGAGTATTTTTATTTAAAATAAGTAAGTTCTGATACAACTCTGATCTCCTTGAGTTTGACAGCAAAACTTCTCCTGACAATATGTATTCTTGAGCATGACACCATTTATTCTTGTACTTTTCTGGTCTTTGACTGAAGTCTACAGGATATTTCAAGTGCTCTGTTGTCACTGGTATTTGCTGTCTACGTGTCTCTTACATGGTTTCCTGAACCTGAAGTTCATAGGATTGATAATCCAGACAGACTTTTCTAATTCTATCATACTGACAAGAATAACATCTTTTAGCACCTTTCAGCCAAGTTGTGTTAGTACTGACAACACAAGAGGCTGAGAGTTTCATGGCCAGAGAAATCAACTTCATAATTAAAGTCAATGAAGAGAATTATTAAACACTGTAGCTTCATGTAGACAAGATTTATTTGTGTGCATGTGTGTGCACATGTCTACAAGAGTTAGATGAAAAATCAATGTTTCTAGCATTTTTGGCTGTCCTTAAGATGAAACTCAATAAATGGGTTGGGTTGTTGGGGTTTTTTTTGGGGGGGAGGGTGCTTTTTTTTGATATTGCAGGAAGGATACCATGCGACAGTCATCTTAAGAAATCTCCTTACTTCCACAAAATGCAACACTGTACTGCTTCTACCTCTTCTATAATTTTCACCTGTAATAGTTTCAACATCACTCCACCAACCCTGATAAGAGCAACTGCTCATGGAATAAAATGTTACTCGTCTTCCAGAATTCTGCCAAGTAATTTCCTGTCCTAAGTGATACTCAAATTTAAGTCATGTACTCAAAACTGAGGTTGGCATGTAAATCTTAAATCTCATTGATCACCATATAAATTCTTCAAAATCTACACCACTTTAGCAAAACCAAGCAAAACAGAATACTCTATAATCTATGCATTTAGTCTGCATAAAACCAGTTGCTCCCTTTCTTTCATTAACCAGTATACGGCTACTTTATTTTCCAGAGGAGGCAAGTAAGCTAAGAACAGTAAAACCAAAACTATGGGTATCATAGAAGAGAACTCCTGAGCAAAAGCATCTTTAGGTATGTAACCATAAAACAATATATTATGTTTTATCTGACCTTTTGCAAAAGTCAATGAACCTTTTCAATCTAGTTTTAAAAAATTCAAGTGAAGCTAAGATGACAAACACCTTTTAGAGGAAAAAAAAAAAAAGTCCACAACCCTCAGGAAAACCCTGGGTTTTATTTACTATTCTGAAAGACATTTTCTGTACTGCAGAATAGCAGCTGGTATATTTTCTGTAGCATACTTAATTCAGAGACATCTGCTTGCTAGCAGACCAAGGATGAAGCTTGGGGTTATGAGACCTGGATTATATTTCTGGCTCAGCAATTGATTTGTGGTGCAGCCTTGAGAACCTTGTTTTGTTCCCATTTTGCCATTATAAAACGTGAATATGTCTTTTAAGATACCCCAGTTTCTTTAAATAAAATGCAAGTTTTTATATATCCCAGTGAACTGCACTGTGAAAACTGCAGTTCCAATTAAGAGTGAACTCCTGAGTATAGTGACAATTTTAGGAAAGCTTTATGGTCATGTTCTCTCAGTCAGAGCGCCCAGCTGCCTTCTGGAGAAACGGGACTGAACAGATTCATGTAGGTACTGCAGATGCCAAATAATAACTAAAAGACTAATCCTGAATATTGCAGCTGCTGATAATGCTCGTTGCCTAACAATGCAGAAAGTATTACACTCACTATTGCCTACAGCATGCACTGCTACAGAGAAAAAAAAGAAATGATATGTAGTCTGGGAAAATCCAAGATGATAGCCTGAAGAGGAAAATAACTCAGTGCATATAGCTTGAGGTTATGAGGAAAGCGTCTGCTAATATGCAGCAGACTCCCATAATTGTGCAGCTGAAGTAATAATACCCCAACAAAATGCCATTACAATGTACAGTGTTTAACAACTGTGCCAGTTTTCACGCATGTCGGTTTATTCCACAAGCTGGCTTATCCACTTTGTTAGTCTAAATGCTCCAAAATGATTTAAAGAAATCATATCCACTACATTTTAAAGACAGGAGACCATATTAAATCCTGGGTAAGTCTATTAATTTTAATTGTGAGGTATCAGGAAAAAAATAGATCTGTAGTCTGCTTTTTCAAATTGGAGAGTTCTTAAACAATACTGGGGGGCAGGAGGCGGGGTGGTGATGCAGCACATGAGCAACAAATGTATTGGAATCATTTATGATATAAGAATAAAAGAGAGAATTAACAAATTTCTTAATCTACAATGCTTTCATATTCTGCCTCTTTTTTTTTTTTTTGGCTTAGATTGTTCTTCAATGATGGATGCTTTCCCTTCTTCCATCTCAGCATGCATGAGAGAAAGACAAAACTTAACATATCCATCACCAAAGCCAGAACACACAGCACAGTCCATCTGGTACCATAAATCGCAAACTGATAGATGCTCCCCCCCTCCCCCAGCAAGATTCTTAGCTCTTCTACTCTCTCTTCAGCACAAAGTCGAATGCTGGGGGGGTGAGGTTTCTAGGTGGCTGTAGAGATAGCAAGAATATCGTGACTGTGATCTGGACATATTCCAAGACTTGTCTGAAATATTCTTACTCAGGGCCAAATGTTTTCCCCATCAGCAGTGAAAGCATTCAATGCTTTGGCATTCTTCTAGCAGCCTATCCCTCCCTTTGCCACCCAACGTGCATGCACACTCCCATCTCCCTGGCTGCTTGCACTGCTGAAGCAATCACAAATGCTTCAGGCAAAGAAAAGATACAGAGGTAAACACTTTAGTCCTGGGTATCATCCCAGGGAGGACACACATAATAATTTCCAAGCTCCTCCTCAACAGATTATTTTTCTTCTTCTGTTCAGTACTAACAAAATTAAGGAAGGAGAAGAGTTTAATGTACGAACAGGATCCCTGTCAAGAATTTCATTACAATGCCTAGTTCATCATAAGCTGTTATTAAAAGCAAACATCTACCATCCCCTGCTGTGCACTAGGCTTAAATGACAAAGCACACAGCAGATCCCAGAATTGCTCTGCACTGTGCCCACAGCTAACCTTTCACAGCCCTCCTTGCCCTCCTCCAGTATCTCCAATCTTTGCAGAATCTATACTTACTTTCAAGTGGCATATTACATTCACTTTTTTTTTTTTTTTTTAAGGTTAAACCACTAAGTAGAGCATGAAGTACATGATTCTGCATTCACCACACTGATGTTCACCTCAGGCAGCAGAAAAAGAATACCTGGATCTGATTTTGCTCCTGTATTTCAAGTCTGCTTTAGATACCCATTTCATGTAAAAACATAACATAAAAGAGAGCAAGAGGTTCTGGTAGCTGGTGCTGGGGATGATCTGGAGTTTCTGCACTCAAGCAGTAGGGAGAACTTAGGCAGAAAAGTATGCAGACATTAAGCACATTATCCTGAGAGGCGTTTATTAAAATGCAGTGTTAACTTCAGTATCTGGTATTGGTTCTCATTATCTTTGACAATTCACCAAGCAACACCTAAAATTTACAATTTAACAGTATGAATCAGTAACACATACAGAACTAACTGCAGCAAATTGCCCAATAAACAGGAAACTCCTATTAGAAATGACATTAGGAATATTCAACAACTTGAATTGTGACACAGATTTTGCTTACTAAGACAGGATGGGAGGATGCATGTCCTGTCTGAAAGCACTTGTATGATTCCGCTGTTTCCGATCACTTGTAATTATATAAGAAGAAAAAAAGGCATTTCATTTAGAACATCTGCACCAGAGCAAGTCCCTAAAATTTTCCTAGAACAAGTGCAGGAAATAAATAGCACAGACAAGGAAAAGAAAGAACTAGGACACACCCAGACTTGATATGGAAATCCTGATGTCAGGACCGGTACTCCCTTCAGAAGTACAAACAAGACTGCTGGAAAAGTTGCGCTGTTCCAAAGTTCTCATCCTCCTTCAAAGGTAAGAAAACCTGAAACAGTGCAACAAAGCAAAGAAAAATGTGCACTGCAAATAAATCTGTGAGATAATCACACTTTGTCTAAGATAAGGTTCAAACTCTACTACTAACTAAATCTATACACTTGGTGCCCATGCTGCATTTGTCGGTGCTTTTACCCATCCCACATCTTAACTTACTCTCTAACTTTCTACCCCAAGGTCTGATTTTTTTCAAAACAAATTAATTTGGCTCTCATGTTACATTGTGCTGGGGGCAGTATTACACATAGAGATTGTAAATGAAAATTAGACCACACAGAAAGATATACTAAATTATTCCAGATTAAAAAAATGTTAAAATGGGATTTAAACAGAGTAACATTAAGGTAACAGGGTAAAAAAAATACATAATTGTAGTATTTTACAATCATCACAGATGAGATGAAACTGAACAAAAATGTGAAAACATCAGGAAATGTGAAACCACATTTAAACTCCCAGACCACTTCAAATTTCTGCTTTACTTATGTTGTGCACTAAATGTGCATATAAATACTGGTTGTAGCTCCAGATCAGCTGCTGCTGTATTTTAAGAACATTTCGGGTTTATTTTTTTCATTGTTTTCTTTCTTTGATTCTCTCAAGAAAAAGATTTCATGGTGAAGCCACTGCTTTCACAGCAATGAGGAGTATATTACACACCATTTACTTTTGGAGGGTTTGTCTGGTATCTAAATGTTTTGGCTTTTTTATAATTTAGACAAGTTGCAGGGATACATTTCATAGGTCCCTTACAACCTTCTCCTAAGGAAGCATTCTTATTCTCTCATCCAGAAATCTGATTAGCTACAAAGACCCATTTGAATTGCCTGGTAGCAGGTTAACAGAATGTCTAATTCCTCTTGCCACAACACAGGACTGTTTCTGTCCCGTTTTGTGCATGGCACCTCCGACCCCTCGTGGTTAGGACCTGTGCTCTTTGTTCTGCCATCATGAAACCATGCAGTCAGTGATGGTCCAGAAGTGCACATCACTTGGCACATCAAGCCAGTCCCCTGGCTCTCTCCCTCGAGAATTTCTGAGCAATAGTAAACACTGATTAAACGGAATTCTAACTCAAACTTCTCCTTCCTTTAACCAATGGGAAGAAGGACTTAACCAAAAGGGAAAATGTTCTTGTAAATATGCAACCTTGACTTACTGGAAGCCTTAGTGTCCTAGCAGGGCACTCAGCAATGTTTTCACCAGATACTGTAGAAGCCTCTTTGCTCTGCTCTGACTTAATCAACTTAAAATGATGCTATATACCATGTTGTTAATAGAAAAATCTTTTCTTCTCCAAAATCAATCTATTAAAAAAACAAAACAATATTTGTGTTAGTTTTTCTTATCCCCCCAATCCTCTCTCAGTGGTGGAAGAGAAACCAAAATCAGTTTATCTGCTACTGTTAGCCTCTATTGCCAGTCAAAATAAAGTCAAAAGATGACAAAAATCAAAAGATGCATTTTCATTTTGTTTGTGTCCACACATTTATGTGCAAAGAGTTATCTTCAGATGGTTCCTCTAGTGATATAATAGTCAAGGTTCAAGTCAGTCTTAACTGTGTGGCACCTGGAAAGAACCTGGTCTTTGAGACACCAAATACAGCCTCCCCTGTTACTCGAAATCAGGCTCCGAATACGTAAAAATGTTCTTTTTTATACAACTTTAACCTATGTCACAGTCCCTCCTCATTCCCTGAAAAATCCTCTTAAGAACATGGTTCAGATTCAGCAATATTTGGAAGAAAATTTTCCCTACTAACTTCCAGTAAGAGATCTTTCATACTGTTTTGTATACTACTAGTGGGAATTACTGGGAAAAAACAAGAAAGGTTTCTCTATTCCCTGGTTGAAACATGCTCTTCCCCAGAAGACCCCAGAAGGCCTTGTACTTTGTGTATAAAGTCTCGAAGTAGGTAGAACAAAGAGACAATCAGGCAGTCAGCACGGTTTGGGACACAGATTTGGGAAGTTCTGGAGGCAGAGACCAAACACACAATGAAAGACAGCGATAAACACTTCTTGATACACTGGTTTTAGGTATACAGGCTGCCTTCCTTTTTTACAGAGTATAAGGATCATCTGCTTTTATATTGGTTAGTCAAGAAAACACCTCATTTCTGTACATAACATGGACTGCATAGCCTGTAAATGCAAAGGCAGATCCCATTTGAGAGTCAGGCATTAAGGCAGAGAAGAGGAGAAAATCCTGATTCAATAACTGAAGGAAATAAAAACTAATATTGAAATGGAAGGGATAAGGCAAGTCATCAAGTGGGAGGTTAATAAACTCACCACCAAGTATCTTGTTCTTGTTTACACATTCTTCCATGCCTAAAACTTCAACAAGAGAAGTACTATTTGCTGTTTCCTGACAATGTCCCAATTGATGCCTCATTTCTGCATCTCTTGAAACATCTAAATCAGAAGAGTCATTACAGACAACTGGTTACTTAAAAATTTGAGGAGCAGGCCATGTGCACTATGCTTTTTTTTTTTTTAATATGGTAGAATTTATTGCAATTTCTAACAGAGGATATATCACTGGGATTTAAGACATCTGTTGTTTTCTCAGGTTCAGAGCTTTGCTTGCAGTTTGTAAATTAAAATCAGCTTTCTCAATAAAAGGTGAAGTTAGTAAGTGAAACCTAAAGAAGAAAGTTACAGTTATCACAATATTTTCTGTATAGCCTATTGAGTGACACCTTTAGACATGTCAAGGTCTTCTGACAGCAGTGTGGCAAAATTAACAAGCTCATTGTCCAGGCATCTCATACGTACAATGGGATGCAAAGTCAATAAAAGCAATCAGTGCTCCTCAACAGCACTTCTGTTCTGACTCCCCAAAGTACATAGTGAAATCTTGTGGGGAAATTGTATAAAAACCCAAGTTACTTGCCCACCTGATAGTGCTAACTGTGTATGCTACATACTGCAGAGAGACACAGTCTATTTCTTCAGGCATCTTCTCCCATTCTGCATTAGCCTGTTTTCCATTGGATTATGTTAGAGCTTTATTAACGCTCTTTTACTTGCCTCTCTATGTGTCAATGACTCAAAGAAAGCAAAAGATGGAAAAAGTCAGAACAATAACATAACTCTCCCACCCCTTTTTTAGAACGTACTCTACAGAAAGTGCCTCCGAAGGAACATCACGTTCATTTGCACCCGCATAACCAAGGGGAGTCGTTTTTGTTTCCTTTCAATTTATTTCTACAGACACACTACTTCTGATGTGTGCTCCACCTCCTTAAAGAAAAAAAATGGTTAAGGATGCCAGAGCTGTGCCCTCGATGGCAAAGGAACAAGGAGAGTTGAAGAATAGCAACCGTGGTAAAAATTCCATTCAGGTCACTATAAGCGTTCCCACTGGTCTCCACAAAACACCAAACAAACAAGACTGGAATTCATTCAACTTCAGCTTCAGCCTTTCAATACCTATAATTACTCCCAAAGGACTAATGAGGAAGCCAGTTCTCCATCTCATAAGAAATACTGACAGACCATCAGAAAGCAAGACACTTAGTACTGTGTAGCAGACGAAGCTCGTCCTTAAAATACTGGGAGAGGTAGTGAGGGAAGTGGATTTTTAATGAATCTAACATTTCAAATAATTTCATCCTACAGCAGAAAGGCATTCATCTGCTCTGTCTTTCTTCTCAGACAGTCCTATTTTTAAACCATCTGTTTCACAAAATGCCTCTATTTATATATAACAAAATGCAATAGGACCCTCTGAAACAAATGGGACATGAGACAAAGAACGGGAGAGAACTATCTGTTGCGTAAGAACAGTTCTGGATGGATTTTGACAACTTGCTCTGTTCAGACAAGTTACATCATTTCAGTTCCTTCCCTACTCATCAAAATGGGGTTCCAGACTTAGTCAAGACAGACATATATGAAGATGTCAGTAAACTTTTGTTTACAAGGCAATAATTACACTTGATCTGCAGGAAAACAAACCAAGATGCAAAATCCTATGTATTTATTGAAATACTGGATGTTCTTCCCCTTCCACAGAAGATCTAATACTTATACTTAAAGACACACTGCAGGAATTTTTTTTTTTTTGAAATGCATTGTATACATTTGACTTCTTGAACTTCAGACATACGATAAAAGTAGCAAATCAGCATCTCTGAAGTCTAACGTACCATCACTCCCAATAAATGACCTCCCAAAGAGAATTATGCTAGTAAAAACTCAATTCATGGCCCACTATTAAAAGGTTTTTCAGTGTTTTATTGCACTCTTTTAATGATCTAATTTTACAATGTAATTCTTCATTACTTATCTTGGATCATCACCTTAAGCTCTCATTTCAAAGAGCAACACAAACAAAGTTAAGTTGTCCTCTGGAGCTCTCAAACATTTTTCTGAATAGCAAGTTGGTCAAATTAAACTTCAAATATCATGGCAACTCTTCTGAAATTCTTTTTAAATATATCATCTGCCACACTTTGTAAGGCAAAGAGTTTTCTGCAACAGATGTTCAAACCAAAAACTAATTTAAAATGCTAGTACCTCATCCTGCAGATGGCAAGCTTGTAGTTCCCTCCTGATTTTTCATTTAAAAACCCCCATAACTTAGTCCTGCAAAACAGCTCAAAGAACCACTTCTATGTCATGGATTATTAAGTTGAACCAAAAGGATGAATATGTTTAAAATATAACAGAGAGCTACAACTCAAAGAAAATCATCCCTTAAGACCAGACAGCATTTAGTTTTGCTAAACTCTCACTAAAAAAAATTCAGTCACTTCCAGCTACAAAAGAAGACAATATTTATAGTTATTTCTATGGATGCCAGCATTCCTTTTTGTTGCACTGTTTTCCCATTTTCTAGAACATCGATTTTAATACTAAGGAGTACGTAAGCAAAAGAAAGAAGAAGTAAAACCACCACCACCAATCCTAAACACAAGAGACAACCATTTATTTTTATTTTATGATGTGTTCTTGGATAGGTAAATTATGCTGAAACAGAGAAAGAAATATACAGGTAAAATTTTTTAACATCATCTCCCATCACCCTTAAAATTCAAGTACTCATACATACATATATACACACATGTATATATAGAGAGAGCAAAGATAGAATCACATAACATAATCATGCAAACCATTACATAAAAGTCTTAAAATATTTTATCATAAAAAAGTGGGAAAAATCAGTCACTAGAAAATTACAGTAACTCTCTCCTCGCTAGTTATGAGCATCACATGTAACTAGTTCAGAACTCACACCAACAAACGTGTTTCTTTTAAGAATAAAAGGTTGTAGCACACTTTATAACAACGGCAAGATTCCCAAGACAAGATTTTAGTGAACCTCAGTTTTCTAAAATTCAGACATCCACACGCTGCATTGTCATTTTGGCTTCTACCAGAAAAGGTGTCTCGAGAGACTCTGCTTCATCCTGGCCTAGGATGCAATTGGGATACCAAAGTTCAGAATTCAGAAACATTTGAAATCAAGGCATAAAGTCACCCCACAGGACAGTTACCTTCACTAAAGCTTCTATTCCTGGACTGGGCAAACCTAAACCCCTTCCTTGTGCAGAAATGAATACTACATATGCTATTAATAACACTGACATGGATAAACAGCGTATCTTCAGAGAAATGTGGAAAAATATGAAAGCAGCAGCCATAACTCAGAACAATCTGGAAACTGAAGAATGGAGGGACAACAGAAACAATAACCAAAACCAGGGGCAGTGTGCAAGGTGTTAACCAGAACAGATAACACTTTCTGTTAATTGCAAGAAGCAAATATTGCAAAAAGACACAGAAAGGGCCACAATCTCTGTACCAAGCGCAAAAAAATCCTTCAAAAAACCCAAAATTAAGCCTGCAGGAATGATAAAGTATTAGGAATCAGCTCATGGGATTAACCACATCATCATGATGTTTAAACTAACCCATTCTGAGTGTGCCAGTCACAAATTACAATTTACTGAGATCTGATTAGAGAAAGCAGCTGTTCCACCAAAACCATGAAAAAACCGATGGCCTAATGACAAGGACCACTGCGTGCTCTGTGTTTGATCTACATTATTTCCCCAGCTAGTAGTCCTCAGACTGTAAATGCAGTGCAAAAATGCCTTCCTGAGCACAGTGAAAATTACCAGCAATGACTCTTTTGTACTTTTACAGAAGGCCTGAGGACTAGTTGCACCTCTCTCAGCTGCTAGGTAAGTGATGAAGGGACAGCTTCTTCACCTCTGATGTGCCTGAAATGCATCACTTACACTCAGCCACTACTGACAATAAACATTGTTGTTCTTTATGAACCTTCATTTTAAGTCAGTTGCAGCTCTCAGTATATTATTTAGAAGCTGTAGAAGAAGCTGTTCTTTTCCTGACATGAACACAAGCCTTTCAAATTGGATTTTGAAAAAGCTAAGCTCTCCAGCAAAATGGCTGAAAATAGCAACTGCTTGGTAGTTTAAAACTTTCTCTAAGGACTGGTCACAGTCATCAGTAGTCCAGCACTTCACCAGATGAAAGAGGATCAACAGAAGGGTACCTGAAGCAAAACAAAACTTTCTTCCTCTTGAAAAGTAAAACAAACAAACAAACAAAAACCAAAAGCAAAACATTTAGCAAAAAGTACTGCAGCTCATCTTCTCCTAAGTATATCAAGAACAACTGGGGATAGCTGGGACACCTAGAAATACTCAGAACACATGTCCAAACACTGCCAGTGTCCTCATGCTTTGTGCCAGACTTCCCATGGGCTGACTGAGCTCTGAAGCACAAAAAGGTTACAGGGAAGAAAGGAACCCAAGGCCAGAAACAAGTTTAAACTGACCAGCTGTAATAACAAAGGCACACAAGCTTATACCACAATAAATTTTTATTCTAGAGAAAACACCAGTTTAAAGAGGTTTACTTTTTTCTTCATGCAGATTATACCAACATAATTTCTTGCTTTCACATTTATTTTTTTTTTTTTTGCATACAGCCATAGGAGAGGTTTTTAAAAGCAATGTGAAAAAGGTGCATAAATGCAAATACTACTAAATTACAAAAGCCCATAGTTGAATCCACACTGAAAACACTGAAAAGTTTATCCAAAGGTGCTTTGTAAAATGATTAGCATTTTACCTCTTGGGAAAATTCCCTGAGAAATGAAACCATTTTCTAGAGATCTGTAATGCATGGAAGCATAATTGTCTAGAAGCACTAGAATTCTTTATATTTTAAAAACTTTTTGTAGTTTTGACAGTTTGGGTTTTTTTTAAGGTATATGTATGTTCCTCTTTCACAATGCAGTTGCGAACAACTTACCTCAGCAGCCATTTTTCCAAAGAACCTTTTCCCTGGCCATCTCCGCTACCTTTCCACAACAGGTGAGAATAATGTACAACATATGCTTTCCACAAACAGGGCAGTTGTCAAAGTCAGTCAATGTTTTAATGTGCTGGAGGCTCTTGCAGATTAAAGCCATAGACAGACATTGGGGTGATGAGAATTGCCTACATGCAGGCAATTCATGGTGAAATAAGAAAAGCAGCTGACACTCAAGACCTTTTATCTAATGTACAAATAATCTTCCGACACACATTTTCTAAAGCCTGATCCTTCATATGCATCTATGCAAAATCTGCTTGAGAGGTGAAACGCAAAGGATGTGCAATTACTGCAACATCCTTCCCTAACTGTGAAACATAGTTCTGGCCTGTTCTTACCCATTCAGATACATGGCTGTAAACAAGCACTTTCCTAGCATGGCTTTTTCACTAAAAAAACATTTCCACCCCCTTTCTGAAGGCTTCAGCTGTGCTTAAAAAAATAAAATATCTTTCAAGACCCCTACATGGACTAGTTTCTCTTCTTCCCAAACCAACTGCCAATTTTACCTCCAACCTGTCTTTGCAACCAGCCACTGCTGCTAATTCATCATCAGGCCTTCCTCCCACTCAATCCGTCTCAAGAGAAGCTGCATGTCAGCATCTGCAAATCCCTTCACTGTTATCCTATCCCTCCCTACACTAATTTGCTGATGCCTTAAAAAACAACAAAAAAAAAAAAAAAAAAAAACCTAGCACAAGCAGTTGTTTACAACACAAGACAGACTTGTTTCAGTGTTCCTGGGTACTCCCATTCAACATCTACTTTGTTTTAAGGTGGAAACATTTTACCTTGTTACAGGTTTCCTCAGTGGTTAACAGAACAGTTCTCATTACAGCTCTTCGTCACTAAAGATCTCCCTGTAGTCCTACTTGAGGTCACAAACATGACAATCAGGGACCACTTCATATGATAATTACCTTTTCAAAATAAAATATTCCATAATAAAATATCCATCATAAAAATCTGCATACAGTATTTATAGTGAGCATACCCATACAGAAAATAAAGTTTGCATAGATACATTTCAAAGCAGTGGAGTGCGAGGTAAACAATTCAATACATGTAAGTGACCCAGCATAAGCAATACACATCAGAAGGGGAACCACGGGAAAATGGCGGACTGACCTCAGCTACCAGCATTAGTGTGAAACCCAGGAAATGTTAGAGAAAAAATTCAATCTATTAGCTTTGTTTATGTTAAAGGATATTATCTTTAAAGAGAAACAGTCAACTAAGATAAAAAAAGTTCACTTTTCATAAAAGCAGAATACCATAAATACAATTAAAATTTAATTTGCATATGGCAAGAAAACACAACAATCAAATTACCAGGATAAAAAGTAGTATCATGACTTTACACACTTGCCAGAGCCTATCCTCCTACATTAAAATTCCTAGTAAGTTCCTTAAAAAGGAAAAACATCAACAAGCAATAGGAGATGAAGATGTTTGGTAAAATTCTTCACATAAAGATCATAATTCTCTTTGCAATATGAGTCAAAAATCCCTTTAAGCAAGAAACAAGACTTAACTTATTATATTCCATTTATGCTACTGTTATTGTACCACAATGATTAAAGATAATCTCAACAACAATGAAGATGAAGTGGTTCCATATTAAGTACTTATTAAAGAGAGACAACTTTATCCATATCCCAACGGAAAGCGTTCTAAAACATCACAAAAAACTCATCTCTGTATTCAGTGCTAAGCATTTCAGTCATCTTATTGATTTCAATAAACTCAGTAAAATATTCTATTTAATGTAGTAGATTAATATTGGGAAGATAGCCGGTCATCCCATGTAACTGGAATTACAGTGATCAGCACAGCACGCTTGTACAATTAGAAACGACCAGTTTTAATTTAGAAATGTGCAATACTTCAGATAGGATGACCCCTTATAAACCATAGACATTTAACTACTATAGTTCAATAAACTAATGAATTATGTGTCTGAAAAGGTTGCAGATGAACAGAAGTTAAAAAGAAGAGTACAGAGAGGAAGAGACCTAGCTGCTGTGGAAGAACGGCACCAGGAGAGAGCAGGCAGAGGGCGGCTGCTCTGGATGCTCAGGTCCCTGGTTTGAATATCTGAGCAAGGCCAGGCACGTCCCAAAGGACATGCAAGGAAGGCCACAGAGCACAGCTCATCTCTGTACCTTAAAGCAAAGAAACAAAACAATATTGCAAGGCTTTACAATTTATAAGACTGTCTTCAAGAAATCATAGAATGGTTTGGGTTGGAAGGGACCTTAAAGATCATCTAGTTCCAACCCCCCTACCATGGGCAGGGACACCTTCCACTAGATCAGGTTGCTCAAAGCCCCGTCCAACCTGGCCTTGAACACTTCCAGGGAGGGGGCAGCCACAGCTTCTCAGGGCAACCTGTTCCAGTGTCTCACCACCCTCACAGGAGAGAATTTATTCCTTATATCTAATGTAAATCTACCCTCTTGCAGTTTAAAACCATTACCCCTCATGCTATCACTACACTCCCTGATAAAGAGTCCCTCCCCATCTTTCCTGTAGGCCCCCTTTAAGTACTGGAAGGTTGCTATAAGGTCTCCCCAGAGCCTTCTCTTCTCCAGACTGAACAAACTCAACTCTCTCAGCCTGTCCTCACAGGGGAGGTGCTCCAGCCCTCTGATCATCCTCACGGCCACTTGAGCAGGTCCATGTTGGGTGCCCCAGAGCTGGACACAGTACTCCAGGTGGAGTCTCACAAGAGCAGAGTAGAGGGGGAGAATCCCCTCCCTTGACCTGCTGGCCACATTCCTCTTGATGCAACACAGGATGCAGTTGGCTTTCTGGGCTGCAAGCGCACATCGCTCCCTCACAGTCAGTCTTCCATCCACTAGTACCCCCAAGTCCTTCTCCGCAGGGCTGCTCTCAATCCACTCATCACCCGGCCTGTATCTGTGCTTGGGATTGCCTCAACTCATGTGCAGGACCTTGCATTTGGCCTTGTTGAACTCCATGTAAAAATAATTTTTTACATAAAAATATGGTCTGATATCTCTATACAGTGACACACATTGGTTTTGCTAAGGCAGGAACAGAGGAATCGGATGTTTCCTTCCTCTAGATCTTTCTTCTTAAGAACCAAGTAAGCAGTGTAAAAGTCCTCCTGGCTCACCACTTCCTTCACTAGTATCCCTCTTAACTCTGTTCCTGTAATACTTTTTCCTATATAAAATAGTGTCTAGACACTTACTGTATATGTGTTACATATTCAAAACATACACATAAAACACCTAACATTGAGGATTACAAAAAAAAAAAAACATCAAAAAACATTAAAACAAAATAAAATGTTTTAACATATTAAAATAAAGGTTTGTCTCTGCCTTTAAGTGACTCAAAATAAAAATATAAATGCTACATATTTATTAGATGAGCGTGTATTTGAATACAGCTCACAACATTTCCAGTTTCAATTTATTTTTTCTTTTTAGGACAGGAAGCTCATGACTTGCCATGTTTGAGCTTTTAAGCTAGCATACAGCTGCAGAAATTCCCTGTGTTACTTCTAAGACAGAGTGTTACCATCTAGCATGAAATGTCACAGATGGTTTGCTACTATAAGTGTACAGCAGATAAAAACAAATACGACATCAAGACTGTTTCTCTGTACATTAACACAGCAGTGTGACGGCTACTTTAAAGGTTACAAAGAAGAAGGTATTACTCAGTTACCTCTAATTTGCATTTCCTATACATTCAGCTTACCCAGTTTCAACAAAAAGTGAAGTGTTCTACTCATCATTTATGCATCTGAAGTGTTTCTCTATAAAGCTCGCATTCTGCCAGCTTAGAGATTGCCTGCTAAACTGCCCATCTTGGCTTGAGTTGTGAAAAACAGGAACAGGCATGCTTTTACAAAGCACGGAGCCAAACTGAGTAATACCTTACAATTTATATAATCACAGAAAACACAAACTTGCTGAGATGCATATAATTAGAAAAGTAAATTTATTTCTACTTCCATTTTTAAAAATGTCTCACCAGAAGTAGCTACATACCCACAGTATTTGATTTCATGAAAACAGATCAGCATCTATTAATTTCTAATACAAAGGAAATTCCTTAACAAACTCAGGGCAAGTACATTGCACTCTTAAATCCTTACATGCAGGTATATTTTAAAAAAGTATGCTGAAACAAAGTGATACTGGGGGCAAAAAGAAGTAATGTAAGAATCCAGGTGTTTAGCATTCATTATCATCATGCAATCAAAAGGGTACCCCCAGAAATCTTCTCCTCATGGAGACTTTTTTTAAAATACAAGGCTTCACTATTTTTCCCTTACCATTTAAGACTAAACACTGAATATTTAATAAATGCTTGTAAAATGCAGAGTGTTATCTTTAGTGTTATTAACCACTATTATATTCCTGATTAAATATCCACAACAGCATGAGGCTGTTAATACTACTACTTGCCAGTCAAAGCTATCAGTAATTCCAGTCCTTCTAACACAGTAATAGGGTACTTGAGTACAATGGTTAGAGAAAAGCAAAGAGCTGTGAAAGAATACAAGCATCTTCAGCACACACATTTAACTCTGCAGTACCATATCACATCACCACAGAAATCCTCAGTTTCTAGAAATCTGTGCCCCTGTGGTGTGAGTAATAGAGGGGGAAAGAACTAGCCCTGCAAAAAGTCAACTTCCAAAGCCCAGCCCACATACTGATTACAGGAAAGACAAAATTAGTTATTCCTCATATAGCAAATCACCCATATCACCTGCATTTCCAGTGATATGGATATAGCAACTCAGTGACATTCATATCCTGATTTCTGATAATAACAAAAGAACATTTCCTTTTTTAAGGGTCAACAGGGTTTTTTTCTGATTCTGTGCTTCACCAAAGCACTTCAGGATTTGGCATCTACTATGATGGCAGAAATTTATCTCAGACAATCCAACCTTGACTTCAGATCAAATCTTCTCAAAAGTAACTTGGGAACTAACATTTATTTATAACTGAAATTGATCTGTAATGCATATGCAATAATCTTAGTGGGTTTTGCATGAGTATTACCTAGAGTTATTCTTATAGTCACACACAAATTATTCCAACATGACTATCTTGATTATTTCACAGTATCTGCTTTTTGCTTTTTACCAGCATCCTGTTTCCCTTCTTTCTTGTTCTTCTTTTTAAAATGAGACTAGAACTGATAAAACCATCATTCCCTTAGTTTTATTTTTCTCCAGCTTTGTATGTTGAACAGATAGCAACTGCTATAGAAATCTAGCAAGCTTCATTTTGTTGTGTTCAAGTTCTAAGTCCTCAGAGTCATAAGATTTCCATCATCTTACATCCCCTGCTCCTCCAATATCTTGAACTTCTAAAACATCACAGCAGACTCTAGACAAACGTGGCTCACCCTTGTGTTCACATCTACTGATATCATTGCAGTTCAATGATCACACATACGTGCCTACACATACAGATGAACACAACAGACAAGATGATACTCTTCTGAGTCTACATACAGTACTTTCTCCCCGCTTTTAGTCTAGAAGAGAGCAAGCTCTTATATATATGAAAATATGATCCAGTCAGTTCACGCTGCTCAGAAATCCACTGTAAACATAAAATTCATCACTTCTGACCTTGCATTGAAAAGCAAAGATAAAAATCAAAGGACAAAAGACTACACTGGTTCCATTGCTTCTTATCTTCCACAATTCTTTATTAAACTCCATGTTTTTATGATAATCAGCTTTACAGCATTCCCCTTGAGTCCACTGGTTTACTGCCATGAAACCATTGTGTAATTAGCTGGAAACATACAAGGTACCGGTCCCTATAATTGGACTCTACTTTCTTACCCTCTCTTTATCAGAGCAAACATTTCTCTTCCAAACAGACATTTCAGAAAAATATTGTAGTAAATCCATTGCATGTGATTGAGGAAGAGACAAGTACAGCCCAAAAGATGCATGTACAGAACACCAACCACATGCTGTTGAAGCTGGAAATCGAGAAGCAGAGATGTAAGAAGCAATTATCACAGGATAGTAATAAACCACTTCCCATTTGTCACATGATTTCCAGCTGATAAATTTGGGAAAGTGTCAAATCATTAAGGATGTGCTAACAATACCCTGTATTAGGCATAAGTGCATTCAGCTGTGTACTTGCTCCTGACTGAAGTCAGTGTCAGAATGTCCAAAATACGTCTCTACCAATGGAAAAGGCTGCTCATTCCATACAAAACGACAAGGTTAAGATCACGATTTCCAAACTTTTTTTTTTGTACTTTAAAAAAATGTATATAATAGTTGATTTTTATTATTGACAAATTCTATTATGAGATTTAGAAAAATGAAGTTAATCAGCCAATTGTTTAATATAAATATTCCTCTTTTCAAACTATTAACTTTTAGCATTCTGGGAAGCAGTTATCCATCAAACAAAGCATGCAAACATATCACTGGAGGGAAAAATAAAAGGCAAAAAAGAGTACCACTGAATGGATTTATTCAAAACAGCTGTTTCCTACTTAAAAAGAATTAGGGAAGTTACAAGCATAAGTTTCCCTTTTATATTTAGAATAGCCAGAGCAGCAACTCACAGGAATGCGCAAAGTTCGACACAGTCCACGCTGGGATGCGATGCCTTGGGAGGGTCACAGCTCAAGCAGGGACAGTATAGCATATGCCAACATCTGAATTTCTGCCAGTACTGAAATAGCAGTTATGACTAAAACCCTCATCCAGTTTTGGCCAGAGTAGAACTTGACAACTAAACTGGATTTATAAGTTTAAGGGAAAATTATAGCTTGTTTTAAAAAAAGCAGCATTTTAAAGTAACGTAATCCAAACTAATATTTAAAGATTCAAATCAGATTTTAGCTCTTAATTAGCATATATCTGTACTCTTCTGGTTCTTCTTTCACATTTCTCAGCATTCATAAAGAGGCAGGTTCTTGGAGGTCTTGATAGTTCCAGCAAAGATCCCAAAAATCTCAAAAAAACCAAAAACCAACACTGGCCTGGCACTGGAGTCAATCCAATTCCTCCACAAGCCCCAAGCACTAGAAAGTACACTGGTAACACACCACATGGTCATATTTACAGATAGTTTGGGTCCAGCAGAATAATAGCAAAGGCATTTGCACATCACTGAACTAAGTTAATAGATTTGTTTTGCATTCAGTACACCCAGCATGCAACTTGGCTAGTCAGTAGCACCCTAATCAGAAGAGAGTGTATATATGTACAGAACGAAACAAAAAAGCCCCAAACTAACAAGAAAAAATTAGAGAGAAAGATTAAAAGCGAGATATGGCTTGCTTTTATTAAAATCCAAGAGAAAAATTCAAGTACATTAATTGACATGATTATCCTGGTCATATACAACCACTATACATGGTATCTCTTGTGGGGTCCTCAGTAGCACAAGCTGTGAGGACACTTGAGAAAAGTCAAAAAACAAACCTTCCAGGTAAGCCGAGATACCTTTGACTTAGAAGACAACCACAGACAAACTCTCACCATGGGCCTAACCCGAATTTCCTTATAATTTCCTCAGAACTGAGGATGAAATATTAAGAACTTAGGTGGCATAGAGTCAGTAAGACAGGAGAAGTCCTGTGCCTACCCTCACATAAATTCATACAAATAGGGAACATGAGGAAGATTTTTGCATTACTGCCATTTCACACAGATGGAAACAAGCAGCTGCCAAGCAGTAAAGAATTGCTCCTTAAAGGGTAGGTCAATAGCATAAACATGATTTGCCAGTTGCTGGGAGGAGGGAGAGGGACAAGTGATAGAAAAGCCTTTTGTTTCCATTTTATCAGAACAAAAATAAATCACTAACAAAAGATACACTATGTCCTTCACCTGGACTTTCTCACAGTAGCAGCTAGCAGGGCATGGTCAAGTGTCAGCTGATAAAGTACAGCTGAAAATCAACTGTGTGATGGACCCAATGGGTCTGTGGCAAGTCAGGGGCCACAGGAAGGAAATCTTGACTTTCTGTTTAAGTTCTGAATCTGACTTCTCAAACTCCTACACATAAAGTGCCCAGAACAGAAAATACTATACTTCTGATATACCTATAAAAACCTCATTTTAAAGTACTGAAAAAATTCAGTGAATTATTTGTTGCATTTATTTACGACCTTTCTCTTCTTGTACAAACAAGTGCTGCATTTCTGCAGTGCTGCTAATGATACTGTAACTTTCTGATCGTAATATTATTTGGAAAAAAAAAAAAGCCTCCTCTGTGTTTAATGGTATACAATAAACACCATGAAGTAAAAATATACTTAATATAATAAAATCTACACAGCCACCTTTTAGTCTGATGCTAAATATGTTTTTTAGGATTCTTCCCAAAAGTGTAAGCCCAAATGTTAGACAAAATGGAGATTTAAATCACTATCAGCTGCTTATCCACATACAAAGGTCACAGACCATGATGAAGTTTACTGGCTAAATATGGACAGGCAGCATCCCATTTTCACTTGTTCAAATTCGAGGCTTTTGGATTCATAAGTCTCAGTGGTATTGCTCCTATGATTAATTCATCATGCCAATTATTTCATTCTCATTATTTCTTTAAAGAAAGTTCCCACTATCTTCTTTCAAAAGACCAAGTTGCAACAACATTTGTTTTTTGGGTTTGTTTGGTTTTTTTTCTATTTTAGGTGCCCGCTGGCCAGAACTTAGTACAGATGCTGAATATTTTGTGCTCTTCAGGAAGGAGTGTTTCCTCAGCCTTGATGTACAGGCACAGCAATATAAATCTTGGTACACACACCTGTCACCGGGATTTGGATTTTAAAGAAAAAGATCACAGACATGACCGTATCGCTGCATTTCTGTTTGAAGATTTCTTCTTACCTTTAATATCATGATGAGAACATCTTTGAGTGGAATTGCAGGAAACTCCAATTCCTGATTACAAGGACCTGGAAATTACTTTCATGGGTGGATGTAGTCTTGTAACAGCCAAAATCTTAAAATTGAAACCAATGTCTATTACAACAGTTTAAAACAGCTGTAGAACACTGTATTCTATGTGGCTCATTTCAGAAGCAACAGACAGGTCATCTAGCAACTTGACTGCTGAGATGATGTGGTCTTTTGGACTCACAATCCAAAACCATTTGTTTAAACAAACATTAGTTTTATTTGCTATGTTTCTTTATAAGATGACAAGGCTTTAGATCCCATAATACGAGAAAACTGAAATGTGCAAGAAACATAGACTTGTAGCTAACTCATTTGTCTACCTTTACACCATACAGAAAAAAGACATTTCATTATAGGTAACAACCAAACAAATATATTGAACAAAGACCTATTAGCGTTCAAAATATTAAAGAAATCCATACAACAAATTCTACCTTTACCCCTTTTCCTGTACACACTCTCTTATCTTTCTTCAACCTTTCTTCCACTGAAAAAACTACATCATAGAACCATAAGCATTACAAAGAAACTAAAAATGCAAAAGATGTATCAAGTCATCTAACCTCACCTCTGATTAATTGCACTGGCTCTCAGAAAACGTGGTACATTTCCAGTTAGACTGGCTTATGAATGTGAACTTCACAGAATCACAGAATTGTCTAGGTTGGAAAAGACCTTGAAGATCATGCAGTCCAACCCAACATTGACAGTACCCAACTACACCAGATACCTCAGCACTAAGTTGACCCTACTCTTAAACACCTCCAGGGATGGGGACTCCACTACTGCCCTGAGCAGCCCATTCCAACACCTAACAACCCGTTCTGTAAAGAAATGCTTCATAATATCCAGTCTAAACCTTCCCTGGCGCAACTTGAGGCCATTACCTCTTGTCCTATAGCTTGTTACTTGGTTAAAGAGACTCATCCCCAGCTCTCTGCAACCTCCTTTCAGGTAGCTGTAGAGGGCGATGAGGTCTCCCCTCAGCCTCCTCTTCTCCAGACTAAACAACCGCAGTTCCCTCAGCCGCTCCTTGTACGACATGTGCTCCAGACCCTTCACCAGCTTCGTTGCCCTTCTCTGGACACACTCGAGTAATTCAATGTCCTTTTTGTAGTGAGGGGCCCAAAACTGAACACAGTAATCGAGGTGCAGCCTCACCAGTGCCGAGTACAGGGGTAAGATCACTTCCCTGTCCCTGCTGGCCACGCTATTTCTGGTAGCTGTTCTCATAAAAAACAAGGAAATAAATAATTCCCTTAATTGCACTGAAAAAAATACTGTATATTTATAACCTGAGTAGATCTCTGTGAGGAAAACAGACTTGATTCTTAAAGTAATCATGGACTTAAATCAGCATTTTATTGAAATAGAGTTAAAAATGTTAAGTAATTTAAAATACATTTATTTCTAAAAATGCTACCTTGTTATTATAAGTAAACGTATGCCATTGGTAAAAAAAATATAATTAGAGTGCAGTCTTGGTTTTCCTTCCACGCATCTAACTAGCATTTCAGAGTACAATACATGGACAAGAGAGTCACCTTCTCATTTTGTTTTCCTTGGGTCTTTTACCTATCATCAAGAAAAAAAAAAAAAAAAAAAAAAAAAAACGTTTATAAGGACTGCATGAAAAGTGCAAATGCACAAAAATTGCATATACATACAAAAGCAGAAGGAGAGAAAGGAACAAAGGTGACAAAGTGACTTTTTTTTTCTCCTCAACACACACATCCCTCGCCCCCTTAGCCTTTGGGTATCTTCTGGCTGCACATCCTCAAGGCTGTTCTACGATATATCCACTTTTCCAATCAACCCAAGAGGTTGCTCTGGAAACTAAGAGACTATCACAACACAGAAGCACTGTTACTTCCTCTCTCGTCAAAAATAATCCCAAATTCAGGTTAGGAGCTATGGTGGTATAAAAAATTTTGATGGACAGCAGCTGAGGGAACTTCATATTCACTTTGCACTGATGGGTTAAGAGGGATTTAGACAAACGCTTAAATCTTTAAATGCTAAAAATGCTCCACATGTCAATCCTGTTTCTCTAAGAAGTTAGCAAATGCCCCACGGGGTCAGGCCGATGGTCCGTCTACCCAGTACTGTGTCTCCAACAGAGCATCAAGAGCTGCATTTCAGGAATACCACAGGCCTTGCCAATTTCTATAGTCTATTCCTTCCTATTCCTCCAGCATCCGAAGCTCTTGAACAAGATATGATGGAGGGCAGTATTTTTAGTAGCTATTTATGGAACTGTTGCCCATGAATTTGACAAACACCTTTTTGATCCCATCTGATGCTGTCTCCACTACCTCCTGCAGCAGCAAGTGCGAGGAGTTCACCACTATCTGAAGCTCCATCAACTTTCAAGTTTCTCTCAGTTCTTTTATTGCAGGAATTAGTGAACAACAGTTCCCCACTTCCCATATTGTGATTTTCTAAAACGCAGTCAGCTCTCATCCCCCTGCACAGTCTGTTGCTCTCCACCATGTAAAGTCCCCAGCTTTTTTATTCCCTCCCACTACTGCATTTACCCATTCATCCCTACTCTCAAACAGCTCCAGAGAAAGGGGCTCAGTTGCTGCAGAGTAGCTCACTTGCAAAAATTTCAAAAGAAAAAAAATTTTCAAACATCTGGTAAAAGAAGGAAGGAAGTACATCTTACAGCCGCCTGACTTAAGGCTCAGGCACTGCACAAAAGTTAATGTTTCAAACAAAAAGCTCATAACAACATTAGTTTGAATACAGACATGGTAATATCATCCACTAATATTCAATAACATCAAACATTTTCCTGTTTTTAAAAGCATTTTTATTTAATTAGGAGTTCTCAGAAATACACCCGTGTTTTCATGAGCATTCATAATAACCCTTTGATATAGTTAATGAAATGGTTACCTATCTTACTCCTGTACAAGAAAGCAGTCAGAGATGGTTTGCTGTCCTTCCCAGAACTAAACAGTTATAAAGAAACAGGATTCAAACCTAACTTTTAAGACCTTTAGGGCCTTGCATAGGTCAGAGCCCATTTCACCCTTTTTTTTTTCTGGGCACTTGCTAGGCTGCAGCACTTCTTTGTGCACACCTCTGTTTAGATACGGGAATATTACTTATCACCATGAAATCATGTAGTGCTCCAATTCCTCCTCCTTCTTCACAGCAGAAGTTCTAAATAAATTCATTATGCTTACCTGTTTTGGAATCCCAGCTATGTCAAACAGTTCTCAAAAAATATTTCCCTCTTTGTTTCCCCTACCCAGATCACTTATAATCACTTTTCTGAACAGAATTAAATATTTCTCTTCAGGAGCAAAACAAAAACTAAAACCAGCTGAAATTAGATGCTATTTTTCAGTGCTTTCTTACAATGAACACCATTTTACCAAGTGAACACATAAACTGAGCTACAAGTTAGCAAAAGAAGTCATCATAGCAATTTACCACTCATTGGAAAAATATTAATAGCCTCAGGCAAATCAGTCATTAACTGCTACTGATTTTGAGGGTGATATAGCATTAATAATTCAATAAAAATGCTTTAAGCAATAAAAGCTTAGGGTTATTTATTTAACCAATTAGATTCATTTTGGCAGCATCCCTGCTTTTGAATAAACCATGCATGCTCTTCAATTAATCATGAAAATTGAAAACTACAAATCTGCAGTCTCTACCTTCCAGACAAAGAGATACATTGCTCAAGAAGCCCAAAAGATTGAGGGAGAAAATAAGCATAATTTACGTTCTCTCTCAGTGGACAAAAGAGAGCTGGCACTTGAAGATGTGCTAATTAGCAAAGCTTGGCTACTGGTGCTTAACGATCTGTTCCTCATGCACCACTTTCCGAATCTGCTGAGAGACAGGTACAAATTGCACCTATAAAAAGTTATTATCCATTACCATGCATACGAGGTGCATCTTGTTACCACCAATGTTCAACAGTCCCCTCTAATCTACAAGACAGGCAGAAAAATGCAAATGTGTAACTAGAACACTAGACTGAATTACCACGCATGTCATTTATTAACAGCTTTATTTTATTCAGAAACCTCAGTGTGACAAGCCATTACCACCCTGGGAGCCTGAAGTCATGAGGGTTTTTTCAGTGTTTTGAATGCTTCAGTTTTGGTCTTTCTCTCTCCATGGAATCGGTACGCATCGCATGGTCCATATAAACCACTTAATTCCCTACCATAAATTCTAAATTCCTTACAATACAGTCCAACTCAAATTCCCTGTTTTGGGTCTCTTCTTCAGGGAGCCAAACAAACAAAACTCTCTGAACTGCACCCACAATTGGCCTTACAAGCTGAATACTCAGTTTTCTCTTATTCCTGTCATGAAACATATTCAGATTGGCTCTGCTTATTTGGACAAAAGCCAAAATTAGCCATTATAAATCAAACAATCTGCTTCTATCTGATAACTGAACTGGCCTTAGCAAATGGATGAAAAGGAAACATAAAAGATGAGGGAACCCAGCCCATTCATGCCCCTCACTTTCACAACTCATAATGAAGTTGTGTCCTTATATCTAAGTCTTTTGATATTTAAACTGGGATTTCATATAAAAAATGGAAGGTGATGTTTGTTTACTTTTAATATGTTAGCCATCCCAGCAGTAATGCTTCACATTTTGAAAAACAATGTTTGTAATGATCATTTTGAAGAGATTTCAACTTCATTACAGAGACTGGGATCTGTCGAACTCACTTTTGAGAGAAATCAATGAATGCAAAAGCAACATAGATTATATAAATATACACACACACCCCTGAATTTATAACAGTAAATTACAAAAATAAAAAACCACAAAAAAACCCCAGACAACAACAAAACCAAACAAATCCACACCCTTAGTCCCCCAACTTTTCCAGAGTAAACAAAAAATCCCACTTCATAACTATTTATTTTAATCCAATAATAGGACTCCTAATTCTGGTGCAGGGTGTTTGTTAATTTTTAACTGTCAATGCCTCATTTCTCTGTAGTGCTTTGGGGTTTTTTGGGGTTTGGGGTTTTTTTGTTCTGTTTTGTTTGGGGGTTTTTTTAAGTAAACATTGTTTAAGACATCACTGTGTCACTGGCTAACCCAGCATTTTGAAGAAAGTATGTTGATACCAAGTCCGTATCTAATCACCTAGCCACACGTCCCAGTTTTCTGAGGGGGAGCATTTGGGCAACAAGCATATTTTTGGTCTCTGTACCTGAAAAAAAACCCAAACCTGAAAAAAACCCCAAACTTCTAGGCATTTACTTCTCTAGGCAGAGGCAAGCAGCTTTAGTGAAAGGAACGCTTCCTCAACTTCATAAACACCTATTTTTTTTTTTAAATTATCTTCCTATTTAAAATTCATCTGCTGGTTTCATTAACTATTCAATCAGCCCTCAGTGTAAAATTCTGGTATTAAGTCAGAACAGTAACAGTTGTGGGTTTTGGTTTTTTTAAATGAATCCCCTGTGCTAGGAAAGCAAAGAAATGCTTCAAATCTCAAATGTATTAAAAAAAAGACTTGGTAACATATGAAACTACATAGTAATTCCTAGCACCTCAGAAAAAGAGACCCGTATGCATTCCCCACCTAAAATTTCTCATCTCTAATAAGGATTTTAGAAGATACAGGGTGTAAGTGTGAATTCTGGGGCAAGGAGTTTGGAAACAATCATCAACGGATTCGTACTAGTGAACCCACACTAGGAGCACAATACTTGCACTTGGACAACCCTGAGATGTCTGCAAGGGACTGAAATGCAGCAAACATTTAACAAGTCACAGCAATAATAATATTCCCATTATTCATTATTGTTCAGGCATCTAGAAAGTACATTATATGGTTCCAGTACAAACCCCTGACCACAACAATAAACAGTAACTTTGACCCAAGACAAAAAGCAAGATACACAAAAAAGGTGGAGAGCTGAATAAATAGCACCACGGTGACAACATATAATCATACAGACTTTCAAGCCAGCAAAGCACACAGCTGTTTTAGGGGATACTTTTGGCTTTTAAAACTGTTCTCCTCAACTCTCACGAGGAAGACAATGTGGTGCTGCTTCCAGAATTGAGCTTCAGCATCTGTTTTGCTAAATGATGATGATTCCGTCCCACTGTTTCTCAGTGATGCCCAAACTAAGAGTGCATATCTCTTGTGAATAAATAGCTGAAGCTTCCAAGCCACCAACACCAGGAGTCAACTAGCAGTTTCCTCCTTTCCACTTCCAAACAACTCATCTTCCTTTCCACTTCTATTTTTTCCTGTGTTGTCCTCTTCCTGTCACAGTTGCTCCCCACCACCCACTGCCTCCTGTTCTGCAGGGATCCTATTACTACATGTCATAAGCATCTGCAGTGGAACAGGCATGCAGGGTTTTCTTCCTCCTCCTCTCCTTTAACCATGTAAATAGAAGGAGAAGAGTGAAATATATAACACTAATTAATTATAGAAGTACTGATTAATCTGGATGTGACCCTAAGATTTGGAGCCATTCCTTTTTCTTATTACCAGACAAATAGAATTCAAACAAGTGGTAACAACCATGGTTGGTATGAGAGCACAGACCTGGAAATAAGACTGTCTAATCCTTTGCACAAAGGAAGCAAAACTTTAATGGCAAAATCAACTTTAACTGATGAAACATGATAGCTTTCACCCCAAAATTCTGAAAGAACTGGCCCATGAAGACACTGGTATGACTGCAAAGAGTTTTAACAACCAATTGATCAAAATAAACAAAAATACTTGAGTGAAAAAAAATATTTGAGTGGAAAAAAAAAGCCACCATCCTTCTTAAGTCAAGTGGGAGGAAAAGAAGTGAAGCAGCCCATGATCAGGAGCAGTCAGGCACACAGAGAACTACTTTCTTTCAAGATAGAAGATGGTTAGTTACCACAAGTGGAACCATATGAGAAACCTAGGAAGGACACAAATGCAAATAAACCAAAATAATTCAAATGTCCATTTGAATGACATCTAAAGAAAAATACATTCCTTGCCTTAGACAACAGAAAATAAACTCTTTTGGATGGAGTGGAATTTGTATGTGGTTTCTATAAAACCTTGTGGTAATCAGATAAAGCTACTTTATAAATAACAATATAATAGATGCAAAATGTATTCTGAGTATGAACATTTCTTTCAGATTCCTACATTTGCACACTGTAAAACCTCAACAACAGAAAGTCTACCTGCAAATTTGGTCTAACGACTTTTCTTAGTTTGCACCAAACTCTTCTTAGCAGTTTACAGCCCTTGCTCAGTAGCTATAACATGTCCTGCACTGCACTCATCGCTTAGCATTTCATATGATCACAGTATCCTTTGGGTTGGAAGGGACCTTGGGAGGCCCCTAGTCCAATGTTCTGTTCAAAGCAGGGACAACAGTGAATTTAGACCAGGCTGCTCAGGGCTTCATCCATCATGCTCTTGACAGCCTCCAAGAATGGAGATTTCACAGTCTCTCTGGGCAACCAGTTCCAGTGCTTAATCATCATAGTGATTTTTTTTTTTCCCTTTGGAGTTGGAAACTCCATGCTTGAATTTAGGACTTACCTCTCATTCTTCCATCATGCATCTGCTACTAGGCCCCCTCACACCACCCCTTCTGCAGGCTGAACAAGCCCAAATCTCTCCATCTCTTCTCTCTCTTACATGCTCCTGTCCCCTGACCATCTTGTTGGCTGTCCACTGGATTCATTCAAGTCTATCAATACTCTTCTTGTACAAGGTGGGCCGAAGCCAGACACAGTATTCCACACGTGGTCTAACAAGTGACGAATAATGGGGAATAATTACTTCCCTCCACCTATTGGCTAGACTCCCATTGACATAACCCAGGACATTTTTAGCCTTCAGCATTGTCAGGGCATACAGCTGGCTCATGTTTACTCCTCAACCCACTCCAGATCAATTAATAAGTGAAGTCTTAGTTGCATTACAATTTTTATCCTTACAATGATTTCTATATATATTTACACAAATTTCCCCAGCCAGAAAATTGACGCTCTGAGCTACAGTATAAACTGTTTGATGAAAAACATTTCACATATTAAAAAAAAGGTTAGCTAAGAAAACAGTGAGCACATTCAAGTACTGTAACTAAAAACAACCCACCAGATCTGTTTTTAAAAAAGATAACCAAAACACAAAGGTATGGCAAAACAAATAAATCAAAAGCTTTACACAGATCAACAAACACCCTGAAACTGACTTTTCAACTTTTATGATACAAGGATTTTGTTGAGCATGCGAGCTCAGAATTGGTGAAATGAAGCTAAGTTACAATATTATCACTCTGAGTGCTTCCAGTCAAAGGCTGAGCTCTACAGTTGCAGAAGGATTTTCAAAATTATTTTTAAGTTTAAGCAATCATCCACCAGTGTCCCTAAATTTTTAAATGTTTGACAAAACTTCTGATGAGCCTGTGTGTGCATAAATCATTCAGCAGCTCCAATTTCTAACCTTGCACTTGTGTTTGACAAGCTTTGGAAGAGCTTTGTTTTCCCACTTCAATATGCAGCAATTTCATTATTTCAAAGAATGTCAAAGCATGCAGACATCTGAACAAGTCATTCACAATTTAACAAACACACAAACATAGTCTGAAGACTAACAGATCAAAACAATGTGATCGACTAAATTATTATGCTTGCAGGATATCCAAGTAATTTCTCACTTCAATTAATCCAATATTTAAATAGCTGACTTAAATCAATGAAAATAAAATATTTTGTCTTCATTTTAGCATCCTGCAGTTCACTGGAACATAACAAGCACTAATTAATCACATAAACAGAATAAAAATTACCCATATGAATAGTGGAATAATTCTCTGTGCTTATAAATTTGAGTTATAACATTTTTCATAGAAGTACCTTAGCTTCCAGCCTCAGTGCTAAATATTTAAAGTTGCAAAGTTTGAACTTCATACCCCTGAAAAATAAATTGACGAATACAGACGGCTGTCACAGTAGATTTTCACACTGACCAACAAAATTCAAACAAATCACAATCTTGGTCTCAGAAGTGTTGTCATAAAAAAATCTATCACATCGCAAATACTGTTTTATAAAACTGACAAACTGTTTTTCTGGTTTTTTCTTTAACTAGAGTCTAACCATTTAAACATACAGAATTCTTTGAGTACATTAAAACCAAATCATTTTCAAAGGTCTGTATTACCAGAACAACTCCACAGTTTCAACACCCATATATCATTTTATATGAAATAAGACTAATAACTCTTACTCTAGGCAATTTTTATGGCTCTGACACCATGATCCGGTGATGAAAGATAAAAACAATCTGGCCACTAGGCAAAGAAAGCAAAGCATTGCTACTGCAGCATTGTGCTGTGCTTCCAAAACTGAACCCCCTCCAAAGCAGATCTTGGTTGAGTTTCTGTTCATTTTAATGGCAATCTGGATTAATGGATGTAGAAAGAAGAAAAGCATCTATATGGGTGCCTGTGCATAATTCACACTGCAACCACAGGGAAATATTTGCATGTCCCCTTAATTGAAGTGCAATGCAAACCTTATATTCAGTTCTAAAATAATTATGTGCTTATAATAGAGTAACACATTGTAGTGACAACTTGGATATGCTTTCAGGCCAGACATGCAAACAAAAGATTACATCTATGCAAGCACGTAACCTGATAGTGACAAGCATTCTTTAAAGTCCTAACCAAGAAAAACAGGATCAACCCTTTTAACTACGTTTGTGAAGCCTTCTGGTCTTCCAGAAGGCATATTTAGAAATTCAGAATCTAGAATTTAGTGGAGAAACATTCAACAAGTGCATGCAGTGCCTTCAGAAGCAGCTCAGCACCACCATGCAAGATAAACACTGTACAAAAATCACTTCCAACTCTAGCAACGCAGGTAGAACAAGACTCAAAACAAGACTCAAAACTCATCCATGGAAATCTTCTAGATGTAAAATTTCCTAACTGGAGAACAGTCACCTCACATGCAGAGATGGAAGGACCAACAGCCTGGCAGGGCCTGTGGAAGCAGCCCTTGCCACAGGTGGAGATGCTCCGATTCTGAGCAGCCACCAGCTGGGGCAAGGCTCCCCAGCCCATGCAGGCACCATCACTCACAAAGCCATGATGTCAGTCAGATCAGGGACTAATCCAGCCGAAAACTAGTCCTTCTGTTTCTGCTTCTGCTCTTCTCTGGTTCTGGAGATGAATAAAAAGCCACTAAGGACAACATCTGTGTGCATCAGTGCAGACCACTGCCACTTGTCAAGTACAACCTGGGAAGACACAGTACATTGGCACAACCACTCCTCCTCCCCCCCGCTGCTTTTGTACCAGTGGTGTTGTTCGACAGGTTGCCATTACAGTGAGTCAAAGTGACTTGCCAACAGCATAATAATTGCCTCAGCCAGTGCAAGAGAAGGCCAGGGCCACACCGCTGGGAGAACGAGGTATCACAGGACAGAGATGGAGCCCTCCCCATCAGTGGCAGAAGGCCTGTGAAAGTTGTACCCAGCGCAGGTGTCAAAGTGTTGGCAGCATGAGGGAGGCTGCAGGGGTGGCCCTGTAAGAGGAGGAGGGGAGGAGGTGCTCCAGGCGCCCTGGCAGAGATGCCCCTGCGGCCCTGGCAGGGCAGGAGTGAGCAGCTGGGTGGGCATCTGGCAGCCAACCAGGGTCAACTCATAACACATCCATGGGAAATACCCTTAGACCAACTGAAACCAATGCTGAAAGCACACCGTAACACTCAAATGTTGCTGAACACCCCTGTGTTTCATCATCCATATTTAGTGCAAAGGCAGACACACAGGTTGCAGTGTCAAATTATCAAATGAGAACAGAATTTCAGGTTTCTGTGTTGATTTAAGATCTCAGTTTTGGCAAATGATGCTGCAAACAATGTTGGCTTTTGAAGGACAAATCCAAATGTTACACACTTTAAAAAAAATTCCATGTTTCTTTTAGAAATAGTGTGGCTATAAAAGTAAAAAGTAAAAAAATAACTCAAGGACTCAAGGTCACATGTAACATCTGCAACTATTTTAAACTCATTAGATCTCAACGAAATAGGCCCTTTGTTTGCAGCCTACCTTCCATATTTTCAGAAGAATATTTTATATAGTATATATTTATATTTTAATAGTTGGGGTTTTTTTAATCAAACAGCAGTATATTTTCCTTCTTCTCCTTCCTGTTGCATTCCAAGAGCTCATACCCTACCACTATCAGTATCCAGCACCTAGTATCATAATTACTATCAATTTCAAATGACATAAGGCTTTGATTTCAATAAAAGACTCCTTCCATTTCTCCTACAGGCAACCGTGCCCTCTGACAAATCAGCTGTCCCAAAAGGATTCCCAGCCAAACTAGTAAGCAACTCCTAGAAGGCTCCTAGAAGCCTTCTCCAGTGACCCAATATGAAGTGATAGTACTTAGCTGCCAAAAGAATTTGGGGAATAGTAACATACTGTTGAGCCGCTTCAGTGCAGGAACACCTGCTGCCCAGTGCAGGAAGGGAGAGTGGAAATGCTGATACCCACCCATCATTTCTGACACAAGAGGGTAAGCGAAAATTCCCCCACCAGAAAGAATAGTTCAGTTTAGTCCTACCTGTATCTCAAGCCAGGTATTTCAGTGGCACTACCTTTTTAACTAAATTGACTTTTACTAGCCTGAATCATCATCATCTGAGTTGATAATAAGTTTTCTTTAGTTTCTCCATTACTAAGGCAAGTATTTTCATTAGTAGACTTATGGAGAAATGTATTGAGTAACTGGCAGTGTAGTTTGAAAAATGTTACACTATCATTCGCATGTCCAAACTGGTTACATTAACTCCTTAAAGAAGCAGTTCATCCATAGTAAGGGGAAAAATTAAGCAGTTTAGCTATCACCACTTGAATGCTACAAAGTCCCAAAGGGGGGAGAATATATATACTTTACATATAAACAGTTGGAAGCACTCACTATAGAGAAAGCAAGAGCTGATGAGGTTTTAAACAGGCAACGGGGAAAACCAAACTCCTGCATAGAGCCTACAAACCATAAAAGGGTGAGCTAGACAGTTCATATTAGATTGCAATTAATTTTACTATTAAAATGCTTAATCCTAATGTAAATACTTAATCCTAATGTATATGCTGTTACAGAGGTCTATAGGAAAATAACTGGCTTAAGTGAGGTCAAGAAATTAGGGGCAAGGAAAAAAGGAGGGGGAAAAAAGGTACTACCAGTCATGTTTGAATCACCTCCTGATGAATCACTTTGAATCGCTTCTTGATTCATGAAGTGTAGTAATTCTGTTCAAGCCCTAGGGCTGCTTTCAGTTGGTCTCCACTGCTGCAACTGCTACTGCTAGTCATATCAGTATGATGGAGCTTCCAGAATAAAACTGCATCAAATTCAAATACAAGGTGAAGAATGCAGTGGACCACTATGCCAATAAACTCTGCTGAGAATTATTTTGGGGTGCATGTTGCACAGCAGCAAGGGTATAGGCAAGGCCAGCCCACTAAGCTAGCCAAGATGGGAGAAGGTGGATCAGAAGACAGCAGCAGCTGTTTTGGAGAGGTGTCAGCAGCAAGAGCCAAGCCTACCTGAGACAAGCTTCAGAATCCCTGCTCTGACCAAATGCCTTCCCCCATAACAACATGCTTACACTACGATGCTGAAACACAGTGGTCTCAGGAAAAAACTCCTGTCTGCACATAATTTGCCACAAGTGGTTATTGCCAGAGTAATGGTAGGGTTATAACATAGGCACTCAGTAGATATCTATTAATTTTATTAATATAATATACAAGAAATATTTTTTAAAGTAATTTATTAATTTATTTTTATTTAATATATTGTTTTCCTTTAATATGTATGATACTGAGAATCAGAAGAATATTTTACTGCATATTACTTACAAATTTATTTAAAACCTGGCAGCACTTGCATTAAAATTGCTTAGTAATTAGAAACTTTTCATTGTTTCAGTTAAATCCATTAGGATAGTGCTAACAGTTTAGAACTTCAAGCAAGAAGATGTCTAAAATTTGCTATGTTACTAACATTTTTACTAAAATGTTGTTTGCCATGAAGCTGAGAGGGCAGAAAAATGAATTAGGGATGAGCAAACCAGGGCAGCTGCTACAGACAAAAACTGATTCCCTTCCCCTCCAACCCACTCCCCCACCCCCTGCCATGAGCTTAGGTCCAAATGACTGTATTAAGATTTAAATTTAATTCAGTAAAATAAGAGTTTGCCACAACCATACAATTACCATATAAGAATATTCACATTACATTTTAATGTTCTAATATGTATTCATAGGGAAATTTATACAAATTAGTTTTGTATCAGTTTCAGTATTCTGTAATATTAAAAAGGATTCCACTACTGAAAAAGATGCAGTGTATGAATGGGAATGCACAGTTATTAAACATTTTAAACGTATTTTCCTTTTCATTTGGTGATTCATTCCTGAATGTCTTTTGGGGACAGCTGTATAAAAAACTAACAACTTGTCTACACATATCCAGACTCTTTATCAAAAATATGTTCCTATTTTCTAAATCAGAATTTCTTGTTAATTTATACTCAGATTCATTGGTCATTTTTTCTTCTAAATACTAAGACAACAACTCAAGACCTACCAGATCTTTCATCATGGTCCATACATTAACCATTCTGATTTGTTTTCACAGAAAAGCCAAGTAAGATTTCCTCCAGGAGAGATACTGACCTTTGAAAGTATTATCCTACTAGTGTCCCATTTTTTACAAACAGTAAACAAACTCGTAACTTCACTGATAAAAGCTACCGTGTTTCAGGGTATTTTAGAAGCAGCAGTCTTCTCTATGCAAGGATACAAAACTATAAGTATACAAATGCCTTTTAAGAATAATCTCAACCTCACGCAATTTTTTTCCACAGAAATCTTAGGCGTCACAGCAAGTTACACAAAAATGAAATGTCACTGATTAGCAATCACTGACTGAAAGTAGAGAGTTTTCACACCGAAGCACGGAAATGTGTTTTTTCCCCCACCAATTTATGCCACTGGGTTTTGCATATCAACAGAGAAATTGCCTTAAGAAGGAATATATCTGCTTTACCTTCCACTGGAAGTATCTATACACACAAAATATTACTTATTCCAGGGAAGCTGAAAACACAATTCATGAAGAATTGTTAAGTATGTTTAACAAGTACACTAACTGTGCTGAACAAGATCAAAACCATTAAACCACGAATGCTCATTTTTCTCTAAGTGAAGACTGAATCTTTTACACCAGCTTAAAATATTTTGCTGCAGAACGTCATATATCATGACTTACACATTTCAGATCAGTTTAGCGGTTCAAGGTTATGCACTTGTGGCAGTCATCTAGTTGTGCTTTAATAGAAATCACAAGTTCAATATTGTATCTAATGGTACAAAAATATCATCAGTGAATGCTAGCTTTAAAGTCTCAAAAATACTTCAGAATTTCTGAAAGAATAATTTCAAGCAAACTATCATAACAACAGTTGAGCTGATATTTAAGTCTAATTTTTAAAAAATGCATTTCTATTGCTCTTAGTTATATTTAGGATAAATAAATATGTCCCTGCATTTCAAGCTATGAAGTTACAATGCCTGTAGAGCAGCTGTTAGCACAGGATCGTTCACTGGCTAAGGCCTGGCATTCTGGCACTGATGTATTAATATTCAACTCAGCAGATTAGCATAAACAGAGGCTGTCAAAAAGGATGAGTGGGCGGGTGGGAGTGTAAAGTATATAGAAGATGACATCTATCTTTAGGAGGCGGTTAGTTTAATTATCTATGAAGTTATCGATCCTGAGTTAGGAGGCAGCTGAGCAAGTGTTTTAAGGAATGCCATAAGTGGCCAGCTCGTGATTAAAAGAACACTCATGCCCTTAAAGGAAACTGGAAAGCAAAAAGTACTTTGGCAGTTGGGAAATACACATTAAGTAGAATCAAAACAGAAACTTAAAATATTGGTGTCTGCATGTGGCAAGTCTATGGGGGATTTTTTCATACAGAAAATTCCACATGACTTCAAATACAAGTTTTTAGAAATATTTTCCTACTTTTCTCATTAAATTTCCTCAAAGTGAATAATGTTGAAAGATGTTCTTGTTTCTACAGATAAGTATTGGGCAAACCACAAGTTTCTGGTAAAACAACTTTCCCATGAGCCACAGAGTGAGCACACAAATATTTTGTGCACCAGAAAAAGAATAAATGTTTATATGTTCAGTGAAACAGAATACTAGTTTAGACCCAAAACGTCATCAACTGAGAACCCAAAAGTTTAACCCCATTCTATAAAACAAGCTCCTTCTATTTTCTTTAAGGTAAACTCTTTTAATCATTGGCTCAGTCCTCCTAATCTCATCTGTATCTTCATCACCTATGACCCTGGGTATAGTAAGGTTATTTCAAGATCCTCTCACCATCATCTTTCTGGTCTCTTTATGTGAACATACACAATTAACAAGCAGTAGAGAAATCACTTCAGTTTGAATTATAAACCAAATGCTGCCATTCCTCATTTCCTACATACCCATAAATTAAGCTGCAAACGACTCAAAATTCACAAGGCAGATGTAAGATGTGGGATAAACAGAGTTTCTTATCTGCAACATGCTACGGCCAAAGTCTCAGTAACACAGCAGAAGTCTGCACACTTATCCTTTTCAAACAGAGGGCAGGGCTTGTTTACACAAGGAAATGCCCACACAGTTCTGTGGCTACAGTTATTGTGGAACTTCTTGTAAATGGGGCAGAAAAAAATGCTCATTTCTCCTTCTCATATTTTGCTGCAAACCATTTGCCAGTGGAAATCCCTGGTCAACTTGGTTAGGGCAGCATTTCACTGGATTTTCTTTTCAGAGTTTATCTGTGCTGCAGACATAGCAATTCTGCTGTACATTGGTTAGCATAGGTATCAATAGCAGAGCAGGCATGAACCTGATCACGTCCCTACAAATCTAAACTAGGGCTGAAGCTCAAGTCACCAGTGTTTCCAACCCATCAGCCCCTGAAATAGATACATAAAAACTAGCCTGTGAACATCTGTGTGCATGTCAGTCACACTTCCCCACTACAGCATGGTCCTACCCAAGACTCAGTACCTACATAACTAGTATTTGGCAACTCAGCATGACTCACTAGTACTGAACTATTGCTGAGGACCATCTTTACAACAATTTTCATTTTATTAATGTATGCTTATCCACTGGTGTTCAAATATTATGATTAGAAAGGACATAAAAATTAAACAGATTAGACAGAATCATTTATTGCATAAAAGAACTATGCCACAGGTCCTGAGACAGTAGTAATACAACTGAAGACAAATTTGAATACTCGGCTCCTCTCTGAACATTTGCTTTAATTCTTTTTATTTATATTTTGGAAAAGGTATATTCATATTTTTTGATTCACAAACCCTCAAGAAAGCACAGGCAGACTTTTAAGTTAATGAATAATAGTGAATAATAAATATACATGCAGAAGAAAATGCTAAACCTTTACACTAGGAGGGTCATTTTGGTTATTTCTAAATTATTGATCTTTTAATCTGTTTCACTAACATACTTCATGAAAATCTCATCCTCAACCTTTTCTACTTTTTAGACCTATAAAGTCAGGAAGACTGTACAAGTTACTACTTTGAATATAATGTGATATTATTCTCATTTTGGGGTATTTTGCACATTTGGGGGGTTAAAATACCTTCTCTGTGAAGCACAAAAAAAGAAGATTAAACCCTCGAAGTCTTCCTGATTCAAGCACACATTTCTAGGTATGCCAGATTCATCTTGTTAATCGGCAAGAACCAATCAAGTATTTCTTTATTCATTTCATCAACAAAATATTACCTCAATACACTATTACACCATCACATTCCCATTCCCATATCCTATGCTTCTACTTGTTTTAAATATTTCACTATTACAAATAGTTTTCCCCTTGAAGGCTACAAAATAATATTACTTCTGTGTTAAAGGGCAATTTTTGATACATGGTGTTACAAAAGAAAATGACATTTATATAAAAGGATTTGTGGGGTTGGAAACTTTTCTCCCTTTTCCCTCAAAAATTACTTTATTCATCTCAGTGTGCTTTCTTTTTTTTATAAAAATGGCATTGAAGATTAGAAAACATATACTTTAAAATGTCTGAATAAAGTCCTATTTTGACCACACAGTTGCACAATGATGGCTTAAGTTTTGCTTTTTTCTTTGTATGATAAAAACATGTAAGTAAATAGTTAAGCGAGTATGAAGAAAAATGCCCACAATGACTGTATTCTAGGGAAAGACGATCAGTACTGGTTCTCAAGAGAGTGAAATGACTGGGTGGTTAGCATGGCATTTCATAACCCAAATCAGGTGTTAACAGTTAACTTAGGTGTCTTATTTTGTGAAAACAAAATTACAAGTGCTATGCACATTAGCACCGAAGTGCATAATGCAATTGAGAGTTCAGTTTCACTTCAGCCAAGTTTTAAAAAAAACCCACAAACTTATCTATGAAACTCAGAAATCAATAGTAATTTGAACTGAACGTTTCCATTAAAAAACTATTTTCTTTCAAGTCAGCTAGATCAACAATTCCTGGATGTCCTAAAGGAAGACAAAATATGGTTTTCTCCTGTATCTGTGTATATTGCACAGTCAACACGATGCTTTCAAACGGATACACAAGTCCCTTGCTTGGCACCAAGCTCCATGCTTATCATGATGCAAGATTGCACTGAACAGAGCAGTCTGTAAAACAAGACACGTGAATGTTTTATGTAGCACATACCAGAGACCAGTTATAGAAACAAAGTGATAGGCATCGCAGTCAAGGAAAAAGCACCTAGGAAGTTACTGCAGTCAGATCACTTCCTTGCACCTCCCTTGCCATCTACCCTGGAGTCATTTAGTAGTCGGATATAATTTACAGATGTGGCTAGCCCCCAAGCTGGCAGGCTAAAGAAGGGTTGGGAGTCGGTGGGAAGCATTGTGGCCCCTCTCATTATTCTTCCCAACACCATTACACCCAGCCAGGCATCAAGGACACAAACATGAAACATTCACAACTCATTCATCCCCCACACCCAGAGAAGTCTGCAGAAGGTTTTACGAGAAAAGCAGCTGGACTGTCAAGGACAGTTTGCTTCTACAATAAACTCTGTTTTAAGGTTTGATCATAACCACTACGTATATGTTTTTATTTTCATTGTTCATTTCCCAAAAAAAGTGGGTTAGTTTAGGACCAGCTTTACTTGGGACTTTAAGAACACTACAAAAGGCAAGAACTAGCAATTTTGTCAAGGCTTAGATACAGAAGTTTATCCTATGCAGGAGGATAAAGCTGAAAAGCACTTAAATGAAGTCAAAACTTGTTGATTTGTGAAAATGAAAACTACTAAATAATATTTCTGTTATTTTATTTTGACAAAAGCTAGCAAGCTTGTTTTAAGAACAGTATTATCAGCTATAAACAAAGGCTACTGGCTTTCACATTAATGGATTACACTTGTCTTGTCACACAGCTGCCAAAAAAAAAAAAAAAAGTTCAGAAATACTTTTTCCACAATCAAAAGTACAATAAATGTACACAGAATAAGAATTCTTCAATGTTTCTCACCTGTAGGCACCTTTGTATTTTTATTTTCTTAAGCTCTCTTGGATCTCAGTGGTCACAAAAATTTCAGACTGTAAGTAAAAGAAGCTCTGTTAAATCTCAGTTCAGTGAATGTACAGACAACTAAAATTCAGCTTTCCTTACATTATCTTCGCTCTGTGCCTCAATCCTTGCTTGGAGAAAGCAGTTACTGCAATGCAATGCAGACAGAAGAGGTACAGTACACCATACCATAAGCAAAGTTATTACAGGTCACATCTACATTAAGAGTGCCTTACCAGTATAGCAACTTTACCCCTTCCACTTAAGAGGCAACTACACTAGCAAAGATATCACAGGATCACAGAAGGCTTGAGGTTGGCAGGGACCTCTGGAGGTCACCTGGTCTGGCCCCCCCTTGCTCAAGAAGTGTCACCTAGAGCCGGTTGCCCAGGACCATGTCCAGATGGCTTTTAAATATCTCCAAGGATGAAGACTCCACAGCCTCCCCTGGGAAGTTATACTCTGTGTTATACTCCGTATACGAGCCAGAGAAAGCCAAAGAGTTCAGGTTCCATTTTGATGCTCTAAAGGCTTTTCCTAGCAAAAATCTATTGGTAAAAAATCACACCTTTCCATCTTTCTGCACAACTACATCAGTCTTAGGGTACATAGGTTAGACAGAGGTCACACAGGTAGATAAAGCTGATAATAAACATCAGTCTGTCCTCTCACTTGTGATGCATCCTATCAAACACAATTAAGTCCGTCAGCATGATCCAATAGATACACTGTGCTTTCCAGACCATGTGTAGTTACATGCTAGCAGCTATGGATACACAGACACCAAGCCTGAGCTGCCCTAGCACTCACAAAGACCAGAATTGGAAGTCACTTACATCATCCAGTGCATCTGCTCAGTGCTGGCAACTATCACATTAATTTGGTCTACAACAGGTGGTAAGGGGTCTCCAGTAATTAATCTGTGATTATGCTCGACTACCCTGTGCCAGGATATTAGTGTCAGCATAGAGTGCCCCTATCCACCTCAGGTAGGATTATGTGGAACATCACTGCAATGAAAAAGTAGCATCTGGTTATTTTCCATTTGCAGGGGTAAGCAACTGTCTTTTTGGTGAAAGTTACCCAGATGGCTATTGCATAAAGCTATTTTTCTAGCATCTTCTGGTATATATATATTCAGTCTACCCTTATTTCGTGCAATATGGATTGTGCAGAGTCATAAGGGAGCATTAAGGTTTCGTAAAGATAATGATAATTTGAGCAGTAAAACTTGGAAGGAAATAAATCAGTAAACTAGGATGTTGTCTTAGAAATTAATAGGAATTAAACAGAATGATTAACAAAAGAGAGCACAATACTTTGCAGCATTTCTGAAAAAAAATATTCAGAAAGCTGCATTCTGCCTCTATGGAAACACACAGGAATGGCTAAATTAAGCTATTAAAAATATTTAAAATATGTGTTCTTAGTGAGAAGCTACATGGACCGTGACGTTGGTCTATGACAGATTGAGATTACTTGTCACAAAATAAAAGCATCAGTTTATCGCAAATGGAATATACTGGGCTGCAGTTCTAAGCATCAGCAGAAGAGGTAAAGACGACTGAGAGAAGGACTTTGAAGTGTATTATTACATCACAACAAGATTAGATATATGGCTTAGAGGACATTTTCATTCTCAATAGACCTATGGAGAAAACTAAGAGGAAAATGGGGCTTAAAGTTCCTATGCTTTCATTAAAGTCATTTTCTCTCATGCAAAGTTTTATTAAACAGTTTTCTTTCAAACTTTCTGACAGGTGAGCAAAGAAGTAAATGCACAGGCAACAGTTACTGGTAGAAAAATAAAGCACATTTTTAATGGTTGGTTGGAAGGGGTGTTGGGTATTCTGGTTTTGTTGTTTTGGGGGGTTTTTCTTCCTTTACTTAAATAAGTGGGGGAAAAAAAATCTTCAAAATCTCAAGTTTGTCATTATTACTCCTGAGCAAAACCATGCAATTTGTCATAGAAGAAATCAAATTCAAGTTGATTTAGCAATGAGTTAAAGAAAGAGTTTCTTTAAAGTTTTTAACCAAGACACCACTGTTCCTGAGGGAAAGGATAAGAGGCTGCAAGAGAAGTAGCTGGGAAGCATGCTTAGTACCTCCCCATCACTGGATCTCCAAACTTAGTGTCTGCTCTTAAAGAAAGCTCAAGAACTCTGGCTTCCTTCAGGTGCTGTACCATCCCACTGCACAAAAGAGAGACAGTGTCTGCACAGAGCAGTTACGAGGAGATAGACCAAGGGTGTTAACCGTGATGTAAGAAGTCAGGATACAGAACATATAGGTCTACACACACTGTCATTCCTGGTCAATATAAGAATAACTGTGTCTGTGGAAACAGAATTTCCCTACAGTTAACCTAGGACAAGGGCAAGTTTACCTGGCCACATCTAGAATCTGTGGCAGAATATAGCTATAAAGATTTTCTACAGACCCCAGTGATACAAATGCAAAAGCATTGATTACCTCCAGGCATCTTTAGCTCCAACTGCAAACACTGTGTTGCACATCTAAAATTCTGAAGGCCAGATTGAAACTTAATAACCCTACAGTAACAATAATGTTAGCATTGGACTGAGAGGAGTACAGAGAAACTGTCCAGATAGCCAGGGATCAGGTTAGAAAGGCCAAAGTCCTGTTAGAATTAAATCTGGCCAGGGACATTAAGGGCAATGAAAAAATCTTTTACAGGTACATCGGTGATAAGAGGAAGACTAGGGAAAATGTGGGCGCCCTCCAGAAGGAAATGGGAGACCTGGTTACCCAGGATCTGGAGAAGGCTGAGGTACTCAATGACTTTTTTGCATCAGTCTTCACCAGCAAGTGCTCCAGTCACACTGCCCAAGTCACGGAAGGCAAAGGCAGGGACTGGGAGAATGAAGAACCACCCACTATAGGAGAAAATCAGGTTTGAGACCATCTAAGGAACCTGAAGGTGCACAAGTCCACGGGATCTGATGAGATGCATCTGCAGATCCCAAGAGAACTGGCGGATGAAGTGGCTAAGCCAATATCCATCATATTTGAGAAGTCATGTCAGTCCAGTGAATTTCCCACTGACTGGAAAAAGGGAAACACAATTCCCATTTTTAAGAAGGAAAACAAAGAGGACCTGGGGAACTACAGGCCAGTCAGTCTCATCTCTGTGCCTGGCAAGATCATGGAGCAGACCCTCCTGGAAAATATGTTAGGGCACATGGAAAATAAGGAGGTGATTGGTGACAGCCAACACGGCTTCACTAAGGGCAAATCGTGCCTGACAAATCTGGTGGCCTTCCATGACAGGGTTACAGCGTTGGTGGATAAGGGAAGAGCAACTGATGTCACATACCTGGACTTCTGCAAAGTATTTGACACTGTCTCGCACAACATCCTTGTCTCTAAATTGGAGAGACATGGATTTGAGGGATGGACCATTAAGTGGGTAAGGAATTGGCTGGATGGCAGCACTCAAAGAGTTGCAGTCAACGGCTCAACGTCCAAGTGGAGAGAAGTAACGAGTGGCGTTCCTTAGGGGTTGGTATTGGGACCAGCACTGTTTAACATCTTTGTCAGTTACATGGACAGTGGGATTGAGTGCACCCTCAGCAAGTTCACCAGTGACACCAAGCTGTGTGGTGAGGTCGACACGCTGGAGGGAAGGGAGGTCATCCAGAGGGACCTGGACAGGCGGGCCCATGCAAACCTCATGAACGTCAACAAGGCCAAGTGCAAGGTCCTGCACATGGGTCAAGGCAATCCCAAACACAAATACAGACTGGGCGATGGGTGGATTGAGAGCAGCCCTGCGGAGAAGGACTTGGGGGTAGTAGCAGATGGAAAACTGACTGTGAGCTGACAACGTGCACTTGCAGCCCAGAAAGCCAATCGTATCCTGGGCTGCATCAAGAGAAGTGTGGCCAGCAGGTCAAGGGAGGGGATTTACCCCCTCTACTCCACTCTTGTGAGAACCCACCTGCAGTACTGTGCCCAGCTCTGGGGCACCCAACACAGGAAGGACATGGACCTGCTCGAGCAGGTCCAAAGGAGGGCCATGAAGATGATCGGGGGCTGGAGCACCTCCCAGTGCTGAGAGAGATGGGGTTGTTCAGCCTGGAGAAGAGAAGGCTCTGGGGAGACCTTATAGCGGCCTTCCAGTACTTAAAGGGGGCCTACAGGAAAGATGGGGAGGGACTCTTTATCAGGGAGTGTAGTGATAGGACGAGGGGTAAGAGATTTAAACTGAATAAGGATGGGTTTAGATTAGATATAAGGAGTAAATTCTCTCCTGTGGGGGTGGTGAGACACTAAAACAGGTTGCCCTGAGAAGTTGTGGATGCCCCCTCCCTGGAAGTATTCAAGGCCAGGTTGGACAGGGCTTTGAGCAACCTGACCTAGTGGAAGGTGTCCCTGCCCATGGCAGGGGGGTTGGAACTAGATGATCTTTAAAGGTCCCTTCCAACCCAAATCATTCTATGATTTTTCACTTACTGATTTATGAGGCAAAGATGACCTATTCGGCCCTCTGGAAAAAAACAGAAACTTCATAGGAAGAAGGGGATTTTCTCTTTTTAAAAGGCAAAGGCTTCATCTAAATAAATAACAGGATGAGGAAAATATATGAGATGTGATGCTCCATTAGCAAACATCACATCTGTTACTCATATTTTAATATCTTCATTGTCACCCTGAAGCATACCATGTGCAATTAAGAGGAAATTGCTATGCAATTTTTTAAGTAAATTATTGTCAACAGACATACAGCATTAGGCCAAATGCAAATCACTAAATCAATTCAGCACCAGTTTAAAAAGTTTTTATTAATCCTCAATTCATTGCTATGCTATTATAATATGTTATCAAACGCACCCACCACTTTAAGACTCCCTCATTTCATTTGTAATTACAGTAAATACTCATTTCAAGGGTGGCCTGGAGACAGCTCCAAATTGTGCAACTGTGGTCCCTGGAGGCAGAGCTTCATGACAGTATTCTGTTCCCATGACTGCCCTTCAGACAGACCCAGGGGAGATATAAAAATTCAATATATTAATTTACTGGTTAAAATGCATACCTGCTTGGATTTTGCTCAATTAAGCAGAGAAATTTGTTACAGCACACTTTTTTTTCCACAGAAACTTTAATCAATTTTATCTTTAAATGCTGTTGCAGAAACTGTTCCAAAGCAGCTCTCAAGACAGTCTGAGAAGTGAATGACAGTCTCAGAGTACAACTAAGAGCACTGGCCACCATTACCTTTCTTCTTGGTTCTTCAACAAAATCAACTCATACAGATAACAGAGGCCACAGCCAATTCAGCAGAGTAAAAGCTGAGATCTTCTAAATAGAAGGAGTGACTACACCTCTGTTCTGACATCTGCTCCTGCTGCTATAGGGAGGCAAACACAACATTCCTCCTTTAACCCACTCTCCCTTTTACATCACCCCTTCTGCTAGGGGGGTATCTCCAGCCTCTCCCTCTAAAACCTGTTATGTGCCCCATTCCCGAAAGGTGCAGACACTCAAAGCTTCTTCACACTCTTCTTGCCAGGTTAAGGGGAAGCATAGCAGAAAGTCCTCATTTACAAACTTATAAACATCTCCAGGCCAGCCTCCCTGCAGCTCCTGATGGGACAGCAGCTATAAAAAACATTTTGTCCATGAAGCTCCCCCTACCATAACAGAGTTGATACACTGCAGATTTGATCACTGGTTTTCATGCATTTCAATAAAGACTAAAAATAAGCTGAATTTTAATTTTCAGGCAGATAAGTTAAACAATCCTGTGAAACATATCCAGAAGATTAGCTTGTGTAAACACACAGTGTATATTTCCTGGCTAGTTATTTAGGATGATGTTGGTCTAACTATGGGCTACAGCATGGTTTCATTTAAAGACACTACCAACATTTGTCAGGGAATTCAGTTACAGCTTGAACCCAGTTCCATCAGAAGATTTTGCAGAGCACAAATGCCACACATGCACACACCAAACCAGTATATTAAAAAATGGACCTAAAGCCAGACAGCTCAAAGGTCAGCATGGGCCACAGATTAATTCATCCACAAGTGGTACCTCATTACATGAAAACACCATCAGTACAACTTGCAATTTTATTGCCATCAGAATATAATTATAATTTCTCCCGAACATTTTTACCTAGCTGTATGCGCTCTATTAGAAGCAACCAAGGCTACATCTGCACAAGCTGATTAAATAGAATCAATAAATATTCCCAGGCACTGGAAATTTCATTATCCATAATGTTTGTTAGAATGACCCCCAGCACAGCTTCTATCAGAGCTAGCTATCATTCATCAAAACACCTCCTACGCATGCTCCAGGAGCCAGCCAGTACCCAGGAAGTATTGCATGTATACAGTCCCCTTTCTGAAGGCTAGAAAGCTTAACGGTATCAGTGCAGGTTGTCTTGTGCCAGTTGGCTTCAGTGTGAGAGAGTGGTCCTGGGCACACTAATGTACAAGTAAAGATGCGTCCTCGAAGATTTATATTTTGTACAAAATCATCATTAGAAAGGAAGTGGAAGCCTATGCTTTTCCTAAAGGTAGGCAAAGAAGAAAATCTCAAAGTGGTTGACCCTTCAGCCCATAGCAAAGAATTGTTTCCTCTACATCTTCCATGCTATAACCAAATAACAGATGGGATTGCTATTTGTTTGTCATTAGACTAAAACACATCTTCCAACCCAAAATGCCATCACATATATGAAATGCCAGGAATTACTAAAACAGAGTTCCAGTAACTGTATATACCAAGGAGCAATCTACATGGAATTTTAAACTAAACAGTTTATTTCGCGACTTTGATAAGATGTACTAAAGCGCCATTGCAGCACTGTAACTTGTCTTCCCTCTTGCAGTCATCCGTGACATAAGAAAATGACTAGACTCTTTCTGTCAAGTCTTTGAGAAAGGAGGTTGGACAACAATCAAATTAACTTTTTTGAAGTCCGTCCATTTGCACACTCCAAAGATTGAAAGCATTTCAACCAGGAACAAAATTTCTTCTGTTCTTTCTTCATGTTTGCTGGATTCAGAATGAAGTACAGAGAGAACAAAAAGTATGTATATGCATGTTAATATGTTAATATGTTAATGAAACTAAGGCCAGGTCTTGTGCATGTATGTGTACACTCAGAACAGCTGACATGAGTTTCTGTAATGCATCTACAGATCAAACTTGGTTGTATTTCAAGTTCATATGATACAGTACACACAGATAAAATAATCTAATTAGATTTTTTGGAAATTTGCTCTCGTTAAAGTACCTCAATAAAGTAGCCAAATCTCCAGAAGTGCTTAATAGTAAGTGGATTACATTTTTTGCAGACACTGTTGGATGCTGAGAACTTTCAGACAAGGCAAAGCAGAGTCATAGCGTGATCACTTTCGCCATCTGGTGCAACAGCAATTGGCTCAAGAGTGAATAATAATTATAGCAACAGAAGTCAAAACTATAACTGGTATAAACACAGGCTAAGATGGCAACACTGTTGCTATCTGGCACAGGACTCAATCATCTCAGCATCCAGCTCAGGCTGCAGAAAGCTGCTGATCCCTGTGGATCCACTTGGAATCGTCATTTCACACAGAAATAGACCTCCTCTACCACCAGCCCTTCCACAGGCTGTTCCGCAGTCTAAGGGTTCAACTGTAACTCATCTGTAACTATAGCCACATACCCTTGAAATGAGAAGGGCAGCAAGCCACTGAAAATTAATGAGCCAACAAGAAATATCCATAGGCTATTTTTTTGGATAAAACTTCCCCAATAATAAGGACACAATGTCCATAACTGTACTATATACATTTTGGGGTGTTCCACTTCATTCTATTTCTAGTCTAGTCTCCTGAAGTGAATGTCCATCAGTAGACAGAGAGCATCTTTTAGTTTAGTTTCATCAGAAAGGAATCCAATGTCTGTAATCCAAGGTTTCTTCAAAATGCAAGCTAAAACAGTAATAATCAAGAGATTTACTTCAGCTAAGCAGCCTAGAACTATAACGGTAATGTAGACACAAGCCCTCCAAGAAAGTGTCCGTGAAAAATGGCTCCTCCCAAAGCCCACAGCCATAACTCAAATCTTTGCTCAGGTCAGATTGGGACACACCAGACTCTCTCACCTCACATCCTATTTTACTGTGTTTAAAAATACACACCCTTCCCCTTAACCCATACCACCTGCATACTAGGATACTCCTCAGACTGTGAGCATATGGGTTGCTCCCTGTTACAGCCAGTGGATGTACAAAACAACCCCAGAAGGAGAAAGGAAAGCAATCCCATCTGCCCAGCTCCCACACTGGCCCACAGAACAAGCAAGCAGCAAGGTCAGACAGGCTGGCATGACTTTCACATTCCCTTCTACCTAATGTAGGGCTGGAGGAGTGACAGTGCAGGGTGCTCCTGCCAGCTATCCCACTAGTGTGATCCTCACCACCACCTCACACCGAGGTGACATCTACAGCTGACCAACCAAAATGTTTTCAGTGAAATACAAAGGAGAATCCTCTCATGGTAACTGCAGACTGAACAGTTTTGGGAACTTTCAGCAGAACAGTTCAGTCACTGCCTGGACCAAGGTTATGGAAAGTACAGGGTCTTCCTCATGCTATACCATTGTGAAGACTATTCTCTGAGACACTCCGCTACCTTTGGTGACAGGGGAAAGACGGTGCACCAAGTGTCTTCCTATTGGTGCTCTGAATTCCACCTAAATTTGCTATACGGTCAACCAAGGCGGCTGAGCTAAGCGAATTGCTTACTGCTGCCAGAATAGACAGATGTGCTCCCCCTTCACCCTTGCTTTGTCCACTCCATAGAGCTCACTGTGATGCTTCGCAAGCCAGTTCATCCCTCTGAGCAACAGAAAACTGTTCTCATTTTTGGGTGAGTTGGGTCACCGACCAAGCAAGTCTGTTCAGTAGAGGACAACCCAGCACACAGCCAGAACTAGGACTGCTCTTGCAGTGCCAGCAAGCACACAGATAATCCTGGGGACAACTTGAGTCAGGCTGGAGAAGGAAAAGCTAAATCTATTTCCTCATAATTACTAGACACCACCTAGAGCTGAACATCTACAACACCACCCAATTTCAGTATGTTTGTGTAAAGGCAAATATCGACTGACGCAGTATTTTTACAATTCCGCCATTTCAGTCTCCCTCTGTTCTGGAGCACAGGCCTGAGATGATCATCTTCTGCATTAGTCAAAGTGTTACAGAGTTAAACCTCAGCACCTGTAATTGAATGTTGACTGAGAGTTATTAAACAGATATTATCATACAGTTCTCTAGTAAACACACAGAAAAATTACTACCATTTACAGTGCTTTCTGTTTGGAGTATTATGAATAACTTTTAAATGGAAATGAGAAAAGAGAAAACCTATTGACATTCTTCACAGAGACTTTCCACCATTTGTTAGTCACATATGTTGACATCCTGCATTGACTAAATGTGTTAGGGATGGGAGCACAAGTGTTACTTATGTCCTTTATGTACTGCTGTTACGGTGCACTATTAATAGGAAGCATGTCACCTCCGCTCTGTAGTGATTAAGGAGACAAAAAAAAAAAAAAGCAATGTCAGGCTCAGGCCAAGCCTTTCAGTCACATAAGTAACTTGTCTAGCAATCTCCACAGTCCTGGCCACGTTCCAGTCCTCGCACTATGAGCAGATAACTCATCATCTGCTGGTGAAAACAAAAATGTCCAGAGTGATCTTGAGTGGTATCTATCATGTTGACTTTTTTCCCCTGTCAGTACAACACGTTCACTCCACAGGGTGGAATTAAGTCTTTCCCAGCCAAACTCTGCTCCTTTGGAAAAGCTGTCATCCACCAGGTGTATGGCCCAGCTCTTGGAACAAATACAGCCTCTCCAAATTGACTGAGATCTTTTGCTCACACAGATCAGTGCTTCCAACCCTCAGAGCCCCAGCTGGTTCACCTATCAAAAAGTGAAAGGGTGTGAGCTTACTTCAGAATAAGAAGTATAACCATTAAATGCCACATTTTATTTCTGAAAGTTTCCAGATCCTGTTAGCTGAATTATCCTGGATCATAAACACAGTATGTTTGGAGAACAGCAGCATATTGTGTTTCAGATAAGGTCTATGCTTTCTCCACTTACATCTCTCTTTAGGCCAAAGTCAAATGCTATGAGACAAAGACATGTATTATAAAATCACACCTTTCAACACCAACTGTTGGCCAGCCTGCTTACATGTGGACATTGCAGAGCACACTCCCTCAGATGATAACAGGTGAAAGTGAGACCATAGGTCCAGCTGCACCGGGGTTGAAACAAAGAGGACTCAGAGTGGGAGGCAAAGACACTCCTGCACTAGCAGTGATCCTCTCAAGACACCCAAGGAGAGAAAGAAGCTGCTTGGTGAGATATGAAGGAAAGAAGAGGGGTAGGAGGATATTTAGAGGGAGGGAAATGGTTCAGTTGAAGCGAGATCTCCTGAAAAAAAGGCATGAGCAGGGAACTGCTTACACCTGCAAGATGGGATTCATTTGACCTGAAATTCAGATTCTTTTGGTTGGTTGAAGAGGCCATCACAGCCACATAAAGCTCAGAAGGGAAAACACAAGGCAGGGGGAGGAATAATAATAATAATCAGGATCATCTGGTCTGCTAGGCCTGAGATAAAAGGAAGGGGAGAAGGAGGACAAAACAAACTTTGACAAGAAACCAGCAATGGAACAGAAAAGAAATTGAAAGACTGGCCTGTGAAAAAACAACTGACACAGCATTACTGAAGAAAAAAAAAAAAAATCAGATTATCCAGGGTAATGAGTTTGGGATTAGCTGGAGCAGAAGAGAGGGAAGGACTGTGAGGAGACAGCACAGTAAGGCTTCAGGAAGACAGGTCAGGACTGAACAGCAGAAAGAGCAGATACGGCACAGAAAGCCTGCAAAGACTGGCTAGGTGAGCAAAACCAAGGCGCTGGTGGAGGGACAAGCAAGACAGACAATCTGAAGAAGCGGAAGAGATAGAATATACATACAGGCCTATATTGGCAACAACAAAAAAAAAAATAATCTGTGATCCAGATAGCAAAACCCATATAGATGCTGCACTGGAAACCAACATTTTGGCCTTTCAGTATATAAAGGGGGGTTATAATAAAGACAGAGAGAGACTTTTTACCAAGGCCTGTAGTGACAGGATAAGGGGCAATAGTTTTAGACTGAAAAGTTTAGATTGGACATAAGGAAGAAATTTTTTGAGGGTGGTGAGGCACTGGAACAGGTTGCCCAGAGAAGTTATAGATGCTCCGTCCCTGGAAGTGTTCAAGGCCAGGCTGGACGGGGCTTTGAGCAACCTGATCTAGTGGAAGGTGTCCCTGCCCATGGCCAGGGGGGTTGGAACTAGAGGATCTTTAAGGTCCCTTCCAACCCAAACCAGTCTATGACATTCTGATGATTTCCAGCCTCCACTCTGCCTCCCCCTAGCAAACAGCCCTGAAATTCACTGGCCATGTTCTGGTCTATCCCAAAGCTGGTTCACAGAGCAGTAAATCGGTTCCCTGTAATACCCTCCAATAACTCCTGTAAAGGTGGCCTGCACTATAGATCTAATCACTGATATTGACCCATATCACACTCTTTTCACACAAACACACATGATGCCTTTCTTCTAGTGCATACGGCAGGCCTGCTGAATTTAAAAAAAAAAAAAATGTAATAAAAGTAAGATTTATACACTTTTTGCAGAGACACACAGAGAAGTGAGGAAAAAGAACAGTTTCACAAGTATAAGAGTCACCTGTAACATGTGAAAACCACCATCTTGTAAACTCCTTTGATCCTAAATCTTGCAGTAAGCCATAATATATTATTTAGTTCAATCACATGACTAGAAAACATCAGGGTTTCAAAACCAAGATAAGACAGGGCTGTTAATAGGCAAACAGAGTCAGAAAAAAACGTTGAAAACAATGTAGTCAAGAGGTTTTTGTGGCTTTTTTTAACCTTATCTAGATTAAGGTGATTTAAAAAAAAAAAAAAAAAAAAAAACACACAGTCAGGACAACAAAAAAAAAAAATTACCTGGCACCAGGAAAACATTCCTCTGGCACAGAATATGTATTCATGATCATTCTGCAGATATTCAAAAACTCTACTTAAAACATTCTCTAAAGTTATATGTGATTTTCCATTCCAATAAATTAGCCTCCTGTCTGTGTTCTTTAAAACAATCTTTAATTATCTACTCTTTCTTTTCAGTTTCCTTTGTTTTCATTTAGTAGTCACATAATCATCAACTACATACATTTTGTATGATCATATCACGTGCATTTTGTGTCATATCTGTATTGTACTTTACTCTTTGCACTGCTTAAAATTTTGTACAAAATACAAATAACATTTTTTTTAAAAAATTATCTAAGAAAATTTGTAAATTTTGAATATTCTTGTAAAACTTGAGACTAGAGGCTGCACAAATGTAAGCTACATGTCTTGAGCAGAAATTCAGATTGATTTTTTGATCAAAATCAGACACTGACTTAGTAATTTGGAAAGTAAATACAAATTTGAAATGTCATAGACAGTAAGTAAATACAAATTTGAAAATGTCATAATCCAGGTCTGCGACAGCAAGGCCCGTTCCAACCCAGCATCAAACCTGGCAAACCGTATGCCAGAGGTACATGTGAGGACAAGCCCTCGGCAAACAGATGGAAAGGAGCACCCCTCCTGTAACTGACATTTTCTGATGAAGTTTTCCAAATCAGGCTGAGGCACTAGCCCTGCAACTGTTGAAAACAGTAGATGAAGAATGCTAAGATGTGTCAATCATATATTAAAATATCAGGTGAGGAATATTTGTCAATGAGGTCCTCTGAATTGGGAAAGAGCACATATTTCCACCTTCCGGGTGGCAGGCAAAATGCACTCTCCCACTGCTTCCTCTCTTACCCACCCATAAAATGCATTCCATAATCTCCAACAAAAGAGACATACCAAGTGCTACAGGTCTGCAACAGATGGCAACACTCATTACACTTAAGTGCCAAAAAAAAAAAATATTCATCAAATTCCGAAAGATAAGATTAATAACTCTTTCACCCACAAGAACTTTTAAAGAAGTTTGAATCCAAAAATGTAAAACTTGAGTTATAAAGCAGCAGCAAAATCAGGACCACTGAAAACTTGGTCTTGGTACTGCTACACACACAGAGGTTTGAAAAAATTAGTTACAAAGATGAATGAAAGGAAAACAATACTGCAGGAAAAGGTAATCTTCAGTTTCCTTGCCCTCTCATCCAATACCAATTAAAGCTGAAGAATCAAAATCCATAGCCCATCTTCTTCCTTGATGTGAAGAGCAGGAGGAAGTTATACATATAATTATCATAGTCAACATCAAAACTTCCAACCAAGCAGAACAAACTGCTAAATCTGAAACTCCGCCAGGTTCTTATGCACACAGTTATGAACCAAAGATAAGCAAGACGCTGATCCTGCATACACATCAGCTCTATTCGTCCTCCCACAACAACAAAAGAGAAATTAAAAAGTTAAAACAAATATGAAAATCTAAAATAACATAAAATATGGAGGCTCAAGTAATTGAGCTGGTAAATTTAGGTAACCAATTAAAACAATGACTAGATACCAACCTCTCATCTCAGGTAAGGATTTCTTTAAAATAAATAACAATAACAATAATACACATTTCAAAACCCAAGGTTAAAGGTGCTAAGGTTGTAGCCACCCACCCCCCAAAAACCAAAAAATTCTAGATAATGAAATTCATGGTCAGCACCACCTTTGATAGACAACAGACTCTTACGGAATCAAAAGACACAGTGCAGGCACTGTGATCACACCTGAGAACCTATCAACATGCTGGAGCAGTCATCTGACAGTGCCACCCAGGGCAGGAGAGGAGGCTGTAAATCACAGCCTTGCACATCTAGAAAAAAAAACCTGTTACCAGGTTTTGGAGCAAGTGTTAAAAAACTACATTTTAATGGCTGACCAGGTCAAGCCCTTTAAGCAAATTTCTACATATACTGAATAAAGGTCTGGCGCTAAAAAGGAGCAGGTCACACTTTAATCTTGCAACTGGGATCAGATTTCTTTGCTACAGAGAACATTGCCCATGAATCTATGGTTTTCAGCCCCAGCTAACAGACGTGTAGAAATTACCAGAGCTATCTAGAGGTATCTTTAGGGGAAAAAAAAAAGCTTCTCTCCTCTATAGTTGTGAATGTATTCTAGCTTTTCTAAATGACAAAGCAGCAGCCAAGGTTTCCGATTATCCAGGGAACACAGAATCTGCTTGACAGCAAGCAGGTCTGATTAATGCCTGCACCCTCGTGACTTCACCACCCCTTCTTTCAAAAGGATCGACCTTTAATTTCTGATAAAGATCACTTTCAAGCTTCTGAAACTAGCAGAGAGATAGTGTTGCTGATAAAAACGAATTATGTTTGTATTCTCAAGAATATCATGACTCCCTTAGAGGAGGGTGGAAAAAACGTACATAAAACGTCACTTTAGCTTCTTTTGCTATTCCATTTTGAAGGGTCAAAGGAATTTGGTGGCCTGCCACCAATTAAGTTTCTGCAACAAGTAGTCCTTTGCGATAAACATGCGAACAGTGCAGTCAATCGACGGACCCAAAATTTTCTTGCGTGGCAAGAAAACATGTTTGAATGATGACCCTTGCAGAGCTCAGGCTGACCACAAGTACTTCAAATTCCTGCTTCCACTTCTTGTTACTCAGTCACTACTGGTCTGTCACCTGATGCTTGGACTTGGTTGCGTTACGTGCTTGGGCTCATCAGTCAATGCTGGAAGCTGCTTGAGTTTCACTCACCAGCCTGTGGCTGCTGCTCTGTCCTTTTCCAACACCTCCCATGTTCAGCCCTGCTTCTGTTCCACACTTCTCTATAGTTGGAGAGGCTAGGGAGGAAGAGGTCACCTACAGGTAGGTTCTCACTTTGATAACACTGAGGGTTATAGAAGAGAGAACAGTGGAGTTGAAGTTTCCAGCCAACGTGTTGGTTTTGGCTGGGATAGTTAATTTTCTTCATAGTAGTTAGTATGTGGCTATGATTTGGATTTGTGCTGAAAACAATGTTGATAACACAGGGATGTTTTAGTTACTGCTGAGCAGTGCTTACACAGCATCAAGGACTTTTCTGCTTCTCACCCCACCCCATCAGCGAGTAGGCTGGGGGTGCACAAGAAGTTGGGAGGGGACACAGCCAGGACAGCTGACCCCAACTGACCAAAGGGATATCCCAGACCATATGATGTCATGCTCAGCATATAGAGCTGGGGGAAGAAGGAAGGGGGGACATTCAGAGTGATGGCGTTTGTCTTCCCAAGTCACCGTTACGCATGATGGAGCCCTGCTGTCCTGGAGATGGCTGAGCACCTGCCTGCCCATAGGAACTGGTGAATGAATTCCTTGTTTTGCTTTGCTTGCACGTGCAGCTTTTGCTTTACCGATTAAACTGCCTTTATCTCAACCCAGGAGTTGTCTCATGTCTTACCCTTCAGATTCTCCCCCTTCCCATCTGGGGGGCGTGAGCAAGCAGCTGTGTGGTGCTTACTGCTGGCTGGGGTTAAACCACGACACAAAGCTTGGGGGCAGCACTATCCCTTCACCCAGCTATGATTAGCAAGTCACTCATGCTAACTTCCCACAGGCACCTCCATTGTCTTCTGGGTGCCTAGTTTGCAAGTGGGATGTGAATTAAACTATCACGATGCAGATCTAAAACCTCTGGGTTAGATTTTCCAGTTTTAAAGTTAGCTACAAATTTCCTAACTTACAAATTCTTGACTTTGGTTTTCTTCCATACCCCACATTTTTGAATTGCTGCAGTAACAAAATCAGCAATTGAACACAAAAAAACATTAAATGCTGTTCCATTTCAACAAATGAGTTTGGACATGTAGGTAGAGGAGAAAAAGTGAACAGCCTATAAGTTTGTCACCAAGAATCTCAATTCATTGCTTGCCAAAGAAACAAAAAGACATACATGACAAGGAGCATAGCTATGTCATCTTTTGCAGAATGGCTCATACCTCATGATCTCCAAGCTGTCCAACAAACCCATAAGAAAAAATGAGACTTGTAGACACAGCAGAGTTGTGTTAACTTAAGTCTGGCACTGCACTGAACTGAAAAGTTGCATTGCTTTCAGATGGGAGCTGGCTCCCATCCAGCCAGCTTGAACCACAAACAGAACAAGCTTACTTCTGCCTTTAAGTGTTGTGTGGGCACATTCAGAACATGATAACAAGATGCATGACAGGACACCAAGGAAGAAGCAGTACCTCTGTGCTTCCAATCATACAGAGATTTTGGGGGTTTTTTTTGTTGTTTTGTGGGTTTTCTTTAAAAATACCAGAATGCATTCAATGCAGCTGGACCAAACAACATGGAAACAGGGTAGTTCTGGGAGCACCCTTAAATTGCCATCATCTTCAATGTTACAGTAGCGTGAGTGAACAAATCAGATACTTTCCTGCACAGTCATCTTTCTCTACTTTTCTGTGCAGTTCAGATGAATTTGTAAGAAGGCTGAATTACATTAATACAATTAGCTCCAACTGTCTAGAGTAGAAGTCAGAGCAGAACACTACAGAGATGTAGTACAGAGATTGCCACTCTATCTCTGTATTCAGTATCCCTTCTTTCTTGGTCAAAAGAAGCCGTTGGTGGATAATCCATGAGACATCCTCTTGTTCAAAGAGCTAAATATACTCTCTCTCAGATAAATCCAGCAAACAAAGGACTGCAAAATAAACCAATTCACCCATAAGTCACTTGCATAAGGATTGCAAAGTACAAACCCAGAGTAATTATTCAAGGAGAGGTGACTCCCAAAAAGATCAGGAAACATTGCAAATGTTTGAACAAGTTACACTATCTCAGGTAAATTGTGTTGTATTTAAATAATAAATAAATAAATCAACACAGACGACAGTGCTGGGTTTAAAATATTCTAAGCTTACATCTACATAGTATCAAAACAACCTGAAACATATTCCATGGCTGAGGGATCAGCAATTTAGAGGTAAGCAACAGAGCCCCAAATTTCAGAACTAACAGCATGGAACAGGAGATCAATGTCAACTAGTAAAGAAATTATTAGCATAAGTGATACAGCTATAGCAACGTAGTGCTAACTGCTAAAACTGCAGTATTATAATAAAGAACGCAGATGGTGTTTGATAACAAAATAACTGAAAGCATCATACATGCCTTGTTGAAAAAAAAAGCCTACATTATCTTACACTTTGTTTAGTAACAAATTATGTTCTGTACTTTGCAAACAAAGAACTTATAATCAAAATATAAGTTAGTAAGTGCAAAAACCAATACTAAGACTGCATTTGTTAAAAAGCAGCCTTCATCTCACAGATTTCACGTCTGTTCCCTGAAGCTGGGAAGTATTTCCATACATGATAAAAGAGATGGCAGCCAAGGCTTGAAGCTGAGCAACACCCTTTCACTAGCCCACTCAGAAATAAAGAACAGCAAGCTTCAAACCTTTAATAAAAAGAAAGGTTTCTTTTGGCATCTTCCCTTGTATACAGCTGAATATGAAGAGCAGACAACAACCCATTGGTCAGGGCAGAAGAGAGAAAGGTTTTGAACTCACTGCTTTATCTGATTTATTCCGAAGTCTTGAAACCAAGAAATAATTATTGTATATTCTTAGAAAAAAACTGAAAAAAATGCTTGAGCATATTGTTTTTATTCTGAAAGCCTATCTTCCACAATCCCAAGTATCCCAAGGCTGAAAATCTGTTTTCTATAAGGATATTATTCAAGCTGTAATTATGCTTGCAAGCATGAAAAAGGTCAGCGGACTTTTCATCTCTACCTTAAAATATGGGAAAGTAGTCAGCTTTGATGCTAGTTTCTCCTATTCGCTTCTTTTACCAGTATCATTCCCAGCTTCTAATGCAAACCAGATGATAACAGCACAATTCTGAATAGCACAAAATAGCTAGGTGTGTCATCTCTACCACCTGTTCTTTACCAAAGAAGAAAATATTAATCTCACTCTAATTTTTCCACTTCTACACTGCAGCTGATCCTGTTCTGCAGCTCACACACAATTTATGTAACTGAAAATCAAAAATCCTTAAAGCATTGCCAAGAAGAGTCACTTCTTTTGTGCCAGGAAACTCACACTGACATCTCCATGTATAAGCCTGAAAGCCAGGACTCAAGCTCCCAATGGAAAAGGGCTCCTATCACCAGTCCCTTTGCTATACAACAGCCAGCTGATGGTGATTGCAACACCGACCTGATCTGCACAAGACCTTGCATCACAAATGTAGATCATGCTGCATTGCTGGCTCATGCTGCAGGCTACCCTAGACATGCATGCACACTGTGAGAAGGACGTCCTCACACTTAACATGTACCACCAAAGAAAAAAAGAAACCGGACACTGTTAATTATTTAATAGCTTCCAGCCAAGACTTTTGTGTCAGTAAGGGTGAAGTGAACATTGGAGACATCCCTAGTGCTGTTTTATACTAATACACCTAGGAAAGTTGTACTTTTATACGTGACATAGCTTCACAAATAATTGACCTACAGCAAAATAAGTCTGCCCAATTTATGAAATCATTTATCCCACTGTAGTTTTGATTAGAAGTTACTTTTTCCTTTAGTAGACAGAAATATCAATTTTTTTACATATAATCGTGTTACCTTTGTAAGACATGTGAACTCAGAACATCCAAAACTCCTTCCAAAATTCCTTGATTTATTGATCAACCATATATTTTGCTTTAAGTACAAATATTAGTATTTAATACTCAGCATTAAAAATTCACATCTGAAGATGAAAAGCATAAAATAATCATGTAATAATTTAGGAACACCTACACTCTTCAGAACTATATCGTAAACATAATGCACACAATAACCCCAATGCAGTCTGTGAAAATAATTGCATATGCAAGTATTTCAGAATAAGACAAAAAGTACTCAGAACAAATATAATGGTAATGGATAAGTATACAAGAATAAAAACTTTCATTTCCAAATAGATGCAAAATTGACCTTACTGTCTTTATCTCACATAGTTGTTCTTATTTTACTACAAGGCAACTCTTAGTAACTTGTTATTCTTCAAAATCACTAACTCGTACATTAATCCTCAATTAGTCCTTCAAGAGGACTATTTCTAGAACAAAATGTTCCTCCCAGCACTTTGCTTTATCATAAACTGGCTCATGTACCAACACAAAACTACTGTTTTAAAAGTATCACTATAATGTAGAATTCTGCAGAGATACATAAAAGCTGTTGAAGTCAGGCCACTTTCATGCCATGGACCATGGTGCAAGTCTGCAAACAGCTTTTGCTGCCACACTTGAGCCTGAAAATAAGTAGAGGGTTGGGACCACTATAAAAACATGTTGCCACAGAATACAGCACCTCAGTCTACAGGTAGTTAGGACTGTTTAGCTTAGTTAGTTAACATACGAGTTTGGGGGGATTTTTTTTAAAATATCCAGCCTTGGTTTTGTTCACACATGCTATTTTTCCCCATGCTCTCCAGGAGCCCAGTTCTCAGCTAGAAAATTCTCTACAAAAATAGGAGAATAAAGCGTTATTATTAACACTTGATGTCAGCAAAGGTAAATGTAGAAGAAACTTAGGCAAGAGCACAACATAGGATCATGCTTTTTGATTACCAACTTAGAAGAGGGAAAAAAAAAAACCCAAACCAACTTTGCCACAAGCACAAGAGAGGTGGGACTCCATAATTCAGAAGAGAAGCCAAAGGAAGCTGACACTTTAGAGGATTAGATTACAGCCTCAATTCAAAACTATTAGAGCAATAAAGATACCTAGGAAGAGAAATGTACTTTTTTTTTTTATTACCTCTTTTAAAGGCTGCTTAGCTTTGTTTAGCTTCAGTTATCATGATCTCTAAAGACACAAGCTCCAAAACAGAGCACCTACAAGACCGAATCTGTAGATCCAAGTAGAGCATATTTCACTTACTGCGGTATCCCATTTCTGTGACGATCCTGATGGTTTCCAGCAGCTGAGCCACAAGGTCTCACTCCTACAGAGCTGCTGCAGGAGGCACAGCTGGAGCACGCCAGGCAGCGCACAGGATGCACTGAGGCTGGCACAGGGAGACCTACCCACTCCCTGAGAGCACGGCTGCTCAGAAGCTGCGATGAAAAATTTCACTAGAAAAGCTCAGAGCTGACATAAAACAGCAACTGTATGTGCTCAAGTGAGGAGTGAATACAGTATGCAAAGCTGCCTATCTACCTACCAGTGTTTTGTGCGGATCTAGCCTCAGTTTGTTATGATTAGTAGGTACCACCATTTGCTGATTGCCTACAGAAAACACTAGTGGTTGGAGCTCAGCGTTGTATCACTAAATCCATCAGCAGAACTGGGCGCCAGTATTGACAGTTACAGCAGAGAAGAGAGAGAACAGATAAGTAACCAAGTTTTAGTCACCAATAACAAAAGAAAGAAGAAATGAAACTATGAATCTTAGCAATAAATTTGCAACAAACTGCATCTGAATAATTTGACACTACCTACAAGCACTAGGGAAGGCAAGGGAAAAAAATGAAAAAAAAAAGAAATCACACAGGACAAATAAGATTTCTTAATTTCCTTTGTTTTATAAGGAAAAGCATTCTAAAACTTAAATATGATTTATGCTCTGTCCTCGTGATGATCTACTGGATGCTCATGCTAAAGAGAGGTTTAATCTACAGCCACGTTCTTTTAATAGCACCTGCAGTTTATGTTCCAGGACAAGTGCCAGTAGCTAATGATCCTCCTGTTATCGATTCTCCTTAGATGGGACGAAAACTCATTTTCTTGGTCTTGACACACAAAGACCCTGTCTTGCTTATTACAAATATATAAATATACAAACTGTTTGGGTAGTGGAAGGCATTTAACAGGATCAGGACATTCAGTATGGACAAACGTATGGTCAAACATGAAGTCCACTTTTGGCACAGGGATTTTGCAAGCAACCCTTACCACCTTACTACTACTGTAGCTGCTCAAAATCCTCTGGCTACAGGAATTATGCAGTGAAGGATTTGTACATGAGACACTTCTGCCTTAGTGTGGATTTGCTCTTAATCACAAAGTAATTTTCTGTATCTAAGGAAAAGGAAACAGTTAATACAACAAATGTACAGATGAAACATAGGAGGTTAGTGGGCAAAAAAATGGCACACCATGATCTTTCTGCCAGTGACGCTTTTCTCCACCATTTGCTTAGCAACAATAGGAACAACCAGACAAGCCAGACAAGATGACAAGCCAGAATACACTCCAGGAGTTTAAAACTCATATATTCTGCTCAGAAGCGGGTATCACCCCCTGGGTGCTCAGTCCAAGACACCAGGGATGTGTACATTTCCTTACATTTAAACTACAGGCCACAGAAGTTAAACAGATTAGAAGCTCACAAATAAATTATTAGGAGGATTTTCAGGGATATGAGACCTCTTAGGGGGCAAATTAAAGACAAAGGGTGTCTCATCTAAGTAGCTGGACAAGTTATTTCAGACAGCCTGAAAAATCCCTCTCCCCACTTGGTAGTCAAGTGGGAACTCTGAATCCATGCAACATTTCCCACACCCAGTAGCAATGTCGAAATAAGAAAAGAAGCCTAGTCTTTTGAAATCATAGTTAGCTTCATCAAAGAGGTATTTAACAGAAACTTTAGACATCTTATTCTCCCAGTATACACCTTTTTTTTTTTTTTTAACATATTCTGGAAGAAGAGATACTTACCTAGGAGTCCCATTCTGCATAGCTGTTAGAGAACACACATAATTCATCTCACTCTCCTTTTCATTATTAATTGTTAGACTTCTAAATCAAGGATATCTTTATCTTACCCCAGTACCAATCTGATTAATGGATGCAAACCTTTCACCTTTCAATTACACAGTAAATTTTGACTGCTTCATGAAACTGATTAAGCCTGTCATATCCTTGCCCATAGATAACATTCGTGTGTTCAGTACAGAATCAATTATCTTTGAGTGATAAAGGAGGCATTCTTCCTTCCTTCAGGTTTTGGGTTTAGGTTTGTTGGGGTTTTTTTCCATTCTTTTTTTCATACCTACCAAGTCCTCTTGACTGAGACCTTCTCACTGCAAGAACAGTGAAAAGTGAATTGTGAAACATTACTATCAGTCTCACATTTTCAAGACGTTAGTCTTGGATTAATTCTCTACAGGATATGTAGGACAATTACTGGAAGTCCTCAAGAATATGAAGTTTCTAAAGTGGAGATACTGCATAAAATGTGCTAGAAGAGGCTAAATGAAAATGAACATGGTTTGAACATGGGTGGTTGACCAGACAATCTTCACCAGTCACAAGCAACCTACATTCATTGTTTCTGTGATGGTGACAACAAATATGCAGCACCCACCTGGGGCACAGTGAGCAACCAAAGCGGCACTGAGAAACACCAACAATACAGAAGGGAAGTGTAGTAACTGCCCAGCACAGTTTCCCTGTGCATTTAAATGCTTGTCTAAAAGACCAATTTAGAAGTAGCAGGATTGCCCGGAGAAACAATTTTTGTTCTCATTCTGTTAAGCTGGTTTACAAAAGAGCTGGAACCATCACCTTTGAGTAAGTAATGCACACTCTGTAGTGTCTATGAGCAAGTGGCCGCATTTACTTTTAATGCACTGTTAAAACACAAACATCCATGGGTTATTTGGCAAGCAGAATACATTTTCTTTCACTACTCGATATCAAATGTCAAAAAGATCCCATGAAGCCAAAACAATGAAAACAAATTTAAAAAAAAAAATCTTTTAATGCCATCAATAGCATAAAGATCTAAAGATAAACTCAGAGAATATTATCACACACAAGAGTTAAAGCAAAACCATTTCCAGTTAGCCCTTTTTCCAAAAGGCCACTCATGGGAAAACAAACTCTCCTTTTTATTTATTTTATTTTTTTCCTCATAAAACATGTCTCTGTTTGGGGAAGAGGAAACTTTCAAATCCACAGATGTTTGTGATTGCACACTAGCAGCCTGCTGGGAACCATTAATGGTATGGAGAGTAAAGTTATTCAATCATCTATAAGTCACTTTTGAAAACTGTTGCCCTCAGTCAAGGGGTGATTAATGGCGTCCAGCAATGACACAGATTACCCCCTGCTCATGCAAGCTCTTTGATTTTAATGCAGTTAAGCTACTGAAGTAAACAAACTAATTAGGGTGTTCAACTAGCTCTTTGTCTCATTAAAAATTATTTGACTAGACTAGTGGTAAAAGAATATTGCGTATGTCCCCAAATTCAATTTGGCATTCTGTAATCATAGCAGCAATTACATTCACAAAAAGTTAAGAAATTAACAGTGGCAGAAAATGGCCAACCTTTCATTAGGGACTTTCATAAGGGATTTTCATGTGTAACGAAACTATTTTCTAATCACCACGGTACAGCAAACATGCTTCTGTATGTTTCAAAGAGGCCAGCAGCAACTACAGTCGCCAGGCAAAAGTCTCAGCAAGCATTTGCAAATCTGGTGTTCAAACAGCACTCTACCCCTCCCAACCCAGATTTCTGCAAACTGCAAGTCCAGCATCTCTCGAGAACGCCTTCTGCAGTCTGGTGTCAGGCTGTGCTTGGCACTTCATGTCGGGGCAAGATTTTCTTCTGTCTCTTGTACGACCAAAGTGATGAGTGTGAATACAGCAAGTTGAATTATCAAGGTGGAGACATTTTATTTCTTTATTTAAATGTCAGGTGCCCCATAATGATCTTAGTGTTCTTGCAGTAGAAAATTTGAACTCACAATACCTGTGAGTGAGTATGTGGTTACCTTTGTGCTCCACACACATTCAGTGACAGAGACAACTTCCACAGAAGTCACAGAGAGAAGCCAGGTGGTCCATATCCAGAGAAGCTCTTTGGCAAAACCAACAGCAAACCACTGCCCAAGGAGTACAGGAGGGAGTATCACTCTGGCCATGACCCTATGATCACTTTAATTCCTTTTAAAGTGATGCAACAGGACCGTGCCTCAGAGCTATTTACCAAGCTAATACCACTGGCTCACTGTGAAGCCCCACACGGGCTCCTGGCCCCCACCAGCCGGGCTGCCCAGAGGCTGGCTGCAGTGTGAGATGGTTCCCTGCATCCCTGCGGTGCCACACCACAACCTTAGGTGCTATTTGCAGCATGTCTGCATCACCTTCCCAGTGTATCCTGTGGCCTTAACTTTGTCTACTGCTATCGTTATCACAGAGTACAGAAAGAAAAAAAATTGGAAGTCTTCATGTAAAGCAGAGCTGACAGCACGCCATCCTCGGTTTTAGAAAATGTCACTGGCCACGTATTTCACAATGCATCAAAGATTGCTTTCAAACCTTCAGACAGTTATCCAAGTCTCATTTTTCATCACATTCCTCCTGACAAATTAACACCAGCCTTCCGCATCTTACAACTGAGAACAACATATCTGTTTCCCACACATCCTGATCAGCCTCTTTGCTCTGAGCTCACTCCAAACCCATCTCCTAACACCCTGCTACTTCCTGACCACTCATCTCGACTTTCCTTTTATCCTTCTAACACAATTTTTGAGCATCTATTCTACACATACCCACAGAACTGTAACCTGATAGAAACTTTGTAAAACCTGCTTAAATTCAACAATAGATGGCAGGTAGGATTATTTTTCCTTTGGCAACATGACAGAGACACCATCCAGAAAGTATACTAATAAATAGTTTCCGGATCAACACAAGTAATACAATTCACATACGTAGATCGGATGAGCATTTTAATCTTCCAGTGTCGACTTAGGGTCGACTTAGCACTGAGGGATATGGTGTAGTTGGGGTCTGTTAATGTTGGGTTGATGGTTGGACTGGATGATCTTCAAGATCTTTTCCAACCTAGTCAATTCTGTGATTCTGTGATGGCACGGGACTTCTGAGTAGAAGATGTTATTGTCTGGTAAATTTACTGATGACAGACAATCTATGAGATGAAAAGCACACAAAGGTAATGAAAAGAATCAAAGCTTAGCAAATAGGGGCAGTGTTTTATTTTATCAACACCCAACTTAAATGGTGAGGGAAAAAAAAAAAAAGAAGGCTCCAGCCATGTCTTTCTTAGAACAAATATAATCTGTACCAAAAAGGCCAAAGATTTGCTCCAACTGATCCTGTTAGACACCAGTAGAAAGCAGATTTTTGTCACCACTCCCAACTTTCATATCATGTACTCTGAAACATGGGAGAATTTACCATCTCCAGGCTGTAAAAGTCAATATAAAATAACTGTAACCATCCAAGTCTCTTTTTAACTTACTTCTAACTCTCTAATCTATCAATTTACCAACTCCCTCAGTGTACTTAATATGCAAAGAAACTTGCAAGTTTCTAAGGAAAAATACTCATACATTTCCAGCAAGACGTATCTGTATGTTGCTTTGGTTCCAAATACAAAGTGAAATAATAAGAAATTATATTGACTTGCTAATGTATTACGAAAAGAGCTTACATTTTTACAGTATTCTTTCCTTTTAACTTATAAGTTTTGTGTCCTACTTTTTGGACTATTAAAAGAATTCTTTGCTTTTTAACTTTAATTATCTTCTCTTTACTCTTCCTTCATTTCTTAGTTGACAGGATATTATTAGTCCTTATGGAGGATGCTCTTTGATAAATAGGACCACTACTTTAAAGCTGCATTTAATTCCTCTTACTCACTTCCTCACCCTGAAGCAGTTTGCCACTGAGTACCTACTCTTTTGAAGGAGTCTCATACATAAATCAAATTTCAAGAATCAAAACCAGAGCATTATCTGTTACCATAAAACCTGAAGTTCGCTACACAATGAAGTTAGACACTGAAATTTAAAAATCTGAAGTCAGCGTTAATGGATTTCTGTGTCACTTCCATTACAACTTTCTTATTTGACCTCTGCAAAATGTCTTTTGGTTTAACGCAAAGGACAAAGTAGAAGAGGCACACAACCTCTTTAGCTGAGATTTCTTTGTTAAAGCTGTTTTTACTGCTAGCAGATGCAGCTTCTTATAGCTTCATCTTGAATGATGTTTTCTCAGATAAAAATCTTCTCCAGTCTGTTACCTGTCCACAGAAGTTGAGAAATTTCATTGTTTTCAATTATGTTTTGCAGAAAGTGGATAAGGGTGATCTGACAGCATCAAGATAACAGAAGAGTGTTTAGAAGTCAATAAATGTTGTTAATGATTTCTACGTCTGATAGCTAAAATTCCAATTTTAGCTTCCTAACAGAGTCAGGAGACTGCAAAGAACTCAGTAAGGCATCAGATAAAGGAAAAAAGCACACTACTGCTCAGTCAATAACCAGCCCAAAATTATAAAAGCAGAAAGACATGCCATTTTCTGAAGATAGTCCAGGTGTTAATCATACAATGAAATAGCTTAAAGCATAGCTTGCTCTTCTCTTCCCCACCTTTCTTCTTTTTTAAATAAAAGCTTGCTTTTCTCCCAGCAGTGTTTACACATAGCTAAGGCAATGAGTTCTTACAACGTCTTGCATTCTCAAATGTCACTCAAGCTGTTTGTCAATCTGTCCTAAAATGTCACATTGTAAAGAACTAGTCATGTTTCCTACTTTTCATGTGAGGCTCCAGTTGTCACCTAAACAAAATGGAGGATTTTTTCCCATATATAAAGAAACTTTGTCTAAAATTAATATGAAAACTAACAATAATATGGGAATAATTTATTTCTGTGAAATTTAAATCCTATTTATAAAGAGAGATGAAGCATCTCAGCCACAGATGTGACTGCTTTTACCAAGAAGCACAGGAGCTGAGGGGTAGAGAGAGAGAGAGTCCAGAGATGAGCTCTGTCTTCAAGAGTTTTTGCCAGACCTCCAGCTAGGCCAGTACAATCACTGTATTTGAAATAGGCATTAAATGGGTCATTTCTGGGGAGAGGCAGGGGTTGTTGTTGTTTTGAGGGTTTTTGTCATTGTTGGTGATTTTTCTTAAACAAGTCTTAGAAAACAATCAGAACTTTTTAAAAAAGAAAGACTGGAGAAACCAAAGCTCTTCTGAATTCTCTTATTTTAAATGTGGTTTTCAACTAGTACCTTCCATTGAAGCAGTCTGAACTCCTTTACAAAAGGTTTTACAAACAGCATGTACAAATTCATTTCTCCCCCTAGACAAGAGAAAGGCATTATTGGCCTGTATTTCTTAGATCTATTATATGTTATTTCTTTATTTATATACCTTTATTATAGGTATCGTGCTAAGATAATAACTATAACTTCACTAGATCCCATGACACAATAGTCAGCTTTCCAAAAATTCATCCTGTACTATATACTTTCAGAAGGCTCTTTTTAGTGCTTGCATTTACTGCTTCCCTGCAGGTGAAGAACACATAAATTTATACATGCATAAATTTCACTTGGAAAGCAAACCAGATCTGCAGAACTCATTTCTGCTACAAGCTAATGCACTAAGTCTCATTGTGGCTGATGGGTCTCATAGCGTCACTCACTTCCACGGTAGTACGGCTGTAACGTCTGCTTCTCCAAGACGCAAATAAGAAACCAAGATCCTTGTGGCACCATCCCATACTACAGGTGTGTTAAGGTCAAGTTTATTTTGGTGGGCACTGAAACCACTTATTTATTTAGTGTTCCCACAACAGTAAAAACTTATAACTAAAATAGAAATCCAAACTTGCTTAGGCCACTGGGTTTAGGCCTGCTGAGCTGTAGTACTTCTATTTCCATAAAGACATGAAGCATTTGAAACGTAGTATTTCATAGATGAAGAGGAACCAGGAAAGTTGTTCTTGCTAGCTCATCCCTTTAGCACGTGGTAAAAAGGGTAGTCTACTGGGCAGATGCTGGCCAGCATTCCACTTCCAAATCTCTTCCCGTTCCCTAAGGGCTGCTTTGTGAAGGCAGAAAAAGGAGGAAAGAGAACACCGTCTTGAAGACCCACCTTCTGAAAAACTGTCTCATAATGCCAGGAGAGACAAAAAATGTGATCACTTAAAAATCTTTAGTAAACATTTCATATGTGGTTTTCTCTTCCCTCAGGTTTCAAGGCACAAGTGCTTCTCAGATTCCATCACTATTTTGAAGTCTGGCACTAACTTGCTACAGCAATTAAACAGAAAAAGCCTCTTCCATGAATCTTTGAACAAATTACACTTTTGCCTTACCCACAGTACCTGTTGTATCACCACTTCTGTACATGTGAACAGCTTTCTCTTTACGGTAGCAGTGAATGTTACATCTAAAAATTCAACCTCTTTGTCCCAGCATTACATAAACTCTTAGAAGTGATACTAAATGAAAATATTAGACATCATTTAAATTAAGGGTGAAGAAATTTTTTTATCCCTCAAGAAGTTGTTGAAATGCTCACAACCATTAAAAATAACAAAGAATTATAAGAATCTATAAAAAAGGTGTAAGCAAGGCTATAAAGATCTGCAGACAAATCTGAAAACATGGAACAGAAGTCTCTCACCTTACTTAAAAATCATCTTTTTAAAAGCCAGAAGCTAGTCTTTTTAGTGATAATCTCAGAAAAATATATTAATATACTCTGTTTGAATTAAAAAAAAAATATGGTCATATATAGTTAAAATATAACAAATAAAGGAAACATTGAGTTTTTCTTCCTAGATGTTTGTCCTCTAAGAGAACATTTACAAATACACACAGTTCTGTCATCTCTCCCGCATTCCCCTCCACACACAGAGACATATATATTGAGAAAGAAAGAGAAAGAGAGAGAAACACATGTTCTTGTTACCACTCTCTGAAAAAAAACCACGAACACCTATACTCAATAAATAAGTCAGAACAAAATCCTGTCTTATTTCTACAGGTCATTCCAATGGGGTTTAAAGAAACCTCCTGCCCATAGTCCTTAAAAAGCATATATCCCTGTATTTTTCCAGAAAGGGGCAGAAGAGGGCAGGATAATGGAAAGAAAAAGTCAGCATAAGTTTCCCCATACAACCAATCAGAACCTACTGTAATTTACATAAATATTCAAGCAATTAATCAAACCATAATACCCAAGTTCTGGTTCTCCTCAAGCCTCACATTCCCCTAATACAGCAGATAGCACTTTTCCTCAAGCTTCACCAAACTCTATTGAAATGCTACCAGTAAAATAGTATAAGGTGAAATAAATCACTCTCAATCCTGCCAACTGACTGTGTTTATATATATTATCAGAAATAAGCCAGGATCTACTTATACTCCCAGATGAAGTCAGCTGGAATCATGCCACCAACTTCAATTCACGCAGGACCATGCTAAACGACTCTGGCCAAGACTTTGTTTTAATACCTATGAAACACATTGCAGATTTTGATGCCATATAAAGCACAAGAGTAGTAACAGTAAGTCAGTCTTGCATAAAACAATAAAATGTTTAAAATAAGTATGTTAAGACCTGCTTGAATAACAGAGGCTGCTGAATACTATTTAGTGCTTGTGACCACCTGCAGTATCATATCCAGGATACAATGCCAGTTTTAGATTTCTGGATGAATGCCCACTATAGGATATGCTATTTTTACTGAGTTCTGACTTGTCTGTCCAGTGGCACATCTCCATTTCTAAAGTGGTACAGTAAGGCTATTAAAGCTTCCAGTTACCACTTGGCTCAAAACTTCAAACTACCAGCAAGTTCTTTCACAAAACTCTGCTTCATATTCTGATTGACTTTACACAACAGAACTTATGAATAAAACCAAAATAAATACCTGGAAACAGTATAATTAGAAGAGGTCAGCTGTGGTGTGTAGTAGTCTTCCCTCCTTCCCCAAAGTCTTTCTCACTAAAACCCAAAATAACAGTATTTTACATATATGATTGCAACTTTCAGTTCAATGCACAGAAGAATCTTACTGAAATAGCCTTCACCTTCTAGGCAGACTTTTCCAGGTATCTATAGTATACTGACCGTAGCTGCCTCTGTCTTACTGAGTGACAAAATAGAATCAAAAATGTAACAAACCAACATGGTGATAAATGTATATATACACACTACACTATACCTATACACTATACTATATATACACCATACTATATACACACAATATACATATGGTGATAAATGCATATATATACACTATATTCCACGTAATAACATAGATACTGGGGACCACCATTCGTCAAGTTTCTATTTAGACTGTAAGACACTGAGTACAGTGGACAATCAAGTACATAAGAGTTTATACTACAGAGCTGCCGTCTAGTTTTCCCAAGGAGATATTTTTAACCAAGGTACAGGGTCGCCAAGTTTGGAATGAGCTTTAGCAATCAGAGTTTAAGATTTCTACCTTTCTACTCACATGCACTTCTGCTCTTACCTGACACATTTCAACAGGTAGGCTGAGACTGATCTGAGAGCTGTCTTCCATTATGACAGATTTTAATATATTTTTAATCAGAGAGATTTAAATGTGAGCATGGTATTTGGCATGCATTCTGAAGCAAACAATAATCTTCTGCCAAAGTCTCCAATGAAGACAATCCCAATAGTTAGAGGGAAGTGTCAGCCAGAAACAGTTACATGAAGCATAAAACCCCCCGAGAAGGAAAAAGTCTTTATTTATTAAAGTAAAAAATTTTCATTCTAATACTTCTGGTTTTGTGGATTTTCTCAGGTATGCTTAATTAAATCCAGTCATCAACACCAACTTTGTTCAAAAGAGCAATTAATGAATATGGCACAGAAGCAGCTTAGCCCTGGAGGAGTCTCTGACATTTGTTCATAGTGAAGACTGTTCATTAATTGCTCCCTTTGTTCTAAGCCTCTTAATGATATTTTTGACACAACACTACAAGTCATTGTGACTTACTCCTCACAGCTATCGACATCTGCACTATGTTAAGTTAATAAAACTACCTTTGAAAGATTTTCAAGACGCTATTTAAAGACACAGAAGAAAAAAGGTCTGGATGTGCTGACAGTGGAATAAAGAAGCTATATTGAAATTCTTACTGTTATGTCCAAGTAGACTTTGTATTACAGATAATTGAAGCAAACATTTTGTGTTCTATATTTGCCATAATAAATGGAACTCGGAGAGAAGCCCCCCATGCTGTTCCAACCTATTTGAACTGTGCTCCCACACCAAACCAAATTGTAATGCTTCATAGGTCTTCTGATGATCATAAGTTCTCAGGCAACTGAGAGAATTGGTTTTTTGATTGCTTCAGTAAAAAACATTGCTTTTTTTTTTTTTTCTTTGAAAATGAATAGAAGGTGGAGAGTAAAGACTCTGGCTCTGGGTTATGAAGTAACCACACTGAACCAAAGATGTCTCTCCAAGAGTTAAAACAAGGTTGTTGCCATTTTGCACTTACTTCTGGAACCCAAAAGAGATAAGCAAAGCCATCCCATAAATTAAAGCATGTACTCAGTGTGCACTTTATAAGTTTGAAAAATTGACTCGTTTATCTCCATAACACGTCCACAGTATCACATCATCCATAGTAGAGTTCTACTGCAAAGCCCATCATAATTCACAGAAGAAACACAAAGCAAATTACAAGTGAGCTGCATGGAAAGTTTGTACCTGGATAACAGCTGAAAGCCCTGTAGATCTACCGACCTTCAACATGGAAATGAAAACTCTGTCCACCCTCAGAGCTAGTGACATTACTTCAATTATCCTGACCCAGTTTTCCAACTTGAGATTCCATTTCTGTAATTCATATTACACAGCAACTCCTTCTGCCTGACAATTATTTACATTAACACAGCCATCAAGTTTCATGCAGTTATATGTGTGAGAAACTTCATGTTAAGCATTTCATTAGCTAATTGTATACCTCCAAGTACTTCAGAAAAGTAGTGCAGCAGCAGTGGACATGGTTAGCTGGAACCTTGTTTCTTGATCTAGTACAGAAGGAGCCAGGTCCTATGGACAGCCAAGGCAAGCCAAAGAGGGTAACGCCATGAGCCCGAGTGGAGTGCTGGGTGTTTAGTGTGTAGTGGTGGAGCGAAGGAAGAAACGTTTCCACAATTTTGCAATTGCCCATACCCAGTCTACTAGCTCCCACCGCATTGTTCTCCTACAACACGCAGGCTCTGGTTTCCTCTGAAGCTTTCCATTCCCGCTCATCCCAAACATCCTCTCCCACCTCATTTCTACCAGCTGTTCCTCCCCTCTTGCCTACCTCATTATCTTTACTCTTTGAATGAGGCATTAAAAAAAAAAAAAATAAACCCACCCACCCAACCAACAGCAGCTGCCCTTCTCCGTATTGAGCTTCAGGACACAAAGCAACAGGAAAAAAAAAAAAAAAAAAAATCAGACAGCCGCATGGGTGCCAGCAGGTTCCTGCCAGCACAAGCACCCCTGCTTGCCCAGAGTCCAGCAACTGCAATACACTCAGCCTGGTTACAGGAATGCAGGAAAGGTGACCTGAATGTCTTAGATGTGCTAGAGGTAACATGACACTCAGCACACCTTCTGATGGTTAACTGAAGGCTGAGCTTGCACATGGCTTGCTCACAGAAACAATTTTATCTGCTGAGACACCATCTTGGCTGACTTACTAGAAAGTGAAAGCAGAAAAGAGTAATTCCACCTAGATACAAAATTCACAACAGGCTCTCATCCTTGGATTAGTCACAGAGGGATCAGCAAACTACACCAGCACTGTCACTGACATCTTATATGCACAAAAGAATCACTTGAGTACCGAGAGAATCATTTGTTCATTAATACATTTACACACATATAACCTATTAGCAGAACACAGGAGTACCATGGCCTGCCTTATACCTTAGGTATCGTCCTGCACATGACATATCTAGCAGAATTAAGTCAAATTACTAAACAATAAAGCAAGGGACATTCTGATTTTTTTGCCTTAAAATGTACAGAGCAAAAAGGAACTCAACAGAGCATAAGAGCTCATTTTATTAGCATTGCTATATTAAAAGGTAGATAACAAAACATGTAGAACATTTATTTCCAATATTTTTTGGACCATGAAGCAGTGCTAATGTCAACCCTCAACATTCCACCCACCTTCATTAGCATTAAGCAGCCTAACCTTTAACTGAGAACCCTACAAAAGCAACACACTATTGTACATTATCTCAAATAACATATTACAACCTATTGATCCCACTTTTGGAACCACAGCTGCAGTTTGAGGGAACAGAAAGGGAAATAACCTGAGGGATTTAGAAATTAAAACATAACAACTGTACTTAAATCTTACACAATACACGGACCTAATCACAGCCTGCAGCAAGAGCGTATGGCAATATATAGCATCAAATCAGAGGCAAACTATGGAGAAACATTTGCGCTTACAAAGTGTTCATCAGCTTTCAGAAAATAAAAGTGTATTAAAACCTCAAACTTCCATGTACATTCTTATCACTGTAGTCCAATTAGCTTGTCCATGTTTCTGGTCCATCTAAATTAATATAACTTCATAATTTACCGAAATTCTAATGATTCAGTTGTATCTTCTGAATTCAGTCAAACCACATCATGACCTCTGCCTTTAAAATATCCTACTATGCCCATCCTGAAAGATTGATTTAAATTACATCTTTTATTCATTTTTTTCACTCTCAAGCAAAGTTTACTCCATTCTGCCCTGCAGTCCAGCCTGCCAGAATAATGTTAGTAAGCTTATGAATTTTAGATATTACACATAATCAGTATTTGATGCCAATATTTCTTTGCTGTTCAAAGAGATGAGCTCTTCAGAGCTCAAAATAAAATGATCAACTATTAGAACAGTGTCCTGATCTCCATTTTAATTCACGTTGTCTTTTGGCATGGTCTTGTGCACTAACCATGGGACTGAAGCTGTTAAGTTCTTCACAGCAGAAAGGCCTCTCTGTCCTTCCACTATTATTTTGTCTGGGATGCTACAGCAGCATTTTGACTAAACAAACAAAGGGAGCACATGAACTAGCCAGTACCACTGTTTGACAAACCAGAACAGACTAAAAATGTGTGAGTGCATGTGTGTGTATGTACATAGAGAAAAAAGCATACACACGCATCCCCATCCACCCATATATATATAAACTGGAAGGTAAAGTAAATTTTGACCATGCATACAATAAGTCAGGAAAGATTTATAAATGCTGTTTGCAAACACTTCTTCAGAAATTACAAGTGCCATGGATACATTTTATAATTAATATAAATCTTTTAAATTATACATAGGTTTTACCATCAGGAGGGAGCATTCCTATGATCCAGTCATCTAACTAGAATAATTTTGGTCACTGGGCCGCACCCAACAATTCCTAAACAGAAGTAATTACTCAAATGAGTTTTGCCTATCAGAGCCTACATTTAATTCTAATACATTTGTCACACTGAAGTATCTATCAACGCTCTAGTTTTACTATACGGATGCATTATACTTGATCTTTATTTGATGTTTCAGAACCTTGAGCAAACCAACATGTCACCAGCAGGATACAGGCAGTTTCTAGTCAACAGAAATGCTAGAGGAAGGCAGTTAGCTAGCCTCTCCAGCTTACTTCATGCCACACTGCATAAGACACCAGAAATCTCACCATTTCAATGGCTCTGCACGGAATGACTCCCATCCTGCCCTTCACATGCCGAGTTATAGTAGAATGCACTGGGATTAATCAAACCAGACTTCACTGTGTGAATGAAGATTCCGTCCATAGATGCCTTGGGGCAAGGATGCTATACTTCCATTCATTTTTGAATGGCCAGGTCTACCCCACAAAAACTGGTAATGGTAAATCGATGCAACAGCCTTCTCTGTTGACAAGCTCTTGGGACCAAGGGATAAGGAGTACAGTTATCAGCCTAAATGCTGTTAAAACAGTGAGAATATCTTAGGAACTACTGCTGCAAAAAGAAGCTAAATGAAACAATATTTCAGAAGATACTAATAGTTTATATACCAGTTGCCATTGCTGAGGCTGAAGAGATTGTCATTTAGGTCTGTCAATAGTTTCCTCCCTGATTTCTTGCCTACAAGAGCAATTCCAAACTTTTCACTCGCAGTATGACACGTAAACCTGAACAATATAATAAGAAGTCTTGTTAATTCAAATCCTTATGACTCAGTCACAAATGTAAGGCTCCCATAAGCACTCCAGTTCACACAAGCCTAATGCTTGCAGGACTAGTTATACAATGATGGCAGTCAACCCACATGCTATCATGAAGGCAGAAAGCGGGTTTTTTCCTCTCTTCTTAATGTTCTGGGATGCAGGGTGGCATTAGAAGTACCTAAATGACAACATGAACAATATTCAGGAACAGCCAGACAGTTTTTCCTAAGATTGATCATCCCAGTTATCAACTATCTATAGATAGTAATACAAACACAGAAACACTGTTCTTCATATGAAGATTGATTTGTGGAAAATAACTTTTTATGTGGAAGCAAGAACATTCAATACTTATGCATAATTTCTTACAAGGCTTAGAAAGCTTTAGTCGCCAAATAAGCAAGAAAGAAACAAGAGACTCAAACGTGCCATAAAGCAACACTTCCCACAATGCAGAAAGTGGCAAGGGGAGACAAGCATCTGGCTTGGCAAGAAGTGAACCAAATCTGCTGGTTAAAAACAGAAATCTCTAGATCCTCAGGTTTTGTCTGTAATTGAGTTCTCTAGACCTGATCTATGGCTACAGATAAATCTTTGAAGGTTCCAGCGTGTGCACAGAGCTGGGAACAAGTGTGGTGTCAACTGCTCTGCTCATTTCAAATGCCATTTTCAAAATTTTCAGTGTTATCATTGTTAGAAATTTGAGGCTTATAAAAAAGTTCAAGGTCGATGAGAGTAGCAGGAAAAAAAAACCTCTCTTTTAAAGGACTTTTTTATGGGGAATGTTAAATCTACAAAATTAACAAATATATGCAACTATGAATGAGGCCTGATTTCTACAAACAATTCACAGATCAAAACAGATCAGAAAGATAAGTTAAGCACATTAATTGTTCCTCGCAAACAGAGCTCCCTATATTTGCGATTATGCAATTCTTATATTTCTTCTTATTAAAATATTAGTGATATGACTCTACAACAAACTAGGGGTTTTTAACCTTCTGGAAAAAAAAAGTACAACACAGCATCTCCACAACTGAAGTTGAAGGACAAGCTTTGTCAACAGTCATCTATAAAAAGACTAACGCATGCTTTCCCAAGAGGCAGACAGACCACTGCAGACAGTGCATTCATATGGGTACTCAAAGGAAAATAACACCTTTACTCAAGTTATTTTAAGAGCACTTTATGATTATGGGTTTGAGAGACAAGTATAAAGACTTGAGTTAAATATCAGAGTTGTTTATCTCTAGTTCAAGACTATTTTTCTTCAAACCTATCTGATCTCATTGGCCTTCAGATTACATAAATTTGCAAAACAATTTTCCCTGCCAGTGATAAGTGAACAAAAATGGAATTTTCTAATAACAGCTAGTTGCAAACTCCCTTATAGAAAGGATACTGAAGGAAGAAGATTAGTCCATCCACCCTCCAGACCATTAGTTTAATTTAAAACAACAGCAGCAAAAAGAACAGTGATTCAGATGCAGAGCCCAGCTCTCTCTTTTTGCTGTTGTCACTACACTTTTTTTATTACCAGCAGTTAAAGGATGATGCCCGAGTTGCACTGGTTTGTCTTCAATATTAAAGACTTATCTAATGCTTCAGGTAAGGAGTCTAACACTATGAACTCAGGAAAGCAATAGAAGATAAACTGGAAAATTTTGCAATTCTCTTGAACAATTCAGGTGAGCCTGTAGACTCTGACCAAGCTTTACAATAGAATTACATCACTTGTACAAGTCTCCAGGGCCCAGGGTAACAGCATTTTATGACTCATACCCACATTCATCAAGAGAAGCTTTCCTCCCCACAAACACCAACTCCTTCACCTTGAGGATCTCTAGACCTGTACACATGAACTCATGCTTTTGGCAAATCAATGTAGAACAGTTATGTCGTTTTATACTACCCATTCCAACAGCATGTAGCAGAAGCCATTATCATTTTTCAAAAAAGTAAGGTCTGACAGACAAGCTCTGGAAGACTGAGCTCCAGTTTTTAACAGGCTATTACCCTGAATTTCCCCACTTCCTGACACACTCAAGGGCAATGCAATGAGGCGTTGCCTCTCAGGTACCTCCATCCTCAGCAGATGAGTTTAGACTGCTGGTGAATACGGGCATACATCTGTGCCTCAGTCCATTTGCAACCTCCACAAGAGAGCCTGTTGCCTCTTATAAAACTAACATAACAAAAAGATGTATGAACACACTTTAAACCACTGAGGCAAAATCCACCAGAGCTCTTCTGCCAGTCCTAAATTTCATTGTTATTTGAGGGACTAATCAGAATTTTTATCTTCACACACAATCCTCCTCTCCCCTCCTTCCTCACCTGTTATTACTCATTGCACATCTGCAGTCACGCCTAGACCGGTGCCTATGGAGCCTTACTGGGATCAGTGATCGTGGATACTTCAGAGACAAAAAGTGGTTTTAAGAGGATCAGTTCCCTAATACTGTTTACAGTATGGCTCCACATGAAGAGTTACATTGGCACAACTGAAAGGCCCCAGTAGACAACTGACTGACATAAAGACCCAGAACTGCCATGGAGGACAACAGACTACATCAACACTCTGACTGGCACAGCATCCTCCACCTATATCTGCCTGCTTACAGGGAACACAGCATACAGAGATTTTCAGGTCACAAAGAGAAGTTTTTATTAGAGGACAGGAATTAAGGGGGGTTTCTCGTTCATTGTTTGGGGTTTTTTGAAGTATTTTACCAAGTGAGAGTCAGAAAATGGATTTGCAGTGGCAGAAACAGGTGCAAGAGACAACAACAGTACCATTGTCTTTAGCTACTTCAGCATCACAGATAGTTCATAAGGTTCATAAAGGTCATCAGACTCTTGGCCTACCCTCAGGCTGATATGCCTTGAAGAGCACTATCAGGAAACAGACCTCTCTACTCCCTTCCAAAGCCGAAATCCCATCTTTTAGGTAAACTATAATATAGTTTATATAATAACAGGTAATACCTGAAGCTAGTAGCAATTTTGCACACTTATTCTCTCCTAGGCATCCTTATTAAATATTTCAGTATCATTGCCTAGGTTTAAATTGCAGCAAGGAAAAGCATGCATGGGAGCAAGGGAAGCTAGGTAAAAATCAGAATACAACATACTGTTTTCGATGATAAAATCTAATAAAACAACCATATAACCCTATTACAAGTTCAGAATAAGAAAGCAAACAAGACATAACAGAAGAGGCCATCAGTAACCCAACTCAGATTAAGTAACACACCAGTCCAATCACTGTGGACAATCCCTTTTCACAGCCTCTAACTTTGACAGTAAAGAAATCCTAAAACTTTACCAGACTTTGAGAGACACAAGGCAATACACAGGACCTATCCTCCCTTAACTGGCAAGGCCAGGAGTTTTCCTCAAATACTCAGCAATTTCACTTCTATCAGACAAGGCCAACAGAAAGGGCTTCACCCTGTACGTCATCTCCCATACCAAAGCCATTTCAGCAGTGCCCCCAGGGTACACTTCGTAACTAGGGGGTTTTGCCAATGCAAACGTTAGTGGGCTTCCATTGAAACCACGTCACTGAAATGATCCAGATTACAGAAAAATACACACACAAAAGGGAAAAAAAAGAAAAAAAAAAAAGGCAGCAGGAATTTCTGAAGTTACTTCATGCTGGAGAAAACACAGTGCAGAACAACTGCCTAAACGTTTTTAAAACCACAACACAAATATTCATTTGCATACCTTTGTCTGTAGAGTTCACCAGCAATAGAAATGAGTGATTCAGCAACAATCTTACTGTGAAGAACGGGGACCAAAATTATTAAAATACTCTCCTTCTAGTTAACGTTACATTAAGCATTCTTAATTCTCAGCTAAACCGAAGTCTAACCAGAAAGCACATTTCAATAGCGTTCTGGGTTTCCACCTAGACTAGTAATTCAGAGAAGGAAGGCAGCAGCAGAGACAGCAGCTAAATTTTGAAATTCAGAGAAGGGGTGGGGAAAAGAAGGTGGAGAAATCTCAGTCTCTTAATTCACATGATAAGTCAATCCTGCAGCCATCACATATGCTCCAATTCATTCATCACATGTATTTAGCAAAGCCTAAGAAAGCATCACAGTATTACAGAGAAAGAGGACAGCAACAGGCTGCATTTCAGCACTCTGAAAGCTATAATTTCTGTAAGCTTCTCCTAAAGCAAACAAATACTGCTAAGCAGTTGCATGTTGCTGTTCATCTAGCAAGGAGTTAAAAAAAAAAATAAAAATCATCCAATTATATGCCAAATACTCAGAGCTACTCAACCAACATCCTCCAAGTGAAACAGTAATTTCCATTACTGGGGTTGGTAGCCATGAAAAGGTTAACCAGTTCTGTCAGAAATGAAGATCCAACAATTTTAAGGTATACTGGAGCTCAGGGATATATCCTGATTTTAAAAATCAGAAAAGGAATGAAAATCTGTATTATCTTGCTATCACACAAGAAATTTTGTAACACAGATTAGCTAATTACAGATACATTTGGAAATTATAGTGCAGCTGACATGTTACACAGCATTTAAAGTTTTTCTAAAACAGATCATTCAAACTGTTTGGAAAAAACATAACCTTTGAAAAGATAAGTTTCAACAGTTCAGTTAAACTCAAGAATTTCACCTGCAAACTTCATGCAATGCCAGTGCAGACTTCCTATCAATCCCAGCTTTCTGCTACTATCACTGACAAACAGCAGCTCTGCTGAAGTTGCCTGACTTTCTAACATACACTGGGACACAAGTACAGATTTCTTCCCAAAAGATCCCCAAATAGAGATTCATTTTATTAATATATTTATACAAAATCATGAGTATGGAGTTGATTTACACAGCAAACAATTGGAAGACACAAATTTGAGATGCACAGACAAATCCACTAAACAACAAAAGATTTACATGCTTTATACTTTGGAACATACATTCTAGCAAAAAATCAAGAACAGGACACTAATTAGACTGCAGTTTTGGGGTCATTAACTTGGTTTACATTTGTCACCTTCCTGACAAACGTTAAGCAAATGTGCTATACTTAGATGTAACCTGGCACATTTCTTAAATAAATCATCAGACACATTTACGAAGCAAACTAAAATAAAAGCCCCAACCTTTTATGGAAACAGCTTGCTGTTTTAACAACAACAGATTTAACAGCAAACTGTACCTCAACTGCACAGCCCGAGCTGTGACGTTCCCCAGATTTGTCTAAGACTTGCAAAGAGCAGACCGCCACCTGCCTTCCACGGGTCACAGCTGCAATCCTGCAGCCTGGAAATTAAAACTAGCCTACCGCAAACAATTGACAAACATATCTCAAAGGGGTCAGTTTGAAAAACGTTTATAGTGTTTGACAAAAAAAAAAAAAAAAAAAAAGCAAGAAATAAACTCCTTGTTTTGAATCAGTTGCAGCTTTACGAAACACATTAAGAAAGAGCAAACGTATAGTCTGTAACTTAAAACTGTTTCCGAATAGGAATGTATACGCATGCCAAAGAGGATAAAAGGATGATAATGAAGAGAAACAGACTGTTTAACAATAATTTGGAGAACCCAGCACTCACAAGAACTCCCATTAAACATCTCCATAAAATGATGTTACAGAAAATTAGAAGTTCCTCAGTACTGCTTCCTATAATGACAGCAGCAATACCAATTCATCTCAGGAGCCGTAGTAACTTTAGAACATATATTACCAAATATCAAGATCATATGAAAATTTTATAACCCAGATGTTAAATCTAACACTAAATCATATATCATTGCTATTCAGAAGTCAGTCATCACAACATATTAACTAATTGCTAGATACTGCTTTATGTTAAATAACAGTATCGGATTACACACGCACACACACCCCCCTGCTATCAACCGACACTACTGGTAGTACACACCTACTATCAACTGATAGTGCTGTCAACTATCCACTTACGTGTGCTATAGCACAGAAATAACCCCCAGCCAACACTCGGAGTGATGCAGCCCTCACAGACCAGAGTACAGAAAGGGGTCCCAGGCGCTCAGCTGCTCCCTTGGCTGAATTCCTCCACACAACCTCTAACACAGAAACTGAAGTTCGCAGGAGTCTTATGTTGTATTTCTGCAGTTCACGGCTTGCAACGCACAGTTTACTCACTGGAAAGTAATGAACTTCATTCGGTGAAAATCCTGTATTTGTATAAGACTACACTGTATTTGTATAAGACTACATCAACAAAAGTTACAATCCACGTGGTTTCCATAAGTAGCTGGGGAAAAGAAAAAAAAAAAAAAAAAAAGACACCACACAACTCTTTTGATTCTGAAAACAGCAGCAATACATAGTTACCACCCTTCGCATCTCTGCCCAACAGGAAATGAGTACAACAAACCTGATACAACCAAAGTTTATGGATCATTACAAAGTGCACGAGCACTTCTACTACCTGTAAGTCTTTTAAGAAAACAGCACTGGTTAAAGATTAAAAGAAATTAGACACTACAGATATTAACGCCTTCAGCTTTCTCAACCAAAACAAAACTGTTACAACATCCTAAGGAATAAGCAGTACAGCTTAAAAGCAAGTGTTTACACTACTTAGTTCAAAACAACCTCTGAACAGAAAAGTAAACTGCCACCCTCCAGAGCAGAATCTTAGCTCTCAGCAGGACTCCTCACAGCTGTTCAGCATTAAAATGAGAAAATGAGATGAATTCATTAGTAAATGTAATAAAAGTTAGAGTACCAGTACCTGCTGGAGAGGAAGGTGGGAACACAGCACAAAATACAGAAGTCTAGCAAAACCTTTCACTAAATTAAGCAACGTACCTAAGGCCATACCTCAGCTTTTCAAGGCAGCAATACACTTTTGACTGATTATATATATATGACATCACCACGTTCAACAACTCTTAGGAAGTCCAAGTTTGCTAAACTGAGTCAGAGTATTACTCACAGAACAACCAGAAGATGCTGAACCTGCTAGAACTAAGACTCAAGTGCAATCTCCATTATGAAAAATTCTATTTTTACAGTGCTCTAGCTGGGTTAGCATCACACAAGCCTTTCACACAAAAACTTCAACTAGACAACTTTCAGAAAACACGGTCTTCAAATGCACTACTTTAGGGCTGCAGGAGCATGCTATTACTAGAACTTTAACGACAGTTTTTAGCTTTAGGATGTTTTTCTTCGCTGTAATCTTGCAAATTCTAACCATCTTCGCCAGGGTGCGTGTGCATACATGCACAGACCTCTCCTGCCAATAGTCCGGTTTGCTGAAGGAATGGATGCACCGACAGGTCCCCCCACCCCTGCTGCCCCCAGGAATAATCCCGGGCAGATTCTCATTGCGTCAATCTACCGTGCGTAGTTAGCATCTGGAATGATAGAAGAAACCCTAATAGCTATCATTTATCTGGTAAGCAATCCTCACAGAAGGATGGATTAATGCAACAGACCGAGGTGTTTCCTTCTGTGTCGTTGCAGAATGATAACTCAAACTCCGCAGTACAGAAAAAGCCAAAATTCGGTTACACCACAGACCGACGCCAGTCCAGCTAAGTAACAGCGGTAAGAAAAGTGCATCGGGACTTCGTACTGCCAGGTATCCCCACTGAAAACCCCCCGGTTCTCAGACAACTGCCGGTGCCCTTCACGCCGCTTCTCCCCTGCTCGCACCAGAAGAAGGGGCAGAGCAAACTTCACTTGCCGAAGTGTGACAAAACCCCTCCAAAACGCTCCGGAGCCACCGGCTGCCCTCCCGCAGCCGGGGCTCAGCCACCGCGACGCACCTCACGCTCCTGGGCGAGGAACCCCCCCGCGGAGGCGACCCCGAGGACAGAGGCGCCGCGGGGGCTCCCGCGGCGGGGACGGTTCGCCTTTCAGCCCCGCTGGCTACGGGGGCTGGTTTTTCCCTTGCCCGAGCCAACGGCACCGTCTCCGGGGAGGAGGACCGCCCGTTTCGAGAGGCTCGGGGGACTTTCGGGGGTGGGGCCGGGCAATGCCCTAGCCGGGCTCCGGCCGCCGCTCCCCGCCGGCAGCAGCGCCGCTCCCCCAGCTCCCCCTGCCGGCACCCTGCCGCTGCGCCCGCCCGGACACCGGCCGGCCCCCCCCGGCCCCCGGCGGACCCAGGGGCGCAGCCCCGCGGATCCCACGCAGGGCGGCCCCGCGGAGAAGGGAGAGGGCGGCGGGGGACGCGCCATGCCCGCGTCTCGCCCGCCCCGCCGCCCGCAGCCCGAGCACAGCGCGGGGGGGGGAGGGGGGGGGAGGGACGGGGGTGGGGGGGACAGAGGGGCCGGGAGGGGGTTACCTGGAGGCGCCGTGGGGCTGCAGGGCGCGGGGAGGGCACGGCCGCCGCGCTGATGCCGCGCTGCTCTCCGGCGCGGCGCGGCCGCCTCACGCCGCCATGGCCGCAGCCTCGCCCCGCGCAGCCCCGCCGCTCCGCGCCGCTCCGCTCGCTCCCACCAAGTTTGCGGCGCGACAGCTCCGCGTCCGCTTCGCGCCTCGCCCGCCGCCCCCCGGCCGGCCGGACCCAGCGCCCCGCCGCGGGAGCGGAGCAGCGGCCGCCGGGGCGGCTGCGAGGGGCGCCCGTCGCCGGCGATGCGCGGGTCGCCGCGGAGCCCGCAGCCGCCGCTGCCCCGGGCTGGGGTGATCGCGCATTACTCCCTTCCCTCCCCCGCGCTCCCCCCTCCGGGCCAGCTGAGAAGTTGCAACTGCTTGAGATATTTGTGCTGAGGGTTCGGGTCGGGTTTTTTGATTTTTTTTGTTTAATATGTATTTTTTTTCTTTACTTACCGCCGCCCAAAAAGCATGACCTGAGGCTTCTCCTCGCGATCGGATCTGAGCAGGGGCGCCCCAGGGCCAGTACAACTAAGCACAACAAATCCTGGCGAGCTGCGGCAGAGAGGGGCGGAGGGAAGGAAGGAGAGAGGGGCGAGGGGCAGCTCCGCGGGTGCCGGGGTGCGCAGGGGTTCCCGCGGGAGGGGAGGGCGCGGCGCTCCCGGCCGGTGCCCGGGGCTCCGCGTCTCCCCGCCGAGCGGGGCTCCGGGGCCGGGGGAGGCGCCGCCGAAGCCGGGGCGCAGCAGGTAGAGGAGGCAGAGGAGAAGCGGGCACCAGGGGCCGCCGGGGCTGCCCCGGGGCGGGAGGGGCGCGGGAGCGCCCGCCTGTGCCGAGGCTGCGCGCCGCCGCCCCCCGCTCCCCCGCACACGCCGCCCCCCAGCCGCCGGGAACCGGCGAGCCAAAGCCCAGCGTCCCGGCCCCGGGCCTGGCAGGCAGCGGGAGCCGCGCACCAGCGGCCCCGGCCCCGTCCCGCTGCGCGGGTGAGCGGGCAGCCCCCGCGCTGCTCGGCGCTGCGCTGCGCGGCTCGGCGCGGGGTGGGGGGAGCGCGGCGCTGACATTTTTGCGACCACGTCAAAGCCTGCGGCGAGTCCCTCTCCGCCCCCTCTCCTCCCTCTACGGCACGAGTGGACGTGTCAGCCCCGAAAGTTTATTTTTAGGCCCCGGGAGAGTTCCCTATAAAGGTCCCGTGGCGTGAGCGGGGCCGGCAGACGTGGCACTGCGGGGCGCGCAGCCGGGCGCGCAGCCGGGGCGCGCAGGCATCTCCCCCAGGTACGTACGTTCGCATTTCCGCGCTCACGGTATTTTCGGCGCATGCTTTTGTGTTTAGCCAACCCATCTGGACTGAACCAGGCGGTTATTTTTGTTCGTACGTGTGTTTTAATGAATTCCATCAAAGTTTTTTGTTTGGGTTTTTTTTTTCTACTAGCATGTTTCTACTACAAACCGCAACAGAAAATGACTTGTGTTGTTTGCAGCAAGACCTCCGTTTAGGAGACTAAAAGCAGTGAGAGTTTATTAAAACAAACAAAACCATGGAATTGATCCATGCTAGAGTAATCCTATAAAATATACTTAATTAAAACAACTAGAATCAAAACTTATCTGTAAGCCAAAATGTTGCAAATCCAAATTGCCTGGAACAGCCAACTCAAGGGAGAATGATACTTTGGCTATGTTAGAAAAGAAACTTGTTCGAGGAGAAAAGTTAATGAAAGTTTGAAATTATCGCTAAAAATGAAGCTCTGGAATTTGGAACATTCTTTCTGATTGCTTCTTGGTATTTAAAAAAAAAAAAAAAAAAAAAAAACAACACACCCAAACCACAAAAGCAGATACTAAAGGCCGGACTTTTTTTCCATTACAATCATGTAACCCTGACTGTCAAGGATGTTTCCTTATTTCTAACAATACAGTTTTGTAAGACACCAATGCAATGTATATTTATGTAGGATCACTTTCCTGTGAAATTTTCTCCGCTCCAGAAAATATTTCTATAGAAAATAAAAGAATCCATTTTACACTTAAAAATTGCCATCAAAGTAACTGCAGATACAGGACAATTCACATATATACTCCCTTAACTTGCTTGGAGTGTTTCTAAGACGTATCAGTTCACATCAGCAAGTCCTATGCTATGCATGTATCTCCACCTATTACAATAACTTTAGACTTTCTTTTTAAAGAGGAGATATATTTGTTTTTCCAAATACTGCCAAGAAAAGAAAAAATCAAACATCCATACTTTATCTATGAAAAGCAAGCACTGCATATGCAAAACCAACAGTAAAAAACACATAAAAATTTTAGCATCTGGGATGATGTACATTTTATCCCCTAATAATTCCTCTGCAGTTTAGCTGTGAAACAATGGACATATATGTAAAACAACGACAAAAAATCCCACATTTATAGCTTTATATAATACTGGATTAACGGTGTATGTTATATCCTAAGAAAAATTTCACTGGCATCATACTTTCTCTGTATCATCCGCAGAGGTTTTAAGTCATGTGCTTTATAGCTAACTACCAATCTCATGGAAGAACAGTAATGATGTCAATGGTTAATTCTATTTCATTTTATTTTGTTTTGAAAAGCTCATGGGCAAAGATGTATGAAACTGGCCATGAGATTAACCATGTTTGAAATAAAGCTACAAAATGTAACATTATTTAATGTTACGTGTTACTCTGTCCTATGTCTAAGTGCAGAGTTAAATCAGATTAGTTGAGTGAGGCAATTTTAGGCAAAGCAATCCCCAGACATACTCTTGCAAGCAGTGGCTGAGAGTTTTTTGGGTCTGTACAGGTACCTTGCACAGTGGTGTCTCAATCCCAGGCTAAACCTCTATGTATTACTGTAAACAAAATAAATAAGGATATCCTAACATAATCTAGAGTATCATGCTGAGGGTAGGAGAGGAAGAAGCAGGAGAAGCTCTGCTATCAGATTTAAGTAAGGAAAAGAAAACCCTGAGAGGACCAAGCCCAAATTCCATCCAGCCTTCCTTCCAGTATGGATCACCTCCTCCTTTGCCCTGTATTTTTCTGTAGTTATATTTCTCACTGTTACTAATTCTTGATCCCTCCTTGCAACAAAATAGAGCCTAGCATGTCAAGGGATTGTAGCATGTGAAAGCGGTAAGGTAGTGCAGTTGGAAGAGGAAAGGCTGCACAGCACCTTCAGGCTTTTGGCCAGTTTGGTGGGAAGCCAGATTTCAGCTCCTCCCTGTGGTGACAGGATATAAGGAGTGTTAGAAAGCAGGGAAGGGGGTGGATTTCCATCTGTTTAGGTGGGAAAGCCATGGCATAAGAAAGGCCTGTCTTCTCATTACCCATCAAAAGCACCTTGGATAGTATGTCTGTCTCTCATCATTTAGAAAAACAAAGTCAGATACTGTAAGCCCAAAGTTTAAGTTAGGTTAAAAGGAAAAGAAAGAAAAAAGAAAAAAGAGGGGGGGGGGGAAAAAAAAGAAAAAAGAAAAGAGGGAGGAGTTAGCTTCAGTAAAACTGAGCATTGAGCTATGTTTCCATTGTAGGGAAAAAGGATTGAGAGCAGCCCTGCAGAGAAGGACTGGAGGGTCCTGGTGGATAAAAAGCTGGACATGAGCCAACAATATGTGCTCACAGCCCAAAAAGCCAGCTGTATCCTGGGCTGCATCAAAAGGAATGTGGCCAGCAGGTCGAGGGAGGTGATTCTGCCCCTCAAATCTGCTCTGGTGAGACCCCACCTGGAGTACTGTGTTCAGCTCTGGAGCCCTCAGCACAGGAAAGGCATGGACCTGTTAGAGCAGGTCCAGAGGAGGGCCACAAAGATGAGCAGAAGAATGGAACACCTCTTCTAAGAGGACAGGCTGAGAGAGTTGGGGTTGTTCAGCCTGGAGAAGAGAAGGCTCCAGGAAGACCTTGTATCAGCCTTCCAGTACTTAAAGGGGGCTTATAAGAAAGATGGGGACGGACTTTTTAGTAGGGCCTGTTGCGATAGAGTAAGGGGTAATGGTTTTAAACTGGAAGAGGGTAGATTTAGACTAGATATAAGGAAGACATTTTTACAATGAGGGTGGTGAGACATTGGAACAGGTTGCCCAGAGAAGTGGTAGATGACCCATCCCTGGAAACATTCAAGGTCAGGTTGTACAGGGCTCTGAGCAACCTGATCTAGTTGAAGATGTCCCTGATCATAGCAGGGGAGTTAGACTAGATGACCTTTAAAGGTCCCTTCCAACCCAAACTCTTCTATGATTCTATGAAAAGACCTCGCTCACTTCACGATGACAGAGTTCAAAGGCTTTATTTTCATTGCATTTTGTTTTTTTCACTCCATTGAAAACATTGGTTATTTTTGTTTAATTCATGAGAAGCATGCAGAGAAAAACTTTGAATTCTCACAGTTAATTGCCTGCTTTTGTTTTTTCAACCACATCATCTATGACTCAGGAGAAACCCTCCTGGTGACCAGAAACTTTCCAGAGCAGACCAGCCAGGAGCATGGTGCATGTGAACAAGCTCCCTTTCCTGAACCAATGCTAAAGAACACAGTTTGTGCAGTCTGGTACCTTGAATCTACCTTGTTTATGTGACTTTGCTGAGAGACCTATTCATCAGGTCTACATTGCGGTTTCTTCTTCTTTGCCATTGAGATTCAGGAAAGTATTTGATCTGCTGCATTTGAGTTGTGTGAGTCCTTAGCATTCCTGCCTGCACTGAGCAACATCATCTTCCAAGGCTGGATCATCATGAGTCTGCCATATTTTAATGTCATCCTCAGATGGTTCCAGCAGGGAAGTATACAGTTAAAAAGTAGGACATGCAAGGCTCTACCCCAGTAGCAGAAACCCCATTAGCAGATACAAGACAAGTTCAGACTGAGCAAAATTTTAATTATCTTAGCAAAAGACACCATTACAACACTGACTTTAAATCACAGGGAAATAAATACCAGAGTTACGAACTCTCTCCTGTTTTCTCTCAAATTATTGTCTTGCGTTATGTGCTGTATTTAAAGGTTACACTGACTAGTACCTGTAATATCTATCAATTAGGAACAGTGAAATGAGATTCCAAATTACTTGGCTTTTGAGAGCTAGATGTTTGTCTGATGAGTTTATATTTACCATTTCTGATCAAAAGAGAGAATAAAGTAGTATTTCTCCTGGTGGTTGTATGATTTAGGCTCTTTATAAACAAAGCGGTTTAATTTTATGAATGCTTAAGGTGATATTTTTGACACAACTATATAATATAAATAAATGTGCACTTGAATTTATAAATGTGCAAGCTGATTTTTAGTAATTGCCTCTTTCTTTTCGTTAAAGTATCTGACAGATAAGGCAGTTAAAGAAGTTGTTATATAAGCCTTAAATAAGCACCGTCTAACTTCAAGTCCCTAAAAATAGTCAGCTATTTGGTGAAAATGATGAATTCTGGGGTACTGATTCATGTGATCTGAAAAAGCCATCCATTTCCTGATTCACCTTCACATCTCCTCCAGGAAAAAAAGGAATATTTTACAATGAATACCTGCAGTCAAAACATTTTTATGTGTGTGTTTTTCTGTCTTTCAGCCACTACCCAGAACTGATACTTTCAAAATGAAGAGGAAGGTAGGAGTGAGAACAAAGAACGCCTTGGAGAAATCCAGTTCAAAAGTTTGAGGAATAGAAATAATGGGAAATATTAATAACTCTCGTCTCTTAAATAGGTCATAATTTGGACTGAAGTTATGAAAAATTACAAGCCTAAGACCTAAGTCCTATTACATGTGAATCTATATTGAGGGATTTTAAAATTAATACATAATAAAAATATTAGCATGGGTTTTCCTCTACTTTGGGTGATAAGATACTCTGCTGCCTTACACAACTTTCTTCTAGACTAATTTAAGTTTTAATTTTTTGGTTGTTAGCCCCACAACACCACCTTAAAGTAAGCCAGGATACGATTTAGCAATCCATTAGTTGCTCCTCTCTGTCTGCAGGTCCATACTCATTAATATTGGATTCCTGTGTTTCTACATCACCCAGCAGTACAGGTGGGATTTGGATAAAGAGTACATATATATGACCTTATCACTGCTAAATGGTCTGAAGCACAGGATATAGCGCTTATCTGGACTTCAGGCTTCTGTGCTGGCCTTTTTGGGACTGTGTGGGTAGAGACAATACTTGGCATAACTCCTGCCTTCACGGAATTGGACCATTACAATTTTTAGAAGAAATCTTAACCCGCTGTGCAGCCCTCATACTTGGGCAACGTTTCTGTGACACTGGTCTAGCATTAGGAGCCCTAAATCACATTTACCCTGTGAAAGCGCACTGAGCAGGCAGGGAGTGCCAGGCAGCAAGGCGCACAGCATGGGAAATGATGGTGGAGTTGTCAGTGCACAAGAGTTTCATAATAAATTCTCCAAGTAAGCCAGCCCCTAAGTCACTTCTAAAAAGTGATTTAGCTAAATTAGAGCACGCTCCTGTGTGAACATTTTTGGTTTGCTTTGAGCATATCTTAAATCCACTAAAAAGTGCAAAAAAAAAAAGACACTAATTAGAAAACGTTTTTCCTATAGAGTCTCACTGACTGTCTTTAATGAGAGTTCATTTACCTTTTTATTTAAACGCAGACAGCATATTTGTGTGACCAAAATCTCACTCACCCTCTGCCCTTTCACTCTCTCAGACTCACAGTGAACACAAAAAGCTGGAAGTACTTGTTGAGAGGGTTTACGTAGGAGGTAAGACAGTCAGGAGCTTAACAAGATGCATGGCATATTATAATAGATTGTTTTTTTCCAGCCATACATTCCCTACCAGCTCAGATCCTTTAGTAGCAGCAATAAAGGTTTCAAGTCCAATTCAAGTGATACTTTCCTCAGTTGCTCCTACACTGTGTTCAGCTGCCTCTTAGGAAAAAACTAGATGCTGTTATTTACAACCAGTCTTTTTAGTCTAGAATTGTTAAAAAACAAAATGCTTGACAACTTGAAAGTGGCTACAGAAGTAGTATTAGGCAAAGACGAAAGAGAAAATAAATTAATGCATGTTTATCACTGAGAAACTAAAAACAGCCAAAAAACACCTTCTGAATTAATTTACTTTGCTGATTTTGCTTGGATACTAAAGCACCCCCCTCACAGTCTGGTCTTCTGTCCTATCACTAGTCTAACTCATGTCAGACTAGAGCAATAGGAGTGTAAGGAGGTACCTACATCATCCTAGACTTGAAAGGAAGCCCTGCAAAGTTTTTGTGCATCTCAGTTGGCATTTGCAGATTTAGCCTGTTCTGCTTGTCTCCGTTCAAGGTCAAATATGTAAGTGTTAAAAATACATGATAGTGATTCCCCTACCTAGTGTCATTTACAAGAGCAGACGCTGTGGGCTGTGAATTAGGGACAATGGATATTGGTCTCACATCATGCTGATGTTAATACCCGTTTGTATCTGATCACTGTCCCAAATCCCTCCCGTATGGTACAAAAGTGTCATTTTTTTAATGTTTTTTAAGTCACCTGTAAGTAGCACCAAATATCTGTGCAAAACCTGTGTTGATCTGAACTCCCTGCAGTCATACCATTAGCCTTCATGCAAAACGATGTTCAAACCAAAGGGATCCTGCCATTTCCCAAATAGCTGTGAACTTTGCTGGCGAAACATACTGCGTCTGTTTATTGCAGGCAGTCCATTTAAAAGTGTACAGCTATTTTCTACTGTAAGTTGTTTTTTTCATTCAGATATGTATAAATCAGCCTGCATTGTGACTTTGTCAGTCAGGGTATAAGGAAGATAATGTTCCTTGATAAGCAGAAGTAAGAAGCAGTAGCATTACAAGAATATGGAATTAATATGCACTTGGTGATCCTAATTCTAGTACTACCTAACATTTGAGTGTTTGACTTATTGCCCTTAGCATTCTGCTAATGTCAGATGTGTGGTATAAGTTCAGTTATTAAATTTGTATCCTTCTTATTGCTTTCCATAGCCTGAAACAGTTTTAATTATTGAAATTATTTAACTCAGTATTGTACTCAAAATGTTTTTATTGTTTTTCTTTGTATTTTACTTAATAAAAACTGCTCTACTAAAAATATTGTGTGTTAATTATTTGGCTGAACACATGAAAACATGTAAGAGATTTTGCTGAAGAAGGGAACACCTCTCCTGAGTCAGCTCCACGAAGCCAGGATTTGATTTTCAAAACCTAAAGTTTCATAAAATAAGCCTCATTGCAAAACACTTAGCAGGAGGAAGGGTGTCCAGATACACTATCAAAGAGCAAAATCCACTTGGTTTTTTGCAGTTACCCCCAGCTCTACTTAGATTACTAAGGTTTTTTGCTACATAATGAGATGTTGGTGTTCATTAAAGAGACCAGGTTAGAGGAAGGAAACTGAAACCAATGTTAGCCTTGTAAGTCCACCATCATGTTTTAAATGCTACTAGAAGTTACCAAATGCAGACCAAGACTGTAATATCCACACGCCTTGAAGTACCTCTTGTCTCTAATGGACATTCTTAATTCAGAACAGAAGCTGAGGGCTTGCGGAGAGGTTGGTGTGTGCACTGAAGGTGCTGTATAAACAAAATAAGGCTGTTGAGAAGAATTCTTGGTTCTTTCATCAGCCATATGTTTACAAAGACTTCGAAGGCTAAAATTTTAAAAGTAGTTCTAGCATGACAAAACTGTTAATTAAATAATTTGCATTAAAATGTCAGATTTCAATCGGGTTTGGCAGCTGTGGACAGAGATTCTAATTTAAAAGACAAGAGCGAGTAAAGGAAGAAATACATAGGAGCCACATGGCTAACACTATCTTTTTTATTCTAATAATCAATTCCTTCTACTACCAAAACGAGAGTGTTAATAATAGGACTCAGCCAACAAGTGGAAAAAAACTTGAATTATTGCAAGAAAAGAGGAAAAAGTAACATTCATCCAACTACAGCCCAAAGCCTCCATGCCTGCCAACATTCTTGAATTTTCACAAAAATAGGCTATGTATTTATGCCCCAAAGACACAGCAACTTGGACCTCAAGATAGGAACTAATTCTAAAGTTAAGGACTTTTTTGAAGAAAAATATTCCTGAAGCCATTCATTCTGAGCAGTTAGTAAAAGTGTATAAGTACCACAAAGGAAGAGACATGTTCGTTCCAAACTGTGTACACATAGGAGAAAAGTGAGCAGTCACAATGTTGTAGATGATTGACAGCTTCTGTTTGTAGCACGATAAATCATCTAGAAAAGAAAAATATGACACATATTCATTAGCATCAGGTTCTGGGAGAGTTTTCCATAGTGATTTCTCCATGAAACAGAAGCAAATGCAATGTCATAGCAGCTGCACATGGAAACAAGCAGCTCTGTGAAAGGATCTATTGAAGCCTGCTTTCCCTGGGGTGTGTCTTATGTCTGACTGGTGAAACCCTCAGGTCCTCCTGCTTTCTATATGCTAGGAAAGGTGTGAACTATGCTCCTCCATGCCTCACGTTCTTGCTGCTTTCCCCATGTCCTCCAGCCTCCTACCCTCCCAACCTAACCCCCCCAGTCCAGCCAGTCACATGGGCAGGGGACAAGTGTGGTGACCAGGCTAGAGCTCGATACTGGCTGCTGGCTGATTGACCAGTGGACTGCTGCTGACCACTGGCTACCATGCATGCTGCCTCTAAGAGGCTGGCAGGGGCAAAAAAAGTTCTTTGTGGTCCAGATGGGACTATTTCAAAGACTATTAGAGATTGACTGATAGCTTAATCATCATTTTAGGTAACCAGGATAAAAACTGAAGCTTTTTTAAGTCCTGACATTATATTTTCATAAAACAACTTCTTTGTTGTGGGGTGTTTTTTTTTAATTAGATGTATAAGTTTTCTCAAATTAGAGCAACAAAGCAAATATTTGCATGTATACCCAAAGTGTAATGAAAAAACAGCAAATAAATATGTTCTATAATCATCTTTGCTCTTTGAATGTTTATTTAATGCACCTGATTTTCCTTCTTCTAATTTGTGAACCACTAGTGTAAAAGGAGGTGCAACAAGGCCTAGATGTTTATATAGGATACCCACATTTAGATACTCTTCTTTTTAAAAAGAAGTGGTCTCAGTAAGTCATCTCACTTGGAGGAACTAAGCACAGAGCAGCTCCAAAAGACATATTGGATGGTCAATTTTGTTGTCTTTTTACTGGTTCAGGGAGTTCGGTGTAGGAACTCAGGTTTCATCTAGATGTATTAACTATTGGTATTCTAAACTATTCACGTTGCTAGTTTTTATCTTTAGAGAGGGAACTGGAGAGATGTTCTATTGTTTGAGGCAAAAGCATACAAACAGGAAAAGTTTATGGTCATAAATGCTTTCATTCTGCTGCTGTGTCTGAAAGCAATGTGAACAGATAGAATACTGCTGTTTGTATAATATTATTTTGCAACAGCTGAGGAAATGACAAGATTAACATAACTTCCAAACACTTCTGCTCAACGTTTAATGGTTGATGTTCCCAGGGTCAGCAGGCGTGGAGCTGCCATCAGGAATGTCTGGACATTCTTCACAGCTGATTGTCAGGAAGAGTATCCCACTTGGCTGACTCAACAGGATCTTTCTTCCTCACTAGATGCAGTAAGAGCATCTGTAAACATTTTGAAGTTTTGGTCAATAGCAAATCCTCGTCAAGGATTTTTTTCTGACTTCACTGGGAGCAAGAATGTGTTTTATCATTTCTAGATTGATACAACACAAAGCATTTTAAGGAAATTAAGTGCCTACATGTTCTTGCACACCAATGGGATTTGCAATTAGAGGAAAACTAATAGATACTGTAAATAAATAAATAAAACTCAAAGTTCGTGCTGTATTTAGTGACATCTTCCAGTACACTGCAAGTTTTAAAAGTGACACAGCATGTAAAAGTAACCTTTAAGACTGAATCAGTTGCATTCTGCTTGGAACTCTTTATGAAGAAACACACAAAACCAAATTCAAATGCATATTCTGTATAGCAAATACAACTGAAGAAACCAGCAAGGAAAGATTTAGAGGATGGCAAAATACTTTTTGGATTTGTTAGTTGAGATTATGAAAGAAAAACAGAATTGTGTCTTCTCATTTTAAATGATAGCTTTCCTTTCAGTTCTCAAATTCAGATCACTCATCCAAAAATACAGATAACTAACATATATCGTATGTTTGATAACCATGCAACATCAAGAGTGCAGTTTTTTGATCTATTTAAGAGCACAACAATACTGGTTACTGTTGACACTGCACTGTCATCCATAAGTATCATACCTTAGGAAACCACAGAAGAGTTTATCTCTCCCCGTACATTAACTCAGTGGTTAGCACAACAGGGCTCTGGTTTGGATCTACCAATGGGCGTTACTGTTATATCCCCAAAAATTTATAACACTCCTTCTGTCTGATAGAAAGTTACACACTGATTTTCTGGGGAGACTGGTACAGATAAACTCTTCAAATCTGATGGGGAAAAAGCCATAGGTATTCAGATATTATGGTCATATTTAGAGATCTGAGAATCTCATAACACTGCCAGGACCTAGGAATGTAGTGTCTAAATATATCTAATTAAAACATCCTTAAGGGTACATTTGGTTTCTCAGAAATTAATTAATTATCTTACAAACATATGTATTTTCTTGGTATTTATTTCCTCATTTTTCTTACAACTCCCTTCCCTGTAACTGAAATTAAAGTGCTGAAGGAACAAACAAGTCCTACTGATTGTTTTTTTCTGGTAAGATTATAAATGAAAACACATTTGACTAAAGCCTGTGGAAAATGTAATTTGTTATGTCACAGCAATCACTCAGCATGTGTACAGCTGTGTTTGACGATACCAGACCCTGCTTGTTATAAAATCAATAGCAATGGCCTCAAGGAAGGAAGGGTAAATGAAGAAAGACTGATGGCTTGTGGGCTCAAACTAGTTTGGGTCATCAGGAGCTAAAAGAGAATGTTTTAAATTGCCAGTGAATTACTATTCCAATACCAAGGCAGAGGAATGGAGGCCAAATTAATGTCTCATGTCTCATTTCAAAAACATTCCCTGTCTTTTACCAAAGTCCTTTTGATTATTTCAGAATAGAGAAGGGGGAAAATGTTGTGCTATGTATGTATGTATCACTTAAACCACTTTCTAAACAGAATAATGAGAGCATAACAAGAATTAAATATTGGATTTTCAACAGAGCTTGCCATAGGCCAACTTCAATTCCACCCACTTAAAAGGAAGTGGTACACTACTGCCAAAAATCCATCAAGGCCCCACTTGTTTGTGTTGGTTCAATTCAAGGTGACCTTACTGGAAAAGCTCTATCTTGGAAAAACCCAAGAGCCTTGCACCAGTGTCTGGATCAAAACAGAAAAACTTTTATCCTTCCAAATGCTTGTTACTGCTAGCTTAATGCTGAAAGCGTAGCGGAAGCATAACAGATTCAGTGCAAACAAGGCTACCTCTCCCAGGATCCCACCAGGGTGTCAGCCACTGATGCTGGACCAGGAGCTTGGACAGTGCTGCTGCTCTGGAACCACTTTTTAAGCTGATCTCTAAACACTGGGTGAACAAGTGCACAACAGACTACAAGTTCTTCTGCAAACAGTAGTAACAAAGGACAACATCAAACAAGAATCGTAACTTCCTATAAATCCCCCTACAGCATCTCCTGATCCTGTCTGATAGCTGAAAGATCACAGACTCAAGGTTAAGCTTAGCTCAGCTCCACAGTAGAAAGCCAAGTACAAAGAAGGAAAACTGGAAATGCTTCACACAGTATATTCACTAGTGTGGGTGCTTACTTCTATTGGGTGTTGAGGGCTGGAGGATGGCTTGGTACAAAGGAAATAGAAATTAAAGATAAGTAGAGATTAAAAGCAAGCAAATGAGGAAAAACACTAAGGTACACAAAAAGGGAAGGATAAGGAAAAGGGGAAAGGCAAAAATATGTCACCCTTCATTGTGTCAACCAAATAATAATATGTTTTCTCAGTGCTATGCCTGAAATCCACTCATACTTTCCCAAACAATAGTCCCTCCACTCAGAGCACTCAGATTCGTTAGTGTAAGAGCTGGAATTAGGGCAATGGTCCAATGCTCTCTCTGATGGTCACCCATATCAAATGCTTAAGAAAGAGTTTAGCAAGGCAAACGTACAGCTGGCGATCAGTGATTTATGACTTAGACATCCAGGAATACAGGATCTTAGTACATTTATACAATCCTTCATAGACCCATGTTTCCATAATTTATTCCATCACTGACTTCATGCATGCGCAGCATCCTAGGGTGAGGAATGCCACAGCTGACATATGTTTTGAAAAGACACACATCCTTTTGTTTTGAACATCTTCCCACCTAGTTTCCCTTATCATTGTATCATAAGACACAGTGACTAACCGTTTCCTTTTTGCCTTCTCCAGACCTCATACAATTCTTTGAATCTCAATTTTCTGTCTTCTCAGTCTCTTTCAGGTGGAGGGGCTTTGCTTAATTTATATAGTTCACATGGAGAAGTGATTTCATAGGGCTGGTCACCTTGCCACCACTTTTTTTTATCCTTACCACTTCTACTATATTCTTTTTGAGACAGAATGAATCAGAACTGTGAACAGCATTTTAGACAGGCATGCTATGGATTTATATAGCATTAAACCTCATATAGGAGCAATAGAAAGTTCTCTGGGTTGCTTTCTATCCTTTTCTACTTGTTCCTAACATTCAGTTCTATTTTTGACCACCACTGAGAGCTGAGCTGATGCTTTCACAAAAGTAGCTATTGCAACTCCAGTATCTTGTTCCTGAATGACAACAGTAAGTTCAGAATCCATCACCACTCATGCAAAGTTACTGTTATTTCCTTCTGTGTGCATCCCATTACACTTAGATACATGGAATTTCATCTTCCCTCTTATCCACTCACTTTATGTTATGAGGTCTTTCTGCAGAATTTGTAGTTGCTCTTCATCTTTGCTACCCAAAATAACTCAGTATCATCATGTGCTCAAGTACCACTTGCAGTACATGAAGAATAACAGATGAATTTTCATCAGATTTTATTAAACAGAAATGCTAAAATTAGTTTTACAAGCACTTGAGAAAAATGCAACAAAATGCTATACCTGCAAATGTAGAGAGCATTCCACTCTGATCTTTGATGGAGTTGAAAAAAAAGCCACAGAAATTGTCAGGATTACCACTTTTACATGGAGGGTTTTGATTTCCAAACAATTTCCTACAGCTTGGATTACTTCCTTGATGAACAGCATCAGAGACTAAAACATTACCAACTCAGTTCACAATTATCATTTTGGGCCATAGGTTTAAGATTCAATGATGAATACTGACAAGAACTTTTTGAGCTCGATGCTGTGACCAAAAAATACAAGCCAAAATTACAACTGGCATTCAAGTGTTTTAAACAATGGTCAGATAGTGAGTCTGGTTATTTCTAGAGCTCTGCTGTGGTTACTTAGGAACTGCAAGTACAATGACAGAACTGTACCAATGAAAACCATTGAGTGTGAATGCACACTGCCAGACTAGCTCACAGCTTGCATCAGTGAAACTCATTTCAGCTTCTAGTTAGAGCTATAACTGGCCACAATTTAAAACATAAGGAACACATGATTTAATGCTTTTGGTCAAGACATGCTAAAAAGATTAAAATTTCAGACACACAAATTTCCTAGATAATAGGTTGGCCAGCATTTCCACATACTTTTTATTCCTCATTTTGACCAAGCAAATAATAATAATAAAAACAAGAAGAAGAAGAAGAAGAAATAAATTTATATAAAAATATAGTTTCCAAAGAACCACTCAGTGCTATCTGAGATACATGAGGAAAACTAACAAGAGGGGTTAAGATGAAAAAAAAAGTGGATTAAGAAATAACTCTTTTTGTGTAAAATATTAATTATATTCTTCACGTAAACAGTCTATCTGTCTTTTGAATACATTGAAAAAATTTGGAAGAAATCTTTAAAAACAAAAAGAGAAACATAAAAAGTTGTACAAATGAGAAGGAAACAGAATATTGTTGAAAACAAACAAAAAACAGGATTAATATCCTTTCAAGGCACTTGAGTCTCTTCTGATAATTCCTGTTTTCAGGGACTCAATTCATGCTGAGTATGAAAGTGTGACTGGGTCATTGCTTCCAGGTACATACAGTGGGTTCATAGCTGTCTGCATTTCCTTCCCCTTTATTCAGAGATTTAAGAAAAAAACTGAAAAGGTAGCTACTTGGGAGTCAGAAGAGAGGAAATACTGTTCACAAAGGCTATGTTAATAGTCACAGGACAGGGCTGGGCTTTTAAGACAAGTTATTTTCAGGAGGTCTAAAGCCCAGCTGGAAATTAATCTGGCTTCAGCAATCAAGGATAACAAGAAATGTTTCTATGTCAGTAGCAAAAGAAAGACCAGGGAGAATATCCATCCCCTGCTGGATGCAAGAAGAAACATGGTAACAAGTGATGAGGAGAAGGCTGAGGTCCTTAATGCCTTCTTTGCCTCAGTCTTTAATAACAAGACTAGTTGTATTGAGGGAATCCAGCCTCCTCAGCCAGAGGACAGAGACTGGGAGAACGACCCCCCTGCAATCCAGGAGACAGTCAGTGACCTACTGCATCACATAGACACACACAAGTCTATCAGACCTGATGGGATACACCCGAGGGTGCTGAAGGAGCTGGCTGGGGTGCTCGCCAAGCCACTTTCCATCATTTACCAGCAGTCCTGGCTGACCGGGGAGGTCCCGACAGATTGGAAACTGGTCAATGTGACGCCTATCTATAAGAAGGGTCGGAAGGATGATCCGGGAAATTACAGGCCTGTCAGCTTGACGTCGGTGCCCGGGAAGCTGATGGAGCAGCTCATCCTGAGTACCATCACACAACACATGCGGGACAACCAGATGATCAGGCCCAGTCAGCATGGGTTTATGAAAGGCAGGTCCTGCTTGACAAACCTGATCTCCTTCTACGACAGGGCGACCTGCTTATTGGATGAGGGAAAGGCTGTGGATGTAGTTTACCTCGACTTCAGTAAGACCTTTGACACCGTTTCCCACAGCATTCTCCTGGCAAAACTGGCTGCTCGAGGCTTGGATGGGCACACGCTTTGCTGGGTAAAAAACTGGCTGGATGTCCGGGCCCAGAGAGTGGTAGTGAACGGAGTTAAATCCAGTTGGTGGCCGGTCACGAGTGGTGTCCCCCAGGGCTCAGTTTTGGGGCCACTCCTGTTTAACATCTTTATTGATGATCTAGACGAGAGGATCGAGTGCACCCTCAGTAAGTTTGCAGATGACACCAAGTTGCGTGGGAGTGTTGATCTGCTCGAGGGTAGGGAGGCTCTGCAGAGAGACCTGGACAGGCTGGAGTGAAGGGCTAAGGCCAACTGGATGAGTTTCAATAAGGCCAAATGCCGGGTGCTGCACTTGGGCCACAACAACCCCCAGCAGCGCTACAGGCTTGGGGAGGAGTGGCTGGAGAGCTGCCAGTCAGAGAGGGACCTGGGGGTGTTGATTGACAGCTGGCTGAACATGAGCCAGCAGTATGCCCAGGTGGCCAAGAAGGCCAATGGCATCCTGGCTTGCATCAGAAATAGCGTGGCCAGCAGGGACAGGGAAGTGATCTTACCCCTGTACTCGGCACTGGTGAGGCTGCACCTCGATTACTGTGTTCAATTTTGGGCCCCTCACTACAAAAAGGACATTGAATTACTCGAGTGTGTCCAGAGAAGGGCAACGAAACTGGTGAAGGGTCTGGAGCACATGTTGTACAAGGAGCGGCTGAGGGAACTGGGGTTGTTTAGTCTGGAGAAGAGGAGGCTGAGGGGAGACCTCATCGCCCTCTACAGCTACCTGAAAGGAGGTTGCAGAGAGCTGGGGATGAGTCTCTTTAACAGAGTAATAAGTGATAGGACAAGAGGTAATGGCCTCAAGTTGTGCCAGGGAAGGTTTAGACTAGGTATTAGGAAGTCTTTCTTTACAGAAAGGGTAGTCAGGCGTTGGAATGGGCTGCCCAGGGAGGTGGTGGAGTCCCCACCCCTGGAGGTGTTCAAGAGGTGGGTTGACATAGCACTTAGGGATATGGTGTAGTTGGAAACTGTCAGTGCTATGTTAATGGTTGGACTAGATGATCTTCAAGGTCCCTTCCAACCTAGATGATTCTGTGATTTTGTGATTCTGTTATTTCCTTATATCAGTTCAGTTCAGTGTGGTCTCTGTAGAAGTGTTTTGGCTGACCAAGGTTATTCTTCATATTGTAAAGGCTCCACCCATTTACACATCACTGTTAATTTAAAAGGCTATTAACACCACTATTTTAGACTACATTTTTCTGCATAAATATCACTACCACAGAAAATACTCAAGCATATTCGGGTCACAGTTCTTTAATATTCAAAACAATTCTATATCCTGTCTGTGAAATATGGCACTAAAACTTTGTATCCTATCCATCAGGTATTCTATCAATTTTAATACAAGAAGGCATTGAATAAATTAAGCAATTCTGTTTAAGAGGAAGGCATCAAACTTTCACATAAAAAGATTACGCTTATAGGCAAGAGGCAACACACTACATATATGCAGTTAAGCATTTACAGTAAGCCTAACTGGTATCTTAATCATTTAGTAAAAATATGACAAAAAGTTATTATTAGTCTAGTTATAATAATATTTACAAAACAAAATATACAGAAAAATCTCATGAATAATAATACTCATAATCCACTGCTACTCAATAAAGCTTACTAAAATCTGCCCCTTTTCTCTGGTGTCATGACTGCCCTTCTCGTTTCCCTCTAGCTCCTCTGGTTGATGGCACCAGGCTTCCTCAGGCAAGAAAGGGCATCACAGCCACTTGTCAGCGTCCCAGGTTTTTCATCAGGGTTAGGTCAATACTGGTGAGTGGGAACACCTTCCCTGGGGCACCCGTGGGGCTATTTTCATGAGTTTTCCTATCACAGCCTGCCGCCTTCTCCCTGCTTCCCGGGCAAAATTTGGGAGCCACACGCTGCCCTCCCCCAGCCTCATCCCCCCAGAGCAGCTGGGTTTTTTTCTGGCAGTGACTATGTAGGGGTGCCAGCCCCCTGGCCCAGCTGCTCCCAGAGTGAAGCCAGCACAGGAAGGCCACAGGCATGTGGCTACCAGGCAAATGCTGCCATGGCTGAAATCAGCTCCCACCAAGGCAGGGCCAGATACATCCTGAGAGCCTGCGCTGGCAGCTGCCCACCAAGCCTGTGGCCTTCTGCTAGTGATGACAAAACCCATATTTACTGCCTACAGGTTAATGACTACAGGAGTTCATAAGTATCACCTAGCCTTTCAAATCATATTAGATGTGAAAAAGTGTTAAATATCAATGAAACCAACACATATAATAGTGAATTTATATGAACATTTTAGAGGGTGAAGAATACACGTTAGATCTCCCATTTTCAGATTTTTTGTGGACATTCAAGTTTATATAAACTTGAGACTGCAAGAAATTATTAGAACCACCTTTCTAGCCCCCAGCAAAGTCAGCTTTACCTAGTCTTGGTACCTGCTTTTCTTGGCAGATCTCTTCCTAAAAAATCCAGAGGAGGGGGCATCACAGCCTTCATGGATTGCTATGCATAGTATTGCAAAGTTTTTTTGTGCTCCTTTACCTAAATAGCCCTTTTAACAACATAAATGGACCTCTTCCTGATTGCGATGGAGAACAGTTAATTTTCTCCATTTTTCAACTACCTGTAATGCTTATGTAGACAGTAACCATACTTCTTTTTTTTTTTTTGATGAAGAAAATCCTAATTCCTTCATCATTTCCTCATAGGTCACATTTTCTATACTTTCAACAGTTCTTGTTCGTCTCCTGCTGATTCCCTCCTGGTTTCATCTCACCTTCAAACTCCATTATCATCTTTATCTGAAGGATCTCAGACACTGCTTTATTCCAGACCTCTCTTCCCTTACCTTCATTGGGTAAGATCAAGGCATGTCTTACTGACATGCCTTTGGGAGTGCCTGGCTGCCATCTCAACTTCAGTATAGCTAAAACAGAGCTCTTGGTCTCACCTTCAAGCCACCTCTTCCCTGCCTCTCTTCCAGATTCTCAAAGGACTCTTTCCATCCTGCCAGTCTCAAACACCTGTAACTTGGATGCCAGGTTTAATTTAGGCTCTGCTATACCCACAGAACCATCTCTAAAACTTGGACTTTTTTGTCCACTCATGCTGTTAAAATTCTCATTAAGGTCACAGCTATTTTACAGCTCACTTACTGTAACATCTTGGCCCTGACAAAGGCATTTTTGTCCCAGACATATCTATTTATACACTGCTGCCAAGACTGTCTTCAAAACCCACCAGTTCGATTAGCTCATGCAGCTCTTTGCATTTTTGACAGTTTCTCTCACAATAAACAAAAAACTCATTTTTGAAGACATTGACAGCTATTATCATTCTATGAATAATTTCTCATTTATTATCCAGGGATGAGGTTCAAGCTTTAATTAGTCCACATATTGCCCATCTGCTTATTTGTTCAAAAATGCTACCTCTCAAGCCTACATGGAGCTCCCCATAAACATACATAATTTTAGGCTTTTCTCTTCCATGTCCTCTTCATGCTCACCTCTTTGCTCTAGTGCCTAAAAATGCGTCCCTCAAAAACAACTGATAATGATTAATCTGCTAGCATGTGGAAGACAAGCGCATTTGATTGACATTGTCCCATAATCTCCTTGTACACGCTGGTTTGTCTTCAGTTTTTTACTGTTATGGATGGACAGTATGCTCTGTTACATGTAGTGAGTGCCTGATCGGGGCTTGGGGGTCAAAATTAATACTTATATTATTATCATATGGAAGCTGAACTGATCCAACCCAGCAAATAAATTCCTCAGCTAGGATCTTGAACAAACATTGTAGTTTAGGAAGTTTAGAAAAGCACAAATGTCTGCCAACATTGCAACATATTTGTTCTCATTAGAGTTGCAGAGACAGTAGTCCTGCTAAAACTAGTATAATTATATATAAATGATGTTGGCAGACTTCATAAAATAAGTCAGAAGGACAGAACCAGATGTTTCTTGGACTGCATATCCTCAGTATGTTTTACAGCATCACTTTGCAAATAAAAGTGAAGGCCTTTTTAGTGAAGCCAGTTTCTCTCTTCCTGCAAAACCCACCTGTTTTCCCATATTGTACAGAGACTAGTACATCAGTTACCAATTAAGTTTTCAATCTTTCAGGCCTTCTAGGCAATTCTGCTAGTCTGACTCTGTCCATTTTCTATGTCAAAAATGCCAGGCTTTGTTTGTACTGAATACTACATATTTCCTTAATTCCTGAATTTAGGGTTAATAATTTAACTTACTAGTGGTTTCAATCCTGTCTTCAAAATTTAAGAGCCTAAGCCTACTTACGCAACTTCTGTTTCAGCTTCTACCTGTGAGTATGATGTGCCTTGTACAAGAAGTGGTTAAACAAGTCAATGCTACTGAATAGGATCCTATTTATATTTGCATAGGTTTTTTATCACAATACTCCCAGTTCTCCATGCTCTCCATAAGCTTTCTGTTGCAGGAACTGCAGTAGCCTGGATCTAGTGGGCATGTATTGCAGGTTCAGGCTTTTGTTTGAAATGCATCCTACCCCTGTATCTTACTCATTATGTTTGCCATGAAATCCAGTTTTCCCATTCACAGTCTCATATAATTTCAATTACCTGTGCTTTTTTATTATTCCTCAGACTATAATACTTCTACACACATACAGATCCCTTTACAATTGTTCATACAGTGACATAACCCTGAAAACTATTTCTTCAAGGTTAGGATTTCCTAGAAGCAAACACGTATCCTTTACTGATAAAAGTAAATGTACATTAGGTATTCTGTATCTCAAAGAGGAATACTAGTAATTAGGAAAAAAAGACAGTAAAAATAAGCTGTTGAGGAGTTAGGAAGCATGGGTTTTCCAGCAAGTATCATCACATAAACACGTACACATCTCCAGAAACTACTGTTAGAGCATTAAGAAAGAATATACTCATGAAGAGGGAGGTCCAAGCCCCACTTATTATACACCCTGGGACTGTTTCTTCTTGATAGCTGTTTCCTGATTAAGTGGTCAGTGTCATGGCCTGATTCACACTGAACTGATTAGGCTTTCTCAAGCAATGAAAGTTCATGGTTATATATGTTTCATCTCAAGGTACATAGAAAATATTCCTTTCTTTTGTTTATAGAAGCTGAGATGAATAGCAAGAAATCCATTAGGTACAACTGCCTCAGACAAGTAGAAATATGAGGATCAATATAGTTTAATTCCTTCTGCTTTTTCTTATACTCTGGGTAAGGGATCAGAGGAAACTCATGCATGAGACCTCATTCCTGATATTCACAAGCATTATGAGATCAGGCTCTTTCTGCAGAAATAAACAAAAAAAGAAAAAAAAAGAAAAAAAATCTGAGGTCTTTTTGATAGTGAATAGGTCTTTAGCTGAACTTATTCACTGTTGAAACACTGATCCAAGGATAGCCCATGAAAGAGAGCATTTGAGACTGGATTGCCCAATTGCCTCCTTAAAAAAAAAAAAATATATATATATATATATAAATAGTTACCAGCCATTGGTTGGAAAAATAACGATGGACTCTTCTATACTTGTTCACATAATGACTTAGAGATGCATTGCCTGGGAACATCTGGTCAATGGAAATCTTTAAAGGAAGAAGGAATGTCTTCCAGGTTACTCTGATTTCCTTGCCTTCCACTATTTTAACATATCATCTCCATCTGGGTTCACAGAGCAAGGGTCATCCAATGGTCCCAGTGAGCAGCCCTTTATATAAACCAGCAACAGAAGTTTTGTGAGAAAGATGCATCTTGATGAATATCCTTGGTTTAAGCCAAGATAGGAGACATACGTAGCCGTTTGACATTCCACAGCTTGATATACCAACCCCTGCCAGCTCTGTAATGGAGGAAAGGTGACGTCTGGCTTCAGGCATTGCATAAGTGCAAGTTGACATGTGGCGTTACAGTCTGAAACAGTCTGAAATCTGTGGCTGACAGATTTATCTTGAGGTTACAGATGACCATCCAGATGGACTGGAAATCTTTCCTCTGGAAGGTATGCAATTGATATTTGCAGTCCATTGGAGCTCTAGTGAGTGACAATTTGCTTCAGTTTCTCATCTGATTCAGCTGTTTGCAGCAAAGCTGAAGTTCAAGGACTGTAGTGTTGTCCTGAAAGCTATGGCTTTGAGTAAGTGATTGAACAGACACAACTGCATTAACTCCATATGCATAATTAGTTGATGAACTCTTTCTGTAAACATCCTTAGCACTGGGGAAAGTCTGAATATTACTTTCCTGTGAATCACAGATATTTTATGGGAAAGAAAGAGCTCACAGTATGGAAGTATGCATCTTGAAGGAAGCTAAAAAGTGTCCCTAAGTTTTAAAAAAAGAGAGAGAGAAAGAAAGGAAAGGAATGTTACCATCTTGAGTCTGAGACACTCCAGTTTTCTCAATTCAAAGACAGAAAAATTACTTTAATTTTCATTTTGGAGAAATTAATTGTCAGTAGTAGACTTTTTCCCTTGATTTCCAAAGGTGTTTCCTATCAATTAGATATCCAATAAAGCAAGGTTATTTTTTTTTCACATGCTATTCATGAATAACATCCATGTAAAGGATGAGAAAAGCCACAGAAATATTCTGTAATTGATGAGAATACCCAAAAGAGATGACTTCTAGGGCCTGACTAATGATTATTCTAGTCTAACAAAATGCAAAGATGGTATCTGAAGACAGGGTTTGGGAAGAACTGTCACTTTTCTTCAGCGTATCAACCTTGCACTATCTCGGTTATATCACAGCTTGATTGTATTTGTAAATGATGGTAGCTTTTTAAAAGAAAAAGAAAACTATTGTCTTAAAGCGTGACTGGTTGGTTATCACTGCAAATATGTAAATACTCTGTAGCTGTCTAGCCCTGGCATTTGAAGGGCTTCCACCAAAAGACCAAGAATTTTTGGGCAGGTATTCTTCCTAGGACTTTGCATGTCATATGTTCGGTTGCTGAAGAGGTTTATGACTTCAAAGGAGAAAAAACTCCACTGAGTTCTGCTCTCTTCAGAATTTTTCATTACAATCATTATAGCAAATTATATAGGAAAATAAGTAATTGTAAGGACCAAACTTCCAGTGTTGCTTATGGAAACTTAGATACCTTCAGAAAATTTAGCCTTTTATTATTTAGCTTGACACCAAAATCACAAAGGCTGTTCACAAAGGCAGATGCTTTATTCTGTCAGTAAGCAGTATTTACATAATAAAGTTAGTTTTGCTAGGCACAGTTGGACTGAAATACAGGAGTACTTACTTTACTTTTTTTAATCTGGCTTTTAGAGTTCTTTATCCTTGAGAACAGCTGTCATTACAGAAAGCTGTTTAGCTTTCTCAGCATCTGGAATGGTAGTAGCTGGTTTCATTTTTAAATGACTTCAAGATGTCTTCTCTAAGAAACATCACTAACTTGTCTCCAGGACCTAAATGGATTGATAATTGATGTCCCTTTTTCTCTGATCATTGATTTTTCAGTCTTCAGGGTAGTACCAACTATAGATGGCATCTCTTGCAAAGCTCTGAGATCAATTGGAAGCAATGTAAGAGCAGAACAGTGTGTACAGATGTCATGATGATAAAGATTAAGGGTTCTTGGAAGAAGCTGCAGGGTAAGTCCTCGTGATTCAAGATCTGTGTCTTCTTTGTTTATTGGGTGTTCATCGTGTCTGTCTCTAAAAACTTATCTGAGAGTTCTTGAAACTGAGGCCACAGGAGTAATAGGCCATTTTATTTAGCAGTACCCTGTGGATAAAGTGGGAAGGCAATTTGTTTATGCACCTTAATAAACTCAACAGTAAATTTACTCTGGATAGTACTGAAGAGGAGATAATTTGCACCAACAGTAAATTAACTACAATCATTTTTAGAATTATGATTCTAGTTTAAGATGGTGATGTAGAGCCTGCTCCAGTGTTGGCACTGCTATATATAGGGATAAAGAAATTATATTAAATGTAGGAACTAGAGTACCCTTAAAAGCTGAGCTGGCTGGGGAACAAGTTTCACTGGTGTTCCTACTAAAATAGTATTTTGAGCTCTGTTCTCAATCAGGAAGTATAGGCAAACAGGATCTTTCTTTTTTTTCCTTTTTTTTTTTTTTTGTTGTTTTTTACCCCTCTATATTTTCTTTACCTTAGCACAGGAAGTTCAGCACTAAGAACCAAGCTGGTCCAGTTCCTTGCTATTTTCTGCTTTGAGAACTATATCCTTGCTGACAGCAAGAGACAGATCATAGAAGTCAGAGATAGAAAAGCTTCAAGTTCTTACTTCTTGCTTTCAGAGAGCAATCTCATTTTGTTGTGAATGCCTGCATTTCCTTCTCCTGGAAGAGGATGACTGACAGGTGGAGCAACTGAGTGTTTTTTCTTAAAACAATGCAGATGGAAGCTCTGCCCCTGTGGGAGGAGGATGAGTCTCTCATGTTTTGAATCCAACTTTTGAAATGACTGTGATGCAAAATATACAATTTTTAAAAAATCAGAATGAAAATTGGCAGATTTTACAAGGAATTAATGCCTACTGGCTTGAGAAGGACAGGCTACAGAATGTACTGCAGATTGGCAGACATTCAGAGGCTGTATGAGGCATTTAGGTAACTGCTGTCACTCTTTCTTTTATGTCATCATTGGATGAAGGGCTGAAAAAACTTCCATTACTGATCATACACATGGGCCAAACAGTACTGCTCAAAGACTTCAGTGTGGTATGTAGGGGCCCACGTGTACCTAGAGTGGTTTCCATACAGATGAGCACTGACAGAAGAACCGCAGATTCTGTCATAAAAATAAAGGTCAAAAAAGGTCCTTCTGCAAAGTTAATAGCATCTGTTCGGAGAGCAGGAGGTTTAAAGCTTAGATACTTTTTCTATATCACCAAGTTCAGCACTGACAGCTCAGTCACTGAGCCAATTTTTCTTCTGATATAGACTTGGGGAGTACAGACTGCTGTGTTTGTTTTGGTTTGGGTTTGGTTTTTTGTTTTGTTTCATTGGGTTTTTTTAATCTGGAGAAATACTTGTTGTTCCAAATGAAAAAGTTTAAGTGTCTGCACTAAAGAGATCTAAGAATTAGACTTGCTTGTCATTTTTACAGAATTTTATAGAAAGATTTTAAAGACAGTCTGATTTCTGGCATGTATATCCTACAGGACATTTAGTAGATAAGATAAAAGAGAGCTGAATTATCTTTCTGATGAGCTCAGATTTCACTAATTATTTTGAAAGGTAAGCATAATAAACAAAAGATCTGGTGTAGTATAGCAGTGCACAGAAAGCACTTCCTAGTCATTACACATACCCCCACCTACCACACATTTGAAAATACATAGAAGGAACTATTAAACACCATCATAAGCTAGATGATATAAGAAGCAGGGTTTGAGGAAGGAGTAATGTATAGGAAAATATGAGCCTGTGACACAAGGATGATCCAGTGCAAACCCAATCTTAGCAGACAGACATCCTCTTCCAATTAGCAGTGCCTGTAGAAGAGGTTCTTCTCTCCCAGCCTCTTGTCACCATCACCTACAAAATTTATGGGCATTCCTCTGCTAGTGGTGTAGGTTGCACACATCATGTAAAACTGGCCAGGTTACCTTGGACAATTTTAACTATTTACAGCAGATTTACACCAGATTAGGAAAAGGAAGGTGCTGCACTTATTACAAGACCATGATATATGTGAAAAATATGCTTAACTTCTCCATCACTAGTCTTCCAGCTAAAAATTGATCCTGGGTATGGCCAGAGCACAAACTGCAAATTCTTTGGCCCGCTCCACAGATTCCCATTTAACTCTCTGTGGATGAGGATTGAGTATGAGATATTCCTGTGCTACCCTATTTCATGTCCAAGCCATAAGACCAATATCCATAACAAAGCTACACGTGAGTGTGTGGAGGGGGTTGCTCCCAGGAGAGCAACATTTATTTTTATGTAAATAAGAAAATCAAGTATACTATGTAGTTATGGCCAAACTTCTCTGAAATATATTCAACGACACAGAACATATTTCCAAGTATTTGGACCACCTCCATCTCTCTTACTTGCCAAAACAAGCAATAGCAACCATCTATACAGACAATAGAGGAATTTCGAACCTCAGTTCATACTGTATGATCATCTTACATCAGAGAAGGAATTTTTCATAAGCTTGCAAAATTTGCAAGATTTATGTTTTGTTGATGTAAATATCACACAATAGACTCACAAATGAGGACATTTAACTGTTGAGTTATGCTTCTTTGATTCAAGATCATAGGACTGTTTCATTTTGCTCTAATTTTATTTCATTCCTACTCAAACAGTGGAACAAGGTGCATGCCTTTCCTTTACCAAGGGAAAATATATTTATTCCTTCACATTTGTGTCTTTTCACCTGTTCATGTACAATGGAATGACGTCTGATAAATTTGTTTAAAATGAATCTCCCTTCTTAACCAAGCTTACACAAGTGTAACACATGGCTAGTGACTGACTCCAACAAGAGGGACTGCTACATGTGTACTGGATGGAGGTCAGCATCAGAGGCTGAAATGACCAAACCACAGTCAGCATCAGATCGGCACCTTTCAGTAACCGGTCTCAGATGTCATTTCTGATGTAGCACTGATGGGAGTTTGCCTGTGTCTGCAGCTGCAGTCAGACAGCATGCAGCATGGCTTACCAGCATGTTGCTGACCCTCGATCAGCTACAGATTCTTTCTGTTGTGTAAATGAGACCCTATACAAAGAGAAGTTCCCAAAGAACTTCAGTGCATTTCATCGGCATCTCACTCCGGGGGAGCAAGTTCCTCTGAGGTAAGTGCTTCTCTTTATAGGAGTTCATACAGTCCAGACAGGTGTTAATAGCCAAATACCAGAGGGATCATCACTTCCCCTTCCCTTCCTGTCCTGCCTCAGCAAGACTGGAGAAGGGATTTGCTGCTGTGCTGGGATAATGAGCTGTCTGTCTCAATCTTGTTGCGACTCTTCCCCAATGCTGATCTTGCCACAGCTGCTGCATGACTCTCATACGTTTTAACGGGACAGACAGCATATTAATCTAGACCTCAAACACAAGGGCCTCTTCTCAAACAGTGTTCAAAAGAAGTGTTTAATCTCCCTTCACTACAAAGTACAATACCGTGATCCAAGTGGAAAAAGGTGGCATAAGAAAATGCTTGATGTATTGCACTTACTTCAAATGCAAATTGAATTTTTTTTATAAAGGCCAAATCCCACTTTATGCACATGCTATTGATTAAGAACTAGCTGACAGAGATCTTTAACAGAGGTATTGGTACAGAATTGTCCTTCACAGAGGGGATTTGCTATAAAGATTCTTATCTACATTCAAATCTATTCAGCTTCTCCTGGCTACAAAAGTAGACAAGAAAGTAAGCCATGTACTCATCCAGCTTTTCATGCACTATCCAAAGGTGATATGGACCACATCATAAAAACATCTGTAGTAGGAACTACAAAGGACCTTGCTGAAGTAAAGATCAACATGTGAACTTTTGTCATTCAAGCATTCTACTGCTGGTACCCTCCACAGCTCCAGATTGTGAAGCTAGTTCCTGCCAGCCTTTCTGGAGAAACAAGCTACTTGTCTACTTCAAGTAGGCTTTCTTTTGCTCTGATGAGGTATTTATCTACATATGAAGATGGACACTTATCTGTAACTTAAGTAACATGTCTCAGACAACACAGAGCAAAGGATGTTATGTGGCCAATAATTGTTATGGGAATGCTCTTTGTAAGCTGCACTGATTTTACATCATAACATTTCACAGCAAGATGAGACAAACTACCTTTCCATGCACCTGTATAGCTTCTGCACTGATTCTCCTAAAAGCTGCTTGTTGCACATCAAGCAACCAGAAATGCACACAGGATATTTCTAAAGCATTACGGTGCTTGCTACAGTACTCAACACGGCAATTAACTACAACAGTTTTTAAGTAACACGTACAAGGGGACTCCAAGCTTCCTGTTAGTAAGTTACATGTCTTATCCCATCTCCTATCTCTGTATCACTTTTATTCATATCTCAGAAAAATAAAGGATCAGAAAATATTAACACAAAGGACAACAAATCCATCATTCCACAGTATATGGAGCAAAAATAAACTTCCCCTTTACATTGTTAAATTCAAAAAAGACAAACAGAATGAGCTACACTACAGTGGGCTACTGAATATGACATTGATGCCAGAGCAAGTGAGGAGAGAGCACTGTTGATTCTTGAAGGACAGAACTTAGGGGGAGGGTTTATGGAATATAGCCCTTCCCAGGTCTCACTTTGTACTTCAAGGAGATAACAATTTGGGGAGTGGAGATAACTGACAAGCTGTTTATAAATGTAGAACTTTGTGAGGCACTTTATTTAGTGACATGTGACGTACTAACCAAAGGGCCAGTGCTACACAGAATCATTTTATGCATACTTTATTGGGCAAAAAAGAGATAACTGAGAAACAGCTAAAAAGAGACAGAGATTTCTAGAAATCGTGGTATAGGGCAAGTAGGTGTAAGCATACTCTGCCATAATTGCTAGTACATGTGAGGTCCCTTTGCCCATACTTCCCCTAATCAGTATGAACAGAAGTATGAACAGGGTAGCAAGTGTTGACTGGATGACAGCTGGCTCTTAGTGTTGGCTAGGAAAGCTGTTCACTTCATGTAAGTTGAATGAACACAAACTGAAGAGTGGTCCATCGTACAGAACAAACTGAATCACATGACCACATCTGAATGGGTCATTCAAACAAGATGTATTTTTATACTAAGTCATCTGGCTAATGAGGAACATCAGACCACTCTTGTGAGAGAGCACAAAAAGCTCAGCAATAACTCCCAGTGTGATAATATGCCAAAAGGACAGAAAAGGGGAAAGCGAGAATCAGCAGTAGCAATTTAAAATTACTTCTGACTGTGACTTTGGTGAAACACAACCAGTGTCAATATTTGTATTTTAAAAAGGTCTTTGAGAATTAAAGATGATCAAGAAAAGAGCCACAAACCCATTCTCTAGGTTGGGGGAAAAGGTTCTTAAATAATTCAAACTATCACTTTATCACAGGTGAAAACTGAAAGGCAACTTGTTCACACTAGAACACATATTTGCTGTGGAAAATTCAGTGACTATTAATAGAGCCCTGGAACTAAAAGGAAAAATACACGTACTAGCGGGCAGAATCTGACATCAGACAAATTCAAAATAGCGATTAGGCATACCTTGTACCTAATATGTCCTCTTTGGAAAAATGTATAGTAGTCAAGTGTAAATTTCCTCAGGCACGGGTTATTCGGATCAATAGAGGCGGAAGGTGGTGAAACAGAATGAGTTGCCATATGGGGCAACATATAAAACTGCAGCTCATGCAATTTTACAGCATGGGCTGATCAGGGTGTGGGGACTGCATTACAAAGAGTGCTCTGCAGTAAGTCAGATGAAACTGGTGCACATGACACACCCCTGATTTTCATGTAGAAGGTGATCCCAATGAACTATTGTGCATGGAGAAGCTTCTATATGATACACAACACAGAATAACAGTTTTGGGCCTTCTGGATTATTAAGACAGGTGTAATAGGATATACAGGAGGTCAACTACTGTGATCCAATGCTTCCTTCTGTCAATTACACTCTATGAGTCTATGATAATGTAGCCTAAACAATGACAAATAGTGTATTTACTACCGCAACTGAGATCTAAGAACCTATTTAGAGTAGGGTAATCAGAACTCAAATATTTGAAATGCTACTCAGGTTTACCTCTTTAACCAAAACTTTTAAGTCCAAACATAATTTACTTGGGGATACCAGTGACTATCTGAGTCAGTCAATTTTGTTAGCGTGAAGCACTCCAGGGCCTTACCCCCACAAAATTTACTCAGTTGCTAGATTATGCTGCTTAGTCCTGTAGTATATATTCTTTGTTCCAGTATTTTTGGACACGCTAGGTTGAGCTGTTAACTCTTCCTAATCCAGATCCTCTTTCTTGATTTGGGCACATAATCATTCACTTATGTTTTCTTCTGTGCAGAAATATGATTGCCCTGAAGAGAATGGGTGCAAGTGTCAAAGGATGTTAATAATGTTTTTCTGATCCTGTTAAGCAATACTGGTTTTGGTACTGGTGTTTTATTTTTCTACATGCCTTTGGGTGTCTCATGTAAAAGATTTTCAGTGTATATGAAATACAGAATAAGTCACTTTCCCTTAGCACTTTGTCGGAAATTATCTTATGTTCCTCTTGGATACTATGATCAATGTCACTTACACTTTCACCCAGAAAATGAATATAATCTTTGCCTGATTTTAAGAATACCTCACATTAAATCCATGCAGTTAGAAATCATTTATCCATCAGCCACTGAATCTTAGATTTTTATGGTGTTCTAGGAAAGAAACATAATCTTGGTTTCCAAATGTACAAAGCTTTGAGCCTTTGATCCCACAATCACAATCATTCATGCAGTACTATTGAAAGAGGTAGTATAACTTAGAAGTGTAATGTAATTTAACGAACATGCTTTCACACTGTGAAAGCCTTGCTGCTTTTTATCCTCATCGTCTGAGTGGAACCAGAGTTCGAAGAAACTGAGATATTACAGTATTTATTTGTCTGTCACATTAGAAAAGCATCTGAAAAACTCAAAGTCAATTGAAATTACTGAGAGAAAGACTGTACACAAGAACTGCAGTAAGAGAACTATCAGCAGACACACTACGGGTGAAAATCGTAAGAAAAAAATGTAACAAAGGGCACATTGTAGGAGCAGAAAACAGGAGTTATGGTCAAAATGAACTTTCTGCAAACAGCAATTAAAAGCCATACCTGAGTAATTACAGATGACCCATCAGAAATAAATTTATCAGAATTCACATGTACAGTACCTCTAATATTCATTTCAGTGTTCATTCCTGACACATTTTTATTTCAACAATATTTTAATACATTTCAGTTATCTGCCACTAACATGATAGCACCTGTTGGGGTTGGTTACAATAAAGTACCCATATTCCTGTTAGACAGAATGATCTAATCTTCTTCAGTTCAAATGCTCTAGTCTATCTTGCCAGGTACTATTCTAAACCCTTGGGGTGTCATGGCAGTTTATATCCTAGGACATACAAACTATCTTGTATTTGCCAGATGTAAGTGCTGGTAGGCCTGGGGGCTTTCTACATGTTATAGCAAGACCTTCAATATATCTCTCTTAAATGGGCAAATATAAGACACAATGGGTATACTGAAAATTGATTCAAGAGATGAGAAGGGCTAGGCATTTTCAAAAGGGAACTTTCATGGGTGTCAGCTGTAACTGCTCAATAATGAAGACTAAAATCTAGACAGAAAATTTTTTTTACACTGAACATGACACTATCTGACACCCAGGTACCTTCCTGTCTAGTGGAACCTGTAAAAGGGGGACTGGACAGAAAAAGGTCCACAGAAGGCAATGTGTGTGGAGACAGTTAAGTGAGCAAACATGTGAAGCTTATGCCTTGGCATGTCCTCTTTGGTATGTAATTCCGTACAATAAGAAAGCACCTACTTTTACTGAAGATTCCTTATTTTTTCAAGAGCTAAGTGCATAACCTTTTCCTATAAAGCACAGAAGGAGGAAAGAGTGACTGGTGGTACCATGGCTCCTTGCAAAGCCCAGTTAGGACAATTCTGATCACTAGAACTCAGTAGCTAGAGCACTTATGGGAGATGTGGATTTAAATCTCTACAGAGGATGAAGAGGTAAAGGAACCAGCATTTCCAACACAGCAGATGACCTCTCCAAACACCATCTTATTATTTAAAATAGAGGATACTTTCTCCACTTCTCCTCTGACAGCAGCATTTCACATGGTGATCCAGGTATGTCTTCTAATAATCCACTGAATTGGGCTCTCTGAACAATCAGCAAAACAGTGTCTGCCTGCAGATGCTATTAGGTCTCACAAATCTGTTTAGCACTGTTAACACACATAAGTGTGGGCACTCAAAAATAGTTAAGAGTGGATATATAAGCACCCTTGATAATCTGTGTAGTGAGACATAGGTGCAAAGGGTTTTTTTATGGATCTATATTCTCTCAGTCATGAACATTTGAAATATGTTAAAAGTATGTCCTTTTTCATATTTCCAAATTCTGCAGTCTCCAGGTTTTTGAAGTGTGGGGTTTTCAGGTTTTTTTCCATAAAACTAGGGAACAGAAAGAGGAAGAGTGTCTCTGAATGAAATAGTTCATTAATTATCTTTGTCATTTTTACCTCTTTTGGGTTTCTAATTTGCCACATCAAACTAAATCATGATGTGTTTCACTACCAGCAGCGTATAATGAGAGTAAGTTGACATTCCTGGGTCCATTTCATTCTGTTTATTTCACCGGTGTTTACAGCTGTGAATGACCAATTGTCTGAAGAGCTATTTTTCTCACAAAAGGATTAAACAGATAATTGTATTACCCTGGTGATAACAGTGAAAGGTGCAATATATCCTCTTGGAGGGGAAAAAGAAACCAAAGCTTTTAAGAAAATATCCCAAACAACATCAAACCGAATTTAATTAATCCAGGATTCAGTTTTACTCTCACTATAGTAAATGGGAGTTTTGTCAGTACACTTAATGGAGGAGGAGTAAAAGGCTAGGAAGAAAATACTTCATAGAAATCATTACTGAGGCAAATGCTTAGAACACCACACAGAGCTCTCCTGAAGAGTGGCTACAGGTCAGAAGACCCAACCACCTCCTCCCAGCAGCAGCTCCAGGCTCCTCTTCTGATTCTCCCTCTCCATTCTCATTCCCTTAGCTGCAAAAGGTTGTTTAAAAACTTCTTTAAACATAGGCTACTAAACATAGTCAAAGAAACACAGCTGAGAGATTTGACTTTTAAAATCTGACTTGCTAGAGCAGGCTGTCAGAATTAATGACTGTGAAAGCACTGAACCAAGTTTCTTCAAGGATGTTTTAGTATATTTCACTGGGGTTTAAAAATCAAACCACATCTGATGAGTGCATGCATGTGCTGTGACTATGTGCCACTTTGTAAGTAATTCCAGTTTGTGTGTTGTGATGAAATCACTTATAGAGATATTTTTAAAAGAATGTGCAGAATTGAATTGGAAATGTTGGTCTCATTTTCAAGTTCAGAGACTTGGAAAGGCTAGATTTGTCAACCTTCTGTCAGTTTGCCTATTTATATCGCATGAAGCAAATATGAAGGACATCATTGTTATGATGCAGAAAGGAACCCAGGGTGGTAGCAATGTGCTGTTTGAGTTGAATTATGTGGAGGACTGAAAAGTCTTTAAGAGAATGACCCATCATATCCTGAAGAGCCTTTCCATATGAACTTCATGATGACAAAATGTATCAATATATCGCATGAAGAGTGGTTTAATTCTGAATTATTGTGTGAAATGACAGGATATTTTGGGAGCACACAAAAGGTCACTGGTGACTTACGATGAGTCTCTCAAACCACTTTATTTTTTCAAAGGGGATGGGCCAAACTTTCTGCAGAAGTAAAATGCCAGTGTAACAAGACATGGTGAGTCCATATCTTAGCAGATACACATATATATATGTGTAATTTTCCAACACAGGCATGGAAAGTATTAGTGTAGAAAGAAAAGAAGAGCTGACTAAAGGCCAGCTACATGGGAAGTAACAACATACGTAGTCAAATGGACACCTGAAGAACAGAGGGCAAACAGCATTAACCAACGGCTAGTAGAGTGATCATCAGAGACAAAAAAACAGGGAGATGCCATCTGCCAGCCCATTCACCCTGTCCTGGATGAATAAGAAGAATCAAAGTACTCCAGAGACACCATGAGGCACTCTGATGATCTGAAGGTGGAAAAATGACTGCTCCCCCAAACCAGTGACACTCACTCATGGCTGTAATATTGTCTGCACATAAGAAAGGTTGATCTGGAGCAGCCTCAGGCAGGTGTCCTTCTCATGGCACTATCCTGGTGTGCATCGATATTAATTCAGCAGAGAACAGATGGTTAGACTGGATGGGCATATTAGGAAGAGCTCCACTGTTATGCCAGAGAAATCTCTTTGACAGAATTACAACTTCCCAAGTTATGATACTTAGTAGTTATTTTCATGTAATTTCTATTTGTATTCATATACAGCTCCTCATTTCTTGTTATTAAGCAGCTGCATTAAGACTGTATTCAAAACCAGGTCCTGGCCCTGAAAAAAGTCTTAATTATTTCCATAAATCTGTAGCAGGGACTATATACTGGGTTTTTTGACATCATCTTTGTCACTTCACCCTTCTTTCTTTCCCTGGATTAATACTGCTGTCTCTTCACTCTCCTGTGGGCTGCTAACACCTCATCCTTAGCTGTTGGCTTCAGGATTATCCAGGTGGACATTACTGGCCTTGAACTGTATTCTGCTCTATGTTCATCCTTTCTGCTGGCACCAGTCACTGGTGTGCTCCTCACCAATTCTGAACCAGTAATCTAGATTTTTAATTTGCTCAAACTGACCAGCACAGAGGGACATACTGAGGAAACAAAAATAAATGGTTGGCATGGTGCAGCAGCTTTGCATAAAATCACCTCTTACTCTGTCATGCCCCAGCTAACTGCCTGAACCTGGTGCATGTGAGGTGCTACTTCTCTCCTTCATTTGTCCCCTTCCTCTGCTGCCAGACTAAGGTTGTGCAAGGAGGAATCCGTGAGTACATTAATTATCATATAAATGGAGATGACATTAATATTATTTTGATTTTTCTTCCCACTAAACTTTCCTGAGGTCAGTTCTTAGCAACAATGCAGTTTCTGCATTATGTACGAATGTAGACATACAGACACTCCTGATAGTCATCTTCCGACCCAACACAGAATCACAGAATCACAGAATCGTCTAGGTTGGAAAAGACCTTGAAGATCATCCAGTCCAACCATTAACCTAACATTGACAGTTTCCAACTACACCGTATCCCTCAGCACTATGTCGACCCTACTCTTAAACACCTCCAGGGATGGGGACTCCACCACCTCCCTGGGCAGCCCATTCCAACACCTAACAACCCGTTCTGTAAAGAAATGCTTCCTAATATCCAGTCTAAACCTTCCCTGGCGCAACTTGAGGCCATTACCTCCTGTCCTATCACTCATTACTTGGTTAAACAGGCTCATCCCCAGCTCTCTGCAACCTCCTTTCAGGTAGCTGTAGAGGGCGATGAGGTCTCCCCTCAGCCTCCTCTTCTCCAGACTAAACAACCCCAGTTCCCTCAGCCGCTCCTCGTACAACATGTGCTCCAGACCCTGCACCAGCTTCATTGCCCTTCTCTGGACACGCTCGAGTAATTCAATGTCCTTTTTGTAGTGAGGGGCCCAAAACTGAACACAGTAATCGAGGTGCGGCCTCACCAGTGCCGAGTACAGGGGTAAGATCACTTCCCTGTCCCTGCTGGCCACGCTATTTCTGATACAAGCCAGGATGCCATTGGCCTTCTTGGCCACCTGGGCACACTGCTGGCTCATGTTCAGCCGGTTGTCAATCAACACACACACCCACCCCACCCCCCCCACCACCCCACCCAGGAGATGGACTGCACCCTGTCCGCTCGCCCTGTTCAGTCTGAAATGAGGTTTGTAACTGGTGGTGAAGACCCTTTAACTATCCCAATCTTAGAATTATAAAGGGGGAAGCTTGCAGTCTTTTCACTGCAGAAGATTTTTCAGCGGAATGACCTTCAGTTAGCCAAGAGAAAGGTCTATACTGGATTATAACTAAAGATATTCTCTTATCAAGAATAGAGTGAAGATAGTCAATGACCATTTTACTGAAAACTGAAATACTGGAGGACACAAAGAAATTTCACAGAAAGGCACTATGAAATGTTAGGGAGCAAGAGCTGAAATATCTGGCATGAAAAGATGGTATGAAAACAACAGTAGACTATATTAGGGAGTTCTCAGTAATATAGCACCTATAGGAACTATATTTTAATAAGCCATAGCAGATGGCACTGGAATGCAAGGGGGATAGAAAAACCTATATAAAGAGAGTAAGAGCATGAGAGCTTATTGTCATAAGCCACCTCATACACATTGCATCTTATTATTTTGATGCTGCTACAGAAATATGAGGTACCTTTAGTGTATCTAGAGAATTTCATTATTACAGGAATCCACTGAATCACCGTGCAAAGCTAACAGAATATAGTTAACGCTATCTGCAAGGAACTAGAAAATTAACATGAAAGAGGGCATAGGAACAAACATCACAGAAAGGACATACCCTGGGAACATGTGAAATGTGGAGAAAAATCACCATCAGAACCATTCAAATCTTTTAAAAGAGAGTATTTGATAACACTGCACATACAGGTGACATGGTGAATAATATATTTCTAAAATGTAATGTACACTCTGAATCTAAATTGCAATGGCTAGGTAGATGCAAACAGAAATATTTTCTTTTGTGCCTTACAGTCAGATAAAGGGAGCAATCAAGAAAACTTGTTTCTTTCGCAGAGCCTGAATGAGCACAGCCTGCATATCAGACTTTATCAGACTTAACAAAAATACAAGCATAACAATTGAGACCAACCTGTTTTCCCTCCCAAAGAAAGATGCAGAATGGATGGTGATAGAAGAGGTCTTTCTTTCCTTTTAATCTGCATTCCCAGCAATCTATATACTGAAGGGCAAATGGAAAAAATAAACTAATAAACAATCTAAAGACAGTAAAGGTTTTGGCAGAACAGAAATAGGTCATTTTATCAGTGACATTTGAAAAATACATGTTTCAAAGAACTCAGGATAAAATAGTCAACTCCAGCAAGTAAAGTTCAGCAGGAAATAACTTTGACTGAATCATCTCAATCTTCCCTAGATTTCTGTTTTAATAAGAGGTATTGAGCAAAGAATTAAGTCATCAAAGGTAGAAGGAAAAAGTATGTTACAGAAATACTACATCCTTTCCCAGGATGACAGTCTGGGCCTTCAGCACTGATGGGGAGAGAAGAGTAGGATGGTACACAAGGCACCACAGATTTTAGAGAAATAAGTCGATACAGTCTTTTAACAATGACATCTTTTTTTATGTTCAAAGGTTTATGCAGGGATCTCATTTCTGTTATCTCATTATGATTATTTTTTAACTTTAACCTTGTAAAACAGAGACAACCTGCCACAGCAGCTTATTTTATATGGAATTAAATGTCTAAAACACAAGTAAAAGCAAAACCAAACCAACAGACATAATGAATGCTTAGTCTGATGTTCTCTGTTTTAGCTTGTACAGACTACATGTAGGGTTCAGTGCCTTAGAGTACATCTATGCAGTGATAAAAGATATGAGTGCACCTAATGTAGAAACTGGAAAACCAGCTTTGCCTTGTCTGCACTGGGTGTTGTTAGCCATGCAGGCATAGTACCAAGGCATGGTGCGGTTTAGTCTTAAGCATTTACCCAGATTTGGAGAGTTTGCAGCTTGCACTGCACTTCATGCCACAGCAGCAGCACAGCTGAAAGTACCTGAGCTGGCAAGTTCACAGCTGGAACATTTTTTACACAAATTACCACCATACTTCTCGCTGTAGCACTGGCATTCACACACAGCTTCAGAATTTGTATTCATTTTATGTGGTTTTGCTTGAATGTGGGAATAAGAGATCTTGTGGCCTATCTCAAGATGACTAGAACATTTACAATGAATATACTTTTTTTTAAAAAAAAATATGACATAAAGGAATCAAACAATATTTTTTAGAATTAAAAAAAAAAAAAAACAAACTGAGAGAGAAAAACTGTAAATTATTTGTCTCTCGGTGTTCCTGTTCTGTCTTCTTTCTGTGTCTAACATCCTAAGATACCAGGTCTCAAGCATCAATCAAATAACCCAGGTCTCTGGAATTCTGTGCACATGTAAACTGTAGACATGACACAAGGCTTTTGATTGAATGTTCAAAAGGTGTGATAGTAGCTACTGCTATTATTTTGATTAAACAATATACACATTACCAGTCATATACAATAACAGGGGGAAAATGGTAAAATAGAAAATATTTGAAGGACAACACCTAGGCAGAAGAGACTCATATTGGTATTCAGTTCATTTTTCAGTTCTAGTGGAAATAACCATTTCTTGAAACATACTTCCATAGCAATTGTTCGATAGGTATCACCCCTTATTTTCGCTAGTTAGAAAGACAAAGTGATTATCTTTCATGTTGTCTACTGAAGAAAACAAAAAACTATTTCTGGGCAGGAATCAAACTGAAAACATATTTTGATGCTTTTTACCCTGTATCCATCTTCATACTTGATTGCCATGGGGGTAACTTCTGTTTTAAAGTATTTGCCCTTCCATTTTTGTTCAAATTCTAAGATGTTTCAAGTGAAAGATAGCTTAGGTTAAAACCCACAAAGTTCCACATTTTCTACTTGGACTTGTGCAAAGTGGACTCTGTCCCACACGACATCCTTGTCTCTAAATTGGAGAGACATGCATTTGACAGATGGACTACTTGGTGGATAAGGAATTGGCTGGATGGTGGCACTCAAAGAGTTACAGTCAGCGGCTCAATGTCCAAGTGGAGAGTTGTGATGAGTGGCATTCCTCAGGGATTGGTGTTGGGACCAGCGCTGTTTAACATCTGTGTTGGTGACATGGACAGTGGGATTGAGTGCACCCTCAGCAAGTTCACCAGTGACACCAAGTTGTGTGGTGAGGTCGACACGCTGGAGGGAAGGGATGTTATCTAGAGGGACCTGGACAGGCTGGAGAGGTGGGCCCATGCAAACCTCATGAACGTCAACAAGGCCAAGTGCAAGGTCCTGCACATGGGTCAAGGCAATCCCAAACACAAATACAGGCTGGGCGATGGGTGGATTGAGAGCAGCCCTGCGGAGAAGGACTTGGGGGTAGTAGCAGATGGAAAACTGACTGTGAGCTGACAATGTGCACTTGCAGCCCAGAAAGCCAATCGTATCCTGGGCTACATCAAGAGAAGAGTGGCCAGCAGGTCAAGGGAGGGGATTCTTCTCCTCTACTCCACTCTTGTGAGATGCCACCTGGAGTACTGTGTCCAGCTCTGGGGCCCCAAACTTAAGAAGGACATGGACCTGCTCGAGCTGGTCCAAAGGAGGGCCGTGAAGATGATCAGGGGACTGGAGCACCTTCCTTATGAGGACAGGCTGAGAGAGTTGGGGTTGTTCAGCCTGGAGAAGAGAAGGCTCTGGGGAGATCTTATAGTGACCTTCCAGTACTTGAAGGGGCCTACAGGAAAGATGGGGAGGGACTCTTTCTCGGGGAGTGTAATGATAGGACAAGAGGTAACGGTTTTAAACTGAAAGAGGGTAGATTTAGATTAGATAAGAGGAAGAAATTCTTTATTGTGAGGGTGGTGAGACACTGGCACAGGTTGCCCTGAGAAGTTGTGGATGCCCCCTCCCTGGAAGTGTTCAAGGCCAGGTTGGACGGGGCTTTGAGCAACCTGATCTAGTGGAAGGTGTCCCTGCCCATGGCAGGGAGGTTGGAACTAGAGGATCTTTATGGTCCCTTCCAACCCAAACCATTCTATGATTCCTCCATATACACAGGCAAAATTAATAGACTTCGGAAGAAATGACTGCTTAATTCTTACACAATACAAGCCTGCTTCTCAGCCAACCAGTGTCATTGTTTCAGCAGTTGTTCCTAAGACACTAACTTTACAAAACCACGATATTACTAAGTAGATGGCACATTTTAATACACTTAATATCATAAGCCACAAACAAACATACCATGCCAGTGTAAAACACTTGTATGCACACTCCCTTTCCATAGCTGATTGTGAAGGAAAGTGAAAGCTAAAAGGATAAAAAATTAAGGTATTCTGGAGGGAATGGGAGGTGAAGACAAGCAATGGATAAATAGAGGTTAGAATATGAAAAAATAGCAATTTAAACTGACTACAGTCTCAAAGTCCCAACCTACTTCCTTAGTAGATTCATGAGCCCTATTTAGCTATTTTCAACCCACTTTCTAGAGTGAGAAACTAAACAGGGATATTAAATAGTTCAGGTTTATTTTATATATGAGAGAAAGTAAGTTGAAACTGGATGTTAGTTTAAGAACTGGCACTAGCAACAGAGTTCTTGGCAGCAGCAAGGGAAAAATATGAACCATTCACAGAACATAAAAGAAAAAAAAGAGCAAGGGTCACAAATAACAATGGTGACATGCAAAATTTCAAATGGTCAAGAAATGACTTTAACTGTTTCTCAGTGTTCTTGCCATTTTATTTTACACTGGGATTATTTGCACAAGCTTTCATACATGCACTTTTAGAGAAAGTAGATTCTCTAATAGATATATTTAAAAATAATTAATCCATTCACTGACAGTAACAAGACACTCCAGGATACCTGCTATTCTGTTAATAAAGAAAATTTCAGATATCTAAAAATATTATGCCTATCAAGGCATGACTCTGAAGGTTGGTGCTGTGCAGGAGGACATGCTTACTGTTGTCTAGTGTGGAATACAGAAGGGCTGGGGGGTCTACAGCAGATTGCACAGGGTGAGTCGGAAAGAAACCACACTGTGTAAAAGGTAAGGGTCTAAAGAGATATCAATACCTCTGGGTTTCACCTATATTGTTCAGCTGGTGGATCCACCAACCAAGAAACAACACAGCCTAGTTTTACAGAGCAGAGAGGACCAGTCAGCCTTATCAGTGTAGGAAGAATATTCATAAGCATCCACGAGTAACAAAAGTACAACACAACCTCAGTTCCTTGCTGGGTTTTAGAGAACATAAAAATTCAGAATCACAGAATCATCAAGGTTGCAAAAGACCTTGAAGGTCATCCAGTCCAACCATTAACCTAACACTGACCATTCTCAACTACACCGTATCCCTCAGCACTATGTCGACCCTACTCTTAAACACCTCCAGGGATGGGGACTCCACCACTGCCCTGGGCAGCCCATTCCAACACCTAACAACCCGTTCTGTAAAGAAATGCTTCCTAATATCCAGTCTAAACCTTCCCTGGTGCAACTTGAGGCCATTCCCTCTTGTCCTATCACTCATTACTTGGTTAAACAGGCTCATCCCCAGCTCTCTGCAACCTCCTTTCAGGTAGTTGTAGAGGGCGATGAGGTCTCCCCTCAGCCTCCTCTTCTCCAGACTAAACAACCCCAGTTCCCTCAGCCGCTCCTTGTACAACATGTGCTCCAGACCCTGCACCAGCTTCATTGCCCTTCTCTGGACACGCTCGAGTAATTCAATGTCCTTTTTGTAGTGAGGGGCCCAAAACTGAACACAGTAATCGAGGTGCGGCCTCACCAATGCTGAGTACAGGGGTAAGATCACTTCCCTGTCCCTGCTGGCCACGCTATTTCTGATACAAGCCAGGATGCCATTGGCCTTCTTGGCCACCTGGGCACACTGCTGGCTCATGTTCAGCTGGCTGTCAATCAACACCCCCAGGTCCCTCTCTGACTGGCAGCTCTCCAGCCACTCCTCCCCAAGCCTGTAGCGCTGCTGGGGGTTGTTGTGGCCAAAGTGCAGCACCCGGCATTTGGCCTTATTGAAACTCATACAGTTTCTATACGTAACTATTGTCTTCTAGTTTGTGATATCTCAGAATCTATTTAACAGAACTAGAGTTTTTTGGTTTGGTTTTGGTTTTAGGCTTTTTTATGATTTGTGAAAAGACTGCTCATGCAAAAGCCAAGAAGCTGATACGGGATAAACATGTCTCTTGTTAACATTGGACCTGGCATTCCTAGTTTGCATTTCAGTAAGCCCAATGACCTCTCTCTAAACTTCCATTTCTCCCTTTAGGTCTATTGACTTGGCTAGCAATTTGATTTTTCAGTACAACGGGTTGCAGTAATCACCCTTGGCAATCACAGATGTGGATTAGCATAGCCAAGCGTAGGAAGACAGGGTGCAGTTTCCTGCCCAGCCTCAGGCAGAAGGGGACATTTTGCACAGCTGGCATTGCGCATGTTTGCAAAAGCAACATAAACATGCAAGAGACCCCACAGGCTTTACATTTTGACACATCCCAAAGTTCAGTCTGTTAGAAGTGCTTCCTCTTGCCAAAAAGAAACTGTACATAATTGGGGAAAAAAAAAAAAAACACATATTAAGAAACCCACAATATTCAGTCTAGCAGCAAAATACAGGTTGTGTCAAAAGCTAGATCAGCATCTGTTGTTGCAACTACATTTCATAGAAAAGAAGAGGGAAAAAATTTATGGGGAGAAATGCTGAACTGCTTGCAGATTTCCTTTTGATAATCATTCCCTCTACTCTCTTGTCTCTAAGTAACCTCAACCTTATCAAAACAGAAACCATCACCGGCAAAGGATTTTCTATACAATGGATGTAGTTTTGCATGTCTGGTAGAGTGATCCTGGATTTACTAGTAATATTTTAGTGAGGAAAGGAGAAATAACTGTAGTTCTAGTCAGACTGAAGATGACTTATCCTCTCCCTTGATAAAAAGACTGCTGTTTGAACCTGCCATTCTTGCTTTCTGCCTCTGACCCATAATCAAGCTCTTCTTTTATTTCCTAAAAGGAATTGCAAAAGTTTCATCTGAAATTTGACTGGTGTTAGACAACCTTTCCATTATGAAGGAACATAGGTTTTACCTATACATATTCTTCTAGAGAGCCAAGCATGATGCATACACCAGTAGCCAACCAATACTGGATGCTTTAAAGAAAGACATAAAGACTGAGCTGATCAATGCTTTTTCATAAACACATATTCTAGAAGAAAAATAGGATTTTTGGTAAGAAATATTCTAGGCTTCAACTGAAAAATACAACAGTGCTTTCACTAACAATAGTAAATGCAAAGTCGTGGCTTTAGTCAGGGAAGCAAAGGCGAGGGAAAGGTAAACAGGCAAAAGAGCAGCTACAAACTGTGGAGATACTTTTTCAGGGAATTGATGGAAAGGGGGAGGAAAAATTTTTTAAACTGTCCCAGGACAAATATGGAGGCATTTCTGGACCAGTCCTTGACAAGACCTGTCATGAAATTAAGCAGTACTCCTGGTGCAAAGTGTTTGTCAGTAAACTGTCTAGATGTTGTATCCAGTAATATTTATGAAATCATTAGGGACCTACACTTACCCTTCTTTCTCAGCTCAGTTGTTAGTATATGTTAACCTGCCATAAAGAACAGAACCTTTTTACGCATTGAGAACTAATGCCACTCACATTTTGAAATGGAAAGAACTTAGTGAATTACTCTGCTCTTTAGAAAAATCAGTTTCAGGTTTTACCAGCTGAGACATTTTGCATATGACAGTTTCAGAGTCCTTATCCAGTCTGGATTTTTATACATGACACAGCAAGGTACATACACAGTATTTTCCATTTTATTTACTGTTTTCTCTTTTCTAAGGTTTTTGCAAGAGATTTTAATACTATCTTCTGCTTTTTGCTCCATGGACATGCCACCAGCCAATGGTTACCAAGGATATGCACTACCAAAGATTCCTCTTAAATCAGCATCACCATATCTGCGATACTCCACATAATCAAATAGCTATGACAAGATAATCTACCCAGTTATCACCCTTAACAGCTTCTCAACTGCATTTGTACCTGCCAGATTCTGTACTGCAGCACAGCATTGTTGATATCTCATGAAAGAAAAGTCATTGGACAGATGGGACCGATCTCCCCAGCAGTGGTATTACCAGCCAGATGTGTAACCAGCACTGCCACAAATCTGCTATTGCAGTTTCCAATAATTGGTGTCCTTTGATTTTTCTAGGATGCTGTAACAGACATTTACAGAGAAGCTATCCAAAGAAAAACATCTCTGGACTGCAGCGGCTTTAGGATCTAGCTAAAAAACCCTAAGCAGTAACTAATTTTAAATCTGCATTTATTTTACATGTGAGAACCAACAATAATCAGAACTATTGGGAAAAGGAATATACCCATTTTTTCTTCCTCAAATGTTTTTGTTTGGTTTTGGTGGCATTTAAAGTTCCATATACAAGGTTCAACATGAACACAACCATGAGGCACCACCTCCTGTCTTCCTCCTGGCTGATAAACAGAAAAGAGAAGATGTAACAAACAGACTCACAGAATCACTCATGTTGGAAGGGACCTCAGGAGGTCTGGCCTCCTCCACAAAGCAAAGTTAACATTGAATTCACATCAGCTATGTCAGGGTTTTGAAAACCTCCAGGGTCTTAGACTCCACAGCCCCTCTATGCAACATGTTCCTGTATCTGACAACTCTCACAAAAGAAAACAAAACACAAAACCACCTTATATCCAGTCAGAGTCCCATTTCATTTAATAAGCACTGTCTCCAGTTCTCACACCATACACCTCAGTAAAGAAGAGTAAAGATTTTTCAAAGAAATGAAAAGTCATTTTCAAAGGAATGTAAAGTCAAGGAATAAAGTCTTGTCAGCTTCTTGTGTGTTTTCATGAAGACTTATTTAGGACTGCACTATATTTTGCTTTTATTCTCCAATTCCAACAAACTCCCTCAAGTGGCACAGGACAGCTTCTTTCTCCTTGCTCTCCTTTTCTCTGCCTGCTTTCCCAGTAACCCCTTGCTCTGATCTTTAACTTTTCTCCCCAAGATCTTAGTTCTAAGCATACTTCAAATTAAGCATTCATTCAAGAATGGACTGACTGGAAGCCTTTAAACAATGAATAGTTCAAGCTCAGCTTTTCCCTGTTTCTCTTCATGTAAACCTCCTGAAAAGCATATCCAGTTCCTACACTTTAACTTCCAGTGACAAGGCAACACCCAGAGGGCCCAGAAAACCACCACTGTATTGGCTAGAGATGATGTTTGCCATCTTCCCATTTCGCTCCAATAACATAGCCTGAGCCATGAACCATTTTTTTTTGGTCCTCATTCAGTGAACAAGCAATCTTCTGTAGGCCATGTATGTATTTCTGTGTAGAGATTTATAATGCATTGAAGTAGTAAGTCAAGGAACTGGATTGCTTTTAATATCCTTTCAAAATAATGGAGAAGCTTGATTATTGAGGCTCACTATTGCTCTCACTGTTAGTTATATAGCCTATTTAAAAATCCTAAATACTCTTCTCAAATATCAAAGAAAAAAACCCCTCTTTTATCATTATTCCATTTTATGTACGTTCTCTTCTCTGTTAGCCTCTTTTACTGCCCTGATTTTCTTTGGTCTTTAACCCCATCTTCACTCCCATCTCCTTTTCCAAAAAGGATAGTGTGAAACCTAGCTCAGCTTTGGTCTCTGAACTCCTTTTATTTGCCTAAATAGTATTTAAGGCGGGGGGGGGGGGGGGGGGGGGGGGGGGGGAGAAGCAAGCTGTTCAATAAGTGTTTCTTTGCTACCTTTAGTAAACTTTTCCCTTTAATCTTCTAATATTTTTCATTTGTTGTCTTCCATAGTATTAAGTTTTTCTTTCTCAAAGGTGCCTGATCTTTCTGAATGTAATATAATTTTCCCTTCAATAGTATCCTATGTTACTTACAAAGGTGTCTTTTGATGTCTCAAACCTTTTCTTTATGGGTTCACCTTTCATTCTGCTTTTACTTAGAACTATTCAACCAACACAAGTCCAAGACCATGTTATTAAAAGCGTAAAACTTAAAACACTTCATTTTGCATGTTTGAATCATGCTCCCACTTTCTCTGGAAAATCTAAGTAAATATGTCAGATAACTAGGCATAGACTGGACTAGATCTAATAGATCTTTATACATGCATAACTTGTTCTCATACAAATACGTAAGTATATGCAATATCAGACACTGGTTTATACCCAGTTGGCCAACAGCTGGAAAGACTGAGGCCAGAATGAAGATAAGTTCCAGGTTTCCTGAAATCATAAACAAAAGCATGACTGTATCTACATTTCATGGGGCCTTGCCACTATTTTATTGCCTTAGACATCACTAGAAGTATATACATTGAGACAGCAGACTTTCTGTGTGTTTCTGCCATCATTCTCTCTAACTACCATGGTCTCTGTATCCACTGCTGAACAAGGACACATGTTGCAGCAAAATGAGGACTATAGATTTTATATCATAAGAGATATGACTCCACTGTTTATTATAAGTGCCGTACTCTACAATTTAATAGTTAGTTAAGGATTAGTAAAACAGAAAATCAAATGCAAGCATATTCCTGTGCAGTAAACTTGGATTTTGACAGTAAGACTATGTATTTCACATAGTTTTCATGTACTGGACGTTACAAAGAATAACCCTAATTATTGTTACATATATTTCCAAATTTTCCCTCCATGTTTGCATAAGATATCTAAGAAACTTTGAGAAGTCTTTATCCAATTACTGTTTTAAAATAAAATGCACAAAAATTCCAGAAATAGAAAACAGAAAGAATCCCATGCACCATGGCTAGAGTCCAAAGATCCACATTACCCAACCAGCTTCCTGAAACACTGGACTATGGTACACTGTGCCTTCTGGTATAGTTAGAAGAATTTTTTAATTCTTTCCCCCTCCACTGCCCTAGCTTGACAAAGGAAGTGGAAAATGCTGCCGTTCAGCACGGGTGGCAGCCTGGCATCCAGGGCAAGTCCTGGGGGGTGGGGAGTACCCTCAAACTAAAGAGAAGAGTAGAGTGTCTGTGCCCTTCGCTTCCTAATTAAGTAAGCACTATAACCAGTAACTTATTGGTAATCTCCTGTTACCAGTAAGCTGTCAGGTAGGTGGTAGGCACTGACAAAGACACAGCATTGCACCTTCCAGATAGAGCTTGTCCATGCATTTGGCAAGCTCAGAAGTCACACCAGGATAGGCATCATTCTGCTCAGTGTCCCAGTCCCACCAGGGCAGGGAGGCAGGGATCTTGCTGCTCAGAGAGAAGCAGCTCTGACTGTAAGACCAACACTGATTTCTAGCATCAGCAGAATTTGTTGTTTCTTCAGAGACAGAATTAGTGAACTGAGATATTTCTGGGATTACTCTACCACCAAGCAGAGGTTTTTACATCACAGTGATGGACTCCAACATCCATGGTTCACCTAAATCCTCTTTTTAGTCTTTCCTATTAATGCAAAAATAAGGCTAATATTGACTGTGTTCATCACAATCACATTTGTACACAACATATTTCTAGACACATAAAATATCATACAATCTAAAAGAAATAATGCACGGTAAAGAAAATAAACTCCCACAAAGAAGTCTTCACTTGCAAATGTGTCATGACCCCAATTTTCCAAGGTATCTACAAATTAAGGTGTCTACTGAAGCTTTCAAAAGCACATAAGCATGCTTTGAAATCAAGGTATGGTATATCTTGAATATACTACTTTTGAATATACAGGTTTTGAATATACAAATGGTAACTGCTATTGATAAGTCATTCAGTATAATCAATTTTTAACGCATTCCCTAGTAGTGTAAGTAGAGAGAGCTGAGACAAAGCTGGTGGTATATCATGGTTTTTTCTCATTAGATTTTTATGTTTATGTATGAGAGAGCAATCACAGTTTACTTTGACCTTCCCTCCCTAGAAATCTTAAAGGATACCATTCTGAGTCCACATGTCTCTCAATATAACTGTATGCCTTGTTATTATTGTTTAACCTTTCTTTTTCTTAAGTTTTATTCCATTGTCCTGGGTTTGAGGTGGGGGGGGGAGGGGGGCGGGTTGGTAGCAGGGCAGGGGGCTACAGTGGTGGCCCCCTGTCAGAAGCTTCTCAAAGCTACCTCGGCTCCAAGTCGGACCCATCTTTGCGCCAAGGCTGAGCCAATTAGCGATGGAGGCTGTGACTCTACGATAATGTATTTAAGAACCTGGGAGGAGTTGGGGGAGTTGTGAGGAGAAGTTGTGAGGAGAACATTTGTGTGAACACCAAGGTCAGTGGAAGAACGGAGGAGAAGGAGGGGGGGTGTGCTGGAGCAGAAACTCCCCTGTATCCCATGGTGAGATGGCAGGGCCTTCCCCCCTGCCACCCATGGGGGTCCATGGTGGAGCAGATAGCGATTTGTGGCCTGTGGGGGGCCCCACACCAGAGCAGGTGGCTGTGCCCAAAGGCCAGGACCTCATAGGAAGAAGACCCCACTGTTGTAGTTCGGTGCAGGGAGGATTGCAACACATGGGGGTAGCCCATGCTGGAGCAGCTTGGGAAATGCTGCAGCCCATGGGAGGGACTCATGTCAGAGAGAGTATGTGGAGGACCATCTCCCGAGGTGGAAGAAGCAGCAGGACTGATCACACCCCCCATTCCCTGCCTTCTGCACTGCTGAGGAAAGGAGGTAGAGATATTGGGAGCAAATCCAAGCCTGGTAAGAAGGAAGGGTGAGTGAAGGTGTTTTCAAGGTGTGGTAATGCTTCTCACAGTCCTACTCTCTTTGTTAAGTGTCATTGTTTTTAGTGTCTGTATTAAATCTATGCTCTTTTTTCCTTCCCTTAATCAATCTGTCTTTTGCCCATGACCATAATGGGTGAATCATTCCTCTCTGTCCTTATCTCAATACCTGAGCCCTTTTCTTTATTTCTCCTTTCCAGGGCTGGGGGTGAAAAGGGGGCGTGAGTGGCTGTATGGTGCTCAGTTGCTCTCTGAGCTCAGACCATGACATCCATGAACACTAAAATTGCAGTCACCTAGTATTGATAGTCATCTCTCAATACCGTATGTTTAGAAGAATAAAGACAGCTGGGATATACATTATACACAGTGAATTTTATTTATCCAGTTATGTGCTGCTTATATTCATGGCTAGCAAGCGTGAAGTCTTTAGTGACTACATTGTTTTGTATGGTTTCAAGCACACAAGAAATGGAATCATAATTCCCAAGTGTAGCACAGGACAGCAATATGCCAGGTCACCAATATGTAAATGAAGCCACCAGCATTTGAGGGTCAGATCAAATGCCATCCTCTGCATCACTGATCTCTCTTAACACCTCACCAAAGCCTCTCTTTGAAGGTTCAACTTAAAATGCTGAATAGCTGTGTGGCCAGCCAGGTTCTGTTTTTATTGCACTTCTCAAAACCTGACAGGCAATTCTAGCCCTACATCCTGTTCTCTGCTGGGGGGTATTCATCTGGGTCCCTACCAGCAGCAGACAGACACACACATTCAGGGACTGTGTTGTCAGGATTTAGGAAGCACAGGAACAAGTACAACACTGAGATACTGGTCTGCTGAGCCTAGATCCTCTCCTCCGAAAGTGGCCAGCTGAATGTTTGGAAATTGCTTTAAAAAAGACATCCATGTACATCCTCTCAGTAGTCAACATGGGCCTTCTGAGTCTGTATCCAGACCAGACGGGTTTTTTAGTCATGAACTGAGCTATTCTTTATGAATTCAGAAAGTCGCTTTAGAAACCCATTTATACTTCTAGTCCTCACAAGGTTGCACGGGGAATGAATTCACAACATAATGGTATAGTGTGTGAAAAAGTACTTAATTTAGTTTTAAATCCAATATTCCACTGGCTGACTCGAGTCCTGGTATTTTGAGAAACAGTGATTAAATTATTTCACACTCCCATTTTTCATGCCAGTCCTGATTTTATAGCTCTCTGTGTTACCCTGCTCTTTTCCAAGCAGGAAGGTGTGAAGTTTTACCTTGTTCAGAACACATTCCCTGCTGCTGACCAACCTCATTGCAATTAATCTAGACAAGCTATGGAAAGAGCAGTGTTAGTGTGATCAAAAGCTAAACCTGAATAAATGTCACACCCAAAATTTTGACTTCTCCTCCCCTCCAACAGGATCTTGAAATAGCTAAATAAAGTTTACACTCAGGCCTTGCACACTAACAAACAGCTGGGCTGTCTGTAAGTCTTTCAGGCAATCTTGCTAAGGTGGACAGAAGCAGCTCCGATTCAAAAAGTACTTGTTATATTAACCTCAGCACAGCACCTTCAGACCAGAGCTGGCTTAGGACGAAGTAGGTGAAAGTAGGTGATGGCAGAAAGGCAGAAGCATCCCTGATGTGAAGAGGGAAACCGTGCACAGGGAAAGCCCATTCCTGTGGATACACAGGCAGTGTTCCTTTGGAGAGAGAGGGGAGCAGAACTGCACACAGCCTTCAAGGTGTAACCTCAAGGAGTCAAGGTCCAGGACTAAGACCCACAGAAAAAAAGTCTGCCAGATATTTTAACAAGAACAGCATTTTTTTTCCTAAATGAAATTTCTAAAAAAAATCTTTTGGGTTTATTTGGCATTTCATAAATTTTTTGTAATTTGTTCCAAGGAATTACAATAATTCAGTGTTTCCTGTGAGGAAACACTTACCTTAATACACAAAATTAAATCATATTACCAAGAGATCTGAATAAGGAGATCTGAAACCTCAGCATTTCTGGAAAGGAGTTTGTGATATACTATCAGAGTTAGTCAGATAAAAAGCTCAGTATGAAAAAGGTAACACTTAACTGTTTACAGAACTATTTAAGTATTTTGTCTCTGTAGCCCTGTATAGCTAGATATTAATGAACAAATGATTGTACACAGGGTTCTTCTAAATTAAACATAATGTAGTGATATGAATGCTGTAATGACATACCACTAAGTTATGTTTCAGTGGTAAAGAACATCAGTTCATTTCTGAGTGCTTGTTTAGTTCAGGCAAGGTCATACTTCATCTGACCCTGTATGTGCTTCTCCTATTATAGCCACCCGGCGCTTCATTGTTAACTTAGTATCCTAATGAAATTAATGAATAAAATAAGGAACAATAAATGTTGTATCAGGATTCTGGGGATAAGCGTGCTGAATTCAGCTTTTATGGTTTACAAAACTATATGAATTCCTTTAAGGGACTTCTTACTTTATTGATATCTTCTCATTTGTGATTTTTATAAATTTTAGTGGAATATGTTCTTGTAATATTTACACAGATTTAGTTGTATAATATTTAATCTGTTAATCACTGTCGGATTAGCCTTTATAGTATTACAAGGACATACAACTTTTATAGGATATCCCATTTTGCTGGGAGGTAGCCAAGTTGTGTGTCTGGGGTTTTTTTAACACATGCTACTGATATATACATGCTATACATGCATGCTACTGATATAAATGAGATTATTCCTAAACTAAGACAAATACAGCTGAAAATAGAATTTGGTTAGTATTTATGCATAAATTGCTTAATTATGTTATTACCAAGATTAAAAATGTGTGCCTTGAAGAATAGTTAATTTCACTAAGAAAAATCTTTTGCCATTGTTTTCTGATTTGGTGTTACTGCAGCTATTTATATTTAATGTATTAATATTTTACCTGCTGTCTAATTATTCTTCTTTCATTTTAGAACTTTCAGCAAGTTCTAAATTCTTTAATAGAAAACAACAAATTTTTGCTATTATATTGTGACTATATATTTTAATGAAAATTTATTTCAAAATATATCTTTCATAAGAAGTAGGGAAAACAACCATTTATTTTTGTAAGCCCAAATCCATGGCCCTTATTTAACTGTGCTGTTGTTATGATGATTGACTTCAACTGCTTCTTTTACATAGAAAACCCAACAAATGTACAAAAACCTACAGGACCCTCAGCAAATATCTAGTTTTAACTAAGTAAATAACTACATTGAAGCTAAGGAAATCACCTGCATTTAGTTATTGTAGAGGTGACAAAGCTGTTTTGTCCACACTTGGAAGAATGAGAGAACACAAGCAACAGGACTACAAATCAGATGTTCACCAGGGCAATACACAGGTGAAATGTTGGTTGGTTTTTTTTTTTTTCCCCACCAGAAAAACAGGCTGTAATAGCAATAACAACAAAGCATCAGGAATTCCCAACTACAAGATAGTGGGAGTATTCAACTGATGCTCAGGACATACCTTGGGACTTTACAGTATGGTGTCATTAATCAACCCCAAAGCAGCAGGACACAAAACATCTGATGGTCTTTCAGTTATTAATGTGGCAACAAGGGATATAATCACTGAAATATTTAAACTGACCCAGCAGAACCTTGTTTACAGTTTAAGATGGAATATTTCAAGATGTTGTAGCTGATTAAAACTACTAATATTGTTTAATATTAACTCTCAGGTCTGGAAAATACTGAGTTCTCTTCAATTCCACTGAAAACACTGAGATATGACAGTGCCGTTCTTTCAAGGAAACAACCACAAAACCGGAGTAACCATCAGGTGGTGATATAGGATCCCACACACTTGCAATTGAAAGGGTTCTTTTGTTGATTAGGGCTTTTTTAAAGACTACACTAAGCCATTCTGCAACTGGAGGCCAAATCCTCACCCTTGACTCAACAGCTTGAATACCCAGACTAGAGCTGAGACTAAATTCCCCAAATTATCAATAAAAGGAGTCAACAGAGTTCCTGACAGAAATGTCCTTTCTAAAAGAATTCTAATAGAATTTTTATTTTAAGTCTTTCTTCAAACACTAGTTTCTTTCCCAAGAAGCAACTATAATAAAGATAGGTGAGATACTTTATTTCTTGCTGCATTCTGTAAAGGTGAGCCTTGACATTTATCAGCCCAGCAATCAGTAGGAATTTACAACATGCAGAATTTTCCACTTACGTTTGAAGTTTATTGGTGAGCATTCACAGAATAGATAGTTGGATAGTATTTGTACCTGAGTGACACAAATAGAAGTTGTTTTACAATTGTCATCTAGATTTTAGATCAGCATTCCATTTTATATTTGAAATTGTCAAGGGGAGCTGTCTAAACTGATAGCCTGAAAATAAAGGTAGTATTCACTAGCTTTTAAAAAATAAAGGAATTGTATTATCAAAACACACCCAAACCAAACAAATAAAACTGCAATAAAAATGCAAAACCACATCTGCCTGAACAACTGGACCCGGAGGGTGGTGATCAGTGGCACAAAGTCTAGTCAGAGGCCAGTAACTAGCGGTGCACCCCAAGTGTCAATACTAGGCCAAATCCTGTTCAACATCTTCATTCATGATCTGATGATAGGGCAGAGGGTACTCTCACAGCAAGTTTTCAGATGATACCAAACTGTTAGGAGTGGCTGATACTCCAGAGGATCATGCTGCCATCCAGAGGGATCTTGACAGGCTGGAGACACAGACTGACACAATCCTCATCAAGTTCAACAAGGGGAATTGTAAAGTCTTGAACCTGGGGAGGAACAGCCTAATGCACCAGTACAGGCTAGGGACTGACCAGCTGGAAAACAGCTTTGTAGAAAAGGACCTGGGGATCCTGGTAGACACCAAGTTGAACTTGTGTTCATGTGCCCATGCTGCCAAGAAAACTAATGGTATCCTGGGCTGTGTTAGGCAAAGTATTTCCAGCACATGGAAGGAGGTGATCCTTCCCCTTTATTCAGCACTGGTGAGGTCACATGTGTAACAGTGTCCAGTTCTGGGCTCCCCAGTACAAGAGACATGAACATAATGGAGAGATGAAGGGAGATGAACATACAAAGATGAAGAAGGGACTGGAGCATCTCTCCTATGAGAAGAGGTTGAGAGAGCGGGGACTGTTTAGCCTGGAGAACAGGAGGCTCAGGGGATCTTATGAATCTATATAAATACCTCAAAGGAGGGTGCAAAGAAGAGAGCCAGGCTCTTTTCAGTGGTGCCCAGTGACAGGCCCAGAGGCAGTGGGCACAAATGGAAACCCAGGAGGTTCCCTTTAAACATCAGGAAACACTTGTTCACTGTGAGGGTGATCAAACACTGGCACAGGTTGCCCAGAGAGGACAACCAGTTATATGCAGTGCTGCTTGAGCAGGCAGTTGGACATCAGAAATGAGTCAGCCTACCACAAGCAAAACCACTTCTAATGCAGACCTTGTGGCAGCACAGAACCCAATCCTTTCTCTGTTATGAACCCTGACACTACTGGTACTGTCCCTACTCTTTGTCTGAAGAAAGTCAAGTTATTAATCTCTGAAGTCTGGAGTCAGATTCTAGCCACTTTTCTGATAAAAGGAGAAAGCTGTTCTAAACTCGTTTATCCAGGGGTGAATAAGGACCAACTGCATGGCACTGGCAAGTCAGACTATTACACCTGTCAAAGAGCATCACATAGGAAGGGCAGCTTGAGGGCTCCAAGGAGCAGACACTTTCCAGGTTCCATTTTTCTGAAGTTACAGCCTATCTTGCTTTGTAGAGGACAGGGAGAGTAAATGGATGGACTGGAACAGTCTGTCACAATATCAAAAGCTTCATCTTGATGCTGACATGCACAGTACAAAGGAGTCTGGTCCCATTTCTTGCTGCCAGCAAGAAGCCTGAGAGCACTTCCTCCAAGGAAAAGGAATTTGAGAACAATTCATTACTCTCCTCTTGAAAGCTGAATGGCACACACCAACATAACACAGCTATTAAGTTTTTGGCAAGGTAGCTGTGTCTCAAAACTACAAAAGTCAATGCAAAAATATCAAAGAAAATGGAGATGACTTCTAGAAGGTATCAGAAAAGGATTGTAACTTGGTACAGTGTCTTTGATATAATGGCACTCAGAAGAGATTATACGGGGTGCAGCATCTTTCAGAACCATGATTTGAAGAACCTAACCTGTCAGCACTTTGAGTTAATATTAATTTTTCTAGTGACTAAGCTGTTAATGATCTACTTCCATGTATCTCTAAGACTTTGGAGCAGGACAGACTTTAAGAAACAAAAGGCTTCATTCAGGCATCAGCTCAGAGGCTGGTGATAGACGGCTCCTCTGCAGAGAGAACACAGTTCTTGGGTATAACTTTCTACCTAAACAGCAGGTGTATCATCCAACTTTGAAAACTACTCTCCCTCTGCTTAAGAATATTTATCATCTACTTCTCAAACAGGCTGAGTAACAGAGAAAAAAGAAGTATTACACTGGGACAGACCTATGAGATAAGATCTCAGGAGTACAGGTGAATTCATATATTTTGTAACTAACTTAAGCTGGTTTATATAATCTTGAGCCTTAGTATTTTTAAGCAGGATCTGCAGGCGAAAAATAAATTAAAATATTCTTCTTTGACTTACCAAATCAAATTTTCCCTCAAAAATGACCCTAAAATTAGGTTATTAAATTCTTAAACAAATATTATTATTTCTGGCTTTCATAGAATATATGCAGAGAAGTCATTAGCTTGTTAGATGGCACAAAATGTATCCATTTTTCTAGGGTTTATTTCTCTGTATTTGTGCTGGTTTTGGCTGGGGTAGAGTTGATTTTCTTCACGGTAGCTAGTATGCGGCTGTGATTTGGATTTATGCTGAGAACAGTGTTGATAATTCAGGGATGTTTTAATTATTGATGAGCAGTGCTTACCCAGCGTCAAGGCCTTTTCTGCTTCTCGCGCCACCCCACCAGCGAGTAGGCTGGGGGTGCACAAGAAGTTGGGAGGGGACACAGCCAGGACAGCTGACCCCAACTGACCAAAGGGAGATCCCAGACCATATAATGTCATGCTCAGCATATAGAGCTGGGGGAAGAAGAAGGAAGGGGGGCACATCAGAGTGATGGCGTTTGTCTTCCCAAGTCACCGTTAGGCATGATGGAGCCCTGCTGTCCTGGAGATGGCTGAGCACCTGCCTGCCCATGGGAACTGGTGAATGAATTCCTTGGTTTGCTTTGCTTGCTTGTGCAGCTTTTGCTTTACTTATTAAACTGTCTTTATCTTGATCTATGAGTTTCCTCACTTCTACTCTTCAGATTCTCTTCCCCATCCCACCAGAGGGGAGTGAGCGAGCAGCTGTGTGGTGCTTAGTTGCTGGCTGGGGTTAAACCACAACAGTATTTAAACTGATTTTATAATTATTCACAGTAGCAACCTTTAAATTCCATTTAAAGAATTCAAGTATCAAGAAATTACCAAGAACAAAATATATTGTATCTGCTTCTGTATCTATTTCTACCATTTTGCTGTATGCAGGTTAATTTTGTAATTGGATAAGGAGTTTATCCTTAATACTGTAGCTTGGCTTTAGTTGGCTTAATTTTGCTTGTTTGTACCTCATGAAAAAAAAAAAAAAAAAAAAAATCACACTATAACCTCCCTTTCACAGCCAATTAAATAGTTTTACATATGATATCAATTTTGTATTTCATATCATTTATTCACACCTCTAATTTCTCTTGGTTTATTCACTCTAAAATTATTAATATAGAACGTATTCCACTTTGTGGTGTAGATCATTATTTCTATGAGCATTTTTTAATGTTTGAGAAGTTTATCAGTCATTTAGAAGAATATTAAAAAAAAGCAAACATCAGATGTTCTTGAAGCAGAATTTGATGTAATTACATTATAAATTTTTTACTTGTCAGATTTTGTTGTTAGTTGCAAAAACAAGTACTCATACATAAACCCCCCCTCCCTGTGCTATGAAAGAATTTACACATTTTCATTGCTGACAGAGTTCTGATGGTTACCACTTCTACTTCAGAACGGCTCCTTCCCTCATCTGTCTTTATATGAGTAACTTATTACTAGAAAGACAGACACCTGTCAAAATTTGCTTCCTGAGACAGTAGCAAAACCATTTATTTTCTTCCTTCTCTGCACAGAGTAACTTCAAATTTACAAAGGCACAAAGACAGTATGAGCGAACATCCTAGAATTATAACTTCAAAAGTATTTATCAACAACAGTAAATGAAGACACTGGAGTAACTGTTCTTATTCTTTGCTGTTAATATCAATCCTAAAACTTATCATAAATTGAACACACACACAAATTTGGATAAAAGACTCTAATTTTAACTTTGTGACTGATTTGCTAGGAACTCAAATCTCTCAGTATTCCAGGTTTCTTTTCTGCAAAATATATCTGGTAGTTCATGCCTAATTCTCAGGATTCCCAGGGGGGTAGGGAAAAAAGAAAAAAAAAGAAAAGAAAAAAAAAAGAAGAGTCTAATTTGAAACTTAATTTTCAACATTTACATTCAAAAAGATTCTATCTATTTGCTGAACTTCCCCATTTTCTTGGAGGGAAGGCTCTATAAAAATGCAAACTAACGCTGTAATTCAGGAGTTGTGTATAAACACTCAGACAAGGAATAAACTTAAATGGAGCCCTGATACCTACCCTACAACCAGTTTCTCCAACAGAGCAGTGCAGCAGTCTTTGTTTTGTAAGCCCTTCTTTCACCACTCTTTACAAACTAAATTATCTCTAGGATTTATAGCAGATGTAACCCAGGTTCCTTCTGTTACTTGTTTTATATAAACCATTAAGTGGTTTGTGCTCTGCAGAGACTGATACAAAAAAAAAAAAAAAAGGTTTTGTGACAACCGTTGTGTTTTCAAAACATACCCTGTCACAGCTGAAGTTAGTGAAGAGAGAGTGTTAAGGTAACTTCAGTCACAATATTTTTTCTAACAATATCTTGTTTGTCCATTAACAGTAACTGATGGAACACACTGCAGCCAATAAACTGTAACACAGAATTCCTTTTTTGTCTGGTCTAGTTAATAAGTTTAGAAACAAAGCCTTCTGACCAACTTCTGAAATGTATTAAACAAATTTATCACTTCTCAAAGAGTGGGGAAAATACCAAAAAACCTCTGACCTCTGAAATCTTACATATGGTAGTCCTCTGACTGGAAATGGAGTGGAGCCATCATAAACTGGTCTAGTTCAGGGGTTTTTTTCCCCACTGTTCTGGACAACAAGACATTGAAATCTTCAAAACTATGTATTTTCTGAACTTACACAAAGATAGAAATAAATCTGAAGGGATTCTTTTGTTGTGGCAGTTGGAAAATGTTACATCATGCTCAGAGGAGAATGATCACTATGAAAATTCAGAAGAATTACATATGAATTTCCAGCAAAGTGAATGTCGGTTCCTGCCCAAAGTAAGGGGACTGTTTTCTTACTTCTTCATAGTAAAGAAGAAAACCTACTCACTGAAGCTGAAGATTTAGGGCAGGGAGGAAGCAAAACTGCCACAGTAAAATGTCATAAGAGGTCTTTTGGAGAGGATGGGGGAAAAGATGACACTAACCAAATCTAATCATTCTTGCCAAATATGTGTTTCTTCATATAAATTAAATATCCACTTTAACACAGAAATAATTCCCTGTATTAAACATTTTCCTGAGTTATATTTTGCTGTTACTGTGGAGTCATCATTAAGCTCTTTTTCTGCATAACTCTTCTGTGTAACTAACCAGGATTTCAATTAAGTTTCTTTCAAGTGTCCCATTATAACCATTCAGTCTCCACAGGCATTCACAAAAACATGAAGGAAGCACTGTTTTAGACACCCACAACCTCTAGGTGGGTAAGACAAATGCAACATAGGATCTATGGGAGGCCTCCTGGTCTAGCAGCTGGAACTAAGCAGGATATCAGAAGACATCTAAAATTGCACAAGACACTTATTGTCTAGGCACATGAAATGATCCCCAAATAGCAGCCACTGGTAAGCAGTCCACGCACAATCTTCATGAACCATGATAAAATACAGGATGATCTTGAAATCATCTCTTATTCCTGTTTCCTAAAATGTAATGTTAGTATAGTCAGTGGCAATATCAAGCTCTCTTAGTAAAGAGAACTTGTGAGACATGACACTTGTTTGGCATTGTCAAATCAGCTTTCCCAAAGCAACAATGGACACATCACCCTTCAACTTACTGAAATTTATTTAATATACCATTGTTCTCTTTTTTCCTTGTTATCCTGATGCATTTCACCTTCAATTCCAGTGCCTGACACATTATTGCTCCCCTTGTTATTAAGGCAGGTGGGAGCCAGCGACATCCACAGCCTTGATTACAGCAATTTGCACATTGATCTAATACTTCCTAAAGATCCTCAGAGGCTACAAAATATCCTGCCTAGCTGCCAGTATAGAAACTATGCTTGTCAAAGTTTCTCCCATCAATCTCACACCTCTCTGTGGTGACCAGTAGAGAGGTCCAGAAAGAGCTGTTACTTACGGTAGAACTAAATAAAAATTAATACCTTGTGCAGCAGTAGTAGGAGCTAAAGAAATCTGACCACATCCAGAAAGCTCTATAGGAAACCTGACATGAAAGGACACATATTCCTGTAAGAACTTTGTATTTGAGAGAGTAAATAGTTTACTTGCATCTAACATTTCCTTTGTGCTCTAAACATTAATGAGTTTGAAAGCAGTTACAGAAGGATATCACGATAATGAGCAACCAGGCAATAGAATAGCAGATGAAATTCAGTGACAATAAATACATGTAATGAGCAACCCTGACTGCACACACAGTAAGTAACAAATGAGCTTACTACTCTCAAGAAAGAGATCTTAGTCACTGTAGATAGTTCTGTGGAAGCAAATGGCAAACTACTCACTGGTGACCAGAAAGACAACAGAACATTAGAAAATAAGAAGAGAAAAAAAATGGAGATCATTATGCCATAGCACATATCAGTAATGTTCCCAAATCCAGAATTATCCGCTCCTCTGCATTTCACAAATAGACTATTACTAGAAAAAAAAAGAATGACAACATCACCTCTGTGTAAAAAAATAAAGAAACGCAATTAGATGTTACAAAGAGGAAAAGGGGTACAACAGAAATCCATAAAACAAAGAGCAGCATGCAGTGGGTGAACAGGGAGTGACTATTCACTGCTGATAATTGAAATGCAAAGGATCATCAGATGAAAAATATCAGGCATTGGGCTTAAAGTAAGCAGAACTAAGAATTCTTTTTAACAGAGTGTAATCCAAAAGCCTGGTTACATCAGGATTTTTTCTAGAATATTACAAACTAGTTCAAAAAAGACTTAGGCAAACTAATGGAAGAAAATTCCATCTTGAACAGTGAAACACAAAGAGATATGAACACTGGCTCAGGAAACCCTTACAGCAGTTTGCTGGAAACTGTATAGTGAATTTGTTGTGAAGGAGTAGTCAAATTTACTGCAAACAACTTCTTTTTGTAAATTTGCAGCAATCCACCAGGATAATGTCTGGAAGCATGTGATATTCTGAATTTGAAATCTAAAGTGCACAACTGGCCTTATAGTTACAATCACATTACTTTTGCTCCACAACTGAAATAAACAGCAGGGGATTTGAGAGCCTCATCAGGACTGCGATTCCTGCAGAGTGAAGGTGACACAATTTGAAGGGGACTCAGGAGGAAATTCTGGGGTATTATAAAACCCATCCCTTTTATGGTTTATATAAAGTTTGCACAGGACACAGTTTCTTTAAAAATTAATTCATAGCCCAGTAGTCAGGGCATTATTTTGAGAATCAGGAGAACTTTGTCCCCCCCTTCTTAACTCTGTTGCTGATTTACTGTGTAACTCCCTCAACATCTTTTGTGCTTTAATTATCTCCCCTACAAAACAGAGATAAAATATTTTACAAAAACAGCCACTTACTGAAATCATTTGCTGATCATCAGCCTGTTAAAGGAACCTGACACAGCAGCCCTGTTCAGAGACAAAGGTGGACTAATTTCAGTAATCTGGCAGAGGTTAACAAAAAATGATTACACATTAGAACAACTCTAAAAGGTGTCTTTTACAGAAGTCTGTGCGCATTGCCAATCTCTGTCTTTATTTTCCTGATGACCCCCTTTACAAAATTTCTAGATTATTCTCTGAGCTTTTAACTAAGATTAGCTCAATACACACATGTCCTTTCTCTGGAAAAGGGGAAGATGATAGAGGAAGGAGAATGTCAGGATGGTCTCTGTTGAGAGAACGGTCATACTTGCATCTCATTTCCATCAGATGTCTAGTTGCTTTCTTAGGATGATGGCAACTTGTTTGAAGTAGTTTTTCAGTATTAGGTACTTGAATACTATACAAGCCATGTCTTGTTTGCTCAAGTAAGGCCTTGAGAATATGTAAGTGTCAAGGTCTAACTTTCCATTCATAATAGGGTTTTGTCCTTTACCAAGCTACTAGCCAATCCAAGAATAATTGTTAGCTACTAAATGTAATATTCTAAGTCCACTTGTATGCAACAATGCACTTCTGATAGTGGGGTTTTTTTCCTAGTTTTAAAAAAAAATGGTCTGCCTTTCTGTCAACTTAGATCATATTAATAATCCATAGCTCTAACTTTAGTCAAATACTGTGAGACTACTGGTGAACAACAGGGTGGCCTTCCTGATACTGGGTTGACATTTGTGCTGGTTTTAGCTGGAGTAGAGTTAATTTTCTTCACGGTAGCTAGTATGGGGCTAAGTTTCGGATTTGTGCTGAGAACAGTGTTGATAATTCAGGGATGTTTTAATTATTGATGAGCAGTGCTTACCCAGCGTCAAGGCCTTTTCTGCTTCTCACGCCACCCCACCAGCGAGTAGGCTGGGGGTGCACAAGAAGTTGGGAGGGGACACAGCCAGGACAGCTGACCCCAACTGACCAAAGGGATATCCCAGACCATATAATGTCATGCTCAGCATATAGAGCTGGGGGAAGAAGAAGGAAGGGGGGCACATCAGAGTGATGGCGTTTGTCTTCCCAAGTCACCGTTAGGCATGATGGAGCCCTGCTGTCCTGGAGATGGCTGAGCACCTGTCTGCCCATAGGAACTAGTGAATGAATTCCTTGTTTTGCTTTGCTTGCTTGTGCAGCTTTTGCTTTACTCATTAAACTGTCTTTATCTTGACCCATGAGTTTCCTCACTTCTACTCTTCAGATTCTCTTCCCCATCCCACCAAGTGGCTGTGTGGTGGTTAGTTGCCAGCCGAGGTTAAACCATGACAACATTACAGCAGGTCCCTCTAGATTTTGCTAGTTGTATATTCCTTGTATACAGAAATCAGGGAGTTAATATTGCCTTTACATATCCTTTTATAGTATGACTTAGCTTTCTAAGAGATAACTCATTCTTTCCCCAGTACTATGACAAACATGATCAGCTAGGTTATGCAACCTTACTGTGTTGGAACCTGTTGCAGGGTGTTTCTAGTTGAAAATATTTTATTCTGGAATATGTATTTACCCACAGATCCCATGTGATATGTGTACTTTTAGCCCGCAGGACACGGGGAGAATCATGTTACACCAAAACAAACATTACAAAACCCAGTCAGATTAAGGTCACATATCACCTCAAGGCACATTGCTTACATTTTCATAAAAATATAAAAACAGTAAGAGATCTGTAGTTTGCAGTATACCCAATACTGTTTTATGTATCCTTAGATATAAGGGTAGAAAAAAAATACATCATTCAAAGTACTGATATACAGATCTATCAAGAAGGCCTCTTTTTAGATACAAAAATATACCAGTATGAAACAGTCAACCTGTCATCATTCAAATATGATTAAAACAAGTGTGTTTATTTTTCATAAGCTGTCTCACATTTCATTTGTCTCACAAATAGAAAATATAAACTGTTAATATGCTATGTCAGGACAATACTTGTGTGCAGTCAACAACACTAGTGAATTTATATGCCTGAATGTGGCATGCTTTCATTCATAAATGAAAATACACAGAGTCCATTTGAACAGTAAATTCACATCTCATAAAATCATAGAGTGGTTTGGGTTGGAAGGGACCTTTAAAGATCATCTAGTTCCAACCCCCCTGCCATGGGCAGGGACACCTTCCACTAGATCAGGTTGCTCAAAGCCCCGTCCAACCTGGCCTTGAACACTTCCAGGGAGGGGGCAGCCACAACTTCTCTGGGAAACCTGTCCCAGTGTTTCACCACCCTCACAGGAAAGAATTTCTCAGCAGCTGTATATGTATAATAAGCATTCCAGATTGCCCACAAAATGAAACAAATTTACCTTACAACGAATCATAGGTTCAACACCAAAGACTGAATTCAAGTTTCACTGTGGTTGTTATTGTATGACATATTCTGGTGGGAGTTCAGCCCCACACGACAACGGCTCATTTGAAACTGGCAGTGGTATTTTGAATAGCAATAAGGAGGTGGAAAAAGAGTGAAAGGAAGTGAGCTAACTCTAAATCAAAAAAACAACCACCAGCCCCTAACAGTCACATCCTCTGTGCATAGGGTCAGTTGCCTGAATCCAAGCTAGACCTTCAAATCAAATTTATGGACCTTAAGATTTCAGTGATATTGAAAATTCAGCAGTAGTTTTAAGAAAAATATTGCTTGCTATGTACACTTCAGTTTTCAGCATGGAGCTTTCTTAAATAATGTTAAAGACACACAGTGCTGTGACTCAGCTTGGTATGACTTTATTAAGCTGACCCGAATATAAGGACAATGAAAAGCAAACACTGTCTCTCTAATCTGTTTTTCCATTTCTTTTTAGGTTATATACATGTGTCTAAGTACACAGTATTCTCTCCCAGGTCATATCAAAAGAAGCATAAACATATTTTAAGAAAGAGATTATAAAGACCTACAGCAGTCTTGAGGGTTTACTTTTAGACTGTTAATTTATTATTTTAAGGCTGTTAAAAAGAAAAAGTTTAGATTAACACCAGTTGGCCACAGTTCTCTCCTATTTTTACTCCAAGAGATATTAGGTAATTTACATATAATGTTTGATCATCCTCTCCAAATGTGTTTGAGGATGATATTTGAGGACTTAAGTTGTATGATTGAACTTTATATTATTCTAAATGCCTAACTTAATTGTTAACTAGCATAGTTAATTGATTTATCTTAGATTTTTAACCACATTTTCTTAGAAGAAACTTCATTTAGCATTCTTACTATCATGCTCTTTGTCTCTCCAGATTTTTGTTATAAATGTGCTGTTCAGAAAAGAAGTACGTAAAAACCTAAAGTGGAAATAGCTGAACCTGGAATAACACTGTCTACAAATGTAGAAGCTTGTGTAAGATGTGTGAAGGTAACATTGCATGGTAAGTAACAATCCCAGTAACACGTGCAACACAGATAAACATCAATGAATTGAAACACTTTGAAAATGTTAAAACAGTAACAAAAGCTGTAAAGGTGATACCAAAATAATCTAGAAGCAAATGTGCAATAGACATAAGAAAAAGGAGAAGACTGTGGTGGAAAGGCTGCTTGATTTTCATGACAGGCATTGGTTTCAGTGAAAGAGTAACCTCTTCCATGACAAAGGTAGCGCAAAATCACTAGACTTGCATGGCCTAAGAAGCACTATCCAAAACAAAACATACTGATTTCAGTGCAATAGGGAATCACATGCATCTAGAAAATACAACAATTCATATTCATTTGGAAGTTTGGGGATAATATATTTGGATAGCAAACACAGGTAAATGTATTTCCTTTGAAATCAGTATGAGAAGGAATGTGAATGAACTTGTCTGGCTGGCTACTGGGGTCTGTCAGTGCAACTCTGAACAGAAACACAAGTGTTTAAAAAAACCCCAAAGTTTAAAAAAAAAGAATCTCAACTCACCTAAACTGACCAAAAAATACTCCAGATTTAAAAGTCTAGTGCAGAGTATTTATCAGAGATGACAAATATTACAGTCATTTATTTGTGTCAGTCGAAAATGAAACAGCTTAAACCCTACTGATACTGTATTTTAATATGTTAGATCTGTAACTTTAATAGAATAAACCCAAGGGATTTACAACAGCATACTGTATTAAAGAAATCTCAAATTCTAATAATTTTACTATGATGGACACTACTTGTTTAATTTTTTGCTCTCAGACTGTGTACATATTAATTTAAAAAGAAATGACTGGTCTCAGGGAAACCCAGCAGAAAAAGGGGGGAGTAGCTAATTTTTTTAGGATACAGTGGACTCTATTCAGGGACAGTGGTCTCCAGGCTCCAATGGACAGCTTACAGAAAACGGAAAACAGATACAGTATTACAGTAAACGACTGGGATCTGTAAAAGAAGAGCTGTGAAGCATCAGAGATCTTTGAATGTAAAACAAACAAACAAATCTTTTTTAAACACTACAGAAACCCTGTAAAATATGCTGTAATCCACACCATCATCAAGCTTACAGAAGCAAACACTGAAAGCAAGGATTCCTCTGCACAGCACGCACGGATTATTTATGAGTTCTCCTTATTTCCAAACTGTCCTTCCTATTCATTTTTCCTGTCTCTATTTAAAAACTAAGTTCTTCCTAAGCAATATTCTAATGAAAATCAGCTCTTTTGGGTTTAAAAACATTTTTGGTCATTGTCTTTTGGGAGTCACTTAATAAGTGAACATCTAGGCAGATGCACTTCAAAGCCTTGGCCAGCTCAGTTACATTGCACTTACAGTAATGTTTTCTGAAGTATGACTGTAATTATACTGGACTTAGATTGTCTAAAAATAGAACTCCAACAAGCTACAAAGGGCATGGATATTCTTTGATTCTGAAGGTCTATACCATATAACTTCTAGTATCTTATCAAGTACTGCTTGGCTGAAACCGGCTTTTAAAATGTTTATGAATCACATCTATTGTGTGACGTTAGCCAACTGGCTTCATACAAGCAGCACTGTTCTCTATGAAGCCATGCACAGTAAAAATACTCAACCCTCAAATCAGGCAAAGTAAGTTATAATGTAAATAAAACACCACCAAGTAGAACTGAATGTACAAAGGGTTTTTTGAGGGGTAGAAATGTGCTAGCTCTGTTTTAGTGTAAATTACATGAAGAAAAAGACCTTAAAGTATTTTTCTCCAGTTAATGTTGTATTTGGTAAATTAGTGATGATTAGAACACTACTGGCTGCAATAAAAATAAATTTCAGGATTGATACCATAAGTTTTAAAATAGACATACTGCAGAGACACTGCCTGCTGTGATCATTAGGAATCCCCAGGCACAACTCACCTGTAACAAAGGGGATTAGATTTTAAGTTAAGACTAGACTTAAATGTGAGAAATTATACTTTTACTTTCTGGACCCTTTAAGAAAGAAAAAAAAATTTGAGCAAGGTATCAATATCTCAGATGGGCTTGCCAAGAAGACTGTGCTCAGACACATTAAATGGTGAGTAGCTGCACCTTGCTAACTGATATCACATCTGTCTTACTGGGACAGAATGCACCCATCTATTCAACTCCCTCTTGACTCAGGCATTATTGTGTTTAGTAGGTAGAGATGCAATAGATATATTTTATGTGTATAGTTTCGGTCCTGACCATAACCATTACAAAGACAACAGTATGATACCATATAAGCATCATTAGTTGCACAGCAAGCCAAGTCAACACAAACAAAAGCATAAATGAGCAAGCAGAGCTAAGAGATAGTGTGACACGTTCCTGGCTCTGCAGTTATGAGGTTTACTCACATCCGTCATCAGCACACGTGCTTTAGAACAGTTCAGTCCTTTCTTAGCTGTGCCACACAGTGGTTTGGGAAAAACTCTCACAATTGAAGCTCGGTGGCATCCAGGTTAATATAAATCAGATTTGATGGTACAGGTTTACTTGAGTACAAATGCTTTGGCAATAGCTTCCTCCTCATGCATGCTGATTACTGCATCACCTCCTGTGCACCACCTAAACAATAATCTATACAACACAAATCTCCAACTGCCCTGTTGGGGGCAGTTACAGTATGGTTCAAAAGGGACAGTGAGAAGGCTGGTTGAAAAGTTGCCTCTTCCTATTAAGTTGGGAGAAAACGAACATGTACAAATCAGGTTGGTTTGGGCTTAATTCAGAAGGTGGCACAGACATCTCACCCATTCTCTTGAATGCACTAACTGAAGTAAAGAGAAGACCCTTTCACACAGCTTTATTTTGGAATGGATGCGTATTTGACCAGTGCCCAGTAGGACAGATCTACTGCAGATTAAGAGTGCCTTTTCAGAAGTGGCTTACCTTTCTTTGAAAATGTATTAAACTAATTTGAAATAAGTCACTCTTAATGTGGTAAAGGTGTATGCAACAACAGCAACTAGCCAGAAGTACCCAATATAATAAAGTCACACACATCCGATCTGCACTAACCCTATGCAAACAAGACCAAAGTCTTGTGCTGGTTTGGTTGCTGTGCTAGCCTCAGAATAACCTGTTTGTAACTGATATCACTAAATATGCCTACATTTGCAGCATCTTAGGGTTTACCTAAACTAGAAAGTTGTTGAAAATAAACTCGGACATGAATAATACACCTCAGCTGTTACATACAAACTCCCTGTGTGGATATTGTATTCTACCTGGAAGAAACAACTGTACTGCAATAAGAATTGAGACTGCAGCCTATGCTGCCACATCTGATTTAATTTCACTAGCTCACATACTAAGAGCTTCAGCAAGAGAGGCGTAGTTACTGACTGTGTAAGCAGTGCAACAGCACTACTGTGACGGACTAAAAAGAGAAGTGAGCCTTGCAGGTGGTTGGACAGCAGGGACCCATTTTATTCATGGCATCAAGGTCTGTGTCAGTCATACCACACCACTGTCAGCAGTGAGGTTCCTGTGTGCATCCTCTAACCAGCTGCAGGCAGTCAGGCAGATTAGCATGAGCAGTTTGAATAAGAGGTGGGAGGTAACCTAGTTTAGTTTGCTTGAAGCAAATGGTTGTCAGGACAGGGAAAGAAAAGCAGTATCAGATGATAAAAATCTTTGTTTTCCTACAAATGACTCTGTTCCTTGTCTCCTAAATGACCCAAAAACCCTGGCAGAGGCCAGCACAGTCACCAGTGCCAGTTCCCAAAGGACAGCATGGTGTATAAACCCACCATAGCAAACATGATTTATGATGAAGAATCCAATTAGAAAGGGTGCAAATAGCACTTGAGAGCTCACTGATTTAAAAACAAAAAAACAAAACAAAAAAATCAAACTACACAACAGAAAACCCACACACCAAAAAGAAACCAAACACACCATGACTAAACTACTGAACTTATCTTGCACAATTTATTGCAAGCGATGATTCATGTGCACAAACCTCATGCCGCAGGCAGGGCTTAGAGTGTATCCACCAGCTTGTTTCCCCATTCTGAAATCTGAGCTGAGATGCCATAGAGAAGAATATAGTGAAACCCAAAGTGAAAAGTTCCAGAATTTTTTTTCCTGTTCTCAATTCAAAATCCAGCACAGCTTTATTATGCTTGACTTGTATTCCCTTAAACAACAGCCCAGTTATCTAAATAATAACCACCATTTCTTCTAAGCCTAACAGCTTCACTTTGATGAGCAGCTACAGGCAAGAAGAGAGACATCCACAGAAAGGCATAGTAGATTTTCACAGAGGAAGCTTAATGCAGAACACTAACAACAAAGTGGTGGGGGCTTGGGGGCAGGAGGGAGGGGTTAGGTTTTGTTTTGTTTTTCAGTTCATCACCCAGAGTACAAGAATTAAACATTTCTAACACACAAGGCCCATGCTAAGGCTGAGACAGATGTAACTGAGCATCCAGGTAAGCACAAGGCATCAACCATATTTGTCAATGGATTTATTCATCAAATGATACTAAGCTCAGGAGAGTGATCAATGGCCTTGAGGGTAGGGCTGCTCTTTGGGCAGACCTCAAGGCTGGAGAAAAGGCCTGACAGGACCCTCAGGAAGCTCAGCAGCAATAAACTAATGGCAAAACAAAAATCCTGCAGCCAGGAGAGAATAACCCCAGGCTGGGCACCCACTGGCTAGGGAGATGCCCTGCAGAAAAGCAAAGTTCCCAAGTTGAATGTGAGTTAGCAGTTTGCCCTTGTGGTGAAGAGGGCCAAGCATGGACCAGGCTGTGTTAGCAACAGTGCAGCCACCAGGTCAAGGGAAGGCATTACTCTCTTCTATTCAGCACTTGTGAGACTGCACCTGGAGTACCATGTCCAGTTTAGGCATCCCCACAGAAAGAAAAACATTGAAATACCAAAGCAAGTCCAATAGATGGTCACCAAGATGAGTGGGGAGATGGAGCACATGGCATCCAAGGAGACCCTGAGAGAACAGTTCAGGTATTAAGAAATTTCTTCACCATGACTTTAGTCACACACTGGCACAGTTGCCCAGGGAGGCTGTGGAATCTCCATCCCTCAATTAGACAAGGCTGCTACAAGCAACCTCACTTTAGTTTTTCCTTTGAGTGAGGGTTGGACCAGATGATCTTCACAGGTTCCTTCCAATCAACATCAGTATGTTATTCTATATAATGATACCAATTTATTAATATCTTCCTTTCCATTTCTCAAAAATACACCCTTCCTTTCAAAGAAATGCTTTAGTCTTCTTCCATTTACTTTCTTTGCTTAAAACAAACAAACATAATAAACCCCTCCCATATTCTCATTTTTCTTTTGCTTCTTATAAGAAGCCTCAAAACACCCTCTTGTATCAGAAAAGCTCTTTTCAATCTGCTTAGCTAGAAATGTTCTCCTCACTGGCATGCCAGCTAACAGCACCTCTCTGACATCTAAGGAATCTGTTAGTATCTGGAAACCAGCTCCCTAGGAATTAGGTCGTTACTTAAGAGAGAAGATTAAACTGTAAAGGTGACTTAGCTGTTAGAAGCTATTCGTCTATAGCTCCTTCTATAGCTTCGAAGCTATTCTAAGAAGGACAGACAATTGTTTCTTATTTAAGTAACTTTATTGATGACTGTAAGATTTATGGCTGATGCACAGTGTTTCCCTTGCTAGCTGAGAAAATAATTCTTCAACAAAGCTGGAAGTGGGGTTTCTGTTTCAAAATTCATCTTCCTTTCATCATTATTTACTGTGCATTTTGTAACATGGAACAAGATGTTTAATTAGCCTAGCACACGATCAATACATATATTTCCACATACAAGAGTGTCTGGAAAGTCATCCTAGAGGAAGTTGAAAGATATTCTGTATTATAAACTACTCTCAGTTATATCACTGCTTTCATCTGTCCAGCACGAATGCTTCTTTTTCTATTCACAATTTAATATTTTTAGAGTTTCTTCTGGTTTGCTTTGGGTTTCTCTGTTTTTCATGCATTTCAAGTTACTCCATACTACCACTTAAATCATTATATTGAGATCAGGATTTATTTCCTGCAAAATCATGAGTAGAAGTAGGTATAAGAAAAAATATAGGACAGGCAGTTCCAGCTATTAGTACAACTGTATTTTCTGTAATATATTTCAGGTGGTTTTTTTCTTTCTATTCCATTCTTTCAGCAATTTAAGAACTGAGATACAAAGCTCATGAAAGTTAGGAATGCATTAGATGGTCAGAGAAGAAAAAAAAATATGCAGTGTAACAAGGAGAAAGGAGAGCAATTAAAACAACATCAAAAGCAGTGCTCAGACTTGTACCTAAAAATACGCATTTCATAATGTTTGCAGATTTTTTTTTAATTATACACTGTCTAGATAGTGCAGTTCACACACCTAATTACAGTACACATAAGGCTCATAAGTTCATAAGGTACATACAGTAAAATATTTTGGGGTTATTCATCTAGTTTTAGCTAAAGAAAAATGAAGTCTATTCCAGCCCAGCAAAAACAGCTCAACTGACAATTACAAATTAATTTATTTATATTAAGTTTCTCATGTCACAAGAGAAATTGACACTAATCACCAACTTGCTGCTCCATCTACTTCACTAACAATAGTAGTAAACTAGCATTACTTTTAACAGAATAAAAGCCTGGTGTAAACAAACTGTCCATCAATATTTAATTAAAATATAATGAGGAACAGGAAATGCAGTTCTGAGTACTGTTTAAGGTTGCGTGGAACCATTTAAATGTTGCATCAGGTGTCACATCTGCTTATTGACAAGGAAGTGTACATGACACCTGAGCACAGAGTTACTGAGATAACACCATGCATTTTAATATTCAGTCCTCACTTCATGCATATTGAGAACATCATTTTACCCTTTGCATTCCTGCACAAAGTAACCATCAACACAAGGGTGTCACCAAAAACATGCAGAAGTCTGTGAAAGTCTTTCCTTTAACTTCCATGGGCTTTTAGTCATGTTACATACTGTTGCTCCAAAACAGAGACATTTTGGGTTTTCTTTAAATCCCTTCTCAAAACACATATGCTTATCATCTATTTCACAAGCAAATTACTAGTCTGTAGGTTTTACTTAAAAAGCACACAAAAATTTGGCAAGAAAGCGGAGAAAACTGGAGTGCAAGCACTTGGGATTTAATTCACACAGCTGCTTAATGTCAAAAAGCCACTAAAATCGATGTCGTAATTCAGAAATGTACTTACTTGATTTTATCATTTATAACTTGGGTTAGTTATTTATGGAGTTTTAATGGAAAAATTCACACATTTGAGCCTAAACTTCATCACAAAGCAAAAATGTATCTATTTTCATATCTTGCAGGCTTTATACCTCTAAATTAAAGCATTCATGGCATTATTAATATTTCCCAGGATTTCTCTCACTCGCACCCAAACAGAAGAGTTACAAGTGTAAGGTAGGGCTTTGTTTACATTCTTTCTGTAATACAGTAAGACAATATGAACCTGGCTACAAAAACATGAGACAATGATAATATTATTTTATCATTCTAAATATTCACCAGGGATAAGTGTACTGATAAAAGATATTGTAAAGTATCAATTACCAAAAAAGTGACCAGTACTGAAAAGTTCTTTGTTTATAAATTGTTTCAAGTAGTACCTAGCTTAGGACCTAGACCTAAAAAAGAATGCAAAACCCTTTTTACAGAAAAACAAGATCTTAAAGACACTTCTGCATTAGGAGAATTCACCTCAAAAGTGAGCATGGTCACATTCAAGTCAACCCTACATGAACCAGCTCAATTCCAGAAGGTATGGGAAAACAGACTGTCAAGGACAGATAGCTGGATGTTAAACCTGGCAGTACAGGGCTTGCAACAAGTGACTCACCAGCAAGTATCAAGTACCAGCTTGGAGACTGTGGCACAAATACTCACCTAGGAGATTAGGTGAGAGGCTAAAGTTGATCTGATTAAACTGATGCAACATGTGCATCAACAAGCACTAGCCTGCAAAGTTTTACAAACATCAGTTCAGTTAGATTCAAACTGAAAATATGGATGATTTCCTTGACAAACCCAGACAACGGTAAAGAACTGTTTCATTTCACCCACACTCAGCCTCAGATAGCTTGTCAAAACTGTTTTACCTTGATAATCTGTGAATGAAATCCTGCTCAACTCTAAGGTCTCTGAAGCCACCAGTTTGGTGCCACTGTCTCTGACCAGAAGACCTCAGCTGAGGGATGGGACTGATGGTTCCTAGTCTCCACTAAACATCAATTTCAGTGTGCCTTGATGTACATTATAACCTATACCTTGGGCTCCATACTTCTGTTGAGGTCCAAAACATACTCCTACTTCCTTGACAGACCCACTTAAAGCACCAATTTTAGCTTATTTAACAAAAGTAAACTGCTGAAACCAGTAACTGGAGCACCCTAACATAACTGCAGATCACCTCAGGCAGCCCTTCCATACCCCAAGTGAATGAGCTAACCACTGAATAAATGGAGCATGGAAGAATACACTCTTCCTTTTCAGGCTTCATTATCTAGAATGCTCCCAGAAAAGTTTTTAAATTTAAAATTATTTTATTTTAATTTACATATCAATTATTTTTTAATTCAGATAGAATTTGAAGTAGCTTTGGTTGAACAAAGCTGTATTTATAGGAAATAATTTTTAATATAAGTACTGTTCCAGAGCCACATAAATACCCTGTTTCTGACCTAGAGAATTCAGACAAGAAGAATTTAAAAACAGTAATATAATCATATTATAACATGTTTTCTTCTTGTTGGAGGTCAGCTGAGCCAAGACATCCTAACAAAAACATTTTTTAAAGTATACTATCTGTTGTCTTTCAAACAAAGAAGTACTGAAAATGCCATCAGTAAAGCAACATTAAGAAATATAAATTATAAACTCCTATATAACTTACAGAGACTCTTCTTAAGACATTGTATCCAACCATACAAGCTCAGTTCTCCTGAGAGTTTACTTGGTACACTTCTAACTGAACCCATTTGCACAGATAACTGTCTTAAGCTTACCAACTACTATTTCAAAAGCAGTGAGGATTAGCGCAACGCACCTGCTTCCTTTACAGAGGGTATTTTCTCCTATTTTTATGTCCACTTACAGAAAGACAGTGCAACATGTCACAGCACTACAATGACAAGAGATCCATAATACTCCTTCTAGCTTTACGTGCTTCATTAATCAGACTCTAAAACAGGATTCATTGAATGCATCTCATAGTTAGATAAATGTACTACTAACTTTATAGGTAACTCTAGAAATATGCTACCATCACCCTTCCTGGAATTTATCTCTTAGCTTTCATTTTGATCACATCTACTGACACCTATGACAAACAGTTCCCTTCCTGAAGCTCCATTTTGCAACACACTAAGTGACCTGCTTGGTGCTGGGGACTCAATTCACAGAGACCTGAAAATTCTCCTTTTGGTTGAGCAAAGACTGGAGAAAGAGGAGATGAAGTAACGTTTACAGCAGTTCCTGATATGGCCACACAGGCCAGAGTCCTGTTCCTAACACATTCCACAATGGCTACAGCTGAACAGTGATGACAGCAGAATTTATGTAATCTTTCTTTTCCCTATTACTTGACAGTGAGGTGAACTTAGAAGGTACATTCAATGCACTATGTCAGGGTTATTGCTTGTCTGTTGGGTGCATTCTCTATTTGTTTTTTCTCATTAGCGGTTTCTTCAACAGAAAAATGCATACAACTCATGGCCTTCTTTCTGTACTTTATGTCCTGTGCTCTCTGCAAATTTTAAGACTAAAATATATGCTGATTATACTTTGAAACTTAAAGTTCAGTCCCCAAAAGACTGACAAAAGAGAATTTCAACAGTTAGTATTAACCATGATATATACATCATGTTTTACTTTTGTAGCTGTTCCATCGTTTTCCATTTCTCCTCCTTTCCTCCAATCCTGCACTGCTCATGTGAGCAAAGAGAACTCAGATACAATTTGAGTTCTCTCAAACCTCTAATGAAATAGACATTTTTCAAACTTGTACAGTCTGAATAACAGCTGTGATTTCATCATTTTTAATGTTCTGCGTTCAGATTTCATCCAAAAGTGGAAGCAGAAATTATGATTGTTTCAGATACATCTTTGATAAATATCGCCAACATGTTCATGCTGCATGGGACACAATGATCAATGTTGACCATATCAGAGCCAGGATGCTTAAAAGAGAAGCACAAAAATGAAATAGAGTTTTAACTTCCAGACAAATAGTGTCTTGCTTTTTCTGCCACTGGCCATACATTAATGGTGCAGTAAATGCAAGCCAAATACTAAAAATACCAGGGATAGGAAAAGAACATGTTAACACTTTCAGAAGTTTGAATTAGAAACTTTATTTACTGAATCAGGCTTTGTCAATTGTAACATTGCTAATTCCAATCCTGTTCATCTGTTCAATCTGCTTTTTACCATCAAACTACTAAATTATTATTCTTGTGTTCTTACTCTCACTGTTAATATCTCATCTTCTTCCAATTCTTCTTCCTTACTCAGTTTGGAAGCATGCTTTACTGTTCTTAATCCAGTCTCTATTAACCCTACCTCTATCCATCTATCTGTGTCTCTGCTTCCTTGTACCGTTAGGCAGAGCTTTTAAAATTTCAAAATCTGTTTCTCTGCTTCTTATTACTTACCAGTTGAGCAGTGGTATATAGTCAAGCCATTCAACCAAAATTGCTCATAGTGTTTCTAAGCCTCCTTATCTCTCTGTTCAGTCCTCATCTATTTCAAATACTTTTGTGGCTACTGACTGTATGTATTTTCCTACTATTCCCCATAAACTTCTAGAGCAGTGTCCCAGTATGGTTCTTCATTTACTTTGCTGCCTGCCATTTCTGTGGTTGCTTTTCCCTCCCCGACTCATCACATCCTAGGGGACCCAAACTAAAGTTCTGCTTGCTGCCTACCAGCAGCAGTTTCACTAAGATCATTAACTCTAGAAAGAGTCAGCTACGGGTGGAGAATATGTTTTCCTTTCCCTACTGCCATCTCTACTCATCCAGTCCTATCCTGTCCTCTGTGTAACACAGCTTCACAGCATGGCAAAAGCAGAGAACATTCACAAATAACCCATCAAGGGAAGGAAACCCTTGCGACTTGGTGGTCCACACAACCCACGGTCCCCAGCCCTCACAGACAGAACAATAACCCCACATATGCCTGTCAAACCAGCTTGCAGCACCCACACTTCTCTTTCAAACAGGCACCATCAACACTGCTGGGCCTGGCTGCAGCTTCCCCCACTGTGGGAGGTGCACCCGTCCAGTGAAAATAGGGCTTCTTGATTGCCAAAGTGTAGCAGCTACTAACTGCTTGTTCTCTGGGCTTCATGGTAGTAGGGGCCTTTGGCCAATGGGAGCTGTTATTGACCACAGATCAGATTCGGCCTGGGTATAAATGGAGTCCCTTGGGGGAGCCATTTTGAGCTAGTCCACCCTGGAGCAGCACACTGCAGTCGAGGACTCCCCCCTTGGGTCGGGACGCTGCCCAAGGAAACTCCTTGAGGTTACTTGGGTCGGGACATTGCTCTAAGAAGTTCCTCGAGGTTGAGAGCCCTCACCTGTTAGGTGAGTGATAGAGCATTTTGGGTTGTCATTAAACCCTGGGAAGCAATAGGGCATTTTGGGTTGCCATTAAACGTCAGAAGTGATAGAGCATTTTGGGTTGTCGTTAAACTCTAGGAAGTTGTTTTGTTCTCCTCTCATGTACATTCAAACCTGTAATTGAATGGTTGCAGAGGGTTAGTTAACTGTGTCGATAATAAATTTTTAATTCTTGGTTGTTGTTTGTTTATTTGAGAGACTTCATAACATTCACCCCTCAGTGCAAGGACAGACTTCTCAAAACCTTGTGTCACATTTGAGATGGATCATTCAAGGCCTCTGCTGTACATGCCCACCCACACTGCTATACCAGAAACAGAAGAGGGACAGAAAGACAGCCATTGTACGAGTCACACAAGACTCAATAGAGAAGATTTATTCTCACTGTCAATGTGAACATCGAGAGCAAAAGAGGTTTGGCCTTGATGGCAAACATATTTCTCTTGGCAGAAATAATGCGGTATTAAATCCTTTTGTCCTGACTTGCCCCCCTGGGGAGGCGCCTCAACTTCCACCTCTCATCACCACTGACATGCTGGCCCAGGGACAGACTGGCCAGCTTCTGCCGCCTCTGGCCATGCTGATCATCTCTGCTCACCTTGGACCAGATCTATAGGCTATATCTGACAAAAAGCATCTGGATCAAAAGGAAATCAAGAAAGTAACAGGCATGCCAGGATCTGGCATAGCCCTGGCATCTCAAGAAAAGTAAGGAGCTATCTGATCTTTGCAGACTTTGGGGCTGGGCTAGCAGTAGGAACTATTGCTTAGCATTATCCCTGCTGTAGCTGAAGTCCTCTCAGTCAGAGCCCAGTCCTTAATCTTCTTGGCCCTCTGCCCACTACTGATCTCTTTATGTCCTATGTTGTTTTATGACATCTCAGAGGCAAGATTAACCACTTACTTTATTCTTCATGATGCCACTAGATTTGCAGGTTCTTTCACCAGAAATATTAAAAAAAAAAAATCCCTTCTCATCATTCAATTATTTCTCTCCCCACCCTCCCAATTATTTTCCTAAGCATCCCTTATACAGGGTTTCCTCTTATTTCCATGTCTTAATCTCCCTCTCTTTGTTCATATTCTTTACATTACTTCTTCCAGGAGACACACATCAAAAAAAAGAAAATAGAGCAACCACCATATGCTTCCTTTCTGATCTGTATCCTTATTTACATTAGTAACAATCCCATTATAATGAACAATTCATGGCATTAACAAGTGTAAAGCCAGCTTACTTTAGCCCTAAAATGGACTGATAGATAGTAAAGAACAGTTGGAGGACTAACATTTGCAGAAAGAACAGCTGTTTTTGAAAGAACATGTTTCTCCAAGAGTTAATTTACTCCATGAAAAGTTTCACTGATTCAGAGAAAAAAGGCTCCACACATGTAAGTTATCTGCTTCTGTAAAAAACCAAAGGATTTTCTAGTGCCCAAAGCACTTTGAAAGTACTAACCAATAAATACTTACAGACTTGTACCCACTGAACTTTTCAAAGTATTTTAGGCTTTCATGTTATTTTAAATGAAGCTTACTGTAGCCATTGAAGCTGATGAAAAACTCATTTTGATTAAAAAAATAAAAGATTTGGCATGATGCAAGACAGTAAAAGCAACACCATGTAATGTATAACATACACAAAGAAGGGTTTTTTCCTGTTGTTATTCTTGCTATCTTTGAGAAAATACCACCTTGAGAGACATCATATTAGAACACAGATTTTCTTTTTTTTTTTTTTCTTTTAGCACCTGGCTTACAAATGAACTCTTAATTTGTAGCTACTTCTTGCAATACCATTTAGAAAATGCTTCAAGAATTGCTTCAGAAGGAGCTTACCACCCCCAGACTATCAGGCATTTTCACTTTGAGGTAAGGGTGTTATGATCACACACAAAAAATGCATTGTGCTAATTTTGGTTACCAGCATATAAATACAATGCTCTTTTCTCTCTCAAATCAGTCACATTATTCTACATACTTCATTATTTAACTAAATAATCTTATAGCACAGTGATGAAACAGGAGGCGTTCTGTTGTCAAAGAAGAAAATCTAGTTAACAGTATATGCTTAAGCAAATTCACAGGTTTCGCTGTGAAACAAAATTGTCACCAACATTTGTCTTCTGCACTTAGTTCCACCATAAGCCATGGTTAAACATGCAGCTCAGAATAACATGCAAAGGCAAGCTGAATAAAATCTATAATCAATTCTTCAAGCAATAATCCTGATATGGTTTCAGCCATTGCCTCTTGACTTCACAGTTGTGCCAGACCAATGTTTGGAAGCAACTGATCATTGCCTTTAACACAGACCAGATGAAATTAGGGAATCTAACTGTTGTTTTGTACACCATCACTTCCAATCTACATGCTAGTTTTTGCCTTACATGTGGTCTTAGGACACTACATTAACTTAAGAAATGTCCTAGTGGTTCAGGCCAATGGTTCATCGAGCCCAGTGACTGCACTCTGCAACAGAGTAGTAAGAGATGCTTTTCAGGAATACCACAGGCACAGTTTCTACAGTTTATTCCATCCTCCAGCATCTAGACCTCATGAATTAGGAATGATGGACAGTACTAACCGCCCCTGTGCTTTTAGTATCTATCTATGGATCTGTTCATGCAAGTCTCTTGAACGTGCTGATACTATCCATCTCCACAATTTCCTCTAGTGTTAAATGCCAGAAGTTCACAACTTGCAGTGTAAAATACTTTCTTTTGAGTGCTTGAAATGTATCTACTACCATTTTCATGTATTGCCCCTCAATTCTTGAATTTTGGAATTGATGAATGACAGTTCCAACAAACCTTAAGTTGCCTTCATGATTTTGCAATCCTCAGTCACCTCACCCCTCAACCTTTTCTGCAAACTGAAGAAACACTGATCTTTTAAGTCCCTCCTCAGTCTGCTTTATCCACTTTATCATTTCAGTTGCCCTTCCCTCTATTCCTTCTGCAATGGTACTACATCCTCTTTCAGGTCAGGAGGCCAAAACTGCACACAGTACTCAAGATGTGAGTGCATGAAGATCTCGCACAACAGCAAAATAACTCACTCCATTTTGTTTTTAAAATCCTTCCTGATGATGGCCAAGATTTATTCAAAGTTTTAACTTTTTTTGGCTTCTGCTTCAAACTGAACAAATGGATTTCAGAGAACTGTCAAGACAGTCATGACAAGTCCAAGAGATCTTTCCTGAGTTGTAACTGCCAGTTATGAGTACATTAAATACCATGTTCAGAGTGTCCCAACGTAGTCAGTAAAGCTTTAGGAATAAGCCCCTGCCTTTCCAGATCTGCTCTGCAGACAAAATCTTGGGCTGTGCAGAGTTAAAGCATACATGTTTATTTGAGCTTAGCTTCTATTTACAAACAGAGTAGATAACAGCCTTGTTCTCCAGCCCTCTAGTCCCCACAGTCTAGGCAATCTTTCTGCAGGAAACGTCTTCCACCTCTTTTTAACCAGGCTTCTTGAAGAAGCAAGTCTCATGCAATTATACTTTGTCTGCATGTGACAATTTGCCATTCCATTCCCCAGGTATTTTTGAACCTACTAGTCAATTTCAAACACATTAAACAGAAAGATAAAAATCTCCAGGGCCATTATATCCTTAAGTTTCATGGAAATAGGAAACTGGAAAGAAAGAGACCCCAATCAGTGCCTCCAGTAAAGGAAAATCTATAACATGCTGTCATCCTTAACAGAAAACGTGCACAGAAAGAGATTTTCAGGGCTGCAATTGCACAAGAAGTTTCATTTGGAGTTTGTACTTCAGTAGACATCAGAGAATGTAATCATAAGATACAAATCCATCAGAGACCAATCTTCATTAATTCTAACACTCAAAGAAGCACATATTGATTCACCTCGGGTAATGACTCACAGGAAACCACTTAAATTGTTTCATGGCAGGAAAGGAGCCTGGGCCAGATGCAGCCTCAGCTGGAGTTGCCAACAGCCCCTCTGTTCTGGCTTGAAGATACTCTTGGATAAAATTTTCTAATTAGTAGTGTGACTAGTGCCCCACAGACCAGTGCAGGAGAAGAAAACAAAGGAAAGCATAAACCAACTTCTTTTTACTGCACCAAAATCCATACTTGTCAAACACAATTGCAACAATTTACAGAACAGAGGCTGGCACTCACTTTTGGTGGTCCAGCCAGTGCTGGGGCAGCCTTGGCTCCAGCTGGCTGGCCCCAGCTGCCCGGCCCCAGCTGCCCCACCAGTGTGCTCAGCTGTCAGGCAGGAGCACTGCCACACTGCCTGTGCAGGCAGCAGTAACCAAGACTTGTTTCCTACCGGTCCTCCTCAAGGCCACCTTTCTCAGAGCAGTGTCCCACTCTGAGCATTGCCTGCCATCACGTTACATGCTGTGCTTACACCTGTGTTTGCTACAGGCTTAAACAGAAACCCAGTGATGTTGCTCTGATGGCAAGTTACTTAGCTCTTCAAGAGTATATGTTGATGTTGGCCTAGGAATTCCAAAACTCATGTTTCTCAAGAGAGAAGAGGTAACCTCCCTTCTTTAAATTTCCATTGAAAGCTGCCATCAGCTTCTCAATAGGTTTCCCTCCTTCAGTGTTAATTACAATTCCTACAAGCATTCATCAATAGTTCTAATTTGCTCTGCTGAATATAGCTAATAATCCATTCCCCCTTCCCTTCCAGCAACTATGAAAAGATAATAAGTTGAAATAAACCCTTGGAAAGCCACATTCTGTCAGCTGAGGAGCAAAACTCTGTAAGAAACACCAGTGCAAACTCAGGCAACAGAGATGTTGCCTCAAAAGTCATTTGAGAGTGAACCATAACTGGTGATAAGTAATAGTGACAAACCAATGTGATAAAAGTTATTTTTGAGCAAGGATTCCTCTTTCTTTCATTCTGGAATTCACATCCCATTTAAAATATTTTTTCATAGTATAACCAGAACTCAAAAAATCAATTTTTAAAAACTGAAAAAGAGAACAAAGGACAAAAAAAACACACAGGAATTCCCCCCACCCCCACCCCTTGCATAGCTCCTGCTAGGTATTATTTATTCAGTTATGTTTCTAACAAATTTAAGTTCACTGTTTGTTAAATTTGTTGGGGGGAGGGGCTAGTGAGACAGTTACCATCTTATCGTAGGAATCTGGCTTTTGTACAGAAAAAAACCCAAACAGAACAAGTTATCTTCGTTGCTGAATTCAAATACAGTTCTAAAAACCAAGCCTGCTCATACTCATTGCTTTGATATGCTGACACAACATGAACAACATACACTACAATTATTCCTTAGGAAGAGCCATTCTTTGCTATCAATTGCAAGTATAAATTTTTTTGTGTGGTCTTTTTTTCTTTCTTTTTGTCTCATCAAAACAAATTATGGTTCTAACAACTTGACACTTCATAAAGTTTAGTAACCTATATTCTCAATCAAAATCAGATATTCCTCTCCATGAAGAACTCCTTTTCCTGTACACTTACCATCAAAGTGTTTAGTTCATTTAAGCTTATATTTTCAAATTCAGATTATTTCCTTGATAATTTCAATAAGGTTATTAAATTAGAGCTTTATGTATGTAGGCAGCAGCCTCATGTGATAAGTGACCTGCACCAGATGATGCAATGCAAGTGGGAAAACAGGGAAGTTATGAAGCTAGAACAGCTTTCCTCTTCTTTTTGGCAATCCAGTAACTGGGAGGATGTGTACCACTGCACTAACACTACAACATGATCTGATATTTCAAGTGAAATGATGCACAGGCATTTAACTTCAGCCTTTAGGAAAATGAGCTGGAATACTGTAGCATCCATAATTTTAATTTTCAGTATTACATAAATCACTGATGGAGAACAGCATGAACCTTCAGTGCATGTGTGTCCTGTGACAAGAGAGTTGTTGCACGTAACAGAACAAACAGCATGCTATTATCCAGATCCACATCACTCCTTAGCAGGAATATCTTCCTTTCAAAAACACAGAAGAGGAAGGAACGGTTATTATGGCTTCAGTAATAAGTAGTGCAGAATACACAGTCTGTTCCAAAAAATGGAGAGTGAAGTTTGGCTGCTTGATTGGTAATTTTAAAAATAATCTAATTCCATGGAAGAGTTCAGAGAGCAGTCACCAAAAAAATAAAGCAGAACTAACAGAGCAACAGCATCCCATAGTGGTAGCGGTGGTCTGTATGCTGGGGGAAGCAAGGGTGGGAAGAGAAAGGGACCTGGAAAGTGAAAGGCTGAACGTTAAATTAGCTCTGTACAACAGCCTAAATCATCTCAGGGTGTCATTCACAGAATCATCTAGGTTGGAAAAGGACCCTGAAGATCATCCAGTCCAACCATTAACCTAACACTGACCATTCTCAACTACACCATATCCCTAAGCGCTATGTCAACTCTACTCTTAAACACCTCCAGGGATGGGGACTCCATCACTGCCCTGGGCAGCACATTCCAACGCCTAACTACTCGTTCTGTAAAGAAAGACTTCCTAATATCTAGTCTAAACCTTCCCTGGCACAACTTGAAGCCATTACCTCATGTTCGATCGCTTGTTACTTGGTTAAAGAGACTCATCCCCAGCTCTCTGTAACCTCCTTTCAGGTAGTTGTAGAGGGCGATGAGGTCTCCCCTCAGCCTCCTCTTCTCCAGACTAAACAACCCCAGTTCCCTCAGCCGCTCCTCATACGACATGTGCTCCAGACCCTTCACCAGCTTCGTTGCCCTTCTCTGGGCACGCTCGAGTAATTCAATGTCCTTTTTGTAGTGAGGGGCCCAAAACTGAACACAGGAATCAAGGTGCGGCCTCACCAGTGCCGAGTACAGGGGTAAGGACTTTTGCAGACAGCCTGAAACAGCAAAGAGAAATAAATATGGCTCCTGTCAATTTTAATGGCCTGTTAACAATACAGTTATTGTGAATTTGGCCTCTTTATTGCTGATGATTTTAGCAACAGTGTTCTACCAGAGCTCACAGTGTGGTCAGAAGCTAACTCCTTCTAACCTCTCTCTGGGTGGAAAGATCCAACAGAAATATAAACAGTTGCCAATGTCTTCAGCTCCCCTTCCCATAGCATTTTTTTATGGTGTAGTCAAAAGTTTCAAGACATGATGGAAGCACACAAAAAAAGATATGCTGATTATGTTTCTGTTTAAGATTATAACACAAACACACAAAGCTGCTGCAGAAATCTCTGTGTGTTGAAGAGGCCAAGGATTTTGCTATACAGCACATCCAGGGCCCTCAGCAGAGAGGAATTAAACAAAGCTGAGAATAATGCTGTGACCCGCATGGTTCGTAAACCCCTAATCATAAAGGATGCACAGCAAGACACTGTGAATCAATGAGGCAGTACAGGAAAACATTTGCAGTTGAATTTTATAGACGCACTTTGTCTCTTTTTTCCCTAAAACAACAAGACAATTCTACTGTATCCAGAATTTCAAATTAGGCTTTATCAGCAACAATATTTTACTAGTAATTAGTGCTAGGGGAAATGTATATATATTTTTTTTACTTCTGCTCAGGACATCTTTCCTGCTAATAATCTCCAGATTTTTACATCATTTGCTTTTTCAAATTACTAATATTGTGTTGGGGGGGAAGCAGGCTAAAGCATATCTTTACTGATAGAAACAGCACAGATTTAAAGTCCTAAAAATGCAATCCTTACTCATGTTGTTGAATGTTCATTAAAAGAAATAACCCCATTAAAATTTATCAGGTTCCTTGGGTGAATACACCAAATGCAGAAGAGCAGCTCAGGGACAGAGAGGATATGCTTCACTGTAAAGAGATTAAAAAACCCTACCAGTATACTTAGGAATAACCCTGGTACTGCAAAAACATTCCCTGCAGTCATGCCAACTTAAATCTCCCTTGGAAACACCTGAGGGTAAGAAACACACAAGCAATAGCACAGGCAGAGTATTGCAGTCTCCCAGCTCTATAACACACTTGTTACAACCTTACACAGGATATAATAATGGTACATAAATTATTTTGAAGTACAAGCTATAAGAAATGGAGGAGGCCAGAAAATAATTTGGTATTGTTGTCCTGATACCTGCAAGATCCCACAACTGGATCTCAAGGTAGCAAGCTCTTGAGCTATGAGCCTATTCCAGAATAATAAATTAACATGAATCCAAACTGTGGAGCTAAACATAGATTAATATCTTTGCTCTCTAATGTCAAACTGAGAATAGAATAGTTCTTTTCAGCTTAGACAAAAAAAAAGTAATATCAATGTAACGTTTCTCTTATTCTGTTATAGAGAAGATTCCTACGGGGGAGAGAAACAGAATTGTTACTATTTGGAGGGAAAAAAAAACATTTCTGAGGCTTGTGACTTCTGTATTTTTTTATAATATCATATCTCAAATCTCTCTGCTTTTCAGCCCAATTTACATTTATCTTGCTATTTCCTAATAGATCAGAAGAAATGGGCTTTATTCTATTAGAGTACCTCTTTGAAAAGAAATAATCTGGAAGTGACAAGTTGAGGAGAAAAAAAAGCAGAAAGCTTTTGCAGAAAGAAAAAAATCCTAAAACAAAAGGGACAACCTGATAAGGACACATCTTTGAGATCATAAAGTGATACCTTTTTATCTGGTTACATAAGCCAGCATTGAAGTAAGTTACAACAGTTGTAAGAACAGCAACTGCATCTAAATTAAAATAAGAGCACGATTAGTTGTGATTTGTCAGCCACAGAAGACAGAACTGCATTTAAACTTTTAAATTTCAGTGTGTGCTCTTACTGCTTTTGTGAAATCCTAAGCAATTCTAGAAGAAAAATTTGTAGGCTTTCAGTCAGTATACCTCAAGCTGTGTCTTCCTTCTGATGGCCTGTGTGGCAGTATGTTTCTAGTTCTTAGTCTTGATGTTTGATATTAAGTTTTAATAACACTAATCGAGCAGATCTTTTTCAATTTTTAAATGAAGGTCATTAATTCAAAAATAATCTCATATAATAAGAAAAGCTGATCAATGCTAACCTTTAATATTCTCATGCACTGTGATACAAGTTGAATTTACTATTCTGCCTTAGTCAATTAAGTCAGAAGCACTATTTTCTTTGTCTTCCAGTTATATGCATTGTTGTTAACATACACAGTCCATAACTGTTGTTTAAAATGCTCGCTACATACCTATTTACCTATAGCTGTGCATTGGTTACAGCCACAGCAACACAACTTGGAAAATCTTTATGTTAGGAGCACAGTCAAGATCTTTCATTTGTATAAACACTTTTCTGCAGTGCCTTGAGAAACAAATAACCTTCTCCCCACTACCTTTCTCTTACACAGGAGTACTTTGCTTCAGCTCTCAAAGTCTATCTTTTTGTTTGCCATCCTTACAGCTAAGCTGCCTAAAGAGTTCCTTCATTCCAATAACAAACAAAAATGCAGCAAGCTCTTCTTAATCTGCAAGGCTGCCACAAAGAAAACATACATCAATCTTTCTTTAATGGATCTTAATTTGTAATTTTCAATTTCATTAGACCTTACGTACCATGACATAAAACTGCATTTCCCAAAAATACGACTCACTTTCTAATTCTGCAGATGAATTAACTAACCACAAGGCCAAACTGATGGCGGCAAATAGAAAAAAAAAAAAAAACCAAAAACACACACAATCAAAAAACCCACCACACACAAACGTTGCATGGATACATACTTATTATCCACGCATTTTTCAGACTTAAACTTATCTTTCATAAGTCTCAACTAGTGATTCAACCATTTTCACAAAGATTGACAAGAGCATAACAGCTTTGCTCTCTCAGAACAGAGCAGCTGAGGAGGACAGACTAGCTTTCCAAGCCTGCTGGATTTTGATGCACAGCTCATGGAGCTACAATAGGACCATACAAGAAATGTACTATATAAAGAACTTGTTTAAAACAATTCTGCACTCTTCAGTACAGGGCAGGTTATGAGGCATTTGAGGGGAGCTAAATATCCTAATTTACTGAGAAGTAGAAGGAAAGCAAACAAAAGAAGAAGTATCCACATCCAACCAAAAGATACAGACATATCTTCTTCTAAATAGGAGACTGAGAGAATGAAAGGGATTGGGTTTTAGTTTCATGAAGAAAAGCTAATGCAGTATCTTATCAAACAAAAATCTTCCTGGGTATTTCTGGAAAAGTTTTACAGTAGTACTGATATGTTTCTAATAATGCACTTCCAGTTTTATTAGCTGGTCAAATTACATTAAAGTACAACACAGATGGACAGTATTCTGTCCTCTATCTAAACACAGCTGTAAAGATTTTTTTTTTCAAGCCAAGACATTTTCATATCTACAGTGAATTTAATTCATGCAGACCCTTTTAGAGTATGATACAATAAAGAATGGTTTCTAGTCTTTTTAACCCATGATACCTGTGCTTCAAATCATCTACTACCTCTTATGAATTAACCACTATTTATACAAAGTGCCAGTTATGGTCCCTACCTTTAAGAAATGGGAACGTCAGTGTAGACGTTGGGGTGTAGCTTTTGTTGGCAGAAGTTTTTGAAGAAAAATAGAACTGCTTCGCAAGAACATGAGATTTATGGTAATTTTTAACTATCTCTGCTGATCATCCCATTTTCCATGGAAGAGCTCTCCGGTAGCACTGGGCAACTCCAGCTTGAGTGTTTCAGCAGAACATGAAAGCATATTGCTGCTCAGGCTCCACCGGGGCCAGACGGAAAGAGGGTGGGGGGTCTATTCTGTCACCACAGATGCTTCCAGATGCTTTTTCAGTTCAGCTGAGCATTTCACTTACATTTCTCATGAAAGGTCCAAGCTGCTGCTTAGCACTAAAAGAGTGGGGGGAGGACTACTTCCTATAGAAGCATAAGACAAGTAGCTGATCCAGCTGCATCCAGGTTGAGGGTGATAGGAACCCACCGACATAGCATACGTCAAATTTATTTCTCTCTCACTGAAGCGGTAGTGTGAATATGAATTTCTTGATGCACTCTTTCTAGAGCTACAGCAGCTATGGGATTTACGTTTCTGCTGGGGGAAAAAAATCCATATGGAAACCATCGAATGTTTCTGACTGTTTTTTAATATAAGTGAAAAGGAGCTGCTGACAAAAGTTTAGAGATGTGAAAGGAAAGCTGGACTACACCTGAGCAAATGGTAAGGTTTGGGACAGCGTACTGAAACAAGGCAGCTCAGGAATATTAAAAAGCATCTGGAAAACCTTTCTTAAAAAAACAGAAGTGAAAAACCATGTATGGTGTTAATTCTTAACAAGCTTACACTTGAAAGAGAAAAACACGTTCATATGACCCAAAGATATACAAGTATGCAAGCAACTGAACTATATAAATGAAACGGGAAAACTGATTATACAATTGACACTGACTCTTCAAACTATCCTCAGAAGCATTTTCAGGTCATCAAGTCTAGTCCTCTGCTTTTTCCTGATGTCACCTCATATAAACTCATTTGTAATATCAAACTCCATTTAAAACACTTTTTAATTAGTATGAACAGATTTTTTCATGTCCAACTTGTACATCAGAGAACATGAAGAACATAGTCTTTAGACTCATGAATTGGAGTTCTGGCAGATGACCTTTGACAAATGGAGCAGGAATGGTTTAATCTATCACCACCCCTAACTCTCCACATCACCCTTCTCTAGAGGTTATCACGTCGCAACAGATGGAAATGCATGTGATTTGGTTGCTCTGGTTCACAATGCCATATAGCAACCTAAACCACTGATGGACGTGTGGTTTGTGTAAAGACATCAGATCATGAAGCGAACCTATTGACGCTGTGCACACACATTTTACTACATCTGCCAAGGGGGTGGTGAGTTCTGGGATGGCAAACTAGATGCAGCAGCATCTTTATTCACTCAGTGAGTGAGAGCAAGACCCTTCAGCCAGATGGGTATACTCCTCAGATGAGCTGGCAACACTTACATTGTCCAGTTGCTTAACTGGCCATATCTTCTTTCATCTCTATTTCAATTAGCTCATCTGACTAGTTTGTATTCTCTGCAAAAGGCTAAGCACAAATCAAATGTCCCAAGGCCGTCACCGTCCGATATGAGTATTTAAAAGAAAAGTATGTAATTAATATTGAGAAAAATAAATTAGTCATTGTAAATAGTTCAGAATTCAATCTTTCTCAGAAGGAAACCAGAAAAAGACTTACTGCTTAAAGCTCTGTATCTAGTCTTCTACTGTCACAGAGTTAGAGCCCCTCAATTTTACATAATTTCTAATGCATGTTACATCTGAAGGAAGACTGTTCCAGTCTAACCCAATCCCTTGTTACTAATTTCTCCCCAACTTTCTATAAACGTCACCCAAAAAACTGTAAAGAAAATCAGTAGCTAACAGAGATGAGTTCCCTCTGCTTTCAAATTCAGTTGTCAAATATGGAATTCAGGTTTTAGGAAAAAATCTGAGAGGAAATTTAGAAAATATATGTTGTTTGATTTGCATTTTTCATATCTATGTTCATGCATGCAATTATGTTTAAAAACAGAGTTAATGAGATATGTTAACTTCAGCAGAAATCAAAATTTATTTTCATTTTAAAATATCCATTGATCTAAAAAAAAAAAAACCAACCAACAGTCAGAAAATTCAAATTAAGATGAAAAGATGTTAGCAAGCTCCGTGGCATTTCATTCTATCTTGACATAACTTGTCTTATGTACATAACGAGGGTTTTAACTGATTTTCTCAGAGAGCTGGAAAAACAAAATAATTTAAAGAAAAGAAAATGTGACCTAGAATTTGTTTGTGTTCAAATAATCAATATCATTCTGTTGTCACTCATGCTCTGTCCTAGCTAACTATTAAACTTCTTAGTTTCTATCAATTCCTCAATGATGCTGAAGTGTCAAAACCTGTAAGTAGTAAGCTAAATGACCGCTTCTAGTGCATTCAAGATAATAACAGTTCACTTATAATGCACAAAATCTTATATTAGATAATGCTAATAGCACACAGAGATCACTAATAAAAATCTACTATGTAGATTTATATATGCTACATAGAACTCACTGAATTTATCAGGCAAAACTACATACAAATTTTATCCCATTCTCCTGAGACAGTAGATATGAGAAACTACAGATCTGAGAAGGTGAACTACTCCGCATTGAAAGTGCAGATATAAAGAAAAGTGAAAAAAGTAAGGAAATGGCTAGACCATACATTTGAAGTAAAGGAAATTTTGCATGTGGAATTAGTATCAGAGTAGAATCTCACATGTCTTGTAATTCCCATGTTTCCCTGTACTTCTCAGGGCATGAGCACTTAGAGAAGACAGCATTGGAAGTGGTGACATGTTTACTGTTTGGTTGTACTAATATCTTTCAGCTGCAGAGTATCTTTCCATCCAACTCCTCTTTGCTTCCCTTTTCCCTTCTTTCTCCTTCTCTTACACGCACGATTGTGCGCCCAGTGCTGCCAAAATCTGTAAGGTCTGCATCTGCTCCAAGGCCAAAACCTATTTGTCATTAAATTAAAACTTTAAACAAAGAGACCCTTAAAAAGGGGAAATAACTGGAAACACCCAAATTTTCCTCTGCCTTCCTGTCCCTAGCCTCACAAGAAAATAACCAATTCCCTGAAGCATATATGAGTCTGAAAAAGCACAGCAGTGACCTTCAAGGATACATCTGGGAAGAAGACAAATAATAACCACTAAGAGGAGTAAAACGTGTTGTTCAACACACTGAACAAAGGCACAGCTAGTACTTAAAACAGTGCGATAAACTCATCTTAGGTACTTGTGCAGGAACGAAACTGCTTTTGTAACCAATATATCTATGTAGGCTGCTCACTCAGATCAAGCTTCCAAGGTTCCTTGGAAGGCTGCTAGCATACACAGACCAATCAATATCTCCATATTCCTCAAGAACAGCCTCAAGATCTAGCTAACCTAGCTCTGAAAAAAGGGTCTGTACCACCCTTGTGTCCCCTATTACCTTCCTTCTCAGCTTTCAATTAAGAATTATAGAGAAGCACATGGGTGCAGGTGACAGGATGTTCCCTGCAGCTCTGTTTCCTATCCATCCCATCATTTTTCAGCTGTAAATCTGATCAGAAACACACTGCTCCTGCAAGAGAAGTATAGCCAGAGGAAAGGGAAGGCACGCAGACGGCACAGAGAGGCCAGCAGGAACAACCTAACATCTCTCAGGTGAGGCATGTTTTACTTTCACATCCCAAACTTCCAGACATCTGTCCCCTTCCACAGCTGTCCTCTACTCATCAAGTGGATACTGGAAATCCTTTAAAGATCTAGCACCTAATTTTCATTGATTTCCTCATTATGCATTGCTCATAGAAGTTTTAGTCTGTGGATATTCTTCAGACTAGGTTTATTTTTCTCTTCCAGTATTTCTTTATTTGTGTATGTGTCATCTAATGTAAGGGTTGCAGTGGTAATTGCTACCCTTCTGTGGAAATGCTCAGTAATCACCGCAGTAAACCTTGCATAACATCCAGAAAGCAGCTTAGAGTTGGCTCCAGACAGACTTCATTTACATATCCAAATGTATTTTTGTAAAGCTAAACTAAATGTGTATCAGACAAGTCATACACTCAAAACTACCATGTCTTCAGCCTCTTTTCCACCAAAAGACTTGTCCTTACAAGGGAGCTGGAATTTACACTACTAGGCTGTCAGCTCCTGTTAAGCAGAAGCCCTTCTGCCCAGGGAACACATGATAATCCCATTCCCAAACCAAACCTAAAATCAGCCTAGGGCAAGATACGGTCCACGTTGCATAACCAGTTATACCCCCTAGGAAGAAAAGAAAACAAAAACTACAAATAAAATCTAAACACCACACAACGAGAAAACCAGAAAGAAAAAAACCCCAACATTATCTGCTAGGGTGAAGTTTGTCTAGGGTCTTGTGCCCATCTATCATCTCACTAGCTGTTTTGGTGATTACAGCTATAATATGAAGCAAAACTTAGGCCAGACAGCAAGGCAGAAAAATTTGCTGATGGCATACAATTGTAAATTATTTATTTTAATTAATCACTTTAAAAAAGATGACCAAAGTCTTCTGAACACAGCAAGCAGTATTAAGGATCAAACTCTGCATTGCAATTAGACAGTACTTCATCGCACCAAATAGATCCAGAACTACTTACAAAAAGAATTTAATCAATAGTTGACAATAGTAATGCCCATCAGATTGAATAATGTGAATAGCAATATATGCAAACATGTGCTTTTGCTTTTTCAGTGAAATAGCCTTCTGAAATGCGAGGAAAAAATAAATCAGTAAGAAACTGATAGTAAATGAGCTATAGTTCCTTCCAGGCAAAAAGTTATAAAACAGCACAAAACCCGAACTTTAATTAAAAGCTTCAAAAGCAAATAATAGCCAAATAATAAAAAAATGCATATATAAGTAAAACAAATATGAGTAGAGAATGTGGAGTGTGACAGCTTCACAGGGAAGGCAAAACCCATGAAAGAATAACAGAGAAAACAGGAGAATTGAAAGAAAAAGTTCACTAGGCTCTATGAAATTGAGATGAAAAAAGCCAATTTAAAGATCACTTGTAGTTTACTATTGTCTTAAATTAACACAGGCAGAAGGAATATTTCCTTAAGTAACTGTATGACGTAACCTTTGGAAAAAAAAAGATAAAATTATAAAGCTATTCACAGATGAAAAACCAGAAGAATATATTTCAGAAAGGTGTTGGAACTGAAGTGTTTAAAACCAAATCTACTTACTGCAGAATTGCATTTCTGAAGGTCAAATTAAAAAAAAAAAAAAAAAGTAGGTCGCCACCTAATCTTGAAGGCATCCAAACACTACATGCACTTCAATTTCTGATATGAATCCCCGGAACTGTAACTGCATGCCCAGAAGTGTCTCAGGTCTGAACAGCAGCCTTGCTGGTACATCGTTCATGCCGTAGCTTGAACAGGATTCAGAAACTGGGAGTTCCCCTTCTTCGGTTTGCTGAAGCACTAGAGTGGTTTCCATCTCTGAGTATGCTGACAGGATCACAACTCTGCAAATGCAACTGTAGCGCTCTGCCTAACTTCAGGATTTTTTATACTGAGTTTTGTGTTAAGCAGACCTTAGATAAAATACAGAAGCTGACCTGGAAGCAAGGACAGGATAACCATACATTTCCAGCTGAACACCAAGCACAGAATTCATCTCCTATTTCAGGTGTCTAGGTTCCCTCTGTAGTCAAGAAGGGGCTGGCCAACACAGCCAGAGGGGTCCAGACAGCAAGTAACTCACCCTCCAGCACACGTGTTGGTCAAATGAATCACTGCTGACTAGCTGACTCCATCATTGACTATAGTGGTTTCAATACCAGCCTAAAATTAACACCTATTTGCTGGCACCTAAAGTCCTATTATAGTTTAATTGCCCCTGCATTCATTCACTCAGGTCCAGAGAAGGCCACTTTCCTTGTCGTACACTGGTAGAGATACAACTGGAGGGAGGAAGTTCCCTATCAAAGCCTTGCATGGCAACAAGTGCACATCTCTAAGATGAGAAATGGAGGTATGATCCCTTTCAGCTGAGAAATGCAGCAAGCACCAAAGTTTTCCCCATCCTGAAAAAGTATTCCCACTAATTTATTAAGAAAAAAATACATCACCTCCTTTCACATTTTCTCCCAAAGGATGTCTGTTTTTCCCCAGCTGTTTGTTAGATAGAGGACAAACACCTCACAGGGCACCAGGGCTGCAAATCACAGACACATCCCTAAGAGGGCAGGCCAAGTCCCCCACATACACACCTCTTCCCACTATTTCCTGTGCACTGGCTATAGGTGATATATAAAAATATTTAGTACTCTATTCCCATTCATGTACCTAAGCATTTAGTGGAACTGGGCCTAGTCTCATAACTGCCTTGCAGAACCCAGCTAAAAGTCTTCTCTGGTATTTTTACCATTCTCTTCTCTGTATTTCAATTGCACTCATATAACAACATTAACTTTCCAGATTTTCAGCTCATTCTCACAATATTTACATAAAGATTTAAGTAAAAGAAGTCATGCATCTTGTTCCCAAGAGCAGGAAGATCAGTTCATGACAGATAGGTAACTCAGTCATTCATCAGATCATCATTTTCTTCCACCTAAAATTAATATGATTGTGTATGCTTCCCCTTTGCCAAGTTATTGCTATTTTGAAATTTATTGAAATGTATTATATATTAATAAATGGTGAAGAAAAATCACATGCCAGGTTGCAATATGTAACACATTAATAAAAGCTAAAGTCATTTCAGGAATGAAGGCAAAACCAAAGTCCTCAGCATCCTGTTCTTGAATTCACTGATAGTGTTTGAGAAATGCACTGCACTTGTTCAATATGAACAAATCTAGAGGTTATGTGGCTAGAAAAGTGGTATCTGTACCTGAATCAGCTCTCACTTTGATCTGCAAAATGAAATCCCAAAAGAGGCATGCCCAAATTTTGTTCTGAAGAAGGATTATCAGGAGGTATGGACAGTAGCATTCAGCAAAAACAATTCCACAAGCAGCTGTTTCACAGTCTTCTACATAGACTTCCCACAAAAACCATCAAGTAGTCCCAAGGTTATTTCTAAGTTAAGGAAGATGACAACATAGAGGTTTAGTTGATCCCATGTCTGTACAGGGAAACCTTGCCTTTTTTGAGGAGCTATACAGGATATTTTTAATGAAGATGATAGAACTGAGAGATAGATAAGGCTTTTGTCTATTTTTATGTCTTTGTATAATATATATATATTATATATTTATCTTTCCACACCCCCCCTTTTTTTTTAATATATAAGGTAAAAGCAGCTCTTCTGTACTGGTTAGGGACCTTTCAATAACAAGTGTTGCCAGAAACCCCTGAACGAGCCAGCCTCGTAGCTATGATTGGTGCATAGCAACAACATGTGCTGGATGTATTGCAGGAGAAACATATTGTCTAGGTGGAATAGGACTGAAAAAGTCATCCAGATTGGTAGACATGAGTGATCTGTCATGAACCAGCTGTAGAAAGACATTGCAGGAGAGAAATTAAAAAAAAAAAAAAAAAGGAAAAAATAAGAGAGATAATTGTTTGAATGATGAGAAGCCAGAGTCCACTGCAACCACAAACTGGCATTAAAAATTACTGACTGAAAAGACGACGCCTCAGAAAGAATTGTCAGACTGTTAGCAAAAGTCCCTGTCCTTTTATAGAACAGTTTGACGAGGTGCTGGGAGGAAAGGAAACAGAGACAGGAACTGACACAGATTTACAATGTAAGACTACAAGAGTTAAGAAATGCCAAGGAATGGTCTATCCAAGATGAACTAGCAGGAAGGCACAGTACTCATCTAGTGAGCTTCAGCATGCTCTGATACTAGTACACAATTTAGTCCACAGATAATTACCATTTCTGGAGGTTCCCAGACAAGGAGGCTCTATGAGGGAAAATACCAACCTTTACCCATACCTGTTGTTGCATTTAAGGTAATTAATTAATTCGGTAAGAGATTAATCCCCTTGCATTCTAGCCGGTCCTCAGAGATTAGAGGGGCTAGGGGCAGCTGGACTTCTCTCTTAACAGGCATGCCAATTATGGCTGTAACTATAGGCCTGACACCAGATGCACGAACAACCCAAGTGCTGTAGGTCCGGTTGCATTCAAGAGAAGGTTCACGAATAGTACGGTTTATTCTTATGCAACATCTACAGATGGGACTGCCTATGATAAATGCACAAACTGCAGGCTGGCTATATAGGACTACACACAAAAAACGATTGCAATCACACACACAATTCCCAGGTAATCACTCGGCATAGCCAAGGGCCCAAATCTTACCAAAAGGCATCCCTTCTGGGGGGGTGGGGGGGTGGCCAGGAGCACAAACCCATCAATCTGTCCCTCCAAGTTAGATACAAACTTGGGGTAGTATTTATCTAAGTATGTATGTGTGAGTGGGTGAGACTGTGGTCAAGCCATTGTTTCTTGAGTAACAACACAGCACATTCCTTGGTGCAAGGTGTGCACTGTTTCTGTGGGAATAGAGGAAGAATGAGAGATAAGGTCTGCAGAGTACTGCAAAACAGTCCTTGAGAGAAGGGGAAGAGCAGGAGATAAATCTGCATAGTTATGTCAAATATTCCTTGAGAAAAGTGGAAGAACAGGACCGCACAGACTCCACCTCACTTCGCATTCCTCCTTGGTGCCACAGCAACACATATCACTGGATCTCCATCCTGTCCTGTGTTTGTTCTGGGCACCATGTGTTAAGGAAACGTGTTTTGCAGATTTTTCACAGCTTTGCTTTTCCCACACTTCCAACACCTGTTAACATGGAGAAAGGTAAAAGCATACTCTACAGGCAATCAGTGTTCTACAGAAAGCAACAGTCCCTTGCAGAAGGTTCATGGCACAGAATGCCAACACATTTTGTGACTCAGGTGTGAAGCTCCTGTTCCATCCTTTGCTAATAATCAACAAATTCAGCACCCTTCTTACAGAGAACATTGCTACCTTTGCAACAGTATGCATTGCCCTTAATAAATCCTAGTGAAAGAGGAAAATAGCACAGATGGCAAGAGACTTAAAGCTTTTTTGACCTTTCTCAATCCCACTTTGTTATAGAAATGCAATGATCCATATCTCCAAACTAGAATATTTTAGATGATTAAAAAAATCCAGTTCTATAGCCTGAAATTACAAACAGAAAATACTGCACGCGTGCAACATTTGCCTTGCAGCGAGGAAGATGAATTGGGACGGAGGCTACTGAGACTTAAAGGGATGTCATTATGGGCTATTTTCAAACTAGAAAAGTATAGTGTATTGCTTGGCTTGCCAAATCAAATTACAGTCCTGTCTCCTATAAACAAAGTTTTTTCATAACTTTCAAATACATCAGTTTTTCAGTGATTGCTGAAATGTAGCCACTTGTGGAGAACTTTAATGTACATACAGTAAGTTCCTTCCACATCATTGTAGGTGAGCAGCCTGTGTCCTAGATCAGAAGTAGCAAATGACTTCAGCACTAGGAGAGAAAAACATAGAGAAAGAAGAGTCTTGCAGGAAAAATAAGGAATTATTTGTTAGAAAACAAACAAACAAAAAAGACCCCTAACCCTGTCAACAGTCAGCATTAGTCCAAGAATGCACTACTTAACATTTTCTAAATCTGTTACTGGACTGCAATACTGAAAGGCAGCCTCAGGTAGACACAGTAATATTAATAAAATACATCACAAGTTTGTAGGTAATGTTATTCCTTTGTACTATGCATTTATTATCCAAGACCATGTCCCACTACACAGTTTTGTACAAGCACATGATGAAAAATCCTCCACCACACACATTTACTGTGGCAGGATGAACTTGTGGAAGAATGTTAACCTTGATTTTCACATGAATAAAACCACACTCTAAATCTATCTTTTCTGAGCATTAATAAACTTTATAACTACACAGAACTGGAGTACAAAAAGTGATGACCCAGTATCTTTTTAGATTTGACACACCTCATTGTGAGCCATAATCACTGATCAGCTTTATGAACAATGTAATGTTACATTCAGTGATCCTCACAAACTGAGCCAGATAAGTAATAGATGTTCATATTTTCATGCTGGGCTAAAATAAATGCAAAACATCACGTGACAAGACAATAGAAGCTGATCATAGTTTAAAGCCTTAAACTATTAATTTCTTTGAAGTCCTGAGAAAGACTGCCTAGGACATCAAAATAGCTTGTAAAGCACTACCATGTGCTCCCAAAGTGAATAAATTAAAGTTTGACCACTTCTTTCCAAATTCTGTAAGGTACTAGAAGGAACTTACTTTTCCTCATTTAAGCAAATCTGGTTTTAGAAAGTTCAAAGAAACACAGAAAGCAATTGATAAAATGAATCCATAGATAAAGAAATGAACTGCAAAGAATGGAAAGAAATTTAACAAATGCTCTTGCAAATTAACAAATAATCCTAAAAATAAAGATATCCTTATCTGATTACACAATAACAGCTCGAGTATCTTTGTTTGCTGTGCTTAAAGCTAGCTATATCTGAGAAAACTTAATGGCTATACAGCTTTATCTATAGTATGCAATTTCAAAAACAAAGAGCTTTATTTTATGCCAAGAATGAGCACATTAACTTAAGAACAGAAGTCACAAAGGTTTATTAATAAAATCAACCATGAGTGAAGATATTTAAAGACAATTATCCTTCTGCTTTGCAGCTGAACCTTTAAATCAAATGTACCACCATTGAGAAAGCAACGGGCTAATTTTGGGAAACAAGAGTTACCTTGATATATTGATACAATGATATTATCAAGCTGAGAAAAGATGCCTGCACCGAAGTAAAACACAGGTGTATGTGGTGGAAATCAGCAGTTCCCAACAATTGCAGATATTCAGGTTCCACAGCCAGCTCCATGAATTGACATGTGTCATCAGCAGCCAACTGACTCCCTTGATAGAGCTCCAGGAAGACAGCCTTAGACACAGTTGCACAAATACAGTCCCCAAAAAGCTGCTGTAAAGTGCTGAATAAGACATCAGACTCCTGGAGCATGGGGACACCAAGCAGCCACATACAGAGGATGGCTCAGTCTAGGGACATCGCTAAGAGCTAGAAAGTTATTTCTGCTGAGCAACTAATATTCATTAGGTTGGGCATTGAGGAGGCAACAAAGGTCAGCTGCAGGAAACTGATAAATCCCCATACTCTCACCCAATCTCAGCTGAAGGAGCAGAGGTCAGTTTGGGTGCAGAGGATATTAAAGAGAGCTGAAAGGCTGCAAGCTACCTCTGCACTCCAGCCATAGCTCCTTGAAGGATCTGAAGGTCACACAGGAGCGGTGGGAGGTCTGTGCAGCTCATCCATGAGGGAAAGGCAGCCAGGAGCCAAGAGAAACCACAGAACAGACAGGGTCCCCACTCACTACAGCACAGCCCTACAGCAGGCAAGCAGAGCTGGGTTGGTGAGAGCACCATGGTTTATTAGCAGAGCAGCACTCACCAGACAAAAGCAGGGCAGCAAATCAGGGCTGATGTCAAGCTGGGAAACCCAAGAAACAATCTGGGAACAGCAGAAGACAGAATTCTACACAGATATACCTACAACACAGCTGAGGCACAGACCAACAGCCCCAAGCCGAGCTGAAATGGGGCTGTTGGGCCTATGAGCACAGGGTGCAGGTAAAGACCCAGGTGAGGCTGCTTAGGGCCATTAAGGACTAATAGTGCCCTCAGGACCCTGACACATATCACATGTGTACAGTGAAGCATACAAATGTAACCTGAAACTCTCTACATTCCACACGGCATTAATGCTTCTGAATTACGGTTCAGTCTTGGGTTTGGTGTTGGTTTTTTTTTTTTGCTTGGCTGTAAGATAATGACCACAATACTTGGAGACCCTCTTCCATCAGCTTCTAAAGACTCTTCTGATTTATAATTCTGCTATTTTGATTCTTGCACAACTTCTGTTCCACCATTCCATATGGCACAGATGTACAATTTGGACTGAGCTTATGGAGAACTGAGAAAATACAACAAAACTGATGAACAGAATATGAGACCTAGGTTTCTTCAGAGACATGTTTAGACTGCAAACTATACAGTGCTAAGATATTCTGTTAATTGATATGCATATTTTTGCTATGGAAAAAGGTATAGCGTATCTACAGAACAAAGATACAAAGTAGCATCACAATGATAGTCAGAGATCAAAAATAAAGTTGTCAAGCAAAATAGCCACTAACCACATTGAAAAATTTTCAAAAGGGTTAGCATATCTTGCTACCATTAAGCCACTGATAAAATAACTGTTCAAAAAACTCAAGAGTGCTAGATTTTATTTACATGCCAGAATTTACAGATGACTTGCATACAAGTAATACTTTTATTTACAGTTTCCTGTGCCCTTCTTCCCTCTGCCACAAAAAGTTATAAAGATATGAACGTCTGGTTTCTGAAGGCCTAAGCAGTAAACAATCACATCATACTTAGTACAGAATGGTGAGCAATTATTATGATAATTGTGGATACCTCTGAAATAAGTGAAATTTGTATTGTGAGAACATATTTAAAACTGATACATGTTTACTTAGCTGTTTTTTCTATTCCATCCATGCTTTACTTAAATATTTTATAGTATGTGCCCCATCCAAACTCTACTTAAATGTTTTAAATGTCTTAAGATAATATCTAAATATTATCAATCCTAAGGCTCTCATCCACCCAAATATTCTTCTTTTAAACGAGGTTTAATGTAAAAAATTAAATTCTCTGATACTGATATGATTGACAAATAATTATGAGAGAAATTCCATTGATTTATAGACCATTAAAGTCTGTGAAAAAGTATTCCAAGAGATGAGCAGAAGTCATACAAGCTACACAAAAATAATTGTATTGTCATAGCAATTCAGTGTTTTACATGAGAGGCAGGGTTCCCATATGCCAGTTGTTTCTTTCTTTCTCAGTTGTAATCTTCCTTATTGAGTTCTGCTATTTGAAACAGACAAAAGCATACCAGTTTTTTAATTGATAATTCAAGATGTGTTGGGATAGTTGCTAACTCAACAATGTCAGTTGCTAAAAGCACAGAAGATATTGCAGAGTGAATCCCAAATCATTTAGGTTTGATCAAACTTGATTAATGTGATAACCCGAGTTTTAAGAAAGTTGATGCAGACATGTTGAGCTACAGATTTATGCTGAACCTGAAATTAAGATACCGAGCTCCAGGGAAAGCTCCTTGGCCAACATGGAATGGGGAAAAATACTGTTACCATGTTTTCAAGAGAACAGCATGCTGTGCCACCTCTGCCAGTCAGGTCAGAGGAGCAAAGCCATGGCCCTGATCGCTCTGCTCCTTCCCCTTTGTGCTGACTACAGCCTCTGCAAATGCAAATGCTATAATTAAGTCTAAGCTCTGAAAAGATAGTTAAATGAAGGAAAACCTCCCTACACTCTCCTTTCCCTGTATGTATCCACAAGGAAGAGCTCTGTTTCAGCTTCACATACCATGATAAAAATATGGTTTAAAAAAAAAAAAAAGCTGTTCTTCTATACAGCAATGTCAACACAAACATGGTAGAACTAGGGAGTTGGTTTGCAGCTCCATACATAGTCAAGCTGTAGAATGAAGGTGTTACCACAAGCAAATACTTCATGCAGCAATAACTGTGGAAGATTTTGCCAAAATTAAAAATATTGAAGAGAACATGCAAATTTTCATTACAATGTCTAGAACATATCATTTTATAATCCACCTATAGCACAAGGAAGGCTGAAAGGGCACTAATGTGACCTTTCCATTGTCTTCTGTTCAGGAGACCTGAAAAGAAGGTCTCATGTAAGAGGTCTGTGAGAACCAAAGCAAATCGGTCAAGTTCACAGGTATAAACATTTCATGTGTCTTCTGCACTTGTCCTGTCAGCTTCCCCTCTCCTGTCCTTTCTCACATCTCATCCTAACACCTCTGTGGCTTTAGACCAGCTGTCCTCGCATACCTGGGTCACCCCAGCAGAAGTCTGTATCAGGTAACCTGACACTGCCTACCTCAGCCAGCCAGAGGACTGTCACATGAGATGCAGATGGGCACAACTGATTATTGTACAGTGTTGCCTGAAGAGTACAAAGCACTCTTTAAAATAAATAAAACCTACAACTCAATTCCTATTCACAATATGTACAGCCTGATTCTGTAGCAGAAAAATTAGATTAGATTCCATAGAACAACAGAAAATTAGAGCCAAAAAGAACTTCAGTAGATCACTTAGTCCATTCCTCTGCCATAAAAAAAATGAGGAGAATTTGGCCAGTCTGTTTATAAAGATACACAGTGACTGATAGCTCCACAGCCTCACTAGATGATCCTTCCTATGGCCTCAGTGTCCTAATCATTAAGGAAAAATTACTAACATCTAATCTGAATTTTCCTTACTGAAATTTAGGCCCATTTCTACCCTCCTCTGACACTGTAAACAGTTTATTCCCTCTTCTCTGCAGCATCTTTCTTATACTTGAAGGCTATAACATCTTCAGTTTTCTTTTCACTAAACATCCTTGTTTAATCACTTTCATGGCAGACTACATTTTTCTAATCTTTTATTTTCATTTCTTCCTTGAGCTTTTTCCAGAGGTGGAGGTTTTCCAAACATGAGCGCATAACGCTAAGTGCCCAAGAAGTTGTGCATTTGTTAAATATGGAAACAGGAAGAAAACATCTAGAAAACTCTTACTGTTTTGCTTCTAGTCAAGAGGAAAAAAATGAGTGGGAAAGAAATCTGGGTGAGAGCAAGCATGAAACAATGAAATTCACAGTGTTTAGGAGGGGAAAAAATGAATAAGGGCAAACCAAAACAGCCAATATAAAGAAGGCAGACTTCTGTGACTTACTGACTTAGTGACATCAAACATGAAAGGCACAAAATATGATGCTGCTAACAGAGGATACCATAGCTAACAATGAAAAATCTTTATTAGTAGTAATGGAAAAAGAGTTAAAACATGGATCCATTACTCAAGACAGAAAACTACTGACATATGGCACCAGAAAGAAGGAAAGTTTAGTAAAGTGTAGGGGGAAAAAAAGACATTAACTATAGTAATTGCTCAATCTTAGTTGAGATTATACTAATAGCATAGGAGTTCAGCATAAAAGAGAGAAGAATAAATTAGGCTAAATTAAATATTCTCAATGTGCCCAGTTTGGATGAATTTCATGTAAAAATACTTTAAAACCTGGCTGAAATACAACAATTAAATGACTATCTAGGACTTTAGGGGAAAACAAAATAGCAAATGACTAGAAAAAAAACCCATAGGCCATATCTTTAAAAAGGGTGGAAGTAAAAATCCAGGGAACTTTCAATTAAGATCAAGTCCTAGAGAAACATTAGAATAAAAAATATTTAAGTGCAAAGATAGCACAAAAAATAAATTATAGCTAAGACAGGTTTTTATGAATAAGTCACATCAAACCAAAGTAATGTGCATCTTTGGCAGAATCATATGTCCTGTGAATAATGGAAAGGCAGTAGAATTCATAAATTATAAAGATTTTTAGCATGATCTCATGTTGTGTTTTTGTAGGGATGTGAGGCAACCAAGGTCAAAAGGTGAAAAAATAATAGTCACAGTACTTCTATGTAGTTAATGGGGCTCCACACTAGTCTATCTCGGTACTGTTGGAGATTTTCATTAATCATCTGAATAGTGCAACAGAACATCTATTGTTACTAAATTCAAAGATGTCAGCTAGCTGGGTTGTAGGAATGAATAAACTCAGAAGGATCTTAAGGTATCGCTCTGTAGTAGCGATTATATCCAGTCATGCAGTGCAATTCCTGGGATGGTAATCCTCAGTATAAGTATCCTTACTATGCTAATCTTGGACTATTACAACAGTGTAAGTGGAAATTGAAATAGTAAGTCTTGTTAGATTCTCTTTTATCCAAACCACAGTGGAAAGAGAAAACTACTATAATACAAAAATACACAAGATTTGTGTTGTGTTTCAACCTCTTTCCAAAGTTAATGTGTAAAGAACTCACACTTTGTTGTAATATACTGGTCTAATCAGCAATAATGAGGGTCAAACAGAAATACAAGGACACAGTAAGCATTTATAAATGGATCTAAGTCAGTCTTAAGGATACAGCTGGTTTTCATTCACCTTTAGAAGTCCACTGAGCAGAAAACTTCATCTGATCTAGTCGCCTAGAGCACCTTTGTAGTCAATAAGCAGGAGCAGGCACATCAAAGTACACTTTATATCTCATCCTAGGATACACACCTGACCACGAGTCACAGCCTGCTGCTGCATTCTTCTCCCCATGGACCATAAGGGAGATGGCACAACTAGCTCACTCAGGCATCTTAAGTTAGAAAATCATAATCTTGTCCTCAGTATTTAGGCAGATATTCTGAAGCATACGTATTGTTAGAAGAGCATCAGAGTGGTTCCGCAGTTCTGTTTCTTCTAACTAGACTACCACAAAACAAATTAAAACCTCAGGTTGACCACTTCAGTCTAGATTTCTGTTACCAGTTAGGCTGAAGCTGATACAAGAAAGTTATGCAGAATCATAAACAGGCCTTATTAACTCTGAGCTTGTATTTTTCCAAAGTAAGCAGCTGATGACCTGCCTTCTAAGCTCTCTGTGGTTCCTCCAATTACAAAGACACTGACTTCTGTGCTGCTTTTGGATAGAATTCCCTATTTGTTCCCTTTCCACCACAGCTCACTATCTCTGTCAGATGGTTCAGAAGAGGGAACATCCCTGTGGCTCTTTGTAACATGGTTAGGACTGCTCAAACTCTGGCCCAACAACATTTGCAGGAGCTTTGCCTTTGATTTCAGTAGCATTAAAATTTTACTCACACAGGTTTTGAGAACTGGTGAGCATAGGGTGTGATTTTCAGCACTGTACAGAGAACTCAAAAAAGGGAGTCTTCTTGCATTGTTCCTCTATAACACACATCTTCAGTAGAGACATACTGCTGGATGATTATTGTCACAAACTTGTAAGAATTTATATTTTATCCTTAAAATGGGTAGTAAAATCATTCAACAGCACCTTAGGGTGATCCGAATAAAACAGCTGACACCTGTTCTTCAAAAAGGTATCTTCTTGTGTTATGCCCATTTGCTACTGATAATATTCAGCAACCACTTTCAAATGTAGCTTTCAAATACTCCTTAACATTATATACCCAGAGGTAAGCTGAGATAGTTCTTCCAAGTGGGAGGCTTGGGGAATATCAGTGGTTGTTATTTACCAATAAAAGAGCATACCATCACAAAAATACTCATGACTGGTAGGTGAGACAAGAGAACACTCTAGATTTCAGGGGTAACTGTGTACATATCTCTCCCATTTCATACAACAGCTACTTCCAATTCTCATTGACTTCCAGACCTCAAAAATCCACAACGCTGATTTTAGAGAGAAAATTAAACATACTACATCATCCTTTCTCCTTTTTCTTTCATGTGCTGAAGAACTTATGTCAACTGTGGCTGTGTAACACACAAAACATTACTCTTTGATATCAAGGATCATTGACACCTGCATGAAATGTAGTGTTACAAATGAAGCTTCAAAACCTCTTGCCTGATTTTAAAGGAAAACTGAGCAATTTTGTACAGGATCATGAACTTCATCACAGACCATGCATTCAACAACAATGTTATATGACAGCAAGTAGGCAGAAGCAGTATTAAATTTCAACTGAGGAAATAAAGAAGCCCTTACTGCTCTTGTGATGTGAGATATTTCACTGAATACTGTTCACACCTGCCACAAATTAGTTGTTTTTACAATAGACTGTTAACAAATTTTCTCTTGCCCAAAATTCAGAATAGGGCATGGCAAAATACATATTCACTTCAAGTCACATTGAAATAAACTGAGAATATACTAGAGTAGCACTTGAGACAGCTGGGAGTGGGTTTCTGAGAATGAGAATTTACAGCTGTGCAATACTGGAGCCATAGCTGCAGCTCTGACCACTGTGTATTTCTTCTCTGGCAGCAGAGGTTTTGACCTTCCTGGGAGGCTTCAATTCTAGACTTCTGTTTGATTTAATATTTCCCTCATTTTTCTAAGAAAATATCCTATTCATGAACATTTCAGCCTTAGATTTTTTTTCCCTACCATAACTCACAGTGGCCCATTCTTCTCAGAGGCACGAATTTCTGAAAAGCAGATTAAAAACCCAAGGTCAATACTTTCTGCACTCAGGGAGAGAAAAGTCTAGTTATCTCTCCAGATGCTGCTAATGTGCTCTCTATGTTAGTAGAATACATGAGGAAAGGGATCATTCTGAGTGGCTGAGGAGAAAATGGTCCCAGAGGATGAAGAAATGGTTCCTTCCCGTCTTTTCCGATGATAAAAACAGAGAGACAAGCTTCCAACGTATGATCCCTGGAAAGCATAGGTACTGGACTGCTAATTTGCTAAGGTTTTAGCACTCATGTTCTTAGCACAGTGGCAGAAATAAAGAGCTCTGCTGTGGGTTAGATATTTGGTCTTCAGAGCCGTACTGATAATATTGTACAAAAAAACTCTCAAGCACAACATATATATCTGCATGAAGAATCACTTTATTTTTAAATTCTCACCAATTATCCTATTGCTTTCTAACCCTACAGTTAATTATCACACCTAGTTTGCAAATACAAGACTAGAGAAACTTGAAGTAATTCTGACATTGCTCCATGCACAAAATTGTCTTCCCAAAGAATCACTAAGAAAGATAACAAGCTTCCCAGGAAGGTGGAAGACACTTAATAGTTGTCCAGATTAGACAGAGGAGAGAAAAACAATTTGCCAATATAAGCAGTCAAAAGACTGTTTAGCATCATCTGTGTCCTCTTTCAAAGCACAAAATGGAAGTTGAAAAATACATTTCTGTACTTAATGACCAATATCTAGAAGAATATGTTACTCCATACTTGCCCAATTTTTATGTTTCTCATTAAACATCCCATACTTGTTCTAATATAAAGTAGCATCCTGGACTAACCAGACCTTTTGCTATGTACTATGGAAGTTATTTTCCTAAATGTGCTCGACTTTAAGACTGTGTAGGTAAAACAAAAGTAGAAAAAAAGTAAATGTATCTAAAATATTGGAAGGATTATACCATGCTAATCAACACATACACTTTCTATTATAATGATTCAGCGTTAATTTGGATCCACCTTTACACATACCCATGCATAAATAATTTTTCTCTTTTCAGTACATCTCATAGAGCTAGCAGAACTCCATACAAGTAAAGTTATCCATCTGCTCTAATGTCTGCAGGATTAAACAATTAGTAATTTAGAAGTATGGTAAAAGAATATTATTTGCCTTGGAGTTGAGGTCCTTTACAGCATCCCTCCCAGTTTACACATTCAGTAAGTTCCTCCATCATGAAATGAAGAGTTTTGAGAATACTAGAAGGGCAAAAATCAAACGTATTGTCACACAGAGATTCCATCTCTTGGATACTGTTCCGATTTCCCGTTGTAATTCAGACATTTGTACCTCCACAGCAAAGTAGCGTCATGATGGGAGGGAGAGAGAAGCATTTTTCCATTACTTTAAAGGTCCAGATGGACCTTTAAAAGCTATATTACTTAATGGAATTCCTAAACTGGCAAACTTTTTCTACTTTACTTGCTGCTTAGTTAGACAATATAATACAAAGTAAACCTATTAATTAAGTCTTTTAGTAAAAGTGCCTCGGGGCCGTTCTTTAAGAAAGAAAAACAACGAGTTCAACAATAAGTAGGTGATAAAACTTAAGTGCGATCACAGCTTCAAACCACCTGGCAGATGTCTAATCTCAAATTAGTTTAAATCTGAAATGCTTAGAAACTTTTGAGAAAGTATTTCACCCTTTTTCTCAAAAAAAAGTGAGAGTATCTCATTAGTTTATCCAAACATTATCAGCAAGGCATTAGAGAGAACTTCAAGCACCTGTTACATAAGTACTAGAATAATAAACTTCATCTTGACATAACACAAGTATACAGATCTGGATGCAGCCACAGCTCTGGATAGATCAGCTTAAACCTGACAGTGTCAGGAACTGGGCTGTGATTAGACAATGGTTGGGCTTTAGTCCAAAGTCTGCAAGAGGGAGCCTTTGACTCAGCAGTCAAAATAAAGCACAATTTTTATTCCTAATTCACTGGTCATCTTCATCTTTTTTGGGGAAAAAAAAAAAAAAAAAAAGAATTAAAAAAAAGCTCTCTTCTATTCTTTAGGAAAAAAACCTTTAAGAAACAAAGAAAGAAACAAAAGATGATTAGGAAAACACCAACAAAATAAAGTTTTGATCTTTTACTATTTAAATCAGTCAGTTGCACCATTGCTAACAAAAGCATAGGATATAGTGAGTGCAGTTCTGGTCAGGTAAGAAAAGCAAATCTCTTCCAATACCAGCTGAACACATTCTGTGAAGCACTCGGTTTCAGAAGCATTTCTTTCAATTCACAGGAAAGGGACAGTAGAAATTTCCAGGACACTACTAACAGCATTACTGACATTTCCTTTCCTTCCTTTAAGCTTTCACTGACTTGTGTTTCTACCTTCACATCTCCTACTGTGATGCTTTCATGCACTGCTGGTGAAATAATACAAATCTAAGCATGAAGAAAACTTAAAGCCTATTTCAGGAGTACAGGAATAAATCTGCTGATTTAAGAAAGATAAATTCTACCTCTTGCTTCATTACATTGGATTTCTGCAACTAAGAAAATGAAAGGAATAAAAAGAGACTGATTTTAAAACACAGCATGCTCTGACATATGTCTAAGCATCTCTTTTCCACTGCTCAAACCTTGGGTGCAGGAAGAAACTCATGGCAAAGCTTCCCTGTGACCTTTCAAGCTCATCATTGCCAGCAGCAATGTTTCCTGCTCCCATCAGAACTTACTGTTAAATTAGTCACCTAAGCCAGGCAATTAACATGACCTGTGTGAAGCAACACCAGTTGCAAGGCAGGGGCTGCCTGCCCTGTACACCACTTCAGGATCAGGCAGAATGTGCTGTAAAGTGTTCATGTTCCCTCTCCCCTTCTGAAAGCAAGCATGGTGAAAACCACAGGCATGCTCCAGGGGGTTAAATGAGTCATGTATAGTGCCTGCTGCTTTCTGCCTTTGTTACAGTGAGATAAAGGTCAGCAATATTACGAAAGTTTAATTTACACCACAAACTGACTCAAACATATTCTATTATCACCCATTTGGTTTTGTTTTTCTTGGTTATAATACCATCCTTCTTATTAGAGCAGAAATGCTTACCTCTGTCTTGATGTGAAAACAAACAGAAAATCGACTCCCAGAAAAGTCTGGAAGAATGAAAAGTCTCACTGCTCATTTTTAATTAAATGTCATCTTACCTCCAACCAAGTTGGCCCTGGATCTCAGAAAGATGGCAGGAAAAAAGCAGCATAAAATATTGTCAAAAATACAGTTGATCATTAAAATATATTGAACTATTATTAAGTGAAACTCCAATATTTTCAAACCATTTTCATGCATGTATGTGTGCATATTTATTGTTAATAAGTCAGTACACCTCACCTCCACAGAAGTGACCAGTGAAGTAATGTCTAATGTACATCTGTGTACAGTTAACAGTTCAAATAAGAAAATTCTTACACAAGTTTACCTCAGAAAACTGAATGAAAGACCTTCTTTCTGGTCCATGATCAGCAATATCCTCCTGTGAAGCCAAAGCAGAGTACAGTATGGATGCTCATTTTGTTTCCAGGCAGCATATTTTCATAGAATCACAGAACAATATAGGCTTGAGGTATCTAGTCCAAACACTTACTTAAAGCAGGTCTCATTCAATGAGGTTGCTCAGGCTGTGCCCTGTCAAGCCTTGAACACCTCCATGGTGGAGATTCCACAATCTTCCAGGCAAGATCTGAAAAGATCACTTCCCTGGTGCTGCTGGCTACATTTGTGCTAATACAACCCAGGAAATTGTTGGCCTTTGATGCTCTAATTGGTTGGTCTTTTTGTTTTAATTAATTCTATTTCAAATCTATAGTTCACTGAAATTTAAAATAAGCCAATCAAAACTGAAATAAGACTGTAGAGGGGGTGTCAGTGGTTTAAATACAACCAGCAGGAACTGGTTCAATTTCTGCACATACTGACACCTGGGTCTTTGTTTATAACTGAGAATTGTTCTAATTTAACTAGCACGGCTTTACTTCTACTCTGTGGACACAAATCAGCTTAAGAGCATTTCAGCAATTAAACTGAAGACATTTTCATACCACAGTCAGCAGAGCGACTCTTTACATACACTGGGGCAAATGAGAGTTAAGTTCTAAAAACTGTCAAGTAGAAATGAAATTAACAGAAATAAATGCAGTACATACTGGTAGTCATCTCCCACCACCCCAGATCCATGCAATAAGCCCTGTTTTGAAAGTACTAAGACTTTTCAAACTAGTGATACTTTTCAAACTGGTAGGGCATTGCCATACAATGACTTAAATAATCATTTACTTTTTCACAGGCAAAGGTAAAATATCACAACTTTTTGCATTATATTCATTTACTTCTTTGACTTAGATAAAGAACAGCAGATATGAAGACCTCTCAAAGAGCAGGAGAAATTTTTTTTCTGAAATTACTTTAATAAAAACAAAGGCATTAAAGTTTTACACAGAACATTCTAAACTGCCAAAGTATTAATTCAGGGTAATAACTCCTATAAGCATTACTGAATTAAACATTTTAAATTACAATTTTCAAAAATGGGATTGGGTATATTATAAAACTGAAAATAAATTTCACAAAACCTATTCTAAGTATTTCCTATGCAATGATTTGTGTGAATTATTTAACATTTTCATTAACTGTCTGGAAATGTACAGTTTTATCTGGCTCATGTCTTGAGATTCTTGTAATGTTGAAGGACCTATTTCTGCAAGTTTTCCTGCATAGGCATGCCACACACACGTACACATTTCTAGAACTCAGGAGATTCAGTACTGAAACTACAAACTAGTGCTGAATGTTGACACCATTTGAATTGCATTATATGTACATTGCTCCCTTTCAGGCATTATACATTTAGTCTTCTGTATTATGTTTTAAAAAAAAAAAAAAAACAAAAAAAAAACCAAACATACTCATAAACTTTCACCTGGTTTTCATGCTCTTTCAGAAGCATATAAAATTTAGACTTTCAAAGGTAGACAGAATTCCAGCAGAGGGAAGTTTTCCTCTAAAACTTCAAGTATCTCTTGTGCCCAGTTAAGCAACAAAAAAGACCTACATTCCTTAGTGCAGCACCTTTTTTGAAAGAGATGTAGAAGACCAAATAATGAAATCAACAGTATTCAAACACCAATTAACATTTGACTTGAGGTTCAAGTAAAGATTTAAACTAGATCTTATGTTATCAGAGCCATCCAGACCATTTCTAATACATGAGAGTGAGACACAAGCAGACAGTAATAGTAATTGAAAATAAAGCTGCTTAATTGTTTACATCAAACAGAAGGCAGTCAAGCAACATACTGCTACAGAGATTTTATTTCTTCTCCCTACTTCATTAGCACAGTCCTTTCAGTGCATGAAAAGTCTCACCAAAAACAGTGGGTAACATTTCCACAGGAATTTTCAACTTAGATATGTGGAGGGGAACTAGGTGTCTCAATGCTCTCCTAAATACTGAAAATATCTTAGATAGATCCTTTTGTCACTGGTGAGCTTTACATGCATCTAAACATCTACAAGCATCTGCCTCTATCAGTTAAAATTCAGGTCAGTTAGCAGTCAGTAATGAGTGTTGCTGATTATGCTTACAGACGGCTTCACTTTGCTAGTCTTTAAAGTCCATATACCAATTGATATATTCCTGTCCCACATGTATCTAACCATAAGCCCAGAGCATCCATTTCTCTTTTTCCAACACTAAACTTGCCAGTTGCTGCCATGTCTCCCTGTCAGCATCTCCCAAATAAATGCACTGAATTGGGCCTTTCTAATTAACACGTGAATAAAAACCAAATTCAGGATGTCATTGCATTAACTTAAGATGTGCATAACAATTTTTATCATAGTGCTATCAAAAATTTCCAACTGCCAAAGACCAGCTAAAGTGAGGGAAGAGAGAGAAGTGTGCACCTTTGCTACAACTTGGCAGACATAAACAAGGCAAAGTATTTTGTATGGATTTCCCAAAGGATATATCAGGAATTATCTTCAGCATATTGAAGATTATAAGTAAGACTTAATTTGGAGTATTAATGGCTATCTTGACAATTTCATCTCTGCAAATGTTATTACTATTAGGGGAAAAAAAATTCTATATCCATTTTGCTGAGACCATTAGCCTGGAAGTTCATGTGGTGAGAGGTATTTCTTGCTTAGAATATAAATTCACTTGCACAGTATGTATTTTGCAAAAAGAGAGAGTACATTGGTTTCCAGCTTTTTAAATGAAAGATAAAAAGAAATACAGATTTTTTTAAAACTTTGCCTTTGCTTTGGCACTCATATGCTACAGGTGCCTGCAACTACATGGAGGCACACACAGTATTATCACTTCGACTTCATAATATGCCTATCTAGACGTGAGATGTCTAAATGAGGAATCTTGTACTCACACTATGGCATTACACAAAATCTCACCTGAAATCATCTTGCCCACAAAGTTGTAGTTATAAAAATTGAGAATAAGACTATTTTCCAAATGAAACTCATAATGTCGATATCAACAATTTTATATTCTTGATTGCTTATCACATGATTTCATATCTTAGGACAGTCCAGTACAAGTCATAACCTCAAACCACAAATGCTAGATTTTACAAGGATATGAAATACAGATATACATCTGTAGAAAATCATATGAAACCACAATATAAAATTGCATATTTTCCATACTAAATATCTGTGATCCACTAGTTTTACAAAGAAAGCAAAAGAAGTGAAGTGCAAAGGACCTACCAATAAAACCTTGGGAGAGGTTACAATGCACTCACTCAGTGAATTAGTACAGGTTTATACTACAAAAATCAGTTGGTAAGAAGCTCACACTCTCCAGATTGGGTGCATTAACATTCTTGACTGGCACAAGATAGATTAAAAAAAATTTCAAAAATGGTACTGAAGCTATTTTTTAAATTACTACATCAGTAAAAATAATGTGTATCATCTCTTTCAAGGGTGATTATGACAGTGAAAGCATTCCTTTAATATTTATATAAACAGAAGTTTAAAAAAGTATACCTAAGTAAGATAAATTATGTCACTATCCTCACACAGTAGTCCCTCACACCAATTCAAGTTAAAACAAATTTTTTGTTAGAATCCTGTCATTCATGTTCTGCACTCAAAAAGCACAACATTGTTTATTCTCAGCTAAAACTCACTAAAAGTGAAATCATGGCAAGACACAGCTCTATGAGAATTGTTCAGCTAGCAGAACACAATAGCAGGAGTAGTGTTACTACCTGAAGTATAACAGGAAATAGGGCTAACAGTCAATGTAAGCATATGTCTCAGCTATTATTCACTCACATATAATTTCATCAAGGCATTGTTTTTTGTGCAAGACATTCTAGAATAAAAAACTAACTTTCTTGCTAATAATGTGAAGCACGGGCAGATTGACAAATCTGTTGTTGTTCATTAGGTATGCAAATTTGCCTTTTGTAACACCACAAAAAGCCAGAAAATGATGGAGAAAGAAAGAAAAATAACTGATGCCAACCATTCAGCATATAACAGAGCAAATGAAAGAAATTCATTTTGTCTTATTGCAGGATGGCAGCATTGTGATTGACATAATTTAATTGGTTGCTTAGCATTTGGGTCAGCAGACTAAAATTGCAGTGAGAAGACAAGACTAAGCATTCTACAATATTATCACTGTGTTTCTATTTCTGGTGCATTTCTTCGTTGGGGAGAAGATACAACTTCAGGGTTAGATTTTTCTATAGACAGTTCAGTATCAATAAATTTATATATTAGATCCAAATCTGCAAAACCTTCTAACTGCTTCCAGGGTTCTGGGAAAGCCAAACCTTCTGAAATTTTGCAGATTATTCCTTGAAATATGAGAATAGGATTCAAGTCAACAGGTTTGGAGGGCCTTTTTTTCTTAATGGTTAACAAAGAGACAAGAGACTAAATCAGTGGCAGACACAACCAAGTTCTGAGTAGAGAATTTATAGGGAGCTAGAATCCAGGTTAATTCAAGATAAGAAAGGCCACTTGCCACTGTATCTGCTTCAAAGAGTCAGATGTCACAAAAGCCCAAGTTCTTTGACATAGACCAAACTCCAAGACACATCCTGAGAAGGGGTTATGTCAGAAATAAAAAGAAACAAACAAAAAAAAGAACATATTTGAGCTGAAGATAGCTCCATCATCTCTAACAGACACAAAAGCCCCATCTCAGAGGTGATGGAAAAGGAAATTGGTTTGAGGCTTAGATGCTTGAGGTAGATGCTAACCATTTCCGAGACAAAAGCAATGCTCTTCCTACCAAGTACAAGCAAGAGGAAAGAGAAGCTGTTTTCTTTCCAGTAGGACAAAACATACAGCAAAACTCCATTCTGAACTCCAAGAACAGGAATGGTTGTTAGCAAAGCTTCCAATGTCTACAAAGGAGGCCAGCATCATTCTGTAGATCTTGGGCTCATTATGAACTCCATCCCAAGCTCAGAGATAAGACCATAGAAAGGAGACATCAAAAAGACAGTATCTTTGGCACACTCACTGACAGGCTCAATTCATTGTGTAGTGGTCCCAGACTGGTGCTGTTTTCACACAGAAGGTTCTTCTGGAAGCTTCTGTTGCTTGTGTTTTGCAGACTTCTCTGAAGTGAGTCTTGGCTAGGAAATATGTCTGTCTGAAACACACAGTGAAGTCACACTTCTTAAAGGGCATCAGGTCAGCTGAACAGATGGGCATAAATATAAGTGTGTGCTTCAAGCATTTTTTTAATAATTTTCATGGAGACATGCTATAAGCAGAAGTGAGTAGTATCTATAACAACAGAAAATAGAGGGTAGTAGACAAAGCTAAGTGACCCCTTAAGGACTGAGAGTATAAAATGAACTCCATCATGAAGCAAGACCACTTTTTCAAGTTCAGTTGGAGTATCACATAAATAGCACTTCTTACAGATCCTTTCTCATGTTACAGTCTCAACAAGCTCTAGGTTAACTATACATACCCCTATCAGTGCTGTCATAAGGGGGCTCTTGACAGCAACCAGTCTGGTATGTTCAAAATCAGACAAACCTATGTCTGCCAACATTTCCTGAAGCAGGAAAGGTTCATATTGAACACACTGGTTTTATTCAAATCTTCATTTTCTCCCACCATTTTCTGTTTGTTGGGGACCTGTTACAGCTTCTGGGGAAACTGACTGGTTAGCAGGGTCCTCTCTGACAGCTTCCCAAAGACACACTTTTCCCCACACACTCATAGTTCAAAACATACACTGAAAGTTTAATCCATCTCTGACTCAAGTGGACTCAAAAGTCACCATAAAGTTTTACTTCAAAATTAATCCTTGTTCCTACTTTAATTCTGTAGTCTGGCCAGTATCAGGATGACTAAAGTAAAGCTGCAATACAATATAACAGTTTTAACTACCACAAATTATAGCCACTAGACATTTTTCTATATGTCTATAAAATTGTAAGACATTTTGATACTGCATGACACTGATTAGGAATAAAAACATGTCACAGAGCCCTGGAAACCAGAGACCTTTGCAAATTACAGCAAAATAAGACTTATATTCATTTAACTTCTATAATACAGTTTTATGATGTACAAATTATATTATTAACTAACCTTGAAACAACTTTGAAATTTTCAGCCTTTCTTTCAAACTTTTTTAAACTTTCCAGTTTCTACTAATGGAACTTTGATTTTCTAATTCACACTGCCTCATCAGTCCTGGCCCCTTTCTGGGCTGATTGAAGAAATGCAGAGAGCAGCCCAGACACCCATCCAGGGAGAGAATACTAGTAGAGAAACTGCCAGTCGGGAATGGAGACTGCAAGGAGGACAAGTCCTTCTTTCACTCCTTTAAAAATGCAAAAGAACTCTGTGACTCAAGAAACTATAACCAGTGTTCCATTAGAAAGTGTCAGAGGCATATATCTGTCTTCTCCCCACTCCTGCGGTTGTGACTGAATGTATTCAAGCAAAACACAAAAATGCAAGATGTCTCTCCTGAGTAGCATCCAGAAGCTGTAGCCCTAGGATTTTTTCCAACCCTGTCAAGGCATACACATATTATGTTGTTCAAATTCCTTGACACTGTCCATATTTGATAAAATAAGTTACTTATCAGTAACTAGAGTTTTTCAAAACACTTACACATACACATTCCACTTATGTGCAAACTGCAGTTACTAAGTTGTAACTTACATCTTTCTTCCAGTGACTGCCCACATCTATTTCCACAGAAATGTTACTTCAGAAGAACTCCGGGCTCAGTCATCAGGATATTGGTGTCCTTCATTTAGGCAGTAACTGAAGGGTCATCCTACCAAGGCATGTCCACAGTGAATTGCAGTAATGCAAAACTTAAAATACTGAGATTCAGCTCCAAAGCTGTACTAAGCAAATGCTGGGATGGAAAATATTTTTCAGTGACGTTGCAGACATAGCTTGAGCTCTAATGGAGTGTACTGTCAAGGTAGAAAATGCTGTGACTGAAAATGGATTTTCCTTTGGACCTGTAGCTATTAATTCAAATAGACCTTCCAATATCTGAAGGAGGGAGCAATGTAAACATAAGAAGAAAGAGTTTGCTTAAAACCAAAGATATGAGGTGCGGCTTCAGTCCTACAGGAATTGAATTTAGCAAAGAAAATTGTCTTGAGGTGACACTTGGAAACTACTTTGGCAAGAAATTTGCAGGGGTACACAGGTATGCATTAACTCTGAAATAAACTATTTAGGGGTGGCAGAAGTATACAGGTTCTTCCACTCCCTTTGCAAGCCAAAATAACAGCTACCAAAAGTTACCCTTTCAGATATACAATGTAGCAGTGAATGAACCACCAAGATTCAAAACTTTCATCAGTGAGAGTCCTGTTTCCCCTGAGGTCCTTCCGGAATGGAAATGTATTGCCCAAAGTTCACAGGAGCTCAGGAGTGCTTGGTGTGAGAATACAAAGGTTATGCATGCCCTGAAGGGTGATGGTCTAAAAGGAAAGCCAGAGAAACTGGTGGAGCAGAAAGATGACTCCTTCAGTGATAGCAAGTATTTTCCTCTAGAAGATACTCACGTTTGAACTGAGAAAAAAAATTAAGAGGAATATTAGACTTCATTTTGCCAGTAAGCTCCACTTGCCTTGGAACAATAGGGGTGTGCTAGTGATGAGAGATAGTCAACATTCATGCCATGAGGTAAAGGTGATTACAGAAGGATGCCTCACCTTATTGAAGTTGAGTGAATAGATCCAGACTGGGGGAGCTGGCTCTAAAGTTACTTCTGGACAAGCAGAAGAGAAGGAAAGACAGAGACTTGATGCCAGAAATGCATCTGAGATGTACTTTTGACACCATCTGATTTAAGGATCTGAAAACCTAACCATTTTTCTTGGTATTTATCACAGAGGGGTTCCCTATCCCAGGTTACTCATTTCAAACTCCCATTTCACCAAAAGATGTCTTCCTGCACCCAAAGAAAAGAAGGAAACCTGTACTACTTTCTTAGCATAGAACGTAACAGCATTGTCACCATTAAACATGACAACCTCAGAAGCAGATCCAATCACATGTTCCTGTGGGGTTTTCATTCTCAGAACCAGTGTCATCCTTCTGGCTGCTGAAATAGATCACACAAACAGGAGGTCTGTGGGGAGGTCTGTCACATCAAAGCAGGACTATGGGAGATGCTGAAAAGGGCATCTGCTTACAGATGCTGGCTTGAACTATCCAAAAATCCAAAAAGTGCATTATTGTGAGAACTGTGTTTGATAGAGATGATGCCTGCCTGAAGAATGGATGGTCCTTAGCACCAAGTCAGCCTAGAATCTGAAGGTGTAGGAACCCTGAGACATCTTCAAATGCACTCTATCTTGAAAAAAATGTGGGGATAGAGCAGTGACTAAAACATAAACCAGCTTGTAGTGCTAGTTTAAGGAAACTAGTTTAAGGCAGAAAGGCTTTTTTGCCACAATATCCAGTGCTATCTCAGTCAAGCGTAAAATACATTAGATGCTGTGTCTAAATTTTGGAGACACAGCTTTGAAGTGTTGGGTATCCAAGAACTGAGCTTATTCTTTGAACAAAATCTAGGTGCAGAAACAACAGCTAACCTCAGATGAAATGAAGTGCAGCTATGACAGATAATGTGTTGAAAAAACTCTGAGTTAAATAGATCCTGAAGATTGAATGGAATGGTCCTGATTCACTGGGGTTCATAACTTCTTCATGTGTCCTCCTGGAGATAGAGAAATCTATGTTCAGTTCAGCAAGTCTAAGATCAGTCCCTTCTTGAATGCTTATCAGAAAAAAACCCAGTGACCTTCTTAAATTCACAGATACAATAGTTTTATCTCCTTTAGCCAGGGATGGATTATCATCGCTCTTTTCTCTTCAGAGAGGATGGAGAGCAGCACTTCCTATGTGAGCTAGTCTGTCATAAAATAAAGAGGAAAGTAACATGTAAACCAGGAGGTGGTGACAGTAGGAGTAAAGGAAGAGATGGGTGACAGGCTGATAGGCTCTCAGTGATGTTGGCAATGTAACAAGAGCTCAGGTGAGGACACACTGCCAGAAAAGGCCTTGAGTAAGGGAATGTCTTATATCTGCTTTCCTCAACAATGAACCGGAGGTGAGGCTGGCACTGGAAACTAGGGGTTTTGCAAACAGATGAAACTACAAAAGCAGACAGGTATCTGCAGATGACAAAGGCACACTGCAACATCAGGGTGCCTTTTTCAAATAACAAAGGACACCATAAATCCTCACCTTAAACATGGTGATTCTAAAGAGTAAGTCTTCAACCTAGGAATGCATATCCCTCATGCAAATAAAAAATATAGCTAGGATGCATCGTGTTTAGCAGAGATAATTCAGTGTTGCACTTAACTATGAAAGCTGATTTGAACTAGGACCAAACTGATACAACATGTTCCCCAGAACACAGGAGCAGATGCCACCATGGGTCTTTTATTCAGAGTAAGCAGAAGATGGTCCTGGTAGTTGCTTGGGCAAACTAAAGGAACACAAAAGTTTACATTCTTACCCAAAGTCTCCAGACACCTACAGTCCATAAATTTAGACTCCTTGTTTTTTTCTCTCAGTAGTGGCTGTGATCATGGAAAAGGTAGCAGCAGATGAATAGACAGAAATATGACCATCCTTCTGTTCTCTTATCAGTCTCTGTGGTCATGGGAAGCAGAACATGGAAACATGTCACTTGAGGGCATGGAGGTTCAGGATCATTCTTGTCCAATGTCTTACAAGTCTACTAGAAAGTTTAATCTCACTCTCCAAAAGACAGAGTCTCCCAGCACATGGCTCATAAAACTGAATATGACCATTGCATGTGGCATACTCACAAAAGGTTATCTCCATCATCTTCACTGAGACAGAAATATGGAGCTTGAACATAAATCAAGGAAGGCTGTAGTTCAAAGACAAAACTGGGGCCACACTATCACTCAGAGGCAGAATAGTGGTTTCTACTATTGAGGTTCTCTATGCAGCATGCTGTACAATTGGAAAGAGATGCTTCCTATGCTCTCCACACTACCTTTCCTCCATTCTTCATACAGTAAAGGCTTGCCAGCAAATAATGTATAGAAGATCATCTAATGCAATACAAGAACCTAAGAAGGCAGTTTTCTTCTTTCTGGCTTAATTTAACATAGCTCAGAATACTCTGCAATAATATTCTTCACTCACCCTTGATCTTTTATAAGGAGAAGACAAAGAGAGGCCATTACAATCCCCAGCATACTTGCTGTATTGTACCAAGGATTAGACCACTTCAAAAACGTTCACTTAGTTAATATATTAAAATCTTTCCATAACAATTGGACCTCTAAGATTAGCTTCTTACCACAGGAGGAAAAATATTTGCATGAAGTTCACACTTCTTTTTAGTTGTCATGGGCATTCTGTGGGAATTATGAAGTACTTGTCCTGTCACATGAAGGTATTTCAAAAATGAAATGCTGGGAAATGACCCACAGATTTAACTCTCATCTGCCTGCAGTGATAATGGTGGTCTGCACTGTTGAGAGGTTAGATTTTAAAATATATATTCTCTCAAAGCAGTGGTATTGCTAAAAACAAAGTTCACCTAAGTGCATGTGGAAAGGAAGAAAATATTGCTTTAGGTTTTAGGGATGGCAGAGCTATAAAATAAGTTTTATCTGCATGAGCTACAGGATGAAAATAATTCACTAACAATCCCCTTCACAATGATAACCAACCACCAAAATGTCAAACAAAAGGCTGGAAACCTTTATTGAATCAGATGCTTGTCAGTCTTCTGACAAATGTGTCAGCTCTGGGTATTTTAGTCAGCAATTTCAGTAACAACCAAATGGCCTTTTGTACACTGAACATGAAGACAGCCTTCACTTGGCACAGAAAATAATAAATCTCAGGCTTTTGAACCTTTAATTCTCACTCTTTTTTTGCATGTTTTAGAAGACAGAAATGGGAGCTTTACTGATCTCCTTGCTCACATTGATCCAGAATGTAATTTTATTCAGAAATTTTATAAATTGCATGCCTCATTTAAAAATTCCGAATTAAATGTTGCCTTACAATGTAGGTCATCAGCACAATGCTCAGAACAACTTCAAGACAGCAGACTGTATGCACAGCATAACAATGCTCATAAACAACTGCGCAACTGGCAAAGGAGTGCACACTGTACTGAAACCCAGTGTGAGGGGTAGATTGGAAATGTTCAGACCCTGAATGCTCTGAAGCTGGGTGCTTCATAAGTGTATTGCTTTTGGCAAGGCATGCATATCAGCTGTATCTCTGTGAGTAAAACCCTGTTAATTACAGTCTGTTTTAATAAAAAAAAAAAAAAAAACAGACGTCACCTTTTCTCTCCAAAGACCCACAAGGGATGGAGGCAGATGAGGGACAAATTCAAACCAAATGAATAGTCTGTTTATCAGCACTAGCTCTTCCAACTTGGTGAAATTGTCAAGTTCACTACAGATTCGCGCCATAGCTCTGATGAAAAGCTGGACGTAAGGAACTCAGTTCAGGAAAAGATACCAAAAGAGAATCTTATTTTCCAAAGTAAATTTTTGTACCTCTGATAACCCTGATATCTGACATTTCCTGTGACCTGAGAACAAAAGAGGTGAATAAAAATGGATCATTTCAGACATCTATGCCAATTATGATTAGCCAGGAGAAGCACCATTATTCAGCACCTAACCTACAACTTCATAGTCTCAGTGTTATAAGAGGGAGGGCAAATGAATCTCCAGCACTCTTGGGAGCACTAGCATGAGGTTGGCAGTTCTTAGCAAGAATCATTCAAAAACAAAAGTTTAAAAAAAAAAGAGTGATGACAGCCATGGGGTAAGAAGGAAGTTTTGTCTCTGTGCCTGTTTAACAGTTGTCTGGCAACAGTCATGTGGCAAACCCAGACATCTCAGGGCCCAGGCAATATCTGGGCTCACCAAGGTGACATATTTCTCAGGTTTGTTTCCAGATGGCCCAGAAAGAATCAACTTGCAAGTCCAAAAGAGACTTGGTTCAGGAACTCCTGCTGTCACTGCTGTCAATCAGTGCCCTTGTGATAAATTGTCTTAAGAGTTTGACTCAGACAGACTGCTATTTCTTACATTGCCTACAAGAACTCTGTATTATGTTCCCCCTGAATCTCTCAGAAAAGCTGAATATACACTTAAGACAATTGAGTACATCTTAAGAAAGAGAACTTTCGGATAATGAAAATTTTTCTAGACATTTTGGTCCTTTACATATCTGTAAAAAGAAGAAAAATATGTAGATACTGTAAAAGCTGCCTATTGACAAATTTGAATCCTGTAATTCAATTCGTTCGTCTAACACAGCACACTAGAGTAGTAGTATTAAATCAGTAACCTAACTGCACATACTGCACATAAATTTTTTTAAAAGAGTTTGGTGTCTCAGATCACTTTTTTTTTCTTGTTTTAGAAAATAACTTTTGCAGTTTAATGCACTGTAAACTGATAGCCATTATAAACTGCCAGTAGGGCAGAAACATATTGATTTGCTTTCAGGACACTGAAGGTGAGACAGGAGTACATACATGTCTGCTGGAAGCCTTGCTAGCAAAATGTCTTCCCTTCAGAATGTCCATCTATTATACTAACAATAAATAACATATAATTAGAATCTAATGCTATCGTGAAAGACTTCCAAATAAGGTTTGCTTCTCTCTTAAGACAGATGAACAATTAAAAAAAAGTAAATACCAAAACCTGAATATTAGAAAATAAAAGGTCTTTAAAACAAAAATAGTCTTGAAGAATAAAAATAATATTTCAAGTTACTCTCATATTCCTTTTCCCTACATACTTGGCCTTTCTGAAACCATAAATGGAACTTTGAGATCTCAGAAAAAATTTTCAAATGAGATATTCACACAGTATATTTGACATCCACAGATTTCCTGTACAAGTTTAAAGACCTTTTTTTCCTTTACAAACATCCGACCTTCACACACCAAAGCTAGGCCAATGATAAATTTGTAAGGCTTCTAAGATTAAGAAGCCTTCTATTACAACTTAGAATTATCATTCTTTAAATACTATGAAAGAGATAAGCTAAACATCAGAGAAAAAAAAAAAGCTGTGAGAGCAGGAAAGAATTTATTCAGGCTGCTCATCAATCTATGAACATTAATTGATGAAAGCACTGTTCTGATAGTCATTGCATTTCAGTGCATGCTTCTAAAAGGCCATTTACACTTATAGTTACTCATGAACTTCATCAGTCTTCATCAGACTTGAAATGTAATGCTAAATGCTGCAATTCAAATGCAAAACCAGAAATGCAAACAGTGGCACAATAAAGATACTGGTTTATATGAATTCATCACAGCTGTGATTACTTTCAATAAATCTACAAATTCAGATGCATCAGGAATAATTAACCTTGGAGAATAATTGAGCTAAAAAGACCATCGAAAAAAAAAAAACCTACCTAAGGACTGGAATTTTTGGCTGCCTCTTTTGCAAAGAGACTGTGGCAACAACCTCAAAATAAACACTGAGTCAGAATAATCAGGGACACACCAAGAAGATTGGAGGAAGATTCTGAGAGTGAAGAGGCAATATGTCCTTCTTCACCCAAGCAGATATTGTATTGCATTGGTCAACTCAGGAAAAATATGGAAGAGGTGAAAGGAAGAGAATCCATTGCAGGTCTGGAAACACCATTCTAATCCTGGGAAATGACGCTGGGTTTACAGACAACTCTGACAAATGTAGTCCTTATATAAAGTTATCTGAACATGTCAGTCTATGAGTCAGGACAAATATGAAGTATCTGAGCTGATCTTTTCCCTGCACTGCAACCTGTCACATCTGTCACTTGAATGTGAATTTTTTCTTTGAATAGTTTACTGGTTATTTTCATGGCTATGATACTGACTAGACATCATAAATTTCAATTATTCTTTCTCCAAACCTAGCTGTTTGATCACAATTTTTACTCTTTGTAGTGCAAAAGTGCAGAAAATTGAAACACTTTATACCTCCATTCTGCAGCGAGATGTGGTGGAGTGTCACTGTGGTTTGTGGCATAATTCAGCAGATTGGGAGGCTGCTGTTCTGAAATGGTTATCCACATATCCACATCACCTAGAGCTGTTATCTGACCTTTTCCTGCCCTTTTACTTCAAAGCAGTAAGGAAGTCCCAGAACATTTCTGACCTGCTGCAAACCTTAACATCCATTCTGTGAATGTAATTCAGTATACACACAAAACATCCTTCTTTTCCCTTCACGCATCTTCAGTTTCTACAATACTTGCAGCAGGATATAAAACAAACCTTTCACATTAATGCATTCAGAACTACTTTCAAGAACAAACGCTGTTATCAGAGATGTACAATGTATCATCTGACATGGTACTGCAGGACTACCTGGTTTGTGCCAAAGAATTAGCTGATATCACACGTTCACTAGAAGTTTCCAGTACAGTTTCTGCTTGTAGTTTCTTTCAGACATCATTTTGATGATTTCTACCTGGGAAAAGACTAGTATAGAGGAACTACCCAAGATTTTCAAGAAATTATTGTGCTAGGTTTGTGTGGCAGGTTTTTTGGTAGCAGGGGAGGGGACTACAGTGGTGGCCCCTGTGAGAAGCTTCTAGAAGCTCCCCTGGCTCCAAGTCAGACACACCTCTGGCCAAGGCCAGGCCAATAAGTGATGGTGACCATGCCTCTGCGATAACGTATTTAAGAAGGGGAACCTGAGAAGGGGGAGGGATTTTGTAAGGGGGAGTTACCAGAAGGACACTTATGCGAACACCTAGGTCAGCAGAAGGAAGATGGAGGAAGGGGGGGAGGTGTGCTGGAGCAGAGTCCCCCTGTATCCTGTGGTGAGACAGCAGGGCCACCCCCCTGACACCCATGGAGGTCACCGGAGGAGCAGAGACTTGCCTGTGACCTGTGGAGGACCCCCAGGACTCTGTGGGAAGAAGCAGCCCCCGCTGTTGTAGTTCCGCACTGGGAGGACTGCAACACGTGGAGGTGACCCACGCCAGAGCATCTCAAGAAGAATGCATCCATGGGGAGAACTCACAGTGGAGTTTGTGAAGGACTGTCTGCCATGAGAGGGATGCCACGTGGAGCAGGGGGAAGAATGCAGAAGAGTGCTTCCCCCCACCTTGGAGGGAGAAGCGGCGGACTGACTGCACCTCCCATCCCCTGCCCCTGTGCTGCTGAGGGAGGAGGTAGAGATATCAGGAACAAAACTGAGCCCAGGAAGAAGGGAGGGGTGGGGAGAGGTATTTTTAAGATATGGCAATGCTTCTCACTGTCCCATTCTGTCTATTGTCATTGTCATTAGTGTTTTGAATTAAAGTGATTGGGGTTTTTTTCTTCCCCTAATGAGCCTGTCTTTTGCTTGTGACTGTTAATGGGTGAGCCACCCCTCTCTGTCCTTATGTCAATTCCTGAGCCTTTTGATTCATTTTTCTCCTTCCCAGCACTGGAGGGGAAGGGGTGGGTGAATGGCTGCGTGGTGCTCAGTTGCCCTCTGGGCTCAAACCACAATGATGCTAAATAGAAATTTGAACAGAATAAATCACTTTAATAGGTGGAAGTTTCAAGAGGTGACTTGAATTTTTAAGAAAAGGTAACATCAGAACCAAGAAAGACCTGTCATGCCATCCTACACAATCCTACTCTTAGCTCTACAAGTACAAAGCACGAAGGTGGTGCATGTAATGCAACTGAAGCAGATATGCTGAGGAAGAGAGTGCCTCATTGCCCAGCTGGAAGGTCACATGAGAAACCAGCAATGATCATACAGATCTGAAATGTAGTGACTTTACACTCCAGAGTGCCAATCATAAAGAGCCACTGCTGTTGGAATTTGATATTACCATAAATTATTCAATGATTGCTGTTCACCATTAATAATAATTAATCATAACATGACTCCACTCTGACAGACATGATACAAATGGAAAAGAAGAAACCCTTGTCTCAGATGATGAAGGATTTATGATGGGAAACAAACATAAACAAGTCAGGAAATGCAGTGAAACAGGTGTGTTTGCAGTTTTGGTGAGCTCTGAAGTTAAATAGCAAGGGCAGCCCCAAAACTGTAGATTTCCATGCCATCAAAGAGAATAAGGTTTTTGATGAGGCAGTTAAATAAAAATGAAGTCTTATGGTTTTGCTAAGGTGTATCTGAGAATATGAAGAGCAATTTGCAGACTATGTCAAAAATTACAGTGAAAAGGAAAAACTGATTATATCTTGCATATTTATGGACTTGATTCAGGAAAATTCTTAGGTAAAACAGTAAACTTCAATCAGGGATTTGACTGAAATTTCTGTAGACAGAGGTATTTGAAGCAACTGTACAAATACAGTGAGATAGATGATTAAATCAGATTACAATTACATACTGTTTACTCTGCAGTCTAAATTCAGTATAATTTCTTTAAGGGGGCTAAAATGACAGTCTGTAAATGCAAAAATGTGATTAGACACAAGAAATGTTCAAGAACACAAATCAGGGTTCAAAAAGGAATAAGAAGAGAGGAGAGTGAGCTATGACATGTCCTGATCAAATGCTGGTTTTTTACCATGCGTTTAGATAGGAAGGTCTTTTGTTTAGGCAGAAAGATAGTATTTTGGTATAGGCTGCCAAAACACTCCCTCCATCTGTCCTTAGTGAAAAGACTACCCTCTTACCTTCACATTTGGACTTGTCTGCTATTCTTTTTGACACTATCCCTTAAAACTGAGACTGCCTTTGTTAACAGTTAAGCAGGTCAGTGATTTGTTGTCAATATTCTAATAAGGAGTTCGCTTGCACCAGTCATGCACACATATTTACCCTTAGATTGCAACAAGCATTGGTTCCTGATGAGTAGAAGTGGAATTGCAGAATGAAGATCTCAGGAAGTAGAGAGTCTATTGATTTTTTTTCCCCTCTAATTTAAAAGAGGGCACACAAAAAAAAAAAAAAAAAAAAAAAAAAAAAGAAAAAAAGATTTGAGCTTATTTATCTTATGCTTTCAGATATGAAATGAAGAAGGGTCATGTGCACATGTTAGGAAAGATGTGCTTTTTTGACAAATATAATATCAGTAATGTCAAAGTTGATGATTATCCATTTTTAAAGGAATTTCTGGAGGACCTCAGAATATTCACTGCACTTAAATTAAATGGATGAGAATCCTATGTATTTAAACAGGCTTTTCTCCACTAAAATTATAACACATAGAACAAGTGATAAACAAGTGGCAACAAGACCAAAAAAACAGACTAATTTCTACTATAAAAAAACCCCAGAAAATTCCAAAAAGCCTTTCAGACCCTCAAAATAAAAATTCTAATAGAAGGGATTGGGAGGAAAGGATCATCTTTCCTATTTTAAGTTTTAATTAATGTATTTCTCATAAGACAAAGGAAGAAGCTACATTACTTATCATAATGAGGAATATTCTTCTAAAAATAGCCACATCTTGTTCCCTAAAAACTTACAGCCAAACTAATAGGCAGCACAGAACTTATCTGGTATAGTTTGAAGGCTGAATGGACATATACATATCTGTGTTGGCATATATATGTACACATCATTTTCATATCTATCTATTCAGAATAAGGTTAAGGGCATAAAGTTATGACTACTAGTCTATCCTTTGACAGGTTCCACTGTTACAGCTTGCAAGCAGTAGAGGACTAGATGCTGATGAAATACAAGTTGCAAAAAATATCTGCCAAACACTTTTTTTATGCTATTTTATCATAATTTACACACACACTCTAGAGTATTGCTGTTATTGCTATCCTTTCTTCAGGTCCAGTGTGCATCTTCTAAAAGAAGATCTATGCTTTGCTCATAAAATCCAGGTGAATCTGTTATATTGAGTTTTCTGTTAATTTACAATATTAGGCCTTCAACCGTAAGTTAACATCACAATCTCATCTACATTGTGAGAAAGAGGGTATCTACATCGAGCTTAAGGGTCAGATCTATGAAAGGACTAACTAGAGAGGTGCTGGGGCCGAGTGACTGCAGCAATGCAATAGACACAGATTGCTAATAAATTTCACAGGGAAAACAAACGTCCTCATAATGAAATTCAGAGAAGTGCTAGCACCCCAAAAAGCCTGGGCTAGACACCCAAGAAAATATGTGCTTCTACTTGGAACTCATGTCCAGAAATTTTCCTCTGGATGTACTCTAAAAATAAAAAAAAAAAAGAAAAAGTCAAAAAAACAGAACAAATTGCATGGCAAGGATTATTTTTTCTTTAAATCACAGTGAGGGCAGGACAGCTCCTCTCCTGCAAATCTCACTCCAATATTAGAAACCTGAGTTCAGCTTTGCTTGTGCTGAAGGGAAGGGAATAGAAACTAATCAATATATTCCAGAAGAAAGACTTGGCTATGGAGTCACAGGGGAAAAGATCACTGTCACTCTTGCCTACTCTGCATACAGAAATAAATGATTCACTCTGCTGAGAGCGGGAGGGAAGAGGTGAACAACATGCTTTAGCCTTATGATTAAGCTGCATATTCAAGCGTGTGGGAGAGCAAGGTTTTGTCCCCTTTTCAGTGGCTATTTCTATTTTTTAAATCTAGGTACTGTTAAATGTAAGATGTATTAGCCAGTCTAGGCACAGGATAACTGCAATCTGTACCCTCGGTAACCTGTGTGAGCACTCTACCATATGTCCTGGCTAATCTTTAAGCAGGAATACAGCACCATGCTCTCCTCTGCCAGCCTTCACCACCACCACTGGAGCTTCACAAAAAAGTTAATGCATATGAGGTACATTGGAAATGCATCTAGAGATTTGGACTCACAGGTATCATCTACCATGGCAATCCCAGCAGGTGTCACACAAAAGACAGCTACAGTCTTATCCTTGTTTTTTAGCAATACACTAGCATTTACAAAGCACAAAGCTGTGCTTTGCGTGAGTACCACAAGCTAGTTCTGCAATAACTAAATCAGGTGATAAAGTCAAGATAGCTGTGTTAGCGTTGTGACCTTACAGAAAATATATATTAGCTGTCTCTCAGGATCCTGAATTGTATATGGGTTTTTATATATGTTTTATATAAAAAGGAATATGGTGTTATAGAATAATATAGAAATGTGGAAGCCAAAGGTAGAAGCCAAAAGGTCAATTTCCTTTCAGAAGTTGTCTGGAGGATTTTGCAAAACCTCAAAAGATGTTACTTAGCATGTGTATGTGTGCATGAAGTGCAGCATCTCAGCACTACAAATACTGAGCAAGTCCTTTTCCTCTACTATTTAGAGTCTCTTCAGAAATCTGGAGCTCCTCTGAGAAACCTGAGGTCTCCTGAAACTTCTGAGCACCACATTAATAGTAAGAGTAATATTAGTGACATTCAATGATTCCTGAAAAATAATTCTAAATTACTATTTGCCATTATAGTACAAAGAGAGAGAAACTAATTTCCAAGGAGTGAGGGCTGGACAATGAACATTTCTGATTCTAAGACACTGTCTTTCCTTTTTTCAGTGGTGACCTGTTAGTGTAGGACTAGTTCTAACTGTCCTAGACCATCAGAAGACTTTGTGAGTTTGCATAAGACATGCCTCAGATGTCACCAACACTCTCAGTTCATGTCTGAAGTGGTCAAGCGGTCACAATGTGCTTCACACCACAGCAGGAGGAACTGCAGCTACATCAATATTCCACAAGAAAAACAACGTTTAGAGCTAACAGGGCAAACAGCAGCCATTCACTGTACAAAGGCTGAAAGGTTCTTTAATCTGAAGAAAAGAAACAAAGCTCATAAAAAGAAAGCTTCCTACTAAAAGCTCAAGAACTGGAGGGAAAAAATAACCTGTACTACCTGAAGTTAGGATTGAGTTCCAAGAGGAGGAAAATTTTGTTCTCAGCGAAGCAACTGAGGCAAACTCAGAGAGAAGAGTATCTACTCTATCTACTTTGTCCCTCTCAGAGATGATTCATGGATAGCACATGCAGAAAGATGGTCTAGGGATCCCTCCCACAGCTATTCCCAGGGAAAAGCTCTTCAGCAATGCTTGCATATAGAAACATCCCTAGTGTGGGCATATCTATGAAGAAAAGGAACTTTCCATTCTCCCCAGAATTGACAAGGAGTGAGTAGTATGTCTAGTATTGATCACTTTTTTTGCACTACATAGAGACTTCCTGGAGAAAAGCAAGAATGATCAGACAAGAGACTAAATTATGTGTGTTTACTTATACATATATGTATATGTGTGTGTGTGCACGTGCATGCATGTTCATTTTTCCCTACATGCTTGGGGAAAAAAAATGCAGGGAAGATAACTTCACTCTTACATTACTCAGACTAAACTGTTCTCTATGTCCATAGTAAAATAAGTAAACTACAGGAACGAAGTGTTAGGCAAGGTATTAGAAAAACAGTAAGGATATTCAGATACTAGAATCTGCAGTAGAATCGTCGGTACTGGAGACATCCAAGAATAGATCAGGCAGTCATCTGTTAGCATAAAACATACCGCTGAAATCTACTTGCAGGGGAATAAAATCTATTGGGGGTGGGGGATGAATTATTTGGCCTCCTGATGTCTGTTCTAGCCCTGTCTTTTTACTGATGATGGAGGAAACAGACAGTGCAGAAGGAAAGCCTTGCTACAAGAAATCTTAGGAATACTTTGTCTCTGTGACTAATTCCTAGCTCAGTAGTGTATGTTTTCTCACAGTTGTAGACTTCAGAGGTGAGGTTCTACGAATGAAAAATGCTGGCTTAGCTCCCTTGAGACCTCTTCTTGAGAAAATTTGTCAAACATACACAAAACTTGCAGCAGGAACTGGAAAAATCTAGTTGTGTAATAAGCTAGCCTTAAATAATTCATGTGTCTACTGACAGTGACCAAAGCTGCCTATGTCTTCTTGGACTTTTGGAATAACAGGAAATATAAGTCCCTACTCTTCACAGCTCAAGTAATTAAAAAAAAATCCTAATCAGATCTATTGGTTAAGCCACAGAATCCTCCCTAATGCCACCATGCATGATTTAACAAGTAACCATCCATTCTTATGAGCAAAGTGTCTCCATCTTGAAATATACCCCAAGAAAAAATCTCTGATGTAAGTATTGACAAATCTAATTTAGTCACATTCATTATAATCAGTTTTTCACATCCCCCCATGAGAAATCAATATTTGTCCCTGAAATCACCATCAGGTTTCTAGGTACATTGTGTCTTCAACTAGGCACAAAGGATAAAGTATTCTAAGATTAACAGGTATATTAAAAAGGCAATGTTAATATTATTTACACTGTAGAGAAAAAAAGCATGGACCATTTTTGCAGAAATATATCCCTTTCTATTAGTTGGAGATTGGACTGCCCTAAACATACTGGGTCTACAACTATTGTCTTCTCTATTGAAGCCTTCCAGAGATCAAGAAATATTTGGGGATGATTTCCAACACCTAGTCAAAGAAAGTTAAGCTATTTTATACATTGGAACTGCCTTAGCTGGGAGACATCCATCTTAGTCTAAAGCAGATCCTGTCAATTTTCCCCGTGCTTCTCTGTGCTCTGATGGTGAAGGTTTGTTGACTCCAGGCTTAGGGCATCTCTATCCTCCTAAAGCAACGTGACACACCTAACTCAGGGACCATGAAGACTAGTGTAATGTCTAGTCTATCTGTTCTTCGCCCAGCATAGATAAGGGAAAATGATGCTGATTAACATAGAGAGTCCTTAGACCTACCATTTATAGTAAGTTTGATTTGAAAACAATTCACTTTTTTTCCACTGGACAAGACAAGATATTAAATTTTAATGGGGGAATCCTTTGAAGAGTGTGTCCTCACTGCCTCTTATTTTTTTTCAGTTTTCTTATGTCATATCTTGACTGCAAAAATCTCTTCTCAGCCCATTCAACCCCTGATTTCAGTGGTTATTCATTTTTCCCAAGCTGGCTTGTTTTGACTACCTAACTGCAAATTCCTTTCTCCTTTGGTTGTTTTTGTGAGAACTAGTAAAACATAGTTCTCAATGGTCATTTAAGCTTACTGCTTTTTTAACTACTCTAGGAAAGTGGGAAGTGGATTTTCTCATATTTAACATAGCTTGGTTTTTGTTATAGGGAAAGATTTTAAGCTCTTAATCTCTTTAGCTGAAGAGCCACAATACTCCATTTAATAATTAAAGTGTTTAGAAGGAATTTGAGGGAAATATATGATTAAACGATGATTCAAAATCATCTTTAAGGTGGCTGCAACAGTCTCTTATCTCCAGTCTTATACACCAGAATAAGAAAGCTTTAAACTTATTCAAGTCCTTGACTCCAAGTTGTATTCAAGATAAGGATAAGTATCCGTAAGGATAAGTACTACTACACCCAGCTCAAGTCCATGTTATGCCTTTGCCCAGTCACAGCTTGTATAATGAAATGCACTGCAACAGTAACGACACTTGTTCAAATAGTACTCGGAGAAATGGTGAGCAAGATTGGCTGTGACCTGCTGCAGAGTTAGAACAAAATCTAATTAATTGCTTATTAAAACTGTCTGTGTTGGTTATGTATAAACAACAAGATTTGCATATACATTAATTCTTCAGGTTTAATTTAAGCACACTGATGACACTCACTGGAGTATACAAAAATACATAGACTATATAAGGTTAAATAACTGATGGCATAGTTATGTTACACTTCTTGATTAACTTACTGATAACCAACTGGAAGCAAAACCCTGTCACAGAATATTTGCAACTTGCTAATTTTGAAATTAGTTTTATGGGCCACAGCTCCAGCAGTAGGAAACATCCCTAATTAATAATGTCTAAAACACACTAAGAACTGGTATACATAGCTTTAGCCAACAAGTTCAAAAAACCCATGAATTACAAAAGAGTGAGACAGAGTGGATCAACATTTGACCTGCAATTGTAGAAGAACTAGAGAAATGAGTGAAAAAGGAGATAAAAATATGAAAATAAAAATCATGGAGAAGCTCAAAATTAAGATAAAAATGAGAGGTTAGTCTGCCTAAAAAAGACCAGGAGATACATCATTTTTATATAGGTTTGGAGTTTTTTACTTGTTTAAATACTTAAAAAGTTTGTGTTTTGTCACCAATATAGGATTCAGAATGGAATAATACAGCTTTCCCATCAATCATCAGCCCCTTCTTCATTTGGTAGGAAAGAGAATATAAATAATGCAGGAACAAACTACTGAACTTTTTAGTTCCAAATATTAGTGTATCTTAAAAGCAGTCAAAATATGAAAGGCAGCTACATGAGCGCTTATCATTTATACTGGTTTAGGCATTTTATGTTCTATATTCTGGATCCATATAATTATGTAGGGAATTGTAAAACATAATCCCATGCCCTGTGGCAGTGTGTTTATGATTAAGTACATAAATGAGTTTTGCATGTTTAAAGGTTAATTACTTCCATTTAGAAATGAATGAATGCCTTTCTGTATTTTTTTTCAAAATAAAGGCCTATTCTTGAAAAGAACTGTGTTATTTTCTTATTAATCGATATTCTATAAGCTCTTTTTATGCTGATGTATAAAAAACATTTTGTCCATTTTTCTTATTAATATCTTTATGTAAAGGACCCTAATACTCCTAAAAGTACAATACAGGAGAAAAATGTAACACTATAAATGAGGCAACATGCCCTAATCAGACATTAGCATCACACATTTTCCCATAGTGGTTGCGTAGGGTATTAATAACACTTTGCATAACACAACTTCTAACAATTGTTAACACTGGCAATCACTGTGAAAAAAAAAAAATGCAATACAAAATAGGACAGCTATCAGAGCAGCAGATGTGCAGAAGTTTAAAATCTCCAATTCCCTCCAGTTATACTTTGGGGGGAGAAGATTGTTGAGAATGAAGCAACATGAGAAGCTTCTAACTTGCTCCAAGCACTAAGCAGACAATCCAGTTCCTTTTGAATTCTCTGCAGCACAGTACATTCAATATCAGTCAAAGATGGAGTACAGCTATCATATATGTGTGTACAGATGCTGGTGTCTCCATTTAAGCATGGCAATGCAGTGACACTTTGAATTTTCTTATACATAATAACAAAAATCTGCACAATTTGCCTCTGCATGCTTGAAAGAACATCTGCACCATTTGCTATTAGTTTGTCCCACAACATGCCTTAACACCAATGAGTAAATAGAAAATTCAGCAATGTGCTAGAAGAATTTCAAGTTTGATGGAAAAATAAGGTTCAATAACCTATAAGAGCCTTCAGAACCATCACTTTCTATAATAGTTTGCAATCTCCGAGGACTTAAGGCTTTTACTGTTTTTTTTTTTTTTTTTTTTTCTCACAACAATCATACAATTAACTATTGCCATATTGCCTTATAGGAGTAAAATGAAAACTTTATTGGCTTTCCTATGTGTTAGTGTCAAAGCTTGGCACAGCAGAATTTATTGGTGGTGGAGTTGTTCTTGCTCATGACCCCGCTGCCACAGAGCCACATTACATTCTCAGCATAATTCACAAGCAATTCCCATTCCTCTTCCTGTTTCGCCCACTTCAGTTTAAGCTACTGTATGATGCATCTCAGCAGCATGGCAAGCACCTTAACATTTTCTGAGTATAGCTTCCTTATGGAAATAAAACCCTGCAACTTACTCCATCTAAAGGCTGTGAAATTCTTCTACTGACCACATTTATCCTTCTCTACAATATATTAAGACAGCTTGGGACAGGACATCATGAAACACAAGCCTTAAATTGATATGGCTGAGACACCAGAAGTTTCAAAACTCATTTACATGTACTAAACCAGTGCATGTCTACAGACAACACTTCATTTGACAGGCTTGACAGAGCTGATTGAACTTAGCTTCTGCACTGGCTCTTCCCAGTCACTCTCATTTTCTGTTATGCTCTGTGAGCGATGCATGCTATTGTATAAGATCAAAGGGCGACAATGTTGGCATACAAAATATCTCAAAGCATGCAACTTATTTGTTTCTAAAGTAGGTTGTGCTATTTTGTTGAAAGGGAAAGCCCTTACAATCCAATATTTTTCCCTCTGAATGGGAAATAGTCGTTATGGTTTTTACCCTAACCATGTCAGACACAGAAGCTACTGACATTATAGTACCATTAATTTCTTACTTAGGTTTCATTAATAAGCCTAAAGATTCAGAGAACAGAAGAAAGTGATCTATTCAGATAGAGATCTATTGCCAGTATTTTCTGGATTTTCATTACAGTGGAGCACATAGCTGCTGCATCTTCTCTAAGACCATGATTTGGCTAAACACCAGAGTTTCACTGATGATTCAATCAAATGAAAAAGCTACCCATGTCTTCTTAGGATAAAGCAAAAGACAGAAGGGCTCCTAGCCCCTCTATTCTCTTGCATATATGAAGAATGGATACATCCTGATTCCGGCACATCCATTGTCAGAGTCACCATTAGCCGGGGTCCTTATTTCTCCGTGCGGGAACAGAAACGACGCAACACCAATGTGATGATCAGGTCGTCCATCTTTTTATTATATATTATTGTTCTTCTATTCCTTTTCTGGTTACATTTATACTCTACTAAGTTCCGTACACGCACTCATCTATCTTCTAATAGGCTACAGGTCATCTGCACGCACTGTTCACGCGCCTCTACAAGCATTTGCATTGGTTAATTGCAATTAGCACGTAAAGCCCAAAACTTGCCAAAACTCCCTTATCTCATACCCTGTTTTGCTCAGACTTGTGTGCTTTTGCTGACCACAGGTGTTTCTCACTTATCTGCTATCTTGTGCGTTTTTGCCAGCCTTATTTTGCTGGCCTTGTCTTTGTCCTTGCATTCTTCTGTCTGCACTAACTTTCTCCTAGCGCGGCCCAGACTCCTACAATCCATTTAACAGCATGTGTCCGTGATGCAGAGTAAGCAGTCAACACATTTCAGTGATAGTATCATTCCTTTCCTTCCCAATTGAGGAAAAAAAAAAAAAAAAAAAAAAAAAGAGAACATGTACCACACACCAGATGAAAATATCCATTCAAATCAGGTTAGGGCATACTGGTGGAAGAGGCTATCACAGTCTGTCTTCAGCTCCTGTATTACCCAGGCCATAGGGTCTGGCTGTGCCACATTATATCTCTTGGAACAGTAAGTCTCAACTGAAAGACTTTCTGTGGTGACAAAAAGCTTCACTCTCAGCTGCTAATTGTCCCATCAGTCAGACACATAGCTAAACAGTTGTTCTTATTCTGGGTTAAAAAGCCAGTCTGCATGAGAAAGTATCTCCTACAGACCTGCAGTTTCACAGTTTACGCCTTGCCCATGGGTTCCCAAGTTCCTCTGATTGTAATGGCTGCTCAGCATCATGTGTAGAGGACTCAGGGCCATCTGCACTGAGCAACACGCATTACAAAGGAAACCCTCAGAATCAGCCACCTCAGAGGCTGCTTGAAGAGAAACGATCATGAGGATCTCTTTGTCAGAGGGTGCATGTATGGGTGCAGGGAAAAAGTCACATCAAGCGACTGCTGCTTCAGCAGGTAATCCTTTTGCATGCCAGATGAACAGGACTCTCCACTTCCTCTCATTGTCTGTGGTTCAGGGAGAAGATTCACAGTTTTATGATGTATACTGCCATTACAACAGCACCAGCCCGTAACTGTTGTGCTTGAGGAGCTGAAGGTGCTGTGTGGCAGGATGTCGATATGGAAGGACAGGAGGATGGTTCCACCATGGCAGTTATTGCACCACTTACTTGATTACCAGTGCTGACCTAGGCACTCATACAGGACAGCATCCAGGAGATCAGTTTCTGACATAAGTATTTTGGTTCACTCGCTCCAGGGAGCTGCTTTTAAAGGGAACAGAATCCCTCCCAGTCATACAGGTGATGCATGTTGCTTACCCAGAACTCCCACCCCAATGCCTTGTGCCTACCAGAAGCATTTTGTGCTTCTATAAGACATGTGCAGAAAAAACAGTAAACTCAACCAGGGTGAAGTCAGGAGTGCTGGCACCAAGAGGTCATTGCTAATGCATATCAGAAAAGTGTCCCTGGATGAGTTATCACAGACAGAGATCTTGTGAAGGATCTCAGGTCATAAATCCTAAAGCAGCTGTTCCAGACTCTCTCCTACATGACGGTCTCAGAAGCCAGGGTACAGAGACATAAAGTAGCACCAGGCTTGATGATTTGACCCTACCCAAAAATATCTTTAAGCTCTCCAGTACATCTGTGCTACCTCAAAGCTCATTGGTGTCCTGGGTCTTCCCAAAGTACCACCTTATTTTTCTGTAATTTTATCCAGTGTTGCTCATGTCTTTTGCATCTGCAGTAGCCATAGATTAATGATTGCCTGATAGCACCATTGGATTGCTCTGCCACGTGAGAAGTTTCCAACCCTAATAACACAGATTAGTAAGCAGCAACATTTCCTCAAGACCCCAGGTGGCACCTCACCAGAACTTCAGTAGGTAGACTTTGCCGCAGCAGAAGAGGTGGGGAGAAAAAATAATTTAATAAATGGAGCAGAAGGAAAAAAGAGGTTCAGCAAAGGACCATGGTAACAGAAACTAGAATAGGGGAAAAATGAGAGAGGATTACACACCAGGAAAAGTGTAGATGTATGAGGAAAAAGCAGCAGACAAAAGAAAACACTGAGAGCCAGCAAAGGATACACCCTTATGACATTTAGTCCTTGATACAGTACAAGAACCTCTTCACCATTTTGCAGGGATTCACAGTGGGACCCTTCTGCTGTGTGTTAGGTACTTCAGAGTGAGGTGGGATGTTTGTTTGTTCAGACCCCTATGGCTGCTCCAAAGGTCCTCCAGGCCTGAGGAGCTATTCTGGATTAATTTCCTCTGAAAGATATCTAGTTCATATGCACCATGACCACCCTGAAAACTGAGCCCACTGTGCTGTAAACGGAGACAGTCAGGGGGGTTGCTTCAGAAACACATTACTGCTTGAAAACAGACTGCTAATGTACACACAGGCTCAGGGATCAAGATCAATATTCAGCTACTGTTTAGTTAAAATGCTGACACCTAAACACAAAGGAAAACTAATATAAATGTTTGGAGGGGTACATGATGATGCACTCCCTAAACAATTAACTCCAATTTGATAATTTCATGGCAATAAGTTCCCTAATTGCAAAAGGAAGCTCTACAGTCTTCTAATCATGACTGGATACAGGAAGATCTCTCCATCATGTATTATTTAAGTGGACTCAATAACAACAACCCTAAATTATGTAAATACAGCTCTCATCTCTGGAAACATTTGGAGCCTATTTGGAAGGTTTAAATTACTTCAGTAGTGAGACTGAAAATCACTCACACATGCCAAATAAAAAACTCTACACTCATTGAACTGAGATCATGTTATTGTTAAAGCAGAACTATAAATATGAGTTAGATGTTGGCACCAAGTCACTCAAAATTTTAATCTGAATAATCCTTAAATGGAAATAAGAGAAATGCAGGAAACACTTCCTTCAGGGGAAGAGTTTAAGGCTGTATGATGAAGTATAGGCACTGATACATTCATTATCTAACAATTTCCAGATCTGGATATCTTGTCCTCAAAATATCTTCACATATCTGCCTGCAAAGCCCATACCAGCAAAGACCAACTGTGAAACTTAAACACGGTCATAACCAGGCCCTGGAGTGAAGCTATAGCAGAAATCCCATGCTCCTGAGCTATCTGAGAACATCAGCTTGCCAGTCTAATGAGTTTGCTTACCTGGATTCAAAACACCAGTGAAGGGATTTAGTTAATATTATAGGAAGAACTATTACACTTCACTGTTCACATTGCGTTTGCAAGAAAATGATGAAGGTTCATAGTCAAAGTATTTGTGTTTGAGAGAAACAATTACAGTGAGCTCTCTAGATCACACGTAGCAATAAAGAATGTACACAAATGAGGAAATCCTGAAGGTACAGTGACTGTCATAGAGCCTGACTGCCAGAAAAAATAACCTGTCTTTCCTGACACCAGCTGCCCAAAACTTAACAGAAAGCCCAGGATACACTAGGCATGAGCCTCCCACAGCCTTGCGTAATCAGGTGTGCGAAGATGAAAAAATATGGTAGCATTTTTCACTATGGTTTAACAGTAGTTAAATATTTCTGTTGCATAAAGTACAAATATCTGAATAAAATACAAATTATTTCCATTTTTACTCTAGCCAATTAGTTTCACAGCACACACTGTAAACAAACCAGACATTCCTAATGCTTTACAGCTGGCAGTGAAATGATTATTTGCAATAGCCACAATTACAGGACTACTCACTCATCAGACAGAGTCCTTGTCAGACAGTTATGAGGAAGCCCTTCCTTTAACAAGCGCAACAGGGAACTAAAAGACAGGGGAGCTGAAAACCCACCTGTTTCCATAAGTTATCCATAAACTTCACACAATCTGGAACTGTCTGGAAGCCTCTGAGGAAGCCACCTGGAGATCCTGCAATCTATCTCCTTTCCCAGAGGACCACTCCTCCATGCAGAATTCCTGCCTCAGCTATAACATCAAACTCATGGAGGTGAATCCTGCACAATAAAGGTATAAGGTAAAGCAAAACAAAGTAAACTGAAAGGCAAATCTAATATGGCAATCAGCAAGAATAAAGACAGCTGGAGAAGCTATATATTACCGTATCAAAATTCCTCATTGAAATAAAATGATACAGTTCAATCCAGGTCAATGGAATAGCATCTGTTCATATCAGGAGGAGCCCCATGGACTTTGTTTCCTTTTTTCAGAAGAATGGGAGAAGCCAACTTGTCTTTTTGCAACAGTCACTACAGCACACTAGATGTACAGTAGGTATGCAAATAGAAAATTGTGTTTTATTAAAGACAATAGACTTACTAAGGCCAAATACTTTTAACTAGTTTGCACACACATACAGACAAAATCACAACTACTTTTAGCCTTCCAAGGTGCTTCTCAGTAGAGGCCCAGCAGTAATATTCTTTCACAACTAACTTTAAAGTCTGCCCCTTCGTTTCACTGGTTTGGGGTCTGGCAATGTCAAGCCCCTACTCATTCTCATTCTTTGTCTCTTCACATGTCCCGGTGTGGTATACAGCAGTGCTGTATTGCTTCTTATAGCTCTGCCAGGTCACCGAAGACTGATATTCCAACTCTGAATTTGGGGGGTGGGGCTTACAAAGGAAAAACAAAAGAAAATTTTGGAAATAAGTTACTCTCCCATAATTTGGAAAAGAAGTAAACTTTATAGAGGAATAAAAAAAGGTGTCTCAGAAGAGCAAGCAAGCACAAATATCAGCCTTTATTATTAGAGTTTTCATCAAAATCCACACAATCATGCAAAGCACAAGACTTTTGACCATACAAAAATGTGTATTTCTTCATTAAACAACTGAAATGTGTTATTCTGCCTGTAGCCACTCTGAAATACCATATAGTTCTTAACAGCAATTGGGGTCTAATCAAAGGGTAAAAGACATCTGGAAACATCCGGATAGTCCACAATACAAGTTTTGGGGGCTCCCCCAATATAGGAGAAATATTAACAAACCAGGAGACAAGCAGAGACCACTACAACAGCTGGGGAGTAGAACAGATGATGTAAGGCAAAAGGCTGAGGGAGCTCAGTTTATTCAGCCTGGAGAAGAGAAGGCTTCAGGCTGATCTAGTCAGGGCTGAACAGGGAAGGATATAGAGAAGACAGAGCCAAACTCTTTTAAAAAGTGCACAGCAAAAGGACAAAATGTTATGGCCGCAAGTTGCAGTAAGGGAAATTCTGACTAAATATAAGGGAAAAGAAAATTTACGATGAGAGTGCTTAAGAGCTTTAACAGGTTGCCCAGAGAAGTTGTGAAATTTCCATCACTGGAAGCTTTCAAAACTCACCTGTATGAAATCCTGACTGATCTATTAATTACCCAGCTTTGAGCAGGGAGCTGGATTAGATGACCTCCAGGTTTCCCTTCCAGACCTAAACTGACTCCACGGTTCTAAGTGCCAAGAGTCATAACGATACCAGGGCATGACTGTAAATCAATGTATGGTATTGACAAATTCATTCTGCTCCCTACTTTGTATCTAAACCCATTACTGTACACATTAGATAGATGCCATTCACCATGATTTCATTATAGCTTCTCTTAAGGATAACAGTGTAACCCATGACTAATACATATTGCTGTGCAAAAACAAACCTGTACACACTGATATACACACACAGCTTTCATTAAAAAAGAAAAACAGATTACGTTTCAAGCTTCTGAAACAACAAGGGAAAAAAAAAGTATTCCATCTTTGAAAACCTTCTCATCCCTTCAGCATTTGCCTGTCAACAGTTCTTCCTGTCTGGCTGAAGTTTAGAGTCTTAGATCAGAAGTCCAGGCTACAAGCCCTTTGTGTATAATCTGCTCTCCTGCATAGCAACTTTAATACATCAGTGGACCTCAGGGTAAGGAGAATCGGTCAAAACGTTTGCAAACAGGCCAAAGCACAAATGCAAAGAGTCTGCAGAGCACCTGCAAAAGTGAGTGGTGCCAAAAGGGACCACATCCCACTGCATAGCAAACAACCAAAACAAAACCAAGTGGGGTGTCTGAGAAAGAACCATGGACACTTGCAGCTCAGCACTACAAATGTCATTCAAGGTTGCACAGACCACAACACTGTGTACTGTTTATGCTATGGCCTCCTGAAGAATGCCTTACTTACCAACCTGTTGGATATTTTGAGATGGCTGCCCATCAGTTTTTCCTGGTGAAGTGGTTCTGCTTTATATAAGTATTTAAATGGTATCAAAAGGAGACAGTGAATAGGAATTACTTTCTAAACTAGTGGCCAAAATGCTCCCTTAAAAAAGAGAACTTAGCTTCTGGTTGAACTCCCAGGAAATATTTATACGTACTAAAATAATGTCAATTTGAAAACATCTTACAGTCTTGCCTCTCTGGAGATGATTTAACTAATTTTTTTTCTTGGAAGGCAAAATATGAGTTTTAAAGCCTCTTCAGACAGAGGAAGACCTGAGTCTGTGCTTTGTGTATTTTGGATCAATACTCTGAGACTTGCACTCTTGATTAGAAGAATATTATTGTTATCACCTCCCATTCCTAGTAGTGCACATCAGTTCCTTAATTTTTTCCTGAAATCCCTGCACAAATCCAGCTATCACATAAGGCTTCATGTCTGCAACAGGCTTAAAAGCATCTAAACCTTCTCCTATTAAAACTTATTTTCCTACCCAGCACATTACCAAAAGCACTGCCTTTTTCTTCAGCTATTACGAGTTTCTTTCACTTTCTTGAACTCTGTGACATGTGGAAAGATAAATTATGTATTGATTTTTCCTCTGTTTAATAGCCTCATGAACAAAGAGGCAGTGATGTTGAAGATGGTGCTTCTGGGAGAGAAGGGACATCACCAGCAGAGCATTTTGAATCATGGCTCTCTCTGGGTGTTTTTTCTTGAAGTTAACAGACTTATCACCACAGAAGCACACTTCCAGAAAGTGCATTGTGCTGATTGCTCCGCACATTGGAGCAAAGGAGAGCCATATGCATCTATCAGTACAGTTTTTCTGCCAACAGTACAGCACAACTAATGGTCCTTTTCTGCCTCTGTCCCCCTCCCTTTTCTCCTTCATATATTTTATGAGAGCATACCATTCCCAGTGTTGGAGCTTTGTGGCTACTCCTATACCTGGTATCATTAATGTGCCCATAAAAACTATTCTTCTAGTAGAATTGCCCCAAGTAATGCATCACTGGCAATTTCAGCCTTAGGTGAGCACTCACTTTACCATAATTCACTGTGCTGTGCACAATTATAACTACAATAGGTTACTTCCTGATTGAACACTTCAAATCTCTCAGCTATAAATGGCAGAATTTTTAGCATTCAGCAGTCAAATGATATTACATTTCTTCAAGCATATTTTGTGATGGTGAGTTAATTTAGCTAAGTTAACAAACACTATGAGGATATTTCCCTCAAGGTATTTTGTTATTTCTTATTTGTTTTCTTATAGGAATTCCTCAGCCAGAATAGAGACCAACTATGCTGGAGTATGTATGAATAAAGGCAAATTCTTTATTAGGACATGTTATCAGAAAAGAGATACCACAGGCTTTGCTTCAAAAACATACTAACAATGTCAATCATCATTTGGTCCACAAACTAAATAGTAACACCTATTCCATTGGGGCCACTCCATTTCTTATCAACATTTAAACACTAAAAATTTCTTTCATGTTGAAACACTTCACAAAGCAGTATTTCAACTGTCTGGATTTCTGATCAGAAACTAGAAGCAAGCCAAAAACCTTAATAGAAAAAGTAACACAATTTTGCCAAAACCAATATAGATACTCAGGTTTTGAGAGAACAGCATATCACATCAGAATTTTATCTCACTGAAAATATTCTACATATGATCTTTGGACAATTTTTTAGTGAATCACATGCCTATATAAAAAAAAATCAGTTTTGTGCAAAATAAAAATCCTCCCATCCAAAAATAACAAAAAAACCCCCAAACCCTTTCTAGAGGCAGAGGTAAAATTAGGTAATCTCAAGGGATTTTTCCACCCCTGTTTAGGGCTTGGGTTTGGGGGGTTTTTTCAAATATTTCAAATGTCTGAAATTTTCAAAATATTTCATTTGGGACACTTCCAACAGAATTCACATAAAAAAGGTCCACAGCAAGATTCACAATTGTAGTTAAGGAGGGCAGGCCCTCAGATTTTGCTCAGTAGATCCATTTTTAATGCATTCAGCAAGGCTGGGAGATATGGCTGGGATTGTTTTCTCTCCCCTCTCCAAAGAGAAGCATGCTTACATGTCTTCTTTCTCCAGAAGAAGACTCTAAGCAATGGGCTTAGTCTTTCCCACTCACCATATCTGATGGCTATTTAAGGGGTTCCCACTCACCATATTTGATGGTTATTTAAGGGGTCAATGAAAAAGGGACCTCCAGCAGCACCTGGGGTACTATGATGCAGAGAGCATCACACCCAGGACATCCTAACTGTGGATACCAATCTACCTGAGCAGAGGGCCAGACTGACACTCCATGTTCCAGAGGTAGGTTAATGTACCTATCTGCAGGCTACTGGCCTCTTCTTGACCTCCCATTTCTGGCATGAAATCCTATATTCTTGCTTTTTATTACAAATATACAAAATAAATAGCCCATTTAAGGTTGCAAAAAATAATTTCAATCAGCAAAGCATTTTCCTGATTTTTCATTCAGCTTTTTTTTATTTATTTGGTTGTTTTTCCATTTTAATTCACTGCACTATGTCCTAAGCCCTGCTTCAGCAGCTGACTTGGGCAAAATAAAGGACTGATATGCACAGTTCTAGCTATAGCCAACAATGGAAGAGATTGCAGTCCATTTCTCACAGCTCTGCTCCTCAGCTTCATTCCTCTCTTCCTGAAAGCTCAGTCTCTGTCCCAGAGAATAGTTTATAACTCTATTGAAGAGTTTGAAAACTGGGCAGCCACCATCTGTTAAGCCCACCTCAAGCAAGAGCATTCCACAGCAAAGCTTCGTATGTGTTACTGTAACCTCACTCTACTTGCTTGTTTCTCCAAAGAGATCATTCAGGGATGACTTCCTTATCATTTACAAGAAACTTGACTATAATTTGTTGGGATATTATGCAACAGGTGTTGGTGGACATTGAGCATGTGAAATATTCTGCCTGTCCTAAAAAATAAGTAGGCGCATTGTGTCCTGAGTTAAGTTAGAACCTCAACTCTATCCTATACATGTAACAGCGCCAGGTACCCTTATGCATAAAGCAACTTCAAAAGCCAGGCCAGATATTTTATATTTGTGGAGCAAAGGCTATTGGTGGCAAAGAAACAGTTTAAGTGTAAAGCCAAGACATAACACAGAGGAAAACGTTGTGACCAGTTGTGAAACACCATCAGTAGAACAAAAGAGGGGTAACACAGCTTCCTTTCAGCTCCTGCCCCAAGACTGGCTTCTCTGCTAGTTACCCACCTATGGTCATTGGCTTTCAATGGAAGGTGAAGTAACTAGAATCTTTCTTCAAACATAAATGTCTAAGACAGTGGTTCTCAACCTGTGGTCTGTGGACCCCTGGGGTGCTGCGAAGGCTTAAAGCAGGGGTGGGGAACGTCCAGCCCAGAAACATTCGGTCTGGCCCACGGCAAGGACTGCATCTCCTTTTTCCACAGCCCACTCCCCTCAATGCTCCTCTCATACTCAAACACCCCCACACACACCCCCAACACCTGCTCTGATGCACTAGTATGGTTGGTGGAACCCACTTTCACTAGGTGGTTTTTCTCTTAAAGACATTTTCTTAACTAAACATCCCTCTTTAGGGCCACAACAGGGCTGAATTCTGTTCCTCCCAGTGGTGGCCCTGGATCTGTAAACAAAAATATATGGTGACTGAACACAGACAAAAAAGCGGGGGAGGTGAGAAGAATTATAAAAACTTTTCATCAAATTTTAATGTAAAAATTGGCATCAAATTCAGAATTAGCCCATTAAAATACCATAAAATGGGCCATTTGAGCAAGAAGAGTGTTGATGCTATTATTTTAAATTCATATGGAATCATTGCAATAAAGATATTATAATAGGAGTGGGTGCATTAACAGAATAATGTATTTCCCCTTCTCTCCAAATCTGAAGACCCTTCATGAGAGAATTGAAATAAATATTTGATGCAGTCTAGTGCTTTAAATCTTGAATTAAGTCTTGGTGGTCCACGGCCACAAAAAGTATTTAAAGGGGATGAGTGGTGAAGGAAAGTTTGAGAACCCCTGGTCTAAGACATTTAATTTCTATGCAGTCATGAGCTGTTTCCTTCTCCCTGCTCTGATTCTGTGGACGTTTTCCAAATCAGATTGCAAGCTCAATGACACATCCTCTTGTCCTTGTAGAGAATTCAGGCTTTAAGGTTACCTATAGCATATCAGGATCCTTTCCCTGTCTGCAAAAGAGGAAGAACATCTGTGTTACAGAAAGCAAAGATGAACCAGAGTCCCCAAATGCAGATTTTGCTCCAAACTCTGGATCTGGGGCAACATGTGGGAAAGGACTGCTGGTCTGCACCTGACCTGTTTGAAAATTTGAGTCCCTATTCTAATCTGTCCTTTTCTACCCCACATGTCCACTCACTCTGCACATTTCTAAGGGTCTAAATTACTGTGACAAGTGGTTTTATGTGTAATGCTCAAAGTGCAGGGCTGGCTTTCATGTAATCAATATTATGTATATTAAAGTATTGAGGTACTGAACTCTATTTTAACAGTCATTAACATGACAGTTGATACCTGTGTCATGACGTTTTTTGTCTAGTTGTGCAAAAAAAGTCAAGGTTAAGTATTATGAGTACATCAAAAATGGAGAAAAGATAGGGAAACACAGAGACTAACAGATCCCTGAACTCTGAGATTAAACTATCAAAAAAAATCAGTAGTTGATTGTATTTTCCTCCTATACTTGAAGATACAAAGGAAGATGTTATTTTACTTGTATCAACAAATGTAATGCTGTAAAGAAAATGTTAACTGATCAGTTCAGAACAATGTTCTGTACTATTTTTCAGGTTGAAAAGTACTTTACTCCACAAATAGCCCCATTTGAGTGAATGGTAAGGTACTATATTCAGTGCATAAAAGCAATATATCTAAGCTTCATGGAATTAACCATTAGGAAAACTGTAACACTTAAGAAACCATCTACATAAATTATATTATTTTATTTTTTTCACTCTATATAGAATCATTACTTCCTGTTAACTGCAAAGAAAGAAATACAATGGGACAAACACAATTTTGGGTAGGTTATACAAGTGTAGACCATATCAAAATTCACATGAACTACAGCTAGAAAGCTGAAAGCAAATCTGTTCACACTTTGTTCCCCTCCACTCCTAGAGAACCCATATCCAGTTCAGTAATTCATGCTAAGTATCAGTGAAAACTGGTGGACATTTGTACAATACAGTTTAAAATGATAGCATTCCAAGAGATTCGCTACACCTATTGCCATTTAGAAAATAATTTCACAATTTCTTCTTGACCAGTTGCTTGTGTATTTTGTGTGCAACATGATTCCATCTATCAGAGAACCAGAGAGTGAGAAGTTGTAACACCAACACAAAACACACAATCCTACAGCATTAAAGCCTAATTTACTTCATTTCTGTTACAGTATATAATTGTGTCCCCAGCTTAGCTGTGTTTCTTCGCTCCCCGCCCCTGCCCCACCTCCTCAGCACTTCTTTTTCTTTGAAAATCCAAGAAAATTAAAACAGACTTAATACAACATTGAGGGCAAACATTTAAATATGCAGAGGTCAAGAAAATAAAAAGTTATGGTTCCCAGAGCAATATTAATTTTTCCACAGTGAACACACTTACATATAATTGTGTGCATGTATTACTACTAACAACGTTACATAATATAAATCACTCAGCATAGCAAAGTAATTGTTACTATGGGAACCTTTATATTTTTTAATTTGCCTGACTTTTTATATCTATATTGTTTAACTGTTGCATTAGAAGGATTTAAATTTTCTCATTTGCTTTATGTTATGGTTTTACAGCATACTGCAGCTTATGCCATAGACTCCACTGCTGAGATCACTGAATATGGAGAACTGGATATTTTGGGATGTTTTTACTAGATAAGGTAAACTTTAGGACATTTAACAAGTTCTCATTGACAGGTAACTGGAAACTCTGAGTGAATTATCAATGAAATTTCTGTCCTATAAATATAGTTTCAGAAACTCTTCTAAAGTTTAAAAAAAGTTCAGAATGTGTATTCTAAATTCCATCAGTAAAAGTTCCTCAAAGGTAAAAGTCTGGACATACCAATTTCCATTTAACCATCAAGAGTCAGATACTTCAGTGTAAAAAGGGGACGCAAAGTAGTACTAGTTCATGCAAAAAAAGCAACTATATTTTTTAAGGAAGAATTACTCTACAGAATTTGCAGCAAAAAGGCCCAGATTCAACTAGTTACAAAATGCTCTGAAAGAAGATAACAAAACCCAAAAATCATCAAACCAAGTGCTACCCCATACATATATCAGGAAGCCAAAATCATATCACTGGGGTATTCCCGATAACGAAACACAAATTTGTAAAACACTCATTGTCTTACAGAAAGGAAAGAAAAAGGAACTATCACCTGTAGAACTCCAGTGATTAAGTCCATAATACTTACAAATATCCCCTCCAGTGACTAGGCTATCCTGTTTATGGTTCTTCCAGGCTGGTACTATGGATGGCTTCTAACTTTTTTAAGCAGTCACTAAATGTTTTGCTGAGATGCAAAAGCTAAACCTGCAGTGGACTAGGCTCTCATACAATGCAAAGTGAGTTAAGATCACTTAGATACCTTCACAACCAATGTAAGTTGACCCATTTTACTTCTCACCACAACACCTGTTTTTTGTCTCAGTTGCTGATGCAGTATCTGCATATCCACAATACAAAGTTTGATGAAATCAAGCACAACAGCATCCAATAGCACTTTCCCTTCCTGACACCACTTTTCTGGAGATGTCTGAAAACATGGGCAGGTCTATCTCCCCACACTTCAGAGACATGATCCCAGGAGGGCTCTAGGGTGTCTGTTAGCTGAAATAATCATACTGACAGTGCAAGTGCAGAGGCCAGCGGACTGCTGCAGTGCTGCTCACTGTGGCTATGATGCAAGCTGGCTCAACGCCTCTACATTGTTCTTACTCTTCACAAGGGAAGCAGAGGTAGACATACTCCAAAACAAAAAAAAAACCTTTTCTGCAGGCACATATTTTTTCCCTTTCTCTTCATAAACCTTGTCCTGCTTCCCTTGCCCACTCTTTCGAGACTGACATTTGGGCAAAGTAAATGGCTCTCTGTAAGAACGTTTATGCTGCTCACTTGCCTACTTGCTATCCAACAAGAATGGCAGTATTTATGACCTACAAATGCAAAAAGGAATTGTGATTTTACAAAATACTCCAGAGATGAAAAATGCAACTGAGCCTTGGCCTGTTGGTTCTGAGCCTTGGCCTGTTGGTTAGCTGTCCATGCCAGAGGCCAGCACAGTTCCTTCCTTTCAAAGGCCTCCACCTATCTTGCAAGACCCTGAATTGCTCTTTTCCCTGTTCACCAGTAAAAATCCATAATGAATTTAAAGTTTCAGACAATAACACTTACATAAAGAACAGGGAACCAAACACATGCCCTTCTCATTTTTCTCTCAAGCATGAGAAGAATCCCCTGCTTCACAACAGTGACAGACTAAGCAGTCATCTGGCAAGTCCTCTGGAGTCCAAAGTAACAACTGCCTTAATTTCTTTTCCTTTCTTACTCCAAAACTTCAGCCAAGCCCTGCCAGGTCATCCCGAGTCTTGCTAAACTAGCAATCACTTTAGAAATACTGGATATTATCTAAAGGATAAAGCTGAAATTTTACTGCATGCCTTTTCATTTTAGCAGTATCTTATATTTCTCTCAGGTCTGAGGTAGATTTTTTTCTCTCACAATATTGACGACACTTTGATAAATAGTGAGAAAGATGCTCTGTTCTTTCATTTTTGATTCTCTAATTTCTGAGTCACCTCGTCATCTAGAAAGCAAAACATCTGAAAGCCATCTGCTCACAGAGAGCACTGTTAGGCATTCCCTTAGAGTTAATACTAATCCTGCTTCAGGGGATGGATCTTTCTAACCCCAAACCCTAAAAACACAGCCATGGAAGTATATCATGTATCCCTAGATTAAGGGAACATAAAAGAGTCAGAACTATGCATGAATTACATGCAGGACAAATGACACTGAAATTAATATTTTACTTAAAACTATGATATTTTACTTTCTCCTAAAACTCAGGTTTTACTCTTTTCCCTGATAAATCCTGTTGATCTGTCTCCTCTTCCTCTATTTCACCTGCCATGGAACTTTGAATTAAAGAAGTACTAAATGAGCATCTTTCCAGATCTAGGCTGCATTACTTTAAGTTTGGCAGAGAGATTTCTTTACCAAGAATTTAGCACTGAAAGCCATTTCTGCTTCTTTAAGGCCCAAAAAACTATAGCTGGCATGACCTGTGATGACTGCAGAGGAAGCTTGATCCACATCTATTTTACACCACATCTGATCTAGTGTAGTGCCATCAGTTTCAGAGGATTTACTCTCAGTGCGTGGCCACATAAACAAGAGAAACAAGCCCACAGTGATAGAGTGCTCCAGTTCAGGAAAAGGAGGCCTTGATCAGAGCTAAACACAACTCAGTCAATGAAGAAGGGAACACTAATATTTACACATGTTTTTTCCCAGTAGTTCTGAAACATAAATCCAACAAAAATACCATTTATCAACCATTTACTGCAAAATAAAATACACATTATAAAAAAAAATTGTAGCTGAGTTTTAATTTAAATTATTAATGATTATGGATAGAACGAAAACCATCTTAATTAAATCAGTCTGCACATACTGTTTGACTCAAGAGTTTAATAAGATACACTGAGTCTGGCTGGGATGGACTTAATTTTCTTCATAGCAGCCCGTATGGTGGTGTGTTTTGGATTTACGAATTTGTGACTAAAAACTAAAACAGCATTGATAACACACCAATATTTTGGCTGTCACTGAGCACTGTTTGTACAGCATCAAGGTTTTGTTTTGGGGAGAGGGGTGGGGGTGGGGGGTGTCCTTCCTTTTTCCAAGGCAAGTAGACTGGGGGTGAGAAAGAAGTTGGGAGGGGGCATAGCCAGGACCACTGACCTGAACTTACCAGAGGGATACTCCATACCATATAACAATGTGCTCAGCAATAAAAGCTCAGGGAAAGGAGGCAGAAGGGTGAACATTTGGGGGGCTACAGGATATCTCTTCCCCAGGAACCGTTATGTGTGATGGAGCCCTGCTTTCTGGGAAGTGGCTAAATGTCCACCTGCCGATGGGAAGTAGTGAGTGAACTCCTTAGTTTGGTTTGCTTATGCTTGCAGCCTTGCCTCACTGATTCAGCTGTCTTTACCTTGAGTCATCTCACTTTTGTCCTTCTGATTGTCCCTCACCCTGTTAGGGTTAGTGTATGAGCGACTGGGTGGTGGCTTAGCTTCTAGATGGGGTCAACCCACTGCATAAGAGAAAATAAACACAGTAAATAGACTTCATTTCATATACAGAGTCCAGGCAGACACATGTGATTCTAGATCCCATCTTTTAGATTGAGAAGAGTTGTCTAGAGTGATCAAGAGTGGAAAATAGCAGAGAACCTGTACAGCCAAGCAGGAAGCAAAAAACAGACTCTCAGTGTCATTCATCAAATTCATCAAGTCTGATAAAGGTTTAAGGAGACAATATCTGCTCCCAGGCAACTCTAACCATTAAGAAAATTAATTAGTAACAGGCAGAAAACTAGAACTAAGTGCGGAGAATGGCAAAAACATCCAAAGCAGGAAGATAGGCTTCCCTGAACACTAACATACTGATAAGGAAAAGGAGAAAACTCAGAGGAAATAGTGTAAGAACAAAATGTAAACAATTCTCAATTAGAGAATTGATTAAAATCTCTTCACTTTTGGGCTGGCAGAAACGTTTCTTAGAGAAAAGCTATGGCCACTGTCGGAGGGCCTTAGGAAGGAAACTTTGTTCCATGAGCAACTAATCGATTAATACACTAGCCACCCATAGTATATTTACTACTTCTGCTGCCAAAGTTTTGCTCTCTAGTGCAAGAACATTTAACACTCTGGGTCCAGAATCTTCCAGCAGAAATCAGACTGGCACCTCAGAAACTTCTTACTCTCAGTTTATTTTATTGTTATTTAAAAAAAACAAACAAACAAAAAAAAAAAACCACAAAAAACAACCAACCAACCAACAAAGCCATGAAAAGCTAAGCACCTAGCAACTTACATTTGTGCATAGGCTGAGGTTCTCAGGCATAGCTGATGCATGTCCATCATATATGTTCAAGTACATCTTCATTCAAACCTAATCTACAAAAAGCATAGCATAGTGAGAGCAGAGACCCCATCTCACAGTGTTATGCAGAGAGAAACATTTATAATGACTTCTTCTGCCCCAGTAATAAGGAATTCATCAGGCTTCTGAACTTCACCATTTCAATATCTAAATCAATAAGAGGTAGGGAAGGAGCCCAGAAGGCATGTCATGCACAGGAAGAAGGAAGAGTCTCAAAAAATTCTGTACTGTTTGCTAGGAGTGGCAGATTCTAATGAATAAAAATGGAAACAGCACTGGAGATAATTTTGCAATCCTCATATTGAAGTCTGGCTCTGATCCACTGCACTGCAAACAGTGAAGAAAGATAATACAAATGTGCATAATTTTGAGTGTCTAGTGAAAAATTAATATTAGCTATCTAAGAGTTGCCTGCTTCAGTGTCATTCTCCATGAGTTGTGCTACATCTAATTGTTCCAAAACAAATGAACCAAGACATGCTCTTGGGTGCTCTGCAGCTTCTCCAGTAATTAATTCAGGCCTTTCGTCACCTGCATTTGAAAGAGGAAACGAAGGTAAACGTAGGGTTTGGAGATTTCTTTTCCCTATACCTTGTCTTATTATGCAGCTGAGGGTGATCAAGCCCGTGCATGTACAGTCAGCAAGCAGAACAGAACTGCTGAGCACCCACAAATACTGCTGAAATCAATAGGAACTGCAGGCACATTGTGACTTTGAGAAACAGCTCATCCTTCTGTTTTGTTTTATTTCCAGAGGACAAAATCAGGCACATTGTACCAGACAGGCCAAGTCCCAGGGCAGGGTGAGAAGGAAAGAAGAAAACTTCTGTCTCAAGAAGATTAGTAGAGCTCAGATGCATCCGTGAGCCCATTTGTGCACATGGGCAACAGACCCACAACCAGAAGTGTAACACATCACTGAACACTGCAAATTAACAGGCCCAGCCGAGGTTCCCAGAAAAATCCTTCTGTTATCTGTTTGTGTGCATCAACCTAGCTGAGTGTGGAGCATTGTGCATTCAGGGACAATGCAATGAAGATACCCTTTCAAGAGTATTTTAAAACTTGTCATTCCGTCTCCTGTTAAGCACTGCCATCAGAAGGGCATGAGTGGTGCGTAGTGGTCACAGCACAGGGGTCACAAGCACTTTCACAGCCAAAAGGCCAGGCTGTGCAGCCTATCTGCCTTCATCATTACTACCAGAGGTTGAGACGTCTCAGGATTAGCTAGATGACTGCAAAAAAAGGCAATATGATAACTGACTTGGTTAAGGAAAGGTCTTTGTTTTAGAGTACAAGAACTGTAGTTAACACTGCAAAACATCATAAAAGAAGATGAAGGAATTAAGAGGGAGGTCTAAGATCTGAAGGCATTATCCTGACCTTTTTCAGCACGTTCTCCTGGGTTTGGATTCCATCCCTTTCCTGGCACAGGGCTTAACACTGAAGCAGGAACACAAAGTGCAGTAGATCCCCTAGACAACACAAACAGCTAGTATGTGTCTTTGGCACTGGAAAGTGGCTGTCAAGTAAAACCAAATGGTAATCTTCAGTTGCATCCTCAAGATACTCTGTTGAGACAGAAGATGCAGAACCTGGCAATAAGCTCTAAAAGTTCTGAAGAGAAAGGCAACAATGGGATAGAGAATTGAGACCATCATCTGCAAAAAATGTCTAATGAGGAAATTAAGACTAACTGAAATGTCACGATGCTCAATCTGCCTTATGTGTATTGTGCACAATGGAAGATAGGAAATAAATATACTCTCTTTATGTACTGCAAAACTTCTAAGAGTTGTCCAGGAAATCTACAATATAAATCCACATAAGAAGCACCATTTGAAGACAAGAAAAATATTCAGGTCATACAAAAAGTTTCAGATTAGTAATTCCGAGAAGAAAGGGGTTTTTTCTCCCATTTATTTTAAATCAGTATGTCCTGATGTAGGAAACCGTAATCTCACACATTGCAGTGTATTAGGCTATATGTAGAGGATAGTGCATTTGAAGTTTCTGCTGCTTTGAATTTTAACACATTAGAGCTTGAACATTATTGACAATCTCTTTTTTGTTTCTTAAGACATCCAATTTCCTCTCATCCATGTATTCTTGCTATTTATCCAGAGCATTTTAGGAAAAAAAAAAAAAAAAGATGTCAGTATAGAAATGAGTATTGCATCATTTCTTAAATTAAAAACCCAGATATCTAAACCTAGTGGCTCATTACCACTCTCTGTCATAGTGTCCTTGTCACACTGGTCCTTTGTCCCTGATTAACTTTAGTAATGTCCCCTATTTTCCTGCATCAGAATTTATAGATATGATTAATATGCAGAAAAAATGCATTTAGAAGTACACACCAGAGTATTCTGGAGTAATGTATTAAGATCCTATGTGAAAGACCTGGCCAATTACTGTTTAATACTGAATATTTAAATTTGCCCTCACTTCATGAGTGAAGACAGCTTTTTCAGAAAAGTTGGTATTGGTTGCCTTTAGAGGAAAGAAAAGTAGATTGCCAAAAGACCCTACTGGAAAGATGCCTTGTGTCAGGCAGCAGCAAAACCCAGTGGCTCCCCATGGGGTGGGGAGCCAGCAGGCCCCATTAGTCAGGGCCCATCCCACCACCCCAGCCAGGAGCAGGGCAGCTGCAGGGCACCGGGGACCCCCCAGCCCCGGGCACCTCCCTGGGGATGGGGATGAGCTGAGGACAGGCCGGGATGTGGGCACAGCTCGGCAGGGCCCATGGCTGGGCAGGGCAGGGCTGTAGCAAGCTGAAGACCAGCCCCACTGTGGCATCGCTGGGGCAGGGCTGGGCAGGGGCAGTCAAGGCTGGTGGCACCCCTCACAACTTGCACTACACCATCAGCAAGAACTGTAAACAGGAGCACATGACAGTTTCTGGCTTAAATCTTCCAAGTTTCACAGTCACCTAATAAAATTTTACCCGCTACTTGTAAACCCTGTAACATCTAGTTAAGGTCTTCACATTTATTTGTTTTCCAGTATAAGAAGTGCATCAATTTACAGTGGCTTCACTGAAAGGCAATGTCTCATTGGAAACTAGAAGTAGAAAAACAGCTGTAAGACTGTACAAGGAATATATAGGCTGCTGAACAAAGCAGGTGATTTAGCAACAGCAGACATAAATAAGGCCAAAGTATTCAATGTTGTCTTTGCCTCAGACTTCACCAAGGTCTATCATACCTCTGTCATTAGTGAAAGGGGTCATGGAGATCTACCAGCAGTGCATGAGTCATCAGTTAGGGGTTACTTGAGAGAATTCAACCCACACAAGTCCATGGGATCCAACAGGCTGTATCCAAGAGTGCAGAGACAGCTGGCCAACACCCTTGCAAGACTGCTCTCTATTATCTTTGAAAGCTCATGGAGATCAAGTTGTCCCACATGACTGGAAAAGGTCAAATGCATCCCTCTTCAGAAAAAGCCAAAAGGTCAATCCAGGAAACTCTAAGTCTCACTTTAATCACTGGAAAAAAATCACAGAGCAAGTCTTTTTCAAGCATGCTTCTGGGCACATGATAAGGTGACTGGGAACAGGGATTTACTAAGTGTAGATTGTTGTCTAGGATAAAATTACTAGATTTGTGGATGAAGGAAGAGCAGTGGATGTCATTTACTTTCAACTTTAGAAATATGCTTGACTCTGTCTCACCATATTCTTGTATGCAAGTTACAATGTTATGATCTGGATTGGTAGGCATAGATGGGAAAAAACTGCTTGGATGATCAGTCTCAGAAGACAGTAGACATCCCATCATACTGTATCTGGAGGCTAGTAACAAGTGGAGTACCACAGAGGTCTATCCTGGGACCTGTCCTTTCTAATATATTTACCAATGACTTGGAGGAAAGTGATTGCATGCACTTTCATCAAGTTTGCAGACGACATCAAATTAGGAGAAACAGCTGATATGCTTAAGGTAGGACTTCTGTTAAAAGGGACCTAGACAGACTGGAGGAATGGGCCAGCAGGAACTTTAGGAATTTCAACAAGGACAAATTCAAATTCCTGCACCTGGGAAGGAATAAGCCTTGCAACAATGCAGGCAGAGGAGGAACAGCTGTACTGAAAAAGACCTCAGGTAGACAGCCAGCAGTATGCCCTGGCAGCAAAAAAAAGTCACGTTATATACCACATCTCAAATACTGCATCCAGTTTTCCCCCTCAACACAAGACAGACATTAACTAGAGTAAGTTCAGCAGAGTTCAGGGGAGAACTACCAAGACAGTCAGGGGTCTGGAGCATTTGCCCTATTAATAGAGGCTGAATTAATTGGGCTTGTTCAGCCTGGAGACAAGAAGGCTTCAGAGGAGTCTAGCTGCAGCCTTCTTGTATCTACACAGAGGTCACAAAGATGATGGAAACAGGTTCGTCATAATGATGAATGATGGGAAGGAAAGAAACAGCAAGCATGAGTTGAAATGAGTGACTGAGAGTGGCTAAAGGGAATTTTTTTTTTCACCATGAGGACAGACAAGCATTGAAACACGTTACTCAGAAGGGTTGTGCAGTCTCCTTCCTTGAAGATTTTCAAGACAGAAGTAGATAAAGCCCTAAGTAACACAGTCTGACCTCATAGCTGACCCTACTTTGAACATGAGGTTGAACTAAAGACCTTAGGTCCCTTCCAAACTGAACTATCTTATGATGCTATAATTATATTGTCTGTCTACCATAGAAGGTCTCGAAATCTCTCTGCATCAAGGCTTTGGACTTCTTGCAAGTACTGTCATGAGATAGTCCTACAATTCTTTTCCAGAATATGCTATGTCATATATCCCCTTGACCAGACAAAATTGAAAATCACAGCTAAATCACAGAAGTGTTGAGGTTGGAAGGACCTCTCAAGATGCCTAGTCCAATCATTCTGCTCAGGTTGGGTCAGCTAGAATAGGTTGCCCAGGAAAAGCAACATATGCAGAGAAATTTTTCACTCACTCTGTTATTAAAGAAAAGTTCTATCCTCTCTGGAAACACCTTGTTTAAGAAAGAAAGCCATGGCATCCGGTGACTTCCTCACCTGTAAATACCAACACAGAAACCAATCCATCTTCTCTTCCTCTCTGAAGAGTAGCAAAAATATGCTAAGCACTCCTAGTGCAAACCTGGTGAAGTCCTGGGACTGTGCAAGTCTGACAGAAGAGGACTGAAGCAAAGACAGTTATTTTCTATGAAAACAAAATGGAGCTGGTCTTTCCAAGTTCTAATTTAAAGTGTCCAAACAAAGTTTTGGGGGCTTACTTTCTTTTACTTCATTTAAACCTAACTGCAACATATGTAGCTGCAGTTGAGAACCAAATCCTTCCTAGAGCAACCAGAAATAGTGCTATGGACCCCTAAGTTGGGATTGTCAAATACTGTAGCAGCAGAGTAGATCAGGACTTTGTTGAAATAGAAATGTTACCTAGGACTTGATACACATTTGTGCAGTTGTCTTCATATATTCTGAATGATAGCTTCTGCTCACCTTAATATAGGCATAGGAGAAAGTAAGAAAGCAATTAATTGAACTACATGAAGGCAGGACTAAGGAGTTTCCCTTAAGTTATTTAGAAAGGTGAATTTTAAATACACTAAAGAATAAAACTATTACTTGCTAGATATTCAGACAGTATATTTCTCCCTCAAAAGGGGTTATATGTTCTCACCTCAAGTGCCCAGTGATTTAATTAGGAACTGATTAACTTTTAATTTCACAATTTCTAGTCAATATTTCATCCAAAATAGAGAAAGTTATCATTGTTTTTATTAAAGATCTGGAGATTTACTTGTTCGCTTTCATAACTCAGGGGCTATAATTATAATTTAGATGTCAATGAATTCTTCTGGATCTATCATGTAATATAATGTTTCCTAAGTGAATTACAAATACAGACTTTACAATACTTCTAAGACTCTCTTCCAAGGTAGATAAGTCTCCTAAGGTGTCACTATACTCCTGGAAAAATCTTACCTTAGCCAAACAAAGACTAATCTCTAGCATTTATGGAGTTATCTCTCTTCCTCATTAAAATAGAAGTTATCTGTACCAATAAAGCATCCCTGCTTCTCTCCACTGGAGATAAAATACCTCTGCTGCTGTCAGTAGAGCACTGCATTTATATGCCTTTGTCTCAAAGAGAATATATCTTTTCTCCACCAACTCATGTTAAGAAAAAAGGGAATTGATTTTCAAGAACACGAAGGACAAAAAGTTCATCAGGAATAGTCAGCAGGAATTCACCAGGCGCAAATCATGCTTGACCAACCTGATTGCCTTCTATGATGAAATGCCTAGATGTATGGACCAGGGGAGGGCAGTGGATATGATACACCTTGGCTTTCATAAGGCTTTTGACACAACTTTCCACAACACTGATTTGGAGGCTGAGAAACTATTGGCTGACTGGACTCAGATATGTTGAATATTGTCTGGACACTGGGCTCACAGTAATCAATGGCTCAAAGTCCGGTTGCCAGTCAATAACACAAAGAGAATCACAGAGTTGCTTCTGGGTCTGACATCATTCCTTATCTTCACCAGCAACATGGGTCATGAGGAAGACTGCACTTACCAGAGTGTGAGGACAGTACTAAAGGGAAAGAAAGTTGATATGTTGAGTGGTAGAGTTTTAATTCACAGCAATCTTGAGAAACTTGTGAACTAGGCCAACAGAAATTTCCTGAAGCTCAATAAGGAGAACTGCAAAGCTCTGCATGTGGTGAAGAACAACCTCAAGCACAAGTACAGCTGGAAACTGGCTGCCTGAGTCACAGCCCTGCTGAAAGGACCAGGGGCCATGGTGGATGCCAACATGAATATGAGCCATGGTGCAGTCTCCCTGTAAAGGTGGCAAGCCAATACTGGGCTACTGCATTGAAGAGGCTGTATCTGGAAAGCTGTATCCACTCTGGGGCTCTGGCAGTTCATGAAGGACACTGAGAAGTTGACAAGGGTCCAGTAGAAGGCTATGAAGATGGTCAGCACTTGACCCATTAGAAGAGATTGAGAGAGCTGGGCTTGTTTAGTCTGGCAAAGAGGGTGATCTAGCAACAGCCTACAGCTACTTGAAAGGTAGCTACAATGACAGTGGAGACAACCTCTTATCAAATATGGCTGATGGCAAAACTAGGGGCAACAGGGAGTAGTTGCACTTAGGAAGATTGATGGACATTATAAAAAAATTTCTTCACTAGAAAAATATTTAGCACTGGAATATATTATTCACATAGGTGGAATCTCCATCTTCAGAGGTTTTCAAGATTGTCTAGACAAAACGACAGCTGACTTGATCTAGAGTTGCTAACAGTCCTGCTTCAAGCAGAAGGATGGACTAGATGGCCTCCAGGGGTCACTTCCTGATTCCATGATTCTATGAAAATCTGTGAAACATATCACACTGGCCAGTGTAACTTGCTTTTTACAGTAATGCTTAGAAGGGTTATGAAATATGCCCTTTGTTCATGAAGTGCCCTGAATAAATGTAACCACATTAGAGAAAGGACTAATCTGAAATGGCAAGATCTCTCTTTACAATACCTATACCTACATGAAGAAACAATGTTAATGGTTTAGGACAATACCTCACCTATTTAGGAACTGCATGGATTTACTGAATTACAAATCAATGCTGAAAGGTAATTTTTCATAGGCAGAATGTGGCCTAGACTTTCATCAGAAAACAGCATGAAATGCCATTCCCTTTCTATACATTTAGATGCATTAAACATTTTCTCTTTTTATAAACATGGCACCTTCAACTCAAGAGTGCCAGAAGTGTCTTATATTTGCTCAGAGAGAAGAATCATGAATATTATCCCTCAACTTTCTGGCAGCTATCCCATGCAAGTATCTTATACTTCTTTTAAATGAGACTGAAAATAGTCTGCCACAAAAAAAAAAAAAATCCAAAACCCCCAAAAGATTAATAAACTACAAATTTAAAAACTTAATTTAAATCTGTAAGAAAGTAATGAGATACAGAATTTTGCTCATGTTTTTCAAAACAAGTATGGCACAGTGTGCTTTCCCACTGCCAAATAATAAACATGTACCACTGAATTTGGCTTCACCTTCCTGGCTATGAAGGAAACCCCTGGATATGATGCCTGCCTTGGCAAGCTGTCTGTTAAAAAACCTGCCTCCTACCATGCACATTATTTAACATCTGCATATTACAGTATTATGTCAAATGTATAAGTGGTTTTGCCTACTATTGGTTAGTGATCTCAAATAGCAGAAAAATAGAAATTTATTTGTAAACTGCATTAATTGGTAGGATCCACAATATCTCCTTCAGCAAAACAGTTTTCTTTTTTAATCATTGCACTAAAATTGAACTGCTCATCTTTAACAAAGCCAATGAGCTATTTAGTCCTGCTGCTGCAGCCATTTGGTCTTACTGAGTTCAATGGTATATCTAGCTATCTATTGAGAGTATACTGGGATAAAAAGGCCAATTTGTACTGGAATTATAAAATACAAAAATGGCTCGGGGACAAATCCTGGGAAGTCATAGAGAATACTCAGAGCTGGTAAAAAGTTACTGAATTCACTGCATATGTCTATATTAATAAATTAAAGAAAGTCAGGGCAAGGGCTCAGGTACCAGCCTACACTCATCCATAACATTTAACTGCTAACATGTATACTCCATCAATAGTTGGCATTAGTACTCTCCCAGACAGTGGGAGATTAAGTACAGTCTGCAGGATAAGATGGGTCAAGGACTGTGTGTTATGAATGCATAAATACACTATGGTCCATTTTATTTTCTACCATGGCCACAACCCTCGGGTCTACAAGAAAGCTGCTCAGGACAAGCATCAGCACTGCACTCTCCTGTGCCCCAAAATCAGAATGGATGTCAAAACCACAGATAGTATCAGGTATCACCAATGCAACTAGTTTGTCCTTACTCCAGAACCAGTTCTCCAGTGCTTTTTACTCTTCAGCGTGACACTTTACCACTCCTTCAAGGAGCAATGAGTATGTCTAGCATTCACTACTGTAACCACACCTCACATAAACATTCTTGACGAATTCAAAATGCAGAGCCTGGACACTGCTGAGAATGCAGCCACAGCAAGAAAGAGCCAAGCTCAGTCCGGAAGGTAGAGTTTTTAACCAGTTTCAACTGTGGCTTTTCTGCTGCAGCTATTTTGATAGTACCTGAGCTAAACAACTTCTAGTCAGCTCAACTTGTTCACCCCAACTGCGGCTGCTGTAACACAGACATACCACAAAGTCCAGCACTCAGAAGACATAGGGATTTTCAAAGTTTCTTTCAGCTGCTGACCAACCCTGGAGTCCAGGTTGGTTGGAGCTCACAGGTGGACATGCACAGAACAGCCCACATCCCACTCTTGCCAAACAGAAGCTGGGCTGATGTGGAAGCCCCAACAGGATTGACAGAGATCCCCAGTGGCACCCTGTCAGACCCAAAACTGTACCCAAACACCAAGCACACCCAGGTGGTCAGACCCGCAAGTCGACAGGCAGGGGCAAGATTGCCCCCTCTAACACACCAGAGGGTTTTTCTCCAGTGCTGCTGGGCAGAGGTAAACTAGTTTTTAGTGTGTGCAGATGCAGTCATACAACTTCAGCAGGAAAGGCACTGAATGTCTTCCCTAAACAGAACATCCAGAACAGGATGTTAAACACCTTAAAAATTGTTGCAGTACCCCGACCTAAATCCAATATGCCTGGGCAGGTCTGAGTAGTAATAGAGCAAAGGCAAATTTAGCCTGGGATATTGATATGAATGCTCCACTTACTTACTGATAATATTTCCATAACCATAACAGAAAAATACTTCATGTGGTATAGTCCCATCGAACCACTGAAATTCAGTAAGTGGTACACTACTCAGTTTAACTGCCTCAAAAAAATTTAACCTTGCTAAGCATTTTAACTTCTGGCCCTAAACACTCTAAAGAGCTTTTAGGGTGATGCTTGATTCAGTAAGCCAGCTTCTGCAGTTCTGATAATAAAGTTTTTATTACTTTCATGTGAGTAGATAAAAACAAGTTATGTCTCTGAGTTATGAGAGAACAGCAATAATGTCTGATTTTTTCATTTTCCTTCTAATGAAATTAAAAAATAGTGATTCCCTGCAAAAACAGGAAAAAATGGCACACACCTAGGATTATAATTGGTATCACCATACCTGAGTAGCAGAGGCTACTGAAGACTGTCACAATATTAAAAAAAAAAAAAAAAAAAAAAAGCTACACCACTCAGTGAAGATTGGTACTTGCTTCATTAAAAAAAAACTCTTATTTAAGCTGACATGAAACTATTTTGTTAAGGCTTAAACAGATGCCCTAGTAAAACATTAGTTTCTCAATTGGATCAAACTAATTTGACTTACAATAAGTGGGAGGAACGGTTTAATTAGCACTATTGAATATACTCTGCACCAGACTAGATTTTCTTCTTGGCATCAGTAGAACTCATTAAAAAAGAGAACTCAACCTTTTGCTCATAATTACCTTTGGAAGACCAGCACTTGAGACAATTTTCTAATTGTAGAAGAAGAACTGCACAAAGCTACCATTCAAATGCATCTATTAATTTAGTTTTATTTTCTGCTCAGCCTTCCAAAACTAATTATTTAACACTGAGGTTAGGAAATTGGAGTTTGAGCCTCAAGAGGGATGGGGCAAAAGGTCTCTTAAAAAAATAGCATTTGAGCCTTGAGGGAGAAGGAAGATTCTAAAAAATAACTTTTGTGAAATTACATAAGAAAAAAAGGCTCCCCAAACTAGCCCTGTAAAGGGCACGTACATTCGCATTGTCTTTGTCTTCACACAGATGTCTTACAAGATTGGAGAGTTACACGGCAGATGAAATTCACTGTTGATAAATATTAAAGTTATGCATATGAGAAATGAGAAGAGATTTGACATACAGAGTGACAGGCTCTGAGCTGACCATAACTAGCCAGAAAATACTCAGATTTGCTCTATGACAGCCATGAAAGCAATCATTGAGATCACCTCTGATGAAAAGAAAAACAACATACATGGATAGAAGCATAAAGATAGGGTTTCCTGCTCTGCATTTATGACCCGGAAGGCATGTTCTGACCTCATAGGACACACATAGCAATGTGCATACAAGAAACTGTATGGAGCCACCATTTCTAATTAAATCTTAAAATAGACTTCGCAACTGTGAGGAAAGTACTTTCATGCAACATAATTCATCATCATCTAAATGGCCAGCACAAGGTTCATACATCAATGTTCCCACTGGATACCTTTAATCTGGATGGTATCTAGAGGAAAAGGTGCTAGAGTTACTACAGTAACCATGTCAACCAAGTATTTTCCATTGCAGGAAGCAATGCTTACACCAAGTTTAAGACTTGCTTTGGCTATGCTTAAAGCACAGACAAAGATCAAACTAAGGAGTCTTAATAGAACAGAAAGTAGCTCAGCAGCACCTCTGAGAGGATCTTCAGCATCTTCCAAGATTCATCTCTAAGTCTGCAGGTTATTTAGGGAGTGATCTTAGTGTTGTTTTGCATACAATGATCTCCCTTGCTTAATCCAGCAAATCTCTGTCCTACTGACATCCTATTGTGCAGATCTTCAAAAACACCACTTACTGTTACTACAGCTGCATCATAGATGGGAGGCTGCTATTAAGAAATGTATCAGCACCTTCTATGAGGCCACTATCTCTCTGGTAACTTACTTTGAGACCATCTTGACCTATAAATTTATTGACAATCAATTCTTGTTTCACTGCATAACTTCAAGTATTGGCTTTTTTATAATAGAAAGAAACAAGTTAATACATAACATTGTTCATTACCAGGTGCTGCAGAATCCTGCAAATCTTTCAAAGGTTATTGCTTTCTTTAATGGATATGTCTAAATTAGGCTTCAGTACTGACAGCAGTGTTCAATACATTTAATATCTACAGTAATATTACTGTTTACAATTACCAAATACATTTAATCAACTACTTTCATGTAAGCATCAATAACAAGTACCACAGAGACTGATGAAAGAGTCAGCACTGTGGCTGCATGATACCACTCAGATTTCACCAGAACCCTGCACAGGAATCCTGTCACTTAAAAAGTGACAGGATTAAGTGTCACTTAAAAAGCCCACAACCCTCACAAATTATATCCTGTATCTTAACTGTCCAAAATCAGCACAAGACAACAGTAATCTCTAAAAGAACACTACTTAAATTTTAGCAAAGAATTCTGTCTGCCTTAGACAATCAATCTGAATTTATATTTTTAATTTCACCTCATTAATTCTAGTTTTTCTTTACTACATCCTTCATACAAACCCCAAGCTATCCATTCATAAAATAAGAATAATTATACTGTCCAATGACAAGTGCCTCAGATTTGCCTGGTAAAAATAACTACTCGACAGGAAGTATTTTCATTTAGTTTAGCATATCTTTCCTTTAATTTCATGGCTGAATGGGCTGAAAGAGCTCCTCATTCAGACCAACATGACCAAAACCAGAAGCAGACTTTTTGTCCTCAGAAATACACTTTGAATCAGTTAAGCCAGGCCTAAGCTTTTGATATCCTTCTCAAAGAAGAGACTGATTTAAGAATTCACACCACAGAAAAGCACAGGAAGATTACTCTGTACTACTGAGGAGAGTAAGATTTGTTCTTAAAAGAAATACAGAGAAAATGCAATTTAAGAAAATCCTAACTATAAAAAAAGGTAATGTGTTATGACAAAAGCACAGGAATTATATCTAGGAAAACGCACTTTTTATAGCTGCAATTCAATTATTATGAAGTATCTTAAGGTGAGGCTTGAATATAAATGGAAAGAAACAAGATTAAAATCTAAATCATAAAAATTACTATATTTTATGGTGTTTCACCAGAATTACATCTAGCAAAATAGTGAATTACATAGTTTCACAAGCATAATTCATATGAAGATTTGCTCTACAAATTTAACCATGAAAAATGTTACAGTAGACCTTAAATAAAAGTCTCTATTTTAAATTCAAGATTATCTGTAGCACCCAAGTGATTAAAAATGAATATGACTCAGAATTGTTAAAGGAAGAAATCTATGTACAGTTAATATGTGAAACACATTTCAAAAGTTCAAATCCTTCATCAATGAGCTGGTACATTTCTGTCCCTCAGAGCAACATGCACATGAACAATATTCCATATGAACAGAAATGTTATTAAATGGGTATCACTATTGGAGGAAAAAAATATTGTTTTTTCTATTAATGTGTCTCCCCTTCCCCCCTACAAAAGAGTAAAGGCACGAAGAAAAACATGTTTGCAATAAACTGAAGCCCCAGATGCATCTAAAAATAATTATGATATGAATCTTCCAACATGTACAGGCCCAAAGCATTTCTTAGCTCTGAGGAAGCTCAGAAAAAATCTTTCAGTCTATTAACCTCTTGCAGGGTAAAGAACACTAAATGCCTGAGAGGCAATCAAGACAATTTATCTGGGCACCACTTTCTGACAGTCTTAGAGAACATTTCTACTCAAGACACAGAAACATCTATTAAGTAATGGAGTTTCCAAATCTTCTTATCCCTCCTTTTATTTTTTTTATTTTTTTTTTTTTTTTAAATCTCTTCACCTCTCCTAGGAGCTTTACTTGATACAGAGGGCATTTGTTCACTTCAGCGGGCTGTGGATCAGTCTCTTAATCACATGACCACCTAATGTAAATACTCACCATAAAATTGGTGCAAAAATACCAAGCCTGACTTTCCTCTTCATAATTCCTTCTTCTCTTTGTAAGCACACCAGTATTGTAAATCAGGCCAGCAGATAGAAAGCAGGGTTGGGAAGTGGGGGAGCAGCTGCCTCGGGAGATGCAGGGGACTGCAGATGCAGGGACGTGCTTTAGCCATTAGCTGCTTTAGCTTGGCAAAGATGGACTTTCTGTGAGCAGATGCTTGCGTGTCCCCCAGTGGAACTGGTTCAAACACCTCCTTCTCCACCCTAGCAGCAGCTCCCCATGCAAAATGATTAAAGCGCTTGTGGACCAGTTGAGTCTACCTGGATGGATGAAATACAATCTCACTCTGGGTTTATGCTGTACAAACAGGGCAGAACAACTGAAAAAGTCTTATTGTTCAAACAGTTTATTAGAAAGTCTAATTAGGCTCTATTTCTAACCAAGTTTACTAAGCTCTACATATTAGCAACACTATTAGACACTACTGACTTGCAACTGACCATCTGGACTCTCTCTAGCATGTGCCATGCTGAGGTCCAACAGTGCCATTGACTGCATCTGCAATGTTGGGCTGCAGGTATAGTTTGGGCAGTGGGGGACTGTTGAGCTTTGATGCTGAGGTGGACTTGGCAATGGCAGAGCTGAGGTGGCTGCCAGCATGGGCATCGCAAACCATGGCTGACAGCAGGGAGGCAGGCCCGGGGGCTTCTGTCTGCATGGGTCCAGAGGTGGGATGTCCCAGCCCATGTGGAAAAGTTGCAAAATGTGGTGGAGAGGCATAAGCAGCATGCTGGAGGCCACCCAGGATTCAACTGCTGTGCACTGGTAGAAAGAAGAGGTCCAGAGGGATGAACGTCTTACTGCCTGCTGCTTCAGAAGGCTCTGGAAGTGTGGGAGCTGCCTGTAGAGATGTATGGGCACTGCCGAAGCCAGGAGGTGCTTTAGTCCATCACTTGGTGGGTGCAGTTGCCATGGATGGAAACACCTGCTTGTCCCCTGTAGGTTGACCATCTGGGCTTCAGGAGGGCTGCCTTTCACCCATCTCCACACCTTGCCCTGATGCAGCCAGGGCTCTCCGCTGGAGGTCAACTCTTCTCTTGCACCTCTCCAGCAGGTGGGGATACTCTCTGTTAAAGTTGGAGTTATAGTAGTGGAGCAACTAAAAAAAGCAAAGAAAAAGAGTTAGTTGCAACAATGTAGAGACTGGAAAAGCCCAAGCTATGAGAACTAATTGAATTGCAAAAGACAAACATGGATATTCAAAAAAATTCTCAGGTGTGTTAGAAAACCAAAGCTTAAGCTAACATGCTACAAGATGGTTCTGTTAAGTCATCCACACCCCTGGGTTTTTGCTGTCCAGGAGCAGAGCAGTGTAGGATTTTCCAAAGCACAAGAACTGCTTTTGAAAGTCAAATATCACTACTTTTCAGCTACTGGCATGTGGAACAAGCACACAGGTAATACTATGATCCTTAGATGTATCTTCTTGGCATTCAGCAGATGCCACAGGAAGATTTCAGATTTGGTACAGCAAGACATGTAGCAAAAACATTCAAAGAAATCAGGTCACACTGAGTCTGTCTTTCCATTGAATAGGTTCAATCTAAGCAGATATAACCACAATGCATCTTATCCACATTTCTACTAGTCAGAAGGACTAACTCATAACTTCCTGAAAATAAGCTGAGAAGGAAGTTAAAACCAGACCACTCACTACCATCCTCATCTCCTATATTACAAGACTTTATCTTACGTGAACATCAGTTGGTTGATGTTCAGAGCAACAGCTGTACCTTGCTGTGAGCAGAATCTGATGCTTCTTCAGCCAGAAATTCAGGAAGTGAGACTGATCTTTGGAAATGCTATTACATTTAGATGAATCTGTAGAGGTTGAGCTGTCAAATGGAACTCCTCTTGCTCTCTGTTGCAAAGGCATGCAGCGGTCCTGCCCTGCCCAGCACTTCCTGTTTGAAGAGGTCTTCATCGGTGGCAATGCATTTTCCACCCTCACTCCACCAAATGGACATAAACTGGTTGCTTTTCACCATTTTCCAGAGCCTTTTTGAAAACAAGAGGGATGAGAGTTCGTTGGCTTCACCCACACTCTTGTTAGAAACAGGACTCGTCTGGTCTTGTGCTCATCAGTGCAAGGTTGGACATCCTGCTCCTCCTTTACCAGTCATATGGCAGCATCCCAGGGTGCTCTCTCCTCCTGTCCTGGAGGGACAGAAGTTGTGACTGGTCATTCATGTACTGTCATGTAAATATAAAGAGCAGCTGCAAGTATGTAGGAAGAAAGCTCTGCTAGGCATAGGACAAGGTTGTACAAAGCACAGGGAAAGTGCTGGATAAAAAGAGGGGAATTTATCTGGTCCTCAGCTTTTTCAAGTGGTATAAATATATGGAAGAAAACAGTAGGAAGAAAACCTTTTCTGAAAAATCAGAAAGAAAAAAGGAAGGAAAACTAATTGGCAAAGATGTGACAGGATCAGCTTACACCTTTTCACTGTGGTAATGCAATGCAGAAGCATCATCTCTAATACAGAGAATACCTGTCCTGACATCTGCTCTAAAGCAGCAAAGGTGCCACTTGCCAGCAGAAGGCAGAAGTTAGAGTCAACCTGTTTTCCTCTAACTCCACCACAGACAGGGACAAGAAGGCAGTGCTCACATGGAACCAGCTCCATTTCCAACCACTATGTGCTCCACATTGAAGAAACACTCATGAGTCATCCACTTCTCAAACCAATGCTGAAGGGAGCAACTGTGATAGCTTGCTCTTTGCTGAGATTCAAGGAACAGTCCAGTTGGAAAGTCTAGGTTTCAAAGACTAATTTCTCCAAAGCATCCATAGTCCAAGAAAATCTGTCAAAAGCCTTTTTAAATTAGAAAATTCTGTTTCAGCACTGACTCTTTCACATTTTAAATAGTGTAATCATTGGCACTAGAGCTACATTACCAAAATTTGGTATTTAAGACTCAGCGATGATATTTATACCAGCTAAGTAACAACTATAAGATCTACAACTATTGCTTCCGGCGTAGATTACACATGGAATACAAAATGGAAGCGCTTACTAAACTACTGAATGAACGGGAGAGTAGAGAGTCTTAGTGGGTGGGAGCAGTCAATATTGTCCATAATGGTGAAAAGTAAAAAGATAAATTATTTGTATTTCACAATTCTCCTACCACCATGTTAGAAGAAAATATGAACCTTACATAAAGAAGAGAGCTAAACAAAGAATTTGAATATATTCTGGTTTACTTGCTTCCAGGAGCGCATAGGGTTTAGTACAAAATCACTTAAAATATTTTTATATCATATGCATACTGGGTACCTGGTGTGTACAGTTTACATCTGTAAAATATCCACTGTAACATTTTCATTACAATCCTGCATTTGACTGAAATCTCTGAAGGTTGATCAAAAAAACACTGTGGGGAATGGAACTGTCCAGCCTTTCTTCCCCTTTCTCTGGGGAACCTTCTCTTTCTTCTCCTATCTCTTGCTTTTGATGGTGTAATAGCTGTGCACTTTGTCAAGTCCAGCAGAGTTTCAGGGAAAGTTTATAATTCAGATCCACAAAATCCTGACCTTTGTAGGAGTCTGAATAAGTCACTTGTTGCTTCCAAGTCCAGGGAAGAGCATGGTGATCATGGTAGTCATTTCTGTGGGTGTTAGGAGTGCACCAGGATGCAAGAACTGGGCAAAAAGTCTGCAGACACTCATGGTTAGTGGATGGGACTGCCTGTATGAAACACCCCAAACTGTCATCAAATACTAAGCACTGTGGAAAATTATTAGGAAGGATGGATAACATAGTGGAGGTGAGGGAAGACACGCCTCTCCTGGAGGTCAGAATGGCTCTCTGGACATAGGTATGTCTGGGGTGAGTTTGTGAGCCATCCAGGTGGAGGGCCAGAAGAAAAAGCCAGTCTGACGCAAGACTCAGGAAGAAGTTCCTTTAGCTCCATTTTCATATGCCAAATCCCTTGTTATTACAGGGGCCTAGGCTACATGTGAGCAGCATTGTTCCTCTCTCCTGCTCCCTCCTTTATAGCATACTATAGGTACCGTTTCTTGTGTTACAGGCATTCAGCTCCCTGCAGACTGGGGAAGCGTCTGGGCATGGAGTGGAAGAGTCCTGGGGCAGATGCTCTGTGAGAACTAGTAGAGGAAAAGTTTTGCTGTCAGGCTTCCTGCAGTTTTAGGGAGAGTGGTGTTGGTGGCTCCCATGTCCTCTTCTCACCTTGTGTGTGCCAATATAGCTCAAAACAGAGAACTAGTCTGTTTTACCTAGACCTCTGCATTCTGCTTTCTCTCAGCCTCACAAAGAAATAAAAACTATCATCTTGGTTTCTGGAACATCTCACTGATGTAAAAATATTAGGATAGACTAAATGAAACTAGAAAGAAAGAAATCTCCAAGTCCCATTGCCAGGCTGTTCAAACCATTCAGTCTTCTTCCTGTACCAGTAATACTTAATTTATGTCACCCAGAACCTCCAGGTAAAGTGGATGGTGAAAACCATGCTGAGAAAATACTGAAAGGAACCCTTTTTCCTGGCTGTTTTTGCCTTCATTTATCTCTAAGAAAAATCCTTTTGAATGCTGAGCTGGGCCCAGAGAAGGGTGTTGAAGTGTAAGGTCAGTAAATCCAAATTTTTTTAAGGAAACAGAGAAAAAGCAGAGGTAGCATCAAACTACTCTTGGATAACAACTTCCCTGATGTCTATGAAAGTTTCCATGTACTGAAGCGGGGAACACAAGCAGGATTTGTAAAAGGCATCCTGTTGTTGCTACTTGGACCACGGCAATGGTACCTCTAAAGAAAAGTAATCCCAAGGGCTGAGACACAGTCAGAAGCGTAAACAGAGAGGTACTGTAGAGGTGAAGCAGACAAAACAGTATCTGCCTGACACCATTTCAGTACTGCAAATAATCTCAAAATACTATCAACTCCCTGCTAATCCCTTTATTTTACTGACCAGCCTACAAATCAGGCCTTTTCCATATATAAATAATATAAATGCTTTCTGATATAACCATGCTCTAAGTCTTTTCTAAACTCCAATTTGCACACCTGCCTGGTGCCTTCCCCAAACTTCTCTGAGGTTTTTGACCCAGACTTCAACCCATCCATTCTGACTGAACCTCAGCCTCATTTCTTCTCCAAGTACTCTTCACTCCGCTCTCCCAGGTCATGACAGGCCTTAGCAGAACCCCCAATTCCCTGCCTACACTAAATGTAAAAGAAGAAAAGAGCAAAGAAATTGTGTTTGCTACTTGCCAGCTATGTGGACTCCTCAGACTGTTCAGTTCTTTCTGCTCTTTTCTCTTGTGCTCCAGATGAGAGCACAGCATGGGGGAGGAGGGAGAAGGGATGAGTTCAGCATATCTCTCTGGCAGACTTAATTGGATGCTTCTGCCTCTGAAAGTGAGCAAGTAAGGTAGCAGAAGGCACTTTAAAAAAAAGATTAAACTAGACAAGCTCCAAAAATGGAGAGACAAGCTGAAGCTCCCAGTTCCTATCAACATCCCAAATACTTATGAAAATTCAAAACACTGACACCTTAATCAGATATTCAGGAAGCAAGGGTCAAATTTAGGACTTCTCAGGAGCAGCAATCAGGCTCCTGGCAGGATGCAAAAACATAGCCAGAAGCAATATTTCATGAAGGACTTTCCACACAGATCTGTTTTCATCCAGAGATCAGTGCTGTTCGGTAGCCCCACTGCCTCTGGCAGAAAAGGATGAGAAAAGAAACACCACCGCTATCCAAGAAGACAGAAAAATAAATCCACTTAACAATGCAAAGCTAAGATAGCTGGTGAGGAATGTTGTAGAAGTAGTGTCCTGAAAACTGATTAAGACACCTTCTTCACTGTGTGCTGAAAAGCAGCCATCCGGCATCTTCAACAACATGCAAATAGGATGTTTCATTAATAAGGTACTGCTAGGTCAGATGCGGCATTTAAAAAAAAAAAAAAAAAAGGGAAACGGGAAGGAGGGTGGAGTTCATCATATCAAATATTTCTATCGCATTGAGTTTGTGAAGCCGATATGTATGTTAAATTTCAATATGGCATCTAAAAGCTGTGGGAAAGGAATGGCTGAGGAAAGAAGAATCTAAAAAGGACAAAGAACAAAAGGGTTATATTTTTGTACAAAAACTGAGCTTTCTAATGCCTGTACAGACCACAAAGTCTTTTGTTAATTATAGCAACAATGAAGTCAAATAAATCAATGAACAGGGCAACTGGTGCAGTTTACAGATTTTAAACTAAGGAACAAAACACACAGGAAATTACTCAACTTTCCCTGCAAAATGTTCAGCATTTAATACTGTGTTATGTACAAAATACACCACTGAAACTTTTCTAAGCCATCTTTGATTCAATATCTATATCATGTAGCTTTGTATTTGTGAACTTTAAGAACTTTATCTTGCAATTTCTAAAATACTAGTTTCTAGTTCTGTTATATGGCTGATATTTAATTAAAACACTAATCTCACTTTTCTAAAACATAGTGCATACCAATATGCTGTATACATCATTCATTTCAGTCAGTCAATCAGAAAATTGGGCAGCTGAAATGTGAAGTAAACATTCATTTGAGATAAAACTGGAATTGGTAGATTTACATTTTAGTCACAATGCTGCACTTCTGTACTGTGATCTTTTGCTAAAACATACTAGTACTCTGCCCATTTTCAAAAGTATGTGCTTCATTTCACTTTTAAATTTACTGGTGTTTACTCTTGTAATTCAGAAATAAAGAACACGGAATTACACAGGAATGCTCAGAATAAATTCAAGATAATTTCTTGGTAGAATCATGTAGAGGAATACAATCAGTAGCTTCTAAGAATGGTAAGCACCTCCGTATTTGTGGTGGGTTGAGCCTGGCTGTCTGTCCGGTGCCCACCAAAAGTGCTCTATCACTCCCCTCCTCAGATGGACAGAGGAAGAAAATATAATGAAAGACTTGTGGGTTGAGATAATGACAGGGAGATCACTCAGCAGTTACTATCACAGGCAAAACAGACTCGACATGGGGAAATTAGTTGAATTTATTACCAATCAAGTCAGAGTAGGATAATGAGAAACAAAAACTAAATCTTAAAACACCTGCTCCCCGTGCCTCACCCCTCCCTTCTTCCTGGGCTCAACTTCACTCCTGATTTTCTCTACCTCCTCCCCTGCAGCAGCACAGGTGGGCAGGGGATGGGGGTCGCAGTTGCTCCTTCCTCCTCAGGGGGAGGACTCCTCACACTCTTCCCCTGTTCCAGCGTAGGGTCCCTCCCATAGCAGACAGTCCTCCACAAACTCACAAACTTTTCCAACATGAGTCCTTTCCATGGGCTGCAGTCCTTCACAAACTGCTCCAGCGTGGGTCCCTCCCAACAGGGTGCAGTCCTTCAGGAACAGACTCCTCCAGCGTGGGTCCCTCACAGGGTCACAAGTCCTGCCAGCAAACCTGCTCCAGCACAGGCTTCCCACAGGGTCACAGCCTCCTTCAGGCATCCACCTGCTTTGGCGTGGGGTCCTCCCCGGGCTGCAGGTGGATCTCTGCTCCACCGTTAACCTCCATAGGCTTCAGGGGCACAGCCTGCCTCACCATGGTCTGCACCATGGGCTGCAGGGGAATCTCTGCTCTGGTGCCTGGAGCATCTCCTCCCCTCCTTCGTCACTGACCTGGGTGTCTGCAGGGTTGTTCCTCTCACATACTCTTACTCCTCTCTTCTGGCTGCAATTGCTGTTGCACAAGTGGATTTTTTTCCCCCCTTTCTAAATACGTTGTCACAGAGGCGCTACCACTGTCACTGATGGGCTTGGCATTGGCCAGTGTCCATCTTGGAGCTGGCTGGCATTGGCTCTCTCAGACACGGAGGAAACTTCTGGCAGCTTCTCACAGAAGCCACCTCTGCAGCTCCCTTGCTACCAAAACCTTGCCATACAAACTCCATACAATATTTTAGGTCTAACGCATGGGCAGCAGCATATTAAGGATCTGAAATTTGAGTTACGACAGCAGTGCTAGAATTTTTAATCAGCTGTTGTAAAAATTAGTTCTCAACACCACTCTGAATAAAGTACCGCAGCCTTCCTTCTCCCCTAAAATACAACTACTATTGAAGCTTAAGTGATTATAGTGTTCAATATGTTCTGCCATTGCTCTCTTAAAGACTTAGCCATTGTGTGCACACACACAAATTGTTCTGAGACTAAAATCCCTGGAGCTAAATGCTGTACCATTCCTATAGTCCTTGATAAATAAAATACAGACAACCTACAACAGAAGTCTGACATTTGCGTGGCCAGTAAAATTCATTCCTTTGCTGAAACCACAATCAGAAAGATCGCGTTTTCTAACTGAATGGCTCTCTTGTCATTACACAAGTAGTATAGGTACTTCTGGAAAAGTAAGACTTTGTTCAGGAAGGAATGAAACCACAATATATTAATGACAAAAATGAAAATAGCAAAAGGATTTCACATTATGCTATGAACATTTCAATTTTTTATTCTGTCCTGCTAGCAGACAAATGTGCAAATGGGGGGCAGAGGGATGAGTGTTTAGGCTTGATTAAAAGACCATTCAGAATAAACTGAAATTTAAAAATGTCTGGGAAACAGGATGAATCTTAAAAATAGATGCATGACTATTTCAGTCACAAAATTCAATTTATCATGCTACCTGAAGAACCAACAATGCAGCACCTGTTGCAGATGAATTCTTTTATAAAGCTGTAAATTAGAGTAGTAAGAAATAATCTCTGCCCCAAATACAGAAGACTTGCAAGGAGCTATTTCAAGTCGGACAGAAGAGAATTACATTTGGTTAACACAGAAGAGATCTCATGTGACAGCTAATGAAAATTAAAGCAGAACTATAACCATGGATGTTTACTTTGTCTCTACATTGTAATATACAAAATGGATTAATAACTATTCCATTCAGTTTTTGAAACTGCAATTTTATTGCTGCTGTGATCTCTTTCCAAAACCTAAGTGGAATGAAAAACTTAATAGTGCTCTTCTGATCGAGTTACATTTCAATTACACATGCATGATGGTTCTATGATGCAAGTTAGACCCACTCATAGATGACACAGAGGAATGGAACAAATTCTGCTCAAATTACAAATTGCAGGCAATTGTTTCTGCATGTTATAGATTCCCCTTTAAAAATAGCCCTTCTTGCTATTAAAAAGTGAAAAGAGAGGGAAAAGTATGCAGTTAAACAAGAGTAGATACAAGAAACCAAGGAAAGAAAAAAAAAAAAAGTTAAAAAAAAAAAAAGCAGAAGGAACCAATCTATTACATTGTTATACTAAGCCAGTACACAAGTACCATTCCTGTTGAGAAGACACTAGAACAACTAGCACTGGAGTTAAAGGTAACCATATCCTAATACAGGATAAATCTTCTATTAGCTTTGCAGACTTAGGAGCAAGGTTAAGGGCTGCAGAATAGTGCAGAATGTCCTGTCATGTGCCCCCCTTCCTGCCAAAATAAAACCAAAAGATCTTGCCAATGAAAGTGCTAGTGTAAAGATAATTGTAAAGATGGTAGACCCTTACACTTTCAGTAACACTTTTCTGCTGAAATAAGATTGTGTCGGGCATTTGAGTCTTACACAGGAATAAAGAAATTTTCACTGTAGCACCAAGACTAGATCTAGTGTTTCCAGCCAGCAAGCTCAAGAAATTTATGGAGTGTGTTCCTGCATATTAGGAAGACCTAGACTTGAAGACAAAATTGACACCAATATTTCTGTTGCTTTGAATTATTTATCAAGGAACAGAAAAAAAGAATGAACTGTTTTTAACTATCCTTTTTATGGGGGTAACTACTTGCTTACATATAGCATAAGAATCTTCTTGTATGAAAAAGCAAACTAGCAGAGACTGGAAAGGGATGAAACACCAAGCTTTCCACACCCCATGAGGGAGCAGTGGCAACAGGAGTGGACAAGGTGGCAGCTCAGCAGAAGCAGCAGCTGTTCCAGGAAGGGCAAAGAAGCCCGGCTGCCATCCAGCAGAGCACAGGTCAGAACACACCTGAGGCAGACTTTCCACCGCTACCCCAGCTACCCAGGCTGCCAGGTGCTGCTTCCCTCAGGCGTCTAGAGGAGAAACCTGGTCGCATTAGCCTCTCCTCTGGAACAGATCTGGGCTGAAGACTCCAACAAGCACTGCTAATGTAAAATACTTGAGGCTATTCTCTGAGAATAAAGTGTAGCAGGAAGGCTTCTGGCAACACCTTCAGATCACGCCCTTGCAGCAGGGCACATCAGACACTGCAATCCCTTGGTTCAAACCTGATGCCTGGGTAGCAATAAAATTCTTGGTTGCATCAGTGTTGACAATAATTAAATTCAATGGATCTGGTGTAAAAGGTATAAAACAAACTCCTGCAAGCAGCCACATTCTTTCATTTTTCCTCATAGGATAGCTGGGAATCTCTGTTGGCTGGAACTGGCCACAAAGCCTGACAGATGAGTCAGTTTCAGGGAATGAATTAACTGTAACAAGCTGCCAGGGAGGTCAAGATTATGCTCACTGACTTTTTAAAGGAGAGTTCAGGCATTATTTTAAAAGCTGTTTATATAGGTGCTACAAGTGGAACTAAGTATAGTGAAAATGCAAAATGAAGCAGAATTTTTTTCCAGACAGATATATTGCAAACTCAAAGGATACCATGACACTCAGATAGAGCTGGCTGACAGGATTTTTTCCCTAATGTGCGCTTGAATAAATTCATGTACACATCAGGACAGACTGAAGGTGTTTTCTTTAGAGGAATACTTTACTAAATGGCACTTTAACAGAAACACAATACACCAATTACTGTGCAAATTCTTGCCAAAACATTTTAGCATTAATTCTGAAAGGCCTGGCAATAAGAAGAAACATGAACTCATACCAATTTATAATGTTTGAATTACACTGCAGAACTCCTTGGCTATCAGAGCATTGGTGTATGACTGCATAAAGTTAGACAATGCAAAGACAGCAACTCCCGTGCACTATTCTTTTTGTGTCAGCTCATTTATTGCATTTCAGTGTTGAAAGTTGAACAAATTAGAGTACTAATCAAGAAAGTGATAGTGCTAATCTATCTCTTCATCTGAGTTTTGAACAGATTTCAGGCTCTCAATTTAATAGTTACTCAGAAAGCATGTGTGACACAGTACATTAATTGTGATCTGGATCTGTCCATGTACACCAAGTAAGTGTCTGTTTTCTAATTTGCTCTTAAATAGCTCATAGACAAAGCAGAGTGTATTATACAGCAAAAACTCTAACTTTTTAAAGTTTACAGCCATTTACTGGCATTATATCATACTGATAATTAAGCTTGGAATAACACCATAGCATTACCCGGCTGCAGTAAGGCTTTTACAACTAAGCTTCATCAGAGAGTTTAGAAACCAGCCCAAATACTGTTCAGTAGACAGGCAACTGATCTTCTGTATGTGGTTCCCAACTGTGATCCATTGGACAGAAATCTGGACTAAAATTCAGGACACCTGGGTTCACCTCACAACCTTTGACAACGCACTTTACAGTGATGTAGAATCAAACCAGAAATGCTTGGCTTCTGAGAGCTAAGATTAGAAGACGACAGCATAAACAGCAAGAAGTCTGCTACACTTTTCTAGCTGAAACACCCCTTTTCACCTCAATATAAAATATTGCCAAACTTTAAACAGTCTATTTCCACACTGCATCTCTGCTTCAATCTCTTGCAACTCCTCTCCCCACTCCTGCATGCAACTCTAATGAAGTATCATTCAGTTTTTCTGCACCTCCCTCTCATTCCAAATGAAGCCTGACTTCTTTCATACACAAGATGGAAAGATTCCTCTCTTGAGAGTCACCCACTGAAGTAGTTTTCTGTCTGTGGGATGCCTGCACCCTTGGTTACAGGACTGGGAAAAGTCTGTACCAAATGAGTCCCAGGACTACAGGAGACAGAAGGATAGGGCAGCTCAAAGCCTTCCTGGGACACCTGACTGTTTTGATCTTTACCTCCTCAGTCCTGGAGGTCTCAGTCTTAAGCAAACTAAACTTATCACATCTGATCACTGAATATTCTGTGCATCCATCTGCTGAGATCGACTTACAGAAATGCTGATCATGCAAAAAGGTACATCAAGACACTATTTTCATAATAAAAAATTAAACCATTCCAAGTATTCTGGGCATTTAAAAGAGCACACAAAATTAGAGAACGTGTGACAATTTTAGCTTTAAATCTCCCTGTACTTCGTTTTCCTCTCTGTAAAATGAAGACAAATTATTTCTTCTCTTTGCATATTCTTTTCATAGCATCTCTATGATAGCTGTGAAATTCATACTACAGTAAGAAACCTAGTTTTAGAAATTGTCTTTTCAGGAGAAAATTTAAATCATTCATTAAATAAGGCATCAGGTGAGGTATGGAGCAGTTATTATACTTCTTTTTTTTAAAAATTCTGCCCATTCAAATAGAACAGTGCAGAAACTGCACTCCTGTTTGCTGAACTCTTTAAGGTTTGTACTTCAACACTATCCTAATGCCAAACTAATTTTCATTTCTGTATCTTCTAGTTTCTGGATACTTACACTGCCTCTCTGCTGTCCAAAAGCTCAGCAAGCTTTATACCACAGGAAAAAAATAGATAAAAGGGCACAGAAATGAGAAATATTTTTGGAATATTAAAAACTACTCAGTTCAGTTTCAAATTCAGATTGAACTTTCACACTAATTCACATTTTATGTGCTCCTGCTCATCCCCTCTCAATTATAAATTTGTACATTTGCCCATAAAGATTTAGAGGTCAGAAGTTAATTTACCATGTTTGCTTGAGTTACTCATTTCTAAATCACATGCCCATTTCAGCTACTTACCACACAGCACTGTTGGAAGGATTGATTAAAGACCACAGTTTCTAATGCCAGTGACAACTATGATAAAAGCACTTAAAAGGAGGAAGGATTAGATCCAGTGCCATGAAGATAATGTGCTGAAATATAGAAAAGTTTTTAAATCTTAAGATGAAAGTATTTTCCAACAAGACAGATGCGCTTGCTCTGACAAAACTGAGGCTATGAAAAGCCTGTTCTGCTAAACACAAATCCTGTGAGATAAGAAAAGACAAACAGCAAAGTACCTATTTAAACTGAATAATGTTAAATATTCCGGTAGCCGAGATCCAAAAAGAATATTCAGTTTGTTTATGGTTTTCTAAAGAAAAGATGTCTTCATGTTCAGATTAAGCATGAAAACTCATCATGGAAAGACATGCAGGGAGCATGGAATTAACATGTAAAGAGAAACAGAACAGAATGCTGCAAGGGTAGGCACTCCTGTGATAATACTAATATAAAGTAGACTGAATCTCCTTGCTTGCTACAGAGAATTCAGTGCTCAGCTGTGAACAAATCTTCCTTCTTCTTTGAAAGACTAAAATATTTGAAATCTAGCTCTTACTTATTCCACTGTAGGTTTTTTGCTGGGGTTTTTTGGTTAAGTCAGTCACACCTTAAGCAGCTGCACAGCACATCTTAAAGAATACAAACCTTTCATCCACTTTGGCAAAAACTCAAACTACAATGACTGGAACACTTAAGCAAAGAGGAGAGATCCAAGAGTTACATCTAACTCTCCAAGAAAGTCTCCAAGATAAAATGAAGCCCTAGAAGATTAGAAGCATTCACGCAACCTGCTCAGGGAAACCTCTCTTAAGGTATTTGTAAATTAATGTCCTGAATTAACAATGCTTTGCTCTTTTTTTTTCCTCACTGTAGAGGTACCGGGAGAGACTAAAATAAACCCACCCAAGAAAGTGCACATTTCACACATGGTTTTATTTTGTTATTTAAATAAACATTTTCTGATGCACACCCTCAGTTTCCTAACTTAGCAAAGCTGCTCATGGGTTGACTAAAGTTTCTGCCTGCATAAGTGAGCATGTAGAAATAGCACACTAGGAAAGTTATGTGGCAGTAATAGCTATGGAAGACAGCTGAAGCCATCCAATCAAAAATTCCTTATTCTTAAATGAAGCTCATGACATTTTGGTGATCAGCTCACAATCACAAACTGTTTAAATGAGGCAGTACTGACACTACAGTAAGAAAGGTGTGTTTATATGGAAGTGTTTCTGCGGTTGGTTGGATGTTGGTTTTTTTTCTCAAAAAAACCTATTTTAGATGCTGCAATTGCTTAGGAAAATGTATAATTTGATAGTTGCTCTCTGTTACCACCTGCTATTACTATATGGGCACCACTGCATGGCCCTGGCTCAGTAACAAACTGTGAAAAAGACAAATGCTCATTTATCATGGTTTTTAGGGATCTATTTCTGGTGAAAGGATTTTCTGTTTGTTTGTTAAATAACAAATAGCAATGTTAGATTATTTAGTCATTGGTTCAATTACACTTCTCCAGTCTTGCTCTTTTTTCATCTACCCATAAAGCATTAGCAATCCACCTTCACACTCAGGACTTAAAACTATGTTTACTATATTGGCAAAAGTTTTGGCATAACACCAGTGTGCAAATACTCAAATATTTATATGCCAATAATGTCCTAGGGGCAAATACAGACTATATTGTGGATATACAGACTATACTGTGGATGCAATCACCATGTCCTTAATTCCACATCAAGCTAAGACCTGAGCACAATTATCTGGCCCTTCCTTCCTTTCCCCTCCAAGTTATAAGTGAAGGAAACCCAAAGGAGGTGGAAAGGAAGAGGAGCACCCCAAAGTCCCCCTGCTTTTCAGTCCTAACAGCCACTTTTTAATGGTGTATTTAGACAAGTAACTTAGTTATTTGAGCAATGTGGAAAAAAGTATCTTTCGGCAAGAGTGAACTGCATCTACAGCCAGCAGATTTTGCTGGTAAAGCCAGTATAGATTAGGTCTAAATACCTCTTTCTACACCAGTTTCCTCTTATCTTTATCCTGCAGATTCATATACTTTATTCAGATGCTCAACCACCTCTTAAAAGTTGAACTAAGCAGCCTGATAGAAAAGCTGTAGGCTTGTCTTGGATCTCCTTTTCGCAAAGGAAGTCTCTGGGAATTCCTGCAGCCTCAGAGGAGTTTAGTCAGCTTTTAAACACTTTATGCAAAACCAGCAAGGAGAAAGGAGGAGGGAAAATTTTTCTCCCATGTAGTTTGATTAATACATCTCAAACCAAACTTCCACCTTGGCAACAATTCACAAATTAACCAAACTGTAACAGGTTTGAGCAAAGGAGAAATAGGGATTCATAGGAAAAGTTAGAAATTGTAGCTGGAATTCAGATCCCAAGGCAGAACTGAGATGTCCAAAGACAATTCCAATGGAGTGAACTGTTCCTTCTCTAAATACCCAATTCAGTAAGCAAAAAAAAAAAAAAAAACCAAAAACGTAACACTCTAAATCCTTTCCCCATTAGAAGTTTCTTCAAGATTTTGATATTGGCTTCGGAGAGAAAGAGGTTCCTCTTAATTCATTTTCCTTCTTGAAATTATATGGTATTTCTATGTTTCCCAGTCAACAAAAAGGACTTTCTGATAACAGTTTATAACTGGTAGCATGCAACAAGCAAATGAATCACATTCATGTGCGTGTGGTTTGGTTAAGGGTTTTGAACTCAGAAAATAATGAGGCCTTAAGCCTAGAGTAACCAAAACCCAATGGTTTTCCTATCTGAGGCGTGAAGGTTTCAGTCATGGATTAACAAATCCATGACATTTCCAAACTCTCCATAAAAAAATGAATCATCAGTCCTTTGAGTCAGTCAAGCCTTTTAAAGACCATATGGACTGTTTTCTCTCCTGGAATAACACAAAAAACCCTCTTGTTATTTCTAGAAGTTTCTCAACTACAGATAGATGAACAAACCCCTTCTAACTTATTCACTGCCAACAGTATCTCTGGATATCCAAAAACATGTCCTTGCAGGTAAATATAAACATACAGAAAGTGAGTATATAGAAATAATACACTTTAAATCATTGCTATTATAATGTCCTACATTTTGGAGAAATTATTTTCAGCAAAATAAATCTGATGCTTTCTCCTGGACAATTAATGCTCCAGGAAAGATAAAAATGCACCACCATCTTGTAATAAACATAAATACATTTTCCCAGTCCTTTAAGTAAAAGGTTCACATATCATAAAAGTATGCTTATCGTTCTCTTTCCAAAAGAATAATAATCCCAAATACCTTTGACATCTTATCCAAACAAAAGATCACACTTTTGCCAAAAAGCAAAAAAATGAGATTTCCCAAAATGAGTGACTAAAATCTCAAAATAGCTTTCCTCGTTATTACCATTTGCATTTTAGCATTTTTCAGATATCTCTTCTTATATCTCTATGTTTTTACAGACAAATCCAGATAAAGGAAAGGCACTGTTAATGGCAAAATCAACAAGAGAAGAATCAGTAGAAGTCAGATGCTTAACAGGACTTGGATCTTAGTGCCTTAGATGTCTAGCTCCCACTGAAATCAAATGTCAGGCACTGAAATTTGTTTAAGAACATGTGATGGGGTTCTTAATACAGACCTAGACCAATATAAGCCTTATACTATACCATAGTCTTTTAAAATACCTGATTAAATGAACATTCTTTGCCAACTTTAGCACAGAAAGATAAAGAATTAAACTTTATCTTATATCCATTTTCTACTCATACCTCAAGAAAAAGGTTGAAATGCAGTTAAAAAAACTGATCTAGAACTGTTGCCATCTGATTATATGAATGGAGAAGAAAATTTCAAAAGAAAAAGGAATAAAGCAAATTTCTGGTGCATTTCCCATTTTACAAGAAACGAATGATCAAACTCAAATAAACCACTTGGCTGCAACATATATGTCTATGTCCAGCCCTACCTTTAGTGAACTGGAGAACTGGGGAAGTCATTCCTATTTCCTGCCCATGAAGCACATCCTAAACCTTTCTCAGATACACGCAGGTTTTGTTTTAGTCTCCAGACTCAGGAAAATTGGTCATATCTGTCTTAAGGCATGGGTTAGTATTCCAGCTTCAGCACAGAGTTGTACTTATCTCCCCATAGCTGGAAGGTAAGGCTAATGCTGCAATAAAAGATGTCCAGATCAAGCTGGGTTTCTTTGTTTGTTTGTCTCAACTAGAAAAAAATTGAAGCAGCTCATAAAGTAAAGCTTATGGGGTTTTACATAGACCTTGATCTTCCCTTTCCACCATATTCTCCACCTTTCATATCAGCATGTTAATAAGTCCCCTGGATTGCTCATCAGTGTAATGGTCTCATCAGATAGCTCAAACGTCTCTTGTGAGAACTCAAAAGCAAAGGAAGCATTTTACTGAGTAAACTAACAATGTCCAAGATCTCCACTTTACAGGTATCACTGTGTCATGTTAAGGTTCACATCTAACATATCAGGTTTTCTGTTCCCTTACTGCATAAAGTATGATTTCTTTCTAATATGTGTACTCAAGATAATAATTAGAGTGGAATACTATCTGAGCTGTGAGAATATTTATCTGCATACCAGATTTTTTTAAAATCAACACAATTGAGCAGTGATCAACAATAATAATATACTGGTCTCTATGAAGTAAGATGACAGCTTTCTGAAAGTAAATCAGCAGACATGCAGAATCACCATCAATGCCAACTAGTAGTAGTCTGGTCATGTGTTTGTCCCACTATAAGTGGCTCTCCATTAAGGATGCTGAGCTAAAGGTTTCAGCTTAATGACTGAACGCATAACCTTGCAAGTGTAGCACAGAACATAAAACAAAACAGTAACTTCTTCAGCCCGCAAATAGATTGGGGAGTGAGGGTAGTGCAAGATTTGAATAGCCACGATCTTCTCAGCACAGACTTTAACGTTAGCTTTGAATTCCACTGCTAATTTTACGGCACCAACAGTTCTATTCAGTGCTATCAAATTTATGGCTGATAATTCAGCACAAACAACACACATATCCATTTGTTATGTTAGCCAATAGCAGAACAGGCAAACAGGTGCACTTAAAACTTTACAGAATGGGAAATTGAGTTGAGTCCCCTAATGTCATAAAACACCTCTATATTCATTGCCAAGGCAAAAGGACATTGCACATGCTAAAAGCCCTAACTGACCTTGAGAATGCAAGATCCCAAACTGATCCCAGTGATCACATCTACTGTTCCCTAGACAATTACCGAAGCCTACAGCTTTTCCCCACACTCGCTCCCACAATGTAGTTATGGGCTGTAAACACGAATATCCATGAAAAGTTGAAACCTGAACTTTTTAGACAAATAAGCAAAAAGCCCATAATATAAAGCTATATAACTACCACTGATATTGGTACTAGACACATTACTCATGTTTAATAAATAACTTAAAGTTTTAATTGACACAAGCTTTAGGTTAGAAGAATGCTACTGAAATGAAGATGTTAAAGCTTTGCTTATTTTACTGTATTTATTACAGAAAACACTTTCACCATCTCGGGGCTGTTAGTGGATTTCAATGGCTGAGAAACCAAGGTTTCTAAGGAGTCTAAGGTGAAACGGTGTAGGTTATAATCACATTCATCACATTCTCTCCACAGGGACAGTATCAAAAGTTCAATATCTGCCCACGGGGCTTAACTGTGATTTGGAAAATGTTTGTGAGGTTTTTTTAGAAATTACATTTTCTTCAGTCTTCAGAACTTTCAGACTGTCTTATAGAAGAACTTTCTTTTTATGAAGTTAACTACTGCATAACTACTGCATAACTACAAGCCAATCAAATCTACTACTACAAGCTAAAATAATCAGCAGACGCCAGAAAACACATTCATCACATCTACTGGTTTATATTGATACCTGCATGATGGTTTGATATTATTCTTCTGATCCATCTGCTGCCACAACATGCTGTGCGACACAAAGGCTGTGTTCCACATCAAGACTGCTGTGGCAAACATAATTAATTGTATGCCTTTCACAAATCCATTTATTTGGCTTGACCTACTATGCATTAAGTTCAATCCACTATAGAGACATACAACAGAAAGATAGCTCAAAGCAGCATCATATTCAAGTAGGCAGAGCAAGTGTCACAGGTTGAACACTCCCTGCATATTCAATCTGTTGGCAACACAATGACATTAAAGAGTGGGCAGCAGAATCTTTTGAGATTTAAAAATTACCAAAGAAGTTTCCACAGAGGAGACTGTCAGGACTCGCACCACAAACACATTGCAAACTGACTATTGCCAAAGAAATACCTGCTAATAAATGTAATTCATGTTGGATATGCTATCCAGAATTTTTACAGCGGTCAGAAGGAACTGTGAAAGGTTTACAGCTACTGTAAAATCTCCTTTGATGCTTACGACTACTGAAGAGGATGCTTGACCTTTCATAACCCTTGGTGTTCTCCACAGTTTTTCACAAGTATTTCTAGAGTTTACAATGTCCAAAGAACTGCTAACTGTCCTGACAGAGGACCAAGTAAATAATTTGTGAATGCATAAGAAATACCTGGGATTTTTATAGAACTATCTCCAAGACAAATTCGGGGGGAAAAAAAAAAAAAATCAAGTAGTTAAGTATTTACCCTTTCCATAGCTGAAATTTCAGCCTTTAAAAAACAATCAACTTAAGAACTTCAGTATACTTTTATCCATACTTACTTAATTAAATTCAAGATTTTTTTTAAATTGATAACTCATTACTCTTCTCTCAGACTACAAATTGCCAGACATAGCACTATCTCAACAATCATCTGAATACTTTTAACGGCTCTTTTGAAGTGCATTCACCTGCCTGATGTAACAAAGTAATCTTTTATCTTCAACTTTTAAAATAAATTGAACACAAACTCAATATTCATACACATTATCGGCAGATTGCTGAGTTCAGATAATGACCTGGATTCACTTCTCCAATAACCTCATGCAGTTATCTCTTTATTTACCTATATGCATTTTTCCATTCGAAGATTAAACATGCTTCAAATTTTCTGATGTTTGCATGAAAATACAGAACATTAATGAAGATACAACTGTCTTAACGACATCCAGTTTTCTGAACAGATGACATCTCTCACTGGCTTGGCTCACTTCTCAAAAATACTACTAAAAATTTTCATTTCTGGTTATATCAAAGTTTATCTTCAAACACATTAGAAAACAACAGCTTCTGTATAATTTGCATTATTTAGAAGATATTGTGTTAACTTTAAGGTTTTTTTTCCCTGACATGAGGGAAGCTTCTTATTTTTCCCTCATAATAATGTCAGCCATATTTTGTACAATTACTGACCATTCATTTTTTTAGGACTGGACATACTTTTTGAAAAAGTTCAAAATTTAACTTGACAAAAAATCAAGGACATCTAATGTGGAAGTTGATATTTAAACTTCACCTCTTTTTAAGATGCATCCATTGATTTCTCTGCAGTAAGGAAATCAAGAACACTCTTCCATTTGTTGTGCTTACATGACAACTCTAGTCACCTTGTTGAAATTGCTCTTCAGTAACAAAAATCCTTTGTTTCCCTGTACCAACATCAGAACAGAGACATTTTGTTATGCAACAGATTTGTACACAGCAGGTAAATTATGATTTTGTTTGATGTCAACATTGTGTCACTCCTTCATGGGAAATCAACTACTAAAAATGTAGCTAAGCAGGCAAGTAGTTAGGGAATGCTTGAAATCGACTTTTTGCAAATATATGCATGCATGACCTCAAATCGTTGTTGTTAAGGCAAAGGTTTCCTAAACAGCTCATTTTTCAAAAAAGCTATTTACCGTAAGACTAAAACATGAGGTGATATACTGCATGAAAACTTCTGATTTTAGAAACACCTTCACACTTACCGATTTCCCATTTAAAGAAAAACAATCCAAGAACAGTAACTGCTTGAAAACCTTCCAACTACAGACTTCTATCAACAATTACAGGAAAATTATGACTGTAAACAAACCATCATTTCTTTTTCATGATGTGCAAACATTTCAACAAGAAAGTATTTGTCAGGATGAGCAAATGACACAAAAATAGATATGCTACAAATGGATTTATGTAGGAACCCTTCACAACAAAAAGCAAAGCACTACAGCATGCAGGAACTGAGCTGCAAGATTTACATTCAAGTTATAACATTCTTGGTTTATTCCATTCTTGTTTTCTTATCATTTAGCTTGATGAGAATAGCAAATTCACTGCACTTTGAAATTGTTTGCTTCACAAAGTCACTTCATTGCTACAAGAACTGTAACTTGAAATCTTAACATACTTTCCATGGCTGCTGCTCTTTCAATTTTTAATTCAAATTCCTTCTCTTTAGCATCTGGGTTTACTAATTTCCAAATAACAGCCATCTTCACAAAGTAACATCATAGTTTTAAGTGTCATTCAATCACAGATTTTTAATTCCATTTGTGGAAAGGAATTGATGACTGACTGTTGAAAGCTTTCAAGTAAATTACATTAAATATGAAATACCTTATTCACCTTCTTGGTGTGAATGTAAGATGCAAACTTGTGTAAATAACAAAATAGGCATCCTAGTTCCATCTACTGACCAAGTATTCTCCAGTTAAATATATCACCCTCTTGTCTTAAAAAAGATTGGTTGAAAATTTGTTAAGATTTCAAATCATTTTGAAGATAAATAAAAGTTTTTTTATTAATTACGACAAATTATAACGTTTTCAGTTGCAACACTGTAGTAGTTAAAGCTCCGTCAGGTTTTTAGCCTCTTTCATCCTAAAGCACATTAAAAAAATAAAGTATTTCAAAAGGGAAATAAAAAATTCCACGTATTAGAGTGGACTACAGTAAGTATATTAACATGTCTTCACTGTGCCACAACAGAATGCTATACTGAATTATACACTGCAAGAGAATATAAAACAAATCAAAGGACTGCATACTAAGAAGCTGGTAATTTTACTCCATATTTAAGTTTTTATATCAGTTAGTTTACGCATAACATAAGATCAGGAAATCAAGACAGCCTTTCCAGTTTACACATATGACATAATTGGTAGTCAAGCTAAGGATTTAGGGCATGATTCAAAGTGACACTTTACTGGATAGCAACACAGGTATCTGTCTCTTATTTGTCATTAAAGTCCAAAAAAAGATCTATGATGACAGAAAAGGAAGCCTTAGTGTTGCCTGAAGTGTTTACAGGCAGAAAATGAACAGGTTTGTCCTCATCGCCAACGGCATCGTCAAAACTTGGGGGCTGGGGGAAGCAAGAAGAACCATGCCCAATGCTGGCAGTGACCTCTTCTTGCACCCCTCACTCTTCATTTGGGTGAAGGAGGAGACAGTGGAGTAGACAGCAGCTCCTCAAAGGGGAAACACCAGGGCAAAGTCTCCCTACGACAGAGAAGCTTCCATGTCACTTCCACACCACAATAATTCACAGACAGCACTGATTTGCTGAAAATATGGGGAACACAGGTGACACGAGAGGCAAGAGAAGTTTAAAGGAGTTGCTGCTTGGTCTTTTCCTCTGGTGGTAGAGAAATTGCTTCATCATTGGTTAGGATCTTAGTGCCAAGACTGTGTTTCAGTACTGGCTCCTGAGATGTTGGACTCCCAGCTTGCAGGCCCTGCAGCAGGGGTTGCTTAATTATTCATACAGAGTGGTAAGAGTTCTGTGCCCTAGTACTAAGGGGCACAGACTTCAAATTCCCTCAGGCAGAGAAAGGATTAAAGTCCATGCAACTGGAATATTTTCCACTGAAAAACAGAGCACTTTTTTATATTTAATTTCAACACGGAAAAATATTTGAATTCAGTTAAATTTGATTATATCCAATATAAATCCAAAGAGCGTTTAGGCCAAAAATTTGGAAAATTATGCAATGTAATAAAAAAGATCTGACATTTACATAAATGAGACATGATTATACCCATTATACCAAACAGTACTCTCCCAAATAATATACTACCTGGACAAAAATAGCCAGATGATACATGAGTTCTCCTTCTCAGCTTCTGTAAAAACTAGCAGCAGCATCCACATATTTTAGAAATTAAAAGAACCCAGCCAGAGCAGAATTATCTATATACAGCTTTGTAAGGGATGTTGCATAGAGACCTGTGCAATATTTATCAAAGCTCATTTACTTACAGAAAATACAGTTCCAGGGTCAAAGCTATTTGTGAATTCGGTCACAATTCAGTGAATAGCTTTAATGAAGAAAAAAACCAAAAACCAAACAACAAAAAACAAGAAAAACCCCCAGAAGTCCGAATGTTTTCCTTCAACATTTTCCTTCAAAAAGTTAAAATCCAAGAACATTTTGTTTGCAGGCAAGCTTAAGTATTCTGTGCTATTCTCAGAATATCTACACTTTGTTCATTTTGCTATACAAAACCATTTTTGGTCTGTATTTTCATGGCCTTTAAATACTTGGTGATCAAAGATTTAGACCTCATTGCATCAATATAATTTATCCCTGCTGCCTTTTGCTAAAGGGATGCAACATAAATACCCATGCCTTAAATTCAACTTTTAAAAATATCCTTCACAAATAAGAGTAATTTCAGACACATATTGTTTTAGTGACAATAATTATCATTAATGGCATTTGCAGGAAGCAAAACACATTCTATCATTTTTTCTGCATCAGGTCCTAGAATATCCATGTGAGCCTCCACTCAGTGACTATGAACACAACAGGAACATACAGAAAGAGTCAAAAATATACAGGAAGAGGCAAAAGTCAAACAACATATATAACAAATAATTCTGCCTTTCACAGACTTGCTACCATTTTCATAATTAAGGTAACGAATTAATTATTAAATAAATAATCAAGAAAAATAGTTTAAATCCATGTAAGACAAGCACCAGCTCTAATATCAGATTTATCAGGAACTGGTAGAAGGAGCAAATGCTGCAGAAGCAAAGACTGCGAAGATACCAGGAAGTCAGTCACTGTTTGTGTGGAGGAGCAGCATTACATTAAGCATTCGTATCTCCATTGCTTAATCTTCATTAAGCTGATAAAACACCAACATGAAGCCTCCCCTGTTACTACCCAGAAAGTTCTAAGTATATAAAGCAATGGCAGAAAACATCGAGCCTGAAGAGGAAAAAAAGAAAACAGTTTATTACTAAAGCAGAAAAAACACAGCATCTCATCTAAAATATAAAACAAGTAATAGTACAAGGGTTTGTTGTTGTAATTGCATTGGAATAATGGCTTCGGAGTCAAATATATTAATAGACAACTTTTATTCTGCACCATTAAACAGTCAAATTATGGTCAGAGTTTCAAGCACAAAAGCCTCAACCAGATGGTTATCATGACAAAAACAGTAGGAAATATACCCAGAAGTGTGAAAACATGGACAAATGCACACAGAAACAGCTAAACAAATCAGAGTTTTGGAATTTAAATCTTTTGCAGAACATGGTTTAGATAAGAAAAACATACATGCTTTTTCTTAAGAAAATATTAATACCTTAAATGGCTCAAAGTAATGGAAAGATTAAAATCTTACTCAAAGCAAACACAGGGCTGTGCCTTATCATTAGCTTTTGTTACACCTGAGAAACTGCTGGCTTGTAAAAACAACAGTGAAACACCAAGTCTCAATAAACAGAATAAACTTCTGAGTCCTCATCAACCAACCGGTGCTGACTGAGGTCAGTCTGGCAAGGAGCTCACAGGACAGATGAAAGTCCAGAGCCAGGAGGGAGGCAGACAAGGCAAATGCAGGCTGATAAAAAACAGGTATCACGACTCGGAACCAGAACCTACATTAGACAACACCAGGAGCCAGGTCATGAGGAGCAGATAACCAGAACGTGGGAGCCCCCATGGAGTGCATCCATAGTCCAGTGCAGTGAGCATCAAGCAGCAGAAACTTCTTACCTACAGAATGGATAAAACTACCCATCAGCCCCACAGCTCCATTTCCATCTAGTGATGCTTGGGCCTTCAGATGCAAGTCAGGATGGGAAATAGCTGATATTCATGTGACTGCCAAGTCCCTGCCCCTGCCAGCACTAGCTGGCTGAACTCTGAAGTTTTCTTCAACCATTTGGAGATATGATTAAAGTCTACTACCTTATAAAAGACGACGCATATTCTGTATGCCCAGGGAAGTTCACTGACCAAATCATAGCTTTTCACTGAAAATAGCTGATGTGGACACTGAGGGCTTCTGTGCTTACCTCAGCTGGCAAACAGTTGCACCCAACCTAATTATGTCAAGAAAGTCTCTTTTCATATGGTTATAGGTAAAGACTAAAGAGTACACAAGGCTTTCGTCACAGTTCAGTCTTCCAATTGTTACTGAAATACAAGTTATAGTGGATTAAAATAAGTGTGGGCATTTATCTAGAGAATTCTGTGATAGAAGTGTTACATCTGCCTTGTATTCAATTACTTTCAATATCTCAGAGTCCCCTGTTTAAGGAGACAGAATTGCATACTACAAGAAAATTATTATTTGACTACCTTATCATTAACAATTTGTCAAGGAAGAGAGATTCAATTACATCTAGAAAGGCTTAGAAGCAACAAACTGAACATCCTCCATAAGGATTATAGTGTAAAACATATGTTGCATTACAAATATTGTGACATACAATACCAACCAGTAAAATTCTAAGGATTGTTTTGCTACTATTTAACTGAATATCAATAAGAAGACAGTCTTCTAGATACAAGGTTTACTACTGATTTAAAAGTATGCATCTCAATTATTGTTTCAATTTTCTTTCCAACAGGTTCATATGTTACTATTTCTAAGTGACCTCCACTAAGATTCATATACAAAACGAGAGCTGCAACCCTCTGAAAGAGGTTACATATTTCCTGTATTTTTATATTATCCATACCGAAGGAATACTAATAAAGGAGAATGTAAAATTTACGTCAGGACCCAGATAAGCAGAATAACCAAAATGAGGGTTCTAAATGATTTATATATGCATGTAAAAAGTAGACATAGAATAGTGACCAGAGTAAAACTAATTCAGGTTTTGTTTATGTTAGTGTTTCATTATATTCTGTCAGTATTTTGAGGAAGTAGCTCAGCAGGATTCAGCATAACTGCATATGATCATATAAATCCCCACCTGCAGAAGCTGTCTGCAACCTTCGTGTTGAGATCAGCTTCATTTTCCATAGGCCAAAGGACAAGGAACTGTTCAATCAGCTGAAATCCAGCAAATATAAAAGTGTAGTAGGTCCAGACCAATTACACTTCAGGGAATTTATCACTAGGAAAGGCTAATTAATATCTTTACTCCCCCCATCTAGATCTATTTGAGGAGATAGAAAGTTAATTCTACTGTGCAAGTCACAAGAACACTAACAACTATTAGTGTCTTGCCAATAGCAAGAAAAAAGCTCTAAGCTTCTCACTGTAACGTGACATTGCTAGCCACCTCTGCACTACGCACTTCAGAGGAGGCTGCACCTTCTCTTCATGTCTAGTAGTATTTCAATCCTTGTAGCTAGGTCTCATGTTTGGATTTAATATGCTGGCATGCACTTACCCGTTCGTTTCAGAAAATACCAGGAGACAGCAGTTAAAAGAACCTGACCCTTCCGGAAGAGGCAAAAGCCTATGTGAAACTTCCCCTGCGTGAGTATCCACGTTCTCCTCGCTTGTCAGACATGAGCTGAACTGGGGCTTTCAGCTGCTCTCGCTGTGGCTCTGCCAACACACAGGTACAACTCAGACCTCTGGCAAAGGGACAAATGCCACCTCATCAGTCTGTTTTGCAGATGGGCTCTGATCCTCGTATTCAGGAGAGCAAGACTGTTTAAGAAAGAGCAGCATTAAGATGAAGAACATTCACTAAAGCTTGTATGTTCAACATTTCTTTCTTCTCTGTGCAGTTTTGATGGACATCTGGTCTAGCAATATTCAGGATAACCATCATCTGGTTTTCAGTCTCTGCTTTTTCCCCCACACCTTCTTTAATTGAGGCAATCAGCAACTGCAGCCTGGAGTGTATTTTAAAGATTCATTTTGGTCAAGTATTAAGACAGTTCTTTACAAACTTTGTTCTCTAGATAATACCATCTATGTTGTTGCTTTTTCTGTCTGGCACCTTGAAAAAGAATTGCCATAAGGGGCTTTTCTATCCAGGAGTAAGGCTGCTTTAAGATACACATTAACACACTGGTGAAGGCACTGACTTAAATTCTCCTATTGGTATCTTCTAAACCAAGAAATTGTATCTAATGTAGAAATAAACCCCATACCAATTTAGCTAGAACTCCATAAATGTAGCAACCAGGAAGGAAAATTAAAAGGGGCGGGGGGGCAGGCAAATGGCAAACAGGGCACTGCTGATATGCAGGCAAAATTCTGACCTCTATCTGGAGACCAACTAACAGAATTTGACTCAGAAACTGGAAGGCAAGTGAAAGCAGAAAGAACAATTTGAAAGAAGCAGAACAAGGCTTAGAGTCTTTGCCGGTCCTGCAACTTACAGCTCCCCTATAACATATCAATCAATCATAAATCATTCATGGAACATGCCAAGATTTTGAAACATTTGATTTTAAAATGAGATGGTATCAAGTTATTCTTAAAGAACAGGTGCATTAATGTCACAGTTTCTGAAATCTTAGTGCCTTCAGTGTTAAGAACTACAAAAGCTGAAATCTGATTCTGAAATCTTTGGTGCCTATTGGTACCATGTACCAATAACATGCTTAGCCTACAACATAGAAGAAAATATATTTTTATTGAGACTGACTAGCATATGGTATAAATTCAGAGTGCTCTGTGCGGTAAACAATAAAAGAGAAGGATTGTAATCTATTCCAGCAGATTATCCATCTAAACATTTTGAAAACTGGCATGTGCAGTACAGATATTTGATCCTTGAAAATTAAACTTCCATTGTACAAAAGTTCAAGGAAAAAAGAAACAAACCCACAACAGCTTTCTTGATGGCAGAATTACACTACAGATAGGCAGAGTTTTTACCAATTTCCAACATTCCTTTCACCCTTAATGAACAGGTCTCATTTTTCTTTTTAATACAAACTGCATGACAGATGTTTTTTTCAAATAGTTTTTATAGAATCACAGAATGGTTTGGGTTGGAAGGGACCTTAAAGATCATCTAGTTCCAGCCCCCCTGCCATGGGCAGGGACACCTTCCACTGGATTAGGTTGCTCAAAGCCCCGTCCAACCTGGCCTTGAACACTTCCAGGGAGGGGGCAGCCACAACCTTTATGGGCAACCTGTTCCAGGGTCTCACCACCCTCACAGGAAAGAATTTCTTCCTCTTATCTAATCTAAATCTACCCTCTTTCAGTTTAAAACTGCTACCCCTCATCCTATCACTATACTCCATGATAAAGAGTCCCTCCCCATCTTTCCTGTAGGCCCCCTTTAAGTACTGGAAGGTTGCTATAAGGTCTCCCCAAAGCCTTCTCTTCTCCAGGCTGAACAACCCCAACTCTCTCAGCCTGTCCTCACAGGAGAGGTGCTCCATCCCTCTGATCATTTTCGTGGCCCTCCTCCGGACCTGCTCGAGCAAGTCCATGTCCTTTTTTGTGTTGGGGGCGCCCGAGCTGGACACAGTACTGCAGGTGGGATCTCACAAGAGTGGAGTAGAGGGGGAGAATCCCCTCCTTCGACCTGCTGGCCACACTTCTCTTGATGCAGCCCAGGATACAGTTGGCTTTCTGGGCTGTCAGTGCACATTGTCAGCTCACAGTCAGTTTTCCATCCACTAAGTTCTTTCCATTGCCAAGTCCTTCTCCTCAGGGCTGCTCTCAATCCACTCATTGCCCAGGCTGTATTTGTGCTTGGGACTGCCTCAACCCATGTGCAGGACCTTGCACTTGCCCTTATTGAACTTCATGAGGTTTGCATGGGCCCACTTCTCAAGCCTGTCCAGGTCCCTCTAGATAACATCCCTTCCCTCCAGCGTCAACCACACCACACAGCTTGGTGTCACTGGCAAACTTGCTGGGGGTGCACTAAGTCCCACTGTCCATGTCACCAACAAAGATGTTAAACAGCACTGGTCCCAACACCGATCCCTGAGAAACATGACTCGTCAGTGCTCTCCACTTGGACATCAAGCCGTTGACCACAACTCTTTGAGTGTGACCATCCAGCCAATTCCTTATTCACCAAGTGGTCCATCCATCAAATCCATGTCTCTCCAATTTAGAGACAAGGATGTCGTGCAGGACAGTGTCAAACACTTCGCACAAGTCCAGGCAGATGACGCCAGTTGCTTTTACCTTATCCACCAGCACTGTAATCCCATCATAGAAGGCCACCAAATCTGTCAGTCATGATTTGCCCTTAGTGAAGCCATGTTGGCTGCCACCAATCACCTCCTTATTTTCCATGTGCCCTAGCACAGTTTCCAGGAGGATCCACTCCATGATCTTGCCAGGCACGGAGGTGAGACTGACTGGCCTGTAGTTCCCCAGGTCCTCTTTATTTTCCTTCTTAACATTGGGAGTTATGTTTCCCCTTTTCCAGTCAGTGGGAACTTCACTGGACTGACATGACTTCTCAAATATGATGGATATTGGCTTAGCCATTTCATCCACCAGTTCCCTCGGGACCTGTGGATGCATCTTGTCAGGCCCCATGGACTTGGGCACCTTCAGGTTCCTCAGATGGTCTCGAATCTGATCTTCTCCTACAGTGGGTGGTTCTTCTTTCTCCCAGTCCCTGCCTTTGCCTTCTGTGTCTTGGTCGGTGTGACTGGATCACCTGCCAGTGAAGACAGGAAAAAAAAGTCATTGAGTACCTCAGCCTTCTCTATATCCCAGGTAACCAGGTCTCCCATTTCCTTCTAGAGAGGGCCCACATTTTCCCTAGTCTTGCTTTTATCACCAACATACCTGTAGAAGCTTTCTTGTTGCTGTTGACGTCCCTAGCCAGATTTAATTCTGTCAGGGCTCTGGCCTTCCTAACCTGATCCCTGGCTGCTCACACAGTTTCTCTATATTCGTCCCAGGCTACCTGTCCCTCCTTCCATCCTCTATAGGCTTCCTTTTTGTGTTTGAGCTTGTCCAGGAGCTCCTTGTTCATCCATGCAGGCCTCCTGGCATTTTTATCAGCATAATCTATTAATATTAAAGCAGTCTATGGAACAGATACTCCCTAATGCATATAGATGTAATAGACTGTGTAACAACTCTGTAATAAGGAAAACAATTTAAATCAAGAGATACACATTTCCTCTCTATCACTTTTCAATAAACATTTTAAAAGCAGGTAGCATATAGACTTCTTGCTCCTCAGAAGCAGATTTAATCTTTTTCAATTCAGTCGGCCTTTTCGCATTGTTCATTCCCTTCTTGGCCCCAGCTGAAAAAGTGTATTGATTTTTACCTATCTTATAGCTCTTGCTGTATCATCAATGTGGCATGACAGAGGTAGTGCAGGCCGAACATCCAAGTGTCACAATGGCTGGGTAACATTACCTAATTGGTAGCAACTTCTGTTCTCCCTAGCACTTTTTCTATTTTATGTAATTCTAGTGGTATGAGTTACATATATCAACATACTGAAGCAAAGTAGCAGTCTGCATTAGGTGATGCAGAGGAAAGTCTTTCAGTCTGGGTGCTGGGGAAGGGCTGTCACTAACCTTTCAACTAGCAGAAAAAAAACCCCAAACAAATAATTCATGCTGCTGTGTAGAAAACTGTCTCAAGCAGCCTCTTCTGCATACTCATTCTGAATTGCTTTTTTATTTGGCAAGACTGGTCTGAATTTGCGATTGCTTTTCATGATTCAGTGATAAGAGGCAGAAACCAGCAACGCTGTTTACTGCATCATTCCTGGACTAACAAACTTTGACTATATTTACTTAACTGATCAGTGATTTGACTGCCATAGTGTATTTGTTCATACATTGCTCAATATGCATTTTCCTGCATATGGTAGAGAAAGTATTTTGTCTTGGGTTTGTTCATATTTAGAGATGATGTCCAGTTGTTGCCTCTTATTTTAGAAAAATTAGTCAAAGCAACTAATCTAGTAAGATTCCATATGTGCTTTCAGCAGCCTGTTTTCCAAGCAGATGAATATAACATGCATCAGTGCTGGTTTTGAGGTGGTTAAGCTGATCGCTATCAAACAGCTTCTGAACCAGAAGATCAAGACAGTAACTGTACTGAAAACTGATGGTTATGTCAGGGTAAAATGAGTTTGGGCTTGTCAGGACAGAAAGTTGTAATAGCAAGGGCTGTTGAGGAGTAACACCAACAGAAAACTTTTTTATTCAATTTCACGTCATTTTGATGAAGGATAAAGTTATTAAGGCCTAAGGAAAATAGATCTTTTCTCAGCCCATCTCATTTGTACCCATGAACAAATATAGAAATAAAAGTGAGAAATTACAACATATAAGCTTACTAACATAGGCCGTGACAGATCAATCTGACAACTTCATAAAAATCAAGTTTCATTTACATTTAGTGACATGTCCTCAAGGAATTAAGACACAGACCTTGTACAAAGGTTAAAAAAAAGAGAATTATTAGGCAAGTAAAACAATAAGATACAAAACTCAAAATGCCTACGATGGATTGCAGCCAACTTATATTTAATACTCCCATTAACAAGAGATTTAAGTTGTTTAAAGATCTGAACTCTTCTGTCATAAAAAATGGCAATCATCAAAGCAGAAAGAACCAGACTGACTCTCACACAAAAACAGACCAAGATGTAGTACATGACGCAAAGTCACATACTTCAACAGAAATAATAAGTTCTACTATGAAGTAGCATGTATAAACAGTGACAGAAGGATCCAAATGCATCTACAAGCAGTAACCATGAGACATCAAATGTAGTAACAGCTAATGAAAAGGTAAGACTGAAGACAACAAATGAACCAGACAGACACAACCACTGTAGGTGCTATGTCTTACAGCCGTAAGCAGTAAGGCAGCACTAATGGCATATGAGAGCATCTGACCTTTATATCTCTGGCTCCATTAGCTGTGAAAGTGCACAGGTACTGCCACCTTCAGGAGCAGACATTTAAGAAATACATTCTTCCAGCTGTAGTCACAGACATGCAGTTGCAGACTTAATCATTTTAATCACAGCATTGACAAGGATTGCTTTTGTGGTCTTGAACAAATTAGCTCTTTGCTACAGTTTTTGCAGCTGTAAAGGGTGAAGATAATACCAGCCAACCCTACAAAAGTGTTGCTAGGTTGACTATTCAGTGGCAGTTTGAAAATGAATAATGCTGTATAAATGCTGCATTTTACTGCAGGGCTGAATGCAAACTAATAACTAGGCATTCCAACTGCCATCTTCTACATCTACTTTTTTTTTCCCCCAAACATGTGCAAACAAATTCCCTCAAAGTTAATAGGAAAAATACATGCTTACTGAACAGAGAACAAACTTGCATTTCTTTCTCCAACCTAGAAATCTCCATTCAGTAACATTCAGCTTAGTCTATCACCAGAGTATTAGTATCAGAAGACTATTCTTGTATTTTCATTGTATCAATATATTGTGGTATTTTTACCAACATATAAAACAAATTATACTACTATAACGAGCAAAACTTTTTTTTTTTTTTTTACATTCCCCAAAAAGGCAAACAGACTAAGAGTCCTACTACTCCAAGCTTCTGTACCAGACCAAGTATCAACCCCCTTAAACTAACCTTAAGGCATAAGTAATTATACCAAGTCTTGGTGGAATACCAAGCTGTTCCTAATAATGGTCCTGACAAACAGCATCTGTATCAGCAACAGGAATTTGAGAGAAAGCCTTCCCATCTCTACTGGTACAGGATCTTTGTGCTGCTGAGAGACTTTCCAAAGGGGAAGCCCCTCAATTAAAGAGCCTTTCTCTTAAGTTGTTGCTGGAGACCAAGGACTCTGGTGTTAGGACTTTCCTTCCAGTGAAGGAAAGTTTATGATTAGGCTGTACCAGAAAGAAACTGCAGTGTAAAACTGAAGAACAATGCTGTACTACTATTAGGCAGAGGGAAAATTGGAGTGAATTTATCCTCTGCTTTGCAGACTTCCTAAATTGGGGGAGAGATCAAATTCAGTAGCACTAAAGCAGTCTTTATAAAAACCTGCCAAAAATGTTGATACTGTGTCTCACTATGCTAAGACAGAAAGCTTCAGAAAGTCTTCAGCACCCAGAGCCCGCTTGTTTCGTTGCCTTCGGAGACTATGAGGATTTCTGAGGCAGACCCTTGACTGAGACAGCTGAAACTAAAAAGTGAGCATGCTTACACAGAAACATAAGCTCTGAAGGCCTCACAAGGCCCATAGCACAGACAAAGCTGGAAAGTAATATGGTCATTTGCACCAGCAGCTGAAAACCAAAGAACACATTCAGATGGACGAGGGGTGTGGGGCGGGGGGGGACAGGACTGTTTATTTTGCGTGGAGGATAGTGATTGAGGAGGAGGAGGTTGCTAACAACAACAAATGCAAAGTGAAGCTCGATACTTTTGATTGGGTTATCTGCTGTGGAGCTTGAGCTCCAGTATCCTTGGGTTCAGCACTGCTTAGAGCACCCTAACAAGAAAGCTGCATCATTCACAACCCTCAGCAAGCTCAGTCAGTCAATGACCTGCATATCCAACACCAGGAGGGAATACTGTCTCACCACAGTAATAAGGGCACTCAAGGCCAGTAAAATATCCAATGTGTATTTTGCACATTGTAAAGAGATTTATATTGCCAACATAGATTCTTCAGGTATACAACAGAATAGAAAGATAAATGAATCATAAGCAACATCTAGTTTCACCTGTGGAAATGAAAATTTTACCAGAGTCAGCTCAAAACAATACCAGAGAAAGAGTCACTTTTGATTAGTTCTCCTGAAAGGAATTAAAGGTATGCTTCAACCTCCAATTTGTCCTTTGTCCTTACATGTGTAAGTATCACCCAAGCAGGCAAAATTCCCCATTGCAATCAGCTGATGTTTACAATCACAGAAAGTGCAGACAAACATGAAGAAAACAGCTATAGACAAAGCCTCATGAAAGATCCAGCATCCAGGTTTCCGTTTTCATGGAAAGTGCTTAGACTACCTAATTTTCATGCAGTAGACAAATAATCCTACAAGAGTGCTGTTTGATCAACATTTTTATTAGAATAAGCAAACAACTTAATTCAGACTGCATGACCAGGAGACTCACAAGAAGTGCTAACTTCTTCCAAGAAACTTAAACCCTTCATTAAGTCAGTCTGGATCTGACCTACATTATACTTAATCACTCTGGTAAATAAGACCCAGTTGCTGAAGGCGGCAACTTTTTTCATATTAGAAGCCATTTCCTAATCTTTCATTTCTAAGGGTGATAAATGTGGTTTCCAGTTTAAATTTGTAGTGTTATCACTCTAAAGATTATATTGGGGGAGGGGTGGGGGGGCTTATGTGAAGAGGAAAAGGTAAAGAAAATATGTGAAAGTACTATAGAATAAACACTTCAGGATGCTCACTAGTTTTATTAGCTCAGCCAGTCATATTCTCCCACCGACATACTCTTTATCAGAACAGTAACAGTACTTAACAATTTAAATGAACCCAGAAGGCAGCCTCTGATAATACTGTTACACAATAAATTTCTTTTAAAATACCACACAACAGTGCTGCTTTGCTACTACTCTTTCATTCCCTGGATTTGCTTGACATATCAGACTGACAACTGAAATTAAAAGTACCTCAGTGGCAAGAAACTCTACCATCCCTGTCACTAAGTAACATTAGTATTTTCACATCATGACCATTACTTCTCCCATTCCTGCTCAGAATCTGTTTAAAATTGCTTCAATGTGAGATCTGTGTTTGCAAATAAACTTAATTGTATTGATCACACCCACAAAGCTGATTTATGCACTGAGCATACAGGTAGTCAGAGTATAAATTTGGCTTCTATGTGTGCTGAAAAAAAAAGGAAGCAGCAATAAAATATACATGAACACAGATGATGAGAGTCCCTGTAAACAATTTAGAGAATGGTACATGTGGATATAAATTATTTTGATTTGTGTACACTCTGAAAAGCTTGAAAAAACAACGGGAAAGAGAAAAAGAAGTGTATTTTCAAGAAGAGCTATGCAGTCCTAGAGGGAAAAAAAAGAGACAGCATCAAACCTTAGGGGTTACAGTGATAGTAAGAGAGAAGGCCCCTTAGATTTTGGCTATATCCCACAACATTCACATTTTTCTCTCCCAGAACTTACATTGATCCTCAAGTTTTTATCATTCATTTTGTGTCTTCTCCTCACACTTCCATTTTCAATCAAGAAATCAAGAATCGGGAGAGCTTATGCAAGAGCTAGACACATTTCTGCTCATCTGAACCAGAGTTCTGGCATGGACAGCTGCAGACGTTACAGCATTAAGGAGTTTCACAGGGTCCGTCGGCTTTTTAGACAGGCTTCAGTGGCAGCTGATCAGGTGTTTTGAAAATGTAAATCTCATGTTTAAGCAGTTCCTAAAAAAAAGCAATTAGACCCTTAAACCAGATCAATCATAGATTAACTAAAAAGCTAGAATTATTAGAATGCAATGGGAATGTACAAAACCATGCGGCTGCTCTCACATAGCACAATATGAAATTACATGCTTACCAAAAGAGACACAGAGGCTCATACATTTGTACACTGCAGAGGTTCAAGACTCAACAGTCCATGCAAGCAACAACAGAATGAAGAAAAAAAACTCCTCACTTGGATAAACTCATTTCCATTTAGCTAATGTCTTACGTAAACCCATATTTTTAGTTCAGGGATTCTCAAACAATCATTTCAGACACATTAAAATTTTCCAATCGAATGACACAACCACGAGTAGCAAATATAAACCTACTTTTTAAATTACTTTTTGTGGATTCTTCAGAAGGCACCCACAAACCTCAGGTTGAAAGCCATTAATTTACTGCTTCTGACCTTGCAAAGACCTCTGCTCACCTCAAAACTTTATGCCACAAGCTTTATATGGGTCTTCAAAAACCTACTTTATTTTTAAAAACCACAACATATACAGTAAGCTGAAAAAGATCCCTGCACATTTACTGGTAAGCAGGTTTTATTTAATTTTTACCAATGCTAGCAGTTCACTGGATTATATTACAGCAATTCTTCAAAGACTACACAGCAATTCACAGGAAAAACATCAGTCCGACATTTCAACCAAAGCCTCTAATAGAAACCCCAACATTATACTAAGAAGAAGAAATCAGTAAAAGTCCCACCTGAACAAATAACCCAAATCCAAAGAACTACTGAGCGGATAAAAGGCCTGTATTCATTTGCCAAGTGATGAAATATAATAAAAGTGTGAAATTACGTACTTAAAACTACTAGTCAGAATTGTTGTAGACCAAGGCTATTTTTCAGTCTAAATACCATATGGGTGGATGTGTTTTTCTTTCATTTACTGGAAACAAAAGTCATGCTATGTCAGCATACGAACTGCTAAATAAATCAGAGGTTAGTTAAATACATGTTAAAATGTTAGAAAAGGGACATTCCTTAACATATTTAGTCTTCCTGCAAAGTTGCTGGAAAAAGGGCAACTAGTTTATAGAAAAAAAAAAAAAAAACCTTAAAGGAAATGAGAAATGAAATGAGAAAATGAGAAAGGAAATGAGAAATGATGAACTTATGAAGTCAAACAGTCAAATTGTAAAAACACAAGATGAAAAATAAAAGCAAACACTGAAATAAGACGGAGAATTCAGAAACTGAAGAAAAAATGGTAACTATCTATGTATAAGTCTCCCTCTGTAAAGCATACAAGGATGAATAGAAAAATTATACAAAGAAAAATACTGAAAACATTAATTCTGCCGCTATCTCACTCAACAGTGATTTTTAAGTTAAAAATAGATGCCACACTGTCTTATCAAGAACTTATCAAGAAACATATGTTACTTCTGAAAAACAAGGTGGGGCTATTTTGTAAAACTAGAGAACAGAAAACCTGGTAAATGTATGTCCTGGTTTAGCCAGGATAGGGTTAAGTTTCCCCAGCAGTGCGGGGGGTGGAGCTCTAGCTGGGTTATTCAGATACCAGGCTGACGTCACATCCTGGCACCGAAGCGAGACAGGTCGGTTAACACGTGTGTTATGCCATCGCGCTTCTCACTGCTGTATTGGTAGATATTTTGCTCTGTTCATTGTTATTACTGTTATTCTTATTGTTATTGTTTGTTGTGTTGCTGTTGCACTCTTGTATGAAACCTCTCCTCATCTCAGCCCCAGGGCTTTGTATTTCACTCCCTTTGTGGGGGAGGGGCAGCGGCCGCGTGGTCTCAGACCCCGGCAGGGACTAAACCACCACAACTTTGGCGCCCAACGTGGGGCACGAGAAGTCTGAGATAAGGACAAAAGGAGAAGGTGTGTTAGAGCAATCTGTTAGGTGTAATTTTTCTGGTTTTATTGGTATTTGTTTGATAAGAAACGTTTGCAATGCTGACCAATTTGCTTGCGTGGTGGGGCTGGATTAACCTTTATATCCATTGTGTGCTCCCAGTTCTAGTGTTTGTTGGCGGTGGAAAATGTGCCAAGGGTCTTGTTTTGCTGTACTGGCTACTATCTGCTTATAATGGCCTTGTATCACTGCTGGTGGGGGTGAACGGTACCTGTTTGCTGCCTGGGCTTTTGTTAGGGATCTCACCCCCTCTATGGGTGAGCCAGGGGAAGAGATTCTCTCGGTTTTTGAGAGTTTCAGCTATCCCTGGAGCACCCAGGCCAGTGTGCTTGCGGCACTGTGCTTTCTAAATGTCTGTCAGATCTTGTTTTGGGCCTTGCGGTACTTCTCCAACAATAGCACCACCCGGAAACCTGCCCCGGGGGCAGATAGTTATGAATGGCAAGGTGTGTGGGAAAGATGGGCAAGTGCCTGAGTCAGTGGTCACCCCCAATGCTTTGGGATTTCACTCCCAAACAAATGGAGAGTCCTGATAAACTGGTGGAATATTTGGAAAAGGTGTGCTGCCAATCTGACAAACCCTGGGAGACACAAGTTGTTGGGATGTGCTGGGGGCTTGCCCATGCTTACCATATCGTCCTTAACACTGATCACTGCCCTCAAGGGGAGAAAGGGCTGGCTGCAGGATCTGAAAGTGAACTTACTGGTACAGCAGCTGGGCCAGGGGGACAGGCAGCGCCAGTACCAGTCGCCTCCACCAGCACAGCAACTGGTCCAGAGGGACAAGCAGTACCAATATCAGTTGCTCCAATACAGAAAACCAAATACACCAAAAAATCCCCTCGCAGTGCACAGGGTGATAATGAACCAGGCCCATCACGAGAGCAGGAGGAAGAGCCGGAGGTAATCATCCGATCTCTATCCCTCAGTGAATTGCAAGATATGCGGAAGGATTTTAGCCGCACTCCAGGTGAGCAAATTTGCACCTGGCTGCTCCGATGCTGGGATAGTGGAGCTGCTGGTTTTGAATTGGAGGGGAGAGAGGCCAAGCAGCTGGGACCTTTAGCAAAACAGCTGGTATTGACAAGGCAATAGGGAAACAGGCTCAAACCCTCAGCCTTTGGAGGCGACTCCTGCTCGCTGTGAGGGAGAGGTACCCCTACAAGGATGATGTTCTATGTCAGTTAGGCAAGTGGACCAACATGGAGAAAGGCATTCAGAACCTCAGGGAAATGGCTGTGTTTGACATGGTCTATGGTGATCTGAATGATGAGCGGTCACCCATGGATCCAGATCAGGCCCCTTGCACACAGCTGATGTGGCGGAAGTTCCTGCAAAGTGGACCAGAGGGACATGCCAAAGCATTAGCAGTAGTTGTCCTGGTGGCGAGACACCCAGACTCAGACAGTGGACGAAGTGATTATCCAGCTCCAACAACATGAGGGAAGTCTCCCTTCCTCCCAACATGCTTTGGTTTCAGGTGTAGAGGAACTGTCTCAGAGGCTCCAGAAAGTGGAACAGGACATGTCCTATGTTCCACCTGCACGGGCCAATGTCTCAGCTATTAGAAGCAGGCGCTTCCCCACCCAAGAGAAGGGCAGTGGAAGGTACACACCACGGGGCACCCTGTGGTTCTTCCTCCATGACCATGGGGAAAACATGAGGAGGTGGCATGGACAGCCCACTCCCGCCCTAGCTGCACGAGTACAGCAACTGAAAGGGAAGACCCCCATGAAAGGGGAGTCTTCCAAGAGAGATGCAGCTCCAGTGTCTAGTCGGAAATCCCCCAGACAGAATAGAATGGCCAACAGTATGCTTGACCCTCTTGAGGGGACCAGGAAGTCATTCTTGCAGGAGTCACTCTTAGATCAAGTGAGTGATGGTGAGCAGGATTAGAGGGGCCCTGCCTCCAGCCAAGTGGAGGAAAGGGATAATCGGATTTACTGGATGGTGTGGATCCGATGGCCTGGCACATCAGAACCACAAGAGTATAAGGCCTTGGTAGACACTGGCACACAGTGCACCCTGATGCCATCAAGCCACAGTGGGGTCGAACCCATCTGCATCTCCGGAGTGACAGGGGGATCCCAACAGATGACCCTATTAGAGGCTGAAGTGAGCCTAACTGGGAAGGACTGGCATAAGCACGCCATTGTGACTGGCCCAGATGCCCCGTGCATCCTGGGTATAGACTACCTCAGGAGAGGGTACTTTAAAGACCCAAAAAGGTACCGGTGAGCCTTTGGTATAGCTGCCCTGGAGGAGATTGAGCAATTGTCCACCTTACCCGGCCTCTCAGAGGACCCCTCGGTGGTTGGGTTGCTTAAGGTTGAAGAGCAGCAAGTGCCAATTGCCACCAAGACGGTGCACCGGCGGCAGTACCGTACTAACCGAGATTCCCTGGTCCCCATCCATCAGCTGATCCATCGACTAGAAAGCCAGAAGGTGATCAGCAAGACTCACTCACCTTTCAACAGCCCTATATGGCCAGTGAGAAAACCTAATGGAGAATGGAGACTAACCGTGGACTACCGTGGCCTGAATGAAGTCACGCCAGCGATGAGTGCTGCAGTGCCAGACATGCTAGAGCTCCAGTATGAGCTGGAGTTGAAGGCAGCCAAGTGGTACGCCACGATTGACATCGCTAACACGTTCTTCTCCATTCCAATAGCACCAGAGTGCAGGCCACAGTTTGCGTTCACTTGGAGGGGTATCCAGTACACCCGGAATCGATTGCCCCAGGGGTGGAAACACAGCTCCACCATTTGCCATAGACTGGTCCATACTGCACTGGAGAAAGGTGGGGCTCCAGAATACCTGCAGTTCATTGACGATATCATTGTATGGGGGGACACAGCTGAGGAAGTCTTTGAGAAAGGAAAGAAGGTAGTTGAAATCCTTCTGAAGGCTGGTTTTGCCATCAAGCGACAGAAAGTTAAGGGGCCTGGAAGGGAGATTCAGTTCCTAGGAATAAAATGGCAAGATGGGCGTCGCCACATCCCAATGGAGGTGATAAACAAGATAACAGCCATGGCCCCACCAACCACTAAAAAGGAGACTCAGTCCTTCCTGGGCGCTGTGGGGTTCTGGAGGATGCACATCCCAAACTACAGCCTGATTGTGAGCCCCCTCTACCACGTAACCTGCAAGAAGAACGATTTTAAATGGGGCCCTGAGCAACAACAAGCCTTTGAACAAATTAAGCAGGAGATTGCCCAGGCAGTGGCCCTCGGGCCAGTCCGGACAGGGCAGGAGATTAAGAATGTGCTCTACACCGCAGCCGGGGAGAATGGCCCTTCCTGGAGCCTTTGGCAGAGAGCACCTGGGGAATCCCGAGGCCGACCTCTAGGCTTTTGGAGCCGGGGATACAAAGGCTCTGAAGCTAACTATACATTGACTGAGAAGGAGATACTGGCAGCGTATGAAGGAGCTCGGGCTGCCTCAGAAGCGGCTGGCACTGAGACACAGGTCCTCCTGGCACCCCGACTGACGGTGCTGGGATGGATGTTCAAAGGAAAGGCTCCCTCCACACATCATGCAACAGATGCCACGTGGAGTAAATGGGTTGCGTTGATAACACAACAGGCTTGAATACGGAACCTCGACCCCCCAGGATTAGTAGAAATGATCATAAACTGGCCAGAGAGCAAAGATGCTGGGATGTCACCAGAACAAGAGGTGAAACGTGCTGAGGAGGCCCCACCATATAACGAGCTGCCAGAGGAAGAGAAACGATATGCCCTGTTCATTGATGGGTCTTGCCGCATTGTGGGAAAATATCAACGATGGAAGGCTGCGGTGTGGCATCCCACACAAGAAACCACTGAAGCTGTTGAGGGACAAGGTGAATCAGGCCAGTTCGCAGAGGTGAAAGCCATCCAATTGGCTTTGGAGATTGCTGAGTGAGAAAAGTGGCCGAGGCTCTATCTCTACACTGACTCGTGGGTGATGGCAAGTGCCCTGTGGATGTGGTTCCAGCAATGGAAACAGAACAACTGGCAACGCAAGGGCAGACCCATCTGGGCCGCTGAAGTATGGCAGGACATTGCAGCCCGGGTGGAGAACCTCGTTGTGAAGGTGCGCTATGTGGACACCCATATATCCAAGAGTCAGGCCACTGATGAACATCAACACAACCAGCAGGTGGACCAGGCTGCTAAGATTGAAGTGACTCAGGTGGACTTGGACTGGCAGAGTAAAGGTGAACTGTTCATAGCCCGGTGGGCCCATGAGACCTCGGGCCACCAAGGCAGAGATGCAACATACAGGTGGGCTCGAGATCGAGGGGTGGACCTCACCATTGACACCATCGCAGAGATCATCCACGGATGTGAGATGTGTGCTGCAATCAAACAAGCCAAACGGGTGAAGCCCCAGCAGAATGAAGATCAACGGATGAACTATAAATATGGAGAGGCCTGGCAGATCAACTATATCACACTGCCACAGACCCGCCGAGGCAAGCACCACGTGCTCACAATGGTGGAAGCAACCACTTATCCAGTGTCCCACGCCACCGCCCAGAACACCATCCTGGGCCTTGAAGAGCGAGTCCTGTGGCGACACGGCACCCCAGAGAGGATTGAGTCGGACAATGGGACTCACTTCCGAAATAACCTCATAGATGCCTGGGCAGAAGAACACAGCATCGAGTGGGTCTACCACATCCCCTACCACACACCAGCCTCTGGGAAGATCGAGCGCTACAATGGACTGTTAAAAACTACATTGAGAGCAATGGGGGGTGGAACCTTCAAACACTGGGACACACATCTGGCAAAGGCCACCTGGTTAGTCAACACAAGAAGATCTGCCAATCGAGCTGGCCCAGCTCAGTCAAAACTTCCACGTGTTGTAGACGGGGATAAAGTCCCTGTGGTGCGCATGAGGGACCTGCTGAGAAAAATGGTCTGGGTTAGTCCTGCGCCGGGCAAAGGCAAACCCATCCACGGGATTGTTTTTGTTCAAGGACCTGGGTGCACCTGGTGGGTGATGCAGAAGGATGGAGAGGTCCGATGCGTACCACAAGGGGACTTCATTGTGGGTGAAAACACACCATGAGTTATACTGTGCTTTTGTCAATTTTTCTTTGTTAATGCTAATTGCTAAATGGCAGCTGGATGTGATGCACATGGTATAGAATAAAGGGGTGGATTATGTCCTGGTTTAGCCAGGATAGGGTTAAGTTTCCCCAGCAGTGTGGGGGGGAGCTCTAGCTGGGTTATTCAGATACCAGGCTGACGTCACATCCTGGCACCGAAGCGAGACGGGTCGGTTAACACGTGTGTTATGCCATCGCGCTTCTCACTGCTGTATTGGTAGATATTTTGCTCTGTTCATTGTTATTACTGTTATTCTTATTGTTATTGTTTGTTGTGTTGCTGTTGCACTGTTGTATTAAACCTTTCCTTATTTCAGTCTTGGGGCTTTGTATTTCACTCCCTTTGTGGGGGAGGGGCAGCGGCCGCGTGGTCTCAGACCCCGGCAGGGACTAAACCACCACAATGTAAAAGAAAAATAACTTGCTCAAAGCAGAATTTACTGGCATTAAATCTGATGTTAGGCTGCCCTCTTCAACCATGAATTTGAGGGATTCGTGTCCTTTCTTGAATAAATACTTCAGTATTTGCAAACCATCATGAAAAGTGGAACTACAGAAGTATGAAGTGATCTATCAATAATTCAAGTTCATTCAAGTGTAATGGTATCAGACCTGAACCCACTTCTGACTGAATGCTCATCACAGCCCATTCTTAGTATGGATGCTCTTATCCAATGAGAAATACAAACAGCTGATGTGCAAGTCTGTCAAACTGCTTTTGAAATAGTTCAAACTGCCATACTTGGGCTATAAGATTCCCTTCCTCCTTTCCTCCCATAGCTCAAAACATAAAAGATAAACAAAACTCTACTTCTGCTTACTTCCCCTGTAGATCTTAGAATGGTATTACGGTGGTAAAAATTTTTAAAGGACACATGAGAAAAGCAAAGCTCAAGTCATTCTTAAAAAATTTATGCAGAATTCAGGAGATCTCTGTTGCCCCCTGAGCTGTGTCCTTCATTAAAGGTGAAAGACTTTCCCAAAGCCTGGGCTTTGGAACATTTTTTCCCAACAGACCATACTCATTCAACTGGCTTGTGAAATGTGGTACTTCATTTTAGACTTGATTCTGTACCTTCTTACCTGGCTACAACTCATGAGTCAGAAATAAACAGCAGCTCAGAGACAAGGGATTAACTTCCCTGGAGCAATATTAGATTCAGTGGCAGCATATAATCAGACCAGAAGATAAGTCAAGAACTTCGATACACACAGTAATACAGAAATGCCTAAAGCTCACAAAATATGTGCACATTTCACAAACAAATCTGGACAAGTTTGGTTGACATTGCTGTGTAGCTTTAGTGACCGTGTAGTATACTGAGCAACCTGCGTATCAAATGTGTCTCTTGTAGCCATACCCCTTTCCTTCTCCCTAGAAATTTATGCAAAATAGAAAACTACAGAATTGGAATTGTAGCACTTGGATACTGCATTGGTACAACTGATCTTGCATCATAAAGCCTGTGGGGACATAATATGTCTCAACACAAAAAAAGAAAAAAGAAAACATTCGAAAGTCTGACTCCTGGAGAACTCTGACCTGTATTATTTTCAAACAGATCAAATTCTACAATATCTCAGGAAAGCATTACTCATCTAGCAATGTAGCAACTTTTTTGCTAAGATCTGACAGGGCAATGAAGGAATAAAACAAGTAACTCCCAAAACGCAAGTGATTCTACTAGAAGACATAAACAAAGATAAACTATAGGTTTTCCTGTGTATCTGAATTACTTTGGTATTGAACAGCATGTGTAGCTTGAAGGTTTTCTTCTTTTGGCTTCAGACCTACACTATAATTTGATTAAGCCAGTTCTCTAAGGCTTTCCCGGTTTTCAGAAGTAACAAATTTGTACTCTGAAGTAGCATATCAACAAAATCATAATACATTACCCTAGCAATTCCAAGTGTATCAGCATAATAATCCATACAGTGATAACTGAAGTCACAGTTAAGTATTTAATCTTGTAAACTATCAAATGAACATGGCCAGTGCTAGAAAAATTGAGGGCAACATGACAAGAAAATGCTTTCCCAGTCCCCCTGTGTAAATTGGAGCAATTTGCTTTCCATTTCACACTTCAGCCATAGAAACAGGAAATACAGCACATTACCTTATGTAATAAGAAATTCCAAACCTTCAGATCACTGTCTATCTCAGTGTAGGCCCCCAAAAGTAAAGGGCCAGAACAACAAACAGCCTTCTGCTTTACTTTAAAAGCATTTGTAAATCTCTCCTTGCCTTGAGGACAGCATTTAGTGCTCCTAAAGCTCACGCTACATCATTAATTTCATCTCGCCCTCCTCAACAAGTATTTCTAAGGCAATAGGTGGCAACTAAGAATTACATGCCCCAAGCCTTTACCACAGGCAGAATTGAGAAATTCAGTTCTACCTTTTAACAGGCAAACAATAATGCAATAGACAAATCTATAGCCAAAGGCAGCAGCAGAAGTAAATATCCACTTCATTCCCTGCAAACTAACTTTAGTGAAAGTAGGCAGCAGAAACTTGGGTCAAAGCACGGCACTGCAGGTAAGTCCCAATTCACTTGATCAAAATCTTTTACCTCCTCTCCTCCTTTATAATCATTCAGGAAAGGCTTGGCTTAATTAAGGTAATTTTCCCTTTGTATGGTCTGTTTCTGCTAGAAATAATTTCAGATTTCCGTTGTCTGAGGTTCCAGTTCTATGGCCTTGGGATACTAAATTCAGCCATTTTAGATAAGCCATTTTAGCTCTGTCCTGTCACTGTGTAATAATCATAACACTTAAATCATGGTAGAAAGTTTAGTGTAGTTTTACAGGACACACTATGTTACACTCGGTGAAAGGCTGTAAAAGACTGCTTACCAGAAATCAGTGTTCTTCAATACAGAGTCTCCACATTTACAAGCTGCGCCTTGCCACATGAGGTTGAAATCATCTCTCCTTTGCAAACTCCAAAGTGCCCCTTTCATTTGCCCCTTTCTTCTCCTGCTTTGTACTCATATTATCAGGACAAAGTCATTCTACTGCTCCACTTCAGATCCTCACTGTAGATTTGTATTTTCAGTTCTCCTTCCTCCTCCCCTCCCACCAAAAATAAAAAGTTTGGGTACAGGTGTAACTGTAGACTACACATCCCAAATAACATTTAACCTCTCTTCAAGTCAGATACCATAGACCAGCAAATGCACTTTCCCAACATCTAATAAAATGTCACAGGCTTTGTATTTACCTGAAATTGCAGGGTCTCAGCACCTCTCCTGGCCTGAGTCAATTTTAGTTGTGGTAACGACTGACTAGAAGTCAGGCAACCCTAGCCCATTTTAACTTTGTTCTATGGGTACCATACATGCAAAGGTCTGACAAAGTTAAGTAGATACTGCTCAACAAACAGTCTATATTTTAACTGAGGCCAGAGAAGGCTAACTAATTGTTAATGGTGAAAACAGTAAAAGTGTACCTGGGAACCAAAACAAAGACCAAGGAAACAGACTGTTACAAAATAGAAAATGTAGCCACGTTAGAAAAGGAAAATGTAACAGCAGTAACAGTACCCCACTGCAAACCAGTATCAGCAAAAAGACACAGAGAACTTGCTTCAGTTCCAAGAAAAAGCCATGCAGTAACGCCATGAGTTTCTGAGTTCTCATCAGGTAACAAGAAAAGTAGAAGGGAAGACTGATTGAAAACCTCCCTTCCCATCTCACTGTAAATTAAATGAGGTCTAATCAGATGTAACTAAGCTAGCCAGACCAACTAGCTCTGGAATCTGAGACAGTCTTCATGACACATTCAAGTAAGCAATTCTCACCCATACCTCATGCAAGGTTTGAGCACACAGAAGTGATGACACTTCACTGCCAAGTAGGTGACTGTCCTGGTTTAACCAGGATAGGGTTAAGTGTCCCCAGCAGTGTGGGGGGGAGCTCTAGCCGGGTTATTCAGATACCAGGCTGACGTCACATCCTGGCAGGACACATTTTTCCTGGCGGGAGCGCGGTGCACTCGTGGTTTTGTACATCGTGCTTCCCACTGCTGTATTTGGTAGCTATTTTGCTCTGTTCATTGTTATCACTATTACTGTTATTGTTATTGTTTGTTGTGTTGCTATTGCACTGTTGTATTAAACCTTTCCTTATTTCAGTCTTGGGGCTTTGTATTTCACTCCCTTTGTGGGGGAGGGGCAGCGGCCGCGTGGTCTCAGACCCCGGCAGGGGCTAAACCACCACAGTGACTTTTGAAACCCTTCCTAAATCAGAGATGTTAGGAAAAATCATGGTTATTTACAAAGGCTTATACCAATAAATGTTCAGTAAGAGCACATTTCTGCAGTTTTGTCTTCACATAACAAGTTACATAAAAGTACATTAATATAATCAAGGACTGCACTTGTGTTAATGAATAAGCAACTTGCTATATTTGCTTGTTGTGTCATATTCCACTTTTAAAAGTACACATTCAAGGCTGAGGTGCAAAACACTGGTATCATCACCATACTCAATCTGCATCAGTTTGACGTATGCAGCATTATGCCTACTTGGCATACATAACGAAGACATTTGGGAACCACAGCTCATCTGAGAAGCCACTTGCACTCCACTTCCAACACCAATAATAAATTCTAGGTAGACTCAGAAAGAATGCACGTATTAAGTTCGCCAATTTGAGCATTTTAACTTAAACGTATATTCCCTTTAACAGTAGTGAACTGTGTTTTATCATATTTTCCATATTAAAGTTTTCCGCTTCTATAAAACTTTCTCATAATTTTTACTAACTACATTAAGACATTTAACTACACCTTTCACTAAACTTTGTGTGCTTTCAGATAACCAGTGTACTTCAGTTATTTTAGTGAATATGTATCTCCATATCCTTCAGCTCTATTCACATTAATCTTATCTTTAACAGGTGAAGTCAAAGCCAAAAATTTCAGTACAAAAACAAATTAAATGTTTAGGATTCTGTCTTTGGTGTCATTTCCAAGCTTTTTGTTTCACATCCTCTAGAATGTTTCAAATCATAGGCCCACACAGTGTCTATTCCCTCTCCAACAGTACAATCTGGGATCCAGCAAGGGAAAGGAAAACGACAGGCAATGATTCTGGCATTACATTCAAGTTCTTCTTCCAGCTTCTTCTCCAACTGTGGCATCTGTTGAGCAACAATAAAAAGCTTTCAGAAGCAGTAAAAACCAGAAGCATTCTCTTTAGAATCTAATTCAAGTGTTCAAGAGAAGTCCAAGGTTTGAGGAATTTTTGGAAAAAAAAATTAGAAAAGTGTTCATGATATACATTTTGGCTTTGATGCATCAACAAAGAATATCTAAAACTAGAAAATGGTTATTGTGCCCTGATTGGTGAGAAGAAAAGCATAACTCTAAGTTCTAAAAATTCAATCAAAAAATGCAGATAATATCTTAGACAAAAAAACCCATAAGTTCAGAAAATACTTTACATGTTCCAATTCACGACTCTCTTCAGTGGGATTCTTCTCTGTAGAGAGATTTCAGCCCCCTGAAATGATGCTATTTATGGCACCCAAGTTACATGAACTATTATGTGATACTCAAAGGCCAATGCCTCTCGTAATTTCCAGTCTAACCCCAAGACAGATCCTGGGAGACTCAAAACATCACACAGCCAACAACCCAAAGCAAACATCCTGCTGTCACTCTATGGTAAAGTACTGGTATGTTAAATACTATTGCAATTGAGCTTTGTTGGCTCCAGCCTGTTAACATATGCACATAAGTCCTGCACCAGTACTGTATGAAACAGCATATAGAATCACAGAATGGTTTGGGTTGGAAGGGACCTTTAAAGGTCATCTAGTCCAACCCCTCTGCAATGATCAGGGACATCTTCAACTAGATCAGGTTGCTCAGAGCCCCATCCAACCTGGCCTTGAATGTTTCCAGGGATGGGTCATCTACCACCTCTCTGGGCAACCTGTTCCAGTGTTTCATCACCCTCATTGTAAAACATTTCTTCCTTACATCTAGTCTGAACCTACACTCTTACTTTAAAACCATCACCCCTTGTCCTATCACAACAGGCCCTACTAGAAGGTCTGTCCCCATCTTTCTTCTAAGTCCCCTTTAAGCACTGAAAGGCCAGAATAAGGTCTCCCTGGAGCCTTTTCTTCTCCAAGCTGAACAACCCCAACTCTCTCAGCCTGTCCTCACAGGACAGGTGTTCCATCCCCCTAATTATTTTTGTGGCCCTCCTCTGGACCTGCTCTAACAGGTCCATGCCTTTCCTGTGCTGAGGGCTCCAGAGCTGAACACAGTACTGCAGGTGGGGTCTCGCTAGAGCAGATTTGAGGGGCAGAATCACCTCCCTCGACCTTCTGGCCACACTTCTCTTAATGCAGCCCATGGTACAAGTTGGCTTTCTGGGCTGTAAGTGCACATTGCCAGCTGATGTCCAGCTTCTCATCCACCAGTAACTCCCAGTCCTTCTCGTCAGGGCTGCTCTCACTCCCTTCATCCCTCAGCCTGTATTGATACTGGCAATTGCCCTGACCCAGGTGCAGGACCTTGCACTTGGCCTTGTTGAACCTCATGAAATTCACATGGGCCCACGTCTCGAACTGGTCCAGGTCCCTCTGGATGGCAACCCATCCCTTGGGCTTGTCAACCATACCACTCAGCTTGGTGTCGTCTGCAAATCTGCTGAGGGTGCACCCAATCCCACTGTCTATGTCACTGATGAAGATATTAAACAGTACTGCTCCTAATATTGGTCCCTGAGGGACACCACTCGTGACTGATCTCCATCTGGACACTGAGCTGTTGACCATCACTCTCTGGATCCAGTTCCTTATCCACCGAATAGTCCATCCATCAAATCCATATCTCTCCAATTTATAGAGAAGTATGTTGTGAGGGACTACATCAAATACCACTACGCAACTCTCCTTTGTTGAAGACCTGCAGTCTAGTTTTCCTCCATTTGCAAAAACTGAGCAGATATGGAAGTCAAGAGAAATATCAATACTCTTCCAGAACAGAGCAACACCCTGCCCAGTCAGATACTCTAGCTCCAATAAGTACTTTGCAAATTCTGCTATGGATTAAGCGAGGAATGAATTAACACATCTAGACTTCAAAGAAAAATTTTTCCCATCCCAGATAGTGGTTATGTTCTGAAAAAAAAATGAAATTTGACAGATTTAGCCATTTTTGTCCTTTGAAAAAGCTTGATGTTATGCTTAAGCAGATCATCGCACATCCATTTGAAATTCCTTTTATTCTTACATACTGTATCTATCTCAGGAGTAATTATAACTGCAAGCTCCACAGGTTACCTCTATTACATGTCAAAATCCATTTACTTTGATATCATGACATAACATTTAGATATTAAAAGGTTAAAAGGACAGCAATTATTTACAAATACAGCTCAATTTAAGTCAGGAAGAACAAAAGATATATTTAAAAAAAAAAAAAAATCACAAAAAAAGGAAAAAAACCCAACAGAACATTATTAAAAAAAAAGACTGACTAAAGAAAATGTATTTCCAAAGGCTGCAGATAGCTTCCACTATCACATACATGCAGGGTGTGCCTTTGATGTAACATCCTATTAGAGCTACATTTAAGCTTACAATGGAATATTTTAGGAAAATTATAGTCATGGATCCAATATATCAAAGAGTTACTTCTGAATATTTTTAAGCATTCTATGCTCTGATTTAATCCATACAACAAATGCTTTAAACATTTTTGCCACCATACCTTAAATAAACTAGAAAAATAAGCCCACTTTGGTATCTCAAACTGAGCTGAGACACCAGAAGAGGAAGGACTAAGTTGTTATTGAAATTATAAATACAGACATAGCCTGATTTTTATTGAGTAATTATGAAAATCTCATGTCTATATGAGCTCAAACTAGAAAACTTCATTAATAGTTCAGCCAAAATGAATTGTATCCTTGAACCAGTCAGTCAAACTAGTTTTTAAGCTAAATCTCTCAGTAACATTAGGTGTTATAATCATGTTGTATTCTATATCAAGTCAGAGTTCGGTTTCTTTGGTATGTCTATACAAATATGCAGTTTAATAAACCTTTTTCACCGTATATAATCAGTTAAAATACACAGAAGCTGCAAACATGAACACCTGGTAAGAATTCTGTCATCCCACCCTGAACAAGTAAAAGCCTCTCTGCAATGACTCATAGATAAACACACCTTCCCCCAGATGCTTGCAAGAACAGAGGTCTTAGTCTACCCTGAAGATCAATAAATCCAAGTTCTGTAAACTAATCTTGGATATGAAATAAAAACACTGTGTGACAGCATCGGATCAGACCAGTATTATTAAAAAAAGCTAAAGAGATCTATTGCCCTCAGTAAAAAAGAGAAAATGCATTAAAGTTTCTAGAAAATCAATTTAGTCATTCAGGAAGCTAAGCACTCACAACTTCCGAAGTAAATTTAAAGGGGATCATGAGCAAACGAATGCTCAGGAAACACAGTAATTCACATGTTCGGATCTGTTACATTTATGACAGTATTTTTCTTGCAAGAATTTAGCCTAGTATTTACTGAATTTACTGAAGTTATTCTAAGCCCTACAGCTACTCTTTCTATCATAGCTGTTACTAATTTATCCCACTTTATACTATTAAAGTTAAGCCAGTATTTCTGCTAGGTTTACTCACATTTTCCCAGGGCATTTGTTTATTTCTAGTTTACTGAAATATCTTTCTTCAACTGCACTCTTCCCCTCAGTGCAAGTGTAGAATTTCTGACTGCAAATTCAAATATTTATACTGCCCCCTCCCGGAACCCAAGGTAGAGAGCAGATAACATCCAAACCTGGCAACATCTGTAGCACAAGTAACATCACAGCTCTCACTAATATGCCACCCACAAAAGTAGGGGGAAAAAAACCCATGCATTTTCACTTCACTTTCCAACAGGACTTTACAACTTGAATCTGAAGTAGGTATTTAATTCCAGTGCTGTTAAAGAAAAAGCAGAGAATAGGGAACCTTGATTATGCTTCTTGTTGCATCTTCCTATTACTACTACAGAAATATTATCAGTGTATGTTGTATGGTATAGCAACACATAAAGCTCTTCACTCATTTCATCCCACATCTTCCTTAGCAGAGGAAGAACCAATACAGAAGCATTTATAGATATTTGTTTCACTCCTCCATATGCAATCTATATAGAAAATTGTAATAATAAATCATCAAGAATATTTAAATATGTAAATTTTTTTTCTCTTTTCTAGTAAAAAAGAAAACCAGAACAAGCTGAAAGCCAAAGTGAATGCAAAGTCTGACTGAATTTATCAAATATATCACTAAAGGAGTCACTATGCAACTCAATTTCTACACCAGTTTTGAAGAACACATTTTCCGCAGGGTCACGATGAACGCAGGTTACAAACCCTTCCTAAAAGTCAAAGAATTTGTGGACTTGTACTCTAGCATGGGCTATATACCATATATTTCAGTATTTCAGTATACCAGCTGCTGGCCTATTTGAGGAGACCTGGCTTTTGAAGAATAACATAAGCAAAGTTCAATACTCTCCTCTAAGAAGGTTCCCAAAAATCACCTGTAGCCAGTTTCTACTCCATCTTCTCCCTGCAAGCTCTTCATTTTCTCAGTATGAAAAACTGATTATTTTCAAGAACCAGTCTATCACCTTTCCCACAAGCAACTTGAGCACAGCAGTTTTCATTTTGGTTCTGAACTAATGGACAGAAAATACTTCTCAAAAAAAACATGTATATTTTCAGAGTTCCAGACTGCATACTGTCACAAGTCTCACCAGGTTTTCTCATGGACATTATTAAGCATCAATAAAATATCAAATATTAGTACTAACTACCTTTGAAATTCTGCAGGTTGGTTCATTTTACAGATGCATGTACTAACACTGAATGCCTTGGCATTAAAATAATTAAACAATGCAAAAATAGTAAACTTACCATTTGAGGTACCCCAAAAACAACAACATTCGTGTAATGGGAAAAAGAAACCTAAAACAAAATTTGAGAACACACCTTAAGGAAAATGGCATTTATATTTAGAGAAGTTCTCATCATTATTTCCCCTAATCCTTCTAGCTACACTCCTCTGAACAGGGATTTAGACCAAAAATAAGAAAGGAGATCCCGTATCAGCTTTTCATCACACAAATTTCCACATAAGACAGCTTTATATTGCTGAACAGCAAGAAATTTCTACTGCCTGGCCAAGGATATGGCACCAATTCTAGTAGCACAGAAAGTACTAATTTAGAAAATACCTACATGATTTTACTCATAGCTAAGTTTTTTGACAACTCCTGTATATGTTAGAATAACATATGTTTTAAGTTTGCCCCCACTTTTGTTAAACATTAGCTAGCTATAAAAATTTGCCAGGCATTCCAATGCCTGGGTTCTTCCAGTCAGTGCCATGAAGTTTTCCTATGCTCCCCTCTGAATAAGGATAAAAACAGTATATTCACACCTTTCCCTATAATTCCTGGTATCCACTTTACCCATTACAAAATGCCATTTTTAAAAAAACAAAAACAAAACAACCAACAACAACCCAAAAAAACCCAAACAAAAAAGCCAAAAACAAACCAAAAAACCCCACAACTTTGACAGGAATAGCAGGGGAGAGGCCCACATAAATACAATCCAAAAAAACACGCATCATGGAAGAAGCAATTATGACTCAAATGATTGAAAATTTTGAAAAAAATCTCAGTCACGTGTATGTAAGTTACCCTAAAGCAGCACTCAAAACCAGGTAACACATTGCACAGCTAGAAAAGAACATGTGTAATGAAATGTCAGATCAGATTGTGATCTGGCATGTTACGTTAATAAGAGTCTTGTTACTGACTCCACAGAATCAGCTCTCAGTGAAGCCTGACATTACAGCACCCCACATCATTCATCAGGCACAAGCATAACATCGTATGCTCGGGGAGCCCGTACTTCAAAAGGACAGCACTTCACCAAAGCACAAAACCAGCAGAGCAGAGTACTGTGCTGTGAGTCTAGTTTCTGTGGGCTCAAGGTACTCTTCCCAAAGCCCAGTACAGCACCTTGTGGCCAGTCAGCATTCTGGTTCCTCAAGGATTTCCAAATTATGGAAATCTCTCAGACATCCCAGATTCATTCTTATATATTTCACCACCTACCTTCCATAAGTCTGAAATATAAAATCTGGTGTTCTTATGCACCCCATCTCTCCAGGCACGGTATCTGGAGTACCAGACTAGCCAGGGATTTAACTCATAACCAACAGCTTTGAATCCCCTTTTTGCAGCTGCTATCACCTACAAGGAAGAAAATAAATCTTCACTTAGAAAACAGAGAAAGCGCATTCATCTAAACAGGAGCACATAGTTTTATTTACAATATAAATCAAAGGAATACACTTCTGTAAATCACTCAGGTTTTAATCCCCAACAGATTAGTAGCATAGTGGACAAAAACTCTAACTATATTTTACTATTATGACTAGTCCCACTGAAATGAATAGATATATTCAGACGAACAAAATGAACCACTTAAACATCCACAGGGCAAAGCTGTAGCTTGTAGTACGTCTGTGATCTACATAAAACTTTCACTTAACATATTCATGACGCTACCTTGGAATTAAGAGAGTAACAAAACTGACCACGGAGAGAACAGTGAAATACACAACAGAAACGTTCAAATTTAGAGCACTTATTTGAAAAGCGGTGATGGGTAGGCAATTGAGAGACCCCCGAATCAGAGTCAAAATGACCTACCAATAGAACAAGCATGAAAGTCATTTTTTAAATGTAGTAATCATTTTTTAAAATATAGGTCAAAAATTGAAATGTAGGTTAAAAAATTTTTAAAAACCTACATATAAATCTCACAGTAGAGCTTTCATCCAATGCTAAGCTTCATGTATCATTTTAAAAGGCAAAAGGTAACTCAGATAAGAGATTTTCAAAGACATTCCTCTAAATTAGATGCTAAGATTTAGAATTGTTAAACTGTATTGCAAGTGTCTTCAAACAAGATCAAAGCCTACTGATCTTTTAGAAAAAGAAAAAAAATAAGGAAAATACAAAAAGCATCAGTTTCTAGAATTAAGGTTTAAGTCATAATTTAAAAGGTTACTGTCAAGTTTTAATAAGGAAAAGACTGACGAACTATGAATTACAGAACAGGCAAGGTGAAATCAGGAAGAAGTACAAATTTCTTAATACAATTTCTCAAACAGCATTACCTGGACAGCGCGTTTCACACTGTTAAAATAATGCATCTTCCATCACACACACAGCATTTGCAAATATACTGAAAGAATTCGACATTTTTACCATGCTTGGAAATAAAAATATGGTGATATTTCTCCACTGATTACACCTAAGTGCCAAATATTTAAAAGCATCTTAACAGATGCTCAACTTTTTTCAGGACAGATGCATTAAGGCAACATCAAGCATTCAGGTTTGGGCTCTCCAAGTAGCCTTCAGTCTCTATTTAGGCACCTATATATATATATATAAAAGTAAAATCAGAATTAAACACACAGTACCTAGTCAAATTAGATGCCTCAGATGAGGGTCAACAGCCAGAATGCTGAGCAGAGACAGCATCAGAAACTGCAGTTCTCTCGTACCTACGTGCTTTTCTCTGTTTCTTACTTGGGTACGATTCCATCTAAGCCACCTTCACAGTTTTAATTTACAAATCAGATTTTTAGTGTGGACAAATAGTTGATTCATTCACATGAAATATGGACAAAGGCAGCATTCAAGAACTTACTTGTTTCCATAAAAAAACCATTTAGCACACCATCCTGTTGCTAAAACTGACTTAAAGCAGATAGTTATGAAATGATACACAGAACATCACAACTACAAAAAAACCCCACACCATTCTCCACCATACCCTCACCACCACATTTTACAAATTGGGGTTCAAACAACATCCTGGAAGCACAGTATCACTTTGGCTTTGGTGATTCTCATAATTTCTCTTGGTAATTATTCTAGTTTCACCACATTGATTTTGAAGCGGGGCAGCCCTCACTGCACAAAAGCGTGAAGGCTACAGTTCTAACAATACCAGTTTTTTTGGAATCCATTGCTCATTTCTCATTCTCTTGTTCTTCTATCGCTTTTATACAATAAGCATAGAGCTGCAACTCCAAAAGCACAGTGCTATTTCATCTTACAGCCTCACACACTGCAGCTATAAACCTATATGGAATCACAGCTCTTTGGCAATCACAATACCAATACTTCGATCACATCTCTTCACATGAATGTAGCACAATTCCCTCCAGCCAACAGGATAAGGTTATTCTTTCGTACACTACCTTGTCAAGCTGCAGGTAAGACTGGAGCAAAAATAATTAATTACTCACCTAAACTGAATGTAAACCTTTCTCAGCTTTAAGCCTTTTTATAAGACTGAAATAGAAACACTGGATGCCAAAGACAAGGCATTCATAAATACAAGAAAAAAACAGCAGCCAGGACTGGAGCATTTGGCACTTTTTTGAGAGGCGATACAAAAGGAAGGTGATGTCTGTAACTTACAATACGGCCATCCCCGCTACCAATGTCAACTAGGGAGCCACTTCTGTTTTCTAACATTTTCAGCACATTCCGGATCTGAGTGGAAGTTGCAGGAACGAAGGGCAGGCATACTTTCCTCAGAGCCGGGGTCACGAAGGGGGTGACCACCGCATAGAGTGCCACCAAGGTCCCACCAACAGCAGCAGTGACCAACATCCCCCAGCCGCTCCTTCTGGAGCTGCCCTCACAATCCTCTTGTGGGCCTGCTTCATGGCTTTTGTTCGCTAGCGCCTTGGACATCACCCCTAGAGACAGAGAGAGTATTTTCTCTAATAGCTTTATTATGTACTCCCTTAAGACAAAGTAGTATATTATATCAGAGAGATAGGACATCAGGGGAAAAAAGCTTATATACCTTTAGTTGATTCCTAGACCCTAGGGAAATGTTACTATTACTGCTTTTGAGAGCAGTTTCCACTTAAGCCCGTAGTTCTTCCCACCCGACCGGGCAGCAGCGCGCCCCAGCACAGCTCAAAGGCGGGCAGGCAAAGACCGCCCCGCCACGGACCGCCCGGGAGCCCGCGCTCAGGGAAACCGAGTCCCTGAGTAGTTATTGTTCTTCCCCTCAGGAGGAACTTTTCTCCCAAGCACAACGATCCCCTCTGCAAGGCCGCCTCTCGGCCAACCACCCGCCCCAAAACCAACAACTCCCTTAAAACCACCCAGCAGCCGTCCTCGGCCGCCGGTATTTATAGGGAAGGGCCATACCACTGCGCTATGCGGGGAGGGGGGGACAGAAACCTTTCTGAAGGCGCTTCCGAGAGGAGCGGCGCGCACTCTTCTGCCGTGTCTCTGTCTTTACTCCTTCACGTTCATGTCCCCCCGTGCAGGCGCTGCTGCCGCGCCGAGCGGCCCTGTTCTACCTCACAGAGCCTGCTTCCTCCCCTCCCCGCCAGCTGGCGAGCGGGGCCGCGGGCACCGCGCGACTCGCGCCGTGCCGGATGCTTCCAGAACGCTCCGCTGGAGGCGCCAAATAGGTCCCGCGCGCGGAAAGTGTCGCGCGGCTGCCGGCTGCGCAGGCGCGGAGCGGGGCGTGCGCGAGCGCGCTGTGTCACGGCGCGCCTGCATCCGGCTCGTGCGTGCGTGCGTGTGTGCGTGTGTGTGCGCGCGGTGTGGGGGAGCAGCGGCAGCCATGTCGGCCATGGGGACTCTGGCCTTTGATGAGTATGGGCGCCCCTTCCTCATCCTCAAGGACCAGGAGCGCAAGACGCGCCTCATGGGGCTCGAGGCGCTCAAGGTGAGCGGGGGGCTGCCGGGACTGCCGGGCCGTCCGCGGGCGCTCACTGGGCGGGCCGCGCCATGCTGCCGTCAGGGGCGGGGAGCGGCCGCCGTGCGGCCTCGGCGGGAGGATGGCGCCTGCTGGGACGAGGTGGTCCTGCGCTTGTCTTCTGCCCCACCACAGGCCCGCAGGGGTGGGAGGTGGCGGGAGAGAGAAGGCATCAGCCCCGGCACTGGGAGTTCACCACCCGCGGCGTTGGGGTCTGTGGGGTCTCCGTGGCGTGAGTCCACGCCTGAGTCGAGTGGCTTCGGGGTCGTCTTCTGTGTCAGTGCGGCCACCCTTCCGGGGGGCTCCTGGTCGCCGCGGGCAGGGAGGGTCCCCGCAGCCCCCTTCCTTAGACCCGCACCAACCCCCCAGCTCGGTCATTGTTCCCAAGAAGGGCCGTGGCAGAGCGGGTTGGCAGCCTCGGGTGAATGCGTGTGGCTTAAATACTGGTAGTGCATGTGGTTTAGGTACTGATTGATGGAAGAGCGGGACGAAATTACAGTGGCTTCTCCTTTTGCCGCTGCTTGCTTCTGTTGCTTCTCCACTTTAAATGTCGGAACCGTCGTTTTAGCTGCTCTGCTTTTACGTGTTTTAACTGTGCAAGTTGTGCAAGAGAAGGCACGGGAAATGTTTCTAGCATAAAAACAATACGTATATATTATTTTTTTTCGGTTATAGTTGACTGTTGTCAGTTAAATTACAATATTTGCATTATCTTTTTTCCCCCTGTATTTTTCTTAGCTTAATATTATGATTTTGGGATGTACGATAATGATTTAACTTATTTGTCCTTTGTTTTATAGTCTCACATAATGGCAGCAAAGGCTGTGGCAAGTACTCTGAGAACATCCCTTGGGCCCAATGGTAATAATGAAATCATTTTAGTGGTTCTTTCTCAGTAATTATTTCTCGGGATTTTCTAGATTTTTCCTTCATGCCTTGAATATGTTTTTTTAGGCTTGGATAAAATGATGGTGGACAAAGATGGTGAGGTGACTGTGACAAATGATGGTGCTACCATCCTGAATATGATGGATGTCGATCACCAGATAGCCAAACTTATGGTGGAGCTGTCTAAATCTCAAGATGATGAGATTGGGGATGGGACTACTGGAGTAGTTGGTAAGCAAAGGTTTTAAATTTAGCTTAGCTTTTCCGGCTTTAAAATCAAGTTTCTTCAGCTATTTTAAGAAATTTTGTGTGAAGTAGCAGTAGGTTTACTGTAGCATATTTTTAAGAGTATTTAGTGCTTCAGTATTCTTGTCAGTTCTTGTATTAGAAGTCTTTTAATCAGAAAGACACTTTTGTGTCTTTTCTAAGTATGGTTACATTTTGAGTTACTGTTGAGGCTCCTCTTTGTAGTTTCAAAATTTTTCTGCATAATTTGCTTCCATAATCTTCTGTCTGTCACGCCTTGACATGCATGCTTTTTAGTCTAACATAATGTAGTTTTCTTTGTAAGCATAGCAAGTAGGGGGTTTAGGGTTATTTTCTCATTTACGAAGAAACCTTGAACTGTTAAAATATTACAGAAAAAAATTAGAAAGTATACTTTTTAATCTTTTGATAATATATTAAAAATGATGCTTCAATCTGTGGAAAAATAAGCTTTCTTTTAAAATTTTGTTTTATAGTTCTGGCTGGAGCATTACTGGAACAAGCCGAGCAATTACTAGACCGTGGTATTCACCCTATCAGAATAGCAGATGGTTATGAGCAGGCAGCTCGCATTGCTATTGAGCATCTAGACAAAATCAGTGACAGCTTTCCAGTTGATCCACAGAACATTGAACCTCTGATCCAGACAGCAAAGACAACACTGGGCTCTAAAGTGTAAGTCACAGTAACTTCAGAAGAGTATTAAGTTTCCCTTAAAAACACTTGAAAGTGTTTTCATGTATTATTAAATTGTTGCCTTCAGCAACCACTCCAATATGTTTGATTTTGGCTAATTTCTCAATGGATTCTATGTCTCACTTGAGAAACTGAATCCTTTTTCTCTAAAGGGACAATTCCATGAGGTTAAACAGCTCCAATATCAATTTCATTCTAACCTGTTAGTTTCAGATTTCTGCATCATGGTAAATTCCAAGAGCAAAGCAAACCTTTTAAAAATAATTGTGGTGTATTTCAAAGGTTTATTTTGTGGCTTGGGGGTTTTTTCCTAGAAAAATTTTTTGTAGGATAGTTCCATAAATGCATTTTTCGTTACAGGTTCTATGTGTAGTATATAAATTCAGACACTGTAAGGGCTTCCTTTGCAGAGCTGTCTTAATAGTGGTTTCTGAGTCTTTGAATATTTCTCAGTAGTTAATCCTCCTCACTTGTTTCAAATTTGTATCTTGAGACTATGTCCACAAAGATTACTTAGACAAACCATATTGTGTGTTCTGTTTTCTGCCATATTTATCATCTTCTGTTTCTGTGAACAGACAAGCAGGACCCCCTCTTTTAATGTAGCTTACAAAAGTTGTTAGCTATAGTGATACTTCTTTTTTCTGTTTGATAGAATCACTTTTTTCTTTCAAATTGTGGAAATGTAATGTAACTTTATTGTCTTTTTTAAAACCTAGGGTTAACCGTTGTCACAGACAAATGGCAGAAATTGCTGTAAACGCTGTACTGACAGTAGCAGATATGGAACGTAAAGATGTTGATTTTGAGCTGATCAAAGTACAAGGCAAAGTGGGAGGTAGACTGGAAGATACACAGTTGGTTAAAGGAGTGATTGTGGATAAAGATTTCAGTCATCCACAGATGCCTAAAGTAAGTGATGTCCCTGTGTGCGTCTCTCATCAGTAATGGCTTAAATAAGATTGTCTAGCCCACTTCAAATGCTGTCCTAGTATTTTTTTAAGTATTTAAAGAGTGTTGTGGTTTGGCTTGTTTTTCATGCATGTATCAACAGAGAAAGGGGAGAGGAGCATTAAATTCTTCATGTTGGAAGAGACCACCTTAGAATTTACAACAGTCTTGAAGTTGAGAAATGATGGCAGGGGGTGGGGATTACTGTACAACTAAGTGAGGACAGGTGCAGAGTTCTATGTTGAAGCAGAAATAATCATCCATAGTGTGTAATACACCTAAGATGCTTGATGCAACTCAGTAGCAAGAAATGCTTCTTAAGCTTTATGAGTTGCCATGTTGTCCTGTTCAGAGCACTGCAGAAACTGTCCTTTTTATTTGATGTAGGTAAGGTCTCCAAGTCTTCGTGCAGTGTACTTCAAGAAAGATGAAGGCAATTTAAAATTTCTACTATTCTAAAATATTTTTCTAGTAGATGACACTGTTTTTCCTATAAAAAAGGAAGACTGCTGGGAAGTATCAGTTGTACAGTACATAAAAGGTGGCTATGAAGATGAGAATGTAGTATTCTCAATGGTCATGGTGGATACAGCAAATAATAGTTTCATTGAAGTTGATTTTTCTGTTTGCTTAAACATTAAACTACTAAAAGACATCACTGTTAAAGATTGTTATGGCTTAAACAGTGTCTTCCAGCTGTGGAATTTGTTTGAAGTGGGTTATAGAGATTTCTGATGGAATTATTGGGGTATAATTACGTTCACTTTAGAATAAGTCAAATGATCTTCAAGTTTCTTCTTAGCCCTGTGTTTTTAAAGATATGTCTATATGTTTCGGAAACGTAAGAAAGAGGTGTTACTGAGGTCAAAACTCAACTTTCTTTTTTTTCGAAATTGTGCAGGAGCTTAAAGATGCTAAAATTGCCATCCTTACTTGTCCTTTTGAACCACCTAAACCTAAAACCAAGCATAAGCTTGATGTCACATCTGTGGAAGATTACAAGGCACTGCAGAAATATGAAAAGGAGAAGTTTGAAGAGATGGTGAAACAGGTAGTCTTCAAGATTATTTCTCTTGGTTTTTTATGTTTTTCATAGCCTTTACACAAGATAGTATAGTGCATTGATTTATTTCTGGAAATGAGCTAATAATCCTCATAAGACAAAACATACAAGCAATTGTAAGGCTATGAATAAAGACAAGTTAAGTTTATGTAAGAAAGATACCACCCTGGTTTGACACTTACTTTGGTCTTTATGTATGCCAGATGGTTCTTTTTCAGACTTGTGTTTTGAGAAAATTAGGAGAATTAAAACCATGAAGAGATTGTTTTTCATTTTTGTGTTCTGATTGGAAGATTAATGTTCTGTGTTGCTTTCAGATAAAAGACACCGGTGCAAACCTTGCTATTTGCCAGTGGGGTTTTGATGATGAGGCGAATCACTTGCTGCTCCAGAATGAGCTGCCTGCTGTTCGTTGGGTTGGTGGACCTGAAATAGAAGTAAGTAAAATCTTCTAAAATGGGGCTTTGTACTAGGTCTCAAATATTTAAGTAATATGCTGTGCCAATTAAAAGTTCGGGCTTTCTGGGTAGAACTGCGTAATCACATGTATGGGTACATATTGGAGAAAAATTGTTGGGGATCTGTGGGAAGACCCTACAGCAAATGGGGTTGTGGTTTATAGTTGGCGTGGATCCATATTACTTAACAGTTTTATGAGGCTAGGAATGTTTCTGCTTTAGTCTCCCTGTTTGCAGAAACAAGGCATTGCTTGAAATACTTGAAGTGTTGGGAAGATAACCTCTTGGAGTAGCCCTTTGACAGATTCTCTTCCACTGGGTTTATGTTATGAAAAACATAATGGAAAAGTCTTCTCAAAATAATCGATGGTTGTTTAACTTCAGTTGATCGCCATTGCAACTGGAGGACGCATCGTTCCTCGCTTCTGTGAACTCACAGCAGAGAAGCTGGGTTTTGCGGGTATTGTCCGAGAGATCTCCTTTGGAACAACGAAGGACAGAATGCTTGTCATTGAACAGTGTCAGAATTCCAGAGCTGTGACCATTTTCATTAGAGGAGGAAATAAAATGGTGAGGTCCTTAGTTTGTTACGAATGTTTGTTATGTAAGTTACAGAATGTGGAGTTTCTTTCAAAAGCATATTAACAGTTCTTATTTTTGTCTAAATTTTCCTTGCAGGGTGGACATAGAAGGGGGGAAGGGTTGTAGGCAGCTGTGATTGTGTTAGAAGTCACTTGCTAGATTCACATCCTATGTTTTTGAATCAAAACTTTGTTTTCTCACTCTTAGACCATATAGTTCATAAATACAGAAATAATATTACCTGTGGATGCTCTAATTTGTTTTTTCTCATGGGAGGGTCACTTTCATGAGTAAAGACATATTGGTGGTTTTGAAAGATTTGGTTTTATTATAGACCTAGGTATGTCACTTCTGATTTAGTTCAGTCAAAAATACTTAAGAAACCAAACCAACCCCTGCACACACAGAATGAGGCAATTTTAAGTGCTTATGTACTTAACCTGGTTCTTGGTTGTACTGTTAGTGTTAAATTGTATTTAGTATAGGTCAAGTCCTACTTTGAGTGAAAAACCTTAGGAAGAAAAGAACATAACCCCCTACTCTGAAGAGTTCTTTAAGAAAGCAAAAATACTGCTTTAAAAGTTAGTATAACTTGTTAAAGTATTCTACATCTGTTGGGAGTTGACACAAATTCCAGCCTGAAAATAATGTTGGCATTTAAATTTAACTGTTCTGGATATTGGAAATATGCAAGATTAAAAACCTTATATGTAAGTTTTTGTCATTTCAATTTATAGATTTCACAAATAACATTGAAGAGGGGTATTTTTTTGTTCCTTCTCTGCCACTGAATGTCTAACATTTTATATTTCGAAGTAGTATAATACAGCAGCAGTAAAGCTGCATTAGAGCCGTGAAAAGATCCTACAGTTTATTTGCAGTTTCCATTTCTGTATTAGGAAATACATCCTCATAGCCTTCAGTTGTGTGTATTGTAAAATACATGCTATTTTATAATTCCAGATTATTGAAGAAGCAAAGCGATCTCTTCATGATGCATTGTGTGTAATCCGGAATCTTGTTCGTGATAATCGTATTGTATATGGTGGTGGTGCAGCTGAAATTTCCTGTGCCTTGGCAGTCAGTGAAGCAGCAGATAAGGTAAGAAAGGAGCAGTTACAACTTACTTTGATTTATGAAGGGAAAGTAAGGATTAAGTCCATTTTAAGAGATTCCAGAAAACTTCAAAGAGCTTTCAGAAAGTGCATATTATGGAACTTCCTGACATTCACTGATAACCAATGTTAACAGTTTTCCTTCCCCTCTCTGTAAGAAGTCATTACTGGTACCTTTTTCCTTTTATGATAAGAGCAGTTTAAAATTGCTTTAATTTGCAAGTAGTTATCATCCAGAGCTATTCAATCAGTTGTTATATTTCCAAGAAAATCTGCATATCATGTATATATTTTATAGATAGTATGAAAATCTGCTTTTGCTAACACTGGAGTCAATAGCTGTATGAATTTGACTTTCTTTTCCCCTAGTGCCCATCTTTGGAACAGTATGCTATGAGAGCTTTTGCAGATGCCCTGGAGGTAATTCCCATGGCACTTTCGGAGAACAGTGGTATGAATCCAATACAGACTATGACCGAAGTGCGGGCTAGGCAGGTGAAAGAAAATAATCCTGCCCTCGGCATTGATTGTTTGCAGAAAGGAACAAATGGTAAGAACCGCAGTGTGAAGGAGGAACATAACAGGGTTTTCTTTCTCAGAAGATCAAAATGCTTACTATTATATCTCTCAGAGCTTTTTTTTTTTTCCTTTAAACCTGTGCATCGCTTCAGTTATGAATTCTTGCCCCTTGTTGTAATAAATAGGAATGCAGGTGGAGAGATACGTGCATGTCTACCAGGTAGAAAATATGTAATTGTTTGAAAACCGCTGTTTGGTGGCAAGGTTAGTTGAAGATGTTGACTGACCTTGTACAGGAGTGAAAGCTACTTGCTACGAGGCAAGAGCAGGCTGTGTTTTACATACTGCAGTTCTAGTGATCCAGTTTACCCTGCAGCCTGACAAACTTGTTTTGAGAAATGGCTTGTGAAGGAGTAAACAAAAGGTTGGAAATGTCTTTAGGTAGTGTTGTTCACAGCAATACGTATGCATATATAGACCTCTAAGAAGTATGTGAAGACTAAGAAACCAATGTATGAAAACTTATTTTCATCCAGACATAAACTTTTCACACTTATTCTGGTGGGTTTTTTTTTTCAGAAGGTGGTAAATTTTGGAATACAATGTAAGACATTGTGTTTATGTAAATTCATAACCCTCCTTAATTAGGTGTTTCTGCTTTATGAAACTTGAACTTTCACTTCTTTAGTGGTTGCTCAGCCTTTAGGATGATTCTAATATTTGTATATGGAAACTGTACTCTTCAAAAAATAATGCTGAAAAGTTAAAAGCTACAATTGGGGAAGACTTAGTTGGGAAAAGAGTTTGGATCTTAAAGTTCCAAGATCTTTGGTAAGAACCCAGACATAAAACTCTAGTTTGTACAGATTGTCAACTGTGGTGGCCAACAGTAATAATCTTAAAACATTCTATAAATTACATGAAAATTACTATATCAGGTTAAATGTTATATCTAGATTTAAGGTGGGTATCTAATTTTTCGGCTTCTTTTTGGCAGATATGAAGCAACAGCATGTTATAGAAACCTTGATTGGTAAGAAACAGCAGATTTCTCTGGCGACGCAGGTTGTTAGAATGATTCTGAAGATTGATGATATCCGTAGGCCTGGGGAATCTGAAGAGTGAAGGTTGAAAAGCAAGAAACATTAAGGGGGCCACAGCAGTAGCGAAGACGGTAGTGTTCTGATACTTCATCTTCAGCTATTTATTTTGGACACTTTTTGTTTCAGATACTGTAATGGCTAATTGTTGGAAATAAAACACAATTTAGCACTGGTGGTTTCAAGACTTGTTTCAGAAGTGTCGTATCTTTTCTTAGATAGATGTGAATATCCATAGAAAATGCTGCTTGAATGTATAGGAAGGAAATACTGATAACACCGTAATAAAATTTCATGGGTTCTTTTCCATTGCTCCTGCAGCAAACTCGGCTGGCTGCTTGTGAGCAAAGCCCACAGAGTCTCATTTTAAGAGGTCTGTGACTCTTTCATTGGAGGAGGCAGAAAATTATTGTAGCCTCCAGTAATTCTCATGTGTTAAATATATCAAGTATGAAGTTTCAGTCTGAAGATCTAAGGGGCCTATATTTCATGCTTCCAGTTGCTTCTATTTCTTCTCTTTTGGTATGCTTTAAGTATGTTCCTGATGTATGTGCAAGGAGGGTTTTTTTTTTTTTTCCAGGGGTATACACATTCAGTCAAGTGGGGGTTTCTTCCAAAACTTTTGTCTCAACTACCACCATTGAGTGCACTTACTTTGTAAGCCCCAAGTATGATCTTAGAAGGGTAGAGTGAAATTTACTAGTAAGGTGCCTTGCTCGGGAAATTACTAGCAAGTAATTTCTGGTAGACCAGAAATAATGTGCTTTATTTCTTATTTTTTTCAGATTTCAAAAGGTAGGGAAGTACTGAAAATACCAACTCAGTGTTACTTGTGTTATATTTCATGCGCATAGTTTCAAAGTTTCAAAACATAGCACTACAGGGGAAACTTTTTTTTCGTTGATGCCTGATACTAGCAGGTCTTGTTCTAATCATTATTTGCTGTGATTATCATAGGATCATAGAATGGTTTGGGTTGGAAGGGACCTTAAAGATCATCGAGTTCCAACACCCTGCTACAGGCTGGGACACCTTCCACTAGATCAGGTTGCTCAAAGCCTCATCCAACTGTCCCTTGAATCAAAATCCTTTAGTAAGTGTTGATAGAGGAAGAAGAGTAGAAACAAGTTTTATGATGGGAAAGTTCCAGGACCATTTGAGGAATCCTAGAAAGCTTTATTTTCGCTGTTAGAAAATGAGTACTGAGTGTTTCAATTGTTACTCTTTTGCCTTTTCCCAAAATTAGCTTCATTTACATGCATTACAACCGTTAATTGGTTTTACTGCTGCTGAAGTCTGACATTCTGAATTGATTCATGATTGTAATTGTGAATCTAAAATCCCACAAATACATTGGCTCCTGGAGAGCCATCCCTTACTTTGTTCAGTACAAAAAAAGAAAACAGGTGTAGCTAGAACTTAAAAGGGAGTAATTTAGTTGTGCTAATGTACCACTTCCACCTCCTAGTGAAGTTGTATATGTGATAGGGAGAAAACAGTTATGCACTTTTATGAGTTTTTTCCCTTCAACTTCTGTCCCCTGTTGTGGTTTAACCCCAGCTGGCCAGCTACGTACCACAGCCCCTTGCTCACTCAGCCACAAGGGTTGGGAGAGAGAATTGGAAGAGTAAAAGTGAGAAAACTTGTGGGTTGAGATAAAGACAGTTTAACAGGTAAAGCAAAAGCCACACACACAAGCAAAGCAAACCAAGGAATTAATTTACCACTTCCCATGAGCAGGCAGGTGCTCAGCCATCTCCAGGACAGCAGGGCTCCATCACATGTAACAGTGACTTGGGATATCAAATATCAAAACTCAGTGTTTCTCCTGTCCTCCTTTCCCACAGCCTTTCATTGCTGAGCATGGTGTCACACGGCATGGGCTGTCGCTGTGGTTAGTCCAGGTCATCTGCCTCGTCGTGCCCCCTCCCAAGCTCTTGCACACCCACAGCCTATGTGGGAGGTAGGCACGAGTGAGAAGCGGAGGCAGCCTTGATGCAGTGCAAGCACAGTTCAGCAATAGCTAAAACATCCGTGTTTTTTCAGCATTGTTTTGGTCACAGATCTAAAGCACAGCACCACACCAGCTACTATGAAGAAAATTAACTCCATCCCAGCCAGAGCCAGTACAACTGTCCTGCCCCTATCGGTGAATCCCGTTACCAAATTGTTTCAACGCTTCACCTATTAACTCTTGTTCAGTTACATTTTCTTTTGGCATGGCTTAGAAATCATGACTCCTTTCAAACATGAGATGCTGAGAAGAAATGGGCAGTACTGCTTGCACACTGCTTGTACTGCTCTGCCTTTGGATGTCCTGCCCAGGAGATGTGGAGGAGGCAGAGGAGGGGGGGCTCTGTGCAGGCCACACTGCAAGTGGGGGGAGGGAAGGCTGTAGTTGTGCTCCGCAGCTGGTATACGGGGTTGGTTCCCAGCAACGTGGGGCTCACGGTCAGCAGCGTTGGGACAGACCTTCAACGTGATGCGCTGGTACTTGCTAAGGATGTGTGAGCTGAGAGCTGGTCGGAATTAGGTAGTGGGGTGTTGGTTTGGGGTTTTTCTTTCTTCCAAGGGCAGGTTTTGACTGTAAACTGCTGCCTAATTCAGAAACCTCTAAGACATGGGACAATTTATTTTAAAAATTGTGAGAATGCGTGCTTTTGCTGGTCTGACTTATGGAAATAAAGGTTTTGTGCTCTGTATGTAAGTATCTTTAATGTTCAACCAGATCTTAATATTGGAAGTCTGAAGCTTGTTTGGAACTTTGATAAAAGTGTAAGAAAAGGAAGTCTTTTTTTTTAGAGGCTTGTATTTTTGCTCTTCAACATAAATGTATAGCATTAGCATTATCAATAATTGTCATTATCAATAATTGTTGCATAGAGACAATTGGAGGACAAACAACTTTCATTACAGCATGCAACACGAAACTGAATGTATTAGACCAAATTAATGAAACCAGTGCAGCTCAAACTGGTACACTGTCACAGCAGGAATAATTAAATTTCTGCTTTGACAAAACAGTGGGAATACCAGTATTGTGATTTTGTGCTGTGGTCTGCCTCTGGTCAAGTAAAACAGAGCAAACATAATCCGAATAATGATAAGGTTGTGGGAGACAAACACTGATATTCAAATTAATCATTGTAACCATCAGGAAATAAAAGCCTTGTCTAGCTGTGTATTTGGGGCTGAGGGCCACAGGCCCCACAGTCCCTTCAAGTTCTACTCCGTTACTCTGGGGAAAATGCGAGGTTCACCAGCGGAGGGCAACATACGCGCATCACTGCCGCAGCAGACTGTATCCAAATTTTTTAAAAGCCAGCTGAAGCAGCCGGGCAGGCCCTTCCCAGCCATCAGTGACATGGCACACGTATGTCATCAGCAAGACCTGAGTCTTTCCGAATTCCCCTCAAGGGCTCAGTTACTCGAGATAGTTTCATGACTGGCCCCAATGTGCCCTCTTAAATCCAATTTTTCACATCTCCCTAGGACCCTTACCGTGGCCCTGCCTCTTTATCCCGCTAGTTCTAGTTCCCCTATTACCAGCCAGCTTTTCCCAGCCTCGCTTCTTAGTCTTTCCTGCTGCGCTCCCAGGCCTGGGCTCCTTTCCTTCTCTGACCTCTCACATCTCCAGAGCTACATGATGCTCATCTTTGCAGGCACAGGCAGTGAGGCTGCCAGGAGCACAGCACGCAGACTCCTCTCCATCACACCCAGCCCACAGCAGCTGCAGGGTGCCATGCACCCAGGGCGGGCTTCTGACTTTGGGTGTGCTGCAGTGATTCAGAGAAATCAGGTGTGAGTGGATTTTTTTCAGGAAGAGGGTTAAGTTGAAACAACATTCTCGTTTCTCTATGAACTGTCACTTATTTTTCCTTTGCTTAGGAATTAGTATTTTTTCCTTGCTGTTTGATCATTTCTGATCTGTGTTCTGCATGGGAAAAGATGCCTCATAATGTACACAGTTCCTGTCCAAATGATCTGATCTGACAAGCTTACAGGCAACCATAGGTAGGGTCTCAAGTGAAGCAAATCAAGCGGTCTTGCTAACATGTGGGTCTGCTAGCTCCCTCTGTAATATCAAAACACCTGGATGTTAGGATACCTAGATCCAGACCTACCTAAACTAAGCTGACTGACTCCAGAACCTGTCTGGGCTGTATGTCTTTATGGTAAGGCTGTACAGAAAAGAGAGCACGGTGGGAGCTGCTCTCCTCTGTGACATAATGGCATGACTGTCCCTTGCACTCTTAAAAATTACTGTTATCTTGACCACAGGGATGGTTATTACACCCCCGGACTCTTACCATCATCCAAGGAGGGTTGATTCAGTTGTGAGGTTTGGGTCTGGGAGACTAGCCTTGTTTGTCCTCCCTGCACAGAAACACCTCTCCATTTCACATCTTGGAGGGTTTCCCAGGAACTCTCTGCCAGGGAACATTTTTCACAATGTTAAAGAGACAATTAAATGGATTGGCAGTGTTTGCTTTGTGAACAACTCATCTCTCTGATACAAGAGAGACAGTTTGCTAAACTCAAATGACTGGGGGCAAACCTTCAGTACATTCTCTGTAAGATGTAGGCCCTGCAACACCTGCCTGCTGTACATGCACTAGAATCTGTCTCCTCATGAGATTCCTCCCTGAGCTACTTGGGACCAGTAACTGTGTTATGGTGAGGCTCCTGCTCTGCAGTGCAGAACGGCAGCGGCACAGACACTGAGAGAAACAGGTCTCTGTCAGCTCTCTGGTGTCTGGGTGCTCGCTGAACATGGGACACTGCTGTCAGGGCCCTGAGTGCACTCCCCTTCCTCCCCTCCAGGGGTTTGGCTACTTGTGTTCAAGGCCAGTCCTGGCATGGCACACCTGTGTCGCCTTGAATCACACTGCTGGGGAAATGATGGAGGTGAGAAAGAGCTGGGAGAAGCCCTCCCACTTTTGCTCCAAAGCTACATTTAAGCTCAGGCCCAAGTTCTTGCTCCTTGCCTGAGCTATGCCTGTGACTTGTCAATACTGATGCTGGTTTGACTTCCTGGCTTGTCCTTAGCCTTGTCAAGTTGGACTTGACCGGTGATCTTGACTCTTCACTGACCCTGGTCACCATGGCTGGACCTGCTCTGCTTTTCTTGCTTGGGTACGGTGATGTCAAGGAGTTTTGGAGAACAGTGGCTAGAAGTTGTCTGGAAGGAGCACCTCAGAAGGCCATTGAAGGAGTCCTTGCTCTGGGATGGGCAGTGGGAAGACAGCTCTCCTGCAGTGTCCAGGCAAGAAGGGCTGTGCAAGCAAAGGTGGAGTGAGCAAAGGAAAGCTGGGGAACCTCAAGGAAATCAGCACGATCTTGCTTACAGTGAATGGTGGGCACTTGACACTTTAGTCAGGGAAAGAAGAATAAAATGTTAGAATTAGGAAAACAGATGTCAGTGAGTAACATTCTCAAGGATTGATAACAGCATCAGCTCTGTGGGATGGTGTACTACCATAAGCCCTCTCTCCCTCTCAGAAGAGCCAAGCAGCTGAGTAACACAGCATTATAAATGCTTGATGCGGATTCTAACTCTTTTTCTGTTTGCACTAGGGCCCATAATACAGTGTTTTCTGCCAACAGGAAAAGATCATGACTGCATCAGCTTCATCTTCAAAGTATCCCAATGCAATGGCTAAAGAGAGAGCAGTAACAAGGAGCTTCAGAATGCTGAGTGAACTAAGATGCTGGACTTGTTTATTCATCTGTACTGTGGTCATATCTCAGGGATTCCCATTCTGCTTGGCTGGAGATACACTTCTTTGTCTCTATCAAAGTCAAGGAAGATTTCGTTCTTCCTTCTCTGCACCGACTGGCTGTGCTGCCAAGAACTATATATTCCATCCCCTGAACTCCAATGTGTAGTTTGGTTCTCAAATCTATGGAAGAAGAAAACTATCAAGGACCACTAAATTTAAAGCTTCCATCTATCTGCAGGCTCCTCTTAAGTCAAAATCTGCTGAAAGCTGGAAAGTGTGCTTGAGGAATTATCACCATATACTTGTCCTGTTCTTATCTTTATTTTTTTTGAGAGATAGGATATTGGGTTATATTAGATCTTTGGTTTGATGTGGTACAGGTATTCTTATTAGCTAAGTACAGCTATGTTGAGGCAAGCTTTGCAAAATTTGTGTCACAGATAAAACTATCTGATTTAAAGAACAAGGATTAGCTGGCTGATACTGGTGAACTGGCAGATTGTTTCTGATTCTCATAAGGCAATTGTCAAAATTATGTAGCTGCCTAAGACTTTTAAAGAGGCCTTTAAATGTACCTCTCTCCCTGGAACATAGTCCAAAGTTGTAGGGAAAATACATTTTTCCCATACCCTAATTTCTGGCAGAAAACAAATAAAATTGCTTTATATTTGGGTCAATATTGTACCACTTCAATAAACAAAAAAGCTTTAACTCATTAAAATTTACAGTGATGCCACTGAAGCAGCATTGCTTTCCTTCATTAAATCTTTTTATTAGTTGGATATTAAATGAACAGTCTTGAAAATATTTTATTGAATTCACATTTAATCTCAAATGGTTTGTTTTTAAAAGAAAAAGAAATATAACCCAAATATTTAAAATGTGGGTTGAATTTAAAGATTTTGTGATTTCTGATACAGTATAGTGCCTTTTTACAACATGCAAAGAAAACTGTCTCTTTCTCTAAAACTTGTAAGTAATCGAGCTGATTTCTCAAAAATGTCATTTAATTTTTCACTCCGGATCAGGAGGGAGTGGTTTCCCCGCTGGCACAAGCAGAGCCCCTGTACAGAGGAGACTATCTAGTGTCACCTCAGCTGCTCTGATCCCAGGGTATCAGGGCTTCAGACTGTCTTGGTTTCAAGAAGCTGCTTGATTTATGTACCTTATGGCACCTAGTTCTCAGAGTATCGTAAAAAAACCTCTAACATTAAAATTGCTGAGTTCCCTCTCTCTAACTGGACTGTCTCATGGTGAACTTCTCTGTCAGCTGCTCATATTCATCACTCACTGACCATTCCCATCACCCAGCTCCCAAGTGAAAAGCCCTCTGCAATCTCCTGACCTTTCTCCCACGCATTACACCACTGACTCCTCTGCTGCCTGCTGCCAGGTATGTGTCCTCATAACCCACTGGCAGGAGATGATGGTCCTCACACTCAGCTGGGTTTTCCAGTGAACATAGCACTTCTTCAAGGACCCTTGAACCATCTCTTGATGTGTTTGCCCCAGGTGGTCATTGATTCTCCCTGCTCTCTGCTGCTGTTTGAATTTGAGTCTTGGTCTGAACCGACATTAGCTGGTTTCCTGTTTTTCACATCCAGCTACTGTTCTGGCTGGCATTTTGCAAGTGCCTTGACTAGACGGTTAGATATGAGGTCTTCCCATTAACACGTCTCCTGTAATTGGAAGAAGGCCAAAGGCTGGGAAAGGCAAGTTTCCAACACTGTCTTTGATTTAAGGGCAGCACTAATAGTTAAGGTTAAGTGAGTATGACTGCTAGTGACTGGGAATCAGCTCAGAGGGACAGAAGGTGATGTGTGGCAAGCACTGGGGAAGCAAGAGTGACTGAAATGACTGAAAAACCACTTAGGAAACTTCCTTTGCTGAGTAACTTTGGCACAAGGTTGAAATGGCACATCCTCTTAATAATTGTTGCATCGCCTCACTTTTCAGCTATGTTGACTCACTCCCTTAAGAAAAGCTACCGCTACAAATCCCATGGGAGGTCCAGGACTCCTCAGGATCTGGATCAGTCTCTCTCTCTCTTGCTCCTTCATACTGGGATCATGCCAGTGCCCAGGTGACGGACAAATCCGCACAGGCCTGTCTTCTCTTCCTTGACAAAGTCTGCAGCAATTTCTTCTCTTTTGCCAATACAAAAAGTATGTACCCTCCAGCTCCTACTTGTTTAGGAAGAGCAAAGAACATAAGCAGAGATGTGTCTTTTTCAAAACTGATCACTGAGTATTATTGCTTTTGAGTAGACATGCAGAAGATAACAGGGCCAGCAAAGTTCAGTGGGTATTTAGCAGTGATTTCATTTCTTGGCTGAAACTAAGTATGGGAGAAGATGAAACTCAGTTCTAGAGGGAGCAGTTTAGAGCTGGTGGAAAACAGGTCATGTTACTAAGTCCCAGGCAGATCTGGATTCCTGAGGCAGGGGTTATGGGTATGGGTGTTTGAATCCTTGGCGCACTCCCAGCACTGGAAGCTTCAACTACAGCAATGTCGTAGTGCAAGCATCCAAGGGACTGAGATGTGGTTTTGACAATCTCTGTAGTGAAACGGTCCCTCTAAGGTATTGCAAAAACCAGTTCCCACTTTGCTTCAAGAAACTGCTCTGCAGGTAAGGCAGAATAGGGACAGGGCTTTTGCACACCAGTGCTTGTGCAGTGTGGGATTATAACTCTTACCTCCAAACCTGAGCTGTAGGCTCTGCTTCAGATCATCAAAGAAAGACAGCCTAGCTCCTATGAGGGTTTAAGTAGTACCGCATATGATATAGCAGAGGTCTTGTCGAGCACACAGAGAAGGTAATTCAGTGGCTCTGGTGTCCTGATTGTCCAAATCAGAGACCTGGCCCTGTTGGCTTCTGATGTATGTGCTAGGATTTCTGTGGAAAATAGGACCTGAATGACCTGTAACTGCACACCTAGGCTGTGCTCCGTCATGGAGGAGGGATACAGAAAGGGTGTGCATGAAATCGTTTACAGGTATCCCAGTTTACATGCTGCCAGAGTTTACCAGCCCCTAATCCAGGCATGTTGAATTTATCTTCTGTACAATTTTCCCACTGACAGAAAATGTGTACATTTATCCTCTCTGTGTACTAACATAACTGAATCTCATGGCAAAACTGCAGGCCTGAAAAAGTGGGTTTGAGAAGGCTATAAATCCCTTTCTCAGGAACTATTCATAGATATTCCCTAATCATTAGCCTATCAACAGCACTATAAGGAAGGAAAATGTGGAGATGTGAAGACAAGCCAATTAACTCCTCAGATCTGAGGCTATGAAGTCTGTCTCAAGACATGTATTGGCTGATTTTCTGTTCTTAAATGCTTCTCTTCAGCCCCAGGACACAGGCAAGAAATTATCTTCTTTAGTGACTGCCCAGACATGACAGGTGTGTTAGTGCTTGCCTGACAAGATAAACCAAAGGGTGAGTTTTAGGCTTTTAATCTAAGCAATATGTGTCTACATAAGCTCTTCCCTTGTTTGCAGGCTGACAGATAGTTGCCCTTCTTCTTAATTGCAACAAAATGATCTGGCAATGAAATGGTGAGCAGATTTATCACCAAAGTAAATACATGTTCGAATCACAAAGACAATGAAGCTAAGGCTAATGAGAGAGATTTACAAGGCAACAGCTTTGTGAATCAGCATGGAAATTTCTGCCAGCATCTGGTGAGATACTGGCATCCCAAGGGAAGAGCCAGAAAAGGACGCTGAACGCTACCCATCCTAAAGTGAGCTTGCCTTGCAAATGGGCTGTGTTTGCTCTTGGTAAGGAAAGGTTCCTCACTTCTAGAAGAGTTTCACATTTCTCCTTCTTCTTCTTTACCATTGTCTGATTAGGATTACCTATGGGAAAATAGCAATTTCCCCGTGTCATTGTCCTCAGACCTTAAGAACAAGCTGAAAGTGTAGAAGCAGGGATGTGAAATCCAACCTAATTCAACCTGAGCATTGGTCCTGACCTGCTACTCTCCCCTGAATAATTCTAACACGTGGATGCTACCCAGCCATCCTCTGCTAGCAAGCCAGAAACAGTCCCAAGAGCCACTGAAGAACAACAAAATCTGTATCAGAGCCGGGCAAAATGAGTAGCCATGCCAAAAACTGGGAACACAGGAAACAGGACCTGGGTCCATACAGGCATTATTGCCCCTGCTTTCCCAAACATTCGGAATTTAGAGCCTATATGGACTGTGGTGAGGTATGCACTTACCACTGCTGATATAAGAACCACACTGCATGACTATAAACTGGTCTATTTTAACCAAGACAAGAGAAATGAGTTATTAAGTGACCTGGAAAGGAACTACCAGAGCTGCTCAGAACACTAAACAGAGAGGTATTGTTTTTGGTGCCTGTCTTTCATTGGGAATGCAACTCCAGCAACAGAAATGCCCCAAATACTTTGCTTCTGTGGAAATACTGTGTGGGGTGTGCAGACAAATATCTTTGTTAGACTTCATGAATTATCAGCCAACCGGCCCAGCAAAAATGATTGCAACTACAGCAAAATGCTAATGTGTTTGGATAAGACCAACTTAAACTTTCATGTAATTCTTTCTTTAGTTATTTGATCTGTAGCAAGAGATATGGAATTTAAGCTGCAAGCATGAAACTCAGGTTTGTCCTAGACTTAACTGTTGTGTAACTGGGTGGCAGGGCACTGTCTGTATTCACACCTAGCATACTTAAACCATTATTTCCCCTGGTGGTCCAGGAACTCCCCGGCTGCATAGATGAGGCAATGGACTGGTCTGAGACAGTGGGCCAACTTGAGACCAAGCAATTGACTGAACTCCTAGCCACCTTCACAGTTAAGTATTTGACTAATTGCTGCAGGAGTCTCAGATGGGAATTTTGGACCACCCTGGAGATCCCCCCAAGCAGCCTCTGCTGTGCCCAGACCAACTGATAATGTTTCAGTGTGTAGATTAACATTATAGGTGGAGAACATGGCCATCCTAGAGATGCCCAGGGAGGTTCTGATGTAGCATTGACCAAACTGTATATAAGTCCTACTTAGGGACTAAACAGATTGTCTTCCAGAGCTATGAGACTCATTATACCCCTCTGTGAAAAGAAACTAATGCCAGGTCTCTTATGGATGAGCCCTGAGGAGGCCTACAGTCTATTTCTGGACTGAGGTGGTGAAACACAGAAAGTCCTACTGAAATTTTTCATATGTTGGCAGAAATCACATAGTAGTGAGAGCAAAACAAGAAATACTGGTTCTGACCTCTGGACATAGTGGGATGTTGGCACACACAATGGGAAAGAAATGGCAACCGCAATGCAGGCAGAGCAAGGAGTCCAGTGAATTGTAAACTGAAGACAAGGTGAAAGGAAGTCAAGGCTCAAGTTTCACAGAACACAGTCCCAAGCTGAAGTCCAAGGGGTGGGAACTAATGGCAAGAAGGGAAGTGGTGGAAAGGAAAAATGAGAGCTCAGGGTCAGGACTTCTAATTCTTTGCCTAGCTCGGGAGAACAGCAATATGTCTACTGATTAAGGAAACCTGAAGTCAGGATTGCTGAATACTGTTCCCAGCCCCAGCCTGCTGGGTGACCTGAGTTACAGCTCAGGATCTTACTCTCTGTCCAAATTTCTCATCAGTGACGTTTCCACCTATTGAACCAAACTGATTCTTGGTGGTGGGTGGTCAGCTACTTTCTTCTCTTGAGGTCTCATCATTCCTTTGGCCAGTGCCACCTGGCAGCACCCACATACCACGTGCCATAAACTCATCTCTCTCCTGCAGTGATGGAAAGAAAGGAAAGGACAGGGGCATCCTGTTACAGTCAGGTCTCTGCCAGCTCTATCCAATTCCTGACATGCCCTTGCGCAGGCAGGAACCAGTGGGAGGGTGGCAGGCTGCTCAGGGGCAGGGCAGAATCACTGCCTATCGTGGCTCCCACTTAATCCCCAGATTTCCATTGTGGAGCAGTACAGAAGAGACCAACCAGTTCAGCAGTTCCTGGGGTAGCCCAGCAACAGTAAACTCAAACAGAGCTTGGCAATGGCTACCTTCAAAGACATGCAGAGAGTCACCAGGAGGTCCAGCTTGCCTCTGCCCTAACCGCCTCCAGCACTGGGAATAGAAGCTGCCCAACCTGCCTGCTGAAGTTCGCTCTTACCCTGCTACCAGCAGTACCCAAAGAGCAGCTGCTCTTTGTGCAAGTGTTTTCTTATATTTCTAGCTGAATGATTAACAGTCCTGGTGGGATAAAGGTGCTGCGGTCTTCTCTGAAGTACTATGAGCAGCATGGGTATAAGGGAGGGGAACCTGAGGACACAGGTGTGTGCCTTTTCTTGCTACAGCTCCCCAGATCAGTAGTGCAAGGAAATAAACTGATTCAAATGAGTTAGGAGTGAAAGAGAGCAGCACCTCTCCCAGCTGGGTGAAAGGAGCCATTGAGTTGTACACTGAGCACCCTGTATTGCTTCTTGAGAGCATAAAGTCTTCCAGGGTTTTGTGTCAAGGGATACTTCTCTTGCAGCAGGATGACCCCCATAAAGGTGAAATAATGGATGGGCAGGTGATAAAGAAATAGGGCTGAAGGAGTGAGAAAGATGGAGCGAAGAGCAATAAAGGGAGAGAAAAGAAACAGTACCACACAAGGAAGATCCCTGCAAGCTCCTTAGGAGCTGAAGGAGGAAAGAAGCCCCTGGTAAGTGCCTTTCTTCAGTGTGAGGGATGTTTAGTCCATAGAAGCATGAGCACTGTAATGTTACCAAAGACTTATACACATGGAGCAGCTCTCACCACCCAGCTAGGATAATATATACCTTTGAGCATAGCACAACTATGACTGTCATGCCTCCATGAAACATGTGTGGCTGCATGCAATAACACTATGAGTCCTGGGCTAGGACAGTCTTGTGTCTGTCTGTGGTCAGATCCATCACATATATCTAGAATATAGTGGAATTCCTGTGCTCAGTCTGTACTGACCAGTCCACAGGTATGAAGGTTTACCATCTTGCTCATTTCAGGGGTTTGGGCATGTAAGCACATCCACACCCATGAGCCTCAGGGAATTGACCTGTAGATGACACAGCGCTTAGCATATCATAAAGGTACAGGCAATTAAATGTGTTTTGGTTCCTACCAAGAGGGTTGAGCAGCCAGAAGTTATCCAGTATCTTCAGAGAGGGGTGCAGGGTAAAGCAGAGAAAGGCTCTGCAGAAGGAATTGTCAGGAGTTAAGCCTGCCCAGTATGCCCATGGGGAAGACAATTGTGAGTTAGCTCTGCATTTGTCAATCTCTGCAAGGTTTACTCTCCTGAAGAAGAAGATGAAATAATTTCTCAATGCAGAGTGTCAGCTGCAACAAGTGTTAATGGCAGAACAAGTGGATGTGAAAGCTGTCACTTTTTCCCTACCTGGTTTTGGAGCGAGCAGATTCAGCAGATGTCAGCCAACACCTGCACATTGCTGTCCTTGCTCTGTTTCCATCTCCTACTCAGCCAGTGGAAGGGAAGCTAACCAGCTGAGCCAGGCGCATACGGTGCTGGGGAAAAGGACGGTGGACTCAGAGCTGCCTGTTCAAGAGGCTGTTTGCAGACATCTCAGCAGCCTTTAATCATGGTAACAGGACTGCTTTGCCTGAAGCCAGCTCTATATAGATAGATGTCAGATACAGATAAAAAACAGACTGTTTTATCACTTAAGATAAATTTTCTCCTAAGCACCTCACTTAAATAAATCCATTCGGTCACTACCCCCTAAGAATCTGTCAGAAAAGCTCAGGTGGAAGCTGCGCTCAGAGTTAGCAAACAAAGCGGCTACCAGGGCCCAGATCAGGAGCAGGACCCTTGTGTGATTCCACCCTGAGACACAGGATCCAGCCAGAGACACGAGTCCTTGGTGGGGGGCAGCTTGTAAACAGCAAAGAAGGGTTAGAAGTGCAATTAGTCTGTCTGACAACTGTGACCACCTTCTGTCACCACCCTGGGCCAGGCCAAATCCCCCTTCCTCCCTCTCTTGCACAAAGCTGGGCCAAGGCACGGGGCTTATAAACATGCCCAGCTGCCTGTCAGCCCCAGGGGGGAAAACAACAAACACACCCACAGCAACAGCCAGGCCTGTATATGGGCAAGCCCAGACTATTGGCTGGCATGGCTTGGCTGTCAGACCTTGGATGGATTGTAAGTAGGGAAGTCTAGGATACTGGAGAATCATTACAGGATTTAGTTGTGGTCAGCCCTCTTCTTGTGGTCAGCACTGACACAGATAGCCCAGCACAGCACAAGGAGAATTAACATTAGTATGGGTAGCAAGGTACTGTGCAACACAAGCTACAGGATGTGGAAAACACAGAGGAAGTTCCTTCAATTTCTCTGTCTAAGCCATTTCCTACTGGTTCATGCATCTCCACTCAGGGATGCAGGATTGAGGGAAAAAAGGCTAATGGCTGAAACTCCATGAGCCATTGCATGTTTCCCAGTCAGGCACCAGGTGTCTTCTCATCCAGCCACTTTTAGTCCTGCAGGTCTTTGTCCTTTGGCATGACAATGGGGCTCTATGACCTCTCACGGCTTCTCAGCTACAAGCAGCTCTGGAAGACATCAGCTGGGTTGTAGTCATTGCCAACATGCCCCTAGGTGAGTAAGGGCATGAAATGAAAGGTAATAAATTCTCACCATCTTTATCCGCCAGCTATTATCTCTTTCCATCCCTGTGCTCAGAAGGACAGCTGTTCAGAACAGGGTCATATTTTGTGTTTTTTATCAAAGCTCTGGCATGCTTCGTCTTTGAAGTGAAAGTCAAAACTCAAGAACAAGCAGTGTGGGAGGAGGCAGGCACAGGTACTATGCAGTCTTGCATCTGCCCTATCATATTCCCTGGCCTGAGATGCTTTCTCCCACTCATTCTTGGGATCTGGTGCTCAGTCCCTCTGCAGTCTCAAGACCTGACATCTGTGTGCAGACTAGGAAAGGTCACACAGGATGGTCAGCATGCAGTCCTGTTTGGGAGACAAGGCTATGAGGGAACTCTGGAGAATATGGAGAATTACTCCTTTGCTACCTTTCCTAAGGAACTTCAGTCACAGTTCTAGTAATGATACTTAACAGGGTTTAACTGGGAAGGGGTGGAAGGCAGGAAGATTATATGCTGCAAGTTTCTAGAAATTATGCCAGAAGCTTAACTGGAGAGGTCCTGAAAGCTGGACTTCTGCCCTGCCTTTGGTCACTGGGTCAGCCAGTCTGACAGTCTTTCATTAGTCTTCCTGTAGAAAGAGGAGGTGACACTGACCCCACTATCCAACCCGGTCCTACCCTCCCTTTTATGTCCTGAGTCCAGCCAACATCACAACAATGTTGGGGACATTGCTGATCTGTGGTTAGTCCAAATAATTTGCCTAAATTCTCTCTTCAACAATCAACATTTTAATTCTGAGATGACTCACCTGTGGCACTGTTTGACCACTATTACGACCTGGAGCAACCACTTTCATATCTGCCTGCATTTTTACATCTCTGTCTAGCAAGCAGCTTCCACTTCCACTTCTTCCTACCAACACTTCCTAACTGGAAGGAGTGTTATGACCAAGGGATCTGACCAGTTAACAGATCCAGGCTCAACCCATCACCCTGCCCCTGCAATACCAAAGTGCTGGCCCATGTCTTCCCTACACCCTGCCGGCTCCGGTCTGCATCACAGTCCCCAGGCTGCTGCTGATCGTCACTATTCAGGAGCCGTGTGGAGTGTGCAGTGCAGAAGAGAGGGCAGAATCCATTGTGAGGTGCACAAGGGGATCCAGAAACATAGACCACATGTTTCCTACCAAAAGCCATGGGATCCATGCTCCCAGCCTGCACATGCAGTGTGCTGCAGGCACCAGGGCACTAGGGCCTGGATTCACGCTTCTTGGATGGCAGTCGCTGCAGCCAGAACTCACACAGTGCAGCGAGCTCTGTAATTACCCAATTTATCTCTTCGTTCCATCCCGGAGAGGAGTGAAGTACCCGCGTCTTTCACTCCCCGTTGGAGCCACCTGATGCCTCTTCGGGGATGACACCAGATCCACCCCATACCTTGTGCCTACATTAGCGGCAATGTTGCCCTTTACGGCGCTGGGCTCCTGGCCAGCCCTCCTGCAGCCAGCGGCTGCGCGTGCGAAGGGCCGGCGTGTTTGCACGCAGCTCCGTTCCATTCAGCCTCTCCCAGCAGCTGCTGCGGGGGTGATGGGGACAAGCAGATCTTTTTTCAGACCCCCTGGGGATAGGCTTCAACAGGTCTGTTTATTCATTGATTTAAGAAATCCAGCTACAATTATGATTAAGCCACTGAGAAAAGAAGTCCAGGCTGGGGACTTGGCTCAGGGCAGGGCTTTTTCCACTGTGCTCACTGCTGTGCTTGCTTCATTGTAACCCTGTCTGCACCACCATCATGCACATGATGCAGTCACAGTGCTGAGTTCATCACTTAGCTACATATCACACCACTTTCTGGCAGCAGAAACCCCTTCTGCCAAAGTCTTAAGGCTCCATGATAAAGGAGACAGAAAAACAATCTGGGTCATTGCCAGTGCTCACATCGACTTTGTCAGGCAGCACCAAATCCCTGATCCTCATCAGCACAATTAGCTCCTGCAAAAAAAACAGCCTTGGGCCTGATGAAATCGTATAGTTTGATCCGTTTCCTCAAAGATGTCAGTGTTCCACCAGTTCAGGTATGCTTCTATTTGGAATAAACCCTAAAATCTTACTAATCCTTACTTGTCAAACCAGTTTTGCATCTTGTGCCCAGCTCTGCTGAGACCACTGCCTAACATGCTGAGCAGTTTCAAAGCAGAGACACTGGGAGGCCCACACATCTCCAGCTGCTACACAGAGTGTCCTCAAAATGAAAAATGTCACAGAATCACAGCATGGTTGATGCTAGACAGGACCTCTGGAGATTGCCTAGTTCAACCTCCTGCTCAAAACAGAGACAGCTAGAGCAGGTTGACCAGGGCCTTGTCCAATCAGCTTTTGAATATCTCCAAAGGGAGTCACCACAACCAATGTTTATGTTCCAATGTTCCACCATCACCATAAAGGCATCTTTCTTATTTACATGGAATTTCCTGCATTTCAATTTGTTCACATTGCCTCTTGTCTTGTCACCCAGTATGACTGCAAAGACTCTGGCTGTGTCTTTTTTATAGCCTCCCATTGGCTATTTATACACGTTGACAAAGTAGAGTAGAATGGAATGGAATGGAATGGAATAGAATAGAATAGAATAGAATAGAATAGAATAGAATAGAATAGAATAGAATAGAATAGAATAGAATAGAATAGAATAGAATAGAATAGAATAGAATAGGCTATTTCAGTTGGAAGGGACCTGCAACAATCATCTAGTCCAACAGACCAATTCAGGGCTGACCAAGTTAAAGCATGTTGTTAAGGTCATTGTCCAAATGCCTCTTAAACACTGACAGGCTTGGGGCACTGACCACCTCTCTAGGAAGGCTGTTCCAGTGTTTGAACACCCTCTTGGTAAAGAAATGCTTCCTAATGACTGGTCTAAGCCTCCCCTGGCACAGCTTTGAACAATTCCCACACATCCTGTCACTGGATCCCATGGAGAAGAGCTTAGCACCTCCCTTTCCCATTTCCCCCCCTCAGGAAGCTGTAGAGAGCAATGACATTGCCCCTCAGCCTCCTTTTCTCCAAACTAGACACGCCCAAAGTCCTCAGCCACTCCTCATAGAATATTTCTTCCAGTTCTTTCACCAGATTTTTGCCCTCCTCTGGGCTCATTCAAGGCCCTTCACATCCTGCTTAAATTGTGGGGCCCAGAACCACACACAGTACCCAAGGTGAGGCTGCACCAGTGCTGAATACAGTGGGACAATTGCCTCTTCTGACCCGCTGGTTGTGCTGTGTTGGATGCACCCCAGGATGTGGTTTGCCCTCTTGGCTGCCAGGGCACACACTGCTGGCTCATACTGAGCCTGCTGTCACCAGCAACCCCAGACCCCTTTCTGCAGGGCTGCTCTCCAGCCACTCCTCTCTCAATTTATACTTGTGACCAGAAGTATAAAGAAGTATAAGAGCCACCCTGACCCTTCTCCAGGCTGAACAGTCCCAGCTCTCTCAGCCTTTCCTCATATGGTTTCTTTCAGTAGGCAAGAAGCTTCACTACTGCAGTGTTGTGGCTTACTTGAATGTGTTTGACTCCAGCCTCTTATGGTTGCACATGGACCTTTCTCAAATTAAAATACATGATTAGTAGTAGGTATTTTCTTCCCAGTATTCTCTACAATAACCAAATCATGGTTGTCTTCCTGTTTTAGATAGTTTAGCTCATTACCTTCTTTAAGACAACTTCCTTACAGCCTTAAACCACAGCCCCATCATGGTTCTTTTCTGAGTTGCTTCCAGCTTTCCAGCCTGCTTGTAAATGTGGTGCCATCCCCAGGATTGCCCTGTGAGGCATCAAACACTGATCACTCACTCCTACTTCCCGCATTCCTATTTAGGCCAGCAGAATCTTGTTAGCTGCCTTTACTGGAGATTTGACCATCTTGAGTGTCTGCTCCTCTTTAGCCATGCGAGTCCATTAGCCTTTTTTTGACAGAATAACACAATAAGAACTCACAGAATCTTGTGTATCCTGTATGACTTGCAAAGTTTTTCAGGGGTCCTTCTGTAAGGATGGTTTTTATTCCTACATGTTCCTACCTCAATAAATTTCTCTTGCCTGTAAGAAAATGTATTTTGTTTGAATACGCCTAATTTATCAAGTTATCCAGATCTCCTGTTTATCACCCTATTAATGTTTGTGTCATCTGCAGGGCTTTACCTGCAGTGGCTTTGTATTTACCTTCAAATCATGGATGGAAATGTTGACCAGTTTTCCTTCAACTATTGATCCCTGCAGAAACCAACCAAAATAACCAAAGAGTATTCCCAACTGACAATTATTTCTTGTGTCCACTGGAAGTTCTCAGTTCACTTAAAGTATGCTTTACTGACTTTGCATAGTACATCTTCTTAATCAATACAACATACTGTAATTTTCTTTATATCAGTAGGTCATGCTTACAAAAATTGTGTACCATAATGCTATGAATTTATTTCATCGAATGCAACTTTATTATCAAATAGAATGCTGAGTGTCTGTCATGGTTTAAGCCCAGAGGGCAACTGAGCACCACACAGCTACTCGCTCACTCCTTCCCCCTCAGGGATGGGGAGAAGAAAACAAAGCAAAAGGCATGGGAATCAAGACAAGGACAGAGAGGGATGACTCCCCTGATATGATCAAGGGCAAAAGACAGACTCAACGGGGGAAGAAGAACATCAGTTTAATTTGAACACCACTGCCACCACCGCTTAATTTACCAACCAGAGTAGAACAGTGAGAAATACAACTAAACTTAAAAAAACACCTTCCCCCACCCCTCTCTTCTTCCTGGGCTCAGCTTCACTCCTGATTTCTCTACTTCTCACCTCGAGTGGCACAGGGGGGCAGGGGATGGGGGTTGCAGTCAGTTCATCACCCATTGCCTCTGCCGCTCCTTCCTCTTCAGGGGGAGCACTCCTCACACTCTGCCCTGCTCCAGCACAGGGAACTTTGCACAGGAGACAGTCCTCCATGAAATTCCTCTGATGTGAGCCCTTCCCATGGGCTGCAGCTCTTCACAAACTGCTCCAGTGTGGGTCACTTCCACAGGCTACAGTCCTACCAGCCACAGACTGCTCCAGCATGGGCTTCCCTTGGAGTCCCAGCCTTCTTTGGGTGCAACCACCTGCTCCAGTGTGGGGTCCTCCACAGGCTGCAGGTGTGCATCTGCTCCACCGTGGACCTCCATGGGCTGCAGGGGCACAGCCTGACCTCTCACCACGGGCTGCAGCAGGTGTCTGCTCCAGCGCACCTCCCTCCCAACTCTCCTTCTCCTTTCTTCAACTGACCTCGGTGTTTGCAGAGGTATCTCCTTCACAATTCCTCCTCCTCTCAGGTTCCCCTTCTTAAATATGTTATCACAGAGGCATGGCCATCATTGCTAATTGGCTCAGCCTTGGCCAGAGACAGGTCCAGCTTGGAGCTGGGGGAGCTTCTAGAAGTTTCTCACAGGAGTCACTTCTGTAGGCCACTCCCCCATTACCAAAAACCCACCACACTCAAACCCACCACAGTGTTTCTTTCCAAAAAGCCATGTTCCTATTCTATAATTCTCTATTAGCAAGCACCTGTATCAGATTTTCCATTTTTTTTCACTTGATAGTTGTCAGCTACCTGGCCTCTAGATCCATTGGTCTTAGGGCTTCTCCACTTTAAATACAAGAACTGTGTTGGTATCTTAACACTCCTCTGCTATTCCTACAGTAATTAAAGAGTAATTAAAGCCAAATCTGAGTGGGCCAGAGTTGAACAGCATTTATTACGTTTTTGGCTAATGAAAGATTCTAAGAGATGGAAGCGGAGAGAAGAAAACTATACCTTGAACAGGGTGAGCATGACGCTGATCAATAAGGTAGGTTGGGGAGTTGGAAGGAAGACACAAAGAATAAGCGATGTAGGGAGCAGGAAAAGTACACAAGAGTAGTATGGAGGTGATGTTGCCGAGAGAGGAATGAGCAAAGGGTGTTTACCAGGTGATGGGTAGTAGAAAGGGAATGTTAGTGGGGAAGATAAGTAATGGTAAAATGTCAGTGGGTGAGAAGAAGCCGGAAAAAGAGAGGTGGAGATTGGGAAACTACAGAAGACTGTGTGCAGGAAAGGATATGAGGTGAAAGAAAAGCTGGGATGCCAGAAAGTATGGTGTTAGAACAGTGCATTTTTAGAATTTACGAAGTCACTGAGAATGGAAACAGCTGGGGATGTTTCCAGCAATAGGATCAGGCTAAAATCTGCAAGGGATTACCAACAGTATAATGCTGGGGACTGGAAAGAGGTAGCAAAGTAAGAAGAGCTTCTAACCCCTAATTCTCTCCTTGCTACCTCTTTCCAGGATTAAAATGTGCACCTAGAAGGATATTAAGGGATTAGGAGAGGTGTGTTGCTGGGGAAGCATTAAAGTGATGAAAGGAAGTGGGAAGGAGAAGGTCTTCTAGATGGGTTATCAGGCATCTAAAAGAGTGTGAAGGACATTCTTTTAGGACCTGAAGGCAGTAGAAGGGAGCAGGTGTGCTTGGGTAGTCTTGGAAATGGTTTCTTGGGATTGAAGGATTCATCAGAATAGAAGCAGGGAAGAAGTGGTAGTGGAGGCTTGTACAGAAAGGGTCTGGCACTATGAGGAGGGAGCAGTCAGTCTGGAGAAGGATGAGGAGTAAGAGCAAAGCAATGGTGTAGGACTGCTTGGAAGTATCACTCGGAGAATTTTGCTGGGGTTATTTGTACGGATAAATTTATGCAACCTGTGGTTACAGGTCCTCTGTTAGCCTTTCCCAGTGATGCCCAGGCTGACCACCCTCACAGTGTTACTGTCTTCTCAGCTGAATCATACATGTGGACATCCATGGCAGTGAGCTCATCTTTCCACTTGCACCTAAGCAACTCGAGGAGGGAGGGGGGTGAATTGTGCTTCAGCAGGGCTGTTGGTGTTTGCAGAAGGCTATTCTCCTGAGTGGCAGGAAGTAAAGGAGGACACTTGTGCAAACTGACACAGACTCCTGCTGCTAACAACCCTCTGTGCAGAAGAACCCATCTGTCACCTGGTCCTGAACACAAGGAAATGGGAAGAAATGCACATCAGTGGGCAGGTTACAACATGCAATTCCCTGTGGCTTTCTCCAGCACCCCACTTCCAGGGCTCCCACCACCTTCTCAACGCCATCATCAGCCCCCAGCAGCCACATGCTGGATGCTCCCCAGCACCTCCACCCCACCAGCCTGAAGCCACTCTTCAAGGGTCCTGCTGGAGGCCCAGGCAGCATCCAGGGGTGGCCCCTGACTTGCGCAGGTTGTCCTGAGATGGCCACAGGCTCTGTCATGCCCCTGGTCTCCCACAGCAAGCTGTCCCCAACAGGCATTTTATTATGAGGGAAAAAGAGCCACATACAGACACACAAAAGTACATATTTTGCTCTATTTCGAGACAAGGCAGGTGCTGCAGCCCCTAGAAAACACTCTGGAGTCTCTGTGGCCAGGAAGCGAGTGGGTGTTTCACATGTAGACAGTTGTTTCCAAGAGAAAGGAGATATTTTCAAGCCCCAAGGAAGCACAGGGAGGTGGCACGGGGCAACACTGAGCCATGGGGTGAGGACCATCAGCTGGGGAAGGAGCCTGGCTCCATGGCAGCAGGGACATCGCTGCAAAGAAGCTGCTCTCCAGGTCACCATGGCCTCTCAACACCCAGGCCACCATGGTGCCCCAGACTCCAAAGCCCCATGCAGGGTGACACCCGCCTTCCCTCCCGCCACAGGGAGCAGGCTCTAGGGCTTCACCAGAGCCTCCTCGCTGCGCCTGTCCTCCAGCCGCCAAGGGCAATCAACGTAGTGCAGCGCCCCACTGACAGGGCCACGCTTGGCGGGATCTAGGGCTAGCAGGCTCCGCAGCATCAGGGCGGCCTCGGCCGTCAGGCGTTTCCAGTGGCGGGGCAGGTCCTCCTCCAGGCCTGTCTCCTGCCACAGCATGAAGTCCTCAAAGAAAGGGTCATCTGGCAGGCTCTGCTCCCAGGGGAAGTAGCCAGTCAGCAGGCAGAAAAGCAGCACGCCAAAGGCCCAGGCATCCAAACTGGTGTCAATGGGCACCCCCTGGGCATCAGCAGTGTTGCTAAGCTCCGGGGCGGTGTAGGGGATTACCCCGGCCACCAGCTTGAGCTTGGTACCCTTGGGCCGCGTAAGCCCGAAGTCAGTCAGCTTGATGCGCCGACACTCGGGATCGAAAAGCAGCACATTCTCAGGCTTGACATCACGGTACACGAGCCCACGGCTGTGGATGAACTCCAGTGCGCTCACGAGCTGCTTGGCACACTGCTTGGCAGCTGGTTCGGGGATCCCATCCTGCATTGGGAGAGAGACAGGCGGTACAGCACACTCAGGGCACCTTGGCAGCCCTGCCAGTCGGGCTCTCACCTGCGTGCTCTGCACTGGGGAAGACATTTGCATTTCTGGTCTTGCAAGCCTGAAGCTGCTTTAATGCTGTAGACCCCAGAGAGACCCACAGCCCATTGGCTTTATCTCCCTCCCTCCAACCCAGCCAGCCTCCACAGGGACCAAACGCTAGCCAGTCCCCATAGCCTTGTAGCAGCACTCACCCGAGGTTTGATGATAGAGATGAGGTCTTTGTGCAGTGCTGGTTCATAGAGGAAGCCATAGTACTGGCTGGACTCGATGGCAATTCCAAACATACTGATGATGGCAGGGTGGGTGGCGAGGGAGAGCGCCACGCAGTATTCATACAGGAAGGTGTGCAGCTTAGTACTGGCTTTGGGTAGCAACTTGAGAGCCATAGGAGTCCCTGGGGATGGGAAGAGTGGATTAGGCTCCCCTGAAGGTCACTCACACCAAGGCCAGACAGAGAGGGCACTGAGAAGCCATGGGTCCAGACACTCACAGCCACAGGGAGGTCTCTGGCCCAAAGCTTTGTGTGGACATATCCTGTGGACACCAGATCTGGGAGCAGGCACTGCCACTGGTGTGGGTTTTAAGCCAGTCAGTGCATGCACAGGAGCATTAGGCAGAGCAAGGGAAATTCAGGCTATGTGGGCCCATCAGTCTGAGCTGGGACTACTGGGGAAGAGGTAGTGTCAGGGCTCTGTGGGCAGTCATAGGCCTTAATGGCCTTGGCCAGCCCCACCTAAGACCTCCATTCACACCATTCTGTCCATGGTAACCATTTAAGTTCAGACTCAGGGCTTCACTCCCTGCCTGAGCTGTATGGTGGGGAGTGCTGGTTTCCAGCTACGTCACATCCATGCTGGTGCCTAGCCATGAAACCTCTTGATCCTGACTTGTGGATTGACTTCCTGGCTTGACCTTGGACCTGCCTCATCACTGTAACCTTGCCTGGTGTTCTGGGCTGCCCCCTGGTATCACCTGCTCCCTGTCTGGGTGCAATGGGATGGTCCCTGTCCTGCCAGTCTCCCTGGGGATGCCCCACTGTGCCTGGTGCCTGGTCCCAAGATGCCACTAGCCCACCCAGTGCCCTGATGAGTGGAAAGGAGACAAGGCACAGTAGCTCATAGGGCGCAGTCGGTTCCTTACCTCTCTGCCTGTGGGTCACTAGCATCACGTGGCCATACTTGCCCCTGCCCAGCTCCCGAATAACCTCATAGTGCTCAGCCACCTCAGTGCGCACCAGACTCTGAGCTGTGATCTCCAGGAGCTCATCTAGCATGGTTGGTGCTGCTGTTCCTGCCGCTGCCGCAGCTGAGCTCTCGGCCATTGCTGAGTGCTGCAGAAACACCACAGCCTGGGTCAGGAACATCACAACATGCATAGAGAAAACCAGATCAGACACACCACACAGACCATGCTATGGCAGGGAATATTTCTGCCACTTGGAGTGTGAGCACTCTCACAGCTGTGCTAGAGTTGAGCTCATGCTTTTATACAGTATGCCCCTGGGCAAAGTCCTTCATATAAAAGGTCCCTGTATTGAAGGAAACCTCCTTCAGCCCTCTAATCCTTTCTGGCCTCTAGACAGGTGCACGACTCTAATTGTAGTCCCTGGGGCCTCTCATTTCAAAGACCTGGATCACCTTTCTGTGTCAGCTGTACTAAAGCTTGGTCTTCCAGGCCTCCTCTTATTCTAGTCTCCAAGGTGTTAGGCAACAAGCAAAACATTAACAGAGTCCCAGATTACCAAGCGTGACCCGGTCCTCTTGCTCTCCTTAGCCTACTGCAGCAAGACCGTGTCTCTCTGCTCAGAAATCCACCTCTACTGCTTACTGAAGAAAGTCCTTGAGGTAGCAACCCCTTAGGAAGAGGCACAGCTAGCCCATGACAAAAAAGAGATTACTAGTCAGAGGCAGTGTGTTCCAAGCAAGCCAAAGGATCTCAGTACCTCACATGCCTGCTGACATTTCTGACCCAAAGTCACTCATCTGTGCAGCCAAGAAACTTAGGCAGGAAGGAAGCTTGGACATCAATGGCATTTTGAGCTACAGCCAGCTGCCTCAGACCCATTTCAGAGAAATGATTTTTCAGTCCCCCCAGCCAGCTACCAGGCAGCATTTTACGGCATCTGTGGCAGCACTCTCCCCCTGACTACCTCCCTGTGCTCTGAACACAGGCACCCCAGGCCTGGGAGCCCCTCCTGGCTGTGGAGCAAGGTCACAGAACCAGAGTCACAGGATGGTCGAGGTCAGAAAGTACCTCTGGAGATCACCTAGTACAACCTCTCACTCAGGGGAAAGTTAACTAGAGCAGATTGCTCAGGACTGTGTCCAGTCCAGTTTTGAATATCTCCAAGGATGGAGACTCCACAACTGCTCTGGGAAACTTGTTCCAGTGTTTGATTACCTTTATGGTAAAAAAACTTTTTCTTATGCTTAAATAGAAATTCTGTGTTTCAGGCCCACTGCCTTTTGTCCTGTCACTCAATATCACTAAGAAGACTCTGGCTGTGTCTTCTTTACAGGTTTTTCTACACATCAATAAGATGATCCCCACAAGCCTTCTCCTCTTCAGGCTAAACAAGTCCCAGCTCTCTTAGCCTCTCCTCATATGAGAGATGCTCCTATATCTTCATTATCTTCACGGGCTGTATTCATTCCAGTAGGCCCACATCTCTCTTCTGCTGAGGAGCCCAGAACTAGACCCACTACTCCCAGATGTGGCCTCACTAGTGCTGAGTAGAGCAGAAGGATCACCTCCCTCAACCTGCTGGTAACACTTTGCCTAATGCAGCCCACGATGCAACCCAAGAGCCTGAGGCTTGCAGCACTCTTGGATGTGTCTTAAACATTGTGCAGTGAGACAGAGCTCTGGTGTAAAACCAGTGGCTCAGCTCTGCACCTACAAACTCAGGATCTCTTCCCATGAAACATTCTGACTCACATAACACCTTCTGGGGTAGAGAATAGGACCTCACATTGCTAAAAAAAGAAGATGACATCCTGGAAATATGAATGGGAACAGGCAGAATGAAGCCTTTTCCCTTAGTTTTTACATTGCTCTATCTGCGACCAGAGCTTATTACAGCTCCCACTGTTGCTAAATCTGGTCATTCTTAAGAATCCAGTAATTTAGCAACAGAATTATTTAAACCTAGGAAAACCACAGAAAGTCTGGATTTGTACGGGAGACTGGGACTACTTGTGGGAGAGTTCCCCTTCTCTTTCCCTTGTCTCCTAGTCTGCATTGCTAAATCTTATCCAATTCAGAAGTAGCAAGTAACTGGCCGTACTTTTCTGCAAAGGCTTTGGCTTGGTGTGAGAGCCAACAGCAATCAGTTAGTACAGTCCGTAGGGAGTTCAACAAAGTGTGTGCGTGGGAGGGGATGGATGGAAGGCTGGGGAGAAACTCACAGGGAAAGACAGTCTGGAAAGTATTTTAGAGATTTTGCTTTGATGTCCTCCTGTTTGCCGCCCAGCCGGCACAGCTTGTGAAATTCCACACAGCAAGGGCATTGCAGAACCCACAAACCAACCCACTCTCCCACCAACATTTCCAAACTGGTGTTGCCACATTTAGGTGTTGAAATGAATAGCTGAAAAAGCCTTTTAAAGAGTCCTAGCTAGGAATATAGAGAAAAAACTTAAACTGTAACAGACCCTTGAAAGGTATAAACTTCCGCTTGATATTAGATAGGCTAAAACCACACTAAATAGGGAGTGGAACAACAGAGAGATGTCTGCTTGTCTTGTGCAGAACACATCAGATTTATATTTGGGAAAAAAAAATCAAAGGATCTCTTCTGTAAGACAGTGTTTCTCTTGTATTAAATTCATGGTCATATACAAGTTCTTGTCAGCAAATGGTTCACGATCTTATCGGATAACTTAATTTCTCAAACTTGAGTTAGAAAAAATTTCTTCCCTTGTAGGCTGGCTGTTATTGCTATCTAACCCAAAGGTTAGAATCTTCTCGCTGCATCCACTTAACGTATTATTCGATAATGATATAATTTTCAAATATCTATTCATTAATCTGTTTTTATTTGTATTGAATTATTTATTATATGATTCATCTATTCTTTTTTTTTATATGATTCATTACCTCTCTCCTATTTACTGTGTGAAAATTTGTTTTTGTGAATGGGAGGATCTGATGCTCTGTATATTCTTAGCTCATTTCAGTCTATAATCTTTTGCAATTAAAAAAAATCAAAAAAAACCTTGTGTCCTTCCACTCCACCTTTCAAGTGAACTGCAATACAGGGGGCAAGGATCCTTGCTTCCATGCATGGCCCCACCAGATTGTCTGGGTACAGAGTACAACATCAAAGTGAAATAGCTGGCTTGGAAAAATAGACCATCCAGAGGATATGGGTAGAGTGTCCTGAGGGACAGTGACAACCCTGTGGGTCTCATCAGGGCTCCATATGAAGGAAGCCCCAGCTGCAGCCACTCCAGAACAGTCTGCAGGCTTTGGCCCTTGCTGTCCTTGAGGAAACTGAGTACAGGACACAGTCCATACTTCAGAAAATAGCCAAAGTTATCAAGTCTTTCTCCGAGATACCACTTCCATTAGCTAGGAAGCTATGGGAGGGCCAAATCTGAGTCACTACTGAGTAGAGTGTGCCTGGGTGCTCTGCACCTACCTCTGTTACCTTCTAGAGTGTCATTTGCCCTTTGGAGAGTGACAAGCACTGGGGAGAAGGCCACCAGGGCCCTGGCCAGGATGCACTCATCATGTGGTTGTGCTGTACCGAAGGCAGCAGGCAGGGTCCTTTTCAAAACTGTTCTTTCCTCCACTACCCTTCCTGTACTTCATCCCTGCTAGAGGTCCTGTTTCCAGGCTGCTGATGTGTGAGAAACCCTAATTCGTCAACAGAGTCTCTAATTACAGCAGCAAGAATATCACATCCTTTCCACCATCAGGACATGCTTCCCAACTTCCTGAGGAGCTGAGAAGGAGCTAGCCTACAGAGGTACAGTGTCTTAGTCTAGCTAATGTTATTCTGGTTCTCCAACCAAAACAATTAATATATTTGGTCCAGAAAAGCACTTCATACACGTCAAGAGCCAAAGACAGTGCAATCTCTGTATAACAGAGACAGTTCTATGACGACAGAATCACAGAGGTGTTTAGGCTGGAAGGGACCTATTAAGATCATCTAATCCAATTCCCATGCTCAAGCAGCAGCAGCTGAAGCACGTTATCAAGGAAGATGTCCAGTCAGGTTTTTAATATCTCCACAGATGGAGATTCCACAACCTCTCTGGTCACCTTATCATGCTGTTTGACCACCCTCACAGTAAAAACAAATTAAAAAAAAAAAAAATAAAAAGGTGTTTTCTTATGTTTAGATGGAGTTCCTTGTGTTCTGATTTGTGCACATTGCCTCTTGCCCCGTCAATGAGCACTACTGAGAAGAGTCTGGCTCCCTTTTCATTATTCCCTCTCATGAGGTATTTACATACACTGGTAAGATCCTCTCTGAGCCTTCTCTTTTCCAAGATGAAGCGTTTCAGTTGTCTCACCCTCTCCTCATATCAGAGATGCTCCACTAAAAATGGTCTTGTATGGCATGTAGGGTCCATTTTCTTGTCTGATCTTCCATAGAGCTTTAACCCAAACCAAATAACCAACAACACCTGGGACATCTCTTACAAAAAATCATGCGGACTTTATCCAAAGACAAACTTTGGCCAACTATAAAAGCCAGTGTTAACATTCTTGCTGTTACATATTTATACAATATCCCAATCCAAATTTACCTAACCTGCTGCTAAATTTTCTCAGCTAGACAAAAGAGTTTTTTAAACGCATATTTTGTTCCTCCTGACTCTTGCAGGGTTTATATCCATTGTGGTCAGAGGTATGACCACAGCCTATGAGAACATATTTTAAACTACTTAGATTGAGTAAAACTAGCAGAATACAGCATGAAACTCAGGCTATGCATTTAGCCAACACTTTATTTAGGTTTCACAAACCATCTGGCACACTGTGCTTCTGTAGTGCCCATATCAGTTAGTTTAAAAACAGATAGGATGCTTCCAGAAATTGTAGTCACATTTTGAATTTTGAATAAACATCTCCATGCACTCTGATCAAGACACCTCTCAGTCCTCTTATTGGTTAAATGCCTTCAAACAATTGTTCAATTCTCAAACCAAGGCCTTTTGTCCAGCTCTCAGATCCGTTTTATGGCTCTTTTCTGAAGCCTCACCATTTTTTCTGTCCCCCGTGTTAAAACACTGACTGTCCTGAGGGAATGCCTCTTGTGGCACCTTCAGCTAGAATTACCCTCTCCCTCATGCTATGGCCCCAAGATCTCTTTTTGCAGGAACGCCACACTGAGAGGCTGCACTACCTTATACATCTATTATGACTCCAAAGCTTTTCCAAATTACTAGGTTTTGGGGGGAAAAACTCCACTTCCTCTTCACGTCTCTTTCTGGGTGTTGCCTGCCTTGTTTCTACTGGAATACTTGTCCACCACCTTTAATAAAGCACATTTTGCTTGAATAGACTTCATATATTAAGTAATTCTGATCACTTCATGTCTCTATTGTGATCAAACTACCGCATTCATTTCTGTCTACGGGCTGTGTAAGGACCCTCCCTGCGGGGTTTTCCCATCAACCTCTAGACCGTTAGTGGGAGTTTGGAGCAGTTCTCAGCCCAATATTGATTCCTACAGTACCTTCCAGAAACATCCCATTCACTGACCATTCCCTGAAAGCTATCCATACAAATTCATCCTAAAATTGGTCAAATCAATAAGCCACATATTTTTAATGGATTGAAAAATAAGCCCAGTATAGTGGGAATTATTGTGGTTTATTGGTGTCCTCACCCTACCCAATTAATTTTGTTAAATCCTGACTCTGTTACAATACTTTTATGTTTGTCAATGATCTAGAAGAAAGCACTGAAATAATCCAGAAAATGTTTGCAAATGACACAAATTGGGTTTGGGTAGATAATGGATTGCTTGATAAAACTAGTGCACACACATACACACATACAAAAGTGTTTCAAATGACCAGAGAAGTCAGGAGTTTCGTCTGGCATTGAGTGACAGAAAAAAAAAAAAAAAAAAGAAATGTCACATTAATCAGATAAATCTAAGTTCTTCACACTGCTTTGTAGATAAAATGTGCACTGTGTAAACCCAGAAATATATAGATCTGGTATAGCCTCACTTCCTTTGCAGACCTTAATGTGTAGGATGATACAGAATTGTACTAGAAATAATCTACAGGGATACAGATACACATTTTAATGATACAAATACAAGTCTAAGAGAGTAACCGTGCAAGGGTTATTGATGTTGCAGATTTCACTTTTTGCATTCACTCTGCTGAAGAGAATGCCTAAAAAGACACAGGAAACAGCAGCAGTGAGAGACAAACTAGCCTTTTCTAGATGCTACATTAAGAAAATAAGCTTCACTGTAAACAAAAATATAGATATAGCCATTCAGCTTTACATAGGCTAAGATAGATCATAACAAAGGGAGAGATCTGTTCTGAGACGATGTGCCTCTTACAGTGAACTCTAGTTTCTGCAGAGGTTCCTACACACAGATGTCCTGAGAGAGTCTGAAACTTAATCTCTGAAAATCAGCTGAGTTAGGAAAGCTGTATTTCTGAAGAGTTGGCCACCTGCTAATGAATTCTGCACTAGAATTGAGAATATTGTGCACCCCTGGATTTTGTGTTTTTATTAGAAATGCATTCCTTCCATTTGCTCTGCTTTGCATTACTATTTATCTACTTTTTAATGGGATTTCTTTGAATGTTAAAAATCTACTGATGCGAAAGCCTCGTTTCTTTAACGTAAATTTCCTGAACTCTTTTGGAGGCCAGCTGATGGGTCAACATAATTAGCTATTGGATATTTTCTATCTTTTCAGCTGTAGCGGTTCAGCAAGCTAACACTGGTGTCCACAGTTTGACAGAAAAAGGACCAGAGGAGAACCATGAGAATGACAACAGAGCTGACAATTACAGGGGGAACTTTCCAGGGGAGCAGTCTTTTTAGCTTATCAAACAGCAAAGAAGTGACTCTATCATCTGTATGTACGTTTGTGGGTACTAGAAATTCACTAAAGAGGGCCCTCCCAATTAAGTAAAAGCATTATAATAAAGCCCAATAGCTGAAGCAGAAATGAGGGAGTTTCAGACCTCAGTTGTCACGCAGATTTTGTGAAGAAGGATATTTGCCCCTAAAAATCTCATCAAACAGTACGGAAGAATATCCCTCCATCTCTGGGACTTTTAACTGAAGAATGGCACTTCTTTTTTTTCCCCTAGGAGGTCCACTCTAGTGAAAACCACATTTAATACAGGCAAGAGATCAGAACAGATTATCTCAGTGGTTGATTCTGGCCTTATGGTTTATAGATTTATGAGCTTCTTTCTAAAACTGGTCGGCAGGCTAGTTCTTAATCTCGCTGCGGCAAACAGCATGACTGTCCCCTTAGCACAACTCCGTATTGCTCTTCTCGAGCAGAAAGACCCAGCAGCCTCCCCAGAAAGAGCCCCGTAAGCCTCTCCCCAGCAAGCAGTATACCACAGTCTCTGCACCGCAGCCTCCTTGGACAGAATTCAGCAGCAATCTCACTGGGACCGAGCCACTTCACACCCTCCTCACAACCAACCAGCCGATACCGCGGCACCATCCCACCGGACACAACTGGACACAAAGCAACCTTTTGAGGCAGAGCCACCTAACGAGCTCACCATCAACCAGATGTGGGAAATGAGTGCACTCCAGTTGTGCCAGCATGCTGTGCCGAAGTCTCCAAAACTAGTTTGTGAGGGGTGGGTGCCCTTTTACGTACCTGTCCATTCTCCTTCATCCTGCCACGGCTGTAACTTCACTTCCCACACTCCTGCCCCGTCCGTACTAAGCCTCTCACTTCTCCAGCAGCGCAGTGTGGACAGACGGCCGTGGGCTGCCTCGCTTCCCTCGCTGCCGCCTCTGGGCTGGGTCCAGCCTGCGCTGAGCAGCCGGAGGGGGCTGCCAGGCATTACGGGGCTAAGCGTGACGCTCCGCCCCTTCCCCATGTCTTTGGTCCTGGGGGCACACTGCCTCCCTGCTGAAGGTGACCTCTGGGAGGGAAGAACAGAGGGGAAAGGGGGGGAGGAAGGGGGCTATCCATCTGCCCCATCTATGGAAGGGGATGTGTTGCAGGGATCGGGGTGGGGTTGTTGTTTCTGCTCTAGCCATACCATCATAAGCCCCAGGGACCCTTCAGCAAATCCACTCTTTTCAGCCCTTCCCTCCAGCTTGGGTTCTTGTTACAGCTGAGGGAGCAAAGCCGCTCCCGGGGCTGGTGCATGGTCATTGCTCTGGGGCTGTGCCAAGCAAGAGTACATCCCTTATGGCAGGGCTCAGAACAACCGTGGGCTGCCAGTGCTTTGCCCTTGACTGCCAAAGGGGCCAAAGACATGTCAGTCACAATTGCCTGCATCAGAGATCAGGCACAAACCATGACCAGATCAAAGTCCCTTCATGGGGCCCGGTGAGTCAGACTCCTTACACACACCAGTACTACAGAGCATTACGGCAAAGCTGAAATTATTAATGGTAGCTACAACGACTTGCAGGCTTTTCACTTATTCGCAGTACCACCATCCAGACTATATTCCCGTGCCAAAGCCCTCTTTCTTCCACTTGAATGTGGAGAGGAAAGCAGCTCCTGGGGACATAGACACTGTGCAGGTCCTAGATCCTGGCTCTGAAGCACTGTTTTTTTCTCTCAAGGAGAAGGATCAATTTGTGTATCTGAAGCAGTGATGCATGTAGCTGTGACACAGGAGTGTCACAGCACTAGCCTCCCTGTTCCTTAGAGCTGGGGTCATGCAGGGACCTGTAAGGCTTAAACTGCCCCGATCAGCCTCTGTGCTCCTTCTGAGGGCACAGTATGGTGAGGAAGGCTGAGAGAGGACAGAGGTGGAAGACAGTCTAACAGAAGAGAGCAGAGCAGCCCCCATAACCATAGGTGCTCTGGGTGTCCAGCACAGGACTGAACCTTCTTGCCTGCTCTCGGCAATTACACCAAGGGCTTGGCATTCAGTGCTCTGCCCCACCTAGGAGCAATAAGGTGACATGCACTGGACTGCTGTCACAGACCTGTGAAGAGCTAGTCTGCTGCCAGTCAGAGGTGGTGCGAATCAGAGGGCAAAAGGAGTGTCACAGTCAGGCCCCCAGCTGTCCCTGTGCTTCTGGATAAGAGGAGGGGAGTGAGATTGTGGTGCTGATGACCTAAAGGTTTTGTGCCATTCATGGCTGCTCCTTCACACTTGAAGGATGCTCCAGTGATTGTGAAAGGCCTTCAATGTGCAAAGTCCCTACAGGCAGGAACATTACAGCTGGGGGCAGTACGAGTCTTATAGGAGAAACCTATCCAATATCCAAGAATTCAGCACTGGAATAAATGGCGTAGTGTAACTACATCTCTCCAGGAACATGGCCCCTGTATTATCTAGTCTTCTGGGGGACAGAATGGGTGAGACCATTGCCTCGACTTGAGACACAAGTCAGAAGTTGAATTGAGAAGTGTCCCTGGGGACTTGCTTGAAGTCACAGTTACAAGGCAATTCTGGGAAAGGAGCCCATGTTCTCTGACTCCCCAGTACCTCTCTCCTCCACTCCAGTCACTAACTCAAACCTGCTTCAATATCTAGTAATAAAATACAGTAGTCTTCCTGATTTTCCAGCTAATTTTTTAAGAGACAGATTCCCTATCTTTTCCATTCCTACGTTTCAGGACCTCTGTAATTTAACACCCACACCTATCTCACCCATGCTCCACACATTTTGTCCTGCTGGCAACCAAGATATTGTTCAAGATGGATCTGGAAAGATGACATAACCAAAATCACCTTTGTCTTTCAGAAAGTTGGTCCCCGGCTGTGGACTTGAGGATACACTGTCTCCAGCCATGCAGAACAATTTGCCTTCAGTGTCATGAGCAGACCCACAAAGAATCTTTCAATAAGTCAAGGTCTGTTGTGGATCTCTACACATCCTTCGGGCAAAATCTGTAGGCAACCATTGGAGGTTAATGGAAGGGGAAAAGTGGAAGAGGGGTGGAATTACAAGTGGGTATTAATGGCATTTCTGTTCAGATTGCCTAAAGTTGTCCACTGCAATGACTCCTTTCAGAGGCACCAACAGCATCTAGGGTGATGAAAGATTTGATGACATTTGAACCCAAGAGAACACTTTTTGGTGGTATGGAGGCTTATCAGCAGGGGTATCTGTGAGAGAAAGCTGCTGAAATACGTACATCAAGCTCCTTTACCAAGACCTAAAATGGCACCGCTCTTTTAATATAGTAGTGTGTGGCAATACTCAGTTTGTCTGTATATATTCAAACTTACCATAAGCATTTACCCAGAACATCACTGCTTTTCAGAGCAGTTACAATCCCTTCATTTCCAGCACTCAATTTTGCTCAGTTCTTTTCAGAACCAGTTTTGTGCCTGATGCTGAGGTGGGAATAGCTCTTTGACTTTCCCCATTGCCTTCCTACTTATTCTGTTAATAATTCTGTGAGTTTCCTTCCCTCCAGCCTCAGCAGCAGGCAAGCAAGCCAGCCAATCTGCAGGGTGCTAGAGGGTAGGGGCTGCCTCCTGGACAGATAGCTGGGGCCCTAAGCTCTTCTCGGCACAGGCAGGGTGCTCAGAGGACTCCACCAGCTGTGCAGACCATTTGTGCTCTGAGGTCATTCAGAGCTACCCCATCGCTGAGGAATCTGCTGGCTGCTTTCCTGACAGTGCCGTACAATGTCCCACCTTGCCTGCCAGCTAACACAACACGCTCATGCTGAGCCTGCCTGCCCTGCTCCCCAGAGGTGCTTCCCAACCATGCTCCCCAGCTTCAGCAAAGCCCCTCACACCCAAAACCTCTGGTTACCCACTGGCCACCATATCTGCTTCAAAACACTCTGCCCAGTCCTACTCCAGCCTACTCCCTGCACACTGCCGTTGGGTGCACTGGATGCAGAGTGGTTGCAAGAGGCAGTGCTAATCCACTGGGATCCATGAACACTGGTCCCAGTGCCTCAGAGCAATGCTGGGGCAGTGCTCTTCCCCCAAGCACAGGGATGGGGACCCACAATAGCTGTATTTTTATCCTTTTCCATTGCGATCTCTCCCAGTCTGTCCTCCAGGGCTTAAAGCAATATACAATATCCAGTATCCAGGATGCAATGAGCCTTCTCCCTGAGACTTAGTAACTTATTTGCCACCACAGCTACAGCTAGGGACTGTCCGTTGGGCAGCTCAGCTTGCAGCACCCACTCTGGCCTGGAGAGACAGTGCCATTGCAGGAGGCTGAGCTGGCTGGGGCTCTGAACAATGTGGAGACAGAGCCTAGGGAGGGAAGGGCTGTGGTGGGGCTTTGCAGGAGAAAAGTGGGACTTGGGTGATGGGGCAGAGACAACATGTTTTGCTGGGAAAGCTTCCTTCTGTCAGGGCAGAGAGAGGGACCAGCTTCCTTAAATGACAGGGAGCCAGGAGACAAGAGAGATAACAAGGTTGACAGGGCAAGGACTCTCCAGTCAAGGCTTGTCCCACAGTTTCCCACAAGGTGAGAGCAGAACAGGCCCAGGGATAGACTCAGGTTCAGCTGGGAGCTGAGATCATCAGGTGAGCTTGTGATGAAGCAGGTCCAAGGTCCAGCTGATTGTATGTCAGGGTCAGTTCCAGCAGTGGTAGCCAGTGCCAGACACAGTTCAGTGATTGCCAGGCAGGTCTGAGGTCAAGGCAGGAAGTCAGTCCATGTGCCAGGGTCCAGACAAACAGCATCTATGGGCAGAAAGAGACGTGAAAGAGGTGGAGACAGACCATAATACAGCTCAGGCAGGGAATAAAAGCCCAGGGCTGAGCTGAAATGGGGCTCCTGCTCCCATGGGCAAAGGTTGAAGATAGAGGCCCAGGTGAGGTTGGTCAGGGCCATCAAGACCTATCAGTACCCTTGGGGCAAGGCAAAACGATGTCTCCTGCCTACCTCTCAACTTTTCAGCAGCTTCATGTCTGCCTCTGGAAGGCAAAGGATGCTCCCACTCCCTGAGGAAGGCTGATCCCTCCTGTGCTACCTCACCTCATTTCTACAGCTTTGTCTTCACAGGGCAGCAGGCCAGTGCCCTGCAAAGCATCTTCCACCAACCAGCCCCTAGGGACCACTGCTGCTGGGACATTGACCATTGACGTCAGGGTCTCATCTAACATCAAGTCACTGCACGGGCCTCTCCACAAATTTGGGAGGGAAAGAATGTGTCCCCCATGGGATGTCAGCAGTATGTCCCTGCTTTCTGACAGGTCTGGGTGACTGGGGGACTGGGAGCTCTCACGGGTGCACATTTGGTACACACAGGTCAGCTGGGCTCTGACACTGGTCAGGGGCATCGCAGCATCACGGTGCCAGGAGACCGCTCTCAAGGCCAGTTTGTGCTTCCCAGCACCCATCCCAGAGCTGCTTCAGCCAAGGTCATTCCTGGAAAAAAGTTCTGACCTATTTTCTCTGCAAGACATCCAGTGACATAGAGTCCCTGCTGCCTGCAAAACTGCCTTCTTCTCTAAAGAAAAAATGACAGAGGAGAAAAGCTGTAATAGCTATAATAAATAAGTATAATAAAATCTTGAGGGGGATATATAAGATGAAAATAGATTACCGCTCACTGTCTCTTCAAAAGACAAAACACAAGAACTAGAGGCAGGTCCAAAACAAACACATGGCTTCTTCATGCAGGACGCCTTCAGCCATGGACACCTTGCCTCAGGAGAGTGTGGGTAATAAACGTTTATGTGGTTTCATAAAATAACTGGATGGAGACGCTGCAGAGGAAAAGCACAATTAAATACAAAGATTCAACACCTGTCTCAGACTGCTGGAGACTAGGAGAATATTTGGGGTATTTACTACATACTTCCTTGCTCTTATATCTTCCACAGGGAATTTGCCACTGGATAATCTCACAACCAGGATATAGCATTAAACTGTTTTATACTGATCTGGTTCAGCTGTTCTCATTCATTTCACTAATGAAATGCCCCAGTGGCAGGAGTGTGCTGCAGCACCCATTAGGCAAAGCTAGCAAGGCAAGAAGCTCCATGGCCCTGCGCTGCAACCACTTCTCCCAACACAGCCCCATACCTGTTATTTAAATAGCTGGCTAGTGGTTGTCTGTCCTGGGCTAGCTTGTCACCTTTGCAGTCTCTCCCTGCCAGGGTGACAGGGTCACAGATGTAAGATGGGAGGGAGTTTTTCTTGTGGGTGGAACAGAGACCTCACAGGACAGAGGGCGTCCAGAGAAGGAGTGGATGCCAGCCCTAAGCAGTAGTGTCCTGGATTATTTGTCCTTTCTCTTCAAGGGCCACCTGTGAAGTCCTCTGTCTATGGGATGGTATCAGAGGAGGGGGCAGCGAGCCAGCCTTTTAGAAAACTATTATTTGGTAACTGAGGGAAGCTCTCAGCTTCATGTTGTGGAATTTGGTGAAAGACAGATCTGCATTCATTTATCAAACTACCTTCAAGATTTTATAAATCTCACTCATAACTTCCCTGAGCCTTCCTGTCTCCAAACTGAAGAGCTGCAGCCTTTTCCGTAGTACCTCATAAAGCAACTATTCCATCCCTTTGCTATAGCTGCCCTTCTGATACAGGGAACTGATCACCTGCTTTGCAACTTATTTACTTATAGCAACTTATAATGATTTCTGAATATTGCTTAATAATCCTGCTTGCCCAGACTGTTCTGTGGAAACTTACCAAGGACTATTGTGTTCATCAAAACAAAGCAGTTTTCTGTGGAATCTTACCAAGAACTACAACGTTCAGCAAAAATAAGAGACATGTCCTTGGAAAGCAGATGTGTTCTAACAAGTTGAGTCTTTGTAGACTATAGATAGCCATATATGGACAGTAGAAACTAATATGCTAGTGCTTTTAGATAAGATGGGATAAACCAGCTGGAACCACTCTTGTTGTTCAAGAAATTGGCAAAGAGAATCTGCGCATGCTGGGAGGAAAAGTACAAGGTGAGAAAGACTGTGAGCCTTCCTCCAAAGGCGCCCACCAGGAGGCAATGCACAGGCACAAAGATAATATAAACTGTTGACACAAGCCTTTGAACTAACCCAGCCTTACTTATGCATATGTATATTTGTATTATGTAATCCAATTAATATGTATATCCACATTCTATAAGTTTATGGTAAAATGTGTTGTTGGTATGCAAGCTTTGTGGAGAAATTCCCTTGCATCCCGGTGCCAGAGTAACTCTATTCAAGTTGTAGAGTCTGTTTCCATGAATCACTTCCCTGTGCCTTCTCTAACTCCACCATGTCTTTCTTGAAACACAGAGACCAGAACAGCCCCCACTGCTCAAGATCAGGGTGCATGGAGGTCTTATATACTGCTAAAATGGCACCCTCTTTCTAATTCTAAATACTTTTGCCAGAGATGTCCAACATTTATTTTGGCTGCTGATGCATAAGCCCATTTATAGGGTAACAAATGGCAAGTCCAGAATCTCCTTCCTAATCTGCAACTGCAGATCTGAGCTCTGAGTTCAGCACCATGTAGGAATGAGCTAGATTATTTTCCTGAAATATATTACTGTGATGGTTTAGCCCCTGCGGGGGTCTGAGACCACGCAGCCGCTGCCCCTCCCCCACAAAGGGAGTGAAATACAAAGCCCCGAAACTGAGATAAGGAAAGGTTTAATACAACAGTGCAACAGCAACACAACAAACAGCAACAATAAGAAAAACAGTAATAACAATGAACAGAGCAAAGTATATCTACCAATACAGCAGTGAGAGGACCAGATGTGTAAAACCACGCGCCCCCGCTCCCACGCCAGGATGTGACCTGCCAGGATGTGACGTCCGCATGGTATCTGAATAACCCGGCTACAGCTCCCCCCCACTGCTGGGGAAACTTAACCCTATCCTGGTTAAACCAGGACAATTACCTTACATATATCTATGTTGAAGTTCATCTGACACTTTTCTGCCCAACCATTTTGTTTTGTGGGATCCTTCTGAACTTCCTTGCCATCAGAACAGCATTTGACCACCCAAGCAAATTCAGCATCATCCTCAAAATTGGAGATTTCACAGTTTAGTCACTTCTCCAGGTCATCCATGAAGATGCTGAATAAAACTAGTCCCAGGAGCAATCCCTGGGCTATCCTTTGAGGAGAACCTCATTGCTCTCTACAGCTTCCTGAGGAGGGGAAGAGGAGAGGGAGGTGCTGAGCTCTTCTCCCTGGGATCCACTGATGGGATACATGGCAATGGTTCAAAGCTGCACCAGAGCAGGTTTAGACCAGACATTAGGATGCATTTTTTTACCAAGAGGGTGGTCAAACACTGGAACAGCCTTCCTAGAGAGGTGGTCAGTGACCCCAATCCTGTCAGAGTTTAAGAGGCATTTGGACAATGCCCTTAACAACATGCTTTAACTTTTGGTCAGCCCTGAACTGGTCAGGCAGTTGGACTAGATGATCATTGTAGGTCCCTTCCAGCTGAAATTATTCTATTCTATTCTATTCTATTCTATTCTATTCTATTCTATTCTATTCTATTCTATTCTATTCTATTCTATTCCATCCTCACTGCTTATTCTTCTGCACCCTGAGAAGCGTCCCTACACTTTGCTTCTCGTCCTTTACTCAGCTTTCATTCCATAAAAGGAGCTTTCCTCCAACCATGTAACAACTTAGTTCCTTTAATAACTTCTGGTGAGGAACCTGTCAATGGCTTTTTGGAAGACCAAATACTTTATGTCTCCTGGATCCCTCTCCTGTGCTTATTGAGACCCTCACAGGACCCAGCATGGCAATGACACAGGATTTCCCTTTATAGAGGTCACACCGATTCAACAGACTGTTGTTCACATACTCATCGGTCTTACTCTTTATTATAGAAACCACTCTCTTACCATACATAGAAGTCAGACTCACTGGTTGTTTTTTATAGTGGGGGGGTTACACTGGCAGCCCACCAGTGCTCTGGCACAGAGACATTAATGACAGGTTATATAGCTTGGCCAGCAGTTTGCAGTTCCACATTCTAATTTCTTCAGGACTTTCAGGCAAATGTCATGCAGTCCTAGTGACTTAGTAACATTCAAAGTATCTGTCTGGTTTTACTTCAGACTAAGCTGTTTCCTCTAATCAATCTAATGCAAATACAGCATCAGGAGAGGAAATCTCCCCACCAAACAAGGCACGCCTCTCCTGTAAGGTGGAAGAAGCATCTGTATCCCAAGGCTTCTCTCCCAGACAGACGTAAAACAAAGGAGCTTTAAAGCTTCCTGAACTCACTGAAAGAGACATTTGAGGTCTGATGTCTTGGTATATCCACCGCTCGAGCTGAATTCTCTTGACTCTTTCCCAGAAGCATGGCTGCCGTCGTGGCTGTTGCTGCATCTGCAAAGTGATACTAATGAAGGGCAGAGGCAAGAAATCAAGACGGGTGTAGAAAAATATAACACGTGGAAACTGGCCCCAAGTGACACTAGGGGGTGATATTAAACTAAGGACAAATACATTCATTGTATAGATTCATTTAGCTGCTCTGAAATTCAGTTTCATAGAAATGATCTGTTACATCTAAGACCTTCAAGCCTTCATTTTTCTGAACTGGGGACCTTCCAGAATCTGAGCTCTACAGCTTTCCTTGTCACTGTGGTCCAATGATCCATCTCTGGTATGAGATGACACTAAGTGAATACCTAGATATATGGATGGCTGAGGACCTGAGACAAAAATGAATAGGGTGCAGACATGCAAATATGCAAGCAGAATCAAAAGAGGTAGAAAAATCTCCTTAACCTGATGAGAGGTTATTGGATGGATATGTATAGTGGGGGTAGGGATTTCACCTTCAATATCCCTGCTACCACAATTCTCTGCAGAAAAAGGAGGCAGGACAATTTTGGCTGCCTTGAGGCAGACCCTGATCCCTGCTAGCCTGGGTTTACCTTCATACCATCCTGCCCTGTAGGAGCTGTAGGACCTGTCCACTGCTGTGGTCTCTGGAGATATTTCAGTTTGCATAGCTCATCCAGGGAACTGCCCTCTGAGGGATGATCTGCAGGCATGACACAAGCTATAGGATGCCTAGCTGTGCTCCATCCCTAGGGGAGCTCAGATACAGCTTAAGTCTTCCAGAGAGGATATTTCATCAGACTCTGTGACCACATGAAAACAGGCTTCACTCATGGGAGATTCAGAGTCCTCTTTCATCAGACTGTCGGAGAGAGCTGCTGGTGCAGAGATGTTAGAACGGATTGTTCCAGAGATGAAAGGAACTCCAGACTGACCCTGATCTACCTCAGCTTTATACCCTGTCGTAGCTGGTGGCTCCACCAGTTCTCAGCAACCTCATATACATGGTATAACATTCCCACACTTTGTGGAGAGGCTTTTCTCTCCTAATCCTCAGTTTTGAATCACTGAAGAATACCTCCAGGATAAACATGTCCATCCTGTATTATCCTTGCAAAACAGGGAACAGAAAAAGAGTTTTGGCCTTGAGTCACATCTTGTTCTTTTGTACCTCCCTCAGTTCATAGTAACTCCACCAACTGCAACATAATTGTTCCAATTTGCAGCACACTTTGGCTCAAATAGCACTTATATTCCAATGGAGATAAGTTCAGAATTACTCCAACAAAATTATGTGTAGTATGAACAGAAACTAGGCCTATAATAATAATTTTTAAAAAAACCAACAAACACAAAAGAGTAAGAACTTGAATCCAAGGATCATTTTTTAAAGGATTTTATTTCCTGGACACATCTAAAGACTTTTTTTTTGTTGTTGTTAAATGGGGGGGGACCAGGGGTGTCCACAGACTTTCTAAAACCACAAATGCCAGTAATTTCTGGAGGAACCGAGAGTACCCAAAGTGACTGTGTATCATTGCCCAACAGTCTAGGTTCCTGAGATAACTGACATTGCTGCTCTTTACCATTGTGCATGTTTAGTTCAGTACCTGCTCACTTCAGCTGAAAAATCTCGTGGCACAGCTGACTAGCAGAGATCACATGCCTGCACTACAGGAAGCTGGTCTTCCCATGTGGGCACATCTATATCAGTTCACTTAAGTCATCGATAACAGCATCAGTCTTTCGCTCAGATGAAATTCAAAGTGCTTTTCTCCACAGCCACTGACCCAGATTCATGAACATGGCCAGCTGCCAGTGATAAAACCAGGACATTAAGTAGATACTTTCCCCCACTAGGAAAGATGCAGATCAAAGCCTCTTCCATATTGGCCGTGTAAACTCCTTAAAAACTATCCATCTCTTGGGGTCCCTGCACTATACTGTGCTATTCCTTCAAAGGAGGAAATGGCTAGGGTATTTGTGATGATCTGGCTGGAGCATGAATTAGGTGCCTCTGTGCAATGTTGCCCAGCAGCTCTCAGCCACAGCTTGGAAAGCTGAAAGCTCTCCAGCTAATGCATTATTTTCTTTCAGTGATCTCATGTTTAAAGCATCATTTCCTTAGTCTTAGGCTCTCCCATGGGGTCAGTAAATTCCACACTCAAAGAAGATTTTAATTCCTTGGTGAGTGACAAGCTGGAATGGCAATCTGAGCCCTAATCCCTCTCTTGAGTGGTGAATGGAGCATCTCATCATTAGTATATCAGACAGATGCTATCAAAGATATCATGGGAATAGCAAACACCAGCAATCTGAGCCAGCTGGAAAATTATAAGACTTGGGATGGTCGCCTCTCCACCCCATCAGCCTGTAGGGATCTTTGCTGAACCGTCCCCACCTCCCTCCTACTGGTATAGCATGAAACAGTACAGACATCTTTCTTTTGCTTTCTCTTCCAGCTCTTTCCCTTCCTTCAGACCCACCATTCCCCAGTTTGCCTGGGGGAAAGAAGGAATTAATATTTAAAACTTGTTCCACTTTATGCATTCCCGTTTTATTTCCTTCTCCTTTGAATTGCTTTCCAGCTCCTTGTCTTTCTGCTGAAACATCCTGACACGTTCCTTTTAAAACCCTTTGCATGTACCAATTGGCTTCAGCACAGCAGAATAAGTACATTTGGAAAGGCAGTGAAATTAGGGCTCAGCAAGAGAAGGGGGTGGGTGGGGTGAGATCCCAGAAAAATCCCAGATGCCCATTTTTCCCCAAGATGCTTTTGTCCTGTTAAGGATTAACTTCCATCATCCCATAAACTTCGCTGTCTACTTCCTGCCATTATCCTGGGTTCAGCAATTTCTGGGAATTTGTTTGGCGTAAGATCTACAAATCACCCAGCAACAACCATGAAGTGACACAGGACCACCTGTCTCCTACAGTGCCATTGCTCACAGCGTGATGGAGAAAGGCTTAGTGACAGCGAGGAGTGTTTATCTCAAATCTCTAGGGCATCTGGAAATAGAAATGTCCCCTGTCTTGCCTCTCCAGTGCTGACTCACTGCCTCTCCTTTGAAGCAGATCTCCCTTTATCTCTCTCCACAGAGAGGGTGTGCCTCCACTTAGTATTGCTGGCTTTTTGCTCCTCTCCAACCAAGGTACCTCTGCTAATGTTACCTATCGTTCAGCCAGGGTTAATTCTTGTCCCATTAAGTCAGGGAGATGGGGGGGAGGCATGGGATACCCATGACTTACAGGAAGCACCATCACTGCCACTGTCTTTCTCCACCCGGACATCCCACTTCCACCTTACCATCTGCCTCCTACACCTTTCACTTGCCTATTTGTTTTTTCATCTCTCTGTCTTCGCAGACAGACAAGACATTCAACAGATCCTTGGCAAGCAAAAAAAAATCTGCACTGGTAAGGTGTACGTGGACTAGTGAAGGTGGTCTTCAAGGGTCAGCCCCAGGTCTCTTTTCCTCTTGTTCACAGTCTCTTTTCCTTCTCATTGAGGTCCTTGAATTCCTTAATTTTCCCACAACTCTGATTTTCAGCAACCAGCACCACTCTCTGCTCTCTTCAGTGCCCATCTCCCACACCTTTCCTTTTCACAGCCAACCATATGCTCCCTCTTCGTCCCACCTGGTAACTCTTCACTCTTGGCCTGTTCCAGTTTCATCAAAGACTCCTTGTGCCTCCCTCTTTCCTGCCCTACAGAAAAGACCCTAAAGTTGTGCCATTTCTTCCTATTCTGTGGTCTCTGCTGCTCTGCCTGTAGTCACTTGCCATAGGTAGGTGCTTGCAGACATTTAGTCTGCAAAAAGTGAGAAAAATGTGAGAGTGGGATGTTATACAGACAGATATTTAGGGCTGGGCTTCAGGACTATGTGCACTCTAGCTGTGTTGCCAGCCACTGCAGTACAAGCCCAGTCCCACTTGGAAGCCCTTTGGCTATGAATACTGATTTCAAGCTGACATAACCTGCTAAGATTGTTTAAACATAGCACCCTTCTGACAAGGCTATGCAACTTTAGCCTGGCTCAGGCTGCGAGCGGAACAAGTTCATGGCTGCTTGCAACAGCCTTGACAGAGCAACACAACAATGTTGCTGTCTGCCTTGGTGTTATGCATCAGGATGCATCAGGAATACACCTGAGCAGGAGGTGAGCTCTACTTTGCCTTACTCTGTGGAGCCAGAAGTTGATTCCACCTGTAGTGAACAGTGGACATGAGTGAGCCTGCCCCTTTAATTTTGCCCCAGGTTATCTCTGTGTTTCTGAGAAAGAAAAAATCTGAGCGAAGTCAGAGTTAAACCAGACGGGTTAGCAAAACAGGGAAAAGCTGGGACAATAACAAGCACTCATTCTATTCAAACCATCTGATGGGATCACCTTACCTTGCACTGCCCACCTACCCCGAGCTGTTAGCTGCTGCACACAGTTACTCACAGCAACAGCCCTACTGACAGGGAGCGTTTTCACAGCTCACTGATCTCTAAAGCAACATCAGAGAGCACTACAAAGTACAGTGTTTGCAAATACATACAACAACATGCAAACTATCCCCTCCCCTTGCATCTCCTGCTTGCAAACACCAGTGCCTAAAAATTACCTTCAGCTTTATCCTCAACAGAATCAGAGGAAGTAATGTTTTGTCTTTACTGAAGGACATGTGGTTTTTACTTGTGGTTAGCCACCCATCTGAGATATCTTGGCAACTTTCTTGATTTTCTAAGGATTCTGGAAAAAAAGAAAGAACCTTAAAGAAATTTTCAACAATCTCTAAGCTCAACACCTGGAAGAAAAACTAAAGAACAGTTTAATAGAGCAGTTGGAATAATTTGCAATCCCCTTAACAAATAACATTATCATAGCTTTGCTGCAGTCCATGGCAAACTACCAGCCCAGATGCAAAATTTCCTCACCAGCTCTTAATATAGCAGTGGCAGGAAGGGAAGGAAAGAAAATGTATTGCCACAGGTGCCACCATCTGCTCCATGATCTGAAAGGGAAACTTTGTTTTGGAGCTTTATTAGCCCATTCCACTCCCCACTTTCTGAAATTCAGCATTCTGTTATTTGTTGGACTTTGATATGCTTCAGTGCCAAAGATAAGAAACAGGCAAATAAGTAAAATGTGCTGAGGGAGGTTTCTGAAGGCATGAAGAGGAGGTAGGCACCAAACTCCCATCACTCTTCCCATGGGAGCTCTGCAACAAAATACTCTTTGTGGGTCTACCTTTAATTTTTTGTATCATCATAAATTAAATTAAGCTGGATTGTTTTGTGTCCCTGTGACAAACCTACCTACCTGAGAAATGGTCCCCTCACTACACCTTTCTAGAGGCTAAGCTACCACTCATTGCCTGCAGTGAAACACCTTGAAGTGTCATTAGTTAAAGGTAGGAAGTCCAGTTTGATTAAAACCTACGTGAGGTAGGCAACTACAGTCCTAAATAACAATCTTAGTACGCCTGTAGATGTGGCCAAAATGAGTTACAACGAGGCCCTCAGATGGGCTGAAGGTGTAGTCACCTCTACCATGTCTTCCATCAATTCCTCAAGTTCCATCAAGTTCAACTTCTAATCAGTCCTCTAGCCCTGAAGCCTCACTAATCCAGCATAGCAATCATTCAGCTTCCTCCCTAGGGCCTGCTCTGAAGAAGGCAAAGACAAAAAACCCCTCCAAGACCTAGCAGCATAGTTCCTTGGAGCCAGAGGTTGCAGCTGAGGAAGGACAACTGCTCCTCACACTAGTACAGCTGGTGCTGTGCAGAGGGACATGTTTTTAAAACAAGTGCACGGTCTTTTATAATATATCATAAAGCATAGATGCCATCCTGCCTGTAGGCCAGAAGATATTAGATTTTTTTTTATACTGACTGAGTGCACATTATGGGAATACTGGCAGTGCTATGTATGCATGTGCATGTACAGGGCAGTGGGGGAGTGCTTTTCTTTGTGCTTGCTGACTGTGGCCTGTACACTGAAAGCCCATTCCTGTCTGGAGCTCAGGAGTCAAAAAAGCTGAGAAAAATTATTAAGGTAAAACAGTGACTATCTGGTTTAGACACCACAATAAAAAGAAAAGAAAACAAAACAAAACAAAAAACCAAACAAACAAAAAAATAAAAAAAAAAAAACAAAAAACAAAAAACAAACCCAAACCCAAAACAAAACAACAAAACCAAGAAACCAATAGATGCATAAATGCTAACTTGACAGAGAGGAATGCAGAAAATGGAGTAGAGTCGAAGACTCATCTTGTTGCCATAAAGATTATATTGTTGCCATAAAGACTAAACTGAAATTGTTGCCGTAAAGATTAAACTGAAAACCCATAAAAGAGCTCCTATTCAGTGTGTAAAAATAAAGCAAGCAAATGAAGAAGCACTAGAAGTTAAGTCTGTGTAGTATTAAACCGATCAAAGATATCAGATGCTACCAAAATACTTGTTCCAGAGAGCAGAAATCAGAACCTGGAATTTGACTTTCAAAAAGGCAGAGGATGCAGTGGTTCAGATTCAAGCTGTGGTTTAGTATTTTCTTTTATATAAAAGACCTCAGTCTTCTTGTGAAGAGGAGATTATCAGCAGTGGACAGGATATGTGCTCTTGTTCTTCAGGACTCTCAACTCTACCATGTTCTTTTGTCATATCTATCTCCAGTCCTTGAGGTTTTCCCCTGGGAGACCTCTTTTGCTTTAGTCCATGCAAACTTCTTCACTCAGGCATCAAGGATTCCTTGTGTGCAGGCCATGAGCATTCCTCCATATAACACTTTCTCAGTGTCCAAAATCCCAGTCTACAAAAGGTGATATTAGGGGTCTTCTAGGTTCTCTCTTCCATTTTGTCCACATACAGTGTTGTTGCCCGCAATAGGGTCTCCGTTCCCCATATGCCTGGGGTTGCCCTCAGCCCATTCCCTCTGCCCTCCTACTGCCTTGCATCTTGGTTGCCCCCCACAAATCTTTAGTCCACTTCCCTCCTGTATCCTATGACAAACCCTACACAAGCGGTTCAGGCTTTCTATGTGCTGACTGGCCAGCCAGCAGCCTAAATAATACAAAGAACTGATGAATCCATGCCACACTATTTTGCTCAGTGCAGTGAATCTGTCTCTTCTGTGCTGTCCAGATTTTCTAGACATGTTGAAGAACTAAATAGCACTGAGGACTTAGCTGTTTTGTCAAATTCGTTTGGAATTTACCAAAGGGCTTTAAGTTAATAGGAAAGATCTGACAAGACACCACAATGCCCAGGGGAACAAAAGCATCTGCATGAGGTCCCCTGATCAGGCCTTACATATGTCTACTATGTCTACCTCAGTGTTTTTATGCAGCTGATTTACCTTATATCAAGGCTGACAGGTTCTGTAGAATTGAGCATTACAGACCCAAGTTTGTAATGTCTAACCTATACGCCTATATATCAGTGCTCTCTAGGCACAAAGGATACTCTCAAATGTGAGTTTTGAGAATGTGTGTGTGTTTTTTAGCAAAGTAAATGTTAACACTGGCAAAATTCTGAATGTTCCATCTTAGGTGCCGTGTATCTACAAAAACAAATACATAATGAAACTCAATACCTGTCCTACAACAAGCCACTCTGAATCCTTCAAGGACAATGAATTTTGACAAAATACTCCTCTGTTTCACAGTCTTACCCTGTCTCAAGAGAAATTTGGCAAAGCTTAGCCCAATTCCCTGAGACATCTGTTCATTCACATAAAAAACCAAGCTGGAATGGTTTGCCAGCCAAGATACTACCTTCTGAGAAACCAAGGATCTTTTATTTAAAATCCATGTGAGACAATAGTTGTAGGGAGTTTAATTTCATCATCTCTGTCTGTTCTCATAGCAACCCTGATAAATTGGGCATGAATCCATAGCTGGGAATTGAATTCACACTTTACAGACTATCTGAACCACATACCCACATTGCTTTCTTTCGGGAAGGTTTGTGCATTGTTATCTTCCCGTTACGCCAGAGCTGCACAGACACACGCATCAGATGTGCCTGCACCAGTGAATGGAGGTGTCTTCAGTTCTCCCACGTGAAACCATTTCTCCTCTACATGCTGAGTCCAGAACCATGTCAGGACTGGCAGGAAGCACAGAAGTCACCGTCTGGCCCTTCCCTTTTCACTGAGAAGGCGCACAGATCCAGCCCAAGGGCAGGATTGGAGAGGGCATCATGGAAATTCTCACCTCCAATGTGGAGGACTATTTTTACCAGCATGACTCATGGCAACAATGCCCTGCAGACCTGGAGAAGCTTTCCCTGTGCTGGCTGGTCCCACTAAGAACAGGCTCATCTCTCCTGAAATCAAACAGCAAGGAGATGGGAACACAATGTGCAGTGCCCAAACCAGAGGAGAGCGCACTAATCACTGACAGAGGGCATAAGCCAAGGAACAAGGGAAGATTTTGCACTTTCACCTCAGGGGCCTGCATGAAATCTTTTTGAGAGACAGGAGAGTTTCTTTAATATTAACTCAGTGTGGTACAGAGACAACTATCTTCTCAGGGGAGATATGCAGTGCATTGCAGGATTAAGTGGAAGGAGTAACGTGAAGAAGAGGTTTGAGATGGAGGGATGGCTGAAGAACCGCTGGGGACGTGGGACCTGAGGTGGGACCCACCTGGTGGGAGGCTCTGAAGCAGAGGCACTGTGGAGTTCAAAGACACACGTGCAGCTGCAGCTCCACCATAGACCACTTAGGGCTGGCCTGGCACATGCCCCTGCCTAGGAGGGAGCCAGAGGGAAGGTGACTGCACGAGGGAGCTGCCAGGCATGGCTGGCAGAGGCAACTGCAAAAAGAAAAATATTGTAGGGCAACAGAAACAATGGCTGCACCTTGAAGGGCAATATTTTGTGAAAGCTGAGAGCTCCCTGGGCTCACATGTATTTCAGTGAGGAGAAACTGGGCTGTGTTCAGTACGATATTTTAGCCACATCTATTCCCTCAGCATCACAGATGAAGGCAAGACCTCACCACATAATTACTGTGAATTACACTGAGAGGGACCAAAGGAGTTGAAACACAGTGATGTTCCCCTAGTCACTAGGGACGGGCTGTGCCTTACCAATCCTGATACCCAATTAAATCACAGTAGAGAGAAGCCTGATGATATTGGAAGGATTTGTGGAGGTGAAGAAGTAATGTTGTCATCAAGGTTGGTTTAGATTCAACTCTGAATGAGGGGCAGAGGGTAGGGCAACTGCCTGAGACTATGTGAGATGACAGGATTTGCATTGAGCTGATTGTGAAAAGATGCGATGAACTTTCCTGAAAAAAAGGAAGGAGCAGCACCAGAAACTCAGCTGGTGCTGGGGCTTCTTATGAAAATACTGTGGGGGAGAAAGGAGTGGAGGACACCGGTGCTTAGTGAAAGAGATGTTATTAAATGTCAGACAATCCTGATGTGGAGGAAGGGCAGAGAGCATAGCAAGAGGCCATTGCAGCTGCATCCAGATGTCTGCAAGTGTTTCAGAATCAAACAGGAGGCTTACAAAGGGGTGAAACACAGGCATGTGTCTGAGGACAAGAGTAAAGAAACAACACACCCCGTAGAAAGGCTAAGGCAGCATCATAGCTTATTGCTATCAAGCAGCACAGAACTAGTAATAAAAGTATTTGGAAATGCATCAAAAATGAGAGAAGGGCAAAAGGAAAGCGCTGGCTGTTAGCAGGAAGGAGAACTAATACCATAAAGTCTGGTGAAGACTGAAGTGTCCAGAGCATTTTGGTTCAGTCTTCACAAAAATTAATTTTAACCACAATCTGAATGAAATTAATTTTATAGCAGAAACAAGAGTACAGGTGTATGGAGGGGGGGGAGAAAAAAATAAAATAACCAGATGTGGACAGGTTTGAAATTCACGTCAGTGAGTTTAAGCACGTCTGTGAACCGTGAGCCATGATGTCTCTGACTACACAGGCAGAGTGTGATGTCCCCAGGGACTGGAAGAGGACAAACACAGAGGCCAGCCTTTCTGTGGAAGAAAGGAAGGCACTGGTAGCACTTTTACACTACCAGTAATGCCTGAAAGATATGAAAACAGATTACCCAAAAGTCAGTTGATAGACATGGAGTCTGTCATACATAGACTAACATAATAAGATGCTAAAGGAAATAACAACCTAAGAAAGGTAATAGCCAACAAGAAACTCCTGCCCTCCTGAGCTCTCTCCCTGCTAGACCAGTCTGGAAATGGAAGAAGAGGGATTGGAAGTCTTCACTCTATTTTCTTTCTATGCTCTGTGTATGTCTGATGGCAGCTCCTATTCCTACTTTGTTCTTCTTTCTCTTCTGAGTTTTCCTGCTCTTCACAGTCTCTTTTGTGTCCCACCCTCTTCCCACTTGTTCATGTCCTTCTTCTCTGGTCCTGCTCATTCCTCTAGTCTCCTCACTTCAGTCATCGTTCCCAACGTTTTGCAGCCCCCTTTCAGTCTGCATACATTTCTTCCCATTGTCCTTCCCCTTCCCTCCTTCTAGATCTGTTTTTATGAATCCTGAATAGGATATTCTATTTCCAAGAAAACATCCCAGCCTTCAAAATCAGAACTATATTTACCTCAAAGCTGAAAATCATGGAGCTGAAAATCTCACAGCTCAACAACTCTAAACATGGCTTTTAAGAGAGCATTTCTCAAGCATGGGCAGAGTTTCAATGATTTTTTATCATTGAGATATATATATGTTATATATATTGTTTTTATATATACACATTAATATATAAAAGTGAAACTTTCAGATTCTAGAAAATATCCCACAAGGTTCTAATAATTTTAAGATACACAAGATCAAGTTTAAAAATCTTTTTTACGTTTATAACTTCTAGCATTTGAAAAGCCATTTCTAAGCATCTACTTAGAAAATAAGTGCAAATAAGTAGTGTTATTGCAAAAGAGTTTTACAAAATATTTTGATGGTTTTAAGAACATTTTAATCAATATAGTTTGTATTATTTTCTGATTTCATACAATTGATTTATTTTATTGTCACTTATTTATGCTAAAGATATTTATTCAGCCAGTTGATCATATCCTTTCTTCCTTCCTCAATATAAGGTTTATCCTGAGGATTGATATCTTCTCTTTTGCGATGTACAAACCCATGCGTCTGTCCAGGGTAAACTTTAACTTCATAATCAACTTTACAGTTTTGTTTAAGCTTCTGTTCCAATAGGGTGACCTGTAACACAGAATGTTCCATGTTGGTTGAGTACAGAGTTAACATGTTACATATTTACAGTCCTCAAATTGTCCTGGTTTTCTGCTTTTCTGGGAGACAGACACAGTGTGCCTTTGTCAGCATTTTCTCTTCTACTAATTTCATACCCAAATGCATTTCTGTCACTACACTTTCTTTATTTAACTATTTTTCTTCAGTAAAATAACAGCATGTGACTGTATAAAACTCCAAAAAATGTATATGGGTTACTGTAATAATACCTATAAAGGTAAAAACACCTATTGCTCAGTGTCATGAGAAGGTTAACATGTAGTGATCACTGTACTGTTACTGCTGATAGACCTCACAAAAAAAAAAAAAATATGGGGCAAGATTTTGAATTAATTTGAAATTGAGGGAGGAGAGGCACAGATACAAAATCAGCAGTTCAAAGCTACTGGCATTTTTGCCAGCAAAATTAAAGCCAACACCACTCAAAGAAAGCATGTCTTCCTCCTTGATCCCCTTGGTAGATAATCATCTTTCTCCAGTCATTCTCCACCTGCGCTCCCCAGGAAGGCTGTTTAAGAGAGTACCAGAAAGGAGAAGGTCTGCAGGACAGTGGGGGAAGGAAAAGGAAAAGGATAGTCACAGGATTTTTTAATTCTCCTGAAACTAGTGATTCCACCGGTACAGGTGGGGACTTTCTGCTGATTTTATGCACCATCGGTATGACTAAAGAGGGTCTCCTATCTTAAACTTGACAGAAGACTTCCTTTGGATTCTTGCCCTTTTCCTCCTAGCAACTCTCATATATAAATCATCCACATTTTGCAACAGAAACAGGAAATATTTTTAGCATCACTGTAAAACTTTTTGATTTGGGGATAAACAACATAAATTTGTGTAGAACTACTGTAAGAGTTAGTGAAAGAGGAAGAAAAATGCAAATTAGTTTTCTACTTTTTCTTAATTAAATATCAAAACACAAAACAAGCATGAAAAGCATTAAAAAGATAAATATCTCTGATGGGAAACTCACCTGCGCCAATGGGATGATGTCATCCTTTTCACCAAAAATGAAGAAAGTGGGATGAAGCAAACTGTATCTGTCCTCAAAGAACTTGATCACTCCTAGGGAAGAAGAGGCATATACAATGAGTTACGCTACTTAAGGTGGTTAAATCTCTACCAAAGTTATAGGGTCAAAATAAAAGATATTCTGATCAGTTAGAGCTGATCAGTTGGTAATGGAATTAAACATGTTTTGCTTAAAAGTCCCTTTTGTTGTGAGAACTTCCTGTGATTTGGGATGTCATTAAAGATAGAAAGACCATCTCTGTCTGAAAAAGTCAGGGAAGAAGAGTTACATTTGCCCCATTCTTGTGGTTTTCTTTGGGCATCTGCTTCTGACCACTGTCAGAGACAGGGTCTTGTGAAAGATGGACACTTCAGAGCTGCTCACCTCTAGCCTGGCATGGCAATTTTTAAGATAATCATAAATATTCATCATTCCAGATACATGGTTAGGGTTTCAGTGTACATATATTTATACTGATATAAATTCATAACAAATTGATATTGTAATTTTGACTATTCAAATATATTTGAATTTAGGTAACAGTAAAACTAACTAGCTACCACCCTGGCCACTCTTTTCATTACTGAAATTTTTACAACATAAAAAATTAGCAAGTAGCATTGTTGAATTGACCCAGCTGATCAGCAAATGAGTGCAGCAAAACAGTCCCCATAAACTTTCTGGAAAAATACCTTCAACTTCCTTTCACCTCAAATTAATATAAATTGCTTTGGGTTAAGGGGCCCTAGAGGAAAGAAGAGGAGGGATTCTTTATCAGGGAGTCTAGTGATAGGACAAGGGGTAATAGTTTTAAACTGAAAGAGGGTAGATTTGCATTAGATATAAGGAAGAAATTCTTTCCTGTGAGGGTGGTGAGACACCGGCACAAGTTGCCCAGAGAAGCTGTGGCTGCCCCTCCCTGGAAGTGTTCAAGGCCATGTTGGACGGGGCTTTGAGCAACCTGAGCTAGTGGAAGGTGTCCCTGCCCATGGCAGGGGGGCTGGAACTAGATGATCTTTAAGGTCCCTTCCAACCCAAACCAATCTATGATTCTATGATGTAGAAGTACAGAGGTTTATAATTGTCGTGGTTTGAGCTCAGAAGGCCCCTACCATTCACTCAAACCAGAACAATAATAAAAATATTAAAGGTAGCATAAATGCATTAAAAATGTAAGTGTGACAGTGTAAGGGTTAAAACAGAGACCATTTAAAATGGTTCATATTAGTAATGAGAGACCACTGCCAGCAGTAACATTGAGGACTAAGTTTTTCATGTCATGACCTGAAGGTCTGCAGCCTGTGCATGTCCCAGCCCAGATGACTCATCAGCAAAAGGCCCTGCACTCTAACAGGACAGCAAAAAGTTTGCAGTGTATCACTACTGTCATGTCTTTCCCTGTTAGCCCAACAGGGGAATGGAGTACAGACGTGTGTCAAACAAGTTTCCCAATGAAAACTAGAGGGCAGCAATCTGTTCTGACTTATGCAGATGGAGGTAAGCAATATACTGCGGTGAAGATCCACCACATAGTAACTGCTGGCTCCTAAAATATCTAAAAGATGTTCCCAGAAACCATTTTGTCATTGCTAGCCAAAAGGAACCTGAGCCAAAGTGAGGCCTTGGCATTTGGTGTCCCTTGTACGCTATGTTGTGCAGAAACAATCCTGGCCATGCCACTTGAATACAATAGATCTTGGTGGTTATGATTATGTACAAAAATATGAGTGTGCAAAATCAAATTTCTTAAAGATTTTGTATAATAAAATCATCTTCTTCCATAAGATGTCATCCCAAATTTTGTTACAGTAATACTCCTACAGAATAAGTTCCTGCATAGGTCATGTCTGCTCAGAACATAGTAGGTATTTGAGACTTACCATAGAGGGACACCCCCGTCTTTAAATGAGGATTTTTCAGCATCAGATGTTGTACTGCTGCTCCACCCCAGCAAAACCCAATGACACCAATCTTCTTTGCACCACATTGTTCCCTTAGATACTTCAGGATGGCATCAACTTCTCTGAGACATGTAAATGAAAGTGAAGTAAGGCTCTAGTTCCATTCCCTTGGCCTCCAAGGTGGCTGCTGCTCAGAGACTGGCTGAGCATCAGTCTGCTTGTGGGAAGTGGTGAGTGACTGACTGTACATTACTCCTGGTTCTTCTCTTTCCTTCACTTATCAAACTGTCTTTATCTTAACCCATGAGTTTTCTTGCTTTGTTCTTCCTATTCTCTCCCCTATCCCTCTTGGTGGGAATGAGTGAGTGGCAGTATAGGTGCTTGGCTGCTGGCTGGGCTCAACCCACAACACTAGTTTACTATTATTCATTTCTAAAATACAGAAGAAACTCCAGGGGAGAAGACAAAGGAGAAAATCAGTCTTCCTAGACCACTGTTACTAGAACCTAAGGTGATTTTATAAGCAGCAGTCCAATTCATTTCACAAATGGCAATAGTTGTCTTATAGGCTAACACAAATGAAAGTTTAAGAAAGACACAGCCAGTCCAGAGCATCCCATTATTACAAATGTGACTATAGGTAAACTATCTCTCATCAGGGAGACAAGTATTTTATGAAATTGTGGAAGTAAATTTGAAATTGTCGTTTCAAACTCAGCAGTAACATTATGCAATCAAGCTATGTGCCAGATAAAAATCGGAAAAATATAGCTAGAAGAATGGGAAAGTAGTATGCTTTGAACTAGCTGGGATCTGATGGGGAGCAGGACCAATGTTCCCTAGTTAAATAGTGTTTGGTGATTACGTTTGCACCCCATCTGAAATCCATGGAAGTTGTGCCTGCCTGTAGGATCTAAATCAAACTGAAGTGGAAGGAGCAAGCCTTTGCCTTTGCCGGTTCTTTTCTTTGGAGTCATTCATCTCATTTCTACTCTGCACAGGTAAATAGTGGGTGCTTTTATTCTTGTTCAAAGTTCTACTTTACTCCAAAATGCACCCCTCACATAACTATGAGCTTGACTCACAAGCTGCATGAAATTTCTGTTTGTGGACATCTGGCTGTATTTCATCCATTAATAATTTAGGAACTAATCCTGCATCTTTACTGAGGAAAAAATTCCTATGAAAGAAGGATGTCCACTTGTTGGACAAGGAATAATGGTTGTACTTGTCTATTTTGGCGGCATTTCGGGTTTTCAGCCAGTCATCAAAAGACGCCCAGTCATTAGAAAGTTTCCAAGCTTCTTGTCCCACAAAAAAATCTGGGCAGATGGCTCTGCAAGAGAAATGAAAACATTTTATGGCCATGAAATAATACTGAGAAAGGATTAAAGGGAAGTCCGTATGTACCATACAACAAATTCATTTTGTTGAATACACATAGAATTTAATCTACATCAAAGCACTGTACAAGCAACCCTCATTATTATTTATGTCTAATAAGGAGATTTAGCATAACTTCCAGATACATTTTGCCCTGTTAAAATTCATTAATTAATTTGACAAATTGTTAACTGCAATTGAAAATCTTTAGTGATTTCCTAATGAATTAAAAAAAAAAACCCAAACCTACAATTTACATGGTACGTACATTTGCACTAGAAGGAATGTTAACCCAGTAATAGAGGAAAGAGGATACCCAGTATGCTTTTCACATATTTGAGAACTTGTTTCTTTCTTTGGCACAAGCTGGTATACTTTACCTTCAAGGAATGACTTTCAGCTTCTCTGGAATTTTTACCATAACAGCAAAGTTGCACAGATGCTGCATCGGGAAGGAGGAAGCAGGCTGCTTTGGGATCATGTAGAATGAAAGATGCAGAATAAGATTTTTCTCTCTTTCCCCTCTCTTCCTCTGTGCTTGCTTACTATCTCATTACAGTAGGACTACTCAGCTATGTTAGACTTCTTACACTGTTTTAACAGGAAATTCTTTAGAGAAACACATAAGCGAGGCCTATGAAATTGTGTTTGCATGGCTTATATAAAAAAAGGAAATAGTTGACTCAACAAACTTTCTTATTAAAAAGACACTTTGAAAACAGTAGTATTTCTTACATGTATCCATTAGCCGCAAGCATATCAGCCATGTATCTGGTGTTTGGGAGCTGCCATCCAAATATATCATGAATCACAATCACAGCTTTGTCTGTGCTGGCAGCTGGTTTGCAAACATACGCCTTGATGTGCTCCACTTGTACTTCCTGTCCACAACCCTCATAGTCAAACCTGTCTCCGATATCACATGGGCAGGGCCTCGATTCATTAGCCATGTGTGATACTAAAGGACAAAAAATACTCAGTTGTGAAAACCACAGCATACCATAATGAAAAGGATCAAAATACAGCGGTATCACAGACTGTTGAATTTTTGAATCATTACAGTAATACTGTGAACATGCTGATTACTGTTAGATCTATAATGCAACATTACTCATTAAGCCCACTGGGTAATTTTTTATAAATAATAATCTTGTTAGAGTTACTTATGTTATGAACTCTTCAGCAGGGACCTGGTACATAACTAGAACTTCCATGCCCTACACTAAGTAATATAACAAAAATAAAGTTATGATCAATCAACCAGCCAACCACCACAAATTATTTAAATAGCAATGAAACCAGTTCTTCTTCACCATGTGTATGTCCTTGTCAGGAATGCATAACTTTCTTTAGTATAAACTGTAAAGGCTTAATACAGGACTTAGCATTTTGAAGAAAAAACAAACCACAGCTACTGTGTAGAAAGATATAATTACACTTACATTAAACATACTTTCCTCCAGAGACTTAAAATATCCCATAGCTGACTTTTTCAGTGTCAAGAAATCCTTTTTTTAAACCAGCTTTAGCCTCAGATGTTGCAGACTTTTAAAGGAGGTTACTTAAGAAGGGTGCCAAGAAAAATATACCAGTGAAAGCCAGAGTATAAAATCATATTTATTTAACATTAAATAAGGAATGTATTCAAACTCCAAGTCAGGAAAAAAGACAACTGAACATAAGGAAAAATTCCTTAAATTGAGGCAAATGTTTTATCAAGAAGGTAAAGTCGGGTATGGTTAATTTTTTACAAACTGTTACTTAAATGGAAATAAACAAGTAATTCACAAAGGTCAAAAAAATGCCAGCAGAATCTAACACAGATTTATGTAGCAACTTGGCCTCAAGTTAATGATTTTATGCCATCAACCTTAGGTTAACCAACTGGACGAGCTGACTTCATATTGCTGCAAAGTGACCCGAGTAAGAATACGCACAGAGCATCTCCAAATTATTAAAGAATGTGGAAAGAATTTAGATAAAGCTTTACTTAACCTCTCTACAGATAAAGAAAACCTTGCTAGTACAGAAACAAGGACATTCGAACTTGACTATGCCAAATATACTTGCAGAGAGAAATAGGAAAAAGCAGGTTACTGAACAGTCCCTGAACTAGTGGGACTTTAAATAGCTGTGGCACTAAAGGGACAGCTTTAGGAAAGCAAACAAACAAAAAACAACCCTACAGCCAGGAGATTTCCACAGATTTCCAGGGACCAAGATGTTCTGAATTTGCAGACTTCAAAATTTAGAATATCCCAAGCAGTGTTAGCAGGGCTAGGGCTGCAGATCCTGTGAGATTTTATTTTCACAGATCAGTTCAAGACAAGCTGTGTTTTATTTGAAAGTTGTATTAACCCTGGGCACACATTTATACTAATCCTTTACTTTTTTTCTAAATAAGCCACACCCACCCATAGGTGGGTTTTTTTCACATGTTGTAGTCTCACATATAGGACTTCTAATTTAAAATAAGTCTACCTGGAAAAAATGAATTAATAGATGAGCATATAAGACAAAATACAATTTAAATATGTAACAGGAAAGAGTTGATAACTAATTTTCCATTCACAAACTATTTCAATTAGACTAAAATCAGAGAATATAACAAAAACAGCAATTGAATATTGAAGAAATATATTTCAGAACTCCAGAAACACAGACACAATTCCCTCACCAGTCACTATATCCTTAAAGGCTTTAACTGCAAACATTTCACATTACCTGATAAAATGTAAAGCAACATGTAAAACATGAAATATTTAAAGATGCAGAAAAGAGCTCCAGACACAAGCCTGTGAGGGGTAGCACTGGCTTATAAATCATACATTTGTAAGCTCTGTAGCTTAGTCAAAATGTTTCAGTGTTTCCACATTCACCATAGTATGCATTACATACAAAGAGAATCTTTTTCCATTTCTAAGATGCTACTGCAACATTCCTTAAAAATTAATCCCCTTCTCTTACATGCATCAAAGCTATTCTGTAAGGGGTCTGTAAACCCACAGCCTTGGTGTTCCACCACCTCCACCTGCAAGCATTTGAGCATTTATTTGAAGACCAAACAATAACTTTAATGTTCAGAAACTTGAACGTACAACCAGAAAAATATAAAGATATTGCTGTGTGGCTCTTTGATTTTTCAACAGACCCTTCTGAGTCCTCCTCCTGAGAGGTCTTCCTCACCTCAGGAGGGAAAATAAAAGGTTTCTGAACCATCATTTTAAAAAATTAGGGAAGAACGTAGACCCCGATAGCATTTAAATGAGCATGCACTCTCTAAAAAAGCACACAGATAAAATGAAACTGCCCCCGAACATGCTGAGTCAGACCTCAGGAGGAAAAAGCCGTGAAAGTTTAAAAAAAAAAAAAAAAAACCAAAAAACCAACAAAACCCACACATACCTGTAGTACAGCAAGTGTGCCAGATAGTAGAAGCAAGTCGCAAGAGCTCAGTGCGGACAGTTACCACTGAACGTGATCCCAAAAGAAAGTGCTAACCCACAAAATGGAAAGGGTGAGTGCGAGGATCAGGTTTCTTCAAATAAGAGTTACGTAAGTTTCTGCCTTTATCTTTGTATACTGCAGAGCCACAAAGTTTAAAGTTCACTCTTTTTAAAGCCATTAATTTTGTTGCTAGTGTAGGCAGGGTGTGCTACTGTGAGAAGTACTGCTATAGCAGAGTACCAAACCTTCCTTTTAACTTACACAAAATGGTATTAAGCATTGGAGGTCTTTTCAGTTTAGGAAACATGTTGACTTAGCTGAGTAATTCATTTAGACAAAACTTTATTTTTTTAAAGGGTGTTCCTTTGTTTTTAAAGATTGTGGTAGTACCATTTTTAAACATTACGTCGGCATTACTATTCTTTCCTTAGACTATTCCTCTATGGGTGAAAGAAATATCTAAATTCATCAGCAGGATGAGATAGTGGAGACATCATTTCAAAGCTCTATACAAGACAATGTTTATATAGTACAGGAAAAATATCTTCTCTTTCAGAGTGAAAATAAGTAACATTACAAAGGTAACAGTTTTGTAGATTGCTGTACATATCATTACAAGTGTTTAAAATGCTGATACATTTTTATCCCCTGACAGGACATTTTACACATTTTTTTTTCCTTTTGAATCAAAGTGACTGCCTGATCCTTGTATTCCTCCCATTCTCTGGATTTTCTTTTTATTGGATTATTAAGATTATTCTTTAAAGAGCTTTATCTCAGGATACTAGCAATCCAAAATTCACTGTTTCCTCTGAGGCACATCTAGAAAGAAGCACTGAACAGACATGTTGGTCTACCACACTTTTGCCTTGGGAAGGCAACTGGCCTTACAATTTAGTCCTCATTATATAAGCTGTTCTCCCATATTCTAAATAACTTTGTCAATGCTATTTATTTACAACTCCTAAAATAAAGTCAAACGAATGAAAAAAAGCCTACCAAAGAATTCCAGAGTGAAGTTACAAGGTTCAAAACCCTTTTGGTTTGGTTTGGTTTTTTGGGTCTTCCCACTTGTATACTACAAACAACAAATTATAGCACACAAGATGCTTAGATACTCTATAGCAACTTCAAAGAATAGTAGTAAAATAAATGCGAGAAAAATTGGCAGTTTAAGTTATTCCTAGAAAAGAGAAAGGACAGCAGTGCTTGCAGAACCTTCTCTCCACTGGAGTTGATTAATCACATTCCCACTTCCTTAGTCACAGAATGTGGCTTTGCAAATTCTTCTTTGTACATAAGACTATCCCCCTTTACCTTAACATTAAACTTGACAAATTAAATAGCTTTTCTTTCCTGTTGTTTCATGTTCCTTGATAGGCAATGCATGCAGGTTTTTTACTTAGAAAGCAAAGCTTAATTCAACACATTCATGATCTCTGTACACACAGTTGGCTGCTCTTTGTACTATAAACACATAGTTCTGGATCGCGCATTTACAGCTTACTCAGTGACTTACAGTTTTATCATGAAGGTACAGTGTACTTGTAGTAACTCGTAGCTACCCTTTCACTTTGAACAAATGCTGCATCTTTCTTCTTTTTGCTTAGTCATGGTGTTAGTGTTACAGCACGCATGCCATTTCAGTATTTATGAATGACTGCTGTTCTCTAAATATATGACCTGACCATCCTCTTGCAGCACATCAGCTAACCTTCTGATGCTAATGGAACCCCATTAACGTGGGGTTACTCAGGTTTTACACTGGGGTAATTAAGGTACAATAAAGCTTCAGGCCTCTACACTCTTCTAGAAAAATGTGTTATCAGAGCTGTATCACCCAGGCAACAGCTGGATTAATGTATTACATATAGATGGTGTCATATGAAAAGCAACAGTTAATCAGCAGTCATAGGCCAGAATTCTCTGAAGACCTCCCCACGGAAAGGCCATTAGCAGCATGTAAAGGAGAAAAACATGGATGAGAAAAAGTAAAAAGGCATTAAAATCCCATTGAGAGAGAGATGGTTCATTAATACTCTTGACTATTTTTATATGAGACACACCACAATGTATATTTCTCTGATAGTGTATTTAATTTAGTAAATTAATTAGTAAAATTAAGACTTTTCTAAATTACATTTTCTCCCCATTAAATCACATAGCAGTCTTTATCGGTAGCACTGAGAAGTTGAAAAGGGCCATACATTCTTTTTTTTTTCCTTACAACTTTAGAAGTACCAGCACCCAGTGAAGATACTAGGCAGCTGCTTTCAAACTAATGAACACAAGCCGTTCTCCCCATGAAGCATAATTAAACTGTGGGAGTCACTGTCATAAGACTCAGGTCAGCATTTCAATCAGGTTCAAAAAGGGACTGGCAAACCCACAGAGGCTAGGTCCAGCCCATCAGTGGCCATTCAACACACTGCTCCAGTGGCCACATCCAGCTCAGGAATCCCCTGAACGGCTGGCTGCCAGGATCCAGAGTGACAGAGGAAATTCCCTCCGCAGCCACTGCTGGCCACTGACGGAGGCTGCGTGCTGGGGCAGATGCAATCTTGAGCTGATGCAATATGGAGATTTTTGTTGTATCATTGATGGAAAAATTGCGTAACAAGGTACATTATGCAAAAACATGTAACATTTCTTTAAGCAGCAAGCATGGTTTGTAAGCCATGCATTAAAATGCCCTGTCTGCAGATTGCATTGTACTTTTGAATTCCTAAACCAACCAGGAAATCATCTATAGAGTTTCACAGAACCAAAGGCAATCTGAGAAAGTAGTACCCCATCTGAATAACCTTAGCCACAAATTTTGAAACAAGATATGACCACTTAAGTCACATGTTAAATACATATATACCACAAGGATACAAGTCAAAAAAGCCTATTCTCTCAAAATGAGCTTCACCAAACAACGTATTTGTGTACCTAAATTTAGGGCTTGTGATTTATGTAGAACTTAGATGACCAGTGGCCATAATACATAAATAGATTAATTTACCATTAGTCTAACTTATGTCAAGCGTTAAGATAAATCTCAAGGAACTGGAGAATATTTCACAGCGTAACATGACACTGCTAGGTGAAATTTTAGACTTCTTCAAAAGAATGTAATATGAAAGTGTCAGTTAGAATCTACTGACAAAAATGTCTAAAATATTCTGTTTGCTTATTTCTTTAATTTCTATTTCAACAAACTCTCCCCCCAATTTTCTAAAATGTGTTCTTGAAAATTTCCACAGTGTATTACCTAATTGCATTACAAATTAAGTTGCTTGCTCTTCTGTTAAATGTATTTATTCAGCCAGCTGATCATATCCTTTCTTCCTTCCTCAATATAAGGCTTATCTTGGGGATTGATATCTTCTCTTCTGCGATGTACAAAACCATGAGTTTGTCCAGGATAAATTTTAACTTCATAATTGACTTTACAGTTTTTCTTTAGCTTCTGCTCCAGCAGGTTGACCTGTAATATAGAGCATAGTAGTAGCTATATTAATAAAGTCATATTCCATGCTGCCACTCTTCATCTTATTCATAATTCAACTCCCTAATTTATTATTCAGGCTAGACACTAAAAACCAAGCTCCATATGGGCAAAACAAAAAGTAAAATTATATAAAGAAAAACCACCTTTGCAGTAAGGGTCTAGAAAATTTGTCAGAATATAAAGATAGGTCCAACAATCTGTAAAGATATGGATATAACAAAAGGATTTTCTATATGTGAAATACATGACAATGCTAAATACGTTACAACCGAACAAAAAGCTTCTAACAGACACCTATGGATGCAATTTGGCTTATCCTACATGGTTTATGGGTACCTAGGACCAATAGCAAATAGCGCCATACAGCAAAGGATAGCTTCCTGAGTAGAGCACTCCAAAATGGGATTTTGATAAAACTTTGTTACCTGGGTTACTAGCCATACTTTTACAAAAGAGACTAAAAAAAAAAATAAAAAATCTAGTTTTCATTCTTTGCCTAGGCTACATTAGTCCTTCTATGTCTAGCTCAATTTTGCTGCTTTTTTTTTGACCTTCAAGCACTACTAAGAGGCTGAATTTTGAATCCCAATTCAGGATGGAAAATTAAACATGCAGAAATGAAAGAAGGCGGAGGTTATTAGCATACTTGATGAAGGGGAATGAAGTCATCTTTTTCAGCAAAAATGAAAAATGTAGGGTTCAGGAGATTGGATATATCATCCGAATCCTTGATTAGTCCTAGAAAATATTAAACAAAGAGAAAAACTCCTCAATGGACTTTTAAGGTGAAACCCAGATTCCAATACAGCACTCTGCTTCTGCCCTGAAAAGTGTTCATGTCTCATGCAATATGTAGCCATACATACTAGCTTTACTTTCAAGCTACTGTAACCATGGCTCCTCGAAGAATATCTTCCTAGATTAAAACTCCATTTAAGCCAGCTTCTTAAGATACAGCCTGAATTTCTGAATTAATAAGACTTGAAAGATCCCTTCTGTGCACACAAGCTTGAGTTCTTCTGAACTGACTGGGAAAGTCAATGCTTTAGTTAGTCCAAAATTTACATTCTGAGAACATTAGCACAGGGCAGCTTAGTTATCCCAGCTTCTTGAGCAGAGCGTAAAAAGAAAGCTGGTGTTAAAATAACCACAATCTAACTTTACAGAGTTGCTAGAACAAAAATAACACTCTCTGCTCCCAAGTGACGTTCTAGCTCTGCAGCATGCAGAGCAGTAGTAACAGGAAAAGGGAGCTAAATTGGGAAGGTGACCAAAGGACATGTATGTCTGTCCAGTCCTGAAATAAAGACATGGCTGCTATGACCCATTCTGAAACTAGGAACAAATATCCTTATCACCATCTTCTTTGCATAATATCCTTCCTACTCTGCTGAAAGTATCTCTCGTCATCAGCTAACAGCTTAATTTGAAGAAACAATGCTATATCAAGTACTTAAGCTACACAATATACATATGCATGTGTATCTGCTTGTATTACATCCTTGTATTTACCTACCATAGAGAGATACACCAGCCTTGAATTCTGCATATGTCATCATCAGGTGATGTACAGCAATACCACCCCAGCAAAAACCAACGACCCCTAATTTCTTTGCACCACACTGTTCCTTTAGATATTTCAGCACAGCAACAGCTTCTCTGGAACATATAAGCAAATGCAAATTAAGCACCCATAGTAAAATCAGTATTTGAAAATATGAAAAGAAAATACAGAGATGCATATAACTGTCCCTACATCATGCTGTTATTATATTTTCTTTCACATACTTTAAATAAATCATTATTTCAGACAAATATTAGGGGATTCTAATCTGAAATCATAAGAGAAAAAACCCAACTGAATGGAATTAAATAAAAACACAACATGAATAACACACATTGAAGGAAACCTAAAGGGATGGAAAGTAGGTGATTGATTAAACATCTACCTAAGAGTTAAGAAAGCTTAACATTCTCTGAGAAGCTGGACAAATTTTTGCTTTGTAAATGTAGATAGAAAAGTAATAAAAGCCTCTCTAGAAAATACTATTCATTAGAAAGTCAAAATGCTGACAATAACTGTAGGATAGAGTCTGAGATATTTGCTGCAAGAATGTCAATGTAACAAACATGGTAGATGTTTTCGGAATTTACAGTGTAGCTTGAAATACACCTTACCCAGAATGCTGTATTCTGAAAACACCATTTACCCCTGAAACAGCTATCACCATGGAGAGGCAGTAAGGAGAAAGTATTGGTGGGAGAGAGATAGCAGTTAAGTCTTTTATACCACCTCAAGACTGTATTTTCAGCCCCAGTTCCTCACCCCCTGGGGCACGCAAGTTATATATGCTGTCAGTACATCAATCTCGCAAATACCACATTATCCATCAACACACAAACACACACAGAAGCAAATTCAGTGCCAAAAAATTCTTTCTTCACTGGAGCTGACACTTGAAACATGTGAATCTCCTGTAAGAAATGCCAGGCAGAGCCCAAGCCTTCCTTCCCGTTGCAGCAGAGAGGGGACAGATTCCAAACTAAAAAGTTTCCACGACAACTGACCCCTCTGAGACCAGAGCCCTCTGGAAATGATTCAGTTATGTCTCCCATAACCTTCTCACCAAATACCTAAGCCCAGCAACCTTCAACATAGCTACTCCCAACCCTCCAAGAAAGATATTTGCTCTCTCAGGAATGTAATTAGTTTGGTCTCTAATTAGTCTGACCCCTTCTCAGTATTGTCTTGCCAACAGCTTCCTTCTGTGTTACTAAGGCAGCATAGCACCTCTGCTAGTGACAGGTCTTTGCTGACAAATGCTCAGGCGGTGTTGCACAGGGGAGGGGAAGACACGATACTCCTCTTGGCTGCCAGCACCCTGTCCCGCAGGGAGCCGCCAGCCCTCACTGCACCCTGACAAGAGATGATCCAGCCAACAGCTACCTGGGGCCAGTCACACCGTGCTGGGCAAGTACTATGGCACAATCAAAACCTCTTTTGTTCTTTCCATACAACATCTTAAGGATCAGTCTGTTCCATTCGGTGAGACTCAAGTTGAGAATTATGCTTTCTTACTGCTTGTGTCACTGGTCATTTTTAAACCACGCTTTTTGAGGCAGAGGAAGCAACAAGCAGTCTATGTTATCAACATCAGATGACGGAACTCTTCACTAAGCCACTGCTGAAAGTTCTACTCGAACTCTGTACAAGGCAAAATAAAAGCTCACTGATTCCATCCAATTCTAAGGAGTAACTAAAAAAGGCCACCTTCACTGGTAGATTAGTTGCATCCAATCTCAAACCAAAAAAAAAAAAAAAAGAGGAAAAAAAAAGGCAGTATCTAACAGCAGGTGGCAATGTGATATCCAGCTCCCTGATAACTTACTTGTTTATTTTCCTGGCATCTCGAGTTTTCAGCCAATCATCGAACTTGGACCAGTCATCGGAAGGCTTCCAAGCTTCTCTTCCTGCAAAAAAGTCTGGGCAGATGGCTCTGCACACACAGACACACACAAAAAAATCAAAACTGAATGAATTAATCAAACACTGAGATTTTTTTGGCCCTTCATAGCATGGAAAGTTTCTATCCAGGCATAGTTTTGTTTTGATTTCTTTTTCCTGCGAAAGTAATGTTTTTAGATATCATTGTTAACTATTCTACAGAAATGCCTATGAGCTTTATGTTTTCACTTACAGGCTTTTTTCTACATAGGCTTTTTTCAATGACTAAACCACATAATACAAATTTGATACAAATATTTTTATCCCTACTATTTTACCTGTTTTGAGTACATAATTTGAAACTATACACAGTAAAACAGATTATCTTGTAAAAGATGATCAAACCAGGTATTGATTACAACAATTTTAGATTTTGCATACAACTTAATACCATTTAACATAAATTCATCATTAATGGGTTCCATTTAAACAAAGACAACTACATAAAATAGTTATTTACTACTACAGAGCACATCATGAGTCCTACTTATGACCTAGGGAAAAAAAAACACCACCTGATGGACTGAGGTCAGCAAAGAAGTGAAGGGAAAATGTGTGGGAAGAAAGGGAAAAGTGTTTTACTGCAGACATCATTTGGTGACTGTAAAAAGGGAAGTACAGTAAGAGTCCACTCAGTACTAAAGAGTTCCTGCATCACGAGGGTGCCCAAACCCTGGCTCAGGATGACCTCAGCTGAAATGTGTTGCATAACCAGCAGCAGAGTTGTGACAGTGCAGTCACTAGCGGATAATAGAGTCTCCTCATGCAGAAGGAAACAAGCAGGGACTCTAGAGGCTGCCATCACTAGGTCACTCCCAGATGCTGCTGTGTGTTCTCCCAAGCCCAGCCCATAAGGAAGCAATGGGATCCCTGGGAACCTGCAATCACCTTTCACTTATTAAATGCCTTTGGCTCTCTCCCTCCTCAGACACACCCTATGTATCTTAATGATCATGGTGAAATGACTAGATCAGTTTGGCCCAATGCAGGCCAAAGTATGTTGCAAGAGGTTTTTTTTCCACTGTGTTTGATCATTTCTGTTAAAAAACCAGTAACATCCACAGTACAGTTGTGTTTGGGAAGGTATGGGCAAAATCGCACAGCCTTTGGATAAGTACCTGTCAGAAAAGCTGTGTATTGCTTTGAAAGTGAACCTTCCCAAGCCCACACAGAAGAACAGGTTCTTCCCCACTCAAACTAGCCTGATAAGACACTACAAGCCATCAGTCTTAATGTGGTCTCTGAAATACAGCTCCCATAGCTCCTCATCCCATACTGCACTAGGAAAAAATCTAGCTATTTTCCTCTCAATAAACATCGGTGCACCAGTTCAGCAGCACCTTGAAGCAATCAGGGAAGACACAGCCAGCCTCTCTTCATTCAGACACTGCTGTCTGAAAACTCTCAGCTCTCCTCCTGCCTAGAGCCTCCAGTCTGCTCCCCTTGACCACTGCAGTATTAGCAGTACAGGAGGAGGGAAAGAAGGTATTACAAAAAGAAGTACGACATGGCATGAATCACGGGGAAAATTATAGGAAGTAAGGTAGTGTGGAGAAATACCAGTTCACCAAACACTGGGTACTTTTGACTGAGCAGAATAAGGAAGCACACTGTCATATTAGTGATTTGCCAGTATCCTGCACAGCATGAAAGGTGTAGGTCCAGTTTCATGTTCAGAATGATTGCATTTCGTCACAAGACAAACATACTTCCAATCATGGAGCAAAACAGGGGATGTCAAGTTCTCAGGAAAGACAGTAGCAAGAACCAATTCACTGTTCCAGCATATCAGAAAACCCTAATCCTCACAGAGGTATTATCTTTATCTCGCAGAGACATAGAGCTCCTTTCAGCTCCACAGACAGATCTCAGCCCCATGACAAGTATCTGCTGACATCTGACTCTCCTCATGGTCCGTAGGCTCAGAGCATTAAAGGCACCATCTCTCAAAACTAGAGCGCTACAGAATTAGGTGGAGGTTTGCCTTCCTTGAACTGCAGGCCAGTCCCAATCCTATATGAGGAAATGTTTGTAATGTATACTGCAAATGGAGTACTTTGTAGCATATCCAGTTGTTGCAAGATATTGCTGCATTTTGGAATTTAACTGCTGTAGGGCACTGAAAATGAGTGTGAAAGATTTGCAGGTGGGAAGGGGATTGTATTTAGTACCTCATGTGTGCATGAGTCATTCATATGTACATACTCAATGTGCATATTCAAAATATATGACATTCAATCATTTCTGTTGACAACTTTTTTAAATCCCATCATATAATTTAGCTTAATGATTTTAAAAATACTTCTAAAAACAGAATACACACATCTGTTTCAGAACACACTATTTTTTAATTTTCCCAGCAATGTGAGATGGCTTTATCAGAATCATTTTTACTGCATTGTGTTTTCAATATTCTACACACTCTGTGTGTGCAGTCACCTCTTCTGTAAACAGCAAAGTATGAAGGAAGCATGCTGTACTCTGCAACATTTCACAGCAATGTTCCTTTGTGGTTTTGTACTATGGAAATATATCCCTCAAACTGACCTGGAATTCCTCTCGTGTACAGGAAAAATAGTTCTAACATAAGGCTAGAAATACTAAAGAGTGGGATTTCTTGGAGAAGAAAGGATTTCTTACATGTATCCATTAGCCGCAAGCATATCAGCCATGTATCTGGTGTTTGGGAGTTGCCATCCAAATATATCATGAATCACAATCACAGCTTTGTCTGTGCTGGCAGCTGGTTTGCAAACACACGCCTTGATGTGCTCCAATTCTACTTCCTGCCCACAACCCTCACAGTCAAACCTGTCTCTGATATCACATGGGCAGGGCCTTGATTCATTAGCCATCTAGGAATCTGCAGGAAAGCAAAAAGGACAAGTAATATAATTTATTTGTAGTAACAACTGCGATTATGGGTCATAATCCTCATGCAATCCCCACAGTCCCCTTCAGACACCTAGTAACACCTTGATACTGCAAGGTTAGAAGTGAAAGCTCCAGGTGTTTACCGTAAACAGGCTCTTGACACCAGCCCTCTCTGGTTTCCATAAATATTCATGAATTTCAGGTCAGTCAGCATAACCCACAAGTGCAGCAAGGCCAGAAGAAGGGCTTGTGTCAGTCCACCATTCCTAGCTTTGTGCCTGGAGCAATCCAGCATGTGGTAACTACATTTCCATGTGATGTCCCCACACGCTGCACTTTGTAACAACTCCTCTCATGGTCTCACAGCTCCTCCTCACAGGCTGGGACCTGTAACCTCTTGCTGTTACTCCTGTGAGACCCCACTTCCAGCATGCTGCTTTTCTGACTACTTTTTCTCTTCAAGTTTTCATTGTGCATGTCCCCTTTCCCTTCCTCCATGGGGAATCCAAGGCTGCTACTGCTGCCTACATGCACTTTGCTGGCCCCTTGTAACCCCTGCTGCGTACAGCCCTTTCCCAGGGAACCCGTCATTAACTGGCATCTCCGAAAGTTCTAATAAATCAACTTGAAGAAGGTATATCAGAAGGGGGTTTTCTCTGAGAGTTGCACGCTATGTAATCTGAACTGAGAGTGGTCAGGGGAATAGAGAGACATACACCAGTGTTGTGCATATAACATATCCTCATACATCACAGATATACAACTTCTCTAGAGGTACACATTTTAAAGGACAAACTGGAAACTACTCCATTTCTCCTCTAGTGAAGAAAGGTTTCCGAAGAGTTTATGGCCTGAAAAGTCTTCTCAGAAGAATCCCTCAAGCTCAGTTTAACTTCTTGCTCCTCTGAACTGGAGATGGGCCACTGTCTCACCTTTTTAAACCCAACTAACTTTTGGTGCCCCCTCTTCTTCCCCCTCCACCAAGCAGCAGGTGGTCATACATAGAGCTTTTTTTCTACCCTCATCTGAGAAGCTGTTTAACCTAGCTCTGGTTGCCACTCTTAAGCAATCAAAATGACACCGTTTGCTTATTAACAAGAGCATGTAAACGCACGCACTGGAACGATATTCCTTGGTCTGGCTGGTTCCCTTACTAAAGTGAAATGCAGCATGCTGGCGATAAAAATCAATGCTTAACTATTTTTTGTAGGAATACATCTTAACCATTCATCCCCTTCTAGATTTTCTAACTAATTCAAACAGACATCAAATAAGACCTTTAATACACTTCCAATACTCCCTCTCCTCACCGATTTCTCTGCTACAAATGTGTGTAACATGTAAATGGTATTAAAAACAAATCAAGAAAACACAGTGAACAACAACACAAATTACCCCAAATCCTGCTTCTGTAGTTATGCTCTTTTCACAGGACAATATGCTTTGGGTGATACATGGACAGGTTCCCAGCACCAAGAACCGGCCCCCTTTAAGGATGTCTCTCAACAGTGCCTTTTTTGAACAAAGCTCATCTCCTCATCTTCTGCAATCAAGCACCACATAATCTCCAAAAGATGCAGCTGGAGTTTAACTTGTCGGTTAGACTGCAGCTTTGCCAGCATTACAATGAGGCAGAAGTACTTTTTCCAAATCTCAGGCAAAGCAAAGGCATGAGACTTCAAACACACTCAGTATAACCGACCAGACTCAGAACAACTCTCCTACCACGGTGCTTGCTGACTCTTTTCCTTCACGGGCAATTCATCTGAGGAGTAAGCCAACAAAAATGTATTTCTATTTAAGTAAGACTTGTTTATTTTAAAATAAATCTGTTTTAAAATACATGTTAAAACACAAACTGTGTTTAAACACAAATAATAATATTGCCGAGGTTTAATAAACAAAAACAATGCTGCATCAGTAAGTTTTTTTAAAAACATAATGACTTGAAGGGTGTTTACGAATTATTCACAGAAAGGGGTAAATCATCTGCTGAGGCTATCTCTACAAACATGCCAATATTCACAGCATAACATTTCTTTGAACAGAGTGAACGCTTGGTAAAAATTACTAATTAAACTGACACAGATGCAGATTTTCAAAAGTACGTAAGAATAGTTCACTGAAGGGATAAATAGAGATGTTGAGCAGACCATGAGCAAAACACTTTTTTTCTCCCTGCACAGCTAAAATACATTTAAATAACAATTGCAGGAACCTAGGATTTTAGAAGTTGCTTATTAATTGAATTCTAATTTACACCTGTATGTAATTCAGTCACTATAAATTTAATGAGAAAAGGTTGTTAGTTGAGGAATCTGGTTGTATTTGCAGTTTAGATCAGTTCTTTGCATTTGTGAAACTTCAAATGAAATACAGTTCAAACTTGTCGCAGCTCAGACACATGAAGACTTTTAACATATCAACTACTCATGTCTGAGCTCCACCTAAGAAATCAGTTGCGTTGCCATCTCGTTTGACTTTTCTTTGAAAGCTTTATGAAGTGTGAATTTCATCATGACTTTAAAATGCTGCATGCCTTGCCTTTTTTCAAAAAATTACTTGCTATACTTTACAGTCTCACAGTTTTAGACACTTTGTCACATTTTATCAAGCCCACACATGACGTATTTACAGCCCAGATCTGGCATTTCCATTGCCTTGATTTACCCTTCCCAGCTTCAAGATCTAGGTATCACATAAGACCCCTCTGTAAAATAAAACCAAATAGCAAAACAGTTTTGGTAAGATCCAGTTTAGGCAGAGTCTGACCTGTGAATTTCTAATATTGTGGCCATAGCACAACAGCATCTGTGCTGTTCTCCCACCCACAGTGGTGAGCCTGGGGCTACACCATCGACACAGCAATAGGTAACAAGACTGAAAACAGCTCTAGGGTGAAACACTTCCGTTCCTCCTCCTCCATCCCTCTGCTTATTCTTCCCATTGCTCAGAAACACCTCATCAGCCCCTTTCCTGCTTCTTCTATGGCATGTCATCAAAGTGGCAGCTCCCTGTTTTCTCATCCAGTGAACTCTGATCCTCAAGTGATAGGAGTGCCAGACACAAAACCGGAAAAAATGATCTCCACAATAGTCCATACTATAGCAGAGGCTTCTCCTACCTTTAACGAGCGCTGGCAGTGCTTGGATGGCTGAAGTTCAGATTTACTAGTTGCTATTCTTTGAATGCTACTTCTTCAGTAATGCGTATTTGGGTTGCCTAAGATACATCCCCTCTCTATTAAGTTTGCTGAGTCATTTTAATGTGATTTTGCACTATTTGGCCAATCAAGTTTAAATAACAGAATTGCAGGAGATTAACTCAGCATTTTGGACCTCATACTGTTTGTCACAGTTAAAATTCCCTTAAGCAGCTCAGTATACCTCTATTTATATTTGTTTATATGAGAAAAAAGATCTTACTCATGATGAGCAAGCATAAACAGAATACCCTCAGGGTACAATTCAAATCATGCTTCTTCCAACTCATTGGCTTATCAAATTTTAATGATATCCCAAGGCAATCTGATTTTGCCGTGTACAGGAGATAAACTGATAAACATTCGGTAGTACAAAATAAAATGCAGGGTGTGACCATATTGTATCACAACCAGGGCTCCCTCTGAGTAACTAGAGTCCTAAGGAGGAGGTGACACTCCACCTTTATCGTGCTCCAGCTGGCTGCAGTGCCTTGCTGCACGCCGAGACAACATTCAGCAGGTTTGCTCGCTACAGCTTCCCACTTTGTAGGAAACCAGGTTTCCTCTCACAGTTTTTCTCACCTTTACTGCAGGATTTCACACGGACCATTCAGAGCGTTGATTATTGTAATTAGAGCTAAACCCCCTAAAAGTCTTCTTCAAGACAATCACGGAGAGGGGCCCCATCTTGTGGACGTTTCCTGGAGTGAGTATGGCTGTGAAGCTGTTAACCACAGCGCTTTTAAAATGCAGTGCTGAAAAGCTGGCTATGATAGCGATCTGCATCAGATCTCACCTAAACTGGAGTTATGTCAGGGCTGCGCAGCTAGGGGTTATGCGCAGAAAATGGCTTCTTTCTTTCTCTCGAGGCAAAGCATCCTCACCTTTCTGCGGTTGTGAGGAATCCTGCTTCAATACGGCTTTTAAAAACCTGGAGCAAAGTGCTGCCTGCAAACTCCTTACCAGCACAGTGAGGAGGAAGAATGAGGGCAGAGGACAATGAACCAGAATGAGGTCAGGGCATCCACTACCACCAAGGTTGACCAACCAAGCCTGGGAACAATTTATCAGGAGCCCCAGAAGCCATGGCACCCATGGCCGTGTGCTGTGAATGGCAGGAGACCCTGGATCCCCAGCATGGCTGGAGACACTGTGCCAGCCCTGAGGTCCCAGGCTCAGCACATCTGGAGAAGAGTACAGGCAGGTTTTCACACCTCTTCTACAAAAGCTGTTTACAAACTTGCAGCTTAGTCCCACATGCTAGCCCATGGCTACAACACCCAGCTCGTTAGCTTCATCTAAGGAGGTTCCCCCCTGAATGTTTATTTTAAGAAGCTGTGTAGTATTTGGGAAAACAAACAGGAGAAAGCTGTCACACATGCAATGCATGTTTCTAGCACGCTTCAAACGGGTTTTTCACACCAACAACACAACTGGCATCTTTCAGGACAAACTACAGCCGACACTGCTCTCCCAGCTCCCTCAAATTTATATTTTCCTGATTCGCAAAAGCTTCATCATGCTCACCCCTCATCTGCCACAAAAATGACGTTATGTATGGTGCTGCCTTCACAAACCCACAGTACTTGGAGGATTTTTCTGAGGTCACGAAGGCATACAGGGACAGGAGTGGTGCCAGGGGCCTGGAGCGCTCCTTGGGGTAGGTGGGCTGCAGCATCGGGACCTGGATGTTTGACTACACAAAATACAGCCAGTGACCTGGTACGGCCATCTGGGGACATGGGGCTAACACAGCCTCGGGTTATCATGCAGAGAGCACCAGGTCAGCATGGGATTTTGGGGGGTCAGAGGAGGTTTAGGGTTGAAGGTGCCTCTACGAGTCACCTCATCCAACCTCCTGCCATGGGCCAGGGCAGCTTCTAAGCCAGACCGGGCCGCTCAAGGTTTCACCCTGGGGGGTTTTGAAACTCTCCTAAGAAAGCGATTCCACCACTTCTCAGGGCAGGTTGCTCCAGAGCTCGGTTGTGAAACACCCTCCTCTCCTCTGAGCTCAGAACTTCCCCTAACGCCAGCTGCCCCCTCGCCTTCCCCTGCGCCCTCCTCACAGTGCCCCCTCCACCTCCCCGTCGAGGGCGAAGTCGGTAGCAGCCCGGGGTCCCCTCGGCCCCCCGGCCCCACCGCCCCGCGACCTCGGCCTCGCCTGGCTCCCCGGCCTGTAGCCGCCGGCCCCCGCCCGCCCCGCTCCCGCTTTCCAGCGTCGTTCTCGCCAAGAGGGGCCCGACCCGCGCCCCTCCGCGGGAAGCGCGGGGCGATGCCGCCGCCACCGCGGGCGCCTCCCCCGCGCCTGAGGGCGCAGCCGTTACCGGGGGTGCAGCGGGCGGCGCTGGCTGCCGGGATCCGGGGCGGGGAGGGCTCTGGGCAGCCGCGGGCGCCCGCCCGCAGGTGCCTCTCCCCCGCTGGACGAAAAGCGGCCTCCCGCCCCCGGGACGAGGCGGACCCTCCCGGGCGGAGCCGGTGGAGCGGTCCCGGCGGGGAGGGTTACCGGTGGCTCTGGACGGCCGGGGCTCCGCTCCCAGAGCTCGGTGAGCTCATGGCTGCCAGCAAAGAGCGTCGGGGGGGGGCGGGCGGGCTCTGGAGGCGGCTGCCCCGGCCTCCTGGGGGAGAGGCGAGGCCTGCAGGTGAAAAAGGGGGGGGGGGGGGGGGGATTGGTAGGACTTCCCCAGGTCCCCCCAGGACTGCCTAAAACCTGATCTAGAGCCGCAAAGCACATCCAGGCAGGCACTTAAAAAAAACCCAAAATCCACACATATATTTTTCTTTTATCCTTCTGTCTTGGTGTCAGAAGAAATTTATTTCAGCAGGGCAGTGCCCAGAGCAGGATGCTTGGTTGCGGAGCACGAGGCTGCTGTTGCCAGCTTTACAGAAGCACGGCACCCTAGCAAGAAAAGCAGGCACTGGAGGTACCCATTTGCTCACAACGGGACGTCTCTCTTGGCTGTAACACAATGCTTCTATTTTCCATTTCAAGTTTCATTCTAACTGTTGAACATCCTCCATCACTATAGCCACACCTACATTGACACAGCTGCCCATAGTCTATAGCTCCATAGTCTATTGATATGGGTGCCCAAAAGGCAAGTACAGCCGCGCTGACTGGCCACGCAGAGGCTGACTGGCAGGCCCGAGAGCTGAGCAACGTGCAGTCTGTGCAGTGCCTCTAACTGCACGACTTCTCACAGCTGTATTGTTTGACATAGTCTGTTAAGGTATGCAGACAACCAGCATACTGACACTGGATAGTTACACAGGTAGGATAGCAATGTGTGAAACTGTCAAACGTTCCTGTTATCAAAAGGAAAGTAATATCTGTGCAGATAGCTAGCCTTGATTTATGACTACGTTAACAAGGCAACAGGGTGAGAAACTGACATGTAGAAAATTAAAAGGGACATGGGTCCCTTAGAGGATCTCTCAGTAAACACAAGTTGCCAAGTCATTACCAAGGCAATGAAATTAAAAAATACAAAAAAAAAAAAAAAAGGTCAGAACAAGAGATATCATGTAAAGCAAACAATATCATCAAGACTGAGTGGGGGTACCTGTTTGTCAGCCTGATGCCTCATCACCACAGTTTGGACCAGGACAATAAACCCACTGTTTCCCCAGTGTTCATGCCTGTGTTCCTTCTGCAGCCAGGAGGGACTGGTTATGCTTTTCCTTGATGTTGATGAAGGAATACTAGAAGTGCCTTTCTTAACATTGCCAAGGCAACACCCGGAGGTTGCCACCTAACAACATCATTCCTTCCTAATGGACATAGTCAAATGTTCATTTCACGCATGGGAAATTCTGCTTGGTACAGCAGTATATCTGAGACAATGCCTTGTAGTTAATAAAAAAATGTCTATATGCAAAGCCAGGGTGTCACTGGGTTAACACCTATGACCACCAATCATCATACCAAAATAAAGCATGAGTTACTCAGCTAAAGTCAGGATGAAGTCATACTCACTAGCATAGACAAATGGATAAACAATATCATTACTATTGATGTCATAATGTAGAATAATGAAGCAAATACAAAGCAAGATAAATTCAAGCAACTTTTTAATGCCTAATCATCCCTTAGTCCAACTTTGATTTCACCATCTTGTGTAAATCTTGTAAAAAATAATTAAGAACTATAAATTAAAATGGTCCTATTTTTCTTTGTGACAATTTTCAAAACCAGATAGTTTTCCTTTGGCTGTTCTCTCGAATTAAATCATACACTGATCTTGAAGCCTAGTGTTACTTCATGCTTTTGTCAAGTAAACATTTTGATCCAATCAATCATATCCCTTCTAGCTTCTTCAATATAAGGTTTATCATCAGGTTTCATGTCTTCTGGCTTCAATTGTGCAAACCCATGAACTTGTCCAGGATAAACTTTAAGTTTATATGCAACTTTACAGTACTGTTTCAACTTCTCCTCCAGTAAGGTGATCTGTAAAAGAAAGCATATTTCCATTATGGTGTGGGTTGGTTTTTTTTAAGTTTGCCAAACTTGCCATTTCTCATATTGCTCCATCTTTGTCTTTTCTTGATTGTCACACTTGAAGCAGGTTTTGTTGCTCAACAGATGAGAAAACCCCTCTTTAGAATATGACTGAAACATTTTTTGAAAGTATGGGTGAGTCTAAGAACCTCAACAGTTACTGCAAAGATGGTTTGGTAAATCTCATTCCTATAAAGGAACAGGTGTATTTCTATTCAGAGACTTAGGCTTGTAACTTAATTTTAAGCTCTGATCTTGACAGAACATATTCCCTAAACATCAGTGACTCTCAGTCCAAAATATTTTGATGGGCTTAGTGACAGAGTTTAGGAAAACACAGGGTGGTTTTTTAGTTTACTGTATAACAAAAAGACACTGCTCCTGCACAATCTTTTCATGATAAGTACACACATGCTTACACATAGAGTACTAATTATATGATTACATATACATTACATATACATATACTGTATACACGTGTAGACACATTTTTGTGCTCATTTCCATTAAAAAGTCAGAAGATAGGAGAATGAACACTTATTTTGCCCCTGCAAACTCAATTCTACCCATTGTGCAGATTAGGCAGTATTATGATTTATTTCATGTTCACTTTTTTTTTTTCCCCACAGAGCCCTTTATTGCTCAGTGCAAAAAACGATGTATTTGAGGATTTTAATTTTTTTAACACAGGGATTTTTCTTACACAATCTGCACAGGTAGCTCAGAGAGAAAGCTTCAGGAGAAAAAGGTATCGTTTCAATGTGTAGTACACGATGGAAAAAAATGTATTTATGAAAATTACGCCCCTGGGAAAAAGACACTTTGACCATAAAAAGGGGGCAGGGAGTGAAGGATTTGTTTTCCTGTGCAGAGGAGACACATACCTGAGGTACAGATCAGCATGCTGAATAACACAGAAGTTAATACTGATTGGCTCCCTCATTCCCAGAGCACACTGCGAGTTCCCCAGTTAGACCCTACTCCTACACAACAAACTATGCTAGAGGTGGTAGTTACCCTTGTCACTGAAGAGAAAGAATTTATGCACAGAAGAGGGCACCAGCTTCCTACCCATTTATTTATCCAACCTTTCAGATACGCTTATATCAGAATATAGATGGCAGCCAGGAGTCAAAACAGAGTCCACAAGTTGTCATCATCTTAGTTAAAATTCATGCCCACTCTTCTGACACAGTTCATTTTGTCTTCTTGTACCAAAATCAATTAGTCATTGGTCCACATCATCGGGAAGTTCAGTTACTAAACTGAAATTACTTTTTTCCATTCAGTGTCCAAATTCAGTGGTTTAACTATCTGTTCTCTCATCCATAGCAGTAGTATTCAAGTTTTTGAGATGTTTGGCTTATACCAGTTGGACCTCCCTGCCCAGTTTCACACTCTGCTTGTCCAGCCACTCAGAGACTGACGACTGGTCTTTACTGCATTTCTCACCTCAAAAAGGAAGCTTTGAATAACCTAAGCAAAACATGGGGGAAATTGAAATGTAAACAAAACAATCCATCCTGTCTGATTTTTCATATCCAAAACTGGTTTCTAACAAGCTAGTATTTCTGTGTGGGATAAAAGAACTATGGGAAAAGAAAAAGCATTTCCAGTACAACAGCTTACCTGATCATAAGAAATAGTGTGATCTTTCTCACCAAAAATGAAAAATGTGGGATTTAGTAAATTGTATCTTTCTTCAGAGTCCCTAATAATTCCTATAATGTTTTTGAGAAACAGTCTGTTAGTGAGGTTAACGTTCTTGCAAGATAAATGGCAAATTAAAAGACAAACTTTCTATTTAGGTTTACTCATAATGCACATCTTTTAGATCAGGACATTTTCTATTTGGATGGAGAAAAAAGCATTTGGAAAATGTATTTCCCCACTCTCCAAGCACTAAAAAAAGAATGGAAAATTACTCTGCAAAAGGAAACATTTTTTTTCTGGTTTCCACCATTCTTAAATTTTGATACCAATATAGCATATTGCTGAAATAATCATAATTAAAATCTGCAACTCACCTTTGAGTTGAGTATTTACAGAAATTGTTACAAAGAAATAGCTAGACTTACAAACTACACATAGTCATGTGAGCCCATATAATTTCCATGTGTTCTACACTACCATAGAGGGACACCCCAGCGGTTAATTGAGGATTTTTCAGCATCAAGTGATGTACTGCCATTCCACCCCAGGAAAACCCAACGATACCAATCTTCTTTGCACCGCATTGTTCCTTTAGATACTTCAAGACAACATCAGCTTCCCTAAGACATATAAACAAAAGTAAACTAAGGAATCTATTGCAGAATCAGTACTTTATAATTTTAAGAACTAAATTAAAAGAGATACATGAATTTTTCTGCATCTGTACCCCCAGTCGTTTAAAACAGAGAATACTTAAAAAACACATTTCAGCCCAAAGCAGTGGCTTCTATTTTTAAATGGGAGTTAACATCTCTGGTCCTAGTTTAGGGAAGTACAGGTGTAGGTACTTAAATACTTACCTGATTTGTGACCTGCTCCTTTGTTTTCAAAATAAGCAAATTTTTAATTGAGTCACTTTGTCTAGGACAGGACAACTAAAGACAAGACATATCTGCAAGTAGAACAACATCCTGCATTATGGATTGTAGGAATAGTTAAGCTTCACTGTGCTACCTCTACAGAGTCCACCTATTTAGATAAAGATTTATCTTGAGTATGTCATTCCTGTTGCATGAGTTAATATTAAAATATCCTACCAAGCCCACATGCAATAATACTATACTAAAGTAGCAATTACTCAAAATTAAATTGCCAGTAGCTATGTTTAAAAAAACAGGTATTGCATGAGGTATAATGCAAAAAATATGAAAATTGGTTTTAATGTAGGCCAGCTATAAGTGAACCCTCAAAAGACAGCACAGGCATGTCTTTGAGGTCTTAATTGTTTAAGACAGTGCTCACATATCTGCTTACTCTTTGGAGTAGGATTTTTTACAAGTGTTAGTCATTCGCCTTTTCAAAAAAATCAGTCACAACTTCTGCAACTATATGGTCAAAAGCTTTACTGAGAGATGTTCAAGTTAGGCTGTGACCCCTGGACCTCTTGAAAGGATCAGAAGAATACCTGTGGCTTACAAGATGATAGCTGAGTGTCACTGCCTCACTATCATCTTCTGAAGTTTTAGACTGTGGTGATAGATGCTGAAGAAACAGTAACGCCTCACAAAATTCAGGGAAGTCCTGTTACAGGCACTGCTAGGCTCTACAGATAGTGGGTCCTCTACTTCACACTGAGAAAAAACAGTATAGTTGATCAGATATATCTTAAGTTTTGGGCAGTCTTGCAGATTTTGATCTAGTGCTGCTCAGAGCAATACCATCTGCACCTATCATTATCTACAAGGCAGAAAGCAAGATGAGCGAGTGACAACTGGCAGATAACATGAGCAGCTGTTGAAGAGTTTTCCTCATTATCCTGAGGAACTGGAGGCAGAATCAGCACTTGTGAGAGTGCTGTGTATTTCATAGCCTGTGAAACACTCACTATGAGACTCTGTGGCCAGTATAAAACAGTTAGAAAAGGGCCCAGGAAAACATGATGGGGGACAATAAGCAGAGTGATGGATGGAGCGGATGATCCTGTCTAAATTCCAGCCAAGGCAGTGCCCAGAACCACAGAAGAACCGCCCAGAATAAGCAATTGTGCATGTGCAGCCAGCTTGCCCTGCTGTGAGGTGCCACTTTTAACATTTCATACAAATTCCCCTTGTTTGCTGTGTGTTCTTTAAAGTTCAAGTATAAATATGTATCTTACTTGTCTACTTTCGTAGGATCATGATCTTTCATCCAGTCAGCAAAGTCAGCCCAGTGATCAGTCGTTTTCCAGGGGTCTGTCCCCTTGAAGAAGTCAGGGCAGATCGTTCTGTGTAAGACATGGAATCAAGTCAACTTTCACATCCAGGCAGGGAGAATCTGTGGATTCTGAATGTCTCCTAATATCTTTTTTACTCCAGAGTACACATCTACATGGTTACTATCTGAATCATATTCTACTCATCCTGTTCTGGCAATGGGCAGAGCTAAAAGTATATGTCATTGTATGGAAAAAAAAAAAAAAAAAAAACAACCCACAAATAAGCTCTCATTATTTCCTTATACGTACTTAATACAAAAGTAAAGGGATTAAGCAACCCTCCTGATTCTATATAAACACATATATATCTCTTTGCTAGTAAACGCTAAAGCAACTATTCAAAAGGTTTGGTTCTGAAAATCTTATACAACTTAAGGATAGATACCAACATTTATGTTTTAATCACCCATGCTGCCACATGAGTACAAACACTGGCACTTCAAGACTCTCCTTGTGACTTTGTGCTCAGGTAACCATTTTTGATGGGACAATTTTAGTAGCTTTGGTGGCCTCATGGGAACATTTTGTCCCTTTGTGTTCTTATTTGCTGACTGAAATTATATGGCTGCCCTCTGTGTATGGGAAACATCATATGCCATGCTGAGCTTTGGGCCTGGTGATCTATCAGTGCATTTAAGAGGAATATAGGAAAGACAGTTGCTTACATGTATCCATGACCTGCAATCAAATCGACTATGTATCTAATGTCTGGGAACAGCCATCCAAATATATCATGAATCACAATCACAGCTTTGTCTGTGAAAAAAGATGGTCTACAAACATATGCCTTGATGTGTTCAATTTGTACTTCATGTCCAAGGCACCCATATTGAGTTCTTTCTCCAGTATCATATAGAAAAGGATCAGCCATTTGGAAACCTAAAAAATTAAGAAAAAAAAAAAAAAAAGAGCAAGGAAGTCAAAAGAATTTGTTAACACAAATTATTAAGGGCAAATAAAGGCAAATACAATCTGCAGAAAGTAGTTCAATAACTTTTGTAAATAACATTGACATCTTTGTCTGAAAGGAGAAAGTAGAAAAAAGCAAAAGCAACATTCCAATGCAGAATGGCTCTTGTCCATTATGTGTTATTAAGCTGAGAATGAAGAGAAATATCAAAAGCAAAATTATAAAATTACAAGCAACCTGCACATGTAGATCCTGGCTCTCAATCACATTTGTTTTGCTCCCATGCCGCTCTGTCAGCACTGGTGTGAAGCAGTACGGCTTCAGATCTCACTCTCTCCCCAGGCATGGGGCCATCATGTGTGTCTTCATGGGGAATCACACGCTGGTTTCTCTGAATTATGAGACGGGTAAGGACCACAGCACTCAACTGCTACAGAAAAGTACAGTGTTGGGTGCTTCTCTCAGTGCTGGTGCCTGCTAACTAATCTGTGCTTTTGGTAGCAGCATCACAGCTGTTCTGGGAGCTGATATATCAGGCACAGTTGGGGAAGGGCTGCAGTATGAATTTGTAAATTAGATTCCAATGCCTTGGGCCCATATGCCCTTGAAAGGGATTGCAAGGAAAAAAAAAAAAAAAAAAAAAAAAAAAGGCAGATATGCAAATCTCATTCAAAATACAAGAGAGTGTTTGGTTTTGTCCCTTCTCCAAAAATAGCAATTACAGACAATGAGCCAGTAGCTGTGCTAGAGAGACTAAACTCAAAAGTTGTTCTGACTCTCTGTGTCAGGAGCTTGGAATGGACTCTGTGCAAAAGGTAGGATGTGATCCTGTAATTAAAAGTAGTGTTATAATGCATCTATACAAGGAATCCAATTAAGTCTGCAGGGGCAGTGTTAATAGTAGCATTTCCTTGTACTCTGCTGACTTTGAAACTGTCCTTGGGGACACAGTACACACACCTGTATATACATTATGACTATCTCCGCTTCATCATTTCTGCATCAGCCTCTTACTTCTGTTTGAGTTGTAACACGTACTTCAGGAAACTGTCTAGTCATCAGGCAAGAGTGGCAAATTCTAGTAAAAATGTATACCTTCCTCAGCAATCCATTAACCACAGCAGCAGAGAACTAGGTTTCACTGAGTAATGGGAAAATTCACCTGGACAATACGGACACCATTTGGAACCATGGTGCCAGCAGAATGAAGAACAGAAAGTCGATGCCACAGAGACTCACCGCTTGCTTATGCCTACACAATACTTCCCAGCTTGCATGATTAACACAGGCTCAATAACAGCATCCAAATTGTATATGCATTTAAACTACCTTATACCCAAGATAATCAGCCTTCCCAATGTATAGCACAGAGACACTATTCTTCCTCATCCTCTCCCAACCTTGGGGCTGCTGTCACCAGATCTGGCAGGGCCAGCACTGAGTTTGAACAGATACGCTTGATTTCAACTGTAACCCCTGGCTGATAGAGTGTGGTGTAGAGATACAGGAACTGGGCAAATGTAGTTTTACTGCTAGAATCAAGCTGCTTCAGAAATAGACGTGAAGCAGATGATCTCACATCGTGAGTAATCCCCTGTGCTGATAACTGAGAGCTGATTACATTTGCTAATTGTTCTCCCACCATTCTCAACATCTGAATGTCAGGATTGGTGCTAGGAAGCATATTGTCTGACCTTCAGAAGTAAAACCTCCATTTTGGCATCATATGAAAGTGAAATTTGTAACATGCATGGGAGAGTATCTCCTAGTTTAAGCCCCCCCTAACAGGCCTGAAAATGCTTGAGAGATGTCTGTTCATGCAAAAGTGCTTCCTACCTCCTTTTTTTTAACTTAAGATGAATGAGCTTGTTGAAGTGCAAGAGGATGCCTGGAGAATTCACAGGCATTCCCAAAGACAGCTAACATCACTGGCTTCTGAGATGGCAGCCAAGTCTTATTCCACTAAGGTCTTTTGTTCAGAAGGGCACAACCTATGGTGTCCCCTTCACGGAAGTAGTGTTTAGGATGCATTAAGCTTTGCAATAGTTGTGAAACAGCCTACTCCCTATCTGTTGGATGCTTCCCAGAAATCATTTCTTTGGCCTATCTTGATTCATACTAGCCAGCTGGCTCTCCTCCAGGCATCAGGCTGCGGAGAACGTTAGTAAATAGTCAGCCACACCTGAACTGCTTAGAAGTCTTTGATGGGATCCTGTTCAGTCAGAAGCTTTATTTGTTCCCGCCTGCTTTGTCCCACGCAACATGGTGTGGCAAAGCAACGAGCCAGGATATTTCCTACCTGTCCTGTCTCACCTCATTCCCTCTTCCCACCAACTTCAGCCATGACACTTTTCCTTTTCCTGCTTTCCCCATGACATGGTTCCAAGCAGGCAGCATCTCACCTTTATGCCCTGCTCCTCATTGCTGAGTTCCAGCACAGAGGAGATACAGGGCCTGGTGGGAAACTAGGAACAGAGGAAAAACTGACTGCTGCTAACAGGGAAAAAAAGACTGATATCCATGAGTCTGCTGTCATCCTTCTGCTCATTAAGAAAAGGCCTTCTTATAGCTTCTCCTTCTTTCCAGTGGTCCTGCTCTTCCTTGGATGTCTTGACACTGTATGTAAGCCATTCAGCTTTCATGCAGGTAACATAAAAACTGAGGAGAGTTACTTACAATTATCACAAGGTAAAGGTGGGCTCCGTTGGGTGGTAGGACAGACCCAAACAATCACATTTTTAGGGAGCAACAAATTACATGCTTTAATCCTGCTGAGTCTTAATTTTCAATAGAAAAAAACAAATCCCTACTTGGAAGGTGAGGCTAAAAGTCTTTAAAAAACAATCAGGTTAAACAGGGACAAAGAGAGTCCTAAGTATAATCCCCATTTCTCAGAAAGTGAGTATGACCACGTGATCTCAACGTGCTGTGCTGTTTGGCAGGACCTTGGACTAGTGGTGCCAAGATGTGACATCTCTGCCCTTTTCCTGGATCCAGTGATAACACTTTAAACTCCAGCAATGATTTATTTCAATGGTAAGTGTTCCAATGGACCAAAGAAGGAAAAGAATGGGAATTCATTACCATAAGGGCAAAAGAAATTATTATGGTCCTTTAATGTGATCTTGCTACTGATGGACATAAAATGGTTATCAGTGTCCTTAGAACTATTGCTGTGCACAGCTTGCAGCAAGGACTCAAAATGAAATCCAGTCTTTTCCAAAGTTGACACCCTTTATCTCTACCTTATCTCCTCCCTAAAACTTCTCTTTGTGCATTTTTTTACCAAAACAAAAATAAAAGTCTCTCTTTAAAGGAATATTTTGTGCCTTTTCAAAGAGCTATATCTACTTGCTTAGCAATTTCAGATTTCTCCCTCTCAAAACAGTTAAAAGTAGTTAGCCTTTCTCTGCTGCCAACTCAGTCTTTGTGGCCCAGTTTGCCATCACATACCTGGAGTACAGGATCCTGATTTAGCCCAGCTCGCTGCTTCTGCTCAGTGAGATACCAGCTAGATTTCTCTAAACACAAAAAGAAGAAAACCAGTTCTGCTGACAGTTTTGCTCCTGCTGCTGCCCATCCAGTTTCCAGGTCCTCTTCACCTCTTCTGCAGACTTTGGGATTGGGAGGTGAGGAGGAGAGGCTTAGCACAGGAGTCATCCCTACCGGAAGGCGTGGCGACAGATCAGGCAGAGAGGCAGGGTGCAGCAGGCTCCACATCAGTTGCCTTTTGCTCTACCCTTTATTTATTTATTATTTAAGGAGTTTAGAAAGTCAGATGCACACAAACACTATACTGCGCTTTTTTCATCTCTCTAAATATGTGTGATTCCTAACAAAATAGTATAGAGAAGTTGAAACAAGGCTGCTGAATCTTATTGTCAGCACACTTCAGTTTTCCGGGAAAATTTCCCCTCCAGACTTGTACACTGCAAAGCAAATGATGTGTGTGATACAGCCATTTAAGACTGCAGTATCTTTGGACCTCAGCATTTAGAGCTGAGACATTTAGCATCAGTGGTACATTTGCTGATGCATTGTTAAATTCAGAGATGCATTTTCTTATAGTATATTCATGCACTTTTACTGTCCATAATAAATGTCTTTAATGGACTTTCTGCCAAATTAAGATGAATCTGTCCTGGCAAACTTGCAGCATAAAAAAATTGTAGAAGTCTCCCTAGCACACAGATTAAACATATTACAGCCACACCCACAAGTATTCTCAACAAGTCCAAAAGTGTTCAAGGTTATTTTTGATTAGACTTGCTTTCAGCAAGTTAGAAGCATTTGAGTCTGAGCTGGTTGTTATTGATGGTGACTTGTTGAAATTTTCCATTCCTATTTTCATACTGGCCTTATATACAAGGCACATTAGCCTAGCCCTCAGGCTGATGCCTACTACAGCTTTAATTTTCTCTGTGTGTGCACATGGTTTGTGTGTGTGTGTGCATGTTGGGGGGGAGGAAGGAGAGAGACAAAAGAGCTCAAAGAAAATGGCAATGTCATTTCAAGTCAAAGAGCAAAGAAATCTTGATTGTAAGTGTATATGACAAATAAATCCCACAGTCACTCTGTAGATCCTCAGCAGTACTCTGTGGCAGTGACCACTGTGTAATCTAAGGACTAGGTAAAACAGGTGATGGTTTAATTCAGTTCACCTAACCTCAGACATTTACAATGAGGATGTCTGTATGTCAGCAAGATGTCTACACTCCCACAGTTGTCATCAAGATTTAGGGTATGATTCACACTCTATGGGTGTCTTCTTTAGAATGAAATGGATAGTCCCCTAGATGCCACCAGCTGTGCTGATCCTGGAGTTTAATGGCAGCCTACCCACCTAGTGAAGGTGTAGATTCCTGTGCTGAGTGCATCATCAGTCAGGCAAGGTGAGTCCCACCTCTGAGTGCTGTGGGAGCTACACACAGCTCAAAATTAAGGTTTGTCATGACCAGACATAGGGTGTTTGTCCTGTCTTACCTGTCAGTAGCTTTGCGCATCAGGATTGTATAAGAAACCATTAAAAAGATTACTTGTGTTGCAAGGGAGGGAGTGGGCAGACTTCACTGAAAAGATCGGTTTATACTTTGATATTAATGGCATCTTGCTTGAGCTTGCCTAACCGTACCTGGGTGGGCCTGCTGTACGCAGATCCACAAGGCTGAAGTACTGTCTTCCTGCCTTGCCCCCCCCCAGGACTTGTGTCTGTCCGAGCTGTGGTTCCCTGTGGAACAGATTGGGCCAGCAGAACCAGACATCTGATCGCACATGCATCTCATGACTGTAAATCCTGTCTTCATGCCCAAAATCTCTAATTGGGGGTGGTTAGGGTGAAAGGAGAGCAAAGGACTTGCTCTGCTGTAATGCAAGCCTTTGCCTGCACATTATGATTATGTTTGAACTGCAAACCCTAAATCATTTAGATCTCCCATACTTGAAGAGACTGTTTCTTCCTCCATAAGATATAATCACTTCTGTAATGAACTCAGGATTATGGAGTTTATTGCACACTTATATTTCCTACAGTCTCAAGCAACTTATATATTTATTTTTTTAAGTCTGCTGTGAATATCTCTATTTTTAGGTGGGTTTTTTTTAAAGAAAAAGAAGACAGCTGAGGGTTGGGATGAGCACAACAGATTCACTTGTTCAAACACACAGTGGTCAAATTTCTCCTTCACATGAAAGACACATATGGTTTTTGTTGGTTGGTTTGGTTTTTTTTTATTCCTGAAGATTTGCACCAATACTCCTCCAATTGCTCCTCCTGGCTGTATAGAAATGGGCGTGGAATAAAACCCAGAGTAAATCCTCACAGCTGTTGGCTGCATTTTTAGCTGTATGTTAGCATAAGAAACAAGATCCTAGGAAATGCAAGCCTCCCGAGGCAAAATAGAAAGATAGTTTCTCCCAGACAACTATTGGAAGAAAGGCAAGAACTCTGCTGGCATCTAGTGAGAGTCCAATGGAGAGACCAATGGACAGGCTTAAACACGCCCCATTTGCCATCACCTGGTACAGTATTTGGAGTGCTGCTGGTAGCAACAGACTTGTCAGAAAGTTGAAATCGTTACAAATGTTTTATTCATGTTGTGAAAAACCTGTTCAAAGCACCTACGATGAGTGCTCTGCTCACAGCCTAGAAGCTGCAGACAAGGCAAGAGGGACGGCGAGGCTCCCCTCTTGTGTCGCACGGCTCCTGCCAGCAATAGCTGCCTTGTTAAGGGGTTAACACCGCTGAGGGTACCTGGTGAGAAACCGGTGGAGAGGATCTCTGGGAAGGGTTATCGGAGAGACATGGTGGGATGGGGTCAGAACAGCGCAGCTCTGCAGGGCCAGCTGTAATGCCAGTGAGTACCCAGCACATGACCTGAGAGCAAGAGGCATACCTTGGGACTTGGGTGGTTACAGGAGGGGAGTATAGCTAGTCCCTCTCACACAAATTCACTGAAAAGAGAGAGCCTAACTAGTGGGCTTGTAATTTGGAGCTGGGTTTGTGGCTTTTGTTTCTGTATGTTATTCCGATTCCTTTCCCTTCATCCAGTGAAAGGCTATGTACCTAAACTTATCTACAGAGTCGTCCCTTGGGAGTGAGGAAATATAGTTTAACAAATCTGATTTCATTTTCCATGTTTCTGGCTTCAGTCTCTAGTCAGTGTTTGAATAAGACCCTTGGAAATTGAGCCAGCTCTTGTTATTGCCTATCAAGGCCTGGCAGGAGGTTTACACGTACAGCTACTTTCACTGTCATCAGTGGAAAACTAGTCTCACACTTACAATTTGTTCTTTGTCATTTACCTAGCATTGTACTCTGGAGTTCATGACTGCCTTTGCCTGGAGCATTGAAAGAAATCTCCAGGAATTCTCTGATTTAGTTAGTACTGAGCCATATCCCTGCTCTTTCCCATGCTTTCTGCAGTGTCTAAGAAGAAAGGCTCCGAAGTTTCTCCTGTGTGGGAGTGACCTTATCTGCTTCATCTGGTGCAGTGCTGGTGTTCCCTGCACTGAGCAAAGCACCTGCTGTTCCTCACAGGGCACCAGGACCCAGGCCAGGGCTACTGCTGCTTCTTTGCTATTAATCTTTGCATCTCTCACCATGCTCCCACTCCCCTGTGCTTTTATTTGCTGCTAAAAAAATAATAGACTGAATCTGCCATCATGTCTGCCCTTTGGCCATCTCCCCCTTGCATCTGCCCCTTTTCCTGGCTTTCCACTTCCTCTCTGCTCTCCCATCTTTCTGTCCTTTGCGTTCCATCTCTGTAAGTTATTTGAAGCCACCAGTGTCAACTGGTTTCTGGTTGTCCCTTTTAACGTCCTTCTGAGTGTCCCATCTCCCTTTTGAGTAGGTGAGGATCAGCTCTTGGAGCATACAACTGCTTTTGTCTCCAAAATAAAAAATAGGGCTCTGACCACAGGGACAGAAGGATGATCTGCAAAAAAATGTTTTCAGTAGGTATGTTGCTAATTTGCTTGTTGGCATGTAGAACTGGTTGACTCAACAGCTTCTGGGTTTCTCATGACTGGTTTGGATTAATTTTTACCTAAAATAAACTGTGAATGCTTAGTCTCAGATTTCCTATTTTTGCTGAAAGAGCTTGTGGGATTTCAGAGGGCGTGTTTTGTGAACTTTATGGAAAAAGGGTGGAGTATAACTTTAATTACTCCAAAGCAATAACTGGAAAACTATTTTAATATTGCAGATGACATGCAAAGAGGCTTATTAAAATTACCTAACACTGTCCAGGTGTTTCTAGGTTATTCAGTAGCTCATCACTTTATTAAAAAACACTTTTTGTTGAATTTCAGTACAAGGCACATGATTCCAAATATTACAAATAATAACGAATTAATAGCAAGATATAGGGAAAATAGTAAATTTTGGAGCAATGTCTCAAAAATAGGTACCCAAGATCAGAGGCACCATCATTGTTGCACTGAACACTATAAATAGAGACATGAGCAAGGCAACAGAATTAAGATTACTTGGAAATTACGGTTACATGGATAATTGCATGGATTAAGGGCTTATTTCCTTATCTAAAAACCTGAACATCTATTTTCTGCATGACTTAAGAATATCTCTATTATATTGTCTTACCAAATATTTTGTCTTCTCTAAATCTACAAAAATTTGGAATCCAGAAATGACTAAAAAGTACTTTTCCTTTCTGTTATACACTATTCAGACTCTTACCTTCAAGGATTAATTCATTCCACATATTTAGTCATATGAATTTTGTATGCAGAATTTTCCCCATAAAATGGTGATTTAAAAATACATATATTTGGTCTGTTTTGCCCCAGGGCACAAGTTCTTTTTTCTTTTTATTTGGGGTTTTTTTTTTCTTTTTCTTGGTATGAGTTGTCCCCTCAAACAAAACTCATCTAATGCTCATTTTTTGTTTCAGGAACTTTCTGGCATTAATCAGCTGGAAGGGGGTAATTTTGTTTGTTTGTAATTGAGGCTGTGTTTGCACTAAGATATAAACACAATTTCATTCTTCACTACAAATAAGTTGCCTCCAACAAAAAGCTGCACCTTGTGCCAGTAGAATTTATCCCACTTTTCAGAAGAGGCAACTTGCATGAGTAGAAATCTGACTTTTCCTCTGTAAATTCCCAGGGTGCACTTGAACAGTTTGATTTGGCTGAGATTTTCCAAGAGATCCTTTTTAAAGCCAAGAGGACCCCAAACTTTCCACTTACATATGATAAGCCCTGTAGGCTATACATCTTCTAGATGAAGATTTAGGGGGTTCTTCCTAACTGGAAAAAGGGGAAATGTTTGCTACTGTCACTGATCAATCAACAATTCTGGAAAAAAAATATTACACTAAATCAGTGTTTTAAACTCCAAAATTTTAAACAGAGTGCCAGGAAAAAAAAAAACATTCTTCCCATGTTTGCTCGACTTTAAAAGTCCTGTTTTGCAAACATGTCTATGCATTACTAATCTTGGACTGGATCCAGGCAGCTTTGGACTGTATCCCACAAAGCAATACAGACGCCCAAGTGCAACATCAAAGCAGCAAGTTTAAGGAAAGTAAACATAAGAGCTTCTAATTATATTACAAGGTAATTACCACACATAAATCAATTCAGAGCAATCAAGGTACTTTATTAAATACATTTGCACAGAGCACCTGTTCTTACTCTTTTTCTAAAGCGAAATAATGAACTTTGGCCTAGCAGAAAGAAATTACATTTCAGTGTAATCCTGCAAATTGTTGAGTCTGTGCTGGGAGTGAGTATACCTACCCTACAGTCTGTGCCAATTTAACAAAATCAGTTTCTAAGGGTCCCTGAGCATATGGTGGAGTAAACACATAACGGAGGGTCTCAGGAGAAAGGGTCCAGGCAGGGAAGGGGCCAGCCCATCGCGTGTCTGCTGCCCCCGCACTGCCCAGGGCAGGCACAGGCAGACACACAGGCCACGTGCATTACGTGTGGAAGGGAACGCTTGGGACAAGGAGGCCAGCCAGACTGCTGTCACTGCCCACCCTATCTGGTTCAGAGAGGACGTCTGCTGCATAGGCCATCAAATGTGGTGGTGTGGAAGATGTTGTCTCCCGCTGCCCACCTGGACAGTTAAAACTTTTGCAAAGGCTATTTGTGTGGAAGCAGCCATGCCAACAAAGAGTGAACTTCCAAGCTCGCTCTTCCACAGCTAGTTTGTGAACTAGTAAGTTTCAAACTGAAGGTTTCAGCAAGGAGAAAGCATGAGCTTAAGCAGAAAACTTCAAGGCCTTATGAGATTTGCTCTTAAGGGCTGATATTAGCACCTCCACTCCTGACAGTTTCCAGCATACTGCTTCCTTCTGGTCTGAAACAAATGGACCTCAGTTGCCTGATAGACCCACAATGAGATCTCAAAGAGCTGACAAGTTATGGGCTGTGAGGCAAAAAGCTTAGGGCCACCTTATTTGAGCCTTCACAAGGTTCCTCTCTAAGGTGCTTTGATTTTCCCTTTTTTTCCCCAGGAAGCTGTAGAGATGTTGGCTTGTCTGCACTTGACCGTAAGACAGGCCCCTTCCAGAGCCCTGTCTTGAGCAGCTGCTCAGACCTCAGGCCAAGCTTGTCTGTTCATTACAGCCTGTTCTCCTGGTTCAGGAGGAAAAAACAACTCAAACCTGAAACCCTTCCCCAGCAAGCTGGAATCAAATCCCCAGTCACCTGCCTCTCTTCAAAGAGACCAAAAGTCTGTACCACAACTTATTAGCTTCCCCAGATCTCCCGGCTTGCTTCTAAGTTTGCTTGAGAAGCCGAGATCCATTTTTTTGAGTGCTTTCACCAAGCCAGACCCCAGTGGGTTTCCTTTCCTCCTTGTGCAAACCTTTCCATAATCCCAGATACAAACAATGAACAAGTTCTCCAGCGTGTGGATGATCTTCCAGGTTGTTATCTGGATAAAGAGGTGGAGGGAAAAAAAGGAAATTAGCCATCTTCTCCACAGAAGGAATTCACAGTGTGTCTCTACCATCACATAATCTTTCCAATGAGAGAGTGATAGATTGACACTAATGGGATAGCATTTGTCTGGATGACCATACAAAAAATAAAACTTGCATATAGAGGAGATAGGAATAATGCTGGTGGAGGAAGTCTTAGGTAGGCTGGTCCTGAAAGAAGGACCCAGGACTTTCTATCCAAGACATATGTCCTCTGTGTGGCTTTGAAGATTTAACATAAATATGCTAGGTCAGAGATCCATGTTCAAGCTACGGCTCCACCACCGCATTCGTGAAGAGACTGCCATATCCACATGGCTACTTCTTACCCTCTGTCTTCTCTGGGAGATCCTGCCTTTGTACAGCCACTTATGTTTTCACGTGAGCAGGAACCAGAAGCCTGATTCCTCTTGTTCCAGTCCGATACCAGTACACTCTTAGCTATTCCAACATTCCCTCTCTGGTTTTAAGCAGAAATTGGTGCCTGCTGCTTATCTCTTCCCCTGAAATTTCTTCAGAAGTGGCACCAAAACTGAATTTTGATCATGTTGATTTTTCTGATGTATTTATCCTAGAAAAAAACATATCCAGCTCATTTCAATTCCTCAGAGTTAAAACCCACAACTTAGCTGAGCACCACCATTTCTGTATATTATCCAACAATCATGATAAGTTCTTTCCTGTGAGAAAAGACATAAATGCCAATATTTTCAAACTTAAAGCTCTGAGAGCTAAATAAATTCCCAGGGACAACTACATATTATGTTAGTTGAAAGCAAACAGTAAGCATGGCATGACTCAGAAGAACAGCAATGAAACTGCACATTCCTCAGTGAACTTGTGAATTATGCAAATAGAAAGTCAGAAATTAAACAACAGACTCCTGCCTTGGCATTTGTAATTAAGGCTCTTCATTAGCGTTCAAGATGCTTTTATAATTTAGGTTTGTTAAAAGGCTTGTTTTATGTTTTCTGCTTTGATGAGATAAAAAGGTTTTGTGAAGTTTGGGAAACAACTGGTTTCCCTAAATGCAAACTAGATTCTGCACGTTTCACCTGGGTACAGTTCAGAGTAATGTTTGATGTGTTTATGTTAATCTTTCAGGTAGCTGAACTACTGCAGTCATGTTGCTTACTCCTGGAAACCTCCCAGAGAATCTGCAGACTTCAAAGGCTGTCTGTTAGGAATTCTTCATATTCTTTAGATATGGTATCTTTTTGAGGAACTCTTCTTTCTGTGATCTCCCAACAGCAGCTGAAAGCTAACAATTATAACCTCCTTATCACACTTGTAACTTTCTTTTCTCTTGTATTAAATGGCTTTCCATTTATCTTAAATGTAAATTTTACAAAGAAAAATTTTTTTTTGCTGAGTCTGTTTTTTTCTGAAAACAAGAATTATACGGTTTTTTCCAGCTTGTTGTCTCCAGATATAAAAAAAAAAAAAAATGATCATGACTGAGATGCTGAAGACGCCAAGCTCAAGCCAACTTCTGAAGAGCCAAGCCAGTACGCGTCCCAGTCCTACAATGCACACCACTTTCCCAAGGCCCCACTCACTTTATTCCCTGGGCTCCAGGCACGACTTTGATTTGTCCATGGAACACAGCACTAAATACATGTGGCAATTTTCTAAGTACAATGGATTTAGGATGGACATCCAGGTGAGTGAAAATTTGTATCTTTCAGCTTCCAACTTTCATTAAAATATGGTCATATTAAATAACTGAAAATGAGTAGGCAAAGAATCTTATTGAGTGTCTGTGATTATATGTGGTACTAAAGTGCAGGACATTAGTCAATACCTTTGAGAAATTGACAGAGATCGATACAGTAACTGGAATATAGCAGGTAGGGAAAGTGTGATGGAAAAATAGATGGAAAAGTCACTGAACTGTAATTAGATTTTACTAAATGGTTTGTTGCTCTGCATATTATAAATATGAGTTTCCAAAACCAGAAAGAGGTCTTTAATGTCTTTCTTCTCATGCATCTTTCAGTGGCAATCTAAATTCAACCCTTTTTTGGTCATGATAGCTGATCTGGAATTGATCCTACATCCAAAATCTACAAGCCAATCCAAAGTACACTACAGGTCCAAGAACATTTCATATATAATCATGAAAGATCTATTAACATAAATACATCAATATATTTAACATAAGCATACATTTTCAAACCCCAATTTTGGACTGCAGTGAGAAAATCTAAAGCAGAAAACCAAGTGCAAGCTCTCTTTGCTGTACAGATTTCCAATTCACCTACATTCACAGATCCCCATTGCTCAGAAAAAACTAGATAGCTCTGGGTCTCTCCTCTCTTGACCTACTTGGATTTTCTCCTGTCATTGCAAGATAAAGGCTGCTGGTGAGAACACATCAATTCACACACACATGCTGCTCAGTAGGACTGTGCTGACATGCTGCCAGACTAGATCCAATCCTTTAGGGCCAGGCTCACACAACAGGCTCCTCGCATGAGACCATTTGGTGTGTCAGTGCTGAAGCACTCCCACGCCCCATCCCTGCCCCCTGCCTCCTTCCTGGTGGGGAGCTAAAGCCTCTCTCTTTCCTCTTGACTTTGGACTGCTTGATACTGCCAACAGGACATTTTAGCAGGTAGCATTTTGCACAGAATTTCCTGGACTTGAACTAAAAATTCAAATGTCATTAGGGTGAGAGTGACCCCTACCCTGGGCCCTCATCAATAAGGCAAGGTTAGAAACTCCCAGCATGTTCTTCCCACCTCACCCTGAAAAGTGAGACAAGGGCCAGTCCCTGGGGCAGGAGCTGGGACTGCTCCCCGCTGGGGCTCAAGGAGTGTCACACTTTCTGCAGCTGACTGGCGGCAAAGACCATCAGACACCGGCACATCGTCCTGGTGCTCCTGGAGGAAGTGCTAAGTCTCCAGATCTTTCTCCCCAACCACCTCCAGCCCCAGGTGAGCACAGGCAATAACTGACCCAGCTCAAGCGGTTCTGGCAGTTGTGGGATGTGATCTGGGGGTTACTGCAGTGAAGATACAGCAAGATAGGGCAGCCTGAAGCAGAACAGCAGATCAGAAGCCCCTGGTGACTCACTCCTGCTGCTGCTGCCGGTGCAGGGCAGCTGTGCAGGATGCTGCTTCTGATGTTGAAGGCTTCAGACACCTGGAAATGCCCTGGGGCCCCTCAGGTAATAGGCTTTATCAAGTGGCAGCATTCGAGGCAATGCGTTTCCTAACCTCTGCACCTGCTCGTTTCACGGCCCATCAAATTGCCAGATGACCCCAGCTGGGTACATACTACCATGGTCCCTGCCTGGCTGACCCACTGCCCGCCCCAGAGATGCTCCATCTCCTCTGCCACCCTCTTCTCAAAGTTGCTAAACCACCTCCTGGGGCTGGAGCAGAGGTGACCTCTTGTGGCATCTGTAGAGCTGCCACCTCTCTGGATCTGCCCGTGCTCCTGCTCCCCGTCTCCAGGTCTCTGTTGCCATGAGGCTCTTTCACTGCACGTTCTGTAATCCTCCTGTGGACTGAGATTGGGCTGATTGACCTGTAGCTCCCTGGATTCTCTTTCTTCATCTTGAAGATGGCCGTGACACTTGCCTTTTCCCCATTTTCAAGGACCTCCGCCTATTACCAGTTCTTGGCTTCTTCTAGTCTCTCTCCCCCTCTCCTCTCAGCCACCTGCACACACACCCCTCCTGACTTGCCAGACTCATCTTGGCCATGCTATTCACCATAATCCTTTCCACCACGCTTTGCATCTGTACAGCTCAGGAATGAGACTGAGGGAGGAAAAGGGAGTTGTCCATGAGCCTTTGCTTTCCTTGAAGCTACTGTGAGGTTCAGGCCTCCCAGAGAACCTCCTGCCCTTTCCTGTATAAAATTGTCCCCTGCCCTTCCACAGAAGCAGGATCAGGAACTGGCTCAGGGGGACCAGGAGTATGTAAGGAAAGCAGAGATAATGCATATCTTCAAGAGGTTGTAAATAACTTGGAAGACCCCTGCTTTCCCTCCAGTGACAGATCAGTGACAGAAGAGGAGAAAGGAGGAAGGGAACCAAATTTGAGGATCCAGGGAAAAATGAAAGAGAAGGAGAACCCCATTTGCCAACCTGAATATGAAAGTCCTGACTAGAAAATTTGGTGCAGGTTTCTGACAGTAATTTGTGTTCTCAGGATTCAGCTGATAATGAATCAGAAAATACAGGCTCTCAGAAGACTCTTCTAAAGCATGGATAAACTAGACAGACACTTCTAAAGTAGGGACTTTCCCAGATGTTCTGCTTTGCAAAGGATGGATTCCAGACTTGTTCTCAGGAGCTGAATGGGGAAGTTGAGCTAAGCTCCTCAGATACTCTTCAGACCCTCTGAGGATAAGGCTGTGAGAAAGAAATGCCATGCACTACCATTTCTGTGTGTTTCATCATCCTTGTGAGATGACTCTTTCTTTAGCACCTTTAACCAGGCTGAGGCCCTGGCAGAGGCCCATCTGACATCATGACTGCATTAAAAAAATGAGTAGAACAAAATGTTTAATTGATCCAATAAGAAGAGTCAAGAAAATGTAGATTTTGAGTGGTAAATGTTTGATTTTCCATGTCAGTCACCCAGCTGAAAATCTACTTCACTGAACCAAGCATTTTGCTCTCTTCTTTAGACATCAGTGGTTTCTTTACTGTATTCACCGACCCTGCATTGAAGGTCGTACACACAGCAAATGCATTATTGCCATAGGAAAGCAAGCAAAAAGTGGGTTTTATGCCCAAATTCTCAGTGTGCAAGCTACAGTGAAGTGAAAGTTACTACAGAAATCAGACAACCTCATAAAACAGAGGTCACTGACTCTGATCAACCTGTAGTAACTCTGACCTTTAGACCATAGCTCACTTCTCCCTGGCCATCCTTTTCCCTTTTGCTGCAAATGTTTCAGAAAAAGTAATGACAAGTCATTAAAAATCTAAGTCCTTCTGTATTTCTCTCCTAGTCAGTGCAGCAGAAGCACAGGCAGAAACATGGGTGTTGTCATAGAAAGTATCTGTGGTGACGATGTGGATCATTCTCCACAACAGACACGTTTTCTTTTTGGCAAAGCTCACAGTTTTAAATGAAGTAGAACTGAACCCTGCCCTAAGGAGTTCAATTTAATTTGGTTGGCAATCATAACCTCCAATCACATCTGGAAGGTCAAAAAAAAAAGGCTTCTGGCAAAGTAAGATTGCTCCTGCTAAATATTGAGGATAATCCCTAACTGCTATCATCTTTAAGGATATTTTCACAGATTTTTAAAGACATGAGAACTAACATGTCCTCAGAAGGACCTATAAGCAGTTGCTTGACAATGGTAATATGGTTCACACCACACCCTCTATTACCAATGAGAGCAAGGAGAAATACGCAAAAAAATCAAAACCAAAAACATTCTAATCTAATGACACAAATATCTAACTCTCTAAAAGATTCACTTGAAGTTGATGGAAGTGTCTTAGGTAAAGAACTGTATGCCTCAAATGATACTACAGTTATTAGGAATGGGATATTCCAGAAGACAAATACAGCCCTTTTTTTTTTGTTGTTTTGAACCCAGGAGCCCTTCACCGACCAACAGCAGCCACAGAGCTCTGAATCCCAAGTAGATTAATGACAGCCATCCGCTCCACTCTCAGCATGACAGCGGGATCCCAACCAAGTTGATAGGACCTATGTTTTAAACAGAAAATCCACTGTAATTAATACATGTGAAGAGATCCCTGCTGTGTTTAAACAATGTAATTTGGTGATGCACGTTCTGCAGATCTTGAGAAGAGTCATGAAGTTCTGAAAATATTTCCTTAATGCCTGGAAACAGATAAGTGTCAATCATCCAAGTATTACCTAGCTTCTTGAAATCTAAACATATATAAACAGCCTTGATTTTCTTCTCAGTCAAACCTATTACACGGTGATTTCTCCTGTAATATCATTTTAGACTAGGTAGTTTACACTCTAGCCAAACCTCACCTCTTAATGAAAATGCTAGAGGGCATAGTTTCTTTTTTTGGTTGAAATGTTAATAATCCATAGGACAAACCCCAGTGCACAGCCAAGCATCTCAGAAATATTTTCTAAAATAAGCAGATCTAGACCCTATATCATGGCTGTGTCTGATGGTGCTGAGCCATTATGTCCATCCCTATATTTATGTTCAGTGAAGTACTGCTACACATTTTATAGCATACAGCAGGTGTGCAAAACATGAATCACAAGTCACATTTTCATTCAGGAAGGTTGATTCCTCAGGAAGCTACTGATCATAGCCTAGGTTTGGTAAGAAGTGAACATCAGCTGAAAGGAAACACACCAGTCAATACTAAGGCTTCAGAGTCTGTATTTAGCATCAGTGCAACAGCCTGGGCCACCCTCCTGGCGCAGCAGTAAACGTTATTACAGACGCAGTACATCTGAGACTACTTCTCTCCATCTCTGTGCCATGAATCCGCTGGCACAGCAGCTACCTGCTGGTTAGGGGCAGCTTTATGAGATGGCATGGCAAAATGGCCAGTCACCAGGAAGCATGTCCTCTAAAGGCCCTGCAGTGCACGGTGGCCGTGGTTTTCACCATGTGTTTTTGTAGTCCACAGACTTTTGTGCTTTCTGGTTGTGCCAGGCTAATTTTCTGTAGGCCAAACTTTGTGCTACATGCCAGAGCTCCTGCTCTAACAGTTTCTCTCCTGCCACGGAAGCTCTAGACCTCCCTAGCCATGGTGCATCAGTTGTTTCAGAAATAGATACATGTTTACCCCAAATACTGCCTGATTTTTGAAGATACAGTGGCATCCATTCGGTTTTCCGTAAGATAATCCATTATGTTTTCCACATCTCTGTAACTTGCTGTTCATAACCAGCTGAACCATTTTTGTGGTGAGACTCAGGCACTCACAGCTGAGGAAAAGAACTAGGGCAGCACTGAAATAAATCAAACAACTGATTAAGAAAATAAATGCATTTTGAAATGTTCAGCTAAAGAAAAACTGAAAAGCATTAGCTTTTGCTGTTTGGCTTTTTCAAAATAACTGTAAAAGTGTAAGGGAATAATTTTTATGAAGTCACTAGAAATGTCATATGCTGGATAGTTCAATAGTACAAAAGCTGGATGGTTTCAATTTTGCAATATTTACTTTGTATTTTTTTAAGAGAATTTTGGAAAAAAGACAATATATTTTCTAAGCATTTAAAAGTTACAAATCTAAAATGTTTTACCGAAATAAAACCACGTTCAAAAGAATCTTGTATTTTTTCTGCTCCTCCCACCCACTCTAAATATGGTCTTCCTTTTGCCATAACCTTCTGTGATTTGGGGTTACATCCATTACTGTCTTCAGTTTCCACCTGTAAAGTTTCCTTATTTCCTCTGTTATCCAGATAACTTCTTTGGAGCAGATATTATTTTTTCCATATCTTTGTCCAGTGCCTGTTGGCACTAATTCTTGACCTTGATGACAGTCAGAAGCTAATAATAATCTCTTAACATCTTCCTTTGTACCAAAGATTAAGAACTACTTAAGCCATGGGTATTTCTGAGGTGAAGAAGACCTAACATATTATCAAATAGATGAGGATTAATAATATGTTCACCAAAACCACCAAGAAGGCTGAGAGAGAGAGATTTAATTTAATTCAGTTTACAACAAAGGATTCAATTTTTTTTCTTTTCTGTTTACAATATAACGGCCTGCCTTCAACTCATGTTTACTGGTAAGCTGTTGTGTGGCCCATGCTGAAACACTGAGTAAGAACAAAATTTTGGGATTAATTCTCTCAAAATGCTGAGAAGATGGTATACGTGTAATGTTTGTTAGGCAATTTAAATGGCTGAATAGATAGATCCAGACAGGAATGAAATTATTCACTGGCAATATATAGCAACTCATTTCAAAAGCTTTCATCTAATTTAAAAAAGCCTACCATGAAAGACTGAAATGGGAAAATTATATACATTAATCCTGCCATGGTCTTTTGAATGTGAATGCTAATTTAGAAACTTCTATATGACATTTAATTTATCACAGCAGAGTAACAATAATGGTTACGTTTGGGAAATAAAGAGTGGGAATTACGAATGTACTTGGAAACCGAAGGGCCCCATTTCTTGTTTTCTTCGTCTGTTTTTTTTATCGATTTTCCCTTGTTCAGACAAATTGAATATACTGGCATTTCTCATATCCTCAGTACTATGCTGGCACTTTTTTAATATGCCAAAATAATTTGTCAAGGGGAAAATGATCTTACTTTTACAATAAACTGATTTTTTTTTTAAGTTAAAAGTGGGAGTTTTTTTACCTTGCCTTTCTGAGAGGGAGGACACGGAAGGGCTGAATATGATAGCATAGCCCATGTGTTTTATTGCAGCACTTTAATTATACACCTACTGGAGAGCCACACCAAGCCTTCACATTTTCCTGATATATTTTGCTTACACCGGCCAGTATCATATACCCTACCAGCTTGAAGAAGGTAATCTTGAAGGTTCTAATGTGGTTAAAATTGAGGGAGAAAGAGTTATAAAAATTGTAACTTGGGCATGTGCCACCTCTGCACTTTAAGTCCAGACTTGAACTACCATCCACTCTACTGCTGACATGATGGCCGAAGGTTTAATGCAAAGGATTTAATGACTGGTTGGACACAAAGGGTCATGTGGTAAAGAGAGCTGAAAGTTGCTATGACTTGTTGATCAACTAGAGGGGTTAAAATAGCTGCCACAATGGAAAACTAGAATAATACACACATGCATTTCATCACTATAGAATTTCTCTTTACCCTTAATAAAATGAACTTGTTTTCTTCCTTAATAAGATTCTTGTCCACTCACCAGAGGCCACCCGGTAACTCTGTGCACCCTGCAGACTACGAAGATTTAATGTATGCTGTCTCAGCTACTTAGGCCAGCAAGACCTGAAAACATAAATGATTAAGTTAAAAGAGATTTCTGAGTTTTACTGAAGAGCTTAATAGTTCTGTTGAAAATTTCAGGCTTGGGAAGGAGAGCTGGGATTTGAAGAAGCGCACAGTTTAACTGCTTCCCCCGGGGAGGCAGGGAGCTGCTCCCCAAGGAATCCTGCGGCCTGCGCTTTCCTGGTCCGTGAAAACACTGACCCTGCCGAAAGCTCGGCCGACTTCAAGTATGAATGCGATGTTTGGGGTAGAATTTAGGTTCGGTTTTAGCTCTATTTTGTCTGAATTCCGTGCTCTTCCCAGCACCGCCGCTGCCCAGAGCACGAACGCGTCCCTCCGCCGCGCCCGGCGCCTCCGTGGCTACCAACCCTGCTCTCCCACTCGCCCTGTGCCGCCCTGACTCGCTTCCGCCCGCAGAGGCAGGGCGAGGCGCTGCCGGAGGGGGGCAGTCACGGAGCAGCTACCGTCGGGCCGCCTGCACGCCCGCCGCCCGACCCGGCCCGGCACGGCACGGCCCGGCACGGCAGCCCAACCCGGCGCGGCCCCGCACGGTCCCCCCGCCCCCGGGCCTCCCGGCCCCGCCACCCCCGCCAGGCGGCGCGCGCGGCGAGGGCGGCGCTCTAACCCTGCCGGCTCGGTGGTGCGGTCTCTACGGTGCCCGCACCGCTTCCCCGCGCGGCCCCGCCCCCCGCGGTCACACCACCCGCTCGGCCGGCGCTGCGTCAGCCAGACAAGATGGAGACCGCCGAGGAAGGTACCGCGCTCGTGCTGCCGCCGCCGCTGACACCCCCCGCACCCCCCCTTTCCCGGCCGAGCGGGGGTTCTGCCCGCGCTGCCGCGAGGGGTGAAGGCGGGGAGGGGGCGCGGCTCTGAGCCCGGTAGCCGCTGGGCGGGCCGGGGGCTGTTTACGCCCGGCGGGGCTTCGCTCACCGGGGCGGCAGGTGCCCGGGCCGCCCCCTGCCCCCCCGCCCCTCCTCTGCCGGGCCCGCCGGCCTGCGCGGGGCGGGGCGGGGGGGACGGCACACGCGGACGGGCACACGCGGACGCGCGCGCGGGCTGGTGCGCACGCGGGGGCCCCTTACATAACCGCGGCCCTTGGGAGCCGGGCGCTGCGTGGGGGTGGGGAGGGTGGTGCCGCCGTAACACCCCGGCGCGGCGCCGGCCCTCACCGGGGCTCGGCCAGGGGCCTCGGGCGGCGGGGACTCGCCGGAGGCTGCCGCCGGCCGCGTCCTGTTGCGGCTGGGGTTTCGCTCGGGGGCGGCGGGGCGGGGGGCGCGTTAAAGGTTTTGTGAGAGGAAATGCCGGCGCGGGAGGGAGGCAGAAGCCGGGGCGCTCGCAGCGGGGCGGCCGGGGGGAAGGGAAGGGGCTGCCCCGAGCCGCGCAAAGTCGTCGCCAGACCCACTTTTCTCTTGGCCGGCAGACGCTGTCGTACCCGCTGGTGTAACTTCGCGTGTTTTAAATTTCCACTTTCGGCTGAACAGTAACAGCAGCTGTAGCTGCTGCTTTTGCAAGGTTAACTTTGTACGCTGGAAAATCTGCGTGAAAAACTGAAATAGTAAAATGATGCAGGAGCTGACGTGTTTCTCTGTCTCTTCTACAAGAGATACATAGTAACTTTCCTCATTTTAAAAAAGAAGTTGCCAAGAGATCATAGCCATGGTGTTTTAATGTGTAGTTTCTTTTTTTAAGGGTATTGCTTTACTTGAGGTCAAATGTGGGTATGTTTTGTCAGCACTTTTGCTCTGCTCAGATAATGCTCAGGAACTACGTAGCTCAAGCTGATAATGCAGAACTTTCATAAACCAGGACTTCATATTGTAGCGTAAACCAAAATAAATAAAGGATGTGTGTTGTGCTATGTTTCTTGCAGTATTTGAGCTTTGTTTGTCATCTTAAGCAATAACTACAAATACACATTGCAGTAGTGAGTCAATTCCAAGGAAAGTGTTTTGTGTCTTGGCTTTTGTTACTTTGGCATCATTTTCAATGTAGCTTTTTATCTAGTGGCACTTGATTTTCCAGTTTGAGAGGATTAAAAAGAAAAAAAAGCTGGAAAAACATGAAACACCAGATGAAATGACAGCAGCTTTGTAGAAATGTCCCTTGGGTTGTGCTGTAGACATCTTTAGTACCTGTGAAAACAGATGGTTTATCAAAATATTAGTGTTTTTAAAATTGCTTGCTGCAATGCTGTCATGCCTCTGCAGACCAACAGTTACTTACACTGATGAAGTTAACATAGTGAAACTTTGATTGCTTGGCCTCTGGTTGCCCAGAAAACCTAGATTATTGCAAACTGTGGATACTCGGAAATGACCAGCTGAGTACGTCATTTTTGAAGGACCACTCCAGTAGTTGGTAAATCCCTCTCTGTAGATTTAATTGAAAGAACATAGTTGATGGCTTGTTACAGGCTGTTAACAGTGGTAGTCTTTGATCTTACCTGCTTTTACAGGACTTAAGTAGGTGAAGGGAGAGACAAGAAAGAGAAAGAAGAGGGGGATGTTAATTACATCCGAAGGCATTGTCTTCTTTAACTAAATCTTCATGTTAAACTCTGCACTTGGAATTTGGACTTTTCTGGTTTTCTATACAAACACAAACACATATACATGTAGCCTTAGATATTATATTGTAGTTTTATCAATATTACCCTCGAAAGCTCTGAGTAGTAGGATGAAAGTAACTAGTCTATATACTCACTTTCCATAAATACCACTAGAATGTTACAACTTCTACAGTTTCAAACTATTGGAATTTCCCACTATTGGAATTTCATGACACTTGCCAGAATGCTGAAGAGACTTCCCAAGGTTAGAAAGCTTTAAACACTAGGAGCAGGAAAGACTGCTAGTGCATTAAGGGAGATGGAGTCCATGCTCTAACATTATTTTGTGCCTGAACTTCTGCTACAGTGTCAGATGGACTTTCCTAACTATTGCTACCCCATTAATGGTAGTATGGCCATTTGGTTTCTGGTGCGTTTCTGCTGGACTGAATTGTATTGTGGAGCTAGAAAACTTAACTGGATGGTGAGAGGTCAGGTAAGAGGCAGTTTAGGGTAATAATGGTCAGACCTATGTGGCAGCTTCCTCGCCTTGGAATGAATGTGAAAATTGCTTCTCCATAGCACCCAAATGCACCAGATACCAGGCTTTGATATTTCTGTCTTTCTAGTTAAATCAGTTTGTTGCTACGTAACATAATCTTCACTTTTGGATACTACAGTGATGAACATGCAGTTAAGAGAGGTGATAGGCAGAGAATCATTCCCAGGGGGAACAAAAAAGGACTGCGTTACCCAAGGTCATTCTTTCCAAAACGCACACATGAAGAATGGGGTGCAGAGTGTGTGAACAAGTGGAAAAATAGCATCTGTTACACAGTGGAATTCCCTCTGAATGTGACAGTAGATCATAAGGTGCATATCTTTACATGTACTTCATTGGGGTTTATTGATTTGAAGCGATCGGCTACTTAACAGTCCAGATTGTTGCACTCATAATATGTTTATTTGGGTTTATAAAACAAGTGGGAATAGCTAGAAATTCTCATAGCCTTTGAAAAAATAAAATTGAGGTTTACCTTATTTTAGTAACTTAAGGGAGGAAATCCTTTTTCAAATAAAGAATTCATATGTTTTCAGTAAAGCAAATTATGGGTTTTTTCCCCAGCGGTCTTGAGAATAAGTGAACAGTCTGCTGTGAAAGCCAATGGACCATTAATGAGTGGGTTCAGAGAGCTATGGGGGTCTTCAGAGAACAGTGTGCTTTTAACTTGCTTTCTTTGGTGCCAGAAAGTATTCTTAAAGCAGCGGTTTCGCATCCTGTCTCTTGTGCTGGCTCTAGCGCTTGTCTGACCCTTTGTGAGGCTGATGCAGTGTACAAAGTTGTCAATTTACTGTAGTGAAATAGCTTGGCTTGGAAGAGTGCTGGAGGAAGGTGGGCATGCCACAGCTAGTGGGTAGGTCCTGCCCGTCAGTTGAAGAGACCTGTCCTGTGCAGTTACCTGGAAGTACTTTCTAGGATAGAAGAATCATTTGTTAGGTGAAGTAGCACTTCTGGTTGTTCTTGTTGGTGGAGAAACCAGGGGCTCTTGATGTTTGCAGCGATACGTCGTTGCTCACTGTGGCTGTGACAGAAGTACTGTCTATGTCTCTGTAGTGTCACTGATGTGGTACTGAATACATGTTTCTGTTAATTCTATGGTTTTGGCCTGCCTGAGTGAATTCAAATCCTTTTATAGATAAAAAATTATTTTTTTCTTGGGAATCACTTGAATTCTATGCTTTGTGTGTAGAAACTGGTCTAATACTGAGCGAACTATTGATACGGTCTTATTGTGACTTCTCTATAGAAAAAAAGATATTTTCATGTTTTACACCTTTTAGAGCATGGTGTAGACAAACATTGACTTTTGGAGATATCAACCAAGAACAGAGATAGGTGATTCAAACTTGAAATTGCATATTTTGAGTACTCTTACATCAGTACTTTAAGCTGGTATTTTTCTAGCAAAGATCTCTGACGTGTATGTTACATTCTTGCAGATTTTCTGGATATTGGTTGATAGAGAAATAATTAACAAAAGAGAAAATCCTAAACTTAAATCTTCTATAGAAATGGGCATTTTATGTTCATTTCTTTAATAGAAGTAAAAGGGGGAGTAAAGGGAAGATACCGCGCATCTGTCAATAAGCAAATAAAATACTTGATTTTTATTTATATCTGCTCTGGATAACTGAATGGTATTGAAATAGACATCTGTTCTTTGGAGGGAGAGGTTTATACTCACTACTTTGTCCACAAAACATCTTGCAATCTTTAGTTGAAAGAAAATGTCAAAAATAGAGAATAAAGAAGGTGCAGGACCTATTGAAATATTATTGAAACTGAAATAAGAAACAGAAAATATCTTTCTTCTTATGACTGGACTGTAGACTGCTAAATGGATGGCCTTATTCAACTCAGGTGGCAAACTCACAAAATACCTATTTCTGTTTATTTTGATGTGGTTTTTTCCCTTTCATCAAGAGCACCAAGGAATATCCATGTTAGGTTCAAGAGTAGCAAATGGTGTGTTCAGGTCATTGTTAAACATTAGTAAATTGCTTCTGCTCAGCCTCTGTTTAACTTGTTCAAATCTCAGATAGACTTTTTCCATTTCAAAGTGTTCACTTTCAGGAAGATTATCCTAAACAATCTGTATGTTGTTTTACTGATAACTTTTTTAGACAAAGAGCACCTCTGCATGTCGTTTTACTGTGTCTATTTCCTAAAAATCTTAAAAATATAATTAGACATGGTTTGTGTTTTTTATAATGTGATCAGGCAGATAACATTCTTGTTGCTTTTTCTGGTGATCTGTCTAGTCTCTCATGTCTTGCATGAGATGAAATCTGTCTTTCATCCTCTTTCAATTGATTTCGGCTTCATTTTGCTACATAGCAAAGTTTCTAGAATTTAATTGTATAATTTGTCTTGTAAATTTGAGTTCTTTAAGCAGTAGTGTAATAAGCTTTGTGTCCTTGTCAGCAGATATATGCAGAGTCTGTCGGTCTGAAGGAACTCCTGAGAAACCCCTCTATCATCCATGTGTGTGTACTGGCAGTATTAAATTTATCCATCAGGAATGGTGAGTTCTGTGTTTGTGAGTTTTTTTAATTTATTTTTTTTAATATAACACATTAACATGTCTCTAAAAACAGTACTTCCTAAGTCTTCAGGTTAACTAGTAAGAAAATCCAGTTTTCAGTGGAAATGTCTTAGGGGTTTTGCTGATTTTTACATGATGGTTCATTACACTTCACAAAGAATTTAATAATTAATTATGAAAAGTACTGTTAATTGTTTGTGTTTAGGACTACAGTTCTACTCATATGTCAGCTTTATGAAAATTAAGCAGAAAAATCAGTATGTTTGGGCTTTTACTGCCCACTTATGAATAAAAAGAACATCTAACCTCATAGCAAGAAATAAAAATACTCTAGTACTTTTTGGTCATTTTGAGGTGCATGGTTGATCAGGAAAATGCTAAAGTGAAAACTATAATTCTGGTCTATAGCACACATTCTTTTTGATGGTATTTTAACAACCATTTTTTCACAAATACAACAGTTCTGAATCTTAGCTGTGTATGTATATGTGTCATATCTTGAAATATTTATAGGGATTGGAGTCACTAGTGGGTGTGCTTTATTGGTAATGTAAGGGATGTAACTGAAGAGTCACTATTACTCAGTCAGCTTAACTTTTACTTTTTGAAACTTACTTGATGGCCTAAATGGACTTAATAAGCATGCTAGTTTAAGGCCTACCTTGATAGTACCAACATCCTGATCTATATTTGAAAACAGAGAATTGATGTGTTTTCCTTAATGGGAGGGATAAGGCGGAGGGATGCAATAGCATGTTTTAATATGACCACTTTTTATTGCAGCTTAGTTCAGTGGCTTAAACACAGCAGAAAAGAATACTGTGAATTATGTAAGCACAGATTTGCTTTCACACCAAGTAAGTACGTTTTACTGGGGGTTTTTTTAGAATTTCTTTTATTTTTGTCTTAGTATGTATGAAGTGATTACTTTTTCATTCAGCATGATAGATTCAAACTTGTGTTTTAACTTCTATATTCTTGTTTGAATTGCAGTTCTTATGCATATTATTGCAGACTGTGTACATTGTTTAAATAATGAATAATCTGGTTCTTTCATAATCTTACGTGAGCCATAAAAGAAGTATTATTCTGTATCTATTCTGACTGCCTCAGTCCCATTCTTTTATTGCCAGCATTAGAGTGTATGGCATGTTTTCAGCCTCAATGATAAATGTGAGTGTTTGGAAGTCTGAATGTTAAGGTGAAACCCCTGCAAAATTTGAATTTGAAAACCAGTTTTCAGTTACCTTTGTACTGTCCACCTGCAACACTACCATATGACTTTTGTCAGTTTCAATTCAAATGGTCTTGATAATTATTCCACTTGCATTTCAGTCAAAATACAGTAACTACCCAGTATTACATTGCCTTTTATGTTGAGATTCAACTAAATAAGTTAGGCTACTTGTGATGAGGAATGACTGTATCTTTGTATAGTTCCCCGAGGATTCTTAATTACATTTTAACCAATAGTAGTAGAAATAAGTGAGGTCCTTTGGTTTGGTGGCAGACTAGGCTCATTATTTAGTATTGCCAACTTATTGCCTGTAGAACAGGTAAAGTAGTTCTTGTGCTACATGTTTTTCTCATTATAATTATTTGTGCTGATTTATTCTTTACAACTGCTGAGCTCTGTTCTTCATGGTGCAGATATGTAATTTAAATTTTTTTTTAAACTGAGGAGTATCTGCACTGTAAAAGCTGTCTTGAGATGGGAAAGATGATGAGGTTTGACTATTTTATGTGTGTGGTACAATAAAAATCAAAGCTCCTTTTCAAGACAGTAGGTCCCAGTTAGAAAGATAAGTGCTCATCCCCTCTCCTGCTCCCCTCTCACCTTTTTCGGGGTTTTTTTGCTAGTTTTGTACATTGTTAGAGAAGACTGAGGCTAAAGAGCCAGATGGTTTGGTTCAAGTATTTTCTGTTCTAAAAATCCTGTAATCTACCTTCCTTCTATATATTGAACCTCAGAATTTTCCATTTCTGCCAACAATTAAACACATTAGACCATTTTTTAAATGGTCGGTAGAAAAATGTACAGTATTAACTCTGTCTTACCACTGAGGAGAACAGCATGTTTTACGTTGATGACAGCAATGCTTTCGGGTTATTCTTTTTAAATACTACAGAGACCTGTATAAGAAATGTAAGAGAGATGTCATCTGCTTGCAGGTTTTATTTGTTAAACATTTTTGTAAAGACGTATAAGCTTTGCAAATTGAGAGTGATCCCTAGTTCTGGACTTCCTACAGCTAATTAGCCACTTTCAAAATTGCATTCTCCTACTAGGTCCTCTACAGAATTTTCTGTGCAGGACCAGAAAACTGCATTTCAGTGATATACTAGTTGTTAAGAAGAAAGAAGACTTTCTAGTTTTGTATGGAGAAAAAAAGACAAAAGTGTATAGTGTTTTCCTTAGGATATAGAAAAAAGAGGATGACAAGTCCTAAATGAAATACACTTTGTACGTGTGTTACTGCTGATACTAGAAAGCTTATTCACTGCCCTTATCAACAGAGGTGTTCCTGCAGAAGTTTAATCCTTGACTGACATAGCTGTTACCCGCACAGCTTGTAATGTAGTTGCAGATTATGGACACGTGAGAAAACATAATTGAATTACTGTGGTTTAACAAGTTACCATTTGTTATAGGAACCGTGAAATTGATAAGTGAACCTCTTTCTTTCCTGTGTAATAGAGTACTTCCTCCATATTCAGCCTCTAGCAAAGGTCTGCTTATCTTCCTGTCACAGGCTGGCCACTCCCCAGACTGAGCACCCTCAGCTGATAATGTTTTCTTCTTGGCTTCCCACATTGCACAGTGTGCTTTTTTCCTACCAGGCTGCACACAGCAGTAGCATGTGTCAGGTGCCTAGCACAGATTCCTCCAGCCCTCTGTGCCCAGTGTGTCTTGTTTCATTGTTTCCCTTGCAGCCAATACTCATGCAGTTATGGTTTCCTTAGTTTCTCTTATCCCTCTTTATTTGGAAGATAATGTGGATGTCCAGTCTGGAAGCTGGATCTGCCTGTGGGAGCTGGGAAAGTGTCACAGGTGCTGGAGAGAGAGTAACAAGGGAGAGGTGGGATTGAGGTATATGCCAGTCATCCAAAACAAAGATGGATCTGGCCTATAACCATACCAGATTTAAAGCACTTTCAGATAAGTTAATTCACCATGGGATGTGGTCGAATAAATGCATGTACATAATTAGTATCAGTGCTTCAACAGACAGGCACTAAGTTGAGAATAATAGTGCAGTAATACCAGCAACTCCTCTTTTAGCTTGGTTTGCTTGTTAAGGCTGTTGCTATCATTCTGTCAAAAATGATCCTTTGCTAGTATAACTTTTTGTCTATGGAGTATTCATAAATATTGCTAGTGCATATATTCTTTAAGTCCTTCACTGTCTTTAAGTTCTGTAACATCTTATGACTTCTTTAGCACCTGAACTACTAGGTTAGTTACTGCTTGGAAGGAAGGAAAGAGTAGAAGGCTCAGCTTGAGTCTTGGCAGGAGTACAAAGGAACTGATTTTTCTTTTGAATAATAGAATTATTCTCTAAAAATGTTTTGTCATGTAAGCAAATGACTGGATTTCCAAATGCACACTTTGAAGCTAGATTTTATGTGTTTTATTATTAATTCATTTTCTGCAGTTCTTCAAGTTATGAATTAATACTACTATTTAAAAACAGCTTTGGACTTTTTCAATTATGTCAAGGTGCTTGTTCATTTTTAACTCATACGTTTTTCTTCTGAGTTTTTAAAGAGCAACTACTCTATATTGTTTTCCTCCCCACACATGCACTTTCCTTTGTCATGTGCTAGGATGCACTTTTCTTGATGTCACACTAAACATTCATAAGCACTGACCCGTGATAGAAGGTGAGGCTGTACTTCCTATGAGAAGATAGTTTTCAAAACTTCTCTTTTGTACAATGTACAAGGTAACATTAATATAAATATTTTCAAAAATGCAAATATAGAAGTAGACTAGCCTGATCTTTGGCTGGAGATTGGGATGGGTTCATTCCGCTTCCTAAGCAGCTGCATTGCTGCTAAGTGATTGATACAATGTCACAAACTTAGTTCATACAAAGATTGTAAAATGGAGGGAAGCCACATGGGTAGGATGTTCTCCAGTTTATAAATCATTATAATCTGAAATAAGCTTTTGATTCATGCATGCGAAGTTACTAATTCAAGGCTTGCATGCACTTGGACCTCACTGTTTGTATTGTTGTAGTCCTGGTTTGTTACTGTTCTTCCTCTTTCTTGTTGTTGGCCACCTTTGTTCACATGTAACTGTCGATATGAAAGTTTGTTGGATCAGGAACTATTTGTTCCTGTGAATCATTTGGACTGATTGAGCTCCTAAGCTATCCTATAGCATACTGAAATTCTCCACATTAGATACTTAAGGTTGGGATTTTTTTAATTAATCCATAAGCCTTGATACTTTTTTGATCATCTTAAAGCCTTCCAGATATGACTAGCATATCTAGCTTAATGTGAAAGAGTTCATGGTTCATAGATTTTAAGGCAAAGAAAAATGAGAATCATTCTGACATAATTGTAAAATACTGTTATGTATTTGTATTTTTAAGTAATTTGTGCAAAAACCACCACTTAGCAACTGCATGTTGTTTGTAGTAACAATCATTAAGTTCTGAACTTTCGGATCTTTAATGTTGTACAAAATGATCTGTAAGAAGCTATGTAATTATATTAAATAAGTGGGCCATTTTGTTGGGGTCATGATTCAAAGTAATTAAGATTTTATTGAAGGATATAATGGGCTGATTTTTTAATTTGTTCATTTTGACAAACTTTAACACTGTAGTCCATAACTTCAGCATTTCTAAAGAGTCTAGTTTGGAAAAGCATAAACTTCTGAAACAAAATACTACATGTTGGCACAGAATTCAACATGTCTGGTGCCAGCTCCAGGGTGCAGAGTAACAATGCAGTTGAGATGCAGATGAGTGTCATTTCGTATGTTTTGTTAGACCCGTGGCTTGCATGATAAGGGGTAGCTTTTTTTCTCCTTTTACCTTAGCAGTCTGGAGTGAAGTCTGTGTATGTCTCAAGAGTGTAAAACAGAAACGTAGAATGGTTTGGGTTAGAAGAGTCTTTTGAAGATCATCTAGTCCAACCTAGAGAATAACTTACAACCCCTGTTTTACCAAACCAGTGCTTTAACCCATGAACTGTAAAACACGTTTTTTACTAGTGAGTAACATAGTCTTATTTCGTGATCAGTGTACAAGGATGATTGAGGTGGCATATAAATGGCTGTAAGTGTAGTAGTAAATAGAATATCTATGGGTAAGAGGACTTGGAAGTGTGGAGATTCTGTGAAGTAGGCTGTTTTTATGACAGTTTTACCTAATCAAAGATAGATGTTTTGCTTTTTTCCACACTAGGCAAGCACCTGATTAGGTTATGGGCAAATAAATAGGCTGACTTGGATGGGGAAAGAGTGAGAAATGAAATAGGACACAGTTGCATTGTGACAGCTGTGGAGAAAAATAAGACTTATAACAAAATTTGAGCCTTCATAATGAATAGTGGTAGCGTTTTTTTGATACTGCGTATGTCAGAAGGCTGTTGCTTTTCTAGTGTCTTTCTGCAGCTCTGCTTCCTTCAGTGAAGAGTAAGACTATAGGAAGGGACTTGTGGAAGACATGAAATCTGTAGGTATAACATAAACTGGGGAAATACGTTTAGGATCTTTATTTCCTTCTAGGGGGAAGATTTACATTTTCAGAATGCTACTGGCCAGTAACATGAAAACAACGGAAAGTTATCCATAGTATTTTATACTAGTTCATAATGATCATATATCTGGCTTCTCTGTAAATGTTTTCATGCTTCCAAAAGTATCCACTTTTTACCTCGTGGCAGAACTAGCCATAAATGGGGGAGATACACATATTTAAACCTGCACAACCTGTCCTTATTCCTTGGGAGTAAGCCCTTAGACAGGAAAAGTCTTGGATGGTTGTTTTGTGATCAGTTACACATTGCTGATGATACATTGTGAAAGTGGGTTTGTACAGGGATTCTACTGCTGGTGTGGGACAGGAAAAAGGAGCAAGAGAATTTCAGGATTAGGAAGAGCCTGGTGTTCTCTCTGTATTGGTTGTTTTTTTTTTTTTTCTGTTGGGTAGCTGGCATTTATGACTACAGAGAGTGCCAGTGCTCCTGATGTTGCTGCTGCTTTTTTTTTCTTTTTTGATACAAGCAACAAAAGTGAAGTCTTGAAACTATCCAGGTTTGCTAATATTTATAAAATACTCCTTACATATTACATTATCATAACAGAACATACAGGTATTCAGAAAGCCCCTCTTATTGCTCAGATACTGCTCTGATGAGAGCTCTTTTCTGTACTGCCCATGTCATGACTAAATATCTCTCATATCACCTTGCAAGGGAAATTGTTTGGGCAATATAGTTTTTGGTTGGATTAAGTTTTGATACTTTGAAAAGTTTGGGAAAGAGAGGTTAAATTGAAAGTGTTAGTCTGGTTTATTTCTTTGTAAGTTTGGTGGGAATTATAGCATTAAGGTTCAGCAGATTGTCCCTATTGTGTTTGTCAAAGTACAGTTGTGTGATTGTACAGTTTGTACTAAATAGCCTCTGAGGAAATGGGGATGAGAAAGCTTCCTGTAATAAACTTAAAGGTATCACTTTAGCAACCTAGAGCATTGGGAATTTTTTTTCTGCTTTCCTGTTCTGGATTTTTTTTGTCAGCTGAAATCTACTGCCAAACTGTTTCCCTGAAAGCTACTAACCATTATTGTATGCTTTCTTCCTTATTTTTTCTGAAAGAAGGAAAAATTCTAAAGACAGCCTTGTATTTTTCCTACCTTATTTGTATCCATGTAATAGCAAATTTTTGTCCTTAGCTATCTGCTTTGGAGAAGCAAAATTAATTGTGTTCCTGAAAAAGTTAGGCTTATGGGAGGTGGGAAAGGGTGAAACAAAAACCCACCCCCAGAAAACAAACCAGCTAAGCAATAAAAACCCATCCAAATTGAGTATTCACAAATAAAATAGCAGCTACACTGCACAGGTGTGACCTGAGTATCCAGAAAGCTTTCTAGTAGTTTTCGCATGGCCTGAACAGTTGCTGAACTAAAGCTGTGAAAGCTCACATAAGCTCAGCCAAAGTCTGTTTGAATTTCATGCTGTAATAGAAAAAAAAAATTGCTTTGATTGGCCTCTAGTAAAGATGTTTTTATTTGGAGGAACTTGTAAATAATGCAGGAAACTGCTTTCTCAAACTGAGTTATGAGAGATTACTGGGATGAGAATTAAGGAATGGAGGAAAGATGAGGAGGACAAGTGTGCGAAAGGGAATGAAGAGGATGTATACCATGGAGGCAGGGGTCAAAGTCTCAGGCCTCATAGTGGTAATGGGGAGTAGATAAAAGGGGGTGGCATGTGGAGAGAAAAGATGGCAATAGATGACAGACACAAGTGAGGAGGATTAGCTATGAAAATCACTGGCAGCAAGCTTCAGTGCTGCAGTGTGCTTGCACACCAGGGGTTCCTGTCATGCTAGGAATTTTTTTGTTTCACCCACCCGAATGTTGTAGGACATAGAAGGACCTTATCTTATCATCCTGGTATAAAGCTTCTAGGGGTGGAAGCTTTATATCCTCTGAGGTGTGGCAAAGCAGAGAAGACAGCAGTCTTGCCCTGCCCCCAGCTCTTGAAATCATCAAAAATCACCAGATTATTAAAACTTGGGGAATGTAGCTTGTCTTCTCTGAGTAGTAGCTACATTGGGCATTTATTTGAATGCTCAGTTGTAATCCTAAAGCCATTAGAAAAACAAGCATGTAGAAGTGCTAAGATTTATAATGACTTCAGCTTTACTGAGTTAGGACGGGCATCCTTTTTTACAGTCCCCTGTGTAAGTGTTCAGTAATTCCTGAAAGATGCATTTTTAAAAAAACTTTAAACCTACCCAATTTCCCCCTAACAACTCATTAATGGAAAGTTAATGTTCTCCTTGTAGCCTCTATTGCAGTTCCAAAGTTTTGATGAAAATACATTTTTTTGAAAATGAAAAATAAGCCTCAAGATATCTGCTTAGTTCAATTTTGTCTGAGTGATACCATAAATGTGTAACAAATATACTCTAGGTAGGTATTCTTCTAGCACCCTTAACAAAGGTCTGCTTGTCTCCTCTGATAATTTTCCAGAGTATTTGTTCATTGTAAGCTGAGAGATCATTACTAAGTCTTCAGTTGGCATTTTCTATGATACTACCAAATTGTGTCCTAAATCTGTTTTTATAATAAGAAAATTATAAGTTGGCAGACAGTGTCAAAATATGTTTGTGTCCTGCTTTCAATTTACTGCTTTATGTTCTCACAGCTACACTTCCCTAGTGCGATATTTTTAGCACTTTTTTTAGGAATTCTGGTTCTTTGCTAGGTAGCAGACAACTAAGAACCTCTGAAACTTAAAACCGGTTACTATTTGTCTTATAGTTACTGTTTTGTGTTTACTTTGTGTCAATGCAATCCACTTGTTGTTGAAATGCGCCAAATTCCACCTTCTTTTGGCTACTTGTGCATGTTGATACTGCTTTTCTATGTGCTTGAGTTCTCTTTACAATAGAGAAACTTAGGGAAATATCCCTGGAGAGAAGAGAATTTTCTCCTGTAGAGGCTTCCTCTCTGAGATTAGTAAAAGAATGATTAGGAATGTAGGTAAAGGTAGCAGGGATGTTCACTAGAGAAAAGGGGGGATGCAGGTAGATTGTATGAAGCAGTATTTCTCAGACTTCTAAGTCAAAGGATTGTCCACGAGAGGGAAGCAAAACTTTTCTTGAGTAGTTCTTACAAAAATTTAGTTTCTTTAGGTACTTAAAAGTATGTGGTATTTTAAAAAATAGTCCATTAATTAAATATGTTAAAGTCTTCAAGCTCAGCTGTTTCCAACATAACTGTTAAACATCCAGGCAGCGACGTCTTTGTGCAACTCCTAGCTGTAGTTTATCTTCTTTATTCGAATCCGTTATTGATACGGTGCATTACCACTTCACGACATCCATGTGACTGTGTAGAAGCTAACTAAATGCTGTGAAATTGTTAGAGATAGATGTTTTCTAATCGTTTGCAAAAGAAGAAGCCGTGTCACTGTTTTTCTTGACTTTTGAGTAGGGACGGGTTTATGTGATATATATATATATATTTGGAAGTTAAAAAGTCGAGAAAATTTACTACTATGAAAATGTCTATATAGGCTGAGAGATTTGCGTTATGTTCTGTAACAGGAGTGCCCTTAGAAGAAGTCTTGCATGGTATGAAACAGATACCTGTTGAAAGTAAAAGTCATTCTGTATAAATTTCGGTGTCTGTAGATACTTAATCAGTTTCCTTCATTTTTCCTGTCTGTGTGGTGCTTTCATTTTGCTGATTTTTTTTTTTTTTTGGTGCTGTTAGATATCAAGTGGAATCTAAATTATCTAGCAAATTGACATATGCAAAATTACTAATTGCTCTTGTTCCTTGTGCTCTTTCCTTGAACTAGGTTTATAAATAACAGACAGGGGTATCTTTGAGGTAGTGCTGAGTGGGAGGGCTGTTGAATTTAGAATCTGCTTTTCCTTGCAGGCTTGAGCTTATTTTGAGATAATCAGAGTTTGTAGTTGATAAATAAAGCTATTAAGAAAACTTCTCTAAGTCAAAAACTAGCATGACGTTTATTAATTTTTGCCATTCCACTCAGTACACAATGTAACATATGTTAAAGTTTTTTTATTTGTTTGGTGTAATCTCTTGGGAATCTATAAAATATGTTTATTCTTCTAGTAAGCTTTTGCCAAATACAAACATTTTGTAGTTGCCAGGACTTTTACATAAATGCTTCTTTAAAAGAACAACTGTTTCATAAGTGCCTTTTCTACACAGTTTATTCCCCAGATATGCCTTCACGGCTTCCAATCCAAGACATCTTTGCTGGACTGGTTACAAGTATTGGCACAGCAATACGATACTGGTTTCATTATACACTTGTGGCCTTTGCATGGTTGGGAGTAGTACCTCTTACTGCATGTAAGTATTAATTTTTTGTACTGTAATACTCTTATACGCAGGAAAACATTCCACTTGATGCAACAAAGTTTTATGAGACCATGGTTGGTTTATTTATAAAAACAATCAAAGACATTATTTCACTTATTTTCACTCAGAAGTTCTAGCTATTTGACTCTTAAGCCAGTGGTGCAATCCAGGAAGGTGGTAGGAGACAGGAGAAAATGCTTGAAAGGGCTTTTAAACTTCTTATTCCAGTAAAATGCGTCTTCTCAATTATCTTCCTTAAAATCTGCATGGAAGTTTTTATTTGATACCATTTATTAATATTAGGATAGAATAATTGTCCTGGTTTTTCTAAGCATCTATAAATCAAAGTGCAATATTTTGTTTAGTATGAAAAGTGAAATTCCTTTGCAGTCATACATAAAGTGATTAATAAAACACCTCTTAAAAAAATCTTAAACAAAGGTCTATAAGTAGTAAAGGAATTTAACAGAAAAAGAGAGCACACATTTGAATTACTGTAGTATCCAGTTTGAAATTCACTTTTCAAATACAAAGAGAACTATCGATGTTTCAACAATCTAAAAATATAAAGAAGATGAAAAAGGGTAAAAGGGATATAGTGTTCAGTCAAGGAAACAATTGGAAGTGCATCTTTACAAACAGTAATATACCCCTTGAACAAAAGACCGGGGAGCCAGTAAATGTGTCTTCCTAGACAGTTTCTCAATATATTCTGTGCTTTTATTTGTATCTGGCACTGGCTTAGTTTGAGAATAGCACAATATTGGCATCAGCTATAAAAGTGATCTGGTTTCTGCAGCTTGTCCTTCCTGTGCGAGGAAGAAAGATTTTTTGGGCATGGAGCAAGCAAACTGAAGCATTAAAACTAAAAATATTTCAAGTTTCTTCCTTGGGTTTTTAGACAAATGTTGGTTTTCTACTGTTGTCTTTCAAAATGCAAGTGTTGTACATTTTTCTTACTAAAGCTTCTGAGGGACAGCAAAATAATATTCAATAGATTAATTAAGGTAATTATGTTTCATAACTGTCTGTAAACCTGATGCTGGCTCTTGAGTAATACTGAAATGTTACCAGAAGTCACCACCTATAACTTAGTTATGAGACCTTTTTTTTTTTAACAAATGTCATTTTTGGTTTTTAATGCTCATTTACTAATCCAGTATAACTGACTTAAGGTTTTGATTTGCAAGTGACCTTTTTTTTTGTTCTGTCTTAATTTCTATGTCTAACATTGCACATGTACCCCTATTTATGTATTCCTTTAAGAATTAATGTATTGTGAAGGGTAACATATTTGCACAGGAAGGTACCCAACCTGATAGAGCCATTCAGTCTAACAAACCTTGAAAAATCCATTTACTTTTGAAATTTGTCAGGATCTGCCTTGTGGATGTGATTTTGTATAGATCTTGTCATCTTGCATTAAACTCCTTTAATGTAATCTTTCATTTTCTGTAATATTTAAATACTTTTTAATGTAGTCTTTTGCCTTCCCTGTTTCTGTCATATGGTTCACAGAATCATGTGTGGCTGGCTTCACAAGGAAGTATTCTCATTATTTTATATCTGGAAGAAAAAGGTGCAGTATAAAAAACTTGTCAAACATACCAAAGGAGATGTATGGTTGAACAAATCTGTCTTCCAGATAAACGTGCTACTCATGCAGTTATCCCATTATGGGATAAATTCTACATTCTTTTTTGGTAATTTCACTTCTTTATTGCATACCCATCTTATGTGTTGAGTAAAAGGAATTTATCTCTTTGTGCATATCCTCAGCCTACTCCCAGCAGGCTCTGGTATGCTGTTGCTATTCTGTTAGCACAAAGCATATTTATGTTAATGGATGAAAAGTAGGATTAATTGGGCCAATTTAATCCAAAATGGTTTTATTCTCTGTGATAATTGTATTTAGCTGCATGGTTCCTAGAGTGAAATATCCAAGGTACCTACACAGTATGCAGGGTAAGAAAGAGGTGTACACACTGAGTAAAGTGAATGTGTACACTGAGGCAGTAGGAAATGCTAGAGTGGGAGTTGGATTGTCTGAAGTGCCTCCTTTATCTCAAATTCTAGAAATCACTGTTCGTACCCTGATATGGCACATGAATGTATTTTTCTGGACTGATTCAGTTGACATTTTTTTACCAATCAAAGAATTAATTAAAACAGGTAATGAAATGGTAAGACTCCTTGATACAAGGTGTCATAATACCAAAGGTTTATACAGGTTCAGAATGTGATTGAGCAAATAAATGGGGGGCGGGGGGGGAATCATCAAGAATTAATTAGCACTGAGATATTATGGCACAGGAATTGAGCTGCTTTGCATGAAGCATATGAGAATATACTGAGGAGGTATTGCTGCAAGTATCTTTAACCTGTTTCCATATTCTTCCTTAGGCATCCGTTGGTGTGACCAGTGCTGGAGACAGGTCTAGATGAATCTTGGGTCTAACCTAGTATGGCAATTCTTACACTTTGAATGCATACTTCATAAAGAATGTTCAGATAAAGTAAACACAGTTTTGTTCCATGTGGTTGCATATGGTCTTGAGTTCTGTTAGTTCATTGAAAGTTGAGATTTTTTTTTTCCTTGTCATAAATTTAGTTAGGACAGCAGGTGAAAAGAGGGTACCTATGGTCCTTTCCAAGTGAGGCTGTAACCAAAATCGAATTTATATCACACTTCTGTTTCTTCATACAGGTCGTATCTACAAGTGCTTGTTTACTGGCTCTGTGAGCTCACTACTGACACTGCCATTAGATATTCTGTCAACGTAAGTACTTAAACAGTTTGATATAAATAAGTGTTCTAGTCAGGTTACCATCAAAATGGTTGCTTTGGAACTTAGTGTCCCTTTCTTCTAGATATGTTTGTTATCTTCCATCATCTTACATGAATAGCTGCCCATTACCCTTGTATAATGAGACGTATGGCAAACAGTATTACAGTAGAAATCATCTCACTTTGGAGTTCTGTTATGCAGGTTCTTTGGAGATGGAAAACTGGCTTTACAAAATGGGCCCTGGTTAATGAAGATTTGTATTTGATGTCAAGGAAACTTATGCTGCAAAATTACACTTAAAAAAACCTCCTGTGGTTTAAATCAGATGCCATATAGTAGAATATTAATATATATTGCTAATAATATTAATGTCACATTCTGTTTGCTTTGTTACATTTTTATATTTTGAATTTAATTTTATCCATCATGAGTCTGTTATGTGGTAGGGATTTCTTTTTATCAGATTGCCTTCTAGGTGACAGATTTTAATCCTCCAGCTATATGCTATCGAATATCGTCTGTCTTTTGTCTTCTTAAAATCAATTTTACTTAAAGAATCAGTAAATACCAACACAACAGATTTTCAGTCTGGTTCTTACCTTTTTCTTTATCTTGAACCTGAGGAACTGAAACTCAGTTTGAGTACAATCAGTTGCACATCAAGCAAATTTTGAGTGAATGGCCTGTGTAGTTCAGCTAAGTCATCTCAGTTGGGCTATTTGATTTGAGACATCAGATCATGTTACATTTAATTAATTTTTATTAATGGAGAGAGATGCACACTTGAGATTAACAGGAAAAATACTGTTATCTCCCAGTAAGTGTAGATTTTGTTTTTATTTTTCTGAGAAGAATCTGAAACAACTGAACCTAGACTACCTCTTCTCATATCTTTTAGACTCTAGGGAGAAAATGAATGACTCAAGTATGTGTCAAATTTTAATGGCATGTGAAGCTGTTCTTTAACATGTATTTCTTTGACAGAGTCAATTTCAATAGCATCTTGTGTCATCTTTTAATTTTGGACTTCTGATCCCCATGTTATTCACTGTGCTGTGCAGGCATAAGTGTTTGTGCAGCTACATGGAGAGCCAGACTGATAGTTCTTTGGGGATGGCAGAGTACTATGATGGCATATTTCTTTCTTATTTTGAAGAACATATTGTAGTTGGTTAGCTTTGTGAGCAAATTCACTGTGGTCAAGGAGTAGTGCAAGGGTGGAAACAAGTGGGAGGGGGTACCTGGAGTTAGGGATGAAGGTTGCTTAAGCCAATGTAAGTACCTCTTGCATTGCATGAAACCCTAGTTTCAGATGGCTAGCTGAACTTTGTTTTGCTACTGCTTTACAGTTATGTATGACTTGTAGATTAGGATTTTTAAAGTATAGAGATAGTATCTGGGGCCAAAGACTATCCGACACATAGAGCAGTCGAAGGCAAACCTTGTAGTTCCATTCTTTTGGTTAGGGTAGCTCAGCAGAGAAAATGTTTCAGTGGACTGGATATTATGCATCTAGCCATTTAAACAGGCCTTTTACTGTAGCAAGTCATTTACTTAGCGACTATTGTGTTTTCTTCACTATTCTTGAAGATTGTTTTTCCCGAACTACTCTTGAAGCTTTTCTTCATATTGAGTCAGATCCTGTTTTGCAGGAATATTTATGTTAAACAGTAGTAATTTGACAAACCAAACCAGAGGGAAATAAAATCTTTTCCAAATCATTGTTTATCTTGGCACTTAAAACCATTTGTACACAGGTATGTACAGCCTTCCTAAAAGAAACCTTGCTTAAACAGATTTTTTTTTTTTAATTGAAATTACATCTAGATACTTTCTTCACCTAGACACATAAATTAATTCAGCTTTTTGCACAAATACCAGTTTATTTGTTGATTTGGACTAGGAGGATTTGTTTGTGTTAGTTAACAATGACTAAGTTTAGTCTTATTAGCAAAATATATTTGTCATTGATGTTTGTCTTTTTTTCTTTCTTTAACAGGGAGAACTTGCTGGCTGACTGTTTGCAGGGCTGTTTTGTGGTAACATGCACTCTGTGTGCGTTTATCAGCCTTGTTTGGTTACGTGAACAGATCGTCCACGGAGGAGCACCACAGTGGTTGGAACAAAATCAGCAACAGCCACTCAATGGTGTTGGTCAACCAAATGAGGTAAAACTTAAATGATAAATTTAGAAAACGTGTTTTTGTGAATAAATACGTTGTCAGAACCCAACAGTAATGTTATTTTGCTGCAGGGTATGTCAGCAGAAGTTGAACGTGTGTTCTTGTATAAACTCAGTGACGCCACTGTTATATTTTTGGAGTTCTGTAAAATGGAATGTTAATGGATTTGTTATAGTATAATTTTTGTAAAGTAACTTTTAACATTGTTTAGATCCTTATGTCTGTATCTTTACACTTTTTTTAAAGATAATTTTGTGCATATAAAGACGAATTGTCAGCCATAATCAACGAAGATGCAGCTTGCTTTTATTTTATCTTTTTCATAAGTATTTCAGTAGTTCATGAGGTAACAATTAACTGTTCTCAGAGCAGTTGAAGATTTTGTTGAAACCTCTGAAGTTGGAGCTTCTCTGCCCTCCCCCCACCCTCCAACGCCCACATGCACCCCTTTAGTGCTTACAGGATCCTCTTGGGCAGGAGAAGATATGATATAAGCAATACATGCATGGGGGGGAATAATTAACATTTTGTTTTCTTTTGTAATAAACATCAATTTTTTTTAAAGACAGTTAGAGATTCTCAGCTTGATGACTGACTTGGGTTGTCCTTGAATTATCGTCTTTCTAATACAATGATAGCTTTCATAAGGTCAAGAGAGTTCCCCTCTATTGAGCATTGGTGAGGCCACATCTGGAGTGCTGTATCCAGTTCTAGGCTCTGCCAGTACAAGAGACACATGGACATAGTGGAGTGAGTGCAGTGAAGAGCCAACAAATGATTGAAGGACTGAAGCCTCTGACATACTGAGAGGCTAAGAGGGCTGGAACCATTCAGCCTGGAGATGAGAAGGCTCAGGGTGAACATCATCAGTGTGTATAAATGCCTGATGGAAGGATGTAAAGAAAACAGCGCCAGAGTCATCTTGGTAGTATTGGGTGACAGACAGGACAACAGGCAGTAGGCTCAAATTAAAAATACAGAAAATTCCATTTAGGAAAAAATAAAGTAGTTTGGTTTTTTCACTGAAAGTGTGATCAACTGCTGGAACAGGTTGCTTAGAGAGGTTGTGAAGTCTCCATCTCTAGAATTACTCAAAAGCCAACTGGAAACAGCACTGAGCAACCTGCTGTAGCTGACCCTGCTTTGAGTGAGTAGGTTGACTAGACTATCTCTAGAGGCCCCTTCCAACCTCTTCCTCATGTAAATGTTTCTCTTCCTCATTCAAAAGGTTTAGTGGTCCCAAATTTAATGCTTATCTAAAAAATACATTATTAACATTAATACGATTCATTTTTTCTATACACAGGATAAAAGTACAGAGAGAGATTGATCAATTTAACTGAATACTAAATCCTGTTTCTGTAGGCTCAGGCTGTTGTAAATGGAGGCGTTGAAAACGCTGTGCTTGATCAACCTGCTAACCCGGCTGCTGAGAATGTAGTTGTAGGCGAGAACCCTGAAATTCAAGAAGAACAAGTAGATGAAGAGGAGGATGATAATGAAGATGAAGAAGATGCTGTAGTAGAAGATGCAGCAGATGCAAACAATGGAGCACAAGGTAACAGGTGACTCAAAACAGTAATGTTCTAGTTCTTTTCAAACATAAATTAAACCATTGAAATAGAACTGTCATAATTCAAGGAAGTTATGTAAATTCTCACTTCAGCTAATTTATCTTGGTTTTGCAAATTTCATATGCTTCTTTTGAATGCTGAAGCATTTGCTTGCTGAAAAGCTGTCAGCAGTTATGAGTGGAATGTTACGCACTTAAGTCTTTTTGTTTGTTTAAAGCATAGCATGGAGTGGTTACATCTTGTTTTGGGTGAGTCTAACAGCTGTAAAAATGGCTCTTGTCTCCTCAGATGACATGAACTGGAATGCTTTGGAATGGGATCGAGCAGCAGAAGAGCTTACTTGGGAGCGAGTGAGTAAGAATCACTTTCTTGAATAATTCAGGCTCATACTTGAAATTATTTGTAGTATTGCTGTGTTAAAATCCATTTGAGATAATTTGGATGCCATTGTCCAGTGTGAAAACTACCAGTAAGAGATTGTAGTGACCTAAAAAAGTAATTGTATTGAAAACAAAATGTTATTCTGCTACTTGTTAACTACCAAAAATACATTTCTTTTGATTTGAAATATAGTAGCAACTTAAAACATGGTGTAGCACAGACTTTTTTGGAGTTTTCAGCTTGGCCAGGTTTAGAAATGAGTTGCAGCTTGCATTGAGGATGCAAGGCCAGATTAGGAGCACATAGGTGTTGTGTTATATATAGTTTAATGATTAATTTTTTTTTTCATTAAAGCATTAAACTAAAGCAATTAAGCAAAACTTCCGGTTCTGTCTTTATTTACAAAAGACAAATTCTGTTCCTTAAGATGGAACATTTTAATGTAACATTGCTTCTGTTTTGTTTATGGATCACAGGTTCTGTAATTAGAGCATGAGATGCGTGTACACTGTAATCAGAGAGCAGTGTAGAAAAGAACTAGGTTTTTTTATATCTGTTTTAGAAGTAGCCAACATCTGAGTTCAAAGCTCACCACAGGCAGCAGAAATCTACCTGAAGGTAGATACAGCAGCTTCACCAGATTTACCTGTGTCACTAGTGCCTATGACAGACAGTTGTAAAGCTAGTCACTGTATCCCTAGGCTGTGATATAGTTGTTGCCTTGATTGTAGTGTAGTAGAAATAGTTTTCATCACCAGGGAGAGGTCCTGATCTTTGTTTTGTATCTAGTGAAAACTTGTTGTTTTGTTTTGAAAGATCCTTAGTAAAAAAGGGGCATATATAAATTCAGCTTTCTGAACCATTCTACTGTATATCTCAAGCTGAAAGTGTTATATTTCTGAACCCAGTTTATGTGCTGGGAAATGTTGATGTACTCCTAATTGAAAATATTTTGATGCTTCTCCATTAATATAGAAATTAGTTTCAGCAAAATCTCATAACCCTCTCCAGTCCTATGTGCTGGCATAGCCAATAGATACCTAGTTGGCATTTAGTATCAAAACTGGGGTAGGTTTTTCTGCTATTTCATCTTGTGAAAATAGCATGCAAGCTTTCTGAGTTTTCAGAAATATTTGTATCTTGCTTTACTTCGTAAAATGTGTACAACTTCAATATCTTGGAACTTAATGCAAAATCCTGGTACAAAGTAGCCTTGAACCTGGTACTTTACCAGTAATCATGGAGTAGGAGTATCTGGATTGAAATAGTAAGAAATCCTTGAAGTGGGGGGAAAGGAGAGATTATTTTTTTTAATAGATGCTCTATTTTTGGCTCGTCTGTGGATGATCCCGGTAACAGCTGTGCAGTGATAGAGGATTTGTGTCCTGTCTTCCCTAGCTGTAAACCAATTCTGTTCTAAACTTAACATACAGTGTAGCAACATTCTCCTGTTACTAGTTGCTTTTATACATTGAAAGTAAAATATTAACCTTTGACTTTTCTCAGTGCAACATAAACTGATACTTTGCAATTAGGAAGCAAAAAAACCACTTGCTCTTGTATTTTAATATTGAGTTGTTTAAGCAAGTTTTTAAGAGTTTGATCACTAAAATCTTTTGTAAATACAAAATCTTTGTCAGTCTTCAAAGTCTTGGAGAGAAATAGCCTATAAATTAGTTGATTATATGTTTGGTTTGCCATATATAAATATATGTGTATTAAGATATTCCACATGTGTATCACCTTTGATCAACTGAGTTTACTGTGTTGAGCAAGAACTTAGTTTCTATCTTCATCTTTAAGACTTTATGTCCAGGTTCTATTGGTTGAGCAATAAAAAAAGCTTTTGACTCTATTGAACATTAAAAGTTAGTGTGAAAGAGGCTTCTATGAGACTTATTTTAGATGACTGTTGCTTGGTTTTTCTGATAAGTAAATTAACTTACGTTCACAGATGCTTGGACTTGATGGATCTCTGGTTTTTTTAGTAAGTAAAATCCTGCATTTCAACAATTTCTATAGAAGACTACTTTAAAAGGAAACTGTATTTTTAAAAATTATGTCATTCTATTTGAAGTCCCTTTTTTCATATGATATGTATTCTTTAATGAGGCTTTCACATGATGTCATGTTCAAACGGTGTTTTTAGGAGTTTCACAGAGTAGAGTTGTGTGTGTGACCTAAAAGTGGAATTTCTTAAAAGACATCGTTAACTTTGGGTCACGTACTACACTGTAAATCAAAGTAGGACCCTTTAAAAAAGCATACACTGAAAATATATATCTGTTCTAGCCTTAAATTTTGCTCTTTATGATTAAAATAGTGTCCTCATTCAGACCTCTCTGATTTGCCCTAATGCCACCAGAACACCACTAGTGAATTTTTAGTGTAGACTAGATTTTAAAATTTAAGATATTCATTTATGTTTCTTGACTTTACTTAGGGTTTGGGTTTTCTTGTTCCTCCCTGAAATTCTTACCTTCTTGAATATTATTTTAATTGATATCAGTATCAAATTTTTTTTTTAAATTTTCACAATAGTTAGTCTGTTTTATGAAGCACTTATCTTTTAAATTGGTTACAAAAATCTTTATGATTCTGATAATATAGCAAAGCACTCCTAAAAAGGCTATTGGCTTTTTAACACTTGTCTGTGGGTGAACCTGTGTTGATTATCTCCCTGACAAAACTCTTACATATATAATGCATATCTTCTTGTGGGTTTTGTTATAGTTTATTTGAAGGGCACTCTGCCCATCCTAGCTGACTTTTGGAGATGTCTCACTCCGACTTCAGGGTCGGGGGGAGACAGTGTAGAGAGTCAATGACAACAAAACTTTAACCCATCCCAGCTACATTGATAGGGTATCATCTGCCAGATCACTTTAGAAAGAGAAGTCATTTATAAAAGGGAAAAAAAGATCTGTGCTCTCTTCCAGCAGTATTAATTTTACTTTATTTAATGTGTGAAAGAAATATAATTCTTAAATAGGAGTGTGTTTATTAGATACTGTAGTGGATAAATGTCTCGTGTCTCAAATACAATGTCTCATATTTTAAGGTAATGTCTCATGTTTAAAATAATGTAGCTTATTATGTCATTAGTGATTGACCTTAAATATTAATATAAAAAGAAATAAAATTTCAGTGTACTTGTGGCTGAGTTTACATCTTAACTAAAAGTAATATTAAAAAATAGAAATTGCTGTCATTTCTAGAGTGAGAGCTGTCATTTTTATTAATGTTTTCATGTGACAAAGTCTAATTATTAAAAGTTCAGATGAACATTTGCTCGTTTATAAAACAAATATCTACATGTATTTCATGTACTTGTTTTGAAGGGTAGAACTATTTGTATTGATTATTTTAAAATAAAGGTTCTTTTACAAAATAGGAGTGTTAAAGCAAGTACAAATGATCTTATCTAGGTAAATGTCCATGAACGTAAACAGATGCTTTTATAATCTGTCCTGCATGTTTTGGTCTTTGTGTTAGAGCAAATCTCTTGGCTCTAACATGAGATGTGCAAGTTCCAGTAATAATAGGCAGTTGAAATAAGAAGTTTAGATACAAAAGTAAAGTCACTTATTTAAATGACTGATTGTACTGTTTCCTTGTCGTCTTCCTCCCTCCTTCCCCCATACTCCTTGCAGGAACATGTCTTTTGGGTGGTATCTTTAAATACGTTGTTCATACTTGTGTTTGGTAAGTATCATTTGCTCTTCGGTTTTAAAAAGATCCTTCGTTGTGAAGTGATAATGCAGGTTATTTTTAAGGCTGTTCTCTCGGGGCGAAAAATGAAGTTGTGATATCTAAAAATGGAACCACAAGCTAACTGGGAATATGAATAATTAATCTTTATTGCTTCTAGTTTTGTAATTTTAATCTCTTTTAAGTGAATAAGTTTAAAATAGGAAATCTACCAAAAGCTTAATGGTGTCAACCAAAGCACAGAAAATAATACTTGTTTGGAATACTGTTAAATTAAAGGACAAGCCTCCTGGAATTTAATTTATGAGCAAATATAGTACTTTCAGGAATAGCTAGGATTTTTTTTTTTTCTCCTTACAGTTTTCACTAGGTATATAGTTAAATCACTTTTTCCATCAAGAATCCTTTTTGGAGGTCAAAATTGGGAGAGATGGGACACACAAGAATGTAGCTGACGCGTACTGTTGTCAAATATACTTTCATTTTGTGTCCAGAATTGCTATGGAACAACTTTCATTAGTTCATAAAATTAGACTCACTTAAATTTTAGAAAACAGTAAATTCTAATCAGTGGTGTGTTTTTATTTTGCCTTCCCTTTTCCTTCCTGAGGATGCTGAAGCTTAACTGCAACTTTAAATGTTTGCAAGACTCTTTCTATTTCTAGTACAAGATAGGAATATTGCCATGTTTGATTCCATGTATAGTTAGTACTAGGAAAATTTCCAGGACATAAACTTGTCAAAACATAAAAAAAAAAAAATTTTTAAAAAAATCCCAAACTGTAGGTACATATTTCTCAGTCATTTCAACCCTAAAAGAAAAGGGTAAAATGCCTGCCTTATTGTAAATAGCAGTAAGATCCACCTAGAGAGTTTCTGGAATTCCAATTTTGTATTTACTGCTTAAAATATGTAGGGTAAATTTGCATTTCTACTCTGGTTTTACTATAGAAAGGACAGTAACAAATTTAGAAATTTTTTTTTTTTTTTTGGGACCCTCCTGAGAGTCATTAGACTATGATTCAGATTCTTTTTTTTGTTGTTGTTGAGTGACATGGGAGAAAACCAGCTCTTCCCTGTGCCTCAATTTTGCCTGTTTTGCTGCTAACAGAAGCTTTTGGATTATGTTGCTCAAGCTTATTAGTGTTGTTAATTTGACGCAACTGTGTGCAGAAGCAGCAGCATCTTAGTGACAAGATAGAGCATTTTACACACTAGAATAGATACCGGACACAAAATTTCACTTGCTCTGAATTAGCAGTTTAGAAAGGGATTGGTTAGGTTGCTTTGGTTTTTTGAGTGGTCTTTCTTGGCAGAAGAGTTTGAGCTTTAAAAACTGAAGTCATGCTGTAGATAAGAATTTTTTGATTACAAAGTAAAGCTCACAATACTGATGATTTGAGCATCTAGTTATGGAAACGAATCAGCAGACCAAAAGAAAACAAAAAGAATTATCACGTATATTTAATTCACAAAAAACTATAACTGTTCTACTAGGAGTTGGAAAATACTTTAATTATTTTTCTGATAATTAGTCTATTTTAATCTGTAGTTATCAGAAGTTAATTAGGTCTTTTAGCTACTATAAAATTTAGGCTTTTTAAATAAGTAGATAATAAATATGAAATTTTTAAATCCTTGATTTAAATTCAATAATAAGTGAGTAATAAGAATAATTAATATGGTTGTCATATAGATGTTTTCAGTAGCTCTAAGTGTGCTTTAACAAGTAAAGAGAAGGGGAATGATCTCAATCCTATTTTTACTATCTTTCCCACTAAGTAATACTGTCTAATTTACAACTGCCAAATCTCTTGTTATTCATAATTACAGTCCTGATGAGTTCAAATGTCACAGGAGGTACTTTCTTGAAGATAAAACAGAAGGAAGGCATTTAGAACCTTAATTACTAGTCCAGAAATTCTCCTATGATGTTTTCTCGGACAAGTTAATTAAGTTCAACTTAATTTATGTTTTTTTATAGCTCATTTTAGTACTCGCAGAGGGGTTTGTACTCCTTTGTGCTTTTTATTAAAAGGGATCTATTAGAAATCTTTTCAGTGAAGTTATTTAAAAAAACATGATAAATGTGCACTATAATCTCATACAGCACTGTCAAAAAGATACAACTTAAGTCATGAGTCTGTTTATAGGAGTTGCGAGTGTGATTTTTTTTTTTTTTTTCTTTTTAATCTTGCTTCTCTTCTTACTGGGCAGGAAAAGCTTATGTCCTCCCTTTATCTTTTATGGTTTTGCTATTCCCGGTAACTTCTGATTTCTCTGAAAGGGACATAAATTAAAACTTTCTGATCACTGATTGGGGTAACACAAGTCCTGCTAAGTCTTTTCTATTTTTTTTTTTACATATTGGTTATGTGGAAATGAGAAGGAGAGAAAATCATCAGGTTTTTCATTTGAGGGTATGTTTAGTCTACAGTAGTCCCCAGAGTGGATTATTGTGATACAGTGAAGACACTATAGGTGAAAATAAAAGCTTGCAGTTACTGCAGCCCCTTTACTTCCTATTGACTCCCTCCTGTAGGAAAGTGATGTTGAATTCTGTAGTCTTTCATAGCTTGGTTAGAATACCACAGTGAGTTAAAACAACTACTTGATCCTGTTGCAAATACACAGGTGTCAAAAAATAGGGAAAGTGCTGTGTTTTTTAATTCATTCCTCTTGAGACCTCAGCATTGGCAAGAATGAGTTCTCAGGAATGATGACAGTTCTTAGTACATTAATTCAAAGTAAAAGACCTCTCAGTTGCTCCTTATCCCTTCACTGGAGCATTGTCTTTCTCTACCTCATCTTCTCTTCCCTTTGCAAATTTCTGTAGGGCTTGCATTTTTCACAGTATTCTTAAAAGTTAAAGCATTAAAACTGAAACCTTGATAAAGCAAGTCCCATCTGACCAAGATGTAAAATGGCTACTTAAGTCTTCTAGTGCATGGGAAAGAGTGAATATACAGAACCGATTCCTACAGCAGTCTGAGCCCAATGCCCCCCTAGTACGTACAACAGAGAAATTGAACTAATTTACACACAGCAAGATGAACTAACAAGGAAAAGACTCTCCTTTTATTCTATGTAGTTTTACATTGTTGTAGTCTTTCAGTGTGAATTCTGATCTGATTTTCACTGTTTATAAAATTATAGAAATATAACACTTCCAAATATTTGCACAGAAAGTAATTTTTGTTGTTTTCACAAAATTGATGAGAAGTAGAATAATTGCCATGTTACAATACACATCCTGCAAATACGATCCATTTAGCAGTTTTCATGGCCTTTTTTCCACTTCTTTCTGCTTATGTTATGCAGCATTTTGTCCGTACCATATCGGTCACTTCTCCATTGTTGGCCTGGGCTTTGAGGAATATGTAAGTACTGTTTTATAATTTCAGAATGGAAAAACTGCTGCTATTTATTTAATCACAGTATTTTTGTAGCATTCTTCCACTCTTATTTGTGATTGCAAAAGTAACCTAGAGTGTGTCTCCTTTTTTTCTCCTCAAACCCTTTCTAACCTATGATCAAAAATGTTCTCTCACACTTTCCCACTTCCTCTGTTATTTATATTTCAGGAGAGGGGAAACCTTTTACAAAAAATGCATACATTTTTGTTTGTTTTTTTCTTAACAGCCTCTTGTTCCTCATGTACATTTTTAGTTTCTGTACTGATTAATTTTCATAGTTAATAGTAATAGGTAGTGAAAGTTAGGAGGTAGTGAGGCAGTATAAGGTGACACTTTTTGTTTCATATATAGAGGTTGTTTCATGTTTGAAGAAAGTAGTTGTTTGACTTTTCCAGTAAATGTAAACATTTTCTACTCCTGATGGAGATACCAAAAAACTAGTAGATTACTAAAATATGTAAAAACTAAAGAAACTTGTAATTATTCTAGAAGAGTTGAGATTTAGAATTTATCTTAATGACATAAAAGAGAGATGTAATCTTTAGAAGACTGATAAACTTTCCCTTTTTTTTCCTCCTCCCCTCCAGGTTCAAGCTTCTCACTTTGAAGGCCTGATTACAACTATAGTCGGATATGTTCTGCTAGCGGTGACTCTTATTGTTTGTCATGTATCCTTTTGTCAGTAGTTATCTGGTTCAGATTTTACATATAAATTGTTTTTCTGGCAATATTTTGAGGAGGCACAGGCAAGATGCAGTTGCAATTAATTTACTGTTTTGCTCTGCTCTTTTGGTGATGAAATTAGAAGAGAAGGTCTCTTCTGTTCTCTTGGACGTTTAAAAGTTGTCAGTGTGACTGCGTTCTTCAGAACACTTGCACATGTTTAACACACAAAATCATAGGCTTTTATGCCTGCTTGAAGGCCTCCAATCAGATTTTGAAGGACTGTCTGGGAAGAGTATAGAACAATTGTTTTTTCCTCACTGTCCTTACATTATTGCTGTGAGCTACATAGTTGCAGCGAAAAGAGAAATGGGATTATGAAAATATGTAGGGTACAATAGAAAATTTATTCACATCTTTTTGATCCTGCCAGATCTTTAGTGTGGATTGTTCCAGTTTCTCTTTTATGTCTCTGAACCACTGAGAGTTTGCAGCAAGGATTTCTTTCAGGTGATAACCCTCATTATCACAGAGAAAATTAAGTAATGGCAGAGTCCTGAAAGCTAGAAGGATTTGGTCACAGGTAAAAGGTCTACATTCTAGCTGCATGTTTGTAAAGGGACTACACCAACTTCAGTTTGAAAAAATAAACATTTGTTAGCAGTTTTCTGTTCAAGAGTACACAGAGGAGTACATCAACTTTAGACTGTGCTATACCAAAATGCAGTGCAAAGGTGGTAAAACAGTTGCTTGTCTCTGTTTTGCCCCTTAAAAGAAAACAAAACAAATGCCCAAACTGTAATATGCATCCAGCTTTTCTTGGAAAAGGTGAGAATTCTTTTCAGACTGCATGAAAAGGAAAGCTAGCATTTAAGGTAGGCACTTGCTTACTTGTGTCAGATGTTTTCAAAGGCAGCTGTTTATTTCTTAGATTATTTCTTGGGTGCTTAATTTAAGAAGGGTGGTAATATTACTTATTTATTTAATCATTTATTTTAGATGCATGTTTGGGGGGGTTATCCAGCACATCAGATTGTGAATTCCAGAATCACAGCCAATTTTGAAAATAGAGCCCCAATAAAATACATACTTCCTATTTCACTTCTGTCTTTTATAAACTTTCCTGTTGCTAAAGCCACATAATATAGTATTTCATATTAATCATACTATGCTATAAAATATTCTTCAGTGTTATTTTCTTGACAAAACTATTCAGGGTTTGGCAGCACTTGTTAAGTTCCAGCGATCACGTCGTTTATTAGGAGTTTGCTATATTGTTGTCAAGGTAATCCCTATTTTTTTGTGTGTAGCAAAAAACCCTCTCAATTTAACATTATAGTTTTCTTAGCAATTTCTGTTAAACTAGTGAGATGTTCTTTTCTCTTTTTTTCTTAAAGGTTTCCTTGTTAGTGGTGGTTGAAATTGGTGTGTTTCCTCTCATCTGTGGCTGGTGGCTGGATATATGCTCTTTGGTAAGAATGGAAATAAATGGGATAAAATCTTATTTAACAGTTAAAGAAAAAAAATTTCTGATGAGAAAGAGGGTTGTTGACAGGAATTCAATAGCACTCTTCTGTTTTTATAAACATAGTGTTTCCAGAGGGAAGGAGGGTTTTTAGGTACTGCTTAATGCTAATTTTGTTTTCTTTTATGTTACTAAATACAAATTAACGTACTGTTATTAAAATAATAAGATCCTAATCCTTTTTACTGCATTTACAAGACCACCGTGATAATGAACTTGCTTATAGGCAAACTATAACTATAGCCATCTTATGTGAAATGGTAATGACTTCATATTTTAATAGTTGTCCAATCTCTTTCTTTTTTGAACAAGATACATGCTGTGTTTTCTTGGAATTGAGAACAGTTTTTCTGTCCTGAAAAAAAATTAAGTGATTAATTTCAAATGGAGGAAATTAATTTCTTCTAGCCTTAGTAGAAATAGAATTTTACTTAAGGGAATAAGTATTTGCTTCCATCACAGTGCCGCTTTATTTGAACTGATTTATAACTTATGTAGTGTCAGTTAGTGTTTGAGCTGACTTCTTTCTTCTTTCTGTCAGAAGAAATAAATTGATCAGAATTGATCTTTATTTGCTGTTCTTTTGTAAATAGGACATTTCAGTCTCTCACAGTAAATTATTGCCTTTTTTCTAATTAAATGCTATAATTATTTATGCATTAGCAGAAAGCAAACATTTAAATTAAATGTCTAGTAGTATATATGAACTAGGGTAAACAAAGTGAGTAAATGTGGAGGTTTGCCAAACATTATTCATGTTTGTTTATTACTTACCTTCTAGGAGATGTTTGATGCCACTTTGAAAGATAGAGAATTGAGCTTTCAGTCTGCCCCAGGTACCACAATGTTTCTGCACTGGTTAGTTGGAATGGTTTACGTCTTTTATTTTGCATCCTTCATTCTTTTACTGAGAGAGGTAAGTCTGTAAGAACAAGACTGGTATGTAACATAGTTAGAGAAGCTTGCATGTTGAACTGTTAGTTAAATCTTTCACATGTGGGTATTGCTGCTACTGTGTTTTGTATGTGTATATTGGATTTCAACTTTATGGTAAAAGGGTCACACTGATACTTACTGCAGTGAAAAGTGATGATTTAGAGTATATTTTACTTAGAGATTTTTAGTTTACGAAGAGCCCTTAAACATGGGTGTTGCCTTCAAATGAATCTAAATAAATTTCAGTTGTTTAAGATTGATTAATATTTGAAAATTAAACTTGTAATTGGTTATTGCTTCTACTTTTCTATTTTAATGCTTCTTCATTCTATTTCTGTACCATTTTGTGGAACCTTGTTCAACAAATACCCTTGTTATGTTTAAAACTTATTTGCTGCAGCAGTCTCATCTAGAATAAAAAAGAATACAAAGATAATTTTCTCTTCATATATTGTTCTCTATTTTCTACTTCAGGTATTGAGACCTGGTGTCTTATGGTTTCTCAGGAATTTGAATGATCCAGACTTCAACCCTGTGCAGGAAATGATTCACTTGCCCATTTATAGACATCTCAGGAGGTTTATCTTATCAGTGGTAGGAACTTTTCTCAACAATTTGTTTATTTCATATATTAGCTCCCATATATGCTACCACATATTTAAGGAAAAACATTTTCACCATGGAGGTGATTAGACACTAGAACAGGTTGCCAACAGATTCTATGTCTTTTGAGATAATCAAAATTCAAGTCGATGAGGTTCTGAGCAACCTGATGTAACAGCGTCTGCTCAGAGCAGGGAGCTGCTGTAGTTTACCTCTAGAATGTCCCTTCTAAAACAATTTTTCTGTGATATCTTCTCCTTATGCAAAATCACAGGAAATGTTTGTGTATTCAGACAAGTGTTTATTATTATGGATATTGTAAACTGGGTAACTTTCATGAAGCTCCTATTATTGCAGTAAACATTGTCTGTCCAATTCAGCTAAAGCAGTGCAGCAGAGGTAGAGTGTTTTGGATTGTATTATGCTGATCTAGCCAGTGGTGTCTGTTTCCAAATTATCACTGTAAGATATTGAAAACAATGAAAGTTTTTTACTTTTGCTTGTTTATCTGAAGTTTGCCTAGCATGCAGTAAGAGAAGGCTGTCTTTGACATAAATGTCACATCAGCTGGGAAAACTGACACACACAAGAAACATTATTATTTGACATACTGTATTAATACACCTAAAGTGCTTTGAGCAGTGAAAGCTCATAGAGAGATATTAGTTCTATTAGAGAGCCCTTCAGTACATGAGAGGAGCTGACTTGTCCACCTTTCAGAGTATTTTCTCCTTAGATAATCATAATGCTTTAGCTGCTTGAAACCGCGTCACAGCAAGTGGCCCAAGTAGAAGCAGCGATGTGCTTGTTGCTAAAGGTCTTAGAGATACGTTCTCAGATTGTGCTGGAACTGGCAGTTACTTGAACTTTTGATTTGCTTAGCTAATTAATTCAGAACTTTTACTGGCCTCGTGCTAGAATATGGGACCCAGAATAGCAATCATTTACAGCTTATTGTTTCAAAAACAACTCACACTTTTCAACTTGTGTTTCTTTCTCAATATTTTTAAGAAATTTCTTGTGCAGTACATAAACAATTAAGTTTCAAGAAGAATGAGATTTGATTTTTCTTTTTTACATAGTTAAACACTTTTTTTTTCCCATTTTTAGTCTCTGGTGGTGCATTTATATGAAGTGTAAGAATGTGTTTAAGGAACCAGATTAAAAATCAAGTATATTTTAAGGAAACAGGATTTTATAGAAGTTCAGGGTCTTCATGCACCTGATCTCCCCTACTAAATTTTGATCTTTCAGCCAATTTAAAATGCGAGCAAATAGAAACTGAAAGATCTTTTGAGGCGTCTACAAGTCGCTTGAAAACTTAGCTGCGAAGAAAAGAGAGGAATCGTAAATTAGTAATCCCGGTGCTGGGGGAGGGGGAAGAAGGTAGAACTGTCTGACATTATCCTAACTGTCAGCTGGCCAGTCAGTGCTTGTTCAGCTGCAGTCCTATTTGGCGAGGGCATCACAGTGTACTGGTCTGCCTGGGATGGAGTTAATTTTCTTCATGGTAGCCCATGTCCTTCTGTACTTCAGATTAGGGGCTGAAAGTGTTGCTAACACACAGTTGTTTTGGCTGTGGCTGAACAGTGCTTGCACAGTGTCAAGGCTTTTCCTTTTTCCTGCTCTGCCCTGCTCACTCACTGCTCCAGTGAATAAGCTGGGGGTTGAGAGGGTGATATACCTGAGACAGCTGACCCAAACTGACCAAAGGGGTATTCCATACCATATCATGTTGTGTGATGTTCATAGTTATGGCGTTTGTCTTCCTGAGCAACTGTTAACATGTGCTGAGGCCCTGCTTTCCAGGAAGACGTTAATCATCTGTTTGCTGGTGGGAAATAGTGACTGAATTCCAATTTGGTTTGCTTGTGCGCACAGCTTTTTCTTTCTCTATTAAACTGTCGTTATCTATTTTCGTGAGTCTTCTTGCCTTCCTTCTATCTTCTCCCCATTCAGCCGGAGAGGGGAGTGAGTGAGCAGCTGGGTAGATGTTTGGCTGTTAGCCAGGGCTAACCCACCACACACAGGAAACATGTCAGAGATGGGTGGGAAACTATGTTTGATTGTTTCTGCTATTCAGACAATCTTGTTTTACTTATTTGTTGCAGATTGTCTTTGGATCAATTGTACTGCTCATGCTCTGGCTTCCTATACGTATCATTAAGTATCTGCTACCTAATTTTCTTCCATATAATGTTATGCTCTACAGGTAAGCACTTAATGTAAGAAAGATGTTATTTCAGTCTCCCTTTAACTAGAAAAATGTCTATTTGCACTCTCAGCGTTAGTGTGGCATTGTTTGGTATGTTTTGTTTGTTTTCAATTAATCTAAACTTCATTGTTCTAGAAAAGTAAAAAGGTAGAGGATACGGATACATTATACAATTTGTCAAATAAAAAGCTACTAAGAAAAATAAAAGGCATTTTGTGCTGTTTCTGTAATGGTAACTATTTGGTGTTTATATGCCCTCAAAACCCTTTCCCCTTCAGTTTTTTGATAGTGAAGTTGCTGCCATGTTTGTTTTTCACATTCATTTCTGATTATCATTGCTTCAAGAATAAAAGAATACCTGTAACTGAATTTCTTTTTAATGATAGCAGTATCTTTCTGTTTCTAAATAATATTGAAACAGCAATGATAGAATAAAATAGAAGAGCAAATCATATTCCCTGATACAATCTTTCTCAACATTTTTTCTTAAATTTCTTGTGTGCCTAAGTGCCTAAACACTCATGAATGCTTAACCTGTGCTCAGAGTAGTATATAGGGAAAAATGGCTGCAAAAACCTAAGAATTGTTCCTGTTGGTATCCAATATATTTTTTTATTGTGGTGGTGTTAGTATGATTAAGATTACTATCAGAATGGTCCTTATGTTTGATTTACTGCTCTTCCCATTGTTTCTAGTGATGCTCCAGTAAGTGAACTTTCCCTAGAGCTCCTCTTGCTTCAGGTGGTGCTTCCAGCTTTGCTAGAACAAGGACATACAAGACAGTGGTTGAAAGGTCTTGTACGAGCATGGACTGTTACCGCTGGATACTTGCTGTAAGTACAGAAAGCCAAGATCAGCTACAAGCATTGTGTCCAGCTTAGCCTTTTAATGTGACAGGAACATGCTTTCAGGAGAGTTATCCCAACAAGTAGCTTTAATAGCTATATTACAGATAAATACATGACACGAAACTTCTATAGTGATTTCCTATGGAAGTACCTTCTAAGTAATAGTTTTACAAACTTCTGGTCTAGTCTTTGACAGGTAATTCTTTTGGTATGCTATTACAGCATTTGCTTAGTAAAAAATCTATAAAAATACAACTACCAGCTTGATAACTTCCTATTATGTGGAAGAATGAAAGAGGTAAGTGTCAGCAGAGCATTTCCATGAATCATCTAAGTAAAATTCATGTTAGAACATTAAGCTGAAGAAGTGAGTGCCTTTAAATTGGATATTTTAAAGGTAAAAGTTCAGTCTCTAAAGAAGGATAAAACTATCTTTGTGAGTTTCTTTAATTTAGACTGCCAGGCAGAGTTCTAGCACTTGAAATTATTTTTTAGTTTGTATGTTGTTTGTCAAATTAGTCAAGAAAAAATTAAAGTTGACTTTGTTTCTGTAAAGTTTTAAATTTAACTTCAAAGTATATTGGCATTCTCCCACCGTCTTGCTCATTGTGGGTCGTGCCAATGCAGCACTATTAGGATGAAGATTTATTCTTTGCTAAGTTATGCCTGAGACTGAGAAAATAAATGAAAGACCTTTTTCTCCCACTGCAATTCAAAATATTTATTTTAGCTTCTCATATGGAAACTCTGCCCACCCCTGTTCCCTTAGTTTGCATTTTAGAAAGCTATTTTTTGAATGAATTTGTCCATGTTTTGGTAGTGTTTGAGTATGACGCAAGAAGAGAATTTTGGAGATGATGGTAGAAATGGCTTTGCTTTTTGCACTCTTGCAACTCTTAAGAACAATTGTGAAATATCTCTTCAGCAATTTTAGTTGAGCAAAGATGAAAATCTTTTCCTCTGTTTTTCTTAAAAAGCAAACCACTGTGAAAATTATTTCATTGTCTGCCAGCAGAATACCTGCATGCATCTTACTGCTAATAATTCTGCTAAAGCTGAGGAAAATTAACTTCTAAATATTCATATTGGGTTTTGGGGGTTTTCAATCAGACTCAAATAAGTATCTATTTAATAAATATCTAATGGTGTGTGCAGAAAATACCAACAGAATAGTTTTTAAAGTAGATTGACTCTTTCTAGGATTGATGTTCTTAGAAAGTTGTGAACAGGTTTTGAGCAGTTTAGAATCTTCTTGAAAGACTGTGACTGTACTTTCGAAAACGTGTCTTCAGCAATACAGTACTGTCCTTGTACAATTTAGGTTTAAAGCAATTGTTTCCAATAGAGCTTAGTAGCAGTAAAATAAAAGCTGTCAGTTGAGCTGCCTGCTTACACAAACTGAAGTATCAATGCAATTTTCCTTTTATATGCACAACAACTTTAATACCAGATGTTGTTTTTAAAGCAGTCAAAAAGATCGCTTATCTGTATTTGTGTCTGTATTCCCACTGTTCTCATCTGCATCCACGCTACCATTTTTCCTCTAAATTCTGTGTTTAGGATGACTCAGTACTTTATCAGAAAATGGTTTATTTTACTTTACCAAGATTCTGCCAGTACTCCAGTATAACTTTTGTACAACTTGTACTCATTCTGAGTAGGCCTGTCTTTCTGTAAGATTCTCATTCGTATCAAACAGAACAAAACTGAAATTTTGATTGTTACAGGGATCTCCATTCTTACCTACTTGGTGACCAGGAAGAGAATGAAAACAATGCAAACCAGCAGCCTAACAACCAGCATGCTCGCAATAATAATGCCATTCCAGTTGTGGGAGAAGGTCTTCATGCAGCCCACCAAGCCATACTTCAACAAGGAGGACCTGTGGGTTTTCAGCCTTATCGTAGGCCTTTAAAATTCCCACTCAGGGTAGGTATATCTAATGCATTAAGAGAAAAGGGAAAGGCATTTGAAAAATGGGTATAATTGGTTTTTTGTAAGAAAGATTTAGCCCCCATGTTATCAGAAGTCAAGTGGTGGGTCATGTTGTTTTGTGTTTTGTATAGGTTGCATCTTTCTAAAAAGTAGATTTACAGTTATCCTCACCTATAGCTTTTTTCAGCCTTTAACTTAAGACGTTCAATTACCATTTTATTTATAGATCCCATACATGTTGTGCATTATCTATTAGTTCACATCTTATTTTCGTAATGGAGAGAAATATAATAACCGCCAGCAAACAGGTAGTTCAGGAGTGTCTCTGACAAGGCATGGCTTTCAAGAGGGCATACTTCGGTCTTGAAGCTGCAGTGTATTTTAAACTATTTTGCTTTATTAAGAAATTAAATGGAGAACTTCTGTTGCATCTGTATTAAACATAGAGAGGTGTTCTAATACTTGAAAGTCCTAAATCCCTATGACTAGAAAGGAAATGTTGGCAAATACTTAAAGTTCTAGAATAATATATAGGTCAAACTAGATAAATTGGTTTGTTGTCACCAGAACTCTGAGTTAATCAAATACAAACTTAAACACAGCTCATTTACTGTGGTTTGAGGTACAGCTCAAGAATGGAAGTAATGGCTAAAGTTAGAACAGTGTAGTGTTGCCCCTGAAGTTTCCTTAAATTACTGAATCTGCCACAATTCTCGTAACAAAGTACAATATAAAGCATGCTTTTTTTTCGCTATAAATCTCAACCTAGTAGAACTGAAGGCAAATTTGAAAGTATTTTAGGATTTCACAACTGTTGAGCTTCTGGGTGTTTGAAGTTGGGGCTTTTTTTGGGGGTGAGGGGTGGTGTTAATTCCCTCCACTGCTGTTTTTACCCTCTAAATGGCTCTCCACAGGAACGCATGAGCTACAACATTCTTGTAGAGGAAACAGTGGGAGGAAGTAGCTCAGGGGTGAAAAGGCTGGGGAAGCAGAATGAATTTGCCCCTTTCACAGCAGCTGCTGCCATACCTCAGTTTGGTCATAACAGGAAGTCAAAGCATGCTCTGACTGAGACCAATTTAACCTAGCATAAATATGCGCTTACTGCTAAAAGGAGTGGTGCCAGTCTTCTTTCCATGGCAGTTGCTCCTTTTTTCCCTTCTTAGCATGAATGGCTGTGCTAGAGCATACACATGATGAGCTGGAACAGCAAGCCAGTCCAGCTGAAAACTGAGGTAATATGCAGAGGGCATTAGACACATTTGAAAGTTCAGATAAGACTTCATAGTGTTATTTTTGAAGAAAATGTGATACTTGTGACATTTTCACTTAGACTGAGTGAATTTCGTATGAAGTTGCTGGGATGACAGACAGGTTAATTAAAATGAGTTCCCTGTTTGGCTGCTAAGGAGGTAATTAAAGTGGATTCTCACTGACATGCTGCTTTCAAGGAATAGGTGTGTTAACTAGGGACTCATTAAATCCTTTCTAGAACTACCTTTGCATGGGTTATTTTGTTTTTGTGGATGCCTCTGGATAAGGACATGGCTGAAATCATCTTCCCCTCTGAAGCCATTGCATAGTATAAGCTTTCAGTAATTTGGGGTGCTAACCTTGAACTGGTGATAATAACTAAGCAGTTTCATATTCAGTTGTCAAAGACACTTTCTTCTGGTCTACTTACCTTCCCCTAGATGTTTTAAGTTGTTCTTGGAGACTTCTACAGAATGTAGAAATAAAAGAAGATGATTTAACTGAATTTCTTTCCATTGTTTTCATCAAGAGATATGACGAGCACTTGCACAATCTCGAACACATGGTAGCTCACGGAAATGATTCTATGTCCCTGATTCCACTTTAAATAATGAATCATACAAGATCACTGTAGGTGCTTCAGTTATGATTTTTGGTATATTGATGTTGGTTCTACTTGGTTAAGTTCATCTTATGGAAAATGTCTCCCACACAGACTTCTGCTCTGGAACAACATCATATTTTAATTACTTTTTCAAATGGGATTTTAAGCATTTGAGAAGAAAAAAAACCAAACAGTTGTAAACATCTGATCTTCTCTATGCTTTCATTAATTTTTTTCATTTTAGCCAAGTTGTAAGAACCTAGAAGGTGGTTTATATTCAGTTTTTATTATGTATGAATTTTTTTCCACTAGAACTTACTCATCATGTCCATATGGATTGAGCAATAAGGACTGATCCTTCATGTTATTTCAGTTACAAATAAGCATGTAAAACTGGTTTTGATTATTTGTTTTAAAATTTAAGCACATACTGTTAATCTCGAACAAAATAAAAGTTATTTTTAATAATTCTACATAAAAGCCTATCATCAGTTTTACTGGGTTATCTAGACAATTCTTCCAACTCATTACTTTTTAAAATAAATGTTATCATGTGGGGACTTCCCAAAGCCTCTCCAGAACAAATGCTGATGTGTAGAATTTGTTGAATTTTCCTGCTACTGCCTTGTCTTCCTTTATCCTTCCTTTCATAAGCCACAGTTGTCAGGAGAGCCTACAAACTCTCTGGCAAGCTTTCTTTTGAGGACTTTTAGATTTTATTACTTTATTGTTGATACTTTAAAAAAAAACATCTATAAAAATAAATTTATCATTACTTTTCATAGACTTGGTATGTTATTTCTAAAATCCCTTTTGGCTTGTCCTACTGCAGTTTTTAATTTCACTTGCCAGAGTTCATCCATTTTCTGGTTCTTTTGGGTTTTTTTTTCCCCCTGTGGATTTATTTTCAACTTCTGGAAATATCTTTTTCTGGAAGCCATTTTTATTTTACTGTGTACTGTGACAACTTTGGGGAGACTTTTCTTTTTTAAGTTTAGTGTGAGTTTGTGCCAAACCTTCACTTTAGTATATTTAAATGTATCTCCTTTGAGCATTTTTCCTTTTGACTACTATTTTCAATATTCTTTTAATAAATGTCCTCAATTTAGCTAGCTCTCTTTTTTGAAATAATATTATTATGGTTGATTTTGGAGAGAGGAGGGCTGTCCTTGCAAGATCTTTGAGTCTAAATATATTGCAGTCACTGTCAGTGCTTCTGTGATATGTGTGACTAGCTGCCTGTGCATTGTTTAGGTCCAAGTCAAGAGTTGCTGCTCTTCTTGTATGTTCTCTTGCTCACCGATCTGAGAAGCAGCCATCTATAGCATTTAAAACTCCTTATCAGCTTTAGTCCTTCATGTGTTGTTTATTCCCACATTGACTGACGTTTCCCCAGCATTCCCTAAGTAGCTATTTAGACATTATTGGTCCCAAGCAAGTCACACCATGTGTTTCTCACCACTGAGAAACATTTTTGCCTGCAATCCAGTTGTCAGCTACTCTGGTTTTCTTCTTTCTGTCATTTGGGATTCCTAACCCTACATAAAGTGTTCTGTGTGAAAGAGGGTATGTGGCTGTCACCTGGCAAGTAATTGGGTATTGTGGAATCATTCCTCTTCGCACAGGCTAATGTCTACAAAATCACAAGCTTTTTTTTCCTTTAAGCAGTGCTGAAGATCCCAACCTAGAGATGAGACTGATCTACATTATCCCCAAAAGTCTCATCGAGGAAAATGTGTTACAGATTTAACTTTCTCTTAGTAGTCTGTTATGATAAGGTGTTAGTTTTCCCATAGTTAGCTGGCTTGTTGTGTGGCTTTGATTAGTGAAGCAGAACTTCATAGCACATGGTGCTTGAGACATTCAAATATTTAAAGAATTCAAGTACATTAGAATTCTCTGATAAGTTGTAAGCCTGACTAAGGAGCCACCAGCTTTGCTGTCAGCTGCTGGTCACATAAATCTGAGGGCATCTGGAAGAATTTTATCAGCAAGGTTTTCCTTATAAAACCACTGTCTTGCTAATCTGGCATACAGAACTGGAAACCTTTCGGGGTTAATTGAGAGTCATTGTGCTGGTCAGTGCAGAAGTAGAGATTTTTTTTTTAATGTAACATAACAAGGAACTTCAGTCATTCTGGATTCAAATGTTTCTACTGTTGTGACAACTGATGCAAACTCTTAAAAGAAATACAGAACACTGTAGGTGTGCCACATGTACTGTGGATAGGTTTCTTGTTGCTGAGTTATTTATGAAGTGAAACATCAGCTGGTATTTCAACATTGTAGTTTAGCTGCCTTTCTAGGATGATACATTTTTTTAATGTTTTTTTTTTGCTTTGGTTAAGTAACCTTCTAATAAACTGTTTCTCTTTTTTCTTCTTTCAGATATTTCTTTTGATTGTTTTCATGTGCATAACATTACTGATTGCTAGTCTTATCTGCCTTACCTTACCAGGTAAGTCTGTTATTGTAAAACTGCAATTAAAAACAACTCAGCATGTTGCCATGCTCAACAATGGCAGATGTTTTGAAACCATTGTTTAGGTTAAAAGGAGAAAACATGGGAAATTATGTCTCATTTTTAATGGTACATCATCAAATTGTAATAATCTAAATGATAGAGATAATACCTGTATTTAAATGATAGAGATTGACATTTACTTTCTTTTGCTGTAGAATAATTCTCTTTTAAGGCTAGGGCTCCAAGTGCTGAGGCGATCTGTGTAGTAGTATTGAGAGAAAAAGAGAACTGAAACTCTTGCACCTGCTTCACTGTTTAGAGAAGGAAAACATGTAGGTTGTTACCAGGTCTTCTATAGCATCTTCTTTAATTAAATGTTCTGAAGGTGTCATTACGACAGGTCACTATGAGGCTTTGAAGTGATATACATGCCACTTCCCAAATATGTATGAATAAGTACTTCAACCAAATCAAAATGTTTTTTAAATAATTTGAAATAAATTAAGACGTGAACTCTTTTGAGTTTTATAACCTGACTATCATCTTACCACTGCGTTTTTACCTCCTTGTATTAGTGATCCTAAAGTCAATGATGTGTTGAGATCACTTATGAATTTTGTGATGGTTTTAATAGCAGTACATAAAATAATTTCACTACAATACTAGTGAGTCAAAACACTATTAAAAAATGAAATGTAGCAAATGAGTCTGCCACTTTTGCTGGAGAGCTTCAGAAGCCCCACTTTTTAATTAAGTCTTAAATTATGAGGCAGTGAAGTAACCCAAACATAGCTCATAAGATGCAAGTTCAAGCTTATGCGCTAATCCATTATTGCCTTTGCAGTTCTGAAGATTAGTGTTTAGGCTCTGAATAGTGCAGTATTCAGTGCAATTGTTCAGAACACATTGCTGGTGTAATAAAATTTTCCCAAAGGGAAAAAAAAAAATCTACATATGTATTTGGTGTCTTCTACATAACTATTTACACAGTGCTTCACACATTCATGCCTTATGGGTATAGTACCAAAATACTGTTTTATGCTGAATACTATTTGTGCCGCTATTTATATTTAACAATAACTTTGGTAAGTATTTTTCAATAGGCATCCTTCCTTAATACATCAAAAAGCATTACTCTATTTAACAGTGTTTGTGTTTTCAGTATTTGCTGGCCGATGGTTAATGTCATTTTGGACGGGGACTGCCAAAATCCATGAACTGTACACAGCTGCTTGTGGTCTTTATGTCTGTTGGCTAACTATCCGAGCAGTGACAGTGCTGGTCGCCTGGATGCCACAGGGTCGTAGAGTGATTTTTCAGAAGGTCAAAGAATGGTCTCTCATGGTGAGTCTTGTGAAAAAATTTTACTGAATTATCAAAAAAGTAGTTAACAATACTTGTTTCATTTTTTGCTTGCATGTTTTACTCTGTAATGTATACTACTTTTTCCTGTTCAGACTATTTTGAAGCATTTGCAGCATATGTTCCCATTGCATAGGCTAACTGTATTTTTGGAAGCCATTTAGCACAATGTTAAGCAATGAGTGTAAATAAGTTGGCCTATATAGACACATGTGTTTATATAGGCATGTACGTTTTTCTGTTTTCTTTCAAAAGTCAATATGTTGCATTATAGTATCCTATATGTGATGTGTCCTCAAATAAATTTACGTTTTCACATACACCTGAAAGCTTAACTATTACTCATTTAGCAACTTGACATTATCAAATAAAAAAACTAATAAAGCTGATAGATGATGAGCGTGTCTCTACAAAGTAGCTTGATGCGTATTTTCAGAAAGATCTTTATGAGTTGTCAGATCTTTGTGTTGTTCAAATTAATATTTTTAAAGAAAATATCCTTTTTTATTACTAGGAGTTCAGATTCTCACCATGGCAACAGATTTATATCCCACCTTTTTATCTTGGTTTTGATGATTTCTATAGTAGATTTCTTGCCTAAGTATAGTAATTTTAAACATTCATAGCATAAATTGTATCTTGGGATGGACATGCTTGTGTGCTTATTGGACTATTAGAAACAGAAGAGCAACATAAGTGTGTATTTCATGTATTAGGATGTTTCCCAGATATCCATCATTTTCATTTAGGAAATCTTAAGCTTGTTTAAGAAAATTCAGCGCTAAAATGTAATGTTCTACTTGTCCTTTGTCCCTTCTCCTGATCATGTTAACTCAGACTAGTTTTGTGTCTGATTTTTGGGTGATATGTGTAAGTCAAGAGAATTGTAGAATAAAGAAAGATTCAAGCATGGTATTCCAAGTCAGAACTATTCTATAATGAGTGAATTCTTAAGGTTTGGATTTCACTGGAGAAAAATGGGCAGTTTTGGAAAGACTCTTCTCTAATTTTCCAACATACAAGAATACTTAAGATAGTGAAATGCATTTGGATAGTATTCCCTACTGATAATGGTCAAACGTGACTTTATGGTTTAAAACTATAGGTAGGAGACACAGTCATGCCTTTTTGTGGCAGGGGCATGGAATATGACCCAATCTTGAAAACTTGCATTGCAAAACTATGTAATAAATTATTTCTAGGGGTGTATATGTATGAATTAAAGGTTTGTGCAGGTTTTTTCCTCCAGCTTTATATGTTTATGTAGTTTATGTTACATTTTGAAATTTAAATAAAGTGAATCCCCTGATAAGCATGTTTATTAGATGTCTTGGGTTTTTTAGATAATGAAGACATTAATAGTGGCTATACTGCTAGCTGGTGTGGTTCCGCTTTTGCTCGGGCTTCTGTTTGAACTGGTCATCGTTGCACCTTTGAGAGTTCCTTTGGATCAAACACCTCTATTCTATCCTTGGCAGGTCAGTTGCTCCCATTTTTCTGCTGTTGATACATTTCTTTACTTAAAAGTGAGGAGTATGGGAGTTCTTGTTTCATGTTGATTTGGTGCCTCAGAGCATTTTCCATAAGTATGTTTCCATGTGGCAGAGAAAAGACAGACAGTCTGGGTGTGAGGATTATTTAAACCAAAATAATATGCTTAGGAACTTTTAAGTATGAAAAGCTGAACTTTGTGGGATGATATCAGAGGATCTTTGCATTTCAGTGATCAGATAGACACTTCTTTTCAGTAGCATAATTGTAAAGTTATGTACAGAAGTTAGTATAGCTGTATCTACATATGCACAGACATACAAATCGTCTGACCCTTCTGGAAAACTTTCTGCCTACAGCTATGTAAGAAGAGGTTTAGTTGATCTTTTTTGCTATACAAGGTTTTATTTCAGTGATGATACACACTCTGTAATTTTGGTAGGCTTTAGGATCATTCTGGTTTTAGGTTGAAATGTCAAATCATTAATACAAGATTTTAAGGTAGTAGTGTTTTGTTTTTCTTCAGTCAAGTCTCACAGGTTAAGGGAGTGCAAACTTTTTTCCTGCAAGTTGGTGGAAGAAATGAAGGTACAGTGGATTGAGTGACAAATGCTTGTATCACCTAGGCTGAATTATGAAAGAACTTGTAACTCAAAGAAACACTGAGGGAACCATAACTCAAAAGGCCTAGAATGCATATTACTAAATAACAAGAAAGTGTTCAGGGATAGTGATTTTCTGAGCTGCCCATAAAAAAGCTTTCATTTGCTTTCAGTAGCCAAATCTTTGAAAGCCATAATACAAAGAAGAATGTGACTGCTAATTTAATTATTCCATTATTTTATAATACGAGTATACTTCAGGGGTATCTGTTTAACTAAATGACTAATAAGTCAGGATGTCATATGATTGCAGTGGTAGATGATCATGGTTTCCAAACAGTTTTGGAAAGAATTTGTAGTGCTAGAGATTCTAAAAATTCTTAATTTTTGCATGTTAATTCTTTAAAAGTTTGGAATTAAATATACTGAAAGATTTTATTTTCATGTGGCAGAGTTTCCTCAAAATACCAGATTAGAGGGATTTGAGACTTGTTTGAAATCAACGAGGAGCTATTGAAATTGAGAATAAGTTCCATTTTTCACAGAAGAGAATAGTTAATACAAGGATTAAATGCTTGAGCAAACAGAAAGCAACTTTAACACTGACTTTTTTGTGACAAGTTTTTAAATTTTTCAATGTATCTAGGGTAGCAGATGTTAACAAAAGCTGTCTTTTTAAATAATTGGTTAAAGATATTTCCCCAGCAGTTTAAGAAAGTTCATCTATGATGTCTTAAGTCTTACTGTTTCTGTGGCTGTTTGTTCTGCTTTGTCAACCTATGCTTTGCATTCTATTTTTGGTGTTTTTTATTGAAGAATCTCTTAGAAATGTGTGTAATTCATGATGTGTTTACTAGAAGCCTGTAGTTATATTGTGCTCTTTTAATTCCATGCCACAATAATTGTGGTATATGTTAAAGCATAAACTTTCCTCTGAATAGTGTGATGTTCTTTTGTGAAGAGCGCTGCCTTGCTTTGTTTAGCTTTTCTCACATCAGGTAGGGTTTTGTGAATAATTCAAGTTTAAAAGAAAACCCTTGTTTCCTGACTTGTGTGAGCATCTTTGTATCTTGTTTCTCTTCTTTTTTAAAGGAATCAAAAGAACTTATTTCTAGGTAAATGTTACTAGTCTTAATTAGTTTGTACCAGAATGTTAGTCTGTTGCTTTAAGTAAGTGTAATGCTTTTATTTTGTATTTGCCTTTGGTTTAATAGTAGTAGCTGATATTCCTTGTTCCCGGAAGCTGAGTATTTTACAGATGTCAGTTAAGCTTGAGAGCAACTTTCTTAGGAGTCTCCAAAAGATGTCAACTCTTTTAAACAATGTACTGTGTAAATAGAAAAGTAATTATCTTTTCACCTATAAGGAACAAGTTGCTCTAAAAGCTTCTGGTTGTCAAACTATTTAAAAACGTTAATGCTAACAGTCCGTTTTTATGAAATTAGGACTGGGCTCTTGGAGTTCTACATGCCAAAATAATTGCTGCCATAACACTGATGGGTCCCCAATGGTGGCTGAAAACTGTTATTGAACAGGTAGGAAAAAATTGTCCATGTGAATTATCTGTATAATACATTTTGAATGATTTTTGAATGTGTGAGTCAGAAAACAGAGTTACTGTTGTAGTAATGGAGTAATTGAGTAAAACTTGTCTTGTAGCATCATTTTAAACTGTATAGCCTAATCCATTAAGGTACACTTAACAATAACACAAAAGTAAAACTCTGAAATCAAGAAAATGCTGTGTATACATCTGTGCAATTTTATCAGGTTTGTATTTAAAGTGAGAAACATCATTGTTTGTTCAAATGAATTCACATGTGTCCAAACTCTGGACATTATTTATGTCCACCACTCAAGAACAGATAATTTCTGCCTTCTCCAGATCTGTAGAGGTTACCTCGTTCATAGATAAGTGCATATGAAAGACACCATTTCCATTCCCCTTTGATTATTAAGCAAGACAGAACAGCTTCTGGGTGCAGTTCTGAGTCACATGGCCTGTTGCTTTTTTTGGCAGAAGTATTTTCTTGATTATAACCTTTAAGTTCTACCCTGTTGTCTCAGTGAAGTATCTCAATTGTTTGTCAGAAAGTAACTTCAGCCCTGCACTATATGTAATGGCTGTGGAGCACGTCATGACCTCTGTACAAAAGGTGCCTCTCTTGATTAAGGCTAGCACATAGTCCTAGTTATTAAACCATTTACTGATCAGTTTAGGTGTCACACTGGAGAAATGTAGTCTTAATTCTGTGAGTACCTTTTGAGGCATACCATGGCTCTTCCATTTTGAATGCTCTCCATGGCCTTTTTTTGTTATACACATGCTCTCCTTGAGCCATCCTTAGAAATGGTTACATCCAGGCTGTGGGGCAGAGGCCATTGACTAGCTATATGTGGTAACCATTTGAAATTGGTCTTTTCCCATGTTTAGTCATGTTGAGACCTTAGCTCCTGAGAGTAGCTGCAGAAACTCAAGAATTGTGGAGGCCCTGTCTTCAGGCACAGACTCCACATGCAGAGGCTCTGGTCTGCCCAACCAAGTACAAAATAAGATCCTATTTTCTGCCTGTGTTACTGAATTTAATAGATTTGTTCTATAAGCATACACAGGATCATTTTTCAGCAGGTTAACAGCACAAAGTGATCCCAGATCACCCACAAAACCACCATCCACAGCTCTATTTAATGATCTTTCAGCTGGTCTCTTGCACTCCTGCAACCAAATCACGACACTATTCCAGGTTAAGTTGCTCTCCTGGGCACTATTTAAATGACTTTCTGGAACCCTCATGATGTAGATTGACACCGAGTTTTTCTTCTTTGACTGTGGCCATCCTGGTTTTCTTCAAGTTACACAAGGAGAATTGTGTAAAACCTTGTAATTATTACTGTAAACGCAAATCATGGCTTTCTTGGTTGATCCATTCTGCTTCTAACTTGTTCTTCTTAGGTATATGCAAATGGGATTCGTAACATTGATTTACACTTCATAATCCGTAAACTGGCAGCACCTGTAATCTCTGTTCTGTTACTTTCCCTGTGTGTACCATACATCATAGCTTCTGGTGTTGTACCTTTATTAGGTATGTATACATTCAGAATACCTGTTTATCATCTGATGGTTTAGAGCAATGTAAATATATCTGGAAATAAAATGTCAAGCTCTAAGTTACTTAAAAAAACCCAAACAAACAAAAAAACAACTCACTATTCTGCCAGCAAATGTAAATGCTTGAAGATTGCTGTGTCATCTTAAAAGTTGGGGATTTTTTGAGAAATGCAATACATTGTTCTGACTGGCTTTTTATTAAACTAAATGCAGAATACATCAATAATATGGGACCACATAATACCTAACAGCAGTAATGTAGGTATCTAGCTAGTCTGGGAAAGGGGTGATTAATTAGTTTCTTCTTTGGACAATGAACCTTTAATTTTAGTCTCTCTTTAACAGCTATACATCTTTTCCGACTTGTGACATTCTAGAGGAAGCTTAGAACAGGTGCAAATACAGGTTTTGCTTTGAGGTTTTCTTTCAGTATTATAACGTAAATTGTAAATGTAGGGGTTTTTTTAGACTTTTCTATCTATTCATAACTGAAGGAAATAATTTTATTAGAAGCAGGGTAGATGTGCTTTTTTCATCAACAGTTGTCTTTTGCTAGTTAGTTTTGATATTAACAATATGTTCAAGAAGTCCTGTTTTATTCTTCAACCTCTCACGTTAATGTGGACTTTTATGGTGTCAACTTTTTTCTGATGTGAGGTATACAGATATCAATAAGAAGAGCTGATAAGCCCAATTTTTTTACTGTGGATTTTCACCATGTTAATGGAAAACTTTCAACTTTAATGCTTCGGATGAAAAAAATAAACAGCAGCTGTCAAGTTGGATCTATGAGAAAAACTGATGTATTTTTATTTCATAGTCCTACTGAAGCTACAGTATAACAAAAAGCATAGAAGCAGGTACAGAAGCAGAAATATGTGTGTTACTTTAGCAGTGTTAGGTTATGTGAGGGTTTTGTCTTGTTTTGTAGGAGTTACTGCTGAAATGCAAAACCTAGTTCAGCGACGGATTTATCCTTTTCTGCTTATGGTGGTGGTTTTGATGGGAATTCTCTCCTTCCAAGTCCGCCAGTTCAAGCGCCTTTATGAACATATTAAAAATGACAAGTAAGTATATAATGTGGGTGTTTTTCCACTTTAAATTGTGATGATAACTTCAAATTGAATTCAAGTGTTGTAGATACTTAGGGCTAAAATGAATCTTAAGAAGCTTTCTAGACAAGTGACCCTCTGAGGCAGACCTAAACTCTTCTTGCCAACTGTTTGATCTGTGGTTCAGGTAAATAAACACAGGAACAGACTGTCTTTATAAATGGAAGACACTCCCCTATGTCTAACTTGAATGCATTTTACCACAAAACAAGCTGATTTCTTGTTTGTCTCCTCCTCTGTGGGCTTGAATGACAAGTGAATGTAATAATTATGATGTATCTGGAAGTAAAACCATGTCTCACTACCGCTTATAAAACCATTTCTCCAACCTTTTCTGCATAACTGTTTTTCTTATTCTTTCTACTCGTTAGTCCAATTAACCTGCTAAGGAACATTCAGTTGATTTGATAGAGTTTGTCCTTACCAAATCTTGTACTGTTTTCTGATGTTTTCAGTAATTATTACTCTGTATTACTCAGATGCATGATAAAATATTAATTTTACCAGTGTTTTTTCTGGTTCTCCTGCTTAATTTCTAAGCTTTTTTTTGTATTATCTTTGGTACCTGATTTTTTGTGTTACCCTAATTACCTTATGTATTGGTTATTTAGAAAAACAAGTTTTGAATCCCAGCAACTAGTCTTCCCAGGCTGCTTTTGTATTGAAAAGGAATAAATTAGTTTGTTGTGTTCATATCCTGAGTTACCCTAGAAGAGTTTTGCTTTCCACTGACTACAAAAGGAGTCAAACCTAAAATAAACTTCTTTGAATCTTAAATGATAGGAAGTGACTGATACATTAAGTGTTGGCTGTAAATGTGAAAGTAATAGTATCTAGAAGTATTAAGAGAGTTGTAAATAAATTAAAACTCTGAACAGATCAATTTATATTTTAGCACCTTTTATTTGATCAGCTGATTTAAATCCTGTTCCCCACCTGCCTTCATAATGTGTTCTGTAGTACTTGGCCTAATGTAGTAAGCTGGTATTTATGTTTACAAATGGGGTTTGAGCTAAATGTTAGTATCTTTCAGGCAGAATGTGTATTGAATAGCAACTTGCATTCATGTTGTAAGTTGCTTTCTTGTGTAAATAAGGCATGTAAACAGTATACAAAGCTGTGAAAATATATCTAAGTGAAAATTACTTTGATATTAAATGAATTTATTAAATGTTATAACCATCCTTGTAGACAAGAAGTTTGTACAACTTAACTTAATGATCTCATTTTAGGAATTAAGCAAGCGTAGTCATGCTAGCCAGTAGAGATTTATGGTTTAGAAATATGCTTAATTAAATCTTTCATTTTACAAACTCCAAAAGCATATACAAGTTCTTGTGACATTCTAAAATGTACAAAAGTACATGATGTTGTTTGGTTATGGTACTGCGAGAAAAGGAGCAGTGGTGAAAAAGTTTCTAAAGGAGATGACAGGTTTCAGGGGAAGAATTTATAGGTATATTATGGCTCATCTACAGGTAGAACCAGAATACAAATAGGAGGCAAGGGAAGGAATTTAGATTGCAAAAAGTAGTGTGAAACAATGATATAGAGGAAGTAAGGAATAATGTGAAAGGTAGGAAAACCGCTAAACTGATGAGATGGTGAGATGTTGAAACAGAATTTAAACAAAGGAATCTCGCAGCCCTTAGGCTTGAGCATTAGGCTATCTTATCTCCCTTTAAGAAAGATTGAGCTGCAGTAAAAGTTCTTACTTTACAATATTTACTCTTTTCACTCAGGGTGTTTTTCATTCTATATGTGAGCTGAGCCTCTTACTGTTACCCAATGCATGTGCTACATAGTGGCAGATTCTTTTTTGAACTTAAAACCTCATTAGCACTCTCATTTGGTTTTATATCTGAGTTGTTCCAGATGTTCAAGTGGCAGTGGCTCAAACAGACACTGCGACGAAGATGCTCTTAAAAGTATCACGCAGCAAAGGGGCTGGGTATATAAATAATGCAAACACACTCTATATTTCATATCTTTATTTAGATTATGCCTGAATTGTATGACTACCAAAGCCATACAATGAGAAAGCTACTTCTGCATCAAAGGAGAGTGAATTTGTGTTACAGAATTGTATTAACTTTTGTTAATTTTTCACTGTTTTTATTATAATCCCAGGTACCTTGTTGGGCAACGACTTGTGAACTACGAACGAAAGTCTGGTAAACAAGGCACATCAACAACTCCACCTCAGTCTTCACAAGAATAGATGGTCATATTAAACATCGTGACCTTCCCTTTGCCTTTACTTGTCCTTTTTTCATAGACTCTTCTTCAGTCTTTGGATATCTCTCCCAATAATACTCTCAGCAGTGTTTTGGCTTCTGTTAGTAGCATCCAGATAGCAGTTAAGGCTCTGATCCTTATCTGCATTTTCTGATGTTATCAATGCTGTCTGAGGTCTGTATATGTGTAAATAGAAGTATCCTCACACCCTAAAACCTTGGATTAAAAAGAATGTGCATTGTACATCTTTAAAAAAGTATATTAATTTATTAAATCTAGTTGTCACTTTATTTTGGACTGCTGTTCTGTTGACAATGTGCCACAAAGCAATAGTGCGAAGAGGCAAGATGTTTTTATAAAATTTGGAGCTTACTTTATGGTGTTCATAACAGTTCTTATTGTAGTAATATAGTATGATTTTTCATGAGTGGAAAGGCCACACAGAGAATATCAAAAGTAAATAATTGTCTTACAGTCAGCAGTGAAGTGGCTGTAGTGAGAACATAATGAACTATGTATCTTGCTGTCAAGTCTTTTTTATTATTTTGTATAACACCAAAGCTGTTGTACATTTTTCTATTGCCTGATTGTTTTTCATGTGTCTGAGTTTGTAATATTGTACAGTTGCTGTTAAGTCGAGAAAATATTTCCTCTTCTGAGAATTCAGATGTAATTGTTGAGGCTCAGCTGGGTTTTTCTTTAGGGTGGGGGTGGGGGGGGGAGGAAGGGGAACAGGCAGAGGTTAGCTTTGGGAATCAGGATTTCCTGAATTGAAACAGTAAGTAAAAAATTTATGAATGCTAGGTGATGGAAGCATTTCACGGTACCAAGGAAAATTAGATAGGTTCACAACTTAAATTGTAGCCAATTTCTTATCAATAATAGAATTTTTAAGGCCTTCAGGAGGAGGGAAGAACCTTATCTGATGTGTGTGCACAGAAACAAAAAGTGTAGTGTAATCAATGTTCTGACCTGGTCCTTAATTAAAGAGCTTGAAAAGTGGGGGTTTTTTTCTGTAAGTTACCAAAGTTGCAAATTGTAGTATGAATTTTATATTGCACAATTACTTAAAAAAGGACCCCCAACAACAAAAAAAAAACCTCTTTCAGAATTGGTCACTGAATTTTTATGGGAATAATATTGAAGGAAGTGATTCATCACGTACCATTTATTGCCTGTGGGGCAGGGAAATACATATGCTATTAAACAGAAAAGGAAGAGTTAGCAGATTTCTTTGCAAGGACACAGTCAAGCGAGCCACCAAATCAAGTCTGTGTTACTTCTATATGTAGATAGAGTTCTTTTGCAGTAATGTTTGGGGTTTTTTTATGTAGATATTTTAAAATACATAACAGTATCGCAAAGCTTTAAGTAGCATCAAATCACATGCTTAGATTGCAGTATCTTTCTTAGATTAAATGGGGAAAATGTGAATATCCATCGCAGTAATCAGAGAATTGATGGAACATTTAACTTGCTACTCGGTACACTGTCCTTCAGTATTCTGTACTTAACCATATGTGTATATAATTAATACTTGAGAATCTGGCAGAGGCTTTGAGAGTGTCATCTCCTTTTATTGATGTTGCATCTCTAATCTGACATATTTTGAGTTAATGTGGTCCAGGCTGTGGTGGAGGTATTTCATTTTTTGGTGTCTGAACTCATGTTCTAAGGCAGTGAGCACAAGCCAAATGCATCTGAATCTAGTGGCAGGAGGATTGGGCTGTCACTGTCAGAAGGTCAGAAACTACTGTTTTACAGAATTTCTGTTGTCCTGATGGTTTTGAACCACAAATAGTACCCTTTGGAGTGATTTATTAGGAAATTTCCAGTGAAATTAAGTCATAGAAAAATAACCAAAATATTTCTCTCATTCCCTGTTGCTGACTAAATGCTAAAGTGAGTATTCGCCCCATATATTTTTGATGTGCACAAATAATTGCATTTGACTATTTACAGTGGTGTACATTGTGGGACAGATATTTTTTCACAATATTAAATTCACTGGTAACATACATTATTACTTATGCCAAGATTCTCTCTTTGACATATCTTTCGTAAACAGTTCCAAAATGGTCTTGCCACTCAAATATTGCGAGCACTACTGTGCATCATGCAGAATTTGCAGTAGTGTGGTTCTTGTAGCCTTGTGTTTTTATCCAGACAAACTGGTCTTAACATTAAAATTTATTAAGAAAAAGCCTTTGTGCTGTTTCTTATTACTATTTTACAAGTCATGACATTAGAAATTGAATCAGGGCAGTCATGTAATGTGAACTGTAGCTATTTTAATGTAGCTTACATTATCTGTTTTCACTCTTTGTTATGGAGAACTGGTTTCAAATCAAACTGTTGTGCTTGCTTTTGCACTGCTTTATAGATCCCAGGTGAAGTTTGTTTCTGAAACTGTCCATTGTGAATTTTCAGAAAATCTCATCTCCTTATCTTCTTATTTTTACATGTGTTTTGGGAAAGAAGATGGGGGTTGTATAGAACAAGAATCAAATAACACTACTTTTTTATTGTTTTAAATTTTAATAGTTTGCCTTGTTGTGCTGTGTGTACTCCTCTGGGATAGAAACTTGATAGTAAGCATGTAAGTTAACTGCCTGTTACTAAGACAGCTGATGAGCTCTGTACCAGTGGCTCCCATCTGTGCTAGAGTAATACAGCATGCAGTGGTCTCGTATTACTCTTCAAGTGGGAAAGATTCTCTGTGTGTGCTTTCAGCACAATTTGTGTTGACCTTGGGTTTTAAATGGAGGGGTGGGAGATGCATACTGGCTTCACTGTATCCCCTCTGTGGTGTTGAATCTAATGCTGTCACTAGTTCTGCAGGCCTTCATCCAAGAACTGTCAGATGGCTCTGTAGCTATCTGTTGCATGCTGAAAGAAGTTTATTGCAGCATGGCTTTGACTGGTTTTACACAGATTATTTTATATTGATTAAAAATAGTTAAAACTCTGCATCCTTTCTCTGACTCCCCCTTCTCCACTGGGTAAAGCCTAAGTTACTTGTTTTTCTTTCTGAGGGCCCTCTGGAACCTATAACTATTTTCTGTGAGTAACTTCCTGGGTAAGGTGCCATCTCCAACACCAATTACAGTATTCACATCACTTCAGCTGAGTGTGTTAACTCCTTCCTCGCTTTCCCCTAAGCTTGAACAAAGGTCTCTGTAAAAATCTGCACAGCAGCCCCACTATTTTTTTTAGAGAACTCTAAAATACCCTTTACCTTACAAAGCACAAATGGCTTGTTTGGTGACTCCACTGCCTGGCATGCTGATGTCATTCTGTTTCCTTGTCTGTCTGTCTGTTTATATCTAGATTGGAAATTGTTTGTGGCAGGGTCAGTGTTATTGTTCTGCTTGCCTTGTGAGCGGGCACTGTGCAGCCTGAGCAATGAGTGGGGTTCTTGGCAGAAATGATAGTACAGATAGTAAAAACATTAAACAGGGAACTGAATCTTGGTAGTATGATAAAGTTCAGGATGCAGAAAAAGCCATCTTCTGAAACAGATAAGGAAACAACTTTTACAAAGCATAATGGTAAATTAGATCTCTTTTACTCTTGATATTTCAGTTCTTAATTAGATTAACTAGAACTAAAGAATTGCATAGTTAACAGCAATTTTATTAAGTCTGTGATTATTCCAGACAAGCAATGCTTCTTTTGCTTCATTTAGAAGTCACCATAAATTGAGAAACGATATGCGAAAATCAAAGTTACTCAATAATGGAAATTTTTAGAAGATGGTATTTCCAGAGGCCAAATACTGTTCCAAAATAGATTGAATGTTTTGAATTCAATATAATACAGAGGGATGGAGCAATGGCAAGATAATTTCACAACTCTGCGCATCAGTTTTGCTGCTTAAATGGTTGCTTGCTGTTACCTCTTGTGGAGTAGTGGTCAGTGCTAAAGCTGCATAGGTGGTTGGTTTTTTTCCCTGTATAAGGAAAAATCAAACATCTAGAGTTGTCTGATATTGTGGGGGTGGGGGCATTTAACCTTACTTGTCTGTATCACTTGGCTTTCAAGGACTGTGTTTCTATTCCTGGAAAATGATCCTAGTTTTACCTAGAGAGAAGAGACTTCCTTGTTGCTTACAAAAACAGCGAACACTGCAAAGCTCATTATTTATTTATATTGAATGGAATTTATGTATCAGAACCCAAATAGTGAAGATCCTCATTGGTGTGCCATGTTCAGCAGGTGCCAAGTGCCTAAAGGCCTGATGAAATTCAGTAAAAAATGAGCTGAATCTAAAAATACTGCTGCATTGGAATGGAGTATACGTGAGATATTGTGGCTAGTTGTGACCAGGAGTCATAGAAGCAAGAAGCAGCATCAGAATTTTGAAGCTGAAATGAGGCAATGCCACTATAAAGCAACAATTATGTCAGTGGATGTACTTTGAAATGCTGTTTATCAGAGTAATCAGTAAAATGCATGGGGGGGGGGGGGGGGGGAGGCACTCAGTGCCTCAGAAGAACCTGAGTTACTTCTTTCACTGAAGCTACACTTGTAGTACCTGTGTCTTCATAGAGTTTGATCAGCTTTTTCTTAACATACTGTCTAGGCCTTACTACCTTTCTGACTTTGGGCCAAGTTTCTCAATATGGTCCATCAGTGTCCCTTTCACTGTGCTTTCTGTGATCTCTCTCTCTTCCTCATTGAAAGGGATTTGTTGACCTAACAGCCACATTACTTACCTGTGTAATCCTGAGTTTCTTAAACAGCCTTGCATTAACCTGCGTATAACTAACAACTGTTGTCACACCACCAACACTTGAAACCAAAGCTGAAGCCTCCCTCCCTCACCTACCTCTTGCTCTTAATTTTACTCACCAACTTTCTCAGAGGTTATTCCTCTTTATTATTTGTTACGCTTAGTCTTCTCCCTTCTATATCCATGAATTACAGTAATCTTTAAGCAGATGTTTTAGTGTAATTGTATGTGAAAAGTATGCAACTTGTAGCTAAAAATTAGTTCCCTGAAGTATAAATGACTTCTTAAAAGGGACTCGATATCCCAATATGCCAGAGTTAAAACAACATGAGTAATTATGCACATAACTTTGTGTGCTGTTAACACAGGAGTAATGAGTAGAAAATGTGCAGTACATCTGGTTCTGCTTATAAATCAGGAGACTCTGTAGTAAGGATGATCGGAACTCATGTAACTGCAGGTTTTTGTCACCCCATCCCGATCCATCCAGTTGTGGGTGTCCATCCTTCTTCCCCCCGCCACCCGCAGTTAAATACGCATTCATCTCCAGCCAGTTGGTGTCAAAGGAGAGAGGAGAGCAATGCCCACACTCCTCTTTCTGTGAAGAGCAATCAGCGTATTCCCCAGAGGGTTTTTTTATTACTTGATGCAGTATGTCTTGTTAATTTTTGTTACATGTAAGCATTTAGGTTAATTTAGTCATGTTTCTATAGATTAAGCATGTTCTGGAGCAGCATGTGATTAATTGGTCTCCTATTTTCCACTTATTTTTCACTCTTACATGAAAATACTAGCCTTTTGCTTTTTCCACCAGTTTGCAATTCATATAACATGTTAAGAATACACAGTTTTTCATGAAATATTTATAGAAAAACTTTCCACCTACATGCTGCTTTTTCTCATAATATGGTCTAGCAGCTTTATGCATGACTTCACTGCGCTGGATCAAATATCTGGAAAAATTGAGGGTATGGCATTTATTTTTTTGAGCATTATTAGGATAGTTCCAAGGGTGTTCAAAGACTGCAGATGGGAGAGAGATGAAACTTTTGCTGTTTAACTGTTATCCCTAGACCCCTTTGAAAAACTGCATTGTGAAATTAATTTAATTAGATTCCATTCTGTAAACCCCTGCAGGATAATGTTTGGTACAGATATTTTTTTTCTGTAGTGTTCCTAATTGTTTTAAAGTATCTACCCATTTAAAGAACAGGTATGTCATGATGTCGAAAGTTTGCTGTTTTCATGTGGCTGCAGGACTACATGAAATACTTGGCCTGTACCGGAGTATTCATGTTTTATGAAAGATTAAGCAATTGTTAAAATGTGTGCTTTTTGTTTTCCAGAGACCACTATTCTAGCTTTGTCCTGCATGTTCATCAATGGGGACATAACGTGGATTAAGAAGGGCTGGCTTCAGATAAGATCGTGTTCTTTTTTCAGTAACTGTTTGGCCTGTTTCAAGCATGTGGCACCAAAGTTTCTTTGGAGCAATGGCTTGTGAAGGCTTTCTGAAGTGAATAATCCTATTACCAAATTCATTGGAGTGCTCGGGCTACTTCGAGCCCTGTCAGAAGAGACAGGAGGGGCACTGCTTTATTATAAAGAGATGCGCTGGTGTGTTTACAGAGGACGCCTTTCAGGTTACCTCCAGTGCTCTTTTTATCGGCAGTGGAAATAGCAGAGGTCTTGTAGTCCTCCACCAAAACTCTGAGGCAGAGAGGGCCCTTTAGGTCCTTGCCGTCCCAGAGCAGGGGGACAGCCCTCGCCGCCTCGTCAGCAGGTGTGGTGCCAGGTTTGGAGCAGCGGGTGCTGAGAAGCAGCGGGCACTGGTGGGGTAGCCCAGCCCGCCAGCGCCATTGCTGAGGCCGAGGCACCCGGTGCTTGTGGCCGAGCTGTCCTTTGAAGCAGCAGCTTCGGGTGAGTAACAGGAATTTGAGGCAATACGTTACCCGGTTTTGGCAGCTCAGGCAATTTGTTCCCCTCTTATCCAAGCCTGGGAAGGAGGTAGGAGAGAGCCGAAGCCAAAAGGAATGTGCCACGCTACCACCGCTCCCCAGGCGGTGCAGCACCGTGGCCGGGGGACACGCTGGGGGGGCCGGCGGGCCCCGGGGACCCAGCGCCCCACCTCCCCGCGACGGGCTCTGCCGCTGACTTAGCGCTGAGGCGCTTCAGGTTTTGTCAGAGGTTTGTAGAAAACGGGTGTTGCTCTTGCATTTCCAGCAACGTTGGCAACAACCCTCTTCCCCCGCCGGGCCCCCGCCTTCCCCGTTAAGCACCCGGGCGGCCTCCCGCCCCTGCCGCGTTGCCGGGGCAGCGGGGCCGCGGAGAGAGGGGCAGGTGAGGCGGCCTGGCCCGCCCGGGCCTCCCCCGAGCCCCGGGTAGCCAGAGGGGGCCCCTCAGGGCCGGCTCGGCGGGTGTTGCCGTTGCGGGGTGGGGGGGGTGAGTGCCCGGGGCCGCTGCCCCGCCGGCCAAGAGCCGTGGGACGGCGGTCGCGGTCCCTCCGGCCGCAGCTTTCCCGGCGCCGGGGCCTGGCGGCGGCCTCCGGAGAAGGGGGAGGAGTGGGGGTGCGTCAGGCGGCTCCTAACAGTTGGGGTGTCCCGGGAGGAGGGGGCGGCGGGGCGAAGCTGGCGGCCCCCCTTTCGGCACCGAGGCCTGTGGGCTGCTAGCGGCAGGGTAGGGCAGGGCACGGCCGCCTCGGCTGCGCGCCCATCCGGCTGGTCTCAGCCCCCAGAGCGCCTGGGGCCAGTTTTGGGTGCGTGAGCAGAAAAATAGAAAATAAGAGCAAATAGGAGGTGGGGGAGATTAGATGACCTTTGTGTTCAGCAAGAGAGCAACCCGTGTTGGAGTACAAGGGGAGTTGGAGTATTGCTGTGGGCTGATGGTGAAAAGCTGCGAAGGCTCTCTGAGCTGAACGCGTTTTCCTTTGCTCATGAGGTGTGTATGTGTGCAGGAGGTTCCCTTCTGAACACCAGAAAACCCTTTTTCACTGTGAGGATGACTGAGCACCCATCCCTGGAGATACTCCAAAGCCATCTGGACACGGCCCTGGACAACTGGCTGTAGGTGCCCTGCTTGAGCAGGGGCGTTGGACCAGAGCATCTCCAGAGGTCCCTGCTAACCTCAGCCCTTCTGTGAGACTCTGTGATTAATGACTTTACTATAGAAAAGCAGGTCTCATGCTTCTTTTTTTCCCCCTAATTTTTCTTTTCTGATTAGTTTTTTTATTCTTTTTTTTTGACTGCTTCCCAAGGACAGGTGCACACTCTTGTCTATTGCTTCCTCAAGGTTTTCCTGTTCTCTAGCTTATCCTGAAATCCGGAACTTTTTGCCTTCAGCATCAGTCCCTTGGCTAGAGCTGCATTCTTGAATCATTACTGGAAGTGGGTGACCAATGTAGCAATTAAATCCACACTCTGAAGACTGTCCCTGATGCAAATTTGCTGCGTTGGAGTAATGAAGACACTGTACCCTGTCAGTGTTTCTCCAGAAGTGAAGTTCTAAGTATGGTTTGATCCTCAAAGGAGCCTTGAGTCACAGTAGTCCCATTGCTCCATCGCTGACTTTTAATTTTTTTGCAGGAGAATTCACATGATAGGGGGAGAAAGCCATCTGCCAGATACTCTTATTTTAATTTTAAAAATTAAAAATAAATCTAAACGTTTAAAGGATGCTGCTGTTACACTGATTTTTACATTGACGCCATTGCTTTCACTGCTCTTCCCTTCTGCAAATAACTAACATTTTTAAATAACTAACATTTTTTCAGATCTTTTTGCTAAATCAGTTTAAGTAGGCTGTAGTTTGTCCTTGAAACGATGAGGAAAGTGCCCAGATTTCCCACCAAATGTGCTCCATTGCTGTAATGGGAGAAGGGCAATACAATAACCTATGGCTGTCCCTTCTTTTGGATCCTGCGGAACAGGATTCCTTGCAACAAATAAGTTATGCCCTGAGACAAGCCTACCTGTAAAGCTATATGAGCAAAGTACAGTGCGTGATTGCAGCACATGTGAATGTTTTGTTCATCACTGTAATTTTTTAATGTGAAGTATGCCAGCAGCACAAATTAGTAACTTTTTGCTACAGTTTTTTGAATATGTGAATGCGGTAGAAACTTGGTAATCTGCATACTCTAGCTTCTCTACCAAACTGACAAGACTCTTCTTGGCTTGCAGTAGTGAGTTGTCAACATCGTTAGCTTTCACGTTGGCATGTGTGGTGTGACTTGTCTGCACTACCTGTTTTACAAATTCATATTGTGGTAGGTTTGAGGAGAAAAATCGATTTAAAACTATCTAAAGTTATCTGTTAAAATAGTAGTTCTCCTTACCCGGAGCTGTGGTTGCTGTCTGAGCTCCAGTCTTTTCTTTGGTGTTACTATCAAGTTTAAGTTGTTGAGGTGCGCAATGCTTGTCTGTTTACCCTTCTGAGTCACTCAGTTCTGCAGTAGCCCCAGCTGTCGAGTAGGGCAGGAGGGAGTTTGGGTACAAGCACTGTTGGCCCCCATGTGCACACACAGCTTTTCATTCACATTTAGCATCTATGAACTGCTGTTTTACTATTATTTCTTTCAGGTCCCTGTAACTGAACACAAACAGACCATGCCTCTTCCAGAAACCATGTTCTGTGCTCAGCAGATCAAAATCCCCCCTGAGCTACCTGATATTCTGAAGCAATTTACTAAAGCTGCTATTAGGACTCAACCTCATGATGTTTTGCAGTGGGCAGCTGCGTAAGTATGATGTTCACATAATGATGTAGTGCTATGCGTATGGACCCACAAAATCTCACTGCTTCTGTTTATTGTACAATGGAGCTGGCTGAGTATTAAATCAACCTGTATATTGCATACACGCTTCTCTGCGTTAATGCAGCATGTGAGCCTTTTAAAAATAGTGTAGTAGATTTATTTTCTGTTTTGCTGAGGTTTAGGGCTGGCATATTTCTAGAATATGTTGATTTCCATACAGAAAAATGCATTGTAATTTTTTTTTTTTGTTATTTCTCTATCCTGAAGACAAACCTTTTCTTAAATTTTTTGTTTTCCTCCTCTCATGTGAGACTTAATTCTTGGAATTTAAAGGAAACCTAGAAAATAGCTTTCTAATTCTTAAGCTTGCTTAAATTTTTTTTTTTCCTGTTTCCAGGAGCAAAATTAAAGGGTCTCCTTAATGTTACTGAAATAGGAAAAGAGCCTGAAAAGTTGCAACTTTTAGGTGATAGTCCACGTGATAGATCTCTCACTGTAAAGTTGATTTAAGAGATTTAAATGTTTATTCTTTCTTTTTTTCTTTTACCTCAACCACTTGCTATCATTTCTTCCTGTCCTACAGTTTGTGTGAATAAGCTCTTAGAAGGGTATCTGTGAGATGTTCTCAGTTGGGGGGATTGGAAAATGGCTGTACCATGTACATGAGGGAGGGGAGGCTGTTAACAAAGCCATGCTGGAGTCTGGCTTGTCCATTAAGAATTAAAAAAACCTTGAAGCTGAATTGCTACAGCTGCAGTGTTGGAGAAAGGTGGTGGGAACATCTTAAAATGGCACAGCGTTTCTTAGGAACATGATGGAGGTGGGGTGAGGCAGACGTCCGGGTGATGGGTGTGCTGGGAGCTTGCCCCAACTGAGCAGTTGGAAGCACCAGCCACCAGGTAGCTTGAGCCTGCTGAGACCTGGGGCTGGCGAGAGCAGGGGCAGCGCAGCACTGCCATGGCCACGCCACCGGCCAGACCCCCGCCTCTGCTTAAAGATTGCACCAGCTCAGTCGGAGGAGCCCCCGCAGATGGATGGGTGACTGCTGCTGGTCGCACATCCCTCTTTCTGGAATATGCTCTGGTGTGAGAGCACCTGGGGTGGAGCACGATCTGGACCTGGGAGCCACGCCAAGCAGAGCAAGGCTGCAGTTTCACACCGCTGCCAGTGTTGTAGTGCTTGTCCCTGTGAATAATCAGATGGGGAAATGGATCTGGCTGAAAAATAGCCCAGGCGTTATACATACATATATACTGTGCATCTATTTGTTGCAGTCATGCTACTTCAGTTCTGCAGTGCTGCTTGCTGTGCATTTTGGCAAGTGTTTGCACAGCATGGGATAGCCTGGGCATGGACATGGGTGACCAGGGCAGATGAGGGAGGACAAATGGAGAAACCCTTAAGTTAGACCTGCTATCGACTGAATGAAAACAAAAGGTGGTGGGGTTTTTTTTCATGGTTTGGATTGCTGACCAGTTATGGCAGAGGTGGTTGCTCTTAAGGTGATGGTAGCCTTATAAATTAAAAGGATGTGCATCTAATTCCCTTTCTGCTCTAGTCGTAAATTTTACTTTGGAGTGGACAGAAGTAACAGAAATGCTGATGAGATAGCTGCAGCGCAAATAGCCAGTTGTGCTTTTCAGGTAGTGTGTGAGGGGAATGTTAAACAAATCAGCCCTAAGGTGCTTATCAGTCAAATGGGAAAAGCCTGCACTTTGGTTTGCAAGCCCACTCTGATGTTAATAAATCACTCTGCCTTTGCCAAGAAAGTTTGAGTATATCATGCACAAAGTAAGTTAAATGCCTTAAGAATTATTAGAATGTCATAAAAAGGAGTGTGTAAAGTCTAAAGATTGTGGTTTCCACTAAAAAGAAAGGTGATATCTGGGCACGGGAAGATGGGAGTTGGGGGGGGGGGGGCAGCTTGCTGAGTGCTGCTGCTCCTGCGCTGGAGCGTGTGGATTCATACACTGAACTGTAAGAGCATTTACTTCTGTGCAGCTTATAACAGCCATGGGCACTGAAGTGTGTTGCTCTTCCCATTCACTTAGGTATTTTTCAGCATTGTCAAAAGGCGAGCCCCTTCCTGTGAAGAAAAGGATTGAAATGCCTTTAGCAACAGAGAAAACAGATGCTGGTTTGACCCCAGGACTCCTTAAAATCTTGCACGAGCAGGTACAAACTGGCCGTTATCAAATGTGGAACGCTGATGCGCTGAGGATGGCTGAGGAGACTGACTGTCAAGTATTTTGATGTATTTTGGGGAGGGACTGTGTGTTCTTAGTTTCATTTTGGCTTTTGGAGTTCTTATTGTGGTACCATGGTTTTGTTTAAAGCTGTCTCCCAAAGGCATGGTGAGTGTTGCAGAACTGAAGGAGAAATGGAAGCACTTGTGCTTGCCAGAAGAGCAGCTGAAAGCTATCCTGCAGTTGGACGACTTCAGTGAGGAGGTGGAATGGATGAAGGTTCTGGCGCTTGGGTGCAGCGTGTTCGGCAGGGTATGTTCACAGCAGGAGCCCTCGTATCCAAATGCGAACGGTCATATACGATCATACGTGAGGTAGACCATAGAACAATTATTGCAAATGGACTTTGGGGAATGCTGATTGCTTTTGCAGCAGCTGGCAAAGTGGCTTGTGTGTTTACTTCTGTTCCTCATCAGCTTTTGGCCAGGGGAGCTTAACCAGAAAGAGGGCTAAGTCCTCAGTTTGCTGGGATGGCAGTAGAAGAGCAAGCATGTCTGCAGGGAGCTCGGACCGTGAGAGAGGATGATAGAGGAATTATGCTTACAGCATCAGTACAAATGTCTGTGGAGGAGGACTAGAGGGAGAAATTAAAATATCAATTTTTAATTGATTGTGTAGTCAATTAAATTTTCACAGAAGCAGTTAATGTTACTAAATCTACATTTAATTCTTTTAATGTCAGTAATAAAATCTCAGCAGAGCATTTCAACAGAATGAGAGATTATAAAATGTACTAAGCTGATGTTCTTAAGTATAGTATTTTTAATGGCTTCTACAGTAGGGAAGAAGGGGTACTGAAAAGAAAATACATGTTAAATAATATTTTGAGAATGTTGCAATATCTGGAAGCCCTGAATGTTAACCTGGCCTGATGATGCAATCATGTATAAGTATTTGTTTATTTTAACTGTATTTCTTGGTTTCAGTCCTCTTACCAATATGATTTTGTAGTTTGGGTCCTTTTCTTCATTTAAAAAAAAGTAACAGCAATGTTACTTATTTAAAAAAAAAAAAAATTTAAACCAAAAACAGAGTCACAGGAACATCATTCTGATGAAGCTAGACAGTCTAAATTTACCTCCATCTATCCATCCTTTCAGATATTAAGTGAATGATTTGATTTCTGCTCTACATATTGAAACCTAAACTTAAGTTTTCTAAACCAGAGAGGAAGATGCACACAAGAAATTTGCATTAACTTTCCTGCAGCTGTAGGTTGTGTTCATAGTTGAATAGGGTCACAGGAAAGATACAAGGGTAGACAAGTATGAGCTTCTTAATAACACCAGTCATCTGAAGTATCTTTCTGCAAAGCACTGACGTGTTTTTACAGCCTTGGAGAAATGACCACACAGGTAGCCTTTCAAAAGTGGCAAAATCAATGTGAATAACTTTGCTGCGCTGTGAGAGCGAGCGAGTGGCAGCTGGGAGAAGCAGGAGCAGGAATGGCAGTAGAGGGGTAGCAAATAGCAGAGGGTAGAGTCTGCCAGCATGTAGGCAGCTGCCTCTCCTTACCCAGAGGGGCCTACTGGGAGAAGAACTGCATTAAGTAAAACTGTTAAGGGATTATAAAATGACATTTCTCTGGCCTGTGTTCTAGATCTTGAACAGGTATTGCATTTATTTTAAATATTGCTGTTCTACTGATAGTAAATACTTATCTTTTTACAAAATCATTGCTTCCTTGTTAATGAAGAGGTAAGGGTAAGCTTTGAAAAAGTTACAGCAAAAATATTACTACTTGAGTTAAACACTTGTGTGATTTCTTTGGGTTTTGTTCCTTTGTTTTAATGGCATCCAACCAGTCCTTGACTCAATGAAGCTCAATGCTGAATTTTTCCACACATTTCCCTGTATAGCTCAGCATGTGTAGGGCACTGGGTTATAGACACTGTATTGAATAAAGGATTTTTCCAAAGTATATTTGGAACTAATACTTTGAGGCATGTTTGTTTTTAAGGGAGCTCAGACATTATTTGGCTTTGACTAAACTGAAATATTTGTGAAATGCTTTTTGCCTCAGTGCTTTTTCTACTAACTACTACAATGGAACTTGCATACAACTAGAGAAACCAGTAAATATCAGCACTCCTAAAAATTAATATCATATAATATTACATCCTAATAAAAATCATCAAACCCATATGAATTTTCTGGGGTTTGTAGATTTGTCTGTCTTAACTGCTGCAGAGAAATCATTTAGATCCATTGAGATAATAAGTAAACACACACATGCAGGCACACACGCATATATATATATCACTAAGTAGAGTGATGTTGGAGCTTTCACAGTAGCAGAACAGAGCAATTTGGCCATACAGGAGACAGGGCTCAGACTACTCGGCTCAATCTTTAAACATCATGGGATTCTGGTATTTCTTTACTCCTGTCTCTACTAGAACTTCATTATCGTTTCCATCCTTGGACCTGCACTGGAGGGTAAATTTGGTGTTGAAAGCTAGGTAACGATGATAAAGCCTTCATCTCCTTTACAGTCACTGTTAGTGGCTTACAGTGTGGATTTTGTCAGGGTATGGAAAGAATGTTCATGGCTCTGATACTGTTCCTCTCATTTCTTGACTGAACCCCCTGCAGTCTTTACTGAGTTCAATGAAACACGCCTGTGAAATCTTAACAAGGGACCCAGAAGGAGGAGCGGCTTGCATTCCCTTTGAAACATTCTCATTCCTCTACTCCTATTTGGCCAGTATCGACGGAGATATACCAGAGGAGAAAACTGAAGCATTCCTCCACAGAATTAAAGAACAAGCGTAAGTAAAAATCTGTGCATAGAATTTTAATGTATGGATCGCCTTTGGTTTCTCCATAAACCTTTAATTTCAAGTGAAGAGTCTTATCTTCCCTTTGGGTGTAGCCATAATGACAGGAGTAAAGGTTGACTAAGGTTATAGTGAAAGTGTACAGAGTTATTTTTTTATTAAGTGGTCAACATCGGGGTTTGAACCGTTAAACGATAAATTATTATTTACCCATCTTAGAAATATTGAAGTCACTACCTGGTGGTATAATTTTTCCTGTAGGAAGCAATTATATACAGGTTGGTATCATCTGCATATTACTGGTACTGGAACCAGCAGCATCTTATGGGCTACTCTTTTGATTTAACATAGATCATAAACCAGAGAGAGAAACTAGGAGTTCCTGCTTGAAGACCGAAGTTTCTATTGTGTTTTGCCTTCTCCCTTGAAATTTTCTTGAGAACACATGTAGCATGCACTTGGTCTTAAATGGTTTGGCGCTTCAATTTTTGTAGTGTTGGCTATGGTAGATTGTCCTTGGAATGCTCTTGGTGTTGGTTGCCTTCTGTGGATATAAAGGACAAAAGCAGGACATAGTCCCACCCAAATACTTCATCCTGTATTGCTATTTGCACCAAGCTGGGGTGGATGGGTACGTGTCTAGTCTGTGCTCCTCTTTCTGCTTGCTCTGAGGTGAGTTTATAGTTTGGTGTCAGTCTTGTCGGTAAGCCATGAATTGATGCGGTTCTTCACAGCAGGAGATGCGTAGGTTAAGCAAAAACCTGGCTGGTTTGCTATCAATGGCAGCTGTGTTCAGGTCTTTTCTGTGCTGTTGTGCAATCTTTGGCTAGCTTCATAATGAAGAGGCAACCCCGTTCTCACCTCTTGACTTCATCAAGTAGTTTGTTAGCAAATTACAGCTTCCCCCAATATTATTAGGAGTCCTTCTTACAGGATTGGATAGAGAATACCCTGTTGATGATCAGTCCATTCAAATGCCACTTTCTGATGTGCTGTCACCATCACTGGCACTCACAGCTTGTTTGTTCTGAATACTTCTGGACACCTGCACTTTATGATGATCAACAAGCTATTTGCATAGTTTGGCTACCTTTTTTCTTGAGCTCATCAGCACTATTCTGTTGCTTTAGACTGATGGCTAATCACATTTTTGTCAACTTCTACAACAGCAAAAACTTGAAATTCACAGGCTTGTACTAACAGCTCTACTAACTAGACCTAACTCATGCTAACTGCTGCAAGTGAAAATCTCAACTCTAATAGACTTTGAATGGTTATGTGAAGTCTTGTGCCCACAAAATTCAGTGTCAAAACCTCTCAACTTTTTAGCAGATGGAAGAAAGGATCCACTGAGAAACTGCATCTATTCCTGCTAGAATTAGCATGGAATTAGCATTAGGAATGTATGAAAATGACAGTGTCTTCAATCCAGCTCTCGGTGATAAACCACCACTCATTTTATCCATAGTTACACATAGGTCATACAAAATGCATTTTATTTTAAACCAATTTAAAAAGATCTGAAACAGGCTTGTCTTCCAAGAGCTGCCTACCAGATTCATCTATCTGGAATTGGTCTTTCTGTCTGTGGTGGGTTGACCCTGGCTGGATGCCAAGGTGCCCACCAAAGCTGCTCTATCACTCCCCTCCTGCTCCAGCGTGGGGTCCTCCACGGGCTGCGGATGGATCTCTGTTCCACTGTTAACCTCCAAGGGCTCCAGGGGCACAGCCTGCCTCACCATGGTCTTCACCATGGGCTGCAGGGGAATCTCTGCTCTGGCGCCTGGAGCATCTCCTCCCCCTCCTTCTTCACTGACCTTGGTGTCTGCAGAGTTGTTTCTCTCGCATATTCTCCCCTCTCCTGCTGCAATTGCAGTTTTCTTTTCCCCCCTTCTTAAATGCGTTATTCCAGAGGTGCTACCACTGTCGCCAATGGGCTCAGCCTTGGCCAGCGGCTCTGCTGGACATGGGGGAAGTTTCTAGCAGCTTCTCACAGAATCCACCCCTGTAGCCCCCCTGCTACCAAAACCTGGCCACACAAACCCCATACACTCTCTTAGATTGCAAAAAGGTCCATGTACGTGGGAGCTCAAAAATGCATGAGCACACAAATGAACTGATTTGGTTTGTCATTGGTTACCAGATTAAAAATTTTTAGTGAGAAAGAATCACTTTTTAATAACACTGCTCTTGCTTGCAATTAATATAACCCTCAAAGGTATCTTGTCCAACGCACTAGGATTTACTATGTTAAAGTATTGTTCTAAAATATTTGGTTTATTCCTTTCCAGTGACCAACAAGCTGGCATGGTGCTGCTCAGAAACTTTCTGACCCAGACCTCAACACTGTTTTGAGGAAGCCTACTCTTCAGCACCAGGTGATAGGGGAAAAAAAAAAAGGCAATAAATATGTGCATGAAAATAATGTGTTCAAAGGACCGTTATTTGCACATTATAATACAAGAAGATCTTCTCTGGCACTTCCTTTCCTTTATCCCACTCTTGAAATTGCCCTTCAGTGGATGTTAATTGAATACATGGTTCTAGTGCTCTCCTGCCTCTCAACTACCTGTGCTCACACCCACGGAGTGGTACCTTCACTCATCCGTTTATATTGAGTAAAAGGTGTTTTTTTATGAATCTCCCTACCTATACTTCATCAGTGATTTTAAGAAGTAAAACACAGAATTAAATTTAGAGAACACTGGACAGCTACAATTGCTGCATTTCTTGTTATGCTCTGGTAGCACTGACACTTTTTTGACTCTTACACAAATACAGCTTGTCTTTTGACTACCCTGTCTGCAAGAACGTGACCTATTAAATGAATAGTTTTACCAAGCCTTACTCCAGAGAACTTCATGAAAACCCTGTGCCTGAGCTGGTAGAAGAAACATCAACTCAAGGAAGGACAGCAATAATTCCCTATTGTTTTCACTCTAATTAGGACCCTTTCAAGAACTTAAGTATCTTTTTACATTCTTACATAGACTTGTCTAAGGATCTGTTTTAAAATATGTCTTGTTTTCTGACCAGAAAATCTACTGCATTTGTCATTTAGGTGAGGAATGCCTGACAGACTTCACTTTGGTTTTGAGTTGAACAGCTGTAGTAGGTACAGAAGTCTAAATCAATCAGAGCTAGACTAAGTATTTAGTGACAGATAATCACACTTAATTGCAGAAGCAATTGAAGTAAGAGACAAGAGACTAGTAGCTACAGTAAGACTGGAGAGATGCCACGGACAGAGGCGGCCAAAACCAGGAGCACGTGGAGTGCCCTCTCCTGGCAACTCGATCAAACAGAAGGAAGTAGTGTAGGAAAGCTGGATCTGCAAGCTTGTTCGTTGAGGTAACAAGCTTGGCTGCTGATGATGTGACTTTGCTGTAGTAGACTGTGTGTGGAATTAACAGGACTAGAAATTGATATAATAAAAGTCTCACTGAAGTTAAGTGGAATCCTCCTGCACACCCTTAACATGTACCTGCATGTCTTAAGTCTTACTGTTTTATCAACCTCTATCACTAGTATTTATATGTTAGACTACAGGATGGGAACTCCTTCTGGTTATTTTGGGAAGGAAATGGGCATGTACCTGGTGTTTGAAAATGGCAGTCAGTAAATGCAGTCCTTGGTGCCTCCCTGCTAGTTTCTGTGGAGAGCTGTATTCTCATCATCTTTGCCAGATGACATTGATCCTAAATTTCTTTAGCATGAGCTTGGGAACAGTAACCTTCCCATTACTGCCCTTTTACCACTAGCTGCAGTTGAAGGTTTTTTAGCCAGTTGGAGAACTCTAAGATCTGCCCTCTCACCTCTGGTACATGCTGTAACTAGGCAGTAGGTGCTGTTTTTCTGGAACATTGCTCCCAGAGGGGACACTGGCAGGTGGGAGGGGAGCTCTTTTCATGCCTTTTCCGTTTGCACTTGGTCCTAGACTCCAGGGATTAGCTCTGTTCTATATCCACTAATTATGGGCCAGGAAGGCAAATTAGTACAGCCTCTCACATTTCATTCTTCAGCCTTATCAGATTAAACTCAAATAGATGAGAGAGATCAATATAATTTATTAATAGATGCAATAGTGTTACAGATGTACACATTTTCTGATATATCCTAGCATTAAGGTTTGTCAGGATGAAAGTAGTTCAGTTTTGTCTCCAAGCACAGCTGTGATGCAGCACCAATATTATGTCAATGGTGTCACTGTCCCTGGCACAACAGCAGTTATGATAGTTCCTGTGCGAGTAATTCTTTGAAGAGCTGACAAACAAAATGATCAGATTCTTCTTTCTACTTCCTTCTTTTATGGCTGTGATACTTGTCTTCATCCCTGAAACAAAACCACAAACATCGTGTGGGCTGTTAGATTCAGACTGACAGAATCTGAAGGGGAAAAAAAAAAATACTTGGAAAATGGAAAGCTCTCATTAAATGTAATCATGTCCTCTCCTAAGGAAGGAAAGTGAACTCCTTTAAAACAGTTTTTCCCATGCTGTTTTAATCAAAGCCTTGCCATACAGTGCCACAGGGGCAATTAGTTTAGGATGAATGGCATCACTGTGTAATGAAGCAAATTTTGAGGCAAGCAGTCATTTCCACCCATGCAGTTATCTACAGCACTTTCCCCATGCTCTAGAGATAGTGCAGCATTCCTTCTGCACATGCCTAAGTCTTTGCTCAAACACAGGTCCCACACACCTACAGACTTGCAGATGCAAATGTGCCCTTGTTGATGGTATTAGGTGTGGCCTAGATTTGTTTTCTTTTGCCTAAAAATATGTCCAGAGCTACCGAAGCGCAATAGCCCTGTTTTGAAGCATATACCATAGAAAAGCTAGTCAAGTGATTGTATGTATATACATATTAGTGAAACAAATAATCCTGCTTAAGTCCCAGTGCAAACCAGAGCAGAAATCAGCATTAGATACAAGTGCCCTTAGTTGGTTAAATGGGCAGTATGTTATGTTGATCAAGGAGTAAAACAGCCTGTGACAGCAGTGTGCTAATCCTGTCGTGTGCTGTTGAAAGTGTTGCCTTTCAGATGTGAGAGTAAATTCTGAACTCTGGCCCACAGTTTATGATCTCACAGCATGTTCTGTTTAGTATTAGTAGCCTCATGCCACTGGCTTATTATACTGTATGAGATGAGCCTAGCTTTTTAATTGGACAAGATATTCTAGTTCTCTGCACTCAATTCTCACAGACTATGGCTACAGCTGCCTGATTCAGAAGCAGGAGTCAGCTGTCACTATTTATGCTCACCTCTCTCTTTTTCTCCGAGAATCTCTGTCTTTGCCTCTTTCGTGACTCCTTTTTCGTTTATTTGGACTCCTGCTGGTCTCTCTCCTATGTCTGGTGCGTTCAGTATCCTTACAGCTTCCTCCAGACTGCCGTGAGTCCACTGAAGCTGACCGCCTGTCTTCCTTTCTGAAAAAAAAAGATTGATTTCATTCAATAAAAAGTTTCACAGTCACTATTGTTTTCAGTACCAGTTTTGTAATATAATTACCTACTAATGATGTCAGAGGATAAATCTTTTATTAAGCCTCTCTATCTCCCTAAGAAATACAGTACCTCCCAAAAGAGGCCCCAAGTCCATGCTCTTGTATGTGCGCATCTCAGCACACTGTTTAATCCAGTTATTTCTTACAAACACTGTCCCACCTCTGCTCATGAAACAGGAGACAGTACAAGGGATTCTCTCTGTTTTGCTTTAGATCCCTGACTCTTCAACCACCTGCCTTAAGCTGCTCTCTACAGTTGGGAGATCCCAGCAAGCCTGATCACCTGTACAGCCTTTTCATTCACCTTCATTTTAATGCTGAAAACAAACACCTCGAGTGTCACCTTTTAGTTTGTTTCAACAACCTTTTCATCTCAAAGATCTCCTGAAGCACAAATAGACTATCATCACTAGGTCATGATTCAATTTTCATTTCAGTGACAAACGTTTGGAAGAGTCTGCGGTGTTGCTTGACACAGGAAGAAATACGTATACATAAACCACACTCCCAGGCAGCACAGCAGCATCACAGAATCATCTAGGTTGGAAAAGACCTTGAAGATCATCCAGTCCAACCACCAACCCAACATTAACAGTTCCCAGCTACACCAGATCTGTCAGCGCTATGTCAACCCGAATCTTAAACACCTCCAGGGATGGGGACTCCACCACCTCCCTGGGCAGCCCATTCCAACACCTAACAACCCGTTCTGTAAAGAAATGCTTCCTAATATCCAGTCTAAACCTTCCCTGGTGCAATTTGAGGCCATTCCCTCTTGTCCTATCACTTATTACTTGGTTAAACAGACTCATCCCCAGCTCTCTGCAACCTCCTTTCAGGTAGTTGTAGAGGGTGATGAGGTCTCCCCTCAGCCTCCTCTTCTCCAGACTAAACAACGCCAGTTCCCTCAGCCGCTCCTCGTACCACATGTGCTCCAGACCCTTCACCAGCTTCGTTGCCCTTCTCTGGACACGCTCGAGTAATTCAATGTCCTTTTTGTAGTGAGGGGCCCAAAACTGAACACAGTAATCAAGGTGCAGCCTCACCAGTGCTGAGTACAGGGGTAAGATCACTTCCCTGTCCCTGCTGGCCACGCTATTGCTGATACAAGCCAGGATGCCATTGGCCTTCTTGGCCACCTGGGCAATTCACAGTCATAAGAACTGTAAAGGGTCACCATATTTAGTAAGTTATGAAAACCTTTTCTCTGAGGTATTTCATATTATATCTGCCATAGCATGTCCTGTCATGGGAGGGGAAGAAATTGTGTATGTCTATTTTCAAGTGTCCTCTGTCCCAGCTATCACATATATGTATGCATTTGGACACAGAGGGAACACTATTCCTTCCCCAGCTCCACCAGGAACTACCTCTTCAGCTGGATCACTTGCAATCTTCCTCCTTACCACTGAAAGAAAGTTAGTAATTCATTTTTCCCCATCCTTCATGCAGACAGAGCTTCTCAAGCAAGCGCTTAACAGAATTAATATAAAACAAACTGTGCATATGTCTCAGCCCAGGTTGGTGTATGGCCTATTAGAAAGAGGTAATAGGATAACATTACAGGCTCAGGCTGCTGACATCCCTGAGGAATTTGCCAACTGCGACATACCTTCCTGAGGGTTTTGACTTCCCTCCTTCACTTATCTCTGCATTATCCAACCGATTCTCCTCCTGCCAGTGATTGCTGAGTTCTTCCATATGCACACCAATCACATCCCGAATCACCTGGAGATTAAGATATATTAAAAACAAACAACAAGAAAAGCAGCATGTCGTGGTAGTGGCCTGAACTAGCAACTAGACAGCAGAAGGTAAGCATCTCAGAAAAAAAAATCCCCCCCAAACCCTGTACATCAGATGTTTGAATGGAAAGTCTTATTTGCAGAAACAGGTATTTCAGCACAAATTTAAATAGCACTGTTTTACAATAGACAGTGAACTGTATCTCGCTGGCATTTTCACATTCAAAATGTACGTCAGAAATGCTCCTGTTATTTGCAACAAACCAGAAATCAAAAAAAAAAAAAAGATTCCTCTATAGTTTGCAACTCTAATAAACCGGGGCATAAGAAATGGAAAAAGAGAGACAGTTTCTTTGTCTGAAAGGGTATATCATTGTTTCTGCTGATATACAATAAGCACTTTTGTCCAAAAACCTATTTTCAGATCTCACCTCAGTGTAGGACTTCTTTGTTATATGAACATTTTTAGCCCTGTATGACTGCCGCCGCCTCTTGTAGTCTCGCATTTCAGCCAGAATTTCAAGATGGGACTTTGGACCTTTCTGACTATCATCTAGCAAAAAATTGGAAGCAAAACACATGGTCATTAGCAGGACATTAGCACCTGCAGGTATGTAAGTCTGGTGCTTTAGTGATGAAAGTCTGAAACATGAAATATAGTGTTCTTTCTGAAGTTTTTCCGGTATTTAGTAACTATTACGAATTTAGCACAACCTTCCTCTCCAACCTTCTTGCTAGTTTACACAAGACTAAAGAGCCACTAAGCAAGTGCTGTTATGTGATGCCAGTCTGCTAACAGTGATCCAAATCAACATATGGGCTTGTGATTTGGTGAAGTGCCTACAAAATACAGGCCACGTTTTCAAAGCCAGTATTACAGTAAGACACAAAGATTGAGAAAGCCAGATTCTGTAAAAGATTTACCTGTGTAGACGACAAACACTATCTCCTACCTCCTAGGCACAGCGAGACCCACAGGGTAACACAGGTGCTTATGCTGCACTCGGTATAGTTACAGACTGGCATGACTCAACAGGGATGAGAGGCCTCGGTCCAATACACCCATTTGTATTTTGCTTAAGAGCTCCATCGGACGACTGCCAACCCTTCTTGTTCAGCTTTTAGTCTTAAGTGATCATCATCTCTCACAGCAAATACTGTTCCAAGCTGCGCAGTAAATTGGCAACATTATGCAACCTGAAGTCAGTTGCAGCAAAGACAAAAAGATCCGTCCACTAAGATACACACAATGCATGTGCCAAGAGCAGAGCACTGAGGCTTCCTCAGAAGGAAACATAAAGGATACCAAACCAGTGTGTTCTCACGTCAGGTTGTCATTGTGGCTTTTAAGAACAGTATGCTTTTCACAATAAAAATAGCGCCAGCGATTCTGTTTGGCTTTCAACAAAAGTTATCTAACTAGACAAAGTGAAAGTTCTGAGCCATAAATTCAACAACAGATCGTTCTTCAAACCTTGGGTGATTTTTGCTGCTAAATCCACAAAGAGATCACTGTCATTTTCCGTTATTTGGGATCTAGACCTCTGTTTCTTTGTTTCCTCAACAACATAATCATAAAGAGCAAGGCGATCAGCTTGAGTCAGGTCACAGGTGAAACGCTTGTGATTCTGAGGAACTTCTACAGGCAGTAATGAGTAAGATCCTGGAGGTTGAACAGAGAGCTGTTATTAGTAAAATAGCATAACTATCTAGGAAAACACTGAGAAGCTCAACAAACAAACAATGCAGTAAACACCCATGCTGTTTTCATCCTTCCCCTACATATCTGTAAGAAGTTTCAACCTTCTTAATTTGAAAGGATAAAAATTGCTCAAACAAAAAGAAAAAAAAAGGCCCAAATCCTTCCCCAGCCCCACGCAGGCTGTATAACCTCTCTTGACAGCTTACATGTTAGCTACAGGTTTTCATACGCTTTGAAGGGATCGTAGTAGATTAGACCGAAAGGACACTTTGTATTGTCCCATCAATTTCAGCTCTTGGCTTACAAACTACAGCTCTAACTTGTGGGTTTGTCTTAATCCCAGAATTTTCTATAAGGTACTAGCTGCAAAATACCTGTTCTGCCAACAAGAATGAAAGCTTCTAGGAGACTAGATAACTGGGCACTGTGCAAATCAGTCTCACTCACACTGTCACTTTCTCTGCAGAGCTTTTAGAATAGACTGCCACAGGCATTTATAACTAAAAGGGCTACAAAGGCACTTTCAGAATGCTCCAGATTAGTTCAGATAACTAAAGTTATGAAAACACGCTGACTGCACACTCTTCTTTCCCTGAACGATCAGCCCAGCGCTCTTCCCATTCCCCAGTTAAAACACATATCCTCCCAACAAACAATATATCCATTCTCAACCCATTGCAAGGGCAGCAAAGTAACTTCCCTCAAGATACAGGATACAGTATTCTAGGATATTGCCTGCAGAAAAGCATTTTACTTGAGAACATTCAAATTCCCAGCAGCCATTGACCTGACCTCCATAATCCTGCTCCCCACAACGCAACCTTCTCCCTGCAAGGCGCAGTCCCACACAGACGTATGTCTCCAGGCAAACACAAGAGCCAACACGTAAGACAGGGCATATGCAGGAGCCTTCATAACAGCAAAGCTACTGCTTCTCTAGATTATTCAGCACTTAACGGAAGCTGGGCAATCTTTCACATCCTGCTTTAACTAAAGACACCAAAGAAGAGGAGCCACAGTAACTCTACAACAACAAACCTAAAATTCAAGATTTCTTCATTACTGTACTTGAAGCCTAAACCAGAACTTCTCTAATCCAAACTCACAGATTTAAGCATGAACACTAGAATTTTATTTTTAAAACGTGCTGTTCTTACAGTGTCATGGAAGCCCATAAAAGTGCCCTAATAGTTACGTGCTTGTGGTTTTACAACAATTTCACAACTTGTGATTAAGACCGGCCTTCCTGTCCTATTATATAGCTATTCTAATATTCTAAATATGGTTAGAATTTGTTAAAAACAAAGAAAGAGAATTACTTCCTTTGATAGTTAGTCAAAAGGAAACATACGATGAAGAATGCTTTCCATTCGTTTCTGTTGCCAAAGACTAAATTAAACAATTCCAAGTCAGTATATCTTACAATAGGCCAGGATGCCACGAGAACCACCCCAACACAGTTTCAGTGTTATCTTCAGAGAAATGTAAGCTTGTGTTGAAAACTGGACGGCAAACACTGGCATCTAGTGGCTCACTGATGCATCCTGGCCATGCACCACCTGAGAAAGGGTTTAGTCAGTTCTCTGCTTGGACGTCCTTGTGTCAAATTAATTAGTTCCCTCCGGAGGAAACGCACCCGACACGCTCCAAACAAGTGACCATCACATGAAAGCTCCTGCCCAAGCAACTGTCTGTTAAGGCTCCGTTTGCTATGCCAGAGAAACAAAGACAACATGAAAAACTATGCACAAGCAACCTACAAGGAAAGTAGAACGAATGCACTTTTCCTTCTGCACATATAGGTTTACCAAACTAAAGGACTGCAGACAGTAAATGCTGTATCCTTCAGGTGTTGCAATAATTTCAAAATTATATGCTGCAGGTCTGAAGTGGTTTCTATAGGTAGCCCTATTTTTCTACTCTGTCTTGGTCTGAGTTCTGAAAGAGAAGCACAGCTCAGTCTTAACCTGGTTCCCAGACTGGTCACAAAACCCACTGAAAAATGAAACATAAAGGAACTAATGAGCTGAGAGCAGTGGCAAAGGACACAATTATATTTGTAGATGTATCAGGATATTTCTTATACAACTTCTTAGGACAGTCTTGAAACAATCCAACCTAATAATACACGTTGGTTTTTGATCTGAGGAGTAGTGGACAAGCACACACAGCTCATGTCTAGCAATTAATCCTTAAACGAACCATCACATGAAGAACCATCACATGAAGAACCATCACATGAAGAACCATCACATGAAGAACACATCTGGAGGCAGCATTAGAAGAGTTTGGGCCACAAAGACCAGAAGGATAATATCGGAACACACAGGCAGAAAGCAAAGTGTAGGTAGTGGGATGGGAAGTGAAGGACTAGTGCTTTAAGAAACTCCTGAATTTTGTAGTGTTAATTTTCCACTCCTGAAGAGAACCGGAGGTGTGAGAACAAGAGACTCACATTTTCTCTTATCTAGTTGTCCCGACTAGAGAAAGTAGTTATGCTCCAAAATATACAAGGGAAGAAATATTAAAAATAAATTAGAAAAAGTCCTCGCAGCAGTACACAAGTGGAACGAAGGCAGCTGCGAGGGGGCAGACAAGAGTAGCTCTCCACATGGGAGCTGACGAAGTCATCTCGGTATCTGCTTGCTACGTACCTTCGCTGTAGCCTGTACCTTCTTTTGCACTTTGAGCTCTAGCTTGCTTAACAATATGAAACTGTAGATCTTTATCTGCAGACAGAGAAGTCAAAAATATCACAGAACTTTTACATCGAGTACTTGGTAGGGTTAGTCTTTATTCCCCAGCCTCTATTATGAGACATGTTATGTTACAAAACATTGTGGTTTTATTTATGCATAAGGGAAGGTCTGAACTAAAAACATAATTTTAATCTATTCCATATTTGAACTAAGGGAAGAAAAAAAAAAGAAGGATTTCTGAGTTACAGAAAACTCTCCTTCTGTACCATTCCTATATCCCCAAATTCTAGGGCCAGTTTTTCCACCTCTGAGCATGCATTTTAATACACTTTCTGCACTTGATGCAAAGAGAACACAGGAAGAACCTGGAAAATAACCTAAGATGGAAAAAAAGATCCTCCTTGGATTTGAAGATGAAAACAGCCAAGTGACCTACAGAGCAGAATTACACAGGGACAGAAGCATACCAAGGGTAAATTGATGGAAACACTGTATTTTTAGGAGGCCTTGGAAAGTTTACAGCTGACAAGGCAGTGGACTGTGCTACCGCGGGGACCTGGACTCTGCCCCACGGGGTCTCCGGTCAGCCCCATCCCCTGCCCCCTCCTCCGGAACCTCCCCTCAGCCCTATCCCCTGCCCCTCCCCGGGGGTCTCTCCTCAGTCCCATCCCCTGTTCTCTCCCCCCGGGTCTCCCCTCAGCCCCCGATGCCCCCCCGCCGCCCCCGGGGGACGGGGACGGTCCCGTCAGGCAAAGCCCCCGCTGCCGCTCACCCATGGCGACGGTGGGAACCTTCAGGTTCTCGTAGAAAAAGCTCGAGTCGTACATCTCGGCCTGCGGGACCAAGCGGCTCAGTCAAGGCCCCAGGGCTGCCCCCAGCGACACTGGCTCCGGGCTCGGCCGCCGAGTCGCCCCCGGCCAGCGGGGACCCCCAGCCCGCGCCCTTAGGCCGCTGCCGCCCGCTGAGCCGGGCGGGCAGGCGCCGTCCCCGGCGCAGCAGCGCCAGCCCCATGCCCTCCCCGCCCGAGCCGGGTAACCCGCCCGCCGCCGCCGCCCCGGGCGCCCACCTCCTCCTCGGCGGAGTAGCCCATCCTGCGGAGCCGGCAGGACGCGGCGTGCCTCTCCAGCGACGCCCGGGGGACGCGGTGATGGACGTCATAGGGGCACGGCACCCGCTCCACCTGCCAGCGGGACACGGGTCAGCGTGCACCGCCACCCCTACCCCCGCCCCACGGCCCCAGCGGAACCCCCGCCGCCGCCTTACCGCGTCCCCCAGCCACACCGCGCAGGGAGCCGCCATCGCGGGGCGGGCGGGCCGGCCGCTGCGGCCCCGTGACCAGCGGGGGCGGAGCCGGCGCCATATTTACTGAGGGCGCTCCTGCCACAGAGAACGATCGGGCTGCGGCGCCATCTTGCCCGGTTCCGGGAGGGGAGGACGCGCTGCCTGCGCGCTGCGGCCGGCAGCCTCGCTGCTTCCTAGCGCGGGGAGGGGCTGTAACAGCCCCGGCCCGCCGCGGCGGGAAACCCGAGGAAGAGTCGGGGCGGAGAGACGGCACCGGGCGCGCTGCCCGCCCGTCCGCCCGCCGTCACCTGCGGGCAGGCGGCCGCCGGCCCGGCTGCGACAGCCGGCAGGGCCCGCAGTGCGGGGGCAGGGCGCCACCTGCCGGCGGGAGGGCGCAGCGGCGGCGCGGGGAGGCCGCGGGCCCCGTCGCCCTCTCCGGGTGCCGGGCAGCGGCGGCAGCGGCCGGGATGTAGCTGGTACGAAAGTGTCTCGTCAAGCACAAGGACCGCTAGTCACCGGCTCCACTGTGTAAGGCCGATACTTCGTGGCTCTATTGTGTAAGCCTGACACGATCCAGGCCTTGCTAACGAATTCACTATTGAAGAGATAAAAGATTAATAAGAGGTGAGCATCCCGCCCCAGAAGGCGCCAGAGGCTGGATGATTGCCCAAGAAGCGTGAAGTCCGCAAAAATATGTGGAAACGGGGAGACGTAGAGGCAGTGGGGGTAGATCACAACCACCGACTCAATTCAAGAGTGAAAAACTTGCCCCCCACCCGAAGTAGCATGTGTGCTAATTTACACAGCAAGTGAGGCTAATTTAAATATAACTAACCAATAGCAGATGGAATGGTAATTACAGACCAATGAGTGTAAACTTAGATAGGTTTTTACTAATCATGTAATAGGAGAAATAGGCTGTGGTTCCTTGGTGTGGCGTGCTGGCTTTCTGGAATTACCCCGTAGCACCCATCTTTGCTCAGCTGTGGAATAAAACCGTTACCTCGGCTCTGTGTGTGAGACTGGCTTTTGCACACCGGGTTACAAACCCTGTTTGAGGGACGAGAGGAGGACCCACAGAGCCCAGGGAAGTGCTGTGCCCTGGTGCTCCGGGGACATGCTTGGTCTCTGAGGGGCAGCAGGGGCAGCCGTGCGTGGAGCTGAGGCCGGTGGCACCAGCAGAAGATGGCAGCAGGCTGCCCAGCACCGGCGGAAGGGGCTGGCAGCCGGAGGAAAGCACCCGCAGCCAGAAACCCGGCCCTGGGTGTGAGCTCAAACCTCGGCAGCAGCAGGCTGGGCCCAGGCCCGCTGTGGGCCTGCTGTGGGGGGTGCCCCACACCGTGTGGCCTCTGGGGAAGAGTCTGGCAGCATCTGTTTTTCCCAGCTGTTTTTCCGTGAGGGCGCTGGTACCTTTCTGTAGCTTTCTGGGTTTCTGGCATAAAGGAGCAAAGCAAACGCTGAGGGCAGCCTACTTTTTCTTCGCTAGACCCAGGCCTGAACTGCTCATCAGCTTTAGCAAGGGCTGGTTTCTTTTCTGAGTGCAACGTGTGCCTGCCTGGGGCTTCCGAGCGGGAGCCAGCCCCCAAAAGCACACGCCTGTTAGCGACAGGGCAGGAGGAACATCAGCCTCCTCAGCACCATTGAGCCCCTGATACCTGTTTCCCTCTTGGGACACAAGAGACATGGTGCGAGCCGGCAGCCCCTCCGGCAGCCTCCCGCCACACGCGAGGTGAGGGGATCCATAAGGAGCACGCTACACAGCACGGGGCCAGGATGTGTGTTTCTCCCCAGCACTGCTCCCGTGCACATGCAGCGCAGGGGTCGGTGTGGGAGGGAGCTGCATGGCTGCAGCACACCCCCGGGAGTCCTGCCCTTTACTTGGCCAAAATTATGAGAGCCTTCCCCTAGAGGCTGAGGGAGCATTAGGACTCAATAAGACTGCAATGTAGGATGAGAAAAGAACGCCTGTCCTAAGGAATAAATTTCACATGATTGACATTTGTGCTTGCCTATTTTTGTCATCTATGAGAAAAGCACATATGACTAGGAGGAAGAGTGGGTTTAACAAGGCAGGGTTGGGGGCAGGCAGCATGACAGATGTAGCTGCCAGAATGACTCTTGTACATCTGCTTTCATTAGCAGATTACAACCCTTTCTCTCCTGCACAGTGAATCTGAGACTCAGCTGGGATTTTAGCCCTTTGAGAGATTTGCTGTCTCTAGCTATGTTTGCCTGAGGATCTTTGACTTCACAGGATACAGAATACTTATAGTGAAGACTTCCCAGCTGCCCTTGCAATTTCATCTATGCTATACTAGAGTACGCTCGCTAACGTTAGCACATTTTATCAAAAGAGTAATAAGAACAGCTGGGAAAAATTGTTCTGACCACCTCCACTGGAAAATATCATTTCTTCAAAATTATGAAAGTCAGGTTTGACAAAGTATCCAAGCAGATTTTTTTAAGAGTAAAGATGAGACAACGTTTTGATTTTGTTTACTTATAAATTAAATTGATATTTAAGAATCATGATCAGAATAGATGTTTTGCTCTGCTAAACAACATTTTAAATCATTCAAAATGATCTTAGGGGGTTATTTTCCTTTAAAAAAACAGTTCCTGGTATCATGAAACAACAACAAAAATATTCTCTCTTGACTAATCAAAATAAGGCTGCCACATGAAGGCCGAGTCTAGGACACTGTCCGGGACCCAGAGAGATGTACCCACAGTACTTGGGCTCAGGAAAGGAGCAGAAATCCTCTTCGGGGTCTTGAAAACTGTCTCACAAATGCATTAGCACAGACCACAGCGGGGCTGGGAACAGCACAGGGCTAAGATTAAGCCTCTGAAATAGGTTTACAAGAAAATCAAGGACAGTGCAGGGTAAGAGCGTTCCATGAGCCACTTTGCCCCTATGTATTCTGGCTGCAAACTTTGCAGGAGCAGACTGATGGGAGACAAAGGCTGTCACATTACAAAAGTTCACACCACCACTTTTCCTTCCAGGCAATGGCATGCTTGTGTTGGTTTCCCATCAAATAAGGAGCGGGATCGCCACAGACTTGCAGCTACATCACCTTTCCCAGCTGGTGGTCTCCAGTCTGTGGGGTACCCTCTTCTGCACCCTAGCACTGTGCTGGCTGCAGCCCAACACCGTTGTCACTTTGTCAGCAGGCAATGTGGTTAATAACACACCTCCAAGTTTGACACATCTTGGTCTCCATGGTCCCTTCTGAAGAGGAGAGAGGAAACTCCACAGCTGCATTTCCCCAGGCAGGACTGCCGACTGCAGCTTCCCAGCATGGGGGTATGTCAGTATGGCCTGGCCCCCTTGCAGAGCTGCAATGCTGAGCATGCCAGTGGTGTGGTGTTTTTCTAGAGGCTCTTTCCGGGCAGTATGGATCTCCAGAGAAAGTCTCTGTGGGAACCAGCCCCAAATATCCTCACAGTGCAGCAGAACAGTCCTAAACTGCAGGATAAGCAGAAGGTACGACAGGGAAATAGCCTATACATTATGCCAACATAAAGTCCATACAGCACTCCTGGAGAACTCCTTAAATGTAGCACCCTGTGTCCTCCTCCAGACGGAATTCATACTGCTAGATAATCCAGCTGTTGGCACATTGGGGACCATACCCTGAGGGAGGAACCTTAATACAGGAACCTTAACACAGGAACCTTAACACAGGTTCAGTGATCCCAACCCAGCAAAGCCACTTGGTACCCCTCTAGAGTGAGAGGCTGAAACCATGCTGAAATCACACTGCCCTTATGGTTCAAATCTTTCTGATGGATATCCACCAGGAGTGAGAGGCTCATCCTGAGCAACAGCACCCTTCCCCACATGGCTAACGCGTGGAGTAGCATCCCTCACTCATGGCTTGTATTTGTTTTTTCCATCACTGATAACAAAACCTTGCAGGCTTTCTGCAGCCACTTATTTATTTAGTAGTATATTGACTACTTGAATAAAATTATTTTTTCTCTAACGTGGAAGAGAAGGCATTCCTTCTATTCCTTAGATACAAAGCATTACTTAGAGTTGTATTGTGTTCACAGTTCCTCCTGGAAACGAGGAAAAAAAAGTGAAAGCTCAAATTATTCCTTCTTTTAAACATGGTTCTGATAAAGATAAATAAAGTAAGTTTTGTAACAGCTTTCTCAGGCCTTACCATATTCAGCATGCATGTTTCTGGATGGGTAAAGGGCCACAGAGCAGGAGAAAGCAAGCTGAAGGATGAAAAGAAACTTCTTGGGACTATGCAAAAGCCAAAATGGAAGCAGCCTGGCTTATGGCCCCAGACAACCCATGCAGGCCTGGCAGGCAGAAAATACAGCTTTTGACCTGCAACTGTGACAGATTTTTGCTGGGCTCCACCCCAACATATTTGGCAAAGTTGGAACCAAGTCCTCTGCATCTAGCCTCACATAGGGTATGGAGTAAGCAGCCAGTGCCTGGCAGACCACAATCTGTCCTGCAGCAGGGAGTTACTCCCCCAGGGCATATGCTGTGCAGAAACTGCCTCATCTCTAGCCAAGACTTAAACTGCATCTGCTTTGTTAACACTCACCCATTGGACTGCAGAAACAGGGGACGTTGAACAGGGAGGTGGGGGGTTCCAGCACCCCGCTGGTAAGATTGACTGTACTCATCTCAGGGCAGCTCTGCTACTTCGCCTCTGTAGTGGTGCTGCTTCTTCTTCCTTAGCCCTAGAGCCCATGTGTCAAACTCATTTTCTCCAGTGAAGGAGATGTGGTATCCAGGCTGATAGCCTGGGCGTCACTCAGCAGAAGTTACTGAGCTAGAGAGAGATTTTGTAAAGATGAAGCACACAGACACTTGAATTTCAATTTTTTTGTCATTGCTGCTATTACTCCCTGCTACCTTAAACTTCAGCTAAGATGCCACACTCAAAATCTGTAGCACATATTCAGCTGAATCAGCTTTGTTTTCTACAGGGACATGAAGTGAATTTCTTTACCACACATGAATCAATTTATAAAAATATTCTTCATGGTATAAGCAGATTTTTCAAAATTCCCTTCACCAGACCCCTGACCAAAGTTTAATTTTCATCGTTTGCTCTCTGAGTTCTAGTTTTGTTGCCCTTCCAGCTCATCCCAAAGCACTAGTGTGGAGCAGTACAGGTGCTGATAGTAACTAGGGAAGTCAGAGACTGTTTAGACCTCACTGGTTCCTCTTACAAGGGAGTGCAGCTGATTTATTCCTTCAACTGTGTACTGCTCAGAGCCTGCTGCAAATCCTTGGCTCCTGGATCTGGATGATTATTCTTTTGTAGCTTAGTCCACAATTACAGCCTAAGGTGTATTTTACAAGCCAGAACACTGGACACTTCCAAATTGATTTACAGGCAGCAACTCTAGCATCAGTTAATGCCTTATTGATTCCTCTTTCTGTGTCTCCATGTGATCTCTCATGGATTCATCAGATTTAGATCAGTTTATCAGGTTGGTATCATCCTTATCTTTAAAGATAAAGCAATTGAAAGCTTGGTGTTGCCCTCACATGCCAGATTTGTATGGAAGTTACATAACCATCTGTGCTTAAACATATTTGTTGTGGTTTGAGTCCAGAGAGCAACTGAGCACCACACAGCCACTTGATCACCCCTTCTCCCTCAGGGATGGGAGAACAAAATAAAACAAAAGTCTTGGGGTTTGAGAGAAGGACAGAGAAGAATGACTCACCCATTATGGTCACAGGCAAAAGACAGACTCATTAGGGGAAGAAAAAGAACATAAATTTAAACACCAACACCACCATTTAATTTTCCAATCAAACAGAGTAGGACAGTGAGAAATACAACCACATCTTAAAAACACCTTCCCCCACCCCTCCCTTCTTACTGGGCTCAGCTTTGCTCCCAATTTCTCTACCTCCTTTCCCTGAGTGGTGCAGGGGGCAGGGGATGGGTGTTGCGGTCAGTTTGCCATTCACTGTTTCTGCCACGCCTTCCTCCACAGGGAGAGAACTCCTCACCCTCTTGCCCTGCTCCAGCATGGGGTCCCTCTCATGGGAGACAGTCCTCCATGAACAACTTCTGATGTGGGTCCTTCCCATGGGCTGCAGCTCTTCACAAACTGCTCCAGGGTCCCTTCTGTGGGCTGCAGTCCTCCCAGCAATGAACTGCACCAGCACGGGCTTCCCTCGGAATCCCGGCCTTCTTTGGGCACAGCCACATACTCCAGTGTGGCGTCCTCCACAGGCTGCAGGTGGGCATCTGCTCCACCATGGAGCTCCATGGGCTGCAGGGGCACAGACTGACCTCTCACCGCGGGTTGCAGGGGGGTCTCTGCTCCGGCACACCTCCCCCTCCTCCTTTCTTCCACTGACATCGGTGTTTGCAGAGGTATCTCCCTCACAACTCCAACTCCTCATCTCAGGTTCCCCTCTTAAATATGTTATCACAGAGGCGCAGCCATCATCACTAATTGGCTCGATCTTGGCCACAGGCAGGTCTGACTTGGAGCCAGGGCAGCTTCAATAAGCTTCTCACAGGGGGCCACTGCTGTAGCCCCATCTTCCATTACTGAAACCCTGCCACACACACAAACCGAACACAGCAGTGACAAGATGTATCACTGCAGGAATATTGACAGGAAACATTCTCACTTGACAGAACTGGGAATTCACCGTTAAACACCCAGGAGTAAATCAAACGTCCTCTTGCATGCTGAAGTTTTAGTATGCGTGTTCTTGAGCTCGCATGGGTTTTCCCATTTAAGCCCTAGCACCTTCACAGTTGCTGCTCTAAGATCCTTGATCCTTTGCCTGTTCCTTCTACCCTTCCTTTGCTCTGAGCCTTCTGACTGAGCAGTACTTGCCACCTGCTCAGAGCCAAGGTTCCTCACCTGTCTCTTCTAGAAACTCAGTATAAACATGCATCCCTTCTGTCAATACCCACAGGTACTCTGGATTGTACGTAGCCTCAGGCTGCAGCCCCAAAGGCATCGGCATGAGGGCAGGAGTAGCAGGTTTAGGAGAGGTGCGAGGGAGGCTGAAGCGGGGCCTCCTGTGTCAATGTCATAAACCAGGATTTCAGACGAAGGTGCTGGATGTGTTCATTGGAGGTGGCCACTTACCAGTGCTGCTTCTCTGGGAAGGTCTGAGAGCAGGGTCTGAGTGTCCAGTGGGCAGAGGACAGCAGAGGCACAATAACATGGGACCACCTCCAAAAATACATGATTTACTGCCTCTGCTTTGTTTTCCACAGTAACAGGTCCCCACCCCAAAGCAAGAGCTAATGAATTAAGTATTTATTAATTTGTTATGTGGCTGAAAGCTGTTAGACACAAATTACATTTCCCTCCCTCTGTGAATGCATCTAAGGCTACAGCAGCAGATGAGCGCTGTTCTGCGTGTCACTGTCCCAGCTTTCTGTCAGGCCTTTGTCCTTGGGTCGCTGTTGCCCCTGCCTTGTGTGCATTAATAGGATTGTATTTCCTGAGCCAAAGATCAGCTGGAGCAGGCTGTCCCCTTGCTGCCCACTCAACCCTTTGTCAACAGGGCACATGAAGGATGGTGTCCCTCCCTCTGTGCCACCTACAACCTCTGAAGCACCTCACACTGCCAGGCGAGCCAGCTGAGTCCAGTCCCACATCACTGCACCACAGCCAGCTGGAGCCCTTCCACATTCTGGCAGATGAACTGCCACACAGGGCAAGGTAATGGGGAGCCAAAGTAGCACAGACCTTACAGCACTCTCACCACTTCAAAAGCTTTAGAGCAACACAGAAGTCATGTGTCAACTGCATGTTTCAGCTGGTGCTGAAGTCCCTCTTGCACTTGCCGTGTGGCCATGTCCTAAGTGTGCTCCACTCTGTGCTGGTACAGGGAACTTCAGCTCCTCCTTGGGGGCCCTGTGTGTACCCCAGTCCCTGGGGGATCCTTGCCTGCACGGGGCCAGCAGTCAATGTCTGGACACATTGATCAAGCCGCCTGCTTTTGCTTCATCTGCAGACTTGTACAGCTTTAGAGGTTGCTTTGAAAATGTGGCCATCATGTTCAGCACTATTAGTGCAGTGGATAATGATGGATGTCCCTAGGTGCTATTGCTTCTCATAAGGGTGTGTGAAACAGGCAATATTACTTTAACCTGAAGCAACATTACAAAGGAGGTCCACAGGAAGGAAAAACTTACTCACCTGCAACAATTTCTTTGGAAACAAGAGTCATCAGACACAACGACAGGCAGGTTTTATAACAGGCTTAATATTCTCTGTGTGGATTTGCAAGTGCTGTCTACAAGTATCCTTCTTCTTGCAGGAGGATTAGCACAGGGGATTACAGATGCCCTTTGAAGAGATTGGCATATGCTCAGATGGTCACACCATCTCAGGCTTCCCAAGCACATGGGGTGGGGATAGAGAGAAAGAGAGTGTAGGGGAGAAATGGAGAGCCCGCTCATTAATTGCCAATGGGGAAAACAGTGTTGCTTTAGCTCTCACAGGGACTCATAATTCAGGATCACCATATTTGCTGAGCTCATCAGTGATGGGATTTCATCAAGCTCAGCACAAAAACAGCACCCCAGTGGCATCAAGTTCGGAAGCTCAGCCTCTCAGCTGAGACATGGAACAGAAGCGCTGCTTGCGTGTGGTCAGAAAGGGTCCTCAGGCACTTGCGCGTGCCTGAATTACAGTGTCAAACTCCATGTCTTGCCCAGTTTCTCTTGACTCTACGCACATGCACATACACATCATTATGAGTTTGCAGGTAAAGTACTGCGCTCACCACACACACACACACACTGTGGTCTCTACATCCCTCTGTTCCTCGGTGTGGGCTTCTTTCCCTCCTCTGTTACTTCTTTGCAGTCTTTCCCCCATTTTCTCCCCACTCAGGCCCATGGCTTTGCAGTCATCCGCACCTCTTGAGTATCCCTACCCAACACATCAGCAGCTGCGTGATCCCAGGTCTTTCTGATTCTGTTTACTGATACTCAAAATCTTCACTGAAAAGCAGGAACTGCTCCACTGTACTGTTACAGTATTACCTCCAAAACAAGAAATGCTCCCCAGCCAAGCAAAACACCCCACTTTGCTCAGCTCTTCATTAATTTTGCAGTTCTGAACCATCCTGCTGCACGTCTCCTAGCAAACGCTTTGTCTCTCATGACAAGGCACAGCCTTGCAAAGCAAGCAGTGGCCTGACTGTAGTGAAAAGGAAAAGCACCCACCCTCACCCACTTCACCAGGTGCATCTTCCATCCCAGTGCACACAGCACCCCAGCACATGCTTCCCTGAAAGTGTGCATGAAGAATAAGGTTATTTTCTTTTAATGGTTGTTTATTTCACTTTCCAGACATTCAGGCAGAACTTTGCATGTGCTATTCTTCATGCCTTCCAAATGCACTGTGCAGTGAAGTGTCTCACTTCAGATATATCTCTTGCCTGCCCCAGCAGAAGCAATGTAGAAACACTAATAGGACATATCTGAAGACAACAACTCCATTCACATCAGCAAAAGCTGTTAGCAAAGCAAAAGCGTGTCAATCAATCCAGGGTCCACCTAATACATACATGCAGTTATAAGCTCTGTTAAAAGAGCTGCTTTAAAACAACATCATTTAAACTGCAAACTCAAATGTAGGAAAAACCAGATTTGTAGCTGAGTGTCCACATGTGGTGCTGCAGCCTCTCACGTCTGTGGCACGGATGGAGAACAGCAGTGCCTTGGCAGGCGGGTGGCAGATCACACCCATATGCATTGTACATGGCAATGCCTCGGCAGAATGAGATGAATTAAGATATTGTGCACGAGGCTGTGAATTACAAAACTATCTGTAAGGCTGCTGAGCACCAGGATTACTCTGGTCTATTCCTGCTCTGGAAGCAGGGTCTTAATGGGTACAGCCAGCGTGATTATGAGCAGAATAAGCAAGAGCCCACGGCTGGAAGGGCTGCCTCTGAAAATCTCTGTGGCTGCCTCTGGGAATTTGTTGTTCTGCAAGCTGTACCTCCTGTCCCAAACCTGACAGGGATTCCCTCCTTGCAAAAGTAAGAAGGATATTTAGATGTCTTACAGGAATGGAGATGCAGCCAGGGAAGTCAGGATACCTTACCTCAGGGTTGCATTTCCTAGGCTGGAGGTGCCTACATAGGAAACCAGAAGAGTCAGGTAGAAACACCGATTTAAACTCAATACTCTTGCAAGGTAAGAGCAGAGATGATGCTGCTATAAAGTTCCTCACTCGATAGTGGAAAAAAGCAACTGCTACTGTGTACAACTGAAAAATATGAGATCCTGCAAATCAGGCTTTATTGTTTGGTTGCAGACATAAACCCCAGAACTGAAGATTCAGGATCCCATTCCCCAATACCTGGGTTTCCCCCTGGTTCCTCATGGGATTGCTCATGTGCAATCACCCAGGCAGCAGCTGCAGGGAGGAGGCAAAGAGCTCCTTGGCTACCTCCTCCATCTCCTCACCCTGGGATTTGTAGGGGAAGCAGTGCAGCAAGTTGTAAACACAGTTACTAAAAAAAACCCTTAGCTGTGGCTCCTCTTGCTTACAGAAAGCAAGCCTGATTAACTGAGTCAGTGCATTCTTTTACTGCATGACCCTGTAGTGCAGAAGCACGCTTCAGGTTGCACCCAGGGTTTGTTGCTGCTCACAGCCTGGTCATGCTGATAAACGAGAAGGCCACCACCAGTTTACCCCAGTAAGCGATACTTGGCATTAAGAGTCAAATGCCAACTGATCCTTTCTTAGAAATCCCAGCTGCCCATGGCATCTGCAAAGCTAAAACGTCTTTGGTACCAACGCTGCTCCTGGAAAGGGGCAAAGCTGCCCTGGGCAGGGGGTGGTGGTACTCGCCAAGCACCTCAGGAGGCTTTGACGGAGAAGCAGTTTGTGTTAGGCACAGAAACAAGGGCAGAGGGAGGTTTTGGGATGGGAACAGTTCTGGAAACGCTTCCCTTGCCGCGGCCCGACACCAGGTGGGGCTGTGAAAGCTCCAGCGAAGCCCGGCAGCACCGGCTGTCTTTCCCCAGACAAGGTGTCCACGGCTTCGCCTTGCGACCCTGGCTCTTCTTTGTCGCATCCCTGCCTGCCGCAGGCTGTGGTTGGGCATCTCACGCCTGGCTGCCTGGGAAAGGCATAGCACCAGAGATGCAGTGATATGTCAGTAACGAAACAGTTGCACAAGCCCTTTCCTTAACTGCTGGAGGGACCTGGTGTCTTTACATCACCAGGGGTAGCTCTCAAACACTTCCCAGCATAAACCTGGAGCACATCCTTCATCCCGCCTTTTCCCATTTTATGTGGTGGTTTTCTTTCCCAACCCCACGAGGGACCCTGGAAACCTTCCCTGTCCCACCAGCAGCTCAGTGCTCTCCTCTTGCTCCCCACAGGCTCCAGGAGCAGACAGGGATGGCAGAAGCCGGGGCTGCAGGCAGGTACCTATGGTCTGGCTGTAGGAGGGTAGGGGCAGGGGAGACATAGCAGCTCTCCCAAACCCCCTGCCGAGGGGCTCCCCAGCCAGCCTCAGCCATGCAGCACCCTACTTCCAGCCAAAATGGAAATGCCTCCAGGCTGATGTTCACATTTTGCCTGCATCTTTCCTCTCTGGGGCTATGAAATAAAGATACAAGAAGATTTCAACCAGAGGAGCTTGCGCCAAACTCAGACTGAAGGCACCACAGGACAGGCAGAATGGCTGCGCTCAGGCAAAACCCACAGCAGTAACGTGCCATGAGCAAAAACCCTGTTTCCTGCAGCCAGTGAGTGAACTTTGTGCTTTGAAAATTAACATCTCAAATTAAGATCACTCCTGTGCTTGTCAATGGTTTGGTCTATTGCAACACTATTTCAGACAACACAGAGGATATTAGAAATTGGCAGCTATTCCTTGACCTTTTTTTTCCCCCCTCAGTGAATTGTTTAAAGCCCAGAGGATTTCACAGGACTCCATTCATTATGACAAAATGACAATGGAAGGGAGGCAAGGTTCCTTTATCTTGGCATTGCTCTTCTGTTTCTGAACTATTGTTTCTAAAAATCTTCCCACAGTAGCAATTCCCCAGTTCAGCATTCTCTAGCTCTTGCTCAGAGTCTGAAATTATTAAAAAAAAAGCAATTTCCAGAAACAAAACAGGCCTGCCTCCAGGTTCATCTGTCTGGAGATAAGTTTTCAGGAGGCTCCTAGGAATTTTCTAATAACTCTTTGTTTCCCTTATACTTCTCCAGCCTCAGTCATGACCTGTTGGAAGCCAGAGATTTTTCAATTAAAGAGAAAATCCCCAAGGAAGTGAGACAAGGTTTTTTATATTATACACATATGATGTATATTTATAAAATTATGTATTATTTATGTATATATTTAAAAGGTCAACAGTATGTGTATATATGTATGAATGTGTGTGCATATATGCATAAAAGGTCAACAGTATGAATAAAGAGAGTCTCTATTTTTAGCTATTCTGTCTAGTGGAAAAAATACTGCAAATCACCTAGGATGGCAGTACAGGCTTGTAATTATTACCCTCTTCCACAGGTTTTATAGGCTTACCTGCAAAAACCTTCCATCTTTGGAGAAAATCCCCCTCACATCCTTTTTGCCACTAAGCCTGGTAAATTCAACAATCCTCTTCATCATCGGATGTTTCCCATCTAACTGGGGGTGGGGAGGGGGGGTGGGGGAACAACAACTGCAGATTACAGTATGATTTTCTCAAACAACCTTAACTTAAAATGAACTAAAGGGCCTGTGTGAAACCAATCAAGGAAAGAAAGAAGTGAGGTGGATAACAGATGGCCCCACAGATAGGGGAAGCTCTGAAATTAGCTCAACCAGACTAAGCCATTAGAGGTTTCCAAATAAATAGGCCAAAATAGGCCACTGCTAAATACGAGAATCATTTTCAAATATACAAATCTGCCTGTAAACAAGACAATGTTCCTGCTGAAAGCAAGACTAAAAGTACAACCTCCTTAGTCTGCATATTTACCATGAGTATGTTTATGAAAAGCATGCATTGTTCTTTGCTTAAGGGCCAATAGTGAAATTTTATAACATACTTCTCTTTGTCCTGTCAGCCCAATACCAGTGTGAAACCAAGAAATGCTAGGTTTATCCTTCTTACTAGGAGGTAGAAAAATCTGGTTGCAGTTAATCTTACTTGTATTCCTGTATTCACACCGCATCTAAAGATTGATTAAGACCCTGATCCAGCATAGAAACAAATGCACACTTAGCTTCAAACAGGCCTCACTTTGTAGTTTCAGTGACTTCAAATAGTGGGAAGAGACACATGCTGACAGTGGGTGCTGGAGCACGCCTGGGCACAGGCTGTCACACCAGCATATCCTGACATCCTCGGGGGACCACTGGGCTGTGCAGGTAGCCAGGGGCAGAAGCAGAACTCAGCTACGAATGCCTGCCAGAGGACAAACTTCTGGATTTTGAAAAAAGTTTCTAGTCACTGCTTTTCCCTCCTACTGCAAATGTAGAACAGTCAGTGCAACATGCCAAGTCTTGAATTCTCCTTTTGTTGCATTTTTTTACCAGTTTCCTAAGTTTGTAAGGTTACTGTGACCATATTTGGTACATCACTGTTTTACCTCCCTCCCCCATACCAAAGACAGGATTTGAATTTAAAGTTGACAAATTGGAGAAACACACTGCAAAAAAAGCAAAGATGAAATTTTGTCAAGACAAGTGCAAAGCACTACCCTTCAGCAGGAATAATCAATTTCATGAGTACAAATTGGGACCAAATAGATAGGAAGTGTTGGAGAAAACATTCTGGGAATTACAGTGGACCGTAAACTGAACACAAGCCTGTGACAGACTGCTGTGCAATAGGTGAGTGCCATGCAGGACTGTATGAACAGGAGACTAGTGAACAAGACCTACAAGTAATCCTGCAAGTGCTTCTTACATTCTGCTGAGTGCTTGTAAGGCCCCTGCTGAAGATATATGCCTAGATGGGACAGGGACACTGTTCTTCAAAAATGATGGAGATCTGGAATAAACCGATGTCAGAGAGACGGTGAAAACTTCGGTGCTAGAAACTTGTAAATACAGGTTAGCTAAATACGAAACTGACATCAGTAATACTCACTCCTCTGCTTAGGCAGATGGCATCCTGGAGTTCATGTCACCTCTGTGGTGACCAACCATAAACCATGTGTTCACGGGACAACAAGGCTTCACGCACTCAGGCTGTACATAGAAGCCCTCGCTTTTAGCTGGTGGTCAGAGCACAGCATCTTTGTACCTGTGTGTTTGAACTTCAGAAGACAGGTAACTAGCATCATCGTGCTTGTATTAAGGGGGTCAGAGAATCCCTTAAGTGTAAGAGAAAAATCCTGAGAGAGGGAGAAAAATCATAGTCACCAAACATCTTATAGAAGCCTCAGAGCAGCATCAGGGAAGAATCTTATGGACAAAGAAAACAATGCTTTAAATCACCTGGGCATGGGTTTCTTTTATATGAAAAGCCTTTAGACAGTAAAAGCATGCTATGGCAGGCCCCGTCAGTTCTCCTTTCTCCATTTCACACTTTGTGATTTGTAGGCAACAGTGAAGATAGCTGCGCTGCTCCTCTGCACAGACACTGATGGCAGGAGCCTTTCCCCTGTTCCCCTGCAACAGATTTCATTGCTCTTCTGCAAAACACTGTGCAGATAAAATACAAAGGTGCAGCAATGCAGATTAGCTAATGAGATTATGCTTTTGGCTTCCCTAGTGGAGAAGGGTGACAGGAGATCCAAGACATTCCTGCCTGACCACATGTTGCTAAAGAGTGACTTCCACAAAACGGTTTCTTAACAACATGTCACCCAACTCCCTCACAGACATGCTTGTCTTTACCCTTCTAATCTTGGTGGCAGAAAGGAAAATCTGACTGCAATTAATCATACCTGACAAATGGAGAGCAGAGCCAAATAGCCAGCAGGGCATACTGAAGGCATTGATACAGCTGGGAAGCAGAGCTGGGATGAGAATTCAGTCTGACCTGACTGGGACTCCCCTGGGGGTCATTGCTTCAGATGCAAGTGGGTTGCACCTCCCTATGCAACTGTGAGTAGAAACACTATAAGTATCCATAAAGAAAGCACACTTTTTCCGTTCGTGTTCAACTAACTACCAAGACAGTCAATAAATATTCTTATCACTTTTGCAAATGAGTCAGATTCTACATTACATACTGTGTTAGTGCTGTCAATGTCTACTCCTCCCATGCTGCTGCACAGAGTGGCATTCTGGCTATCTCACACTGAAAAGGAGATATTTTGGTAGCAAAAATGAAGCTTGGCAAGCAGCACTGCTATTGCACACATCAGGCTGGGCTGGGGGTAAGGAGAAAAGCTGACAGAGGGAAAGTATAATATTGCACAGTATGAGCAGTACTCCAAGATCTCATCTTCTATATATGTAGCAGTACAACTAACTTCTAAGTGCTGGTATGAGAGAAAAAATATTCATGTATACATGTATAGAAAGAATGAGAAACAACATATCACTGTGTAGTACAAAGTAAATTGCAGTTAACATGTAGATTTTTTTCATAGGAAACAGATTGGTTTTATAACTACATTTTTATTGAAAAGACTACATAGGGACAAACTATTTAATTGTTCATCATGCTCACCTTAACTCTTTGTTCCTTTTCTTTTTAAATGCACATACTTTTAAGCTGCTATATATATTGCTTTATGTACTTTTCACTGGTCATGTTGGAAGGTAAACTTGCCCTAGAATAATTGATTATATCATCTCTAAGTAGCACAAAGACTAATACAAAGATTTTTGCTCTTTTTAAGCTGTGATAGCCCGAATCATAGAATCCCAGGTTGGAAAGGAAGTGGTGGATTTTCCAACATTGGACACTTAAGATTCAACTGGAGACAGGGTGCTGGGCCATCTTGTCTAGACCATGTTTTTACCAAGAAAGGCTGGACAAAATGATCCTTGAGGTACCTTCCAAGCTGGTATTCTTTTTCTAAATAGACATTTTAATGGTTTAGCTATTTCAAAATATGCTCAACTATGTTGCTACCTTGCTTTGAAGCTCATTATTTCCCAGCTGGGAATATAGCAGACTGTGGGCTGAGGCAGCTGGCAGATGGACAGAGAGGAAGAACTGCCATCCCTCAACAGGCTACACCCACACTTGCTGGGGAATTGGTTTCCTCAAAGCACAGGCCCAATTTAGGTTAGCTGGCAGCAATTCAGTTTTGAAGAAGTCTTATGATACCCAGTGTTAAAAGAAACAGAAACTCCAAGATGTATTGCTACATCTCACCCACCTTTAGAGCAGCAAAAAACCCTACAATATATGATAGATGAACAAAAAATTCTACAACAATTGAAGACACTATTTTCCCTCCTCACACTTAATTTTCTTATATTTTAAGTTATGCACATTCAGAACTAATGGAAAAACCCACACAGCTAATTTTCATTTTAGCATGATAGCTGCATCTGATGCAGTAGAAATACCGGTTACTCCAGTCAAGGTTTTTGAGGGAGTGAAAGAAGGAAATACAGGCATTCTCTTTTAGAAGTCTAAGAAAAGTAGTAGTCAGAGTGGACTTCTGAGTGATGAAACATGGTTATTCCCAAGAGATGTTTTAATTGGTGCTGTCTACAAACAACAGCAGTAAATAGGGCTTATTCTGATCTTCTACTTCAGAAACTGCTTGACTACACAGCTGGGAAAGTGAGTTTCTTGTGCATATGTGCTCTGTATTCCAAAATACACAAGAAAGTGCTCATAGTACACATGGAACTTGACTCTTCAGCTTTCACACAGGCAGCAAAACAAGGGAGTGGACTGGAAGACCACAAGGCTGGGCCATAAATACCACTGCTGAACAAGCACTTTGGTTTCAGCTGCCTTTCAGAGCCCTGAAGGGTCCCCTCCCACTGGTTCACAGGTGACTCCCTTTGTCCCCTCCAAGTGAGCCCTCATTCAGCTGGTGTCAAACTGTGGTGACAGTCCAGAGAATGGTGATTGCAAATTCAAAAATAGACAAATAAAGCATCAGATCACACATGGCAAAATTTCCCTTCCACTACCACTGACCTGTTAGCATAAAAGAATGCAAAGTGATGTGCCTTCACCAGCATTAGCCACTATGAATAAACAAAATTCATGACTTCTTAGACATTTATCCTGCAGTAAAGTTGGTACTACTAAATTATGGTAACTATTTACTAATGACAATTTTTAGACTACTATTAAGATCAGTGCTTTAGGGGCTTCTGTCTGTCCAGTCAGAGGGCAGAAACTGCAGGCGCTTTAGGCAAGTTGTTCATTTCTCTGTACTCTCAGTGCAGTTGCCAGCTGTAAATAACCATTTCCATATTAAGGGAAAGGCATGGTCCCAGAGACCTTCTGGGACTTACAGAGGCTCATCACAACAGTATTCACTTGGCAATCACAGTGAGTTATTGGAGCTGCCCTACTCTTCCTAAAATGAAAGCTGCCTTGACTTTACAAGAAAAGAAAGTGTATTAGCTAAATTGAAATAAATGAGCACTGGGTCCTACCAGGCAATTTTCAGTTCTGCTCTAGGAAGGCCATAGTCCTGTGACTGACTGCTCCCATGCAACTGGCAGCATTGGCATTGCATACAGATTAAGAAATGCACTCCTATACTGTAAATTACAGGACTAGAGCCTTAGACTTTAAATCCTTCAGGACAGGAGGCCCCTTTAGCAGGAGTTATATACAATGCATAATAAAAGCCCTATGCATAGCATAATAATGACCTCATTATGTCTACTCATTATTATTGATGATCATATTATAGTATTATTAACAATTTGCTTTATGCCAAAATTTCCCCAGAAAGCATCTGGATTGTTGAAGGCACTAAAAAAAATTTTCCTTTGCTATTATAATCTGTGGCACAAATATAGAATGCTAAAACCCTGTAAAAAAACCAAAGCACAGGCATTCTTCATCCTCTTATTAAAAGGCACTTTCTTAGGGGGAGGTTAATTATTGAACAAGCAATTTAATTCACCTCATCAACCCACTTTGCTTGGTCTTCTGCAGCTGGCTGCTCTGTCTGCTCTCAAACTGCCAGCTCCATGCAGCCTCAGTGTCACCAGCTGCTAGAGCCATGGCTGTCACCCGCTAAGCCCTGGGCACCAGCCCTACCACCATCCTGCAGAGCTGCTGCATGGTCCCCAGGACATCACCTGCCTGCACCAGGCAGCACCTGGCCAAAGAGCTCCCAGGTGTGAGTGGGGGACTGCTCCCATTGACAGTCTGGATGCAGCATGTGGTTTTGGGAGGTGGGAGGGAAGAGCTGTATGCACACACACTGTACCAATGGCAGTTCAGATCAGAAAACAGGACTTGACTTGGTTTAGTGACTGCCACAGGTGTTGCATGTGGGTCTCAGTGCACTGCAGCACCCTCTCCTTTCACCTCTTCACATCTGAGCACACTACTACCCTGACTGGAGCCCTCGTCTTCCCAGATGTCTAGACCTGGGACATGAGCCTACATTTAGGCATGAGTTTTGACTTCCCCGCCCCAAGCACAGCGGAGGAAAAGCAAGCATCTGTACTATATTCCCTTGAACAACCATTCAAGCTGGCTCCTCTCTACAGAACTGGAGGAATGGCAGCAGGTATGGCTGGATGTGTCTTGCCTGAATCTATCATCAGCAGCCCTTGCTGTAACATCATATAAGATGGCTCTAGGGTCCTTAACAGGAATGGATTTATTAAGAGAATGAAAACTTCTCCTTTTAGCACTGGCTGATGCGGTCTTGGAAGATAGGAGAGTAACAGATGTACAGCCAGTTCAGGATTGCATCTGTCCTCATTTTAAAGAACTCAAGAAAATACGTTTGCATGTAATAGGAACCTACTTTCAGTGGGTGCCTGAGCCCAGTCTGCCCTTGGAGCAGTGCAGGGACACCACATCATACAGGTGACAGTCAACAAAATGAACAGATAAAGCAGGAGGACAGCAATAGCCCCCAAGCACGATTCTGCAGCATGGACCCTCTTCATGGAATTGTAGCTCTGCATCCCACCTGCTGACCTCTTTTCCATCTGATTCTTCCAGCACCCGCTCTGATTTTAAAATGGTTTAAAAAAATTAATCAGCATTTTTTTACCTTTCCAGATTTCTTTTGTAAGTCTTCCTTGATGAGTTTGAGCAGATCCCTATCTTGTGATTTTGCTGGGAAAACTTTTCTAAAATTTAGAACAACTGTCTTTCCATGGAAATGCACTTTTGGCTCTGTGAGCATTAGTGTTCAAGTCCACCACAGTAAAAGGATGGATTGGGCAGAGGACTTCCTTTCAAAGAGAAACCTGTGGTTTGAAACAGGTAAGTATTGAGGGCCCCAAGAGCAAATAATACCCAAGCTAGACAAATGCATTTTCTAATCCAATGCACTGTATTCTATTCCTAAACATTGCAAAAATTACGGAAGAGAAAAAGATGCTTTAAACAGCCGTTATAGACTGTTAAGCATACTTTAGCAAGACAGTATTATGCCTAAAAGACAACCAGAGTCCTATGAAAGAATCAAGGGAAAAATTAACAGCTCCAGAAAGAAAACTCACTGCTGTGGAAATTGGTCATTAACAATATGGTAGTACTGCAGCAGTTCAGCCAAACAGTCCAATTTGACTGCCAGCCTGCTGATTGTGACCATTTTCAGGATGTGGCTGGTTGTAATAACTCACAATTTTTCTTAACACTGTAGGTTAAATCCTGACCACTCAATATCTGTTACCAGTAAAGAAATATCATTCTCAAATAATAAAAAGAAACTATTACTCACAAGGTTTCTTTAAGATGGACCTATACATTAGTTACATTTTTAATAGTATCCTGAATTAAGGCTTCTATGTTGTTTTTAACTAAAAGCATGTTAACTGCATATGATCAGAACATTTGTTCAAGCTTAGTAAAAAACAAATGGACTTGATTAATAAGTACCTGCTGAAATACTCACTTTAATCAGAAACTTCATATCAATATTTTTAGTACATCAAAGATCAGGAGAAATGGAGATTCACTGATTAGCTTATTAGCAGCATTCAAACCATGTCTGCTTCTGTGCTACAAACTTTGCTTTGGTAGATAAAAGCATTTCTTGGCTCCTAATCTAGATGTTATTTTCTCAAGGAACTTTCAGGAAAGGGGGGCTTGTAGCTAGTGGAAAGGTCTTATCTGTATTTCTAAACGGAACATAAATAAATAGTGTGACCTGGGGAAACTCATTATACTGTTGGTTGCTTCATTTTCCTCAAAGAAACTGAATACATCTTTTATTTACTGTGGGGATTATTTCATCAATACTTGTAAACAGAAGAAATCTTCAGTGGAAGACCCAAGTGCTGTTTCTTTCCTCTTTAGAAAATTTTTGGAGCATAATGATATGAAGTTAAATTTAAAACAGATTAAATTTATAATTTTGCTTCTGGGTGAAGTGTATTCTGATTTGGCTCTGTTTGCTGATGTTGAGCCCACGTGTCAGCCCCAAATTAAACTCAACTCACTGTACCATTGACAGTATGGCCACCTCTATTTTTAGGATGAGTGCGTGCACAGCCAGCATGCTATGTTAGCCACACATAATACAAACCTCCTTTCTAGCTGCTGAATTAATTAAAATTACATGTATAACACCATAAGATGGAGTCCATCACTCTTCTGACAAAGGCCAAACTGCTAGGGCTGCTGAGTGGCTGCCCATTTGATGCAATGTGGCCATCTTTGGCACATTACACATGAGGTTACACCTCTGTGTTAGTCTCAGCTTGTGCCTTAATCAGGCAAAGGTTTTTTTAATGCTCTAAGGACTTTTTTTCAGACACACTCTTCTGTGTACAACTAATGGGCTCAGACAGCTCCATCTGTAATGAGCATATTCTCATTAGAGTATTGTCTCAAGGTAACACTCTGAAAATTTACTATTCTGATGCAGTTAAAAATTTGAAGTGAAATCAGAATGTGAAATACCATTTCTAGTCTTGCCATCAGAAAGCCCTGTGGCAGTAACAGGAAGAATCACAGAAGAGTTAAGGGTGGAAGGGACTTCTGGCAATAATGTGGTTTAAACCCCCTAGATCAAGACAGCGTCATCTAGAGCAGGCTGCCCAGAGCCATGTCCAGGCAGCTTTTGAATCTCTCAAAGGATGGAAATGTCACAACTTCTCTGGGCAACCTGTGTCAGCACTCAGTCACCCTCACAGTAAAAAAAGTGTTTCCTGATGTTCAGAGGGAACCTCCTGTGTTTCAGTTTGTGCTCATTGCCTCTGACCCTGTCACCAAGCACCACTGAAAAAAAGTCTGGCTTCATCTTCTTAACACCCTCCCTTCAGATATTTATATAGACATACTGATAAAGTCACCCCTGAGCCTTCTCCTCTCCAGGTTGAAGAGTCCCAGCTCATTCAGCCTTTCCTCTTTTGGAAGAGATGCTCCAGTCCCTTCATCACCTTTGTAGCCCTTCACCAGGCTCTCTCCAGTAGGGCTGTCTCTCTTGTACTGAGGACCCCAGAACTGGACACGGTGTACCAGGTGTGGCCTCACCAGTGCTAAGGAGAGAGAAAGGACCACCACCCTTGACCTGCTGGCAATGCTTTGCTTAATGCAACTCAAGATAGCATTTGTCTTCTTTGCAGCACAGGCACATTGCTGGGTCAGTCAGCTTGGTGTGCCCCAGGACCTTTTCTGCAAAGCTGCTTTCCAGCTGGGTGTTCCTCAGCCTGTACTGGTGCATGGGGTTTTTTTCTCCCCAGCAAGGTGCAGGACTTCACACTTCCCCTTGAACTTTGAGGTTCCTGTCAGCCCATTTCTCCAGCCTGTCAGGGTCCCTCTGGGTGTATCATGACCCTGTGGTTTATCAGCACTCCTCCGAGTTCAGTATCATCTACACTCTGCCACATCACTCATATCATTAATGGTGTTGAACAGGATTGGCCCCAGACTACACTGCTAATTACCAGTCTCCAACTAGGCTTTCTGCCATTGATCACCCCTCCCTAAGCCCAGCCATTCAGTCAGTTTTTCGATCCACCTCACCGTCGAGGTGCTGTGCCTCAGAGAAGACCCCATATATCTCCTTTGTCATTCTCTCCGATGCTGCACAGCAGTTTCTCCTGTAACTCCTCCATTTGGCAGCTGAGTTCTTCCAAGATGGCACACATCCTGCAGGGCATCTCTCCTGGCATTAGAGAGAAGCCCTGGCTACTCCCTGCAGCTCAGGACTTGTGAGAGCTGTATCTGCTATCCAGAGCTCAGTCTGCAGCTAAGCCTCTGCCCTAGCAGGGACAGCTATTCCAACACCCACTGGGTATACTGTCCTGTGGCATGTCACCACCAGAACTTAAACAGTCATAACAGTACAAATTCAACTGAGACCCCCTTCCTCACATTCTGTTGCATAAATGGCTGCCCTAGGAGCTGTGCTCTGGGCCATGGCTCTTATATAGTCCTCTCCTGAAGCACTGGCTAAAGGCTGCTTCACCCTCCCTAATCAGGGGCAGCTGCAACAAAGGCTCCAGGCACCCTGGGTCAAGGGCAGCTGATTATGCTCATTTGAAGCTGCTAGAGCTTCCTTAGGACCACACTCTGGTGGCTCCCATTCCTTCATCCTTGCCTGGCAGCAGCAGGCACCCTCCACTTTCTCAGAGGGTCCCCAGGTGTACCAAATGATCCTGGACCTTGTCCCCCAAAGGTCCAGAAACTCCCAAAGCAGAGTGCAGAGTCTGCTGCCCAAACTGCTACCTCTGTTGGCTGCACCCAAAAATATCTTACTAAAATATCCAGACACTTGTTCCCAGGGACCTTTGTGTGTTCTGTGTGTCTTAACTCAAGTAAGCATTTAATCTGTATGAACAACCTTAAAATGTATTCTGTATATATATGTAAATGTATTTTTCATATATATATTTAAGTCTAACATACATATATAAAAATTTCAGGCCCCCTTTGTACTTGAGATGTAGGCACCCTAAATCACTGTTTGGTCTCCCTGATATGTTCAGTTGCCCATCATCAGAGCTGTGCATAAACATTTCTGGAGAGCATGCTTGAACTCTCATTGTATTTGGGACCCAAAAGACCGCTGAGTATGCAAAAGGTGAAACTCGAGGGAGTTTAAACATAGCAGCATAAGAACAGCTGCACTACATCAGACCGATGGTCCATCTGAAAGTGTCCTATACCAGATGCCTATAGAGAAGCATAGGGGCAGGGCAAGAAGGTATAGGTACTTCCCCAGCCTCCAGAAGTCTGTGCAGCAGAGAGAGTCTCCTTAACTCACTTTATAACCCTTCTGTCCAACCATAGATTTCAGGCTGGGGTGAGTTAGGCTTTATTCACAGATTCAGCTTCTTTGACCACGTGAATCATTCAGGGTTTACTGACAGCCATTAAAACCAAGTGAGCTAAATATTTTCTCTTTTAGAGATATCCTTAGGGTATTTCATTAAAAATAGGCTCCTGACCAAAAGAATTTTACCATATTATCTTTCATGAAAGCATTACTGTGAAAGAACGTAACTGCTTGGGAAAGACTTATCCCATAACATGTTCTTCTATTATAAAAGATGTTTCCCTTCACATTTCAGGTACTCTGCCAAGAAACGAAGGACCATAGCTGTGTATATGGCTTTTTTTCCTCTGTATAATGTTTTAAGATGATTTGACAAAAAACTTTTTTTTTCTTCATTAAAGAAGAAATTAAGCTCTTGTCTCTCATGAAAGTCTGTGATGATCAGGTTAATACTGAATTGTCAGTCATTTTCTTGAAAACAGAGTAAAAAAAAGGATTCAAACTGCTTATACATGTCAGACTTTGTTTGATTTTTATTATGCTTACTTGACTTAAATAAGTAAGGAATACTGTGAAGAAATCCCATCATCATAGGATCCAATTCAAAAAAATTGTGAATTCACATCTGTGAATTTATTCACATGTTTATAGCTAGAGAAATGAGGCCCAGAAAGAGCAAGTGATCCATCTATAGCTACACAGAAGGCCTGCACAGCAACGAACCTCAGTCGTAGTCTCAAGCTAATGTGTTAACTAACTTCTGGGACATCCCGACTCACCACCCACCAGCCCTGAAAACATGCTGTTACAACTGAAAGCCCAAACTACTCTTCACAGACTGCAATGCCTGGTTACTGAGCTGTTTGAAAAATAGAATTTCTGTTCTGCAATGGAATCCTGGCATTTTCAACTTTGAATTTTTATATTACAATTTAATACATAATAAATTCATTAAAACCAGTATATTCTGATAGTTTAATACCACATACAAGTCAAAATGGAATAAATTACAATGGCAAAGTTAGAGAAAAATGTATATTGTTTTGCTTCTAATGGTTTTTGAATATTATTGAAACACTTTAGTGAGATAGTGAAAGCCGTTGTATAGATTTGCTCCCATCTAACATGTTAAACACGTTTAATGCTGCAAAGCATCTAAAAACCCCACATTTTTTTGTGGGAAACAGGTCATTCAGAAAACTTCCTCTAGTGCAAATCAATAAATAAGGTCTTGTAAGGCAAATGCTTTCAGTTGTGCTTGTCCAGTCTCATTGTTTGCAATGATGTATTTACAGCATAATCTTTATCAAACACAGCTCATGAGTGGACAGAGAACAACAGGTACAGTTAAAAATTAGTGTTACACTAATCTTCAAGAAACAGGGTTTGGGAGACTGACTGGAAACCTGGTATTCCCCACAGTTTTTCAGCCGTGATGCCATCTCATCACAAGGAGGAGTATTGGTGTTGCCTCCATTTCTCTGCTTGTACAGCGTTGGCATTTTGTTATGCACTGACAGTGGGGCGCTGCCCCATTCGGGAGGGAGCAGAATTTTCCTCACTGTGATTTAAAGACTAGTTTGCAGTCAGTTACTAGTGGCATTGCTGGTATGTAGCAGGACAACCAGGAAAAAGCCCAGACCTCGAGGACCATCCATCTAAACATAACAGTTACCTTTCCCAGGTGTAATGTGCAGGATGGATGGCAAATTGCAACAGAGAAAATCACATCCCTGGGCTAACCAGTTTGCAACACAGTTCAGGTGTTGTTTCTGCCCATTTCCCTATGTATAGTCTAATGGTAGCAGGTCTCCCTCTACTTAAGATGGATTTTTTCAAGGCTAACTTTACTCCATAAGTAAATCTCAGTCACAGTGACATCCTCTTGATGAATTTGGGCTGCTGTCTACTGCAACATTGGGATAAACACCCCTCACCACCACCAGCTCTCAACGTTATTGCGGCAATTTGGTATCTATTTGGAAGGCTCTTCTGCCTCAGGCTGCTTCCAGAAGATGCGTTATGCCTTATGGCACTGAAACCTACATCACTTCTGATTGGAATTCAGATATTTGGGGCAGTAGTAGAAACTGTCAAGTCTCTTGAGCAGACTGTGTGAACCTCCTCCAGGTGGAAGGCCTTTGCTTACCCAGCCATTGTTCCATGCTGGCAGAGACTCAGCTGCTGCTGATGTACCTTTTTTGCTTCTACATGTAGGTTCCAATCTGGTTGCTCGAGGGGATATGAGTAATTTGGAAGGGTGATGGATTACTGCTCATCTGAGGTCTTCTGCAAATTCCCTGGTATCAGACTGTACCATCCCCAGCCTCTCCTCAGAAGAGACTCTCCAGCTAAGACAGAGGAGATCCTGAAAGGGCATTAAGGACATGAGTATGCTGAGGTTGAAGTCCTCCTCCACTACTCAAGGTGAGACACTCATCCTGTAGTAAAGAAGCACAAATGCCAGAGGATTCAGGAAAGGAAGGGGTGAGTGGGGCCATGAGTCACTTATTTAATCTCTTTTTGGCTGGACCAATTTCTCTCCATCTGTATATACCTAGACTATGGTTAATTAATACTCCCGAAACATGTTTGAACTGTGCATGCTCTAGAATTGATTAGGTCTTTTACCTAATTAGGGGGAAGGACCACATTACACCAGCAGTCCAGAGACTGCATTACTTTCATTCGGGACACAATTCAAGGCAAATTGTCCTCTGTTCATGCCAAGTGCTATATGGCAGGCTTCACCTCCTTATTCCGTAGGTTCTGCCATGACAGATGAACAGTTCAAGCAAGGGGACGACTTGCCTTTCCTCCAAACTACTCTAACTGCCATGGAGTTGTTTGACAGTGTAGTTAAAAAGAAAGTCAGGCAACTAAGTTTAGACAAGAAGGGAAGAGCATTTTAAAGGAGGAGCAACGAGCACTCTACTTACCTCTCCACTGGTCCAACCTGTTTGCATCAGAATCTAAATGCAAGCTCTCTCCCTTTCTTTGCATTTGTGTCAGCCTGATAAAAGTAATGTTTTGCTTACTTGTTCTCTGATAACTTTCTTTTTGATCAAATAAAAAACCCACCCCTGTTACTCATTTGCCTGAAAATATTAGCAAGGCTGTATCTTTTATAAATCAAATCCTACATGAAGACTTGGCTTACCACCTTGATTTTGAAAAAAATGTCAGAACTGCCTTCCCACTTCCCCTGACCCACCTTGGTAGTTTTTACTGTCTCTTCCCCACTTTCTCTGCCTGTGGAAGCTGAGTCACGGGTAGTGGTCCCTGGACTAATGAGCTGTTCTGTCGCCTCTTTTACTGCCTATTTCCAAGTAAAACTGGTGCAATTTTTCTTAATGGTAAAGAGAATCAGTAAACCAATTAAACAGGGGAGCATTTTAACCTCCTGGCCAACATGCCATTCAGCAACAATATTTTTTCTCAAGAAATAACTAACCTCTATGGAGCACAGAAAGCACAGATCCTATGAACTGAAGCCTTTCTCAGATGTCAGATACTTTTTTACATCCATTTGGACTTGGTGCACTTTATTAGGTTGAGCCCTCTAATGTCACTATTCTGAGACCAATGGGATATCAGTACTAACACAGTCTTGCCCTAACACAGTCTGTGCAATGAAGAGACAAGGTGTTAAGACCTTAGAAGTATGATGTGCCAAAAGACACCACACACTGTGTAACAGCATAGCCCTCCAGTTAGGCAGAGACTGACCTTTTCAGAAGAAAGAGGTCAATATACATTCATTGGAAAAAAGTAATTAAGGTGGGATATTTAAAAGCACAGCGCTGGCCTAAAACGCTGCTCACGTTCAGAGCCATGGCTGAACTGCCCTACTGGTAGGAGGCCAGATATCCTGGGTGCAGGTTCACAACACTCTTGAAGTGGTTTACACCCACAAGTTCCAATGCAAGTCTGATTCATAAGTGATTTAGATGTTTTACTAAAACCTCACTACTCTGCAGGAGCACTTTTTACTCTCTTCTTATCCCAAAAGCACTGAAGGCTGACACCAAAAGCACTCAATCTGCCTGGATGCTGTGATAAAGATGTATGACTGTTAACAGTAAGCACACTCCTCTTGCTCTCCAGAGTGGTGGCTAGAGGCAATACCAGAGCTCCCTCCTCTATACATCGGTAGCTCTGGGTTCAGCTAGGTTACATTAACCTTGTCTTAATCCATCACCATCACTTGAGTAACAGCACGGTTATTATCAAATGCTCGGTGTGGTCTTCTTTCTCTTGGAAAGAGATTATTACTTTCTTAGATGGCCCCTTGGCTGATATAATTCTGTAAGAGGCTGGAATAATATGTTCTCAACTAAATTTGCCATATAATAACCTTGACAACATTACATCAGATCAATGTCCAGTTTCCCTCATTTATCTCCCGAAAACAGTGCCTTTGGGTAAACTGTCTTTCAGCATTCAGCATTTGATGATGGTAACTTTATTCACCACACTGAGAAGAAAACATTTTTTTTATTCCATATATAGCAAATATCCCAGAGAATTATTCCTAAATTAAACATTAGGAAAGATTGTAATGAAAGATCTTGCTTCACTGGACAACTAATTACACTTGCTGGGGACAGCAGCTTAAAGAGTAATGTAAACAAACACAGTGATGCAGTAATTCCCCTCAGGACAGGCCATGTGCAATTCTGTAGTGAACAAAGTCAGCTGAGACCGTCTTGGCTAAAATGCCGTTAGTGACATTAAGAAAATGCCAGTGCTTGTTGATTTATGCAAAGTCCAGGGACTCATCAGAACTAGAGAAAATGTTGCCTGTAAATTTTAATCCACCAAAAATACAGTTTCATATAGTTTTTGCAAGTATTTTTGTCATTCCAACACTTTACTCTAAAACAAACAAACAGAAATCATTATTTCTTACTTGATTCAGCCACTGAACTAAGAATATAATTATTTACACTGGAACAACAGACTTCACACTACAAGGTTGATAGAAGTTTAAAAAAATGACCTTTTTAAAAAAATTTAAATTCCATGTGCCTCTACAGGGAATATCCAGTTACACCAATCTTTCTCATTCACTTACCGTTTGCATGCATACTCTTTAGCACCTTTTCTCCCTGCCCTTAGACGAATCCTGAATAGTTCTGACCAACAGCAGTCTCCAGATGATTTGTACAAGAAATATGTAATTAACATATTTTGTACCATTGACGTCTGCAGCACAGGCAGAGCTGCAATACTCAGGCTAACTGCTAAAAGGTAGGTAGGATTTTTACTGCTTAATTTTGGGTGGTCACAGTGCAGTACATATATCTGGGCCAGATGTAGGATCCACCTAATGCTGTCGGTGGAGAGTCACACCTAGTCTCCACTGACTGTCCTTGCAAGACTCCACTGACTGTAGCTGGAGCCCACATAACTGTCTCAGATGTAGATATAGGTAGAGCATCCCACAGCAGAGCATCCCACCTCCCTCCCAGCTGCTGTGTCAGAAGGGTACAGATATGCTGTGGGCCTTGTGTAGCATCTGACTACATGTGACCTCATGTAAAAATCCTAAGCGTCACACAACATGGATGTAGGGAGCTCATCACCATTTATACCACTGACCTGCTCCTATCACAGTGTAAAATCTTTCAGTGTAGACACAGCCTATGCTTTTTGCTTCCCTAAAGTTAAATAAAAACTATCCCATCTGCTTCTGCTCTGTTGATCTTATCAATCATATATAGCCACAAAGCAATCTAGAAAGATTTCTCAAACCTATTGTTGGGGCTAATTTGTGTGTGCTGTATAGCAGTAGCAGAAATGCTGCAGATGCCCTACCCCCACTAAAACATGCATATTTGCAATCAGAGAAAATTGAACCTCAAATCAAATTCTCAAGTCTTTTAATTCCTGGGAGCTCACACACAACACCAAGCTGCTTCAGTGCTGGAGTAATTCAGCTCTGCACCTCCTGGTTTGGTGCAAAAAAGGTGTGGGCAAGCCACAGGTCAAGTGAGACTGCAGGCTCCTACGTTCGCAAGGCTTTTCCACATGAGGGGTAGCAACTCTTTTAGGGGTGCCAAACTGGTCAAAGATCTTTTTGAAGAGCTCAAAGTCTCTTTTTGAAATACCTGTGGCTCCTGATCCAATACTTTTTTTTACTCAACATCCATTGTATTTCTTTGTGACTTCATGTCATGGCTTACTCCTTTCTGCTCTACATCAGAGGATTCAGTTCTTCCCATACTTCTTTACTTGCCTCTAAACTGACCACTGTATGTCTGACCATACCAGTCCCACAGTTAACCACACCAGGGACTTTGTAGAACCTCTCTAAACCCCCATCTGACCTTTGCACCTGTTTTCTTTAAAAAAAAACTCCTAACAAACAAGAGTAGGGGAAAAAACTGGTGCATGGCTTAGCCCCGTACTGGAACAGCCAGATCATGCACCCAAACCCAAAATGTCAAAACACTTCTCTGAACTGAAACTCATTGCTCCAGTTCTTGGAACGTTTTCCCCCACCAGGCACTAGAGCTGCCTCCTCTTATGACACAGGCATCCACTTATGATACTAACTGATCATGGAAGATCGTCTTTTAAGTGGAGAAGGGAGAACAGTTCCCTGCTTGGATACACTCCAAAGGTAAATTTTTTTATCCTCACCTATAAACCGGACCTGAAATGGGGATGGTCAAACAGCTTTAAGGGCAATCCCTTCTTCTAGGAACCTCAGGCCAACACTAAGGTCCAGTACATCAAGAACTGGGTACAACGGAGTAGCAACAGATTGAGCAAGCTCCATTTGCAGCAGCTTTTCCAAGGAGCATGTTTTCTCCAAACAATTTCTTAGCATCTAAATATTAACAAGACACACAACACAAGCAATTCATACACAAATTAAAATAATTTGGAAGACTAGCACCACCAGCCTGTATTTGTCGCAACAGTGTTGGCTTCATCTTGTCTTCCTGAATCATTTTTCTTTACATTACAAAATCTGGAATGACTGAATATCCTTGCAAAATCTGTGACTATTTTGCTAGTTGCTACAGCTTTTCCTTATTTAAAAAAAAAAAAAATCCTTTTTCTATTCAGCTTCTACAACTTTAAGGAGAGAAACTGCTCTTTTTCAGTTTTCTTTGAATGTCATTTACCCATGATTCTGTTAGGAATAAAGCATAGGTAAATTAATTTCTTTTGTCTGTGGTTAATATAAGCAGAATTAATATAATTGAGATGGGAGTTCCAAATTGAACCTGCCTTTCAATTTCTTCTAATTATGTTTCATTAAAATTACCCTATGTCATTGGTAAGAATTATGTCAGGTTTATATGCCAAGGAGAGAAGCCAGATTCAAATGACAATATTCTACTATACCAAAAACATAACATTTCTGTAACTACATTATTAAGCATCTTTATTATTATTCATCAGATGCAAATTTCTTTATGTCATTCCTGAGTAAATAAATACATTATTCCCTAAAAAAACTCTTGGATGCACCTCTTCGTTTATGCATGATTTGCTTACATTTTTTTAACTTATAATCCGTAGCACTCTACATCTTCGTATTCAAATGAGAGACTGTTTTGGGGACACTGACAGGAATTGCACATCACTTAATTCTGCCCTAATAGTATTTGAACATTTAGGGGAGTAGTCATCTTGACAAAAACTATGCAAATCTGATCCAGTCATGGTGCAAGGAATTCCTTTCCAGAGATGTCAAAGTTTTCAGAAGCTGTGTAATTAGCAGCATTGATAATTTTTGTTCTTCATGTTGCTTACAATTTTATAAAAACCTTTGTAGGATCTCTCTTTGACTTGTTAACAAAAGTTATAGACAGTAAGATTGTATGCATGCAAAATGAGTGTTCATTCTACTGTTTTCTCTGGTTTTATCACCTGAATCCTATTTTCTCTGAATCTTCTGATTTTCTAATTTTGTTTACTGCTATGGTAAATTTCCTCTTTTAATTACTTTCTCTCCACACGGCACAAAGAGATCACCGAAAAGCTCAATACAGAGAAGTTTTGCAAGCTATTCTAAGAAAAAAACCCTGAAGATGATCCAAAATCCAGTGAAGTCTGTGGAAAAACCTCTCTCCCCATGTTCTTCGGAATGGGTCCCAAATGAGGTGCTGTACATTTGTGCCAGACTTCCCCCGCAAAAGGAAAGCAACAGTGACCTGGCTCCAGCTTCTGTTCCTTGCACAAAGCACTGGAGAAGAGAGGGTAACACCTCGGCTTCTCATGCAAACAGTCCAAATGGTGAGCCTAACACGTCTATACAGGAACGTATGTGAGTGCTTATATGCCAGCCCTGTTCTTAAAGACTCTCACTGTAGGGAAATGAGAAAATAAACTACTTAACTGTGCAAGTAATTTCAGCTGGAGCCGATTATCCATCTGCTAATACAGTGCAGCCTGGAAGCTTTGCCAATGACAGATTAAGGTCAAACAAATGATCATTCCTACGAGATACACTCCTCTTCCTAAACATATTTTTCTTTCATTATGCTGTGAAATGCTGATCAAAGAGCCTACAATAATACTATATTAGTATAAATTTCTTGTAGTGAAGCTACAGCAAGTTTCTGGAATAACACTGGGGTCCAAACAAGCCAGACAGTGTGTTTAAGACAGAAACTCTGGTCTCAAGAGCTTACAAACCAAAAAGGCAAAACACAGGAAAAACTGCAAAAAGAAAGTGCTCTTTCATTTCATTTTACAGGGGCAGAACTAAAGCAGAGGGCCTATGGGAATGGGGAATAGGACATTTGCAGACACTGAAGTAAGAGTGGCACCTTTAAAGCCTGCGTCCAGTGACAGGGTGAGGCTGAAACTCCCCCATGATATGCCTAAGAATATTTTAAAGATCAGCTTGAAACAGCTTTGAAAATCCCAACCTACACAGTTGTGCACATGCACAAACTACATGCAACTAAAGACAAGGTCTTAGTATGAAAAATGTTAGGCAAAATGAGTTCTAGGGACTGTTACTTCTGCAACTCAAAATGTAAGATGTCAGAGAGAGAGAGAGGTAATCAGTAGTATTTAATTTTAAGACTGGAAGGTTACACAAAGGTAATTCAGGCACGTTTCAGACTCAGACACAGGTCTTAAGTACTAAATAGGTAAACCTTGTTCACTCAGGCACATTCCTCAAGTGTTTAAATCTTTGCACAGCTGTCTTGTCTTTTACCACTGCTCTGACCATGAGAAAATGCTCTTTCCTCAAAGCCAGACACAGAATATGTAAATTGAAAATGATAACACTGACCTCTTTTTTGAGCAGATCACTTTAATACCTACTGATGAGAAATGCTGCCTGGAAGCTGGGTACCATTACGTAAACCAAGCATTCTCACACCAGTAATCCACAGATGTCTCACAAATTCTTGTGTAACGGACTGGCAGGCGTGGTGCATACGTTGCTTCCCCTCAAAGAAGCTGCTTTGTGCGGAGGATAAGAGCCTACTTAGCCTGTCCCACAGTAGCTGAGCTCCAACGGTGCCCCATCTGTGCTGCGCACGAGGCACAGGTAGGAAAAACAACAGCGTGTCACTGCCTAACTAAGGACCGCGGCGCAATGCCACAGAGATGGGGAATCACGATTAAAAATGTTTTGAGCTACACTTTTGAAAGGGTAAAAACACAAATTTGCTGAAAGTGAAAGCAGTCTGGCAGAAATTCAGGGGTTTTTATGGTAGTTCAGAAACTATTCTAGTTCCCATCTCTCCTTAACTTTCATATTTCCTGGTAAAAAAGGAGAAAAAAGGAATAAAAGGAGAAGTGAAGTCTGACTTTTTAAATAGAATTGCTCACTATGAAACAAATGTTGTCATACACTAAAAACACTTCTTCAAAGGAGATGAAACACAAAGAGAGACAGGGGTCATGAGTGTCCACTAATTTGGAGCACATTGCAAGAGGTGCTTAGGACCCAGATTTTGTCAGTTCATATAAGGCAAACAATTTAAATGTATTTAGATGCCTAACACACGTGCCTAATTACCTTCATCTTTCCCTTAAGAATTTCACAGAATGCTCTCTCTCTCTCTAGCACAGGTATGTTTCAGCTGCAGTACTGAATGATCAGTATTTTTGAAAAAACAGATCAAGGACTTTGAAAAGAAGGAATCAAGACCCTCTGAAAACCAAGAACACATAGCTAGTGATCACTAGTCAGCTTGGTTCAAAGGGCTGAAATAAGGCACCACTGGGAAAAATAATTCATTATATTTATGGAAAGTCATCTTTCAAAGAGGACACCAGAGGTTTTTTTTACATGCTAGAACAGCACACTTGTCCTTTTTTTCCCTTCTTGAAAATAGCAAACCAAATTACTGTAAAAATCCCAGAGTCATAAAAGCAGCCTTCCTAATACCTAAGGAGTTTTGCCTGAGCATTTAAAACTTGATGAATTTTTAAGTAACAGAACAGGGTTCCTTATAATGGCAAAGTGTTAAGTTGCCTTAATTACATCAGGACCCAAGAGGCTGAATCTCTGTTATGGAAGGCTTGATACTGATCACGAACTGCAGAAACTTTTCTCTTAAAGTCCAGCACAGATCTATAGCTAATGAAACCTGTTTCCCACTAATGAAAGGCTGGTCACATGAAATCACTTTATTATGCCCTTGGGCCACACATGAAAAGCTTTCAATACAGGAACCGAAATTAAGGGTAGATTCAGAAAAGTAGCCAAGAACTTGTTGGGTTATAGATGCTGGACTGCCTATTACTTCTGAATGATTATTCTGCCTATATAGCAGAATAATGGGGCAATACAGCGTGGCAGTGCCTGTTGTACTACTAACTTTTCAATATACATTCCTCACCAGAACTGTCAGCCAGGTGTACTTCCAAACCAGCGACTCCTAACTGCTAGATTTCACATTATGCAGAGTTTTTACTAATTAATAACTAACTTGCAAAGTCATTAAGATACTATCACACTGTATCCATCAGCAAGTATTGGGAAAGTGGGATCTGTATCCCAGATTGCAGCAGAATGAGCTCAGACAGACCACTAATTTGGGGGCTCCTCCCAATTCGTGCATCATTTTATAGGAAATGTATCAGAGTGGATTCACAGATTTCAAGGACTGCCACACTCAAGCTTTCAAAGATCCTGTACTCAGCAACATAAATCACCAGATTATCTTCAAAATCATCAGGTATTTAAAATAGCAGACATTATTCCTTTTACTCACCTTTCTAGTTTAGGAATGTGATTTCCAGATAAGCAGGTGATTTCAGGAGCTCTGACTTTCAGCAAAAGACGGGAGCATCATGAGACTCTGCTGGAAACTGAGACAGTTGGTTACAAAGGACAGTGGCCTATTGCTATTATTCACAGGGAGTTTTCCCACCAGTATGTATCTCATTCTCAAAAGTTACTCCCAATGGATCTCAAAGCTTTTCAAAGACCATTAATGTGTCTTTCAGCATCAGCCTTTGCTAAAACCTTTGCTGTAACCCTCCAGTTGTGTCAGCAGCCTCCCTGGCCACATGGGCCTGGGAGGTTCTCCCTACTTCAGAGTCCCAGCCTGGGCACGTTATCGGTATTGACATGCAGAAGGCAGTCCTCCTCATGCCCTCCAGAGGAATGAGGAACCTTTGTCAGCACCACGCCTCGCTTCCCAACCAGACCAGAGGAGCACCACCACAGAAATGTGCCCCTGCTCCACATTTCTAATTAGGTCAAATGCTGTAATTTAGAAAGCACGTATCTATTGACTTAATGAATGGTTAAAATTCATTTTCTCTCTAATCCCTGCTGACAGGCCAGGTATAGGCTGCTGAGTAGCCCCTGCCTGGTGTGGTTTTGAGCTGTGGTCCTGGGCTGGGGAGGTCTCCTTATTCAGCCCATCCCATCCACTCTTCCTCCACCCCTGGAGGAAGCAAACCCACCCGTTGCACGAAGCCGGGTGTTTCACTGATGGGGGTATGCACCACCTGTGCTGAGCTGACACACCACCACACAGAAAGAGAAACACTACCTATTGCAGCACCAGTGCCAGCGTACTTGGCATACACAGCCCAAAATGACTCACTTCAAAACATTTAAATGGGGAAATTATGTGTGAATTGAACTTGGCTCTCACATCCCTCAGCTCTGTGTCTCTCACAATTCTGGCCTGTTCTAAAGTGTTATTAATGCATTTGCCTTACCTGCCAGGGGATTTACTAAGCAGAGGTAAACACGACTGGGGTGAAAATCATGGAGGATGCCACTAGAAGGAACCCTGAATCCCAGTAAGCAGCTACTGCTGTCACTCTGGGAGAGGAGGATGTAACCTGCTCACGGGCCAGCCAGGTGACACGGCCCTCCCCCCTGGTGCACAACGTTTTTATCTCCTCTTAGTCCCCCTCACCCAGGCCAACCCCCAGTCCTCCTCCCCATCCCCAGAGGGACTGTGCTGGCCTCACTCCTCATGCTCCTGGGTGTGAAACCACCTGGAAAGCTCACTCATTCTGCTCACTCTGTGAGTGTCAGGAGCCTTCTGACTGTGCTATTCAAACACTTAGGAATGCCTTGTGTGTTATAAAGCCAGTGACAAGTGTTGAAAACATGCATATGATCCAAGATATACCCGTTATCCAAGACTCTGCCCATTTTACACCGTTGCATCTTGCTACAGAAGTTGTCCCAATGGCATCAGCAAAGGATTGTCTCTGCAGAAAGATAGTGGTACTTCACACACATAAAAACAGTTGAATTTCACCAAGATTGCTGTAGTATGTCCTCATTTAAATCACAATATTTCTTAGCTATTTAAAGGGCATTTCATTATCTTTCACAACTATCATTCTAAAAGCCCCATTTTTTTTTACAGAAACACAGGGGATGCTTTTGGTTCTAACACAATGAAAGGTTTATAGTAGGCACAGTTCCAGAGTTAGGTTCAATATGGGTAAGCAAAAGGCAGATTTGTAAAACTAAATGTTAGATCCCTATTTTTTTCAGTATTGAAATAGGTATTTTCAATTTAGCTAAGAATAAAAGAGAGGTGCAGCAGAAAGGTTTTTAAGTTGAAGGCCACATCACTATTTTTGAATGGCAAAAACTTATCTCTTGTGATTTAACTTCAGAGCACGCCATACAGCATAACACAATGCAAAATGTTACAGCAGTGCTGACAGTTTTGTTATAGCTAGAATGGGTTTCCCTATCTCAGTAACCTTATTTGAATATATTCACCTTTACAACAAAAATTAGCAAAAGTGTTTCTTTTTTAAATATGTTGTATCATATTATTCCTGAAACAACATTTTCAGCAGAGTTTGCAATCAAACACAGCTCAATATACAAGTCCCTGCTGGTAAATCTCATTGCTAGGTGATAAGTAAGATGCCATTTTTATAAACCAATCAACAAAAAAAATTAAATCCACTTGCTAGCAAGTTCGCAGCTCTCTCTTACTATTTTCTAAATAAAAACCCTCCTGGAATTTTCTAGGAAAAGTCAAGGTTTATTTTTCCTGTTTGCATTCTGAAATGGCATTTTTTCCAGATCAGTTAGTTCACACTGAGCCCTTGTACCAATTATGCTTCACTATGTTGCTTGTAATGCTAATATGTTGACTGGTGTAACAAAACTTTTACAAGTAATGTAACAAACGGCATTCACAATTAGGACAAAGCAGGTACCTTTCGTGGTCTGCTAAAATACTATCTCCAGGCTTCCGGTGGGAGAGTTATCATCTGTCTCAGCAGCAGCCCCCAGCTTGTGTTCCCCCTTATCGACTGGTCACGTGTGGGGCAGAATACAATCAGGATGCTCAGTGCATCCAGGAAGGACGTGCCACCTCCAGGCAATAACCAGAAAGGAGATAATACCTGACTTGACTCACTCCTCTGCCAGGGGAAGAGAAATTCACAGCACGGAGTCAGATCATGTGAATGCAGAGATAAGATAAAGGAAGTGCCTGTCTTCATCCACCTCTGATTACTAAATTATGCAGCATAACTATATCTTCTGTGTCACGTCTGCTGAAAATGGAGAAACCTCTGCTTTGGCCACATGCCTTAATGCGGGAGAGAAGACTAAAAGGGCCAATCAGTCCAAAACATTCAAGTTTTACAGTTAAAACCCCCAGCTTCTAAGAGTCCTACAAAACCCATGCATTCATGTGATGCATTTGGGGTGTCATCTGGGCAGCACTTTATTAACAAATTACTCGCTAGTGAAGAGAATACGCCAGTCATGCCGCTCCTGGTCTGCATCACTGCTCGCCACCATACCCTGGACTCCCTTTCAAACAGGACTGCGTGGATGTGGGAAAGAATGGAGAGCAAACCCTCTTCTAGAGAGCTGCTGTTGTCCGGCCCTGCCCCTTCCCTACTACTGTCCCCTGGGAAAGCAAGATGCGCTTTCTTCTCTCTTTTCTCTTCATCAGGAAAGTGCATGTTTTCACCTTTTCCACAACCACCCACAGAGTAGATGATACATTTTCCTTCACTTAGTGAGTTCCTTCATCAGTGTGAGACAGACCGTAGCGAAGGGAACCAAAGAAATTGAAATACAACTTAACTTTAACAGCAACCAAGATATTTAAGGAAAACTTCCTCCTAAGATCTCGGTACTACAAAAGTGCATATAAACAGAGGAGGGTAATGTAAATGCAGATATCTACTGCTGAACATAAGACAAATCTCCAAAACCTACAGATTCAGGATATCTTTGACCATGACCTAACATTGCCCTAATCATTACAGCAGGAACGTTTAACTTGGTTATAACACTTCTGACATATAATTAAGTGTTCAGATTTCCAGGATTGCCAAGAATGTGCAGTCCTTTTGATTTTGTAGGTTTCAAACGTTTGCAGTTCATGTCACTAATTTAGCTGTTGAAGTCTAACCATAGATTTTAAATTGGAAGACATTGACCTTGACCTCTTTATTTCAGTTTCACCAACTGAAAAGTAGAGATAACAATATTTACCTATCTGAGTGTCTTCTGATTATTAATTGCTGCTTCTGAAGCAGTTTGACTATGGAAATGTCATCCCTCGATGCTGTCGCCTTACAGAGGAAGTTAAAGACTTTCTTGTTGCTGGATAGTCAAGAAGCAATCAAAAGGACATCACATTAGACTCATGGGATGTTTCCAAAGAAAATACAACCATACTGAAGCATCAATTTCCTTTCCTGAATCAGTAACAGACTATTTGGAGTTGTAAAGAAAATACAGGCAATGAGAACAGTACAGGAAGGAGATATCGCACTTTCCATTTGGTACTACTTGTTAACGACATCTGTACAGGGGGCCAGAAAGACCCTCCATACATGCCCTCTATGGCACAACATGCTTTGAACAGTGACAGCTCCTCATTTTAATACACTATATCCATACAGAGGAGTATGGATAGTAACAGAACTGAAACCAATGGAACTGCATAGAATTCATTACAAAAGTGTAGTCAGTATTATCTCCTGACTTAGACCTCTAACTTCTTCTGTAGCAAATTAATGGAAATATATTTTCTTAAGTGGAAGAATTCTGATAAAAAGAGATGCAACAGAGAGAGCAAGATATTTTAAATTGTTTAAATAATGATCACATGGGAGGTATGGTTTCTAAAGAGGTATGTTTTACAAATAATCTGCTTTCACTTGAGCATGTCCTGGAATAAGTCCCATGATGTTTGTGATTTGTGAAAATTGTGTTATGAAAACACCAAGAAACAAGGGAACCATTGGGTGAGATGAGTATCTATTTATTTTAACCTGGCAGTATGGCAATTTAAAATATTTCAGGAAAACATTAAATAAATAATCCCCTTGAAGAGCATTCCATTTCTGCAAAGATTAAAATGAGTATGATCCTATTGGAGACAAGGAAACCTAATAGATAATGTGCACAATATTCTATGAGTTATTCTATGAGTTTCTAAAATGTTTTCAAACCACACACATCTTTATCAGGGCACCAATTCTCTAAATCTTTCAAATATATGCACAAAGCCTTTCCAGAGTATTTAAGCATAGTCATCTTTCAATACAAGCCTCTAGTTAATCGTATGATTGCATACTCTGGTGAAACGCCAGTTAACACCAGAAAGACCAATTATCTCAGGAAGAGGTGGGAGAGGAAAAACAAGAAATCCTCTGAGCATGATTCATTGCACATAGAAGGAATCACATTTCCAAATATAGGGTGTTATTATTTTAGTACTGTACAAAGAAACAAATGCAAACTCTGAAATCCCATACTGAAGCAACAAAGCGGTCTTGTATCCATGTGGCCTTGCTGGAGACCACTTTGTTTCTCAGTGTCCTGGTTTATATTTAAGCATGTAGAAGAAACGGTTGGAGAAAAATCCAACATATTGAACACAATAACAGTGTTTGTCATAAAGTGCCATTTATAATATTTGCTGGCCTCATTCATTATGTTCTGAAAAGAGAAATAGTTTAAAGATGACCACTCGTAGCCCTTGATGGAGCTATGCCATATGTAGTCAGATGGATCTCTCTAACGGTCTCAGTGAGCAGCCATACCCTATTCCTCATCTGCCTGGCTATATAGATTTATTCAAGCCATTTAAACAATAAGTCATTTAAAGTATTTGAGTAGTGCCAAAATAAGACATCTGTATGTTTGACATTATATTATACAATGCTCTGCTGCATTTGTATAGTCTCTAATTCAATTTCCGCACCTATAAAATGATCATGATATTCACCTTTACAACATGAGCTGAGATGCTTTGCTGAAACATGTCACTCAATGCAAGTTATATTCTACGGCACTCCAAAAGCACTCCAAATTTTCAAAGGAGGGTGGATAATAAAATGAGACGGTAGATATGAATAAATTATGGCAGCAAAACTTCTAGATTTTCCCTTTAATTTCTTTACTTTGTGAGATTACTTCTGTTTCTGCTTTTCTATCAATGTTTCTCCAGTACCGCATTGCATTAGATAGCAGTGTCCAACCCCCAGTTTGAATTAGACAAAACTGAAATAGAGAGAGGATTAAAACCATAATATTTCAGAATTAGAAACTGGGTCACATATTAAGGCTTTCTCTGGGGTTTGCCAGACAAAATAGAATTGGGATTAATTCAGCACTGACTAAAGAAGTTTACTAAAGAGTTTACTGATGTGGGGCAACAGTAAGGATACATGGATGTGTACCTGTGGTACTTCCATGGCTTGAAGTCAAACACCATCTGAACCTCCATAAACCTGTAATGTCCTTAGGTCCCAAACATCCCAGAAGTAGAGAGATGTCCCATTTTTGTCATTCAGGAGCAAAACCTCCGTGATGGAAAGGCTTGAAGCTTCCTACAGTCAGGCAGGAATTCTGTAGAAGAGGAGTGAACTGATCTTGAGCTTCAGAAGTTCAAGGGTAGATGCGCTACATGCTTTCTCCATATGGAATAGCATCAGCAGGCTTATTCATACCAGTATCAAACCAACCTCTTTTTTGGTTGCATAATTTGACAATAAAGGAAGAGGAACAATTTGTGGAAAATGTGAAGCAAATGCATGGTTTATTTTCTGTATGTGGAAAGAAATTCCTTTAGGGAGGAACAAAAGACTTTGGTATAAAGACAACGTTACTTATTTATTTTAGATACCCAACTGAGTGACATGTTTTCACACATGTATGTGGGAAGCCCTCTGCCACACTACAGTTCAAAAATAAAATAACAGTTCACAAGTAAATTCTCAGGCTCACTAATCTAGACAAAAACACCTGATGATCCAATGATTATAATCTAGCAATGGAATATATATAGGATTTTTTCCCTAATCATTTTTATACGTGTATTAATTTCTAGTATTGTATTCTTTTGGTAAAAGATACCAAAATACAGGAAAAGAAATTTAAACTTGTCATCTGAGAAACATTTTGCTCTTCTACTCTCAGTCATTGTGAGCCTTTGTCCAATGAAAAAGACAGCCACTGACATTTCAAACAGTGAATGTTTCTACATTCCTATGTGCATGTGTAGCATTTTAAGAAATAATATGCAAAGTAAAAAGAAAAAAGAAGTATTTTTAAGTGGAGACATCGTGTAATCCACTCTTCAGAGATGGCAGAGCCCTGGACAAAGTTTTTATGCAAAATTCTGTTTTCCCTCAGTATTTTAATAAAGCAACATCTGAACAGTAAGAATAATTTTTCATTAGTTTTCTCCCAAGAAATTCCCTAAGACAGAAACAAAAAGAAATATGAAAGCAGAAGTTCCACACTGGAGAATTACTGAGAAGCCTCAAGGATCTTCACCACCGACATAATCTATATTTGAAAAGAGTAGCTCTGTGGGAACTCAAACTCTATCCATCTCTTTCCCCCTTCACTTGCATTTGCTCCTCCACCATCAGCCTTCTACCTACCACCTTCAAAAATATCAAAACAACACATAGAAGCACAACATTAGCATATTTGATGTGCCTTACCAATGTTACAACAATTGTTCTTTACAGTCCTGAGAAAATAATCCAAAGAGAGTTAATTAAGTGGCTATCAAACTTCCTCGAGTGAAGCTGAGCTTCACCAACCAACGTAGAGGTGGTAGGTGCGCACCTTCCAGGCACTCCTCATTGTCAGGACACTGCCCTACCTGCTCAGAATTAGCACAATTTACCTTGAGAAATCTACCTGCTACGAACCACTGCTATCCTTAAGGAGCTCAGCACTGGCAGGGCTTGCAAGGTTTGACTACAAGCTAGGCCGCGATCAGCTAGACCCAATACTGTGCCTTGAGGAACTGATCTTTTTCTAGAATGGGCCATGCTTTAGATTTCAAGTAGAAACAAAATACAGGTTCATATTAAAAGCAGAACACCAATTATTTTCAGTCACAGTAAGTGAAATTAAATGAACTAGTACCACATTTTTACGCTTATGTCCCTTCATTGCATTAACTGCACAGAGACACCAATGGGCTGGTATTACAGATACTTTAAACAACATTTAATCTGACTGAGCACCAGCTGGAAAATACCAGCAACTGAAAAAACACTAACATTTAGCAAGATGATTGCTAATATTTCTTATTCTCTGGCTCCACTCTCATCATTCAGCTCAAGCCTTTGGTTTCTAGGAAACATACTGCAACTGCCACCCATAGCTCCTTAGCAGATGTTACTTCTTAGATCAAGCAGGATTTCATATCAAATCTTGGCCAGAGCTTAAGAAAACTGAGACTCCAACCCTGCTCCTTCCAAAGGACTTTATAAGTGGGGCGGTCTTAGCAAGTTCTGCTGAATCTGTTCCTTTGTAAACATTCTCCCCGCCCCCCCACCTCCAATCAACTAAATATGAAAACAAATGATGCCTATCTTTGGCTCTTTCTAATTAACACGAAACATTGTCTCAGTGATCTCTTCAAGTTAATTCTTAATCTTTACCTCGAATGTCTTCTTCATATGTGCCTCGCCAACAGCAAAGCACAAATACAGTACATCACCTGATGTCTTTTGACTAGGTTAATTGCACTTTTATGCCTCACAGCAACTAGCCTGTTTACAGTCCTGCTACAGCCCTAGCAAAGCGTCCAAATCAAAAGTACATTATTTGGCATAATAAACACGGAGTTGGATTTATTAGTCTGCCAGACCTGCCAAGAACTCAGCAACTCCAGAAACCAGTTTGCTTACATCGATGCCTAAATATTGTATTGAGACCAACTTTAAGTAGCCAGTTTTTGAAGCTGCAACCAGTCTGTTTTGAGGACCAGTGCAAGGCTTGGAGACAGTAATGCTGAAATTCCTATCAGTCCATCTCCAAAAATCCAAAAGATGCTGTCAGTAAAAAGCAATACCCCATTTCTTTTAGCGCCTTGTTTCCCTCAGTGCCCATGTTTCCTCCACAGATTGCCTATTGTGACCCTTGGCATGGACCAGGTTAGCACTGGGGTGATGCTGGCCTAGGTCACGCCACCAAACCCATTCCTCACATTGGCCTTTTGGAGGTTTCAGTTCCTCTCCCATCTGTGAAGATGGGCAGATTGCTCAGGGGAGGTTTTCTTGTGCCCTGAATACTTCCTTTGGTGGCTCTGATGGAAGTGCCATGAAAGAGAGGTCCAGCTTCCACAGCAACATCTTCAATGCATCTCAAAAGAGGAGCTTTTACTAGCCGTTCAACAGAGAAAGAAAGTAAGGAAGTGAGACAGCTCTTACGTTTTTGGTATTGCTATGACTGCTGGTACTGTCTAGCAACAATACACTGCTCCATCCTATCATGTGCTCCCGGCACAAACCTTACAAAGCAATGGGTGAGGAGCCAAATGGCTGCAGAAAAAACTATCTATCTGATGTGCAACTGAGAATTTATAAAACCCTTAAATCACTGAAACCGTGTAAGTTGCCAATTTGTGGGAATACGCCAGGAAGGTGCATAAACAATGTAAATGCCTTACCAACAAATGCTAACTAAGCCTCAGATTCTCATCTGGCAGATTTTTACAGGCAGATAAACTGAGGAAGAGAGAAATGCCCTCAGAATTTCAAAAGTGAGTGTACAGATGTCAGATGGGTAAAAATAAAACACAAACAGGCTTCTTGTTAATCAAAAATTTCAGATACCCAAACAATGCAAGCAACCAAAACTAAATGTTTTTATTTTATTTTATTAAGGAAACCAATGCTTTTGTTCTGACTTGATTTCATTTTTAAGAATACTGGCAATAACTTTCAGTGTGTTGTAATGTTTTCCTTAGGTTAACTTATTGAATGTGAGAAGGACATGTAACACTCACTGAATCTTCATACTAATTTTACTATTGCACATGAATCTCATTAAGTCTCAGTCTCAGAACTGTTCATAAATGGAATGGCTTACAATCCTTAATGAGGCAAATTGGGGGCACCCGATGCTATAGTCATTCCAAAAATTGATTTCTTCAAGGGAAGCTTTGTCTGCATAGGGACAGGTGGGATCTGCTCTGGGTATTTTAATTTCCTGCCTTGTTAATTCCCAGCAATAAATTTTGATGAGATACTGATGACGATAATGACTAATAATTCTGGGCTATTTGCTTTAAGATGATAATGTTTATTTCTCTGATTTTATTACAAAGTTTATAAACACCAGCACTTAACTTCAATTATGTTAACTGATACCTTTTCTAGATGAAAGGTTTGATGCCGTCCTCTTACAAATGCCATGAGAATCGCTTTTTTGATAATTTGAAAGCATTTATGGACTTATTCTATGGCCTTTCTTCACATTGCTTTAATTTGATTTGCACACAGAAGCAAAAATAACAAGAAACCCTGTTTGCCACATACAAGCTGTGTCACTGAAAGAACTGAGAAACCAGGCATAATGTTTTAAATCTATAACTGTGCCCAAGCAGACTAGCCTTGGTGGGAGACTCTATGCTGACAAGATAAATGGCTGCAGCATCATCTTACGGAACCATGTAACAGTTGATGTCCAGTTGGCAGCACCTTTCTGTGGTAATTTATTGTCAAACTGCACAGAGATTAAATAATTTGAACTACAGTCCCAACAGCTGTTGTAAAAGTGAAAAATTCAATGGTGAACACAGTGTCTGCTCTGTACTAGCCTGACACCTTGCTTTGAAAGCTCAAGCAATATAGCAGTGTTCGTTGAGAGAAAGGATGAAAATGTCAGGCTCAGGTGAGAGAAAACAGTTTTCATCTCTGGGGCCCCTGCAGAACCACCTTAGCTGTGGGCAAACAGATTAATTTCTTCTCCATTAATAAGCCGATAAGGTAACCTCTGAACACAGGGGGAAAAAAAAGGATGAATTTTGAGAATCAAACTTTTTTCCTGTATTGGAATAACTGTTGCTTCCCTCTAATTAGAATTAGGGTTTTTCAGGGTTGGGTTTGGGGGTTTTTTTGCTATTCAAAGCTACTGGTGCCTGCACCTTTGCTAACACATTTCATATAAATTTTTAAAAAGCAATCTGGTAAATAAAGTAAATCTTTATTCATGTGAAATTATAAGACAGAAACAAAGCAAGTATATTTGATGAATCAGTTCTTACAGATGAGCTGAATCTTCACCTCCAAAAATTTTTGTTCCCCTGTAGTTAGATTTAGGTTTTTTATTTTTCTGCTATTCAAAGTTACTAGAGCCTTTCTGAGCTTTTTGAGTCATCTTTCTGCGCTTTTACGATCACTTCGGGCTGAGAACAACGCATATGCTCCCCGCCAGCTGCAGGGTCTCGAGGAAAAACAACGTTCTTCCAAAATACAAGTGCTACTTTATGAAATAAGATTCTGTTGAGCAGATCATTTGCCACACTGAGTAGGAAACAGAAAGTTAACTTAAACTTTGTGAATGCAAATACTTAAGAAATGGGTAGGCAATAAGAGTAAAAAGTTAATCCTCCATGCTGCAGGTAAAGCCAACTTGGAAGCATTTGATTTGGGAACAGACACATGCAGCAGTATTGGAGTAAGGGCCTTTCTTTACACAAAAAAAATAACAGGAGACAGGCAGCGTGAGCATGAGCATGGCTGGTAATATACGTCAGCTATGATCTCAGAGGTGTCTGGAGGTGAGAGAATAGTTTAATCTCCTTTCTTTCCAGTTTAGCTTCTTTGCAGAAGCAGCCAATCAGGGAGCTATTTATTACTAATTCTGATTACAGATATCCTCCTCCTAGGCGTTGGGCTAACTCCTCCAGCTAGAGATCAGCAAGAAGCCACTGGGCTTTGTATCACCCGTGACATCTGGTTCACATGATGTTTCCTTGAAAGACTGTAAACACCTACTCCCCAGGCCCCTTTATTCACAGTTACATTTTACTTTTCATTCATGCCTTTTTAAAGCCAGGAGTGTGTCACACTCTGCCTCACCTCACGCAGAAACACCAGCTCGTTTCTCTCCCGTCAGGCAGACAGGGACTTGCACCCTGGGCGCTGACCCGCTGAAGCAGGTCGTGTACGTGAGGTTCGCTTCAGAGTGCTGTTGAAGAAACCAAATATCCTGTTCTGTTGGCCAAAGGGCCTTCCCCCACTGTTTCCCTGCCAGACAACGGTGCTAATCCATGGCATCTGACAGGGAAGAAAGATTTTAGACGAACTGCGACAAAGCAGGAACTCAATTTACAGGTGCATTATTCCTCTCAACCTAATCTCCAAACTCCTTCCATAAAAAGCACGTGCCTGACATCTCTACAGCTGGTAAACTGTCAGGTCTGTGTTACATGATTTAATGAACTACTTGCTTTCAAACTCTCCTTCTGAGAAATTCTGTATAATCATTCTCCTAGTTTCAATATTTACTTCGAAAGACGAATTCTACACAGGCTAGTTATATTCCTGGAAAGTTGCGCGTACATGGCTGCCACCGCGGCTTTTCGGGCAGCGCAATTTGTGCCGAAGGACCAGCGGCAGCCTCTGCCTCACCTGCCCCGCCGGCCCCACTCCCCCCCCGCCTCCCCCACCCGCAGGTGGGCGACCATCGCCGAGAGCCGAGCACGCCGCTCGACGGCGGGGCAGGGGGGGCTCCGCCGCCCCCCCAAGGAGCCTGGAGGGGCTCCGCGAACTCCGCCCGCCCCGCTTTGGGTGCGCGGCGCGGCACGACCCGCGGCGGCAGCTGCCCGCTCCCCCCGCGAACCCCCTTCCCCCGCGCCCCCGCCGCCAGCGCTAAACCCGAGCCCCAATCTCCTCGGAGAGATGCTGAGCGGATTAGGGGCCGGGAGTTTGCCAACTGCCTCCCCTCCCCAGAGCCGCCCTGCCTGCCGGCAGCCTCTCCCCGCGCACCGCAGCCGCCGGAGGTGAAGCGGCCCGCAGCGGGGACCCCCGAGCGACAGCATGTCCCGGGCCGGGGGCGGCCGGCCGCCGGGCTGCCGCCGGGCCAGCCGCGGGGGGGAGCGGCCGCTGGCGTGAGGCGGGAGGGGGGGCAGAGGGATCGCAAAACCGCGGGGCGGGGGGGGGAAGAGCCGGCGCAGCTGCCGGCGGGGCGGCAGCGCTCGGCGGACGAGCGGGGGCTGCCGGGAGCCCCCCCCGCCGGGCAGAGCCCCGCCGCCGGCGGGCGAGGGCGGCCCGGCGGAGCCGCGGGGCCGGGCGGCGCTCGGGGCGGGGGGGAGCTCCCGCGCCCCGGCCCCGCGGCCGCCATGGTGCTGCTGTCGGGGGACGGGGAGCAGCTGGCCGGGGAGCGGGTCTGCCCGGCGGCGGCGAAGGAGATGCCCAGCGCCCAGGCGGAGAGCAGCCCCGAGCAGGGGGCGGCGGGGGCTGCCGCCGAGGGGCCGGACGGGGAGGAGGAGGAGGACTGCGAGGAGTACGAGGACTTCTCCGAGCTGCCCGACACCTGCAGCATCGCCTCGGACGACTCGTTCTACCCGCCGGGTGTGCCGGAGGACGAGGAGGAGGAGGACCGCTGGTCCCTGGAGCCGGGGGGTCGCGACAGCGCCGAGGAGCTCAGCTTCTTCCGAGCTTGCTGCACCAACAACGCCGTCGTGGTGAAGGCGCTCATCCGCCAGGGCCCTGAGGAGGAGGAGGTGCGGGAGACCGACCGCAACCGCCGGGTGAGCCTCCGCGCCGCGCCCCGGGAGCGGCGGGCACCCCCCGGGGGAACAGCACCGCGGCCGTCGCGCCACCCCCCGCACCCCCACCCCTCCCCGTGGAGCGGGGCCGGGGGGGGGGGCGGGGGCTGCCGTGCCTGGACTGGGCGACGCCGCTTTCTTTCATCTGAAGGGGCGCTGAGTCGGCGGTCCCGCGGGGGGCAGGACCCCACGCAGCGGGGACGGGGGCAGGGCGTGAGGCTTCGCCCTGCTAGTCGGGACTTGCCGTCTTGGGCAAAGGAAGAGCGCGGTGTATGGGAAGGGAGGGAGAAAGGTTGAGATTCTGGTTTTCCCGCCATCAGTTTTGAGTCGGGTCTTGCTTTCCCGCAGCTTCCTGGGGAGAGAGAGCGGCCTCGCTAGTCACGGTTGTGTTCAGCAGGGCTGAACCTTCCTCGCTGCTGGGCAGCCCATCCCCTGCAGCACTTCGGGCTTTTCACCCGGGGAATGTGAACAACCGATCAAAGTTTGTGATTTTTTTTTTTAATTTTTTGTTTAGCTCCCCCCCCCCCCCCCCCCCCAATGTAAGCTTGTTCCCGTTCCTAGAATGCTAAGCAGGGCTCAGGGTATTCCTGTGATAAAATCAGACTTCTCAGAGTTCTCCTGGCATTTGTTTTGTTGCTGGTGGCCTGGTTTTGGATTTTGTGTCAGTACAAGGTTTGTGATTCTGTTTGTGCCTCTTAGTTAATAGCGGGGACAGAAGTGTGCTTCGCTAAATCCGAAGGTGAAAACTTCGGAAAGATTTTCTGGGTAACGTGTAACTGGGATGTTTGAGCAACAATATCGAAGATAAGCAACAGCAACTCCTCTCAGTCCTCTGTAGTATTACTACAATTTATACTTAAGAATTTTTACTTACAGTTTGCATAAACAATCTCAAAAAATTTTTGTACAACTAGTGTGTGACAGGAATGTTTTGAAAGAAAGCCTCAGTGATTTTAGCTGGGCAACTGACTTGCACATTCTGCCAAAACAAGTGGTCTTTGGATGAAAAATAATGCAATAATTTTGGTTCAGGGCTGGTTGAAGGGGAACTTTTTGTGTGTCTTAGATGTATATATATGTAGGACTTTTCCTGCAAAATAGCTTTACTTCCCCCCAAAGGATTTTTTCCAGTACAGATTTTGAGTGATCTGATTTACAGTAAACTTCTGCAAAAGATACAAATACAAGAAGCTGTATTAACACATCTGAGGGGGCAGCAAACCATGGCATGGGGGTGGGAGTGAGCAGCAGAGGGTAGAAATATTTTATATCAACCTTTCTGCCCAGGCCAACATGCAGTGTAGTTAACACTCTTAAGTCAGTAACATGTGAGATCCAAACGTACATTACAAGATTTTGAAGATCCTGCAGGTGCGTCTGTCCTGTATATGAGGTCTGGGCCTGAGCAGGAGCCCAAATCCAGCCCCAGCATCACGTGGACACTCGTCTCCGCTGAGGCCCACTGATTCAGCGTGCCTCAAGCGTGTGACGGTGGGGGAGGTTTGGCCCCACCGTACCTGCGGTGTAAAATACCAAGTGTCCCACAGCTGTCCTTTCTGAGAGGGCGGCCTTCCCACCCAGCAGAGAGTATGCAGCTGGCTGTGAAGTTGGAGGCATCCTCCATCTCAGGGCTGGGGTCCTGCAGAGCTGAGTTAGGGGGTACGAACAAGTTCAGTGCAGGCATCATCCCACAGCAGCTCCTTCTGCAGAGGGGATTGGGGTGGTGTTGCAAGAACAGTGAATTTAGCTGGTTGGCCAGCCCTCCGTTCACCATCCCACCTCCCCCAAACCAAGTTATTCTTCTTTATCTCTCCAGCTTCCTGGAAAAGAAACAATTGTAGCTTGAATCCAAAGTGAAAGTTCCTTTTATTTGTTCATACTGTAAAAAAACCCAGTTTTTCTCTGCTTAAGCAAATACTCCATTTAACCTGAAATTAAACTTTGACATCAAATTCCATTTTCTGCATTTCTGATGAAAACAAAGTAAAAAAAGTTCTGTAATGCAGCAACTTCTGGAAGCTTTGTTAATGATGTGAAAGACATGAGTCCAGTTTCTCGCTCAGCATGAGGGCATATAAACCCTCACCAAATGCCCTAATCACAGCAGTACAGAGCAGGACAGTCTGACTTTTCCAGACTGATGTGAATGGGATAGGAGCAACCTTTCTGTCAGGAAGGTGAAACGTCAGGTGTGACTGCAGTCCTGGCACCCCTACAGGGAACATCAGGGCAAATTCACATTATTTTGCAATAGAAAACCACCTTTTTCAGAGAATTTTACTCAACAAAAGGGAAGTTTCACTCAGATCTTTTATCTCCCTTTCTGGGGAATTTTTGCAGCTCTTGAATTTGCATGTCGTATAAAGTCATTGCACATTATCCACAAACAAAACTTAGTTTTACTGCCAAAAAGTAACTGAACAAATTAGATACACAACTTGTGCTAATGAATTTTTTTCAATTGCTGAAATCTGTACTCTTAGCTTTTGGTATCTTCTTTCACCAGGATAATGTTTGTTTACAATGCTATCTCTCATGCATTTATTGCAAAGCATCTTTTCCTTTTTTTTTTTTTTTTTTCCCACACTGTGGCTAAATAAGATGAACTTTTGTTTATTCTAAGATCTTGTTTCTTTTCTGTAAAGCAGGAGAGAGAAGGAAGAATAAGAAGGATGGTGAAGGGAGGGCTGTCCAGCTGAGTGTATTAACTCTTTTCACAACCCTAATCTGATAACCTCTGTTAAGCATGCACAGTACAGTTTTATTTTCACAATTTAAAAATTACTTTTTTCTCAAAATAGACAAAACATGTACCAGGTTATGGTGGTAAGACAATACCATACTTTGATTCTGAAAGTAATTAAATTCAACTCACAAAACATAACACGAAGAAGAAACTTCCTAATGGTTAAATTCTTTAAATTAATTCGGGCGCAAAGGACTGGAGTGCTGCTATTGCTTTATTTTTAAATTTTTACCTCGTCACTAAAGTGTAAATGTATAAATTTAAGATTCAGAAATAATTATTTTTGAAAACACTAAGATCCAGAGGTAACCTCACTTATTTTCCTCCATGCTTTTTATCGAAGTACATCAATTCTCTCTTTTGAGTCAGTTTTCCAAGGCTAGGTAGTGGCTTTTTGTGGGGTTTCTGCAGAAGGTACTTTTCCCCATGCTCCGTTCATGAGCTGCACAACCTCCCGCCAGGCACAGGTTTTCATTAAATTCACCTTCCTGCAGTAAACCAGACTCTACAACATCCGATTTATTAGTCACCACGCGTAGCCTGAAGACGGGTACCTTTGCTGTCTCGTTTTCATTACTGTCGAGACAACAACAGTTTATATATCATTGTCTGCATAAGATCCCCAAAGGGTTGATCCCTGCGTCTTCTGTTGCACTGCTGTCTGTATATGGAATCCCGAAAGACTGGCTTGGTACTACTCGTTTCCTCTCCTTGCCAAATCTAATACTGAAATATTTGGAAAACGACTATGACAGCATATAATATACTAATGGTAGATCATGCAAGGAAGCCTTTCATTCATTAATGTTGATGTATTTACCTGCCTCATGCTGGCAGTAAGAGGGATTTGCAAATATATATGAGAAAATAAAATCGTGGCTCCAGTGAAATCTCCTGACCTGACTGAGACCAGACTGTCATCTGCATAATGATGCTGCTTTTCACCATGTGATGTGGGAACTGGTTTTGCCTCCTTACCAGCCACATTGCCAGGATTTCAGATATTTGCCTCTCGTAAGTTTAACATCACTTAATATTATATTTTGCCTGGTGACCAGGATTATATATTCTCAGAAAGACGGAGTTTCAAAATCTGGTGTTACCTAACTGCAGAATGCAAGCAAATTTAGAATTTTGCCATGACAATAGAGAAGGCAGTAAGGGATGGGGGAGAGAGAGAAAAGAAGGCAAAGAACATACCCTTGCAAGATTGAAAATAATCACTGTGGCTCATCATCTGAAAGGTTAACCATCCACGTGGTAGAGTCTGTATTAGTAGGTATTCTGTAACTCTGTATTTTAGAGTTGATATATGTGCAAGAATATTCTGTTGTAGTCTTTTTCAGCTTTTCATTTTTTATGTCATTGTTCAATGAGTCTTTCATCCAGTTCATAGATAACTAGGAACCAATTTGCAGTTAAAACAGTTTATTGTTGGAAGTATAACATTATATAGCAGGGATCATGCATTTGTGATCTTTGTTTTCCCCCCTTAAAAGGTGTGAAGACAAAATAATCTAGGTAGCTCAGCTTGTGAGCCCTTTCTCCTCCTTTCAGAAAATATTCCTAAATCCATGGATGAGCAGAGTTAACTTATCTCATTAATGCTTTATGCAGGATGCTGTTGATCAGGATGGCTCTGCAGTAAGTTTTCCTTTGAGGCACAATAGTTCTGCAGCTCTGTCACCAGGTGGGCTTGGATTTGTTTGTTTGTTTGTTCCTCTCTGCTTTTTCTTCTGAAGGAAGAAAACAGGGGGTTTGAAGGCTGTTGTTTCTCTTGATTTCCGCTCTGATGATGCTTAGTCCTGAGGAGGGACAATGATGCACCAAAAGCCTGGAAGTTGCTGTTACAGAATATACAAAAATAAGGTAGCGATGTCCTGGCTAGAAACATACTTGAAAAGCTTGTGAGAACACAGGGTTGTGCCAACTGTGGAAGTAAGCCCAGAGAAGTAGGAGCTGAAGAGAAGTTCCCAGGGAGGGCAGTTCACGCCATGGTGTAGTACATGAATTAGAAAGATGGTTTCCCTGCTCTCCTTCTCTCCCCAGCAGAGAGGAGTAGGTTTCTCTGGAGAATGATTCAGGTGTCTATGTTATGCTCATGCTCTAACTGCTGTCCTCTTCCCCTCTGCCAAAAAGCCTCCCTCTGCTGACTTTTGAGAGCGTTTGCAGAGACCGGGCACATGAGACTCCTCATTTGGGACCATGCGTACCTCCTGAAGTGTTAATGCTGCATTGGAGAGCATCAGGGAGCGACCCCCTGAACTGGGTGGAGATGTTTCTCTGAATGCAACATAGGTTTGTTTGCATGTTGCTGGCTGTAAAAGGACATTTCAGAATGGCATCACTCACCCAGTCTCCTTATTAGATCCGTGATGGTGTTGGAGGCATCAGACATGTCATACCGGTCTCCCTGCCCTGTGCTGCAGACTGCTCCTCTGCAAGGCAAAGCAGCCCACAGGTTTTGTACTACCACAGCAACACTGCTTCAGGCAACTCAGCTAGTTTAGGCAGCATTACCCTTCAGAGTTTTTCAGAGGGATGCACAGTGAATCCTCCATGGCGTTGACACCTGGATTTGTCTTTGCCAAAGGGCTGTGCTCCTAAAATTGTGGCTGGCTGAGAAGGACAGGGAGCCAGTGGTTCAGTTCCCACTTCCCGGGTGAGGGAACATTGTGCTGGATAATGCTTTTCTAGAAAGTCATGTGTCACAAAAAGTGAGCTTGTGTAACACTCCATTAACCTGTTTTTATTATTTTTGTTATCTTCACAATGCTAACTTGTAAAAATAAAAAACGAGAAGTGCAGCATTTTGTGGTAAAGGATAAAGATCTCCCTGTCACACATTGCTTCTCAGTTGTCATGGCACATAGTGTAAGTCTTCCCATGTCAGAAAAAGGATTTCAAGAATGTCATCTGCTACAGTGCTGGGAACTTTTTTTGTATTTTCATAGGCAGTTTCAGTTCCCTCGTATTCTCTCATACAAGGTATTCTCATGGGAGAGATTGTGTTGAAACGTCATGACACTAAACCACAAAAAGGAATTTTTTAGGGTGGAAATAGTTTTAAAAAGACCGTAACGGCAAAAGTAATCTAATTTAAATCCTTCCCAAAAGTACAGAAATACCCAAATGGACTAAAAAAAGTCCCTGGAAATATGTATGTGTTTAAAAAGGAAGTGAATGAGCAAGGCAAGGCAAGGAATAGTAGATATCAAAACACAGAAGCTGCTCAAAACAAATTGGGAACCCTTCAAATAATGTAATTACAACTCAAGGGAAGCCATCAGAAAGGAGTAGGTAGAGCATGGAAAATATGAAGTCAGTTGGCTAAGAGGGAATTCGGTGAGCTAACCAGAATGTGGACCAGATTGATACAGATAGGCACTCGGAGGCGTCGCCAGAAGAGCGTGGGCAGGTTAGCTGTCTGCCTGCCCTTGTCTGCCTTCATCTGAAGTGTTAGGTGAGTAATGCCTTTGCAAATCTGGCACTGAAACATATCCTTTAAAATAACTGAAGAAGAAGTGTATGCACGGAATATGATTTCTATGGAGTAAAGAGAAGAATTAATAAGGACTGTGAAGGTGCTGAGGCAGAAAGAATAGCAATGCAGGTCTTCAGCAGATCACTGGAAATCCATGACCAGACCTGCTATATCCTCCATGCAGGAGGATTGACAGGTAGAAAGATATAATAATAGACAGATGGTAAGATATAATTTGTGCTTAGTATAAAGAGCAGCATGAACTAGCAGATGTAACTCTTATGGAAATTGATAGATAGAGATACAGATTTGAAGACCTCATCAACATAAGAAAGTTGTACAAGTTTAATCTAGTTTCAAGTGATGCAGCTTTTAGAGAAACCAGATGAAGAGCAGTTTCCTTGAAGAATTTTGACAAATCGTTTAATGCAAAGTGTACAGAACAGGAGAGATGTTTTTAGCCTGACAGTAGCCCAGAAGTAAAGGTCATAGCAATCTTTTCTTCTAGTTTAAGTACTGTTTCATATTAGTATCTTAAGTCAAGTATTTGGACCCGTGGAGCTCCTCAGAGATGCAGCAATGATCCTGGTTAGCCAGCTGAGCACAGGTTGACTCCAAATGTAATAAAATATAGCTGCATTTAAAATCTAATGATAGTCTAACAAGACTGGTTGTCTGGGACCTCTGTCATCAATAATTATGACAGATCTATAATGGTGTCTTTAACAGAACGTGTCTGTAACACAGGTAAGAAATGTGACCTCAAGATGCCTCACTGCATTCTTCCAGGAGAATCTCTGAGGTTTGTTTCACAGTGCACAATGTGACACTGCTAATTCCTTCATCCCGTTAGGAAATGCAGATTTATATTCTTGTGGAGTAATTACTCAAGAAGGAACATTGGCACTAATTTTCTCTCTTAAAGGTTCCTAAAATCCTTTCCTTGAAATTTTATTGAGGCAGAAATTCAAGATTTACATAAATTTGGGGTTCTTGTAGCTTGGTATTTTAAAAAGGTTATTCAGAAGTAATGTATTCTAGGCAACTTCAGACAAAAGTTTTGCAATTTTTGGTGCTGAACCCACAAAAAAGAGTAGATCAAAAAGAACTTAAGAGGGAGAAAGGAGCTTCAGAAAAGTCCATAAAGAGCAATCATCTTTAGAAAAGTCAGATTTAAATCCTGCAATAAAGGAGATGGAAGAAGAAAGTGACAGTGCTCTCCTTATTGCTTATGGTGGGACTGACATCTCCCATGCAGAAGACTTGGGTTTTTAACCACAGCCTGATACAGGATAAGAAAATTCTAGAAACATCCGGGCACATGGAAAAGAAGGCTATTTTTTTTTGTCTCTATCTGAGCAATCATATATCTTCTTATAGTAGTAAATAAGCAATTTTTGATAATTTGTTCCTGATTCTGCTTTGCCTCCCTACTGTTGCTCTAAATGTAAGCATTGCAGTTCTGGCTTTTCAGCTCCATACAGTGGTATCTCGCACAGAGCATTGGTAGTCTTGAAGGTGCCTTAAAACTGGACCTCTCCAAAAAGATCTGGGAATTCTCCTTACTGCAAGGGACTGATGAAGTAACTGCTGGTTGACGTTGCTTGGTGGCTTCAGGGTGGCCTCAGAGAAGTGCGCTGTTTGCAGCTCACTCCCATGTGGCTCAGTGGTTACTGAGGGGTGCTCCAGCTGGCCTGGCTTTGGACTGAGTGTCCTCAGAGGCAGAGCCGAGTGTGCGGCTTCTTTCTGGAGTATAATCACATCTGTGACAGAGTTTGTGTGGCCTGAAACCTGTCAGAGGTGTTCAGTCCTTCTTCTCAGAGAGGAGGAAGGCAGGAAGTTCTTTGAAGGGATGGGCGCTTGTGTTGCATTCACCCCTAAGCAGAAACCAAGCACAAAACTTGGAGCTTAAAAACCATTTTGGGTATGAATAAGTTTGAAAGGGGTGATTTTTGGGTACCCCACAGCTGGGATGTGGGCAGCGTGGCTGTTGCAAATTCAGAAGTTAAGAAGTAGTTTGACACTACACAGCAGTTTACAATCCCGAAAGCCTTCAGTTGCTCTTCTCACTGCTCTAGGTTTTCCATGCTGTATCTGTATTCATTAACAGATTTTGTCATTTTATTAAAAATGAGGATATGATAAGGCCAAAACTAAACCAAGTTGTAGCTCCTCACTGTTTTGTGGTGATATTCAGGCATTCAGTTTTGAGCTGTTCAATCAGTTTCAGTGTCTAGTGACATATATAAAGAATGTGTGACTATATGGAGAACCCCTGCATTGTTTTGATCCCAGCAGCTCTACTGATGCCTGACATACCCACATATATATAATGGAAGTGATTCATTTCTGGGCACTGTTCTTCTACCTTCCCCTCCTCAAGAGCTAAGATTTATAACCTACAGAAAAAAAATTTAGTTTCCAGTAGCTCTTCTCTGTGAGCCTAAGGTAGCACAAATGCTTGGCCTTAGGGGTGTTTCAAATCTTTGGGTAAAGAGTGCTCCTTGAATTAGGGTACTACTCTGTGTAAAAATCACTTTTCAGACCTCATGCCTGATCTGAAACAAAGTGCATGTCGATACTGTTTGTCAGGAAGAAAATGGAAGTTGAAACAGATGGCACTGCTAAGAAACACCTGATTGCTCTGAAAAACTGGGTGCTGTTGAGTTTCAGTAGCCTGTAGAAGCTACAGGGCTTCAAGTATTTTGGGAAAGGAAACAGGTCCAAAAGCCCCCAAATTCCCAAATTCTTTAGCTCGAGGCGAAGCACCAGTAAGTCATTGTCTGGTACCTCATCTATTAAGGCTTTAAGTCTCGAGGCAGGGTCTCTGAGGAAGAAAGAATAAATGGTCCCATTTCAGACACTGGGCTCAGAGCTCTCTGCTAAGAAGCGCCACAGGAGTGATGGATTCAGGTGCCAGCTTCAAGGGACAGGAGGTCCCCAGTGCCACATCTTTCAGCATCATCAAGAGCTTAACTCAGAATTAATTCCCTTCATGTCCTTTGGTCCTGCTAGCGCTGGAAGTGGTGGTGCGAGCTGTGGCTCCTGGAGGACAACAGTCAGCACTGCCAGGTGGAAGGGCAGGGATGGGGACACTCAGACCCTTATTAGGTAGTGCCCTTTTCACAGATGTGAGACTTGCTTGTTTTTCACTCAGTCAGGCTTGTCGCTGGGTTTCAGGGGACGTTTCAAAAAGGCTTTTGAGATAGGTTCACTTTTGCACGTGCCACAGGAACCACTCATTGTCATATTAATTTTAGTCATGTGGTCTTGTGTGTGTGCACTTGGGAATAATATAAACTATGAAAATAAATACTAACAAATGTTGAACGAGGAGTAGAAGTAATCAAAACGTCTATTTGGATCTATCCAGACATTTCAGCAGGTACTATTGCCTTCAAAATCTTTTCTACTACTCAAGAAGATATAGAATGAAAGATAAAAAAAAGCAAGCCTTGTTATACATTTTTGGTAATGATTACAGTGTAGCAGAGATGCAACAAAAATCAGGTGATTTATCATAACACTATTATGTTTTGGTAGTACTTCGTGGAGGAGAGTGATAGGGAGACTGAGTAGTAACTCTTGGGTGACTTTACAGGTTGGTCCGTGCCAGATGAGCCTAATGTGCATCGGGTTTATTTTAAATTACATTTTGTTAAAATGTTTTTCTTCCTCTAAAGAAAAGTGATACATGATCACTAACTAAAACTCACTGTTAATTTTGAAATAAAGATTGACTTGGAAAGCATTAGCAGCCTTTTACGTACAGAAGATGCCACTAGATGAGCACGGGCTGTGTGTGCGTTGCCAGAGGAAACCATCTCTGACACGAGAGCATGTCCACCCTACTTAGTCTCCCTGGAGCAGACCAGCAGTGTCCATACAGCCGGCACTTGGCCTGGGTTTTCTCTGAGTCCCAAGTAGTTCTTCCAATTTTCCATTTTTTTTTTTAGGCTTTTCAATTCAAAGTGCCCAAACTAGCATCATTTGAAAGGACTGGTGATATTTCCTGCTGTGTTATGGTTTTGGAAATCATTAACTATGCTGATATTAAAATTGGTATAATACCTATTTGCATATGCTGTCTACTTATTTCAGATACAATGAGGTAGCTTTTGGGTAGGACGCCATAGCTAATATGATGCTCCAGTTTTTCCCTAATTAGTGGTTTTGTCATCAGTTTCGGTGCCTTTTCCAATTCCTATACTTTGTTTATACAAGTCATTCTGTTCTGGGTAGTTTTTTAGTAATTGACGTAAAAAGTATATTGCCTGCTAACAATTATTCTGCATATTCTTCCTATATTACCTGTCATTGCTCTGTGGAATTAGGTTTAACGTTTGTGACTGAGGTATAGTTGAATGAAGACCACTTCCTAAAAACTGCTGGTAGATTTTTTAAATAGAAAAGAAAATCTCTGGAGCATGTGAAAGCAATGAAGAACTCCCACGGACTTTATTGGAGACAGGAGTTCACCTTTAATGTTTTCATAAATAAAGTTACTCTCAGAAGGTTACCCTTTTGAATTATTTAAAATGTTATGCCACATAGATTTGAATTTACCCATTTCTAAGGGTTCTTTCATTAAAAACAAAAATGAAACCCCTCCAACCTGGGCTAAATATAATCCTGTAGCATACCCAGGGTGTCACAATAAGAAATAATTAAGTACCACAGGAAGAGGAAGGTTGTCACAGAGTCTGTAGTGGCACATCTGGCAGTGAATTAGCAATTCAAATTGTATCCACTGTGGGAAGAACCCACAATGTGGAAATAGTTCCCGTTTTTCAATTCTGTAATTTTCTATTATGTCTGTTAAATTCCGCAGGGAGCAATTCAAAAGCAAGCTGATGCAAAACGGGAATGACTCATGGTCGGGCTTTTGTTGCCTCACACGTTTTGGATGTATAACGTTTTAAGTCTGATCCTGTAATACCCTCTCACATATGTGGGGTATTTTTTCTGGTCTTTTGCGTCTTTGCCTCTTAGTACGTGAGGCCCAATCTTTGGGACAGCCTGTGTGTAGACAGGCTGAGTGCTGCCAAGCAGTCACCACAGCTCAGAATTGGGCCCTTGGGGAAGTTTTGAATCTATTACTACTGGAGAGGTGGGCTTACATGTAAGACATTATTATTAGTTTTCTGAAGTGGAAAAGTGGCAGGTAACTGAATGTATTCAGTCTTCATAAAAGCAGCCTTTCAGGGGGTATTTGGATTTTTTTTTTTTTTTTTTTAACAAAACCTAGGTATCTTGCTATTTGTAGCTCATAGGAAAAAGGCTTGGCACACCTGTTTACCATTTGATTGGGAAATATGGGAAGGCTAGCCATGTATTCATAGAAGTATCTTTAGGTGTGGGTGAAAGGAAAGGCAAGACTGTCTTTGGAAGGCTGTAGGGTACTTCAACGTATCTGGAATTATCACATGGGTTTGAAAGGTTTCAAGAAAAGGCGGAGTCAAACTCAGGTCCATAAAGGAGTTAATTAAAAAAAAAATTTGTTTCTACAAAGAAAGATTTTCTATAAAAAGCATGAAATAGCAATAGTTTGTTAGACAAAGAGTATAGAGTAACAAGTATTGGTTGGTTTTGGAAAATGAAATACCAGAAATATTAATGAAACCTTAGTGTTTAGACTTACAGAGCCTTTCTGAGCTAGTAAAAAGTGAAAACACAGTAGAAAAGCTTTTTGGTTATGCTGAGACAAGTGGTACTGCATAGTAAATGCCTAGAAGTATGAAGCAACAGCAGCTAGAGGAAACCTTTGGCTGGGAAGCAACAGATTTTTTCCTTGCCAGGCTGCAGGCAGTTTGTCACCACTGTGTTAGGCAAGTCCTGTCTGCACAGGAGACTGGGCAGCATAACCATGTCAGTGATGCTGCTTCAGCAGAGCTCCCCATGTGGAAACGCCAGCCTGGAATAAAACCCATGTCATTCCTGGAGGGCAACTCGGTTGGTGGTTTGAGGGAGGAGTGAAACCATTTGCCATTTCATGGGTGACAGGGAAAGAAAGCGCTTAATTTCAAGGTCCCTGGGAATTGAGTGAAAGTGTCTTCCTTGTACCCCAGGGACAGAAAATCAGTGCAATGCCCCAAGCAGAGACTGTCCTGCAGCCTGCAAGTGGCAGCTGTGCAAAAAGGCTCAGGTGGCTCCGGGGTCTCCCATTAACCTCCTGCCAGCACCAGCCAGGGTCCACGCCATGCTGCATCCTGCCATCATTTACATAGAGTGGGACTGAATCTTCCTTGCCACCTATTAATCATATATGGAAAGGAGGCTGTTGTTGTCTGTGCTTTGTTTTGTTTTACTGCTCTGCTGCTGTAGGGTCCACGGGCATCTCCCAGCCTGGAAAATTCTTCCTCTCATGAGGGTGCAACAGCGATACCCATGCGTGAAGATACCCATGAGTATAACTGCCTGTGGAATAGGAACCTGAACTGAGTACATGATAATCTTGTTAGTACCTTACTTGAATTAAAATAACGTGTATTCAGTTTATTGAAGTCAGATGTCTCGGTGCATTTACAAAGTTCCCATGAAGTGTATTGGATCCATTACATATATGTGGAAAACTCCCTGCAAAAGCAAGATAATTAAATGTGACAGGCAAGAGCTGCCTCACCAAATTACACCTATTGAAATAAATATAGTTGTCTGAAGACTTTGAAAACGTTGATATTGAGTTTTAAAAATATAATCAGGTATCACAGCCCTTTCACACCATACGTTACCTCCCAATCATCCTGTTAAGTGATAACAATATGAATCAAATGTTGAAATATTTAATACTCAAATGAGACATTTTAGAAGCAGTAAGCAATATCAGCATCCCAGAACAAAAAGAAAGAAAAAAAGAAATATGGTGAATAAATGTCAGCCTTTCTCTTAAAATTTATCACCCAAATTATTTTCCTCTAAGGCGCAAGACTGTGAAATGTCTTTCACTTACTATTGTCATTTTTTCTTTCTGTGGGCATTTTTAGCTTGACCTAGTTCATGCTTATTACAGTCAGCACAGTTGATTTATGAGCAGAGGCTCCATTCACAGATCAGTGTGGGTAGAGCGGAGGTATTTTGGTGTACAGCTGTGGGATTGTTACTATGCATGTCACAGATCACAAATGTACAGTGAACTGACCATCCTCTGAGGATCTGAGTTCAAATAAGAAAAGGAAAAATAACCTGAAGGTTTCTAGTAAGGTGTTACTGTTCCTCAGTGCTTCTCATAGCTCAGGCCTAGCACTCTTATTTTCTGCTGTTGTTAAAGCTTTGAAACCCCCTAGCTATCAGGTGTCAGTAAAATATACTATGATCTTTCTTCAGTTTTAGTACCTGACGCTAGATCAGTAGGAACTTTCACCCTCCTGTAGCAGGTCCACGAATCAGTCACCCTATTAGACATAGACAATCACTGCGTGGCAAAACAGATTAACACTGCCAACTAAATGGCATAAATGTGTGTGATCCGCGTTATTAATATCACAGAGAGGAAGGATTTTAAAACATGGCGTCTCCTTTGGTGCCAGTGCAAAGGAGGAGCGATTCCACTGGGGGCTGTAGCAGTGTGGGAGCAGGAGCTGGAGCAGGAGCGGGATACCCAGAGCACTGGCACTGGACCCGCAGGGCATGTTCCTTGTGGTGTTGCTTCCAGCTCAGGCCTAGGACGCCATGGCTGCTGGAGCTGAGGTTAACACCCCACACCTCCTCTGGAGGCTACATTCATGGATACTAAACAGTTATATGAAAAGTTCTCTTTGCCTAGCTTTTATGCGTGTTTTACTGAAGTACATCTCCCCAGCAGAGTGAAAAGAGGGCTGCTAGCTTCACGTTGGACTGCTTACGGGGTAAAACAGCAGTTGCATTTAAAGACTTCAGCATCTAGCTGTCTATACTGCCATTTTTATTTGGACAAGTTGGGTGTGCAGAAAAGTACGGTTCACAATTCTGTAATTAATATCCTTTGTAAGCTAGCCTACTGTCATTCATCTGCCAATCTGCAGCAGTTTGAAAATTTAGGTCAAATATATCGATGGAATAAAATTTATGTTTTGAAAATTTAAAAATGGTAAGAATAAATTCATTGTTTTGAGAGGTTTTTTTAAAAAAGTAATCAGTACTAGTGTTTCTGTAATGCAAAATAGTAATCGTAGTTGCAGTTGGTGAGTTTAATGTGTATATCGGCCCTTCTTTTCTGTTTACTTCTTGCCATCTATAAAACATGTTCATCTGGGGAGGAGGTTTTTAAAATAGCACTTAGATACCCAGTTCAGACTTTGAATGCTTGTCTAAAAAGACCGTATTTTCCACTTCACTGTGTAATTTCTATTTCTAGTACATCTAGTTGCATCAGTTCTGATTTATCACTAAATTCCTAGTGTGTGTCTTAAAGGAAATAAGGATCAGAGCAAAACCTATACAATTGGGCAGCTTATCAGTGACAGGGGAAAGGGCAAGTGAGAATTGTTCATGTCATACAAACACAGTCAAATATTGTTGTCATTACTTTCACAAACGTGTTTTTCTTCCTTCCCATAGCCATCTCCTGTTGTTTCCTTTCAGATTGTAAAGTCTTCGGGGAGTGTATCTGGAAAGACTCTATCCCATTATTGGTGCTACTGCAATCAATAATATCATCCCAAAATACATGATTTTGAAGTCTACCTGTATTGGCTGAACTTTTAAGATTATTGCTACACAGCAACATCAGTTAGTATAATCATGTCATTTACAACAATTCTACTGTGTAAATATTCAATATGAGATTTACAAATGTTAAGGGGAAGAAGGTGATTTTTGGCTGCAGGGTTTTGATACTAATGTTAGTATCAGTTAATTGCAACAAGCATTTGTTTTGGATATTTGCTGTTTGTTTCTTTCCAGAGGTGGATTGAAGGAGTTGGACTCTGATGGTAACAGGAAACATCCTGCCCATAATTTTCAGGTAGAAATACAAATACCAGACCTTCTGTTTTTAAAAATATTGCTGTATTACCAACTAGCATTCTCTCATTTTGTATCAGAGAAATAGAAAAGCAACTCCAAACACTTAGCAAAACATTTGAAAATTGTCTGGTTTAGAGGAAAACCTGTTACTGCTTCCAGGTGACTGAAAACTGAGGGAGAAAACCATCAGTTTTACTATTCTTCCACTGCTACTTTGTGATCTTTTTAGCTGATAGAGGTATAGAGTTATTAGAAAATCTGGGATAAGAAACTGTAGTATTTGGTTAGTAATTGTAAACCCTCTAAATATGTTTGTTTCCACTCCTCATGGAAAAGAAAAAAATCCCACCCAGTATCTTCTGAGATGATGAGAAAGATGCTTTGCATGATGAACTGTTAAATGGAAGATGACCATACTTATTCCTATTTTTTGGTTTCCATTTCATTTTACTTCTGTAAAATTTTGCCTTTCTCATCAGAGTGAGTGAAGGAAGATCTCAACAAACCTTTCTGTTGTTTTTACAACACTGCAGCTTTTCTGCACAGACCTGTCACCTTAATTCCTGTTGAATTAAAAATAAAAGCTAGTAGAAACTGACACCTTCACAGCCTATCTCCAGATCAAGGAAAGAGTGATGAAAATTTTAGTAGAAGTGATAGGGAAACCAGAAATTACATAGAAAATTGATTATATATTCTCTGAAAAGATTTTAAATCTCTCTAAGCTTACTGGAGTTTTTGTCCTTACACAGAAAATTTAGGCCAGAGGTATCTGATGCAGAAAGGCACGTACGATGAGGTTCCTCATGCCACAAACAATTTAATATGAATGAATGAAGATATGTGGAAACTAAAATGCTATTAAATCAGTACTTTTCAAATCTGGGTTTAAAAGCTATTTTTCTTGTACATGAACTTAAAAAAGAGAAGGAAATTATAAGTTGCCAGTCTTCCAATAGAGGCAAGACCTTGATATTTCCTTCCTGTGCTTTCTAATATCCAGCTGAGTAGGATAAGTTAGCACGCACTTTTTTTAAGGGGGGGGAAACACCTTGACTCAAAAATAGAAAGGATCATAACCTGAAAAAGAGTCTTCTTTGAAATCATTAAGGTACACATCTCCTTCAGTTTACTGCCCCCGTATGAGTCATTGCCTTTGTGTAGCTGATGCAATTTCATCTGACCTGTATGTCCTTCCTGAGGTATAGAAGGGTTTTTTTGTTCTCATTTGGTAGGGTTGGGCACAGCCTGGTGGGCTTCTGTAGCAAGCAGAAAGTTGTCTGTGAAGTAAAGGGCTCAGAGGCTTTGAAGTCTACAAGGTTAGAATATGACTTCTTACCTTTTCAGAACTGAAACTATTAGTTGTAAATTTCTTAGGCAAAATAATGAAGTGGGAGAGGCAGTTCTAGGAAACGAGTCATTCAGCAGTGGGTGATAAAATGCTCATTAGAGGAATTAAAAAAATGCAGAACAGAAAGTATAGACCTCAGTGCATTTGCTTCTAGAGATTATGGCTGAAGAAACAGCACCTGTGTAGATTTAATGATAATAAAGGACAGTGTCCGTTGCTCCAGAGTCCTGTGTCCATCCACAGGGCAACAGAAGAGCAAGCTTTGGCAAGAGGTTGTGCTGCTGGTGTGCCTCAGCTCGGCTCCGTGGGGAGCTCTGCGTGGAGCTGGGACATTTAACGCTGCCAAGATTTACTGGTCTCGGACTGCCCGCAGATGGATTTAAGGATGATCCTAAACGTTTGCTGTTGAAGGAGGAAAGTTAGTGCTCCACATACTCAGTTATGATGAAACAAAAAGAAGTCAAGTGCCAAAAAGATGTAGATAAAATATTTACCATTTAGCATCTTAATTGTGGTTGGGTATACTTAATCATCAATCAAATCCAGAAATGCCCATCTTCTGGTTTTGCCTCAGCATCCTGTAAAACTGCTTGATTTGTCCGTGAGTGTGGCCTGTGAGGGACTGTAAAATGGACAAGGACTAACTTTAGAAAAATGACTGTTATTCCTTTATGGGGTGGAAATTTAATGTTTTTTGTTCACTGTAATGTATGTAATTAGGCTGCACAGCTGAAAATTCACATTAAGAATATGTCATACTTTGCCAATAACAAAATGACAAATTTAGAATATTTAGTTACACCAACACATATTATCTTCCTTTTAAATGCAGAAATACCTCTTCATCCCAGCTTTTTATTCCCATTATTCCTGTTTACTGCTAACCACCCTATGCTTATCCAGTGGTTGAAGCGTTTCCTTCTCTATCATGCTCTTCATCATTAGGAAATAGAAAAAGTGTACAAATACTAATGGAATCTTCTCTGCAATATTTCTTCAAAGTAAATGTGTTTGTTTGATCCCATCTCTTAGAAAATTCCGTTGCTTTGGAGTTGGGCACCACAAAAATGAAGAAAATTGTTTACATGTCACCTCTATACTATTTTAGTGGACAAGTCTTTCTAAGCAACTAAGTCCATTTTTACCAAAGGTTCTCAGTTACTGTACAGGATTCTCTGTAGTTGTTGGTGTACCTTTGTTTACACCTTTAGTAGAAATACACTTCCAGTTTTCTGAGTTTGCCAGCCTGTTTGCTTAGATGGAGCTCTGTAATAGCAACAGATCAACCATGACAGCTTGTGTGGCCTAATTCTATACTGAGCTGATGTGAAGTATCCTCCTGTAACAGAAAACCAGAAAATCCTGGAAAGCAACACAGACTACTGATGGATGTGCAGGCCCATTCACAAATTCCTGATTTTTTCAAGACATGAATAATATGGCTGCAACTAAATGCTTAGTTGCATGAAAGTGCTAGTCCAATAATTGCTATGATGTTTGGCCAACATTGACTGCAATAGGATATAGTCTTCTTGTGAACAGTAAAAGCTGTCACAAACTGAGGTGGAGTGAGTCAGGTAGCCTGTATTTTTCTGTATTCTGTTATTTTGTATAAAGGTATTTGTTTACAGGTCTTCATTTGGAGAGACTGGAAAGCTTTTGTGATGAGTCTTAGTTTCCAACTGTATATTGAAAATTCCCTATAAGCCAGCTGTCTTTTTTTTTTTTTTTTCTGCAGGGGCCTGGAGCATCATGCAAAGGTCCCTTAGTGTGTTCAGATACTGCTCTCATTAGTGAGTCTCTATCAGCAAAAATGCCATCCTACAGTCAAGCAATGTCTTGATGTACCCAAAAACTCTGTTGTAATTCAGCTGCTGTGGGGCACAAAGATGTGTCAAGCTCACTGCAAACAGCTCTGAAAAACTTCCATCAGATATGTTTGATACATACTGCATTTTTTGTAGCGTGTTTCTTTTCAGCAAAAGGTGTTCTTTTGTTAAGAAAACTGTGTTTTAAATGTCTACCATTTCTCTCATAGGTGTAGGTCCTTAAGTTAAAAATTAGATTCCTTATATGAATTCCTGGAGTTCTGATTCAAGAGAAGCTGTTTTGCAGTTTACCCAAATGTTCTCCAGTTTTATGAAGTAGAAGAAGAACAGTTTCTAGATTGTTTGACTGAAACTGTTCTATAAAGTGGATATACTGTATTAATGAGTTAGGAGTTTTCTACAAAGGCAAATCATCTCTAGTAATTCCAGACTTTTGAATGTAAGTGTGAAATTGCTCCTTCCTTTTTTGCAGGTATTTAATTCTATCTTCTTTACTTCAAATTCAACACTATGTTAATGTTCAATGTCCCCCTATGTTTCTTTATTATTTAGATGAATGGGGTGTATTCATTAGAAGATGAGATTCTTACATCCAAACACAGAGGCAGAAGATGCCTTCCTGCCTTTATTGCATGGGGCTAGTCACTCAGCTGAGATAAACAGGGTGGTTACAGGCTCCGTAGAAGAGGAAAGGCTGCTCCAATGGCAGGTAGAGCCTCACTCAGCTCTTGCCACCAGGTAATGACATATGGTACGAGCATGTGCTGCATTTTTGCTTATTAAGCTCAAGTTGCAGTACTGTAGTTGACTTGAGACAGATAAGATGGTGATGCTACTGTCTCTCACTTGGATATTCCAAATACGATTTTCACCTTTGCTGAACTGTCTGCTTATACACTGATACTTGTTACAGCTGCAGTGGATGATGGATCCTTATTTAGCCAATTGAGATAATAAAAGAGAGAAATTTAAAATAGGAATGCACCCTTTAAAAGACAAGCTGCTTTAGAATCACATTCTTCAAGATTTTTTAAAAGTTGAATCTACAAAAACCAGTGAGCTACCAGAGGAAAAAAGTCCTTCTGAACAGATTATTTCCATGTCACAGTCTATGTTTTCTCACAAAAAAACACACTGAGCCTCTTGAAGATTACCATTATTGTGGACAAACCCATTCCCTAAATACAGCACTAATGTGAGGCTACTCACTAGGACTTGCAAGGAAGTAGCAGCAGTGTTCTTGATTTAACCAAGTGCTAGTTTCTGATCTTTCAAAAATGTAATTCTGCCTTTTGTTAAAACAGATGCACTTTTCACAGGGTGTTGCTAAACCTTCAGAAAGGAACCATTCCTTAATGGGAAGTCTGAGGCACACTGGATTTCCTCTCCAGTGGCTGTATGCAGCCTATCAGTTACTTTATTCCTACAATAGACAGAACTGCAGTTTGGTGGTTTTTATAGTAGAGTTAGTTCTTGCTCACTAAGTAGCCATGAACATTACAGAGTCATCAGTGTAGGTGTAAGTCACAAGAGTGCAACCCTCTTTGCCCTTGACCAAAGTCTTACTGAAACATAATCTACATGTTCTGCTGTAATTTAGAATGTGATCATAGTCATCAGTGTTTCTAACAGTTATAAAAGATTAAAATCTTGGGCATAAAGTTTATACTCTTTAGTATTAGCAATGCAAGTTCAGTATGCATTATTGAAAATGGCATATTTTGTTTGAAGGTAGTGTCTTCACCCAGAACTGAAAATCTCCAGTATTTAGAGACCGAATTTATCAAGGCTGTGTTTTAAAAATTAGTTATTAGTGCCTCTTCTCTCTTTCTTTGTGCAGACCCACTTTTCAATGCAATTTGTGGAGCACTAGTAGTAAGCAGTACATAAGTGGGAAAGAGTGAAAGACTTCTTATGAAGTCAGGAACTGTAGCCTTTTCCTCCAAGTTTCACAACCCTGAATCCAAGGAGTAATACTTCTAAAAATCTAGGGTTTGACCTCCAGCATGGTCATCTCTGATATTCCACAGTAGCTACACTGCATAGAGCTGTGGTATTACAGGATTGCAACCCTTTAGGATCATGAGAGTTGACACTAATCCATGCACACCAAAATCCACTTTGGGTCTCTGAGTGAAAAACAGAAACCTCCCATCAATTCACCACAGATGCATCTATTGCTCAAAAAGTTTATTTTCTAAGGAGAAGCAGGAAATCTTTTCATATTTATGCACAAAGAAATCTTTTGCCTTGTTAGAGCTGGGGAAAAAAACAGGAAGGGGCATAACAGATGAAAGCCGGTCTATGTAAAACCAGATGCATATCCTAGATAAAGGAAGCTGTTTCATTGTGGAAAGCATAATGATAAGGGCTTTCAAGAACCTGGATACTTTGACATCTGAAGAACGATTGTCACTTGCACTAGTTGATGATAATCTGAAGAGGCAAGCTAATGAGATCCCATCAGTGGGATCTTTGCTTGATAGAAGTAAAATAGTAACACCTGGTCCAGCTAGAGAACTTTCATGTCTACCAATAATATTTCAACATACATTTCTTCCTGAACATCAGTATTTACCTTGCGTTTTCATGATCAAGTACTGATTGTTGTTACCATGTTATCCTCTTGGTTGAAAAGAGGGTGCTGACTGGTGCTGTGTGATGGCATATCTAGACTGAAGTATGTAAGGTGAATCCTATAGGGTAAATACTAATACACCTCTGTCATCTGAGAATCACTTGCCCTTCTGCTGTGCAACGGCAGCTGGCCTTTTCCCTTCTCTTTGTTTTCACTGGGGGAGAAAGTTTACTGCAGTTTCCTAGTCCATTCAGGTCAGCTCCAGGATCAATAAGGCTCATTATTAGAAGATCCAAGATCGATAGGGAGGGTTATTGTTAGAAGTGTTATAGAAAAGGAAGCAATGAGGTTCAAAAGGCAGAGCACTGGGGTGGTTGGGAAGAAGAGACAATGAGGGTGTTACTTATCCACTCATGTCGTTATCAAGCAGGGCTTTTTTTGCTCTCACAGCTTCTTTAGATCAAAGTGTGAGGAAACAGGCTGGTACTTCTGTGTGTGGTATTAGGCAGCGTTGTGTTTAGTGTGCATGCAGTCCCCCATGTCTGGTGTCCAAAGAAGGGTGTGCAGTCACTCTTCTTGGTGAGCATAGGGCCTCTGCAAGGAAGAGCTTTCACCCTGATGGGTTTTTATCAAGTTGATTGCCTTTTGAGGAAAGAGACCTTTTTTTTTTTCTTTTCCCCCAGTGTCAGATTAGCCACTGGTGGACAGGCCTCTTCCTGGGCTCGCTCTTTACAAGGTTTGGGTCTGGTGCCATTCCACAACCGAGAGGCTCAGAGAAACACAAGCAAAACGACTTTACAGATGTTGGAGGAAAGGAACTGAAACTTCTTGGGAACGTCTTTCTAAATATAACTACAGGAGATCATTGCCACAAGAGGGTGCTTGCAAGCTCATCACTGGCCGTGTCTCTCCACAGTGAAAATGCGCTGGGGCCTTTAAAATGTTGTTTTTAGAAGACACAGATTAGATACAGTGACAGATTATGATGGAGTAGAAAGTTATACATTTATATTTTAGCCAGTCTCAAAATGAAATTTATTGCTTACAAAGATTTTGTGAGTCATTACTTTTGGAGAGGTCTCCTGAAAAACCTATGCATTCACACAATCTGTTTAGTGTCTTGCAACAGATCTAAGGTATGGTCAACCTGTGTCTGACAGAACATAGCAGAAAGGAAAACTTATCTATTAAACGCATGGAGAGGAGTTGAGTTAAATTGGCCTTAAAGCCAAAGGGAGTATTTTTGGACAGTTAGTGCACAAAATACATTTCGCATGGCTTCTGAATGCACTACAAAATATGTTTTTAAAATGCTGCAACCTCTCCTTTTTATCTTAAATGTGTGTGAATATATGTATATTCATATATATACATCAGGCCCAGGACTTGGAGTTGAGATCTAAACTGGTTTCTGAATGCTCCTAAAGGCCTTATTTGGTGGGAGAGTGCACTGGGTATAAGTCACATCAGGTTTGGGTTATGCTGTTAGATGATCCACCTTTGACTGTAGTTTTGTTTAGCCCTTAGGGGTTTTGTCTTTCTGAAAAAAAACCCAAATAAACAAAATGCTTCAATGATATAATTGATAGGAAGACTATTATTGTAACATTTTGAAGCAATCTGGCAACTGATTCTCCAAAATGTTTTACATATAATTATTTCCACAAAAGTTATTTGGTTTGCATGGCCAGGTTTTGGTAGCAGGGGGGGATACAATGGTGGCTTCTGCGAGAAGCTGCCAGAAGCTTCCCCTATGGCCGACGGAGCCAATGCCAGCCAGCTCCAAGATGGACCCACAACTGGCCAAGGCTGAGCCTGTCAGCGACAGTGGTAGCACCTCTGGGATAACATATTTAAGAAGGGGGAAAAGCTGCTGCACAACAGCAGTTGCAGGCAGAGAAAGGAGTGAGGAGAGAAACAACTCCGCAGACAGCAAGGTCAGTGAAGAAGGAGGGGGAGGAGGTGCTCCAGGCACCAGAGCAGAGATTCCCCTGTAGCCCGTGATGAAGACCAGGCTGTGCCCCTGCAGCCCATAATGGTGGAGCAGAGATCCACCTGCAGCCCATGGAGGACCCCACATCAGAGCAGGTGGATGCCCAAAAGAGGCTGTGACCCCGTGGGAAGCCCACACTAGAGCAGGCTCCTGGCAGGACCTGTGGATCCATGGAGAGAAGAGCCCATGCTGGAGCAGGTTTGCTGGCAGGACTTGTGACCCTGTGGGGGACACATGCTGGAGCAGTTCATGAAGGACTGCAGCATGTGGGAAGGACTCACATTGGAGGAAGTTTATGGAGGACTGTCTCCCGTGGGGGGACCCCATGCTAGAGCAGGGGAAGCATGTGAGGAGTCTTCCCCCTGAGGAGGAAGGAGCAGCAGAGAGATGTGTGAAGAACTGACTGCAGCACCCATCCCCTGCCCCGCTATGCCACTGGGGTGAAGGAGGTAGAGAATATCAGGAGTAAAGTTGAGTCGAAGAAGAAGGGGGGGGGGGGTTGGGGGAAGGTATTTTAAGATTTGGTTTTATTTCTCATTATCCTACTCTGATTTGACTGGTAGTAAATTAAATTAATTTCCCCAAGTTGAGTTTGTTTTGCCCATGACAGTAATTGGTGAGTGATCTCTCCCTGTCCATATCTCAACCCACGAGCCTTTTGTTGTATTTTCTCTCCTCTGTCCAGCCAAGGAGGGAAGTGATAGAGTGGCTTTGGTGGGCACCTGACAGCCAGCCAGGGTCAACTGACACCAGAGAGCCTTACTACAAACTCGCTTTCTTTCAGTGGTCCCCAAACCCACTGCAGCTTTGTGCAGCAATTGGCCAGAGCAGCAGGCGCTCCCAGCCTCGTATGTTCACAGGAGGAAGCAGTCAGCATTATGTTGTTTTAAATCTATCACTAGCTGGAAACACCTGTTCCAAACAAAGTGTAATAATGTGCTGTTCATTTAAGGATCCGGAAATACATTATCCTTGTTCACAGGATGTTTTACAGCCCTTCAGCTGAACATTTCATAGCAAGTCAGTGAAAGTGGAAGACAAAGAAATGAAATTAAAATCAGCTCACCGTTTGCTGGGGCAGGATCCTGACTCCTGGTGGGAGTCTGTCACGTTGCATCCCCCAGCCCTCTGCAGTTAATGGTTTGGGTTGCTAATGTTTAGAGCACCTTAAAGTGCAGCCGTGGGATCTGTGGTAGAAATGCCTTCAGGGTTTACATCAGGATCCCCCCATTAAAGTTCAGTACATCACTTACATTGTTTTCTGAAGTCAGAGGTCTCGCTTCTTATAATTATCTCTTCCCTTACTTTTAAGCCAGAGAAGACTGACCTGTGTCTAGCACAGATATCAAAAAACAGGCATAGCAAAGAGGGATATATAAATTTGGCTGCCATGTATCATGTGTTATTACTGTCAACACTATCAAAGCTTAGCACTAACATTTGACAGTATTAGCACTGATTATTATGTGCTATACAAACTAGGATTAGTTAGACTGTGTTATTTGTCAGGGATCATCACTATTTAGTAATTGTACCTGACATGACAGTCTGAGTAAACTGAAAATGTGAAATTTAACCTGATAAAAAATTGTGTTATTTCCCCTGGCATCTTCCCACAGTATTTTCAGTCCTTTACAGCCAGGCATCCCATAAACAGAACACAGAACCCTTCCCCTGAAATGCGATCCTGGGCTGATTTGCCATGTTATTGAATCTGGAGATAACTTCTTTTAACGTATGGATAATGACTCTTAAGCTCCACTAGGTGACCTGTCGGTTCATTTTAAATATGTGGGTTTTTTATTAAACATAGTCCTTTTCTTTTGTTGTTAAACAAACACTCCTTTTCATTTTATTAAATGTATTCCTTTTATACCTTGCTTACTTCTGCTGTGACCAGAGATCTCACATACATTGCAAAGCTTAATTTTGGACTGATTTGGCTACATCAAATGTCACTTCTGTTTTCAATTGCAGGAAAATGATCCCAGTTTCCTCTCTTTCCATATGAACTTCATTCTGTATATCGCTTTGTTGCACAACAGTCTGCTGTCAGTAGCAAAGGGACTTCTACCTGATGAATCTTCAGACTGATGAGTATGTCCCTAATATAGTCTTACCAGCTGTCACTGCAAAATGATACATTATTTTAACAAAATTGATCTTCAGCATGAATGTGTATACCTGCTAACATCCTGAGCAAATATTTTAAGATATATATGTATATATATTTCAATGGAATTGCATTAAATGTCATAACTCAAGCTCCTCAGTGTTAAAATATGCCTGAGTTAGTTGTAGCTGCTACTAGCTCTTGTTCGTGTGTTCAGGTCTTCAGTTCTTTGTTTCAAGCTGAGGTTCAGAGAGGAAAGAACAATAAAAGATTTTTCATGTGATAAGCCTAGTTGCTGCTGTGTTTAGAAGTATCACGAAGTGTCATCTTAACTCATAGTAAAACAGCTGGCAATGCAGCCCAGGCCTCCTGCGACTCAGTCGACATGGCTCATATTTTTTTGCTGTTTCCACTGCTAGATGTAATCCTGAGTGCCCTCTGCTTCTGGCCTCCTTCTCCAGCAAAAAGTGTGGCCGAGAGAATGAGATACAGCAAGGAACACAGTGGCCTTTTTCTCTGGTGATCAGGAGAGGAGAGGCCAACAAGCATTGGCTGTGGGTCAGGTTATACAGTCAAAACATGTCTCCTGTACTTCAGCAGCCCTCCAGCTCTTTGGACACAGTGTGATCTGGGGGAGGTGTGTGGGGTGAGAGGTGGCAGCAGATGCTGCAGGTACAGGAGTGTGTGAGAGAAGTAGCCCTTCTGAGGCTCCAGAGCATCCCTGGGCGTCGGGGTGTGGTGAAGGGCTCCTGAGCAACCAGCTGTTGTCTCACCTGGGCTTTGCCTCACAGAAAGATGAGAGCTCCCCACAGGAATGAGGAGAAAAAAGGATTGCTACTTTTGGTGTAATCCTCCACATCGGGGAAAGTCACACTAATTTTATTACCTTTTCTTGTCTGATTTATTACACAAGTAGCACTGGTTTTCTTTGTTGTGTAATGCAAGCTTTTGCAGGCATAGTAAAATGAACTTCCCTGGGACTATTTTTAGAGGTGATCATGGAGATTTGGATTAGAACAGATTAAGTAAGGACTTCTGCAGAGATGATACATATAGTAAGCTATACCTTTACTTAAAGACATGTGGCTTGACTGATACAAGAGGTGTTTACGAAATAAGTGAAGTCGAATGTATCCCACAAAATGGAGGGGAAAACCAGTGGGTTATCATCTGTGTGTCTGCGGACTGGCCCATGTTTTTAGCTAGCAAAGTGCAATTCACTCTCGGAAATGAATCTGTGAGCACTTAGCAATGCTGTGAAGTGGAGGTGGTAATTTTGTGCCTTCAGTATCCAGGCACTGGAAGGGGCAGTGCCATTTAGGCTTGCTTTTGGATGCAAGATTGTGCTTCAGGCTACTGTGTTCCTCTGCAGAGGAGGCAGAGAGTTTTGCATGCCACTGCTCCATCCCTGCTTGAGTACTCTTTTGCACTTGTCTGATCGCTTTCCTTGGCAAAATCAGCATCTTCCCCCCTTCCCCCCCCTCCAGGCATGTGGGGTTTTGTCCAAGCAACAGTCAGATAAAATTCATTTAAATTTCCATCTCTTTTTTTTTGTCACTTTCCCAATATAAATTTGTATGTGACTAAGCTGTTGCAGCCCTTTCTCTAAAAGGTCAGCCTAAATTATTTTGTGCAGATAATATTAAAGCTGATGTGCTTGATGGATTTCTGTAGCACATAAACACCACTTCTCATGGGACTGATGACCTGAATAATTACCTCATCTCAGTCTCCGTTGATCTAATCAGCTAAACCAATTATAATATAAGCTCAAGCCGTTTATCAAAGTTTCTCAGATTGCTTTATGCAGACTGGAAGATTTTGTGCATTATACACAAATTAGTATATAGCGGATAGTGATGCTCAGCACTAAATTTTGCTCTTTTTTAGTACAATGTAAATTTAGAATCTCTGTTAACCCAAGTTTCACAGAGTTGCAGTTTTTAGTGGAGATCAGAATTTCCCTCAAATCATTTTGGGAGATTTATTTTGAAATACTTGACCTGATTTTTTTTTTCCTTTGTATGTGAATTATGTTATAGTGAGTGATGGTTATATATAGTTCTGTTATAATAGTGAGTTATGTATAGCACAAAATATTAAATATATGAAATATTATTTTAGTAAATCAACAAGAAAAAGTTTAAACACAACTTTGTATTCCATTATGCTTTATTATTCTTCCATTTCTATTACTCATAATATTGTTTGTGTAATATCCTTTTAACTTAGACATAATTTTCATAGTTGTCCCTGCATATGATTATGGATTACAATGAATCATTATCTCATTTAATTCAATTACATGCAGTTTTAATCATTGCTGTTAAACCAACCTTGCAGAACTGTCATTAATACTTACAGATGCATGCAAAGCAAACCAGACAGTTGTTTATCACGATGCTTATGAAGAGCAATGGGTAATGTCAATTTAGTCTTTTGCCAGACCCATTTTTGTCTGGGATAATAGGCGAAAAGCTATAATAAGCTGTTTTTATTCTCAGCATCTCAGTGGAAAATAAGTTGCCTGAAGAGATTTTTTTAAAAGCTAAAATAATTGCATGCTGTATGTGATTTGCTCTGCTGTTCAGCTTGAGTTCATTATTGATCCTCTACTGTTTCTTGTGATCTCTATTATCTGTAATGATCTAGTGCACAAAGAGCCTTACATCTGTAATTTTGTCATAACATCTGATTTATAAAATTGTCTCCTGAGATATCCAGCATCTCACTTAATCAGACATATTGTTATGTCATTAGCCAACACAGCTGGGCAAAGCAGCGTTTATTTTTATAGTGGCAGCGCTATTCCAGTCTTACATGAAATCGAAGGCACATGAAGAAATATCAGTTTAAAAGGAATCAAAAGTTTCCCAGGACTATTTTATTCTATTTCAAACATGAGAATTTCAAGTTTATGCTTTTGTAGGAAATTTTAATACAATACTTTTAGTCTGATTACAGAAGAGCACTATGAAACTCTTACAGTATGAACACTGCTTTAGAAGGGTGTTGCAACATCTGATTAACTTCAGGTAGTCCCACATCTGAAATGTCCATTTATGTACTCTGGGCTGAAATCAAGAAAATTAGTTATACTTTATTTAGAATATATGGAAAATAACTAATTTAGCCCAGACTGACTGTTTTGTCATATACTCTAAATAAAATAGTGTCAATTTTGCTCTGTCACTTCAAAACAAAGGGGGATCTTTCAAAACTGTGCTAGTTACATAAGAAATAAGATATATCATGTACTATAGAACTGTGGGGAAGCTCTGTGACATGCTTAATATTCCACAGAAGGGAAGACAGAGCCCTCAACACCTGGCAGTATTATGGCTTCTACTTGGAAAAAACCTGTAACTGAGCTGAATTTCAACCCCCCCTTTATGTGGAAATATCAACAGTAAATGTTAATGTAGTTGAGGTGATGGATGACTCATGTTTTCTTGTTTGTCACTCAGAGTCTGTATGCAATATTTGAAAAATGAAATAGGATCTGTTGCAAACCTCAGAGAAGACAGCAGCCTCGGTCTCCTGTAATGAAGAAATCCCTTTTCCTATAGTCCGAAGGCATCAATGTCATTTCACGTTTAAGGTCTCTTCCGCACAGAGGATCAAAGCAGATTTTTTGCCTGTTGTTTCATTGGTCTGGGAGACTGACAGGCAGCAACCCTGGCCACTGATGGGGAGAGAGCAAATCTTAGCTAACACAACAGTCCTTGAAAAGCAGGGATACTGTGCTTGTGTGCTGTGACATATGTACAGTTAGTTATTCCTTCTAATAATTTTATTATTATTAATAATAATAATACTGGAAATAGTTTGAGTTTTTCTTATTATTTAAAATAAGTGGTGGCTGAGGACATATGAAAAAGAGGGAAGGATGATGTTGAAGGAGAAAGGTTGATGTCTTAGGGAGAGGACATGCATTTAAGAAGTATCAATCTTCCTTCTCCTAAAGCTTTCACATGCAGTCAATATGTCTGTGAGAATTGATCTTACTGACAAAATAATAGTAAGATTCAATTTGAAAAATATATAGATTTTTTCCCACATATGCTGACCACTTCATAATTGCAGCATGGCCCTTCATATGAGGAGCAGAATAATTGATGCCTTGGTAGAACACTAATGAGATAAAATGTCATCTCTTTTCTGAGAATAACCAGATTACTCGGGTTCAGAATTTTTAGCTAAAATTAATTTATACTGCTTAATTTTTATCTTTTAAAAAAACAAAGTGCACAGCTGTATTTTCCTGCAGACTGCTGTGATACATTTATCGATTGCTTCAAAAGGCAGTTTGTTGAAAGCAATTTTGTATCAGTTATATTTATTAATTGAGATTGTTGAAAGAGTTTGTAATATATTACGGCTGTGCATAATAGTATTTATTGGTATATGAAGTTAAAGATTCCAAGATTCCAGACTAATAACTCATGTTGCCATTGATTGATTATGCATCCTGGCTGATCTGCTTGTACTAACTTTCAGCAAGCAGAATACAGACAGGGCCAGAAATGGATGGAAAGAGAAAGAAAAAAAAAAAAAAAAAAGGACAGAAAAAAAAGCAACCTGAAACCACAAATTATCATGGTATTCTTGAACCAGGACTTGGGAAATAACCATTGAATCCAGAGGTTTATTGCAATTTTCATTCTAAAGATGCAGCCTCTTGCACTTCGTTTCAATATCTGATGCACTTGGAAGAGTTATGCGAAGGAAAGCAGTCCCTCAGCAAGCTGTCTGTCTCACCCACCTCTCTGTGAAACATGTAACCAGTGAGGGTAACCAGAGAGCACTTGGATCAGCTTTACAGCCCTGGATGGTGCTGGGAACCATGTGGTGGTGAAACGACGTGTTTTTATGTCCTCATGCAATTGCTCATTTTGCTTCTCAACCAGGGAGTGCTGGGCACGCTCCATCAAACACCAGGTTCTCACACTCTTATCTGACCCACTTCAGATTCGTACAGTTGTCCTTCAGAAATGATTTTCCATGCTACTGCATTATGTAATCCCTCAGAAAGTTCCTACTTTCCATTGCCTTTCCTTATCCTTAAGCAAGCAGTCTTTGATAGCCTCTTTGGAAAATAAACTTCAGAAAATGTTGATTCCTAAGTAATCCTTCTGGTTTGTAAACTCAGAACGGTGAATGACGCTGATTGATTTTGAGATCATTTGTGTCTCGTGTCTGCTGAAATCAGAATGCCAGTGTGTGTTAGATGCATTAGATCCTATCTGATGGAAGTACTCACTAAAAGTAGGACAAAAGTCTCTAAAATACTGTAATGCAAAAGTCTCTTGCAAAAAAGAGCTAATGTTTATTGTTTGTTATTGTTTCTTTTACTGTTTTACAATTTGTTTTTCTTTCAAAGAGAGCAAAAAATGAGTATTTTTTTAAGCATCTGGTAAATATTTTTAGAACACAAAAATATCCTGTGAAAATATACTGTGAAAATATCCTTCAGATACTAAGTGAAACAGTTTTTTCCATTTGAGATGATAACTACTTTAAGTTATTCTTACAGCTTTTTGAAAATTTCACTCGCTTCAAAAATGCCAATTTTTTCAGTGAACAATACGATCCCCTTTTTTATTATCAAAAATTCTAGGTCTCCAAACTATTGTATACTTAGTTTTCTGCTTTCATTAGTAACTGGCATTTTACCGAATGAATGGGTGATGTTTTAAATCTGCAGAGCTTTTGGAGTTGTAAAGACCTGTATCCTGAACATCAGGTGAAAAATGAAATTATTAAAGAACTAAAATAATGCTCAAGTCCTTACCAAGTGGACACTGACACAACTTTTTTTAAAGCTAAGAATGATTACATTGTAGTAAAACTTGGATTAATCGAAACAACACCACCAGGAGAGTACACATGTTTTAGTGAATATTATTTCAGGTCATATATATATATATGACTTTAAGCAGAAATCCTCTGTATAATTTCAGTAGAATGGTTTGAAGTATTACAGGTTCTTCACAAGGAAATTGAGATGATCTTTATAAAGCAGTGATGGGTGTTGCTTCATACTGAGGACAATAGTAAATTGAGAATAAAAGATATCAAAAAATGTAATTGAGAAATACCCTACATAGCCTGTGAGCATCCCAAAGAGTTGGCATTGCCTCTGTATCTTAATGAAGCCATTTTCCACCTAAGCCAAAAGGATTATCCAGAATAACAATGAAACAGGACACTGAAATATTAACTAACTAGTTATAATCACAGTAAATCAGAAGCCATCATTGTTGTCATTTGGTGAATGTTTCTGTCTCAGTAGTGTCTATGGGAAAAAGAAATAAAGAGAATGTTTAGGCAAGAGATGCTTAGAAAAATGATGGAGGAGTCAGGGCGGGCCATTAAATTTTCATAACATAGGTTCTCCTTCTTGGTAGTCTTTTGTGGTTAGGAACTTGCAGCAGGTCTGTGTGAGTGTGTTTTAGGCAGGCAGGGTTACCAGCAAGGCTGAGATTTGTGTCTCTGCACTTATCTTTTCAATAGTCAGATATTGGTGCTGAGCTCAAGAAAACCGAGTCATGTGTTGGCAGTGAAGAGGGAGCACAGGGAACACTGATTTATCTGCACCTGCCCTCCTCTACACCCGTCAGCTCCCTGCAGATGAACACCAGGCTGCCAGATTAGTCCTGAAGACCAGAGATAATGGTTTTAATCCTAGTGGTCAAGTGAGGAGCCAGGATTAAGTATTGTAGTTCCATTTAATTAATGACAAGTGTATTTTGCTGTATTTTAGGGAAGGTGTCAGTTTGCTGCTATGGAGTGAAACACTATCTGGATACCAAGCGGAGTTACAAGGTTTACCTCCTGGCTTGGCTTCCTCCTGGAAGTTTTACAGCTTCCAGCTGTTATAAAGCACATTAAGCAGGAACTCTAAAAGCAATTTTATTTTATTTTTGATTATAAAAAAAGGTTAGTTCTAATGGGAAACCTGAAGCATTTAAAGATAGCAACAGGCAGTCTGAACACAACTCCTGCCTACCACTTCCCCTTCAGAAAGCAAGTAGTTGTTTTTCAGAGAATTAATATTCAGAGCAGGTCCAGTTCATCTTACCTGCTGGGTTCATTTTATTATATAATAAAATCTGATTTATTCTCATTTGGATATAGAGTATATAGCCATATAAGCATAAGCCATTTATAAACAGTTACTTTCCAAGTAGCATAATATAATACCTACTCTCTTAGGTATTTCTGAGGAATACCAAATGTTACTTGCCAAAGGGCAGAGATAAAAAGCTGTGTTTCAGATCTGAACATTGTGCCTGGAGCTAATCACTAGTTATGCTGATACCTTTTCAGTTCTTCAGTCTGGGGGGAAAAAAAAAAAAAAAGCAGACTAGTATGCTTCCTCAGTGAACTTTTCTGAGTCTGGTAAACCTAACTCTCTTTATATTTTACTTACAGAATGGTCTTATTGTTGCCTGTTACCAAGGTTATGTGGATATTGTAATAGCCTTAGCACAATGCCCTCACCTTGATGTGAACTGGCAGGACAATGAAGGAAACACGGCTCTAATTACAGCTGCACAGGCAGGTAAGGCTCTTTGTTTCACTTCTTGCATACAGGGTGTGTTGTGGCTATTATTTTTAGGATTTTTTCCAAAGCCCTAAAAGAAATTAGTCTGCGTAAAACAATCCTGGCCAAGTCCACTCCCAAGTAAGTTTGTCATGATTTTCTTGAACTAATTAATCTACAGTAATATTTATCCAATGGATTAAGACAGAAAAAGCTATGCATTTCTAGTAAGATGCCATTAACTATTTTAACTTAAAAATAAAGAAAATCTTTCCCCAGATGTACAGTACTATACTGCTTTGGTCCTTTAAGCTGATTTTCCTATGTTTGCTCTGGCAAGCAACCAGTCAACATTGTGGTCATATAATGTGCTGTATTAGTGCTGATAGCATCTCTTTTCTCATGCTTATTGCACCTACCTCAGTGGGTCTGTAGTAACTGCTGACTGTAGGAAAATGTATCATCATTAAGAAATATCTTAGCTGCTAAGACATTCTTCAGCCACTCCATAGTCTCAGCAGGATTCAGTGTTTACCAATACTGCTTTTATAACAGACTGATTATATTGACATCGACCATGTTAATCCTGATGCAGACTGGAGTGAGAGCAGAGTTTATCCCCAAGTTTTCTTTTATCCCACCCAGCATGGTAATATTCAGTGAACAAGTATAACAGATCACGTAAATGTAAGGGATGATCCCAAAAGAGTTAAAAAACAATCCGTGGATTATTTCTGTTAAAACTGAAACACTGTGCTTTAGCCTTTAGGGGAAGCTGTAGTTTTCTCTTATAAGTGTTAACAAAGTGCTAAAGTATGTAAATCAGGGAATATTTGACGAAGGAGGCCATCACTTTGTAGTCTAAAAGCTGTTCCAAGGGCTGCCTGGCTCTGCATCCGTGGTTTCATTTGCTTCTCTCAGGCGTGCTCCTCAAAGTCAGTCACTTTAGAAGGAAATGCATACCAGGTCTTTGTTACCATGTCTTCTCACTGAGGAAGAATATGGGATGTTTGTGGTAGTTCATGGGACATAGTATTCCCTCCCAGACCCTGGCTGGCTGGAGGACACAAATTTCCATCAGGCAGCATCAGTGGACATTACAAGCCATGTCTAAAGATTGGAGCAGTTTGGCTTTGATGTTAATTTAGTAATATTGCCACTAGGCATTTCCAGGTAATACCAAACTTTGCTTTGTATTGTACCAAAAGGTGAACTCTGCTAAAGACAGTGTGATAGGTCTTGAATACTGGAAAAAAGAATTGCAACCACAGTAGTCATGCTCATAGCAAAGTCATGAGTATAGTAGCTTTCCAAAGAAAGTGGAGAAGTCTCCAAAACTCTAACCTGCTTTTATTTATCTGCTCTAATATAAATTTGGACTATAAAAGGTTTAATACTGACTCCTTCCTGACCTTTGTAACTCATGATAATGAGCTCAGAATTAATCCAGAGGGCTGACATTGACTTGACACTCTCTGCCAGTACTTGCTATTGATCCCCAAAGCAACTGGAAATTACTGTAGTCAGCAGAAGCTTATACAAACTCCTAACAACTTGGATGTTTCCCCTGCCTATGATAATCCTGAGCTACAGTGTTGACACCAGTTATTTAATTCATTATCACAAGATACTGCTTTAGTGCTAATAGAGATTACTGCGAGGTTAACATTGCAACCAGAGGAGCTAGAGTGCAATAGATGCTGCTTAATTATTGCTGAATGTTAAGTAGTAACACTGAGTAGTGTATTATAAAGAACTGAAAGCACAGCTTATGTAAGCTTTCCCTTAGTGGAGGATTTATTTGTTTTGGTTTTAACTTTTGGCCATGAAAATAATAATATTTTTGCAAAATAAATTACTCTGAGAGATTGCTGTTATTTATACCAAAAATATGGGTTTTCTTGTGGAAAGTCTAATAGCAAATCCACACTATTTCAATTAATTGTAAGGGGATATCAGAAGGTTTCAGAAAGTGCTGCCATTTTTGTTATGACCTGCTGACCAGGAGGGCCATTGTGTATGGCCAGACCCTGAAGAGGAGCTGGATGGGAAAGAGGCTGCAGTCCTGAGGTTATGTTCCTTGTGTTTCAGAGGCTGCCTCTTAACACGAGGTACAGATGCCAAGGGATATGACAGGGAGGCCTCTTTACTTTTGCTAGAGGAGTGTAAAATCCACACTTGCCCATGCTGTTTCATGACTGCTCAGACGTGATGCTCAAATCTGAGCATCAGCTTGAATTAAATAGAATTATCTTAAAGGCCAGCTAGAGTCTCAGAAGGTAAGTGAATTCGGTTCCTCATATTGCTTTTGATAATTTAAGATTCTTATCCTCAAAGAAAGTATCTACAGCTGAAGTTTTTTGCATGGGCTGACCTGAGAAGAATGGGCTGGAGGGACCAGTAAAAAGCCGTACTTTCTTAACAAGCTTATTAGTATAGAAAAATAACCACAAACAAAGTGCTTTGCTTAGCGTATAAATTTAAGGTTTGAAAGCTGATCTGTTCACTTGCTTTTTCAGTATTTCTTACAGATGTGGGATCCCTTCTCAAAGAGGGTTTGCCTTCCAAAACTGTAAATTTGTTGCAGCCTACAGCAGGTGGTGCCCAGAAAAGGGTGGTGATGCTGTTAAAGCAGAAGCAAAATCATTAAACAGCGGTACAAGCACAATGCAGAAAAAATGTGAGATTGATGCAAACAAGAGACTGAAATAACAAGTGGAAAGAAAGGAAGGAAGGAAGGAGAGTAGTTCCAAAACAAGGGAAAAGGGAGGAAAATTAACATTTTTTTTCCCAGTTCTGCTGCTGCTGAGGATGCAGCTACATCAGTGACAGTGTATGGTAATTGGCATACACTGGTGTTTAGAGAGAGACATATTTGCTCATAAAGTATAGATGTTTTATGATACAGGGACCAGTTTGGGGTAAGACTGCAGAGCTAGGAGCACAAAATTGGAAGTTATCCCAGTTTCTGTTTATTAAGGGAGATATGAGAACACAAACACCAAAAGCGTCCAGAGGATAAAAGGTTCTGGGTGTCTTTGGTTCCATCCATTCATCAGAAAGCATTCACCACCCATAGACCAAATACAGGCTTTTTGCAGGTACAATATGAAATTGTGATGTTATATGACAGAGCATCTTCCTTATCATGCAGCTTATCCTTCTGCCTGTATTACATAGATTATTAGGTAATATTGTCATCGTTATAGGCATTTCCTCTGTGGCAACAATTAAGTGAATTAAGCTATTACAGACATCTGTGCTGATCTCTAAATATGGTTCACAGGGCAAAGAAGTGTACCCTTAGAGTGCCAGTTCTCGTAGAAGATAGATCTGGCTTACAAATAGCAAGAGCCTGATATGAATTCAGTATCACCAAACCAGCTGAGGCCAGGCTAATTTATTTTAGAGCTGCATGCAGCTTTCATAGCAGACTTTTAAATCATGGAAGACTCACCTGGTTTACTATTTAGATACGCGCTTCTAGTTCACCCAGACGCAGGAGAACTGAAGCAAACTTTATGGCCTTAAATCAAAAGCGTATGACAGGGTTTGAACAGAAACTTGGCAGCTCTGAGTTTTGCTTTGAATTTGATATCTGCTTGAACTAGAAATCTGAAGCAAACCTCAGAGGACAGAAGCTACTGCAGATTAAAACTGAAGTGGTTTTCAGGAATCCCTGAGACACAAAACTTCTGAGAGTCACAAACCTCTTCATTTTCTTTGTTATTTTATTGCTGGTATTTTTTCTGTCTCATTTGAGGCCATCTGTAGTCCCCTGGAGAGTTTTGGCTGAGCAAGGTCTTTCAAGATTGACTCTTAGGATCATCCAAGATTTACAAAATGTCTCTTGCTGCAGCTATACTTTTGGCAAAGGGAAGAACCTCTTTAGTAATGTAATAACTGCTGAAAAATCTTCCATCTTATTATTTCTCCTTGTTTTAGTTCCTGTCTCTGGTTTCTGTGGTCAGAAAGCAGTATTTCATCTGTTCCAAAACCTTCATGAAGATGCACACTGTACATCAGTGAAACAGAGCATGTCCTGCGGAACAATTTGGGCACAAAGATTCTCCCAGTAGTAACTGATACCCTGCTAGGATTTGATCTTATGCCATAAAGTCAGTGAAGCTGAAGCCTCTGTATTGAGTAAGCACAACCAGGTCACTTGATCTCGCCCTGAACCCAGTTCACTTTTGCTTTGTTCAGCTTGTTGTGGTCTGCCGTATCTTTATATTTCATTTGCATCACCCTGGACAAAGTACAGGGAGCTCCTTATTTGGTTTTCTCTGACTCTGGCATTGCTAAGCTGATCTGCGCTATCTCTACATCTGCTCAGGTTTCAGGAGAGTTTCTAGTTACTCAGCAAGGTAACAGAGTCCAGCGAATTCTAGGAGATAAAGAGTAACACCTAGAAAACATCTTAAATTAATTGGTAAAGATTTTCGTAACTTGCTTTCCAAAGTGAATGCAGGACTATGTTGGTATAAAGCGACTGCTGATGAAATCTGCACCAGATGTGACACTATAGACTTTTTAAATTGTCCTGTATGAATTATAATCTGCTTCAGTAACATTTCTAGATGAATTTGAACGACATGCATCACCGAATATTCAGCTGGACTGTAGAGTGAGATGAGAGAATATTTTTACAGCTCCTAGTAATTAAATTGTGATTGTTGCAGCTGCCTGACAGACTGCATTATTTTATAAAGCGTCAAAGCATCATAAAATGAATGACAAGTGAAGGGAAAACTGTTTTGAATGAGTCATAATGGCACTAGATATTCCTCTTCTTCTGATAGTCCAGCTATAAAGACCTGATGTTTTAATTGGTCTTCTAACCATTTAGCCAGAGATGTCTTCAACTACTCAGTATGCCCTTGCTGACACCAGTTATCCTGGCGTACAAGGCACATGAATGGCAACAACAGTTGCTTTTAGAAACAGAACTTAGAAGTCATTTATTTTACTACCAAAACTGAACATCAGCCCCATTTTCGTATTGCTGGAGAGTAGACAAGTGGCTTTATGCTGGTCAGATGGAAAAATAAAAATGTGGGATTCTACACAAAATATTCCTTTGTCTCGTATCAGGCCTGGCACGGTTCATTATTGGCTGGGACTACCATGTGCCAGCACTTTTTAATGAAGCACCATGATTGTAAGGCTCAAATTTACCAGGGCAGGGAAAAAGCTGAACCACTGCAATCAGTTCCCCCCAGGGATGGGCCTTCCTTCCATAAGCTGTAGGATTTCCCTCTGCAGTGCTACTCACTGAGTCAAGAAACTGAGGCCCCTTGCAACCTCAGAGTGAACATCTGGTCTTCAGTAATTCCCTTACCTTAAACTTACCATTTTCAGAATGGAGAGCAACTTGAGAGAAGGTGGGAACCCAGGTTTCCAGGCTCCTATCCCAACGCTTTGGTCACAAGTCACTTAACCCTAAGGCTGATGATTGAAATGAGCAGAAGAGGATACAAGGAAAAGAGATCTTATTAATTATCTGCATTTTTCCAGTTATTGAACCTGGAGGAGTACTTTTTGGTTTAACCTTGAGACAGCGCCTTAACTCTGTGACATATTTTCTCTGCTTTTCCATTTCTTTTAAGGGCACATAACCATTACAAACTATTTGTTGAACTATTTTCCCGGGCTTGATATTGAGAAGAGGAATGTGTTTGGATTCACAGCACTGATGAAATCTGCGATGCAGGGCCGAACTGAATGTGTGAAAGCCTTGATGTTGGCAGGTATGCAAAGTGCTTTGCTGTTTCATCATCATCGAACTGTAAATACTAGACAGTCACATGCAAACACCAAGAAGAAAACTGGCTCTTGGGGTGTTTACTCTGAGAGGTGTGGTGCAGCTTTTCCTGGCAATGAGTGCAGCTTTTAAATAAGTCTTATCGAGGCAGTGAAGCCATGTACGCTGGTGCAGGAGCTCTCAGTTTGCATGTGGAAGCTCATCCAGGAGCTCTCCAAGAGCTCTCAGGGTGAAATTCATAGTCTCCAGGAGAGTTAGGGGAGTGTGATCATCAAGATTTGTAGACAAGGAGTTAGTGAAGTTCATGACACAGCTGGGAAAGACACAGGTCTCTTGCTGCCAGCTCTGTGGGTGCGATGGTGCAAGAGTGCGCGATGTGGTGGGACCATAGCCAGACCTCCACTTCTCCCTACAAACGTGGCAGGTCCTGGGGCAGGGATTGGAGAGATTTGGGGGCTCTGGCTCCTGTCAGGAGAGTTGGGTGTGGGGTTCATATCACACAGGGGACATTGGTGGGAAATTTGGCAACACAGGGAATAACCTCTCTTTCTAGTTCCTCTACAGATCTGAGTTTGGTTTCCAGGTTTATGGGCAACAGGGCACCAGCAGGTCTGTATCTGATGCAAGGAGGGAGTTGTGGCACAGGGAGTGAGCAGATCCATCTCTGCCCACCTGCCTGTCTTCACATCTGAGAACAGGAAGTATGTTTCTTGCTGATGGCTCTTGACTGCGATTGAATTTCCAGCTGTATACATTGTGAGGTGGAGGTGTCCTGGAGAGGAAACTTAGAAGGGCAAGAGTCACTGGGGCAACAGCCTCTACAGGAGCAGTCCCATCGTACAGCACCTTTTAGCCGCAATGTTGTATGCTAGTTCAGAATTTTATAGTGCCCATTATAAATTACCACTTAAAAAAAAACTTCAATTCCAAGACCTTATGACTTGTCAAATTGACCTTACAGTGTCATGGGTTTCTATTATTATCCCTGGACATCTGATGGAAGCTTGTTCTTTTTGTTTTGGTCACTAGGAGATATTTCACAATCTTTCCATCTTTGTAGATAACTCAGTCCTTTTTATTCTACTTCTTGTACAAAAAGTATCGATACCAAAGTTCACTATGTGGTTGCTGCCTCTGGCATCTGAATAGCCACCTTCGCATTTTCATGATTCATAAGAAAACAGAATATTGGGGAGAACAAAGCTTTAGCCAGCCAGAAAATGGCTTTGTTAGCCTCCCTATTGAGTTTACCTACAGAAAGTTGTATTGGCCTGTTTGTGCATCAGAATGAGGATACCATTGGCTAAAGAGGTGTAGAGTTAATGTAGTCTCAGTTTCTAAACTGCAGTTTATATACACGTTTTGGTGAGTATTTTACAGGTTCTCACATTTTCAGCTCAAAATAGGGGCCACAAAAGAAGTGTGGCAAATTGCCTGCACCCATTTTAATACCAGATTATTTTTTTGCACTGTACAGTCTGGTACAGTCTGCAGGGCGGGAGGGAGCTGCTTATTTAGAATGGATTTAGAAGTAGTTTGGGCCTTAAGGGCTACCGAGTAGCTGCTGACAATAAAGTGCTAGTTTGCTGAAAAAGGTGAAAGAAATTGTTATTGAAAGATTTGGTGAAAAAAATCAGTTTCACAAATAAACCAGCAAAATTTTATGCTAAAGCATAAGAATGCATGGAAGTATAGGGGAAAAACACCCGTAATCAGCTGTGGGTCTGCTTGCATAGCTACAAAGCAGGTATGTGTCTTTAGAAAAGAGTTACAGCCAGGAGGTTTTTAAACCTAGTATCTGTTCAGTGGCTTGGGTAAGAACTCTACTGACGGGCACCCACTTATGGCAATGCAGGTCGTCAGTAAAGGAAAATAACTCACCTTTCTAGCCACCTAAGCATGGATTTAACACAGTCAAATGGGAAGAGGTAATGGCAATGTGTGACAGATGGTTGGAGCTGGATTGTCAAAGTGAGTGCTCTTTCTGAAATTTGAGTTCCTGGAGGGTGGCCAAGGTCAATCACTACAAGATTAAGGCGCTCTGAGACACTTGGCCATAATGTTGCTCTTTCAAAGTGAGTCTTTGGAACATGTGAATTTGCTATTTGTGAGTGCACAGCGAGTAAGGGGGGAACCCAGTCGCTCATCGACAGTTTGTCACAGGCTGCTGCGCTGCCAGGACCGTGCTGCTGCCAGCATTCAGCAAGCGAGCCAGCCCGAGTGGGAGCACAGAAATGCCGGTTGTAACTCATGTGTCAAGCCCTGCTGTAATCTCCAGCGTAAACTCAGTGCTGCTTTAGTAAAGTCATTGGAGTGGCTGTGGATCTGGAGACTGGGCTTTAAATACTGCGTATAAAACAGGTTGGTAACAGATGCCTGAGCTCTTTCACTCCCTGTCTTTAAACTCAGGATGTCAGTTTTGCATCTCAAGGGAGGGACATTAAACCTTCTTAATCAAATAGGATTTTGATATCCCAAAGGGACACGTGTATTCAAATTAGTTGTGCTGAAAATGATCTTCAGAATGACTTTCATAGGAAAATCAAGGCAAGTGGCAAATGCAGTGTTCCTAAAAGAAAATTTGTAGGCTGTACTTACACTGAAATGACAATTAGTTCAATAAGACTGCTATCACATTTAAAAAGGGACATGGCTATTCATGTCTCTTCCAGATGAGGCATTCTGCTGAATGACGTTTGTTCAGAAATGTCTCCTGATTTGTACAGAAAATCAATACCACTATAGTAAATCACGCCTTGGAAGAGATTTTGTGTTACAAGGTACAAAGTCAGCATCGATTTCTGTTGCAAGATCAGGATTTCAATACTCTGTAGTATTGTTTTATGAGATAAAGTTTCCAAAACACCTGGGGATGCATCTGTAAGGGAGCAGCAGGAGTGGGCTTCTCCTCAAAGGGAGGTGAGCCAAGGGTGACAGCAAGGCACAGAGCGACACTAGCCTCATCCACAAAAGGCGCTCCCTGAAGAAACGGAGCAGGGCTGGTGACAATAACCAGGATCAGCCACTACTGCAGTGATTGCCAGGCAAGTCCACGGTGACAAGGGAAGTCCATAGAGACAAGGTACTTCTGAAAGTCAAAAGAAGAACTTAAGTCTGTGAGTCAGGGTTCGGATCAGCAACACACACGGCCAGGCACAGGCATAGCTGCAACATCTCAGGCAAGGACCACAGCTGTGTCTGAGCTTCAGTGCAGCCGCCAAGCAAAGCAGGGAGCCCCCAGCAAGAGCTTTCTCACACAGCTCTTTTTCACAACTCTGATCCAAGGTCTCATAGCTGCACCCTATCAGAGCTGTCATGTCTTTTTCTTGAAGATAATGGTAAGCAGCTGTCTATACCTCTTGCTTGTTTACAGGCAGAGCATACTGTTCATTAAAATTTGTACTTGGAGACAATTTCTTTAGCTGCTGTCCTTCCTGTGGTAAATCCTTGCCTCTTAGGTGTACAACAAGGAAACAACTTCCATGTAATCTGCCATGTTCCCCATCAGCTCTAGTGGGAAGGAGGGAAGACCAAGGCAAGTGTTAAGGAGACAAGACAAGAGGCTAGCCTGAGATGGGAGAGATTCAGGGATAGGAAGTTTGGGTAGGATGGTTCAGAAGCAGGCTAGTGAAGCAGGAGGACGTGTCAATGTATGTCTTTGTTCCTCCCCTCACTGGTTTGTCTGTAACTTCTGCAGTCATGAACTTTGTCAAACCCTGCTGCCTTTGAGATCTCACAATCATTTTTCCAGTCCACAGCTAATGAACTCTGGTTTGATTAATACTCCCTCCTTTTTGCCTCCTCTGCCTTCCAGTCTGGGCCCTATGCTTGACTCCCTGCAATGCCCCTGTGCTTTTTCTCTGAGTGGTCCTTTCTGCAAATGTCACTTAAATTACACTTGAACTGAAACCAGCTCCTTGCTTAAGGTGTCTTCATCCACATTCACTCCTGGTTTGTGTCTCTAGCATCCTCTTTTTAGGGATTTTCTCAGAGACTTAGGAATCAACTGGTACTTAATAGAATTAAAACTGAGATTTTGATCACTTTCCCCATGCTCTCCTTTTTCTTCTGTTTTTCTGTAATGACAAAACATCCTTTGTGGGGAAGGTTATACTGGACCCGTTGCAAACTAGTTCCTGGTAACCATTCCTTATATGTATCTAGTCCCCCTTATGCTAGTTTGAAATGCTGTCACCAAGATAAGCCACCCTAAAACAAATAATTTATTGTGGTATTTCTCTGGCCTTTTCCTCAGGTCTCAGTCTCTGAACATCTCCCTCTTCCAAAGCAATGGGACAGAATCTCTGTTCTTTTGTGACAAGATCTGTGTAGGTCAGTTTTGTGTTGGCTGTTTGAAAATGGTGCTTCAGCTGACGGAGAAGCCCTTCAAGAAGTCAAATGTTGTAGCCCATTTATATCCCAGCTTGAAACTCTTCCAAGAAACCCAGAAATTATCTACAGGGCCAGTGATACATGTAAACCACAACTGAATTTTAAAGAGCTCAGTTATGTTGAAAGCAGCTGGGCAATGTGCCCATGCCTGTCCCAGGGAATGTCCTGCAGAGCTGCTGAACAAAGTCTGCATTCTGGAGCATGCAAAGCTTCCTCTGAGATCAGTCAAAGTTTAAAGGCAGAATCTAAAACAAAGGATTTGCAGCTTAAGAACGTTACTGCCTTAAACCTGAGAGTATTCACTCATACTCATTCTCCTACCAATTTCATTCATTTACCCACATACCCATAGACTCTAAAACATCAAGATGCATGTGCCCAGGTGGTATGTCCAGGATCACTTGAGTGTGATGCAGAGGATATGATGCTGGCTGTCAAGTCCTTGACATGTCTCTGAGATTGTTTTTGATTGCTGACACTGAACTAGTTTTTGGACAGATCTTTTGTAGCCTTTAGCATTCACTAGCTGTGATGTGTTGGGCTGTTGTGACAGTGTCTTGCTAACTTCAGCTTCCAAAAACACTTGTTGCTGCTCATTGTTCTGCAGCAATTCTTCCAAAGGTGCACTCTGTATTGAGCTGCTTCTGTCCTTTACAGACCTCTTCTATGTGAGCAGAACTAGGCGCATGCCATCCTCATTGACAAATGCCCACACTCCCACTCTAATACCAGAACTGAGAGGACTTCCCTGCAATTTTCTGGTTGCCAGGGAATGTGGCAACATTGGATATAGTACTACAGAAGTTGTAAAGGTCACAGTGGAGCAGACTAGGATGCTTGCTCCCCCTGTTACTTTTGTATCCGCTCTTCAGGCAGCCAGGTGCCCTGGAGGAGAAGAGTGTAACCCCACTTGAAGGCAAGAGAGTGAAGAACAAGGGCAGAAGCCCATGTGAGGGAGCTTATAGGAACATGGAGGGATCAAAAGGAAGGCAAAGCTGGAAAAGGACGCAGAAATATATAAGAAATATGATGGGGTCAGATATCAGAACTGGATGGATAAAGATCATAAACTGGGAATGGGGGGAGGAAAGGTCGAAAGATAATAACCACTAGAAATCATTTCCTCCCAGGACCTAACACTGTACTTTAAATGTCTAAGCCTCTACTGTCTAGCATGTGTCCCAGTCGCCTCTTACGGCTGCTCCGCTTGGCAATAATAACATGGTTTTGCTAACAGTTACTTCATTTCCTCAGGGATGGAAATCTAAGGTAGGTGAGAACAGCTGTTCTGGGCTCAGAGTGAAGTTCCATCTTGCCCATTATCTGACATGTATGGAAACTTTCGTTATATTTGATCACTCTTGTCACCATCCTCTCAACTTTGCTTAATTCTACAGTGTCCTTTCAGAGATAAGAGAACCTGAATTGTACATCTGGTATTTTCTCTGTTCTTTTCCTTTTTTTTTTTTTTTCTGATTTTTTCTCTATTTTTTAAAATACTTTTCAATAAATTACTTCTATTTTATTTGCTATTTTCGCCCCTAGTGAGCACTGAGTTGATATATTCATGGAACTGGTGATCATTAGCCCAAGATCTGTCTTCTGAGTGGCAGCAATCAGTGCAAAACACATTATTCTGTATGGGAAGGATTTTTGTGTACAGAATTGTTTCTTTCAGCATTTGTCACTCTTTTCTTGTGAGCTTGAGTGAATGGGTTTTAAAATGGCAGACAACATTCAATGCAGCTGATATTCATTATTTGAATTTGAATATTTCAAAGTAATTTTTTGCATTGTTTGAAGAGAATTTCATATATATAGCCTTAATTTCTTTTTTTTTTTTTAAAATAAGGAGTTCAGAAAGTCAGGAATCTGATCTCTATTGCATGTTCATTTTGACACAAATATTATTATGTGTCATATGTGACATTTTTTGCAGGGAGCTGCCTGATTCAACTCGGATCATAGCAAGAAATGTGTGGGCAGTTTCATTAAGTAACACTAATTGGTTTTGTTTTCTTTGAGGGGCAAATGTTCATGCGACTGACCCAAGTCGTGGACTGACTTCACGTGAATGGGCTTGTTACACAGGAAGATCAGAATCTGCCTTCATCATGCGAAAGCTGATGGACAAGCCATGCGCAGAACAGTTTTGTGATGAATTTAAACCAGAATGGCCAAAGATGAAAGAACTTCTTGCCAAGGCTGCAGAGCCAAAAAGCTGTTTGCAGAGGATTTCTGAGTGCATGAGGGCAGCTGTCTCATTCCGGTCTTTCTACGGCCCAGAGGAAGATGGGGTCCTTGACCACATGGTGAAGGTGACAACAAGTTTGAGCAGTCCTTTCATTGCTCTGTCATGCCGGACTGTGTGCCCAGGCAGCCCGCCTTCTGTGGGGAAACGCAGACTGGCTGTGCAAGAAATCCTTAGGAAGCAGAGAGCCGAGGAGATCCGATCTCAGGACAAAGATCACTTTAGCAGCTACGAGAAGCTATTTAAGAACTCCAAAGTCACAGTGATTCCCAAGAAAAAGGACCGGCGAGCCAGCCTGCAGCCCGTCAGCCTGACAGTCTCCCAGGTGAACCCCATAACCACAAGGAAAGCAAGCCTCCTGCCCCTCCACCTGCTTAGACGGAGCAGTGTCAGGCCGGGATTTGTCATCCCCAAAGTCCGGATCACCAAGGCTCCTCCACCCACCTTCCAGCCAGAACAGGTGAGAAGGAGGAGCAGTGCAAAGGATGATCCCTATTTGCAGATTCCTAAATGGAGATACAAGGAGCTAAAAGAGGAGCGGAAGAAGGCAGAGGAACAGGAGAAGAAAAGAGCAGCAGAGGCTCAAAAGCAGAGGCAGGTGTCTCCTGCCAGATGCAGGACCTGATTTAAAGGCAGTTGCTTAGAAGGTTTTAGAGCCATTAGTCTTGTTATCTGAGCAAGATAACAGACTGAATGCTTTCGTGCATGCCCACTGCTCACAGAGCTGAAATACTGAATAATGGCCTTTAAGGTGCAGAAACAGGGCAAGGGCTATGCCACAGTGTGTCTGATGGTGGAGCAGGAAGGTATTTTGAGGTGGACGACGTACTAAGTTTATCTGTCTGCTGTTGATAGGAAGTTTTAAGTGGTGCAGTCCTTTTGTGGTTTCCTTTTTTTTCCAGTTCCAGGTGAATGACTGAGAAACAGCTTGAAAAATAACATGTGTGTGAAAGGATCATATTTTGTGTTTGTTCCTTTTGCAATGGACAAAATTAAGGAGTTCTGCTTTTGACACTAGACATTCCTCCCTCTCCTTGCTTAGGTAGGTGTATTGCAAGGTTTTATAGTAATAATGACACGTTTAAAATATACCACAGTGTTGGTGGGCAGTGAAAATCCAGGTCTACAATTGTTTTGAATATACTAAGCACTTTATTTTAATTCCAGTAATCAAAGTTTAAGACAGGCTAGGTATTAAACTGTACAGCTCTATACAGTCTGTATGGATGCAGTTCTTAATGCTATTGTTTGTTCTGTTGAATAGAAAAAAGGGCCGCGTATGAAATATTTCTGTAGTTGAGGTATTCATATCCTCTGCAGCCATAAATCAGGGGAAGAGACTGATTTCTTTGGAGCAACAAAGAAGCTGAGATAATTTTTGAATGCCACTGTCATCTAAGATTTGCCTCCCCCATTAAGTTTCCCTGTATTCTCTATCTGTTGTCTCCTCTTTAGTCTCAGGGAATTTTTTTGTCATTGCGTTTAACTGTGAAATAAGGGAGATGGTGAGCCACGGGTGGGCTTCTTTTAGGTTGATATTTAAGTTCCTCTTAAAAAAACCCACCAGGTTTATTGTGAGCCTTTCCATATTATAGCCAGGCCAGGAAAATTACACAGCTTCCAGAAATTGAAGCAGTTTTCCCAGGTATTACGTCCAGTCATATGCTATGAACATCCAGTCAGAGATACAATACCAGGCAGCTTGGCCACTAACATTTGGAAACCATGGCCAGATGTCATTGTAACCTTTGGTAGTACACCCCTGGGTGTCTGGAGAGGGCTATACCTCACCCCTCTGTCTCAACACTGGGGAAACCTTCCCTAGTATAGGAACACATCTCAGAGTAGCAGTTCCCGCAGGTTGCGGCAGGTTAAGGTTAAGGCCTTATTTGGTTTTACCAGCAGTCAGTCTGAATGGCATGCTGATGGCAAATTCTGATAACGAAGGGCTGTAAACCTGCTGCTTGCTGAAGAAAGACCACATTCATAAAAGCAGAGGTCAAACACAAACAGCAGGTCATCCAGCACATGCTCAGGCTATGTTTTTGCTCAGGTTTTGCTCTCGTTTTTGAAATGAAATGTGCTGTGGTGTGTCCTCCTGATGGTGTTGCTCTGCTGGAGCCCGGGCAGACCTCAGCTGCTGCTGTCACCAGCTTCTCCCTTCAATTAAAGAGAGGGAAAACTTTTCTGTCCTTTACTCCCACAGCACAAAGGCTGGCTGCGGTCTCACTGAACTTGTAATGAAACTGTGCATGTCACAGGAGAAATAAATTCAGTTGATGATTGAAAACTAGTGCCCAGATTGGTATTGCTAGCTAGAGTCTGCGGGGTCAGGGCTTGACAGAGGTTATGGCAGACGTGTGAAACAAGGACTTTTCCACACAGCCTGTTCTTTGTACCTCTTGCTGGAGTAGCTGCACTGCACTGCCAGGTAGCCTCCCAGGTCAGAGTTGGAGGAATACACACCCTGCTAATAAACCTCCCCAGCCCTGTGAATATAAAGAGGATTTTAGTCTGCAGGTGCATCAGTGCTGTGCAATTCACAGGCACTAATTTTGTAATGGATTTGGTGTGACCAGAATATAAGCTGAGTTTATTTCTTTGGAGAGAAGGAAGACAATATTTTAGCTGTCTGTGGCAAAGACATCTGGATGGATTTTGAATTGGTACTCTGAATTGAATGGTTTAGCTATTAATTTTTGTTTACTGCCAACCCAGCGTACTGAAGATTTAGCATTCAGATTCAGTATCTGAAAAGCAACCTGTGCTGCAGGTGAACACTTGAATTCGCACTCTTGGCATCACTTGCAGGAGACATGCAATTGACAGGTGCTCTCAGGGATTAACATACAGTATGTTAGAGTTAGGGGCTGAAAATGAAGCCTGTTTTCTAACCCTTTGTACTTTACTGTGTATATGTGTATAAACATGATATTTCCATTAAAAGAGGCACAAGCTGTTAAACTTACTTGGCAACCTTATTATTCAGAGTGGTTTGGGGATGCTGCCTTTCACTTTTCAGTAGATCGAAAAGCCCACCCATTTACACCAATGGACTAATCAGCACCATCTGAAAGCAGTTTGGTTTCCCTGGAAGGAGCTATTGTGGGTTAACTTCCACTCCTTGTGAAGTTTTCCCTAGGAGTAAAAGAAAACCACTGCATTTGTCGCGACTTCGGGCTTTGGCTGGCCATCTTGGTGGAGAGAGAAGCCGTTTCTTTGATGACCTGCGGCCACATTGCTCTGCTGCAAGCAGACAGCCCCCGGCATCCCTGCGGACGGTGTGGCTCCATTTTGTGCATTTGTGTAAAACTTTGCACTTGCTAGGTTGGGAAGTACAGGCACAGGTCTCTGCCTCCTCATTGCCTTCCTCCCCTGCTGCCTAACTGCCCTTCCAGGCATCTTACTCCTCTTCATCACCATCCTTATGCAAAGTGCTGTGCAATTTTTATTGTCTGTCTGAGGGTCTGAAGGTTACAGTGGGCAAAGCTCCTGCAAAACATGCTTCTAGAAACCTGTGGCAAATGGACCACAGCAGGGAAGGAGGCACTCCTCCAGCCATCCGCCCCCTTGAGCTGCTGCCACTGAGGAGGATGTGATTTCTGCTGGATTTCTGCACAAATAGAGTGGTTTGGTTTGTGTTTTGTTGGGGTTTTTTTCCAAGAGACCCATAACTATGAAATACCAAGTGATACCAGCTGTACTTCAGATCACTCCTGGTCACTCAAGCAGGATGGTTTACCTCCTAAAAAAAAAGCACAGGAACCCTTGGCAGCTCCTGCTGGCAGCTGGAGCCCCTGAGGGAAGGCAGAGGCACTGCTGCTGGAGGATGCTCCCACAGAGGGGAAGGGAACACTGATTCCTAGGGTGGAGGAAGGTTTTCTACCTACCTTTGATGCCAGGCTGCAGTCTGGCATGTTAGTGGGAATGATGCTCCTGAGCATTGCAAGTGAAACCGGAGCACAGGCTGTGTCTGCCTTCGTGGCCATTGCTTGTCTCAGTGCACTGCAAGCTTTGGCATGACAGGCAGCCTCTCACCATCTGATGCTCACTTGCTGGGAAGCACCCAGCCTGATGGGCTGACTTACTTCTGCAGTAAACAACAGGGATTTAATATAGTCACAGTGGAAAGTGAAATCCCAAACACTTCCTGACGTTCGTTAGAATGATACTATGCTCTTGTCTCTGGAGAGCAATGGTGTTGCAAGGAAGAGACCACCAACCCCATGGAAGGTTTTTCAGGCAGGAACACAGAATTACATGTAATTGGCTCCTTGTGTCACTATGTGTTATTCATTTGGGGCTTTTTATGCCAATGAAAACTATTCCTTCAGCCTTGAAAAAAATCCTCACTAGGCCTCTTCATTGAATGCCTTTTTCTTAATAGTCCTGAATGCTCATGCAGCCCCGCTAAGGGACAAACACTAGAGCAGCTGGTAAAAAACCACATTGAATAGAAAAATGCCATACAGATACACAGAATTCTTTGAGGGCATTTCTTTTTTAAACATCTACATCTCAGCAGGAAACTTCCAAAAGATGTGACTGAAAATAGGACCCAATATGCAGGATTTGCAGATGGTCTGAACTGAAGCCTTCTCTTTTTTTCTGTAATTCATGCGATGCAGCCTGGTTTTGCTAGGTCTGCTCATCGTGCCTCATGACTTAACACTCCACAGTTTGGTTAGATACCTGGAGGCCGAAGGTGGGCAACAAGCTGGAAAGGGTAGTTGCGTCCCTCCCTCCTGCCCATGCACTCCTACTTGCTTCCAGCAAACATGGGATTTTGCTGGATTAGTATTCCACCAATTTAATAAGATAGACAAAATTGCTGGAGCCAGTGCAGGGGAGCAGGGAAGGGAAGGAGCGAGACAGTGTCACTCAGAGCCAGCGAGCTGCTGGGTGGCTCAACCAGTGCTCCAGGCTGTGCCCAAAACGGCAAGGAAGAGCTCCCCAGCACAGGTTAGGCAGCTCCAGAAAACATCTAGCTGTGTGACACTCAGAGGTGACACCCTTTTACAAGTATTTGTATCTCATCTGAACCCCAAGGAAAGGGGCTTGGACTGGTTTGCAGATGATCAGGAAAATTACAGCCCCCCCCCCGCCCCTGCCCCCCCTCATCCTTTGAGCCCTCTTTGGAAAGATTAAACAAGCACCAGCAACAGAGCTGCTCAGCGACTTCAGCCATAAAGTAGGGCAGAAAGATTTGTAAGAAATGGAATTATCCTCACATTTTTATTCCTTTTAAATTATCACAGGTGGAATTACAAATCCATATGGTCATTTGTTTCATTTAAAAGCTTCTCCATTACTTAGATAATTCCTCACCCAGAGAGTGTATTCAGCAGAGAGAGCAGCTGAGCAGCCAGCCTGCCATCTTCTCGAGGCAAGCGAAAACTAGACTGACAGTTTGGCAGATTCTCCATATAATAAATTTTGCAACTAAATCTTTGAATTCCAAGTCACTGAAAACTGCTAAACTCATGTTATCAGAGAAAACAGTGGTCAGAGATAATCCCTGGAAGAGTGAACAAGAGGTAATGGAGGCAGCAAGGGGAAAAGAAAATACGCAAATATCTATGGTATATCTTTGATGTAGAACAAAATTGGCTTTTTGATCAAATTTTTTCTGACTATTGTGTTGACAAGAGTTAAAAGCAGCCATGAAGGCTTGCTCTGGTCTGCTAAGGAAAATATTATTTCAAAAGAAAGTGATTCAATATAAGCTTCCTTCAGTGTCTTCTCCATTTTTGGCAAGTTACCTTGTGTTCAGGAAGGTGTGCAAAGGTGTCAAAAATGGTTGCTCAAACCGACTTGGAAATCCAGTTTCCCAGCATTCTCTTTTGAAGCTTTTTACTCAGCAATGACTTCGGACAAAGTTGTAAAAGACTTGACCTGAGGTTGGGTAAAATGCCTTCAACAGCATCTTGAAAATAAGAAAGTCAGATAAATCTGTCACCCAGCAGGCTGGTCACCAGGGACCCTGTCTAGACGGTAGAGCAACCCATCTACCAACATGAGTTAAGATGAATACAAAATCAAAATAATAACCCATATCAGGGAGCATCATTTAGGTCCTTCCCTGTGTACCTATGGTAAATACGTTCAAAGTGCCCAGGCCTGCCCTTTGGAGAAATAATGCTGGCCGGAGGAGTTGAAGACCAGAGGCAGCCCGCAGAGTGGTGGCGGGCTGTTTGTAGGATGGATACACACAGATCAAACAATGAAAACCTGAAATCAGCTCATTCAGAATGGGAGACATCAAGCAATTGATTTCAGTATGGATATACTCCTTAAGTGAGTCCAAGATTGCTCCTCCCTGTTAACAGGAAGGCCAAGAGGTCATTTCTAGGGTGGTAAACACAAACTAGGGCTTCAAATATGCTGTGAGGCAAAGGCTTTCTCAGAAATAAACTTCAGAAATAAAACTCTTCATCTGTATAAGTAACTCACACAGGGATGGTCCTGTATCAGCTCAGTTCGACTGGATCCCCCGCAGGAGCTGTAAAGGTTGTCTATCTGATGATCCTGGACACTTTCTCTGGGACGTCCCCCCAGACCAAATGCTAAAAAAAGAAAGAAGAGTGCTCATCATCCCCAGGTACCATGTCTCTCATACCACCTTCTCTGCTTGCAGAAGGTCAAGGGAGGATTATTTCCAGGGAAAGATGGTTTGGGAAGTCCACCAAGGAACAAGATAGGGAAATTGTATTCAGAGATGTAGTGTTTGAAGTGTTTCTGACCACAACTCTCGGGTCATCCAAGTAAGCAAAAAATATATTCGTAAATACCTCCAAAGGTATTACAGGCTGTCACAGTATTACAGAGGAGGCCTGGAGAATGCCACATGGCAAATGAGAAGGGCCAACTCATCTTGCTTTGGAGAACAGGAATTTTCTTCTGCCTGGAGAATTCCTATGTACAGCTAAATATAGTGTTTAAGGATAAATGCTCATAAACTCTGGACCTTTTTTGCTTTGGCTGTGGAGCTGCTGACCACTTAGAAGCATAAATGATGTCAGCCAGAGCCATGCTTAGCCCAAGATGTGTTTGATAATGCTAAATACACTGAATAAGGACATCCCAAAATTGGCAAACTGGATGCCCCAAATCAGTTCCCTACCTATAAAATACCTATATAATTAAGAAATATTAACTATATACAATATGAAATTAAACCATACCTATAAAAATACCTATTGGTAACACAGTCATACATATGTGTCATTCATATATGAAGTATTAGGTGCTATGTATATATAACATCTCCATATATGTTTAGAAATTTATAAAATATATACATATAAAAAGTCTCTCACCTCCCAGTGATAACGTGACGCACTCAAGTATGTTAATGATGACCATCTCTAAAAAAGCTAGCATTAAATAATTGTTCTGTAAGAGGAACAAATCATTCAGGGTATAATATGGAGGCTACAAAGAGGAAACAGATCAGCTGCCTTTTCACTGAACACTATGGAGTGCTTGCATAGGAAGAGGCAGGGGCTTCTGTGAAAAATCGTACTTCATTGGGTAATTAAAGTTATTATGCATATTAATTTTGCCTAGTCAGGTTTAAATTTGGCACTTCTCTTGGCACATTTGAATTTACAATGTTCATAGCATTATTTTATGGCTATAAAACGGCAGAGGTTTGTGGATAATTAGTAGGCCAAATGCTGATGTTTCAGTCCAGTCTCAGGAAAACAGAAGCAGTTGTAAAAATGAGTTCAAGTGGTTCCTTTTCCCCTTCCTGTTGTAGCAGCTTCCCACATGAATGATAGTTTGCTATTTTGCCCAAGCCCTTCCTCCCAACTGGATCAAAACCAAACAGAAACGATCAGGAGGCAGATGTGCAAAATCCATGCTCGCAGGCACCATCCTGGATGCATTCAGTGATCTCTCATAGGGCACTGATCGAACAGTGAGCTCTTGTAAATTGTAGATCAAGAAAGGGGTACAGGAACTGCTCCAACATCTCTGCTCCATGTGTGTGCACACACGTGTGCGTGCTTATGGTGTTTTTACTTTTGGTGCCATAACGACTGAAATCTGCTCAGGGCAGTGTTAACCACCGAAGGTGCTTTCTGAGTCTCTATATGCAGCCTTCTAGCCTCAAATGTGATACTTACTTTCCAACTGCATCCGGCAGCAGGAGCTAAGGTATCCTTGTGCTTGCTGCCATTATACTGAAGCCAGGTTCTTGCAGAAGCTGGTAGCATGGTGATGCTCTGCATTATTTTGTGACAGTGTTAATGTGACACAAATCAATAAGCAATGCCCTTAAGTAATGGCTCCACTAAAAGTTCTGTTCCAAAACAAGGTGAAACAGTGTTTCAAAAGAATATAGGAAGGTAGTTGTATTGAAAGCAGACATGCTGTATTATTGGCTTGGCTGCTTTCCCAGAGAGGTGTAGTAGGATAGTTGTCACTCAGGATTTACCCAGTTTCCATGCAAGGGATATGTGGTCTTTGACCACCTGGTATCCTCTTCCAAAAGCTGCAGTCGCAGCCTCCTGAAGTGTATATTTATAAATGAAATAAAACAACATTTGTTTGGTGAGCAATAGAACTGAACAGACCAGTCATATTAAACTATTTTTGCTTTGTGTTACTCCCAAAAATTTGTTTAGCAAACTCCAATTACACTAACGTGCTCAGTTAAAAAAATACTTACACAATCTTACACATACTTACACAATCACTTTTTCACTTGTGGCTTTTGAAAACTGTGGGGTTTATTCTTCGTATGATTGACTATATTAGCCTTTTTTTAATGCTTATGGGCAGAATGAGCAGTGTTTGCCTGTGGTTTCCCAGCCACTACAAGGCAGTTTTCTGCAAGACCCTTTTTAGGCTTATGTTAGATTTTCTGCATCAGCACTCCAGAGAGTCTGCACCTGCTCTTTGCTAAAAGAAACCCTGTCAGCTACCACATGGCCGAGCCACAAGAACCAGGCTTTGCTGTGTGACAACAGTTGTCTCAGTCACGGTGACTGATGGGCTGATAGTTTTGGCTGTACGCTCCAACTGGGTTCTCCACGTTCTTGGGTAATCACTTGCCCAACAACTTGCCCATTTATGAACCTTAAATATTGTGAGCTGTCTTAGGGTTTCCATGACTGACTAAGCTGTTGTGCTCAGAGAAAGCCAAGGATAAAGTGCTGGACTTAAACTGCATGTCAGTTGTCCAAAGAAGAAATAGACAGGTATCATGGTGAGATCTTGTCTGCATTTAGAAACAAAACCAAAAATAAAACCACCAGTTTAACTGAAAAGTTAAGCTGAACAAATGTGCACAGACTCTCTTGGGTTGGTTTTAACCTGGCTAATATGCACTTGACTTAATCAATCAGAACCATCTTGAGATTGAAGTGATATAAATCACTCATCCTGAATTCAGAGTTTCCCCCAGAGAGTTGTGACAGCTTAACTAAATTGTTTTCCCCACTGGGCAGAGGGCTGTATCCTTGACATAGGGGCAGGCTCTGCCCTGACCTCTCTGCCAACCCATTCTGGTTTCTTTGCAGCTTTCATTTATCCAACAGAACGGTAAGGTACTTGTTTTTCTTCTACAGCTTGTTGCAGATGAGCTCTCTCATACACAGCAGAGTCAACAGCACCTCCCGGAGCAGTTCAGTGTCTCTTGCTCACTTTCGGCTAATTATCAGTCTCACTTTCATTAACATGGCTTGCAGCTGCCAGAGACCCTTCCCCTCATGCACCATGCTGCAACTTTGCTCTATTGTTTGGATTTGGGAAACTTTAAAACCCTGCCTGCAGTGCTGGGTAAGAACTGCATCGTCACCGTCCTCCACAGAGAACTGCTCTCTTTCCATCAAGTAAAACACTGGCTTAATCTTTAATTCAAGGCTGTCTTTTGAGATTCACAGCCCCAGCTCAGGAACAAAGTGAGCCTGACAACAGTCGGAGGCAGAAGATGAAATATTAATCCATGCTTTTGTGACATCCAGGCTGGATTATAGTTAATTCCCTATCTGCAGGTCTTCCCAAGGCCACCTCCTACAAAACACAGCTTGTACAGAAGCCAGTCATGGGATTTAACCATGTTCTGTAGACAAACAGCCCACATCCCAGACACTAAGCTCGGGGCTTGCTTGGAGACCTCTATTCCTTCTTTATCTCCAGGTATGCTCTTCGATTGCTGGGTGTAGAGCACATCCATAACTGTAGCTATTTTTAGTCACCAAAAAAATTCTCAGCTTCAGGATGTGTCTACCTGTACAAGAAAGAAAAAAACCACAGAAAATCTATAAAAACGGTAGGCAAAATCTACAAACATGGTAGGCAAGCTCCAGCTCTTTCCTTCCTAAGCCCATCATCCCAGGGCACAGCATGTGTGCTCTATTGGTCACCCTTCTTCTTTTAGAGGATTGAGTGGCATTTCCTGAGGGTGAAACTTAGTTAAATTGAAAAATCAACAAAATTAGGCTGTTGTGAAGAGCTGAGTGTTGTACACCAATCAGCTAGGATATGACCAAAGTAAAGAGAATGCAAGGTTGGATGAGAGAAAGGAAACTACCACCACAGGGGTAGATATGTCTGAAGAAAACACTGAGGAAGTGAAAACAGATTAAAGCCAACATCACCATCCAGGTATTTCAAGAAGCATCAAAGCTGCAGCTGTTCCTGTGTTGGCACATGCTGGATCGAGTGCAGGGCTTGTTCCAGCCAGACTTGCTTGTCTCCTCTGCACCTCAGTTTCCCCATCAAACAGAAATATTTTCCCAAATCCCAAGTTAACTCATAAGATCAGCTCTTGGTTATCAGGTAATGAGGGAAAAGGATGGGTGGGAAAACCCATAGAAACAAAAATCACATAATGAAAACTATGCCAATGAAGTAAACAGAGCACATGTCATCTATCGGCTTTGAAAAACCATGTGAAGTTCTTTACAGATGGTAGAGGCAGTTTGGATGGCAGGGGCCAGAGTGGAGCCTGGGGCAATCCCAATGGTAGCCTGCAGATGTCAAATGATGGTGAGACTGGGCACATCCAGAACATAGATCATTGGCTGCTCGTGGCTGGAGGGTGGCTGAACCCATACAGCTTCTGAAGACAAAGAAGTATGAGAGTGCTCATGCATTCCCACAGTATAGATATATACCATTAAAGGCATCATTCTTCAAAACCCATGAAATAAAAAAATCCTTCCTTTGGAATAACAGGAAGCTAATAGTGTCTTTGAGCCTGTTTTTCCCACAAAATGCTTTACTTGGGTGAGTATTTGCTGTATAGCAAAAAGCTTCGCCTGGAAATGCAAGACTAAAAAGGTTTTACATCATATACCACCATCACACCCTACTTCTCTGAAGAGTTCCAGCTTTTGGAGATTCCAGTGGGCTATTTGACGGATTTATGAAGTTATGAAAGAGAAAGACAGATCCATGCAGTTTAAATGCCATTAAATCCCTGTGTTGCCATTTCCCATTAGCTGGGGTCTTCTGAAAGCCTTGTGCCAGCTGAGAAGAAACATCAGGGAATGACACTTAGAAGGAATTTAAATGAACCCGGGGCAGAAGAGAGGAGGGAGAGGCAGTGGCAGAAACCCAGCAGCAGCAGCAAGTCAAACAAAGCTAAATTCTAATACCCCACCAGAGTAACTTAAAAATCACATTAATGTACGGACATGAATCTTCTTATACAATTATGGGTTTGCACCCACCCAAAATAGCCTTTGTACTTCCAGGCCCAGGGAAGAGCAGAAGAGAGCATCATTTCCTTCACTCGTGGCCTGAAGGTCTCCCCTGTGCCAGAACAGGCATGCCAATCATGTCACAGTTTATCAAACCCAGCCCAACCATGTGATAATAAAGCTTATGAAATGAGCGTGAGATGTTCTGAGCATGCATTGGAAAATGCTTTAGGAGAATAGCAGAGATTTCACTACTTCTAGTCTGGGCAAGACTGCTTTTTAAACAGGCTGTGCAGTATTCAAGCATCAGCTTGTCTCAGTTCCTTTTAACTTGTCCAGAAATGTAGCTGAGGCAGGTGATGTTTGGATGGGATTGCAAAAAGTTCCTAGGCACTGAGAGAGTCATGAGTGAGCATGAAGCAGGTGATGGTGAACTAGGCACTGGGGACACCATCGCCAGCTGAGCCCAAAATCTGTCACAGGCTGGAGGAAACACATCACTTTCTCATCTGATTTATACAAAGCTTTTGAAGTAAATATAAAAAAATACTATGGTCAGTACAGTAGTCAGACATCTTATTGTGACATGAAGTTGAATATGTTTTACCCTGCTTTCAGCTTCAGTTTTAATGATGCTTCCAATCACTAACTTTGGGTGTTGAAGCCAGCAATCCCCATTAAGATGTATGAAGAGTATTTTTTTCTTACCGATAGTTTCAGGCATCCTGCAAACCCATAGATTAATGCACTGGTTACACTGCTCACATTTTCAAGGCAGCATCAAGAAAACCATAGTGGTTGGAAGTAGCAAAAGTGTGAATTCTCAAGCACTGTGCTGCACCCAGACCTCTGCAGCAAGGTCTACACCTGTGAAATACGTAGGGAGCCGCTTGAACCTTTCCTAGGATTCTTTGCAAAGTGTTTCTGCTAATTTCAATTATATCGGCATCTTTCCATTGAGAAAATATGTACTGGCTTAGGCAGTGAATGCTGCAATGCTGGCAGAGCATGTAGCTATTTAAAGGCCTTTTCACATCTGTTTTCATAGGCAAACCCTATTAAATTGTAACAATAACCGCATGCATTTTACTGGTAAGCAATCAATTTCCATGAAATATAACAAAAGCTTACACTGAAATGGGCTAGAAATCCAGATCCCTTAAAATCTGAGTCCATATTCTAAACACTATGCTCTAGGCACTGCTGTAAACACTGCTTATTGAGGGACTGAATGTGTGATTTTATTAGGTTACTCGTAAGCATCACCAGCAGATTGCAGTCACATGTGATGCGTAACCCACGTATTTTATGTCTGGTGCAAACTCAAAACATATCCCATGGTCCAGAAGTAAACAATCTTGTTCCCCAGTCTCCTGTCAGCTGCTTACCAGCAAGAAGCCTTCACAGACTCTCCTAAAGAATGGCGCTTGATGGCTGGATGCTGCTGGTCACCAGACACGCCCCACGTGGTGGGGCTCTCTGAGCTGCCTAAGCCCTGAAGACCACGCAAGGCAGTGTCCTGAGAAGTGTCCCTGGCAGTGGCCCTCCAGACTCCTACATCAATAACATTTGGGTGTAAACCTCAGAGACCCTCACCAAGGAAGGGTACAGAGATCATATTCTGGTCTTCCATGCTGGTGTCTGGCTAAGGCCAAAGGCTGTCCACTCATCACCCATATAACTGACTGGGACAGAACAACACAGGGAGATGCACCTCTAATATGAAAGGCTGTTGAGAACACTCAAAACCACTTTCTGATACTTCATAACCTCTTTTAGGCTTTGTTGATGCTCAAAGGCAGCCTTGAAAAGCCTTTTCTTTGAGGTTTTTTCCCCAATGTACATATCTCTGTCATGCCCAGACTCTCCCAACTCAGCCAACTCCAGGGGATATTTCCAAGTAAGCCAGAGGCACCTTTTTGGTGTTACTGTGTCTCCCCTTGCTGAGAGACTCTTATCTGGGATGTTGGCAGTGGTGATGCACAGCCAGGAGTGTGCCTAGCTCCCTCCAGGAGTGCAGCTCCAGTGGTGGTAAGTTTGAGGGAAGAGGGACAGGGGAGTTTGAGACAGCAGTCACCAGAAGACTGTGAAGGATGGTGTGGTGACTACTTCTGCAAGAGCTGAACAGAAGGGCGAAGAAGATGGGATCTGTGCTTACAGAAATGATGGGGCCAGGCAAGTGAAAGCTGCTAAGCACTCACGTGTATATTGTTCCCTCTCACAGTTGTTGCATCCACAAAATATATGCTCATGTTTTGCTTACTCCAAGTGCCTTAAACAAAGTAGTCCTGTATAATTACCTAAGCTGCATTCACTTCTTTTCTAATTGCACCTTCCTTAAGAGGTCTTATTTTCTGCTCCTTCCAGCCCCAACTTCAACATTTCCAGTGTGCACTTCCAAGAAGGCTGTAGCATTCCCCTCTCAAAAATATCACGGTTAGATCATCCCAGCTGTTACCATGATCTTTTGTTAGCATCTTCCTCAAATTCTGTTCATACGTCACACCATCCCTCAGTGAATCTACAGAAAACGCCTATTTGGCTCACAGCATTCAGTGGCAGTTTTAGAGAGTAAAAAGATGCACGTTCAGCTTGAGGCCTCTCCCCTGGATGCTCTCCCAGCCACTGCTTTTAGACACCTCCCCACTCCTGGACAAGCTCTCACCTCTAAGCAGCCCACCAAAACCAGTACCCGTTGCTATACCAAATTTAATCTGTGACTTTGCAAGGCACATGCAGGAGCCAGGCTATGGCATGGCACGACAGCCTGTCCTTGAGAGTGGCAGCACTGGGAAGTGAGATGCCAGCAGATGGGACAGCCTCTGAATGACTCCAGGTCCAACAGGTTTTTCTTACAAGTTAAGGCCCTCCTTCTACCCCTTAGTTGATGTTTTTGCAGAATATTTCTCTCTATTTTCCCCCTTCTTGTCGTTGATGGGAAGGGCTGTGAAGCCAGAAAAAGTCTCACCCAAATGTGCAGTGATCACATTAAAGTGATGCCCCAGCCAACTCCAGCAGATGCTGTCAGCAAGCTGCACCGAGATCGAAAATTTGTTCTTAAGATGCATTTCTGTTAAGTTTGCAGAGAAAAAACAAGTTACCTCTCTTTTTACACTTGAAGAGCTTTTGCTGCACAGTTGATGGAAAGGAAAAAGTCTTCAGCTGTATTGTTATTAATGCCAGCAAATATAGCTGAAAATACACAGGGCTCATATTCATTGCTTGTAGCTTATATTACCCATTAGAACTATAATGCTATGAAAGTAATATTCTCCATTTACATCAGCTCTAGCATTTTACCTTGAGTACATATCATAAGCTATCAATATGCAGTGGCCCATAATGAACACAAAGGTGCCAACTTTATTTAGACACCTTTCAGAGTAGTAGTGCTAGGCCACTAATGCTATTTAGAATTGCTTCTCAGGGTAATTGGTACATTTCTTCTTCCCAAAGTGCTGTGCTTTAATCTTTTCACTCTACAATCTCAGCTCCTTACAAACAGCCACAGAAATATTTGTATTTTCAGAACATAAAGGACAATAAATCAAGAGTGAAGTTCCTGCTTGGTTCTGACTATTAAAAGCATTTCAATAGTATCTCCGGGCTGAGCAGATATTTTGCCAATTGCTTTCCAGTCTTGTTTGATTATAGGCAAAGGAACACATAAGTAAAGGAGAAACTGCAGAGTAGCAATCCTGGGACTGGTTTTGTAAATTAATATGGGGTTTATATCATTCCTCAAAGAATGGCTGTGATAAAGTTTATGTTTGTTTCTGTTGAAACATCCTAATAAAGAAGTGTACAGTAACTGCAAAATGAGGGTATTTTCCCCTAGTTATTAAAATCGGGCAATACTGAATTATACAACATGTATATGTAAAAATGTACATGTGTTACAATAGTGATTTTTTTTCCCTTCCTATCTAGTAAGCTAATTTACTCTAAAGCATTTTGTTCATTTGTTTTCAAAATAACTCAGGTTTTCACTCTTACCATCTTTTCTTCTAAACTTGTTATTCCAGCAAGGAGCACTGCAGAGACAGGTGCTCCATCTTCCAGGAAGCTCTGTTGAATTCCAGTCCCCTATTTTTGAAATCACGAGGCCTACACAATGACAGGCTGGGGTCATATTTTGCATGACAAATTTCATTTTACTCCTTGAAGGCATGATTTTACAACACATTTGTGAACCAACAAAAAGCCCAGAAACCAATGTTTAAAAGTGGCTTAGTAGCGACTAAGCCACAGAACTGAAGATGGGACATAGTCATCTAACACTGCCATTCCTCTGCAGAGCTCCACAAGCAAAACTGACATAAAGCAACGGATCTGCCCACAAGTCTTCTCCTCCAGCAGTTTTCAGGTTGATATGTCTTACAGTGTTCGAGAAGAGAGACATTTGGAGGTCCCAACCTCATGTGAAATATCTAGTTTGACACTCTAGTCCTGCAAAATAAATCTGAAGTTACCTTAATTCCTTGGAGAGTATCACTAAAGTTAACCGGACTCTGTAAACACAAAATAGAAATCCTCTCTGAAAGATTGGTGGCCTACATGGGATGGGAAAATAACCTGCCTTGAAGGAACCTACGTCTGTAGGAATACTAAATCTTCCAGGAGAGATCTGCTTAGATACCATTGGCAACATTTTCTATACCTTTTAAGGCATAGATTCTGCCTTTTAACTTGCTCCCACTGAACAAAGTCATACCTGTTGCAAAGGACCAACCATCAGAGAGTGATACACCCTGCATAACATGACAGCCAGGGAAAAAACTGTGTCCGTAAACATACTAAACATATGAACCTAGGAGAGAGGAATATTATGAATCATGATAAATAGTCAGATCACGCTATATACTTTCTATAAATATTTATCTTAGGAACAATTGGCTAATTGGCTATTAGCATGCAAAGTAGAGCTCCCGTACTATGAAGTATAGGTTTCTATTGTGTACATTGTAGGAGCTATTTGGCGCAGTGGAAAGCGAGGCTGTGTGTTTAACGAACATCCTCATAATAAGCTCAGTTTAAAGGCTTATTTAAGGCTTCAGCCTTTCATTCCAGACCCCTCCAGCTGTCACAATTGTCACGTTAGCAGCAGGCTAATGTTTATTCTGTTCTGGGTGATAAATCAGGCCCTAAAAGAGAATTCTTGCATTTGCTATTCATTATCTTTTATCCAGAGAGTAGGAATTAGATAAGGAATCAGCTTCTAATGTTTGGGGGTTTTTTATTAGCAACTCAGATTTAACACAGTGAAAAACTACCTACAAAAAGGATGTTAAAGGTGTTCCCCCAAACTGTGTGTTCCAAGGAATCTGATCTCACGTTGCTTAAGGCCTCTGGGATAAACAAAATATTGCATCTTAGTTTCTAAAATTGACTGTTCTTTCTCTCACACATACTAGAATATTAATTAGGTTCTTAGTTCAACTAGAATATGTCTCTGTTCCACATCTACACGTGCATACACCTAGTGCTGGCTTTTGCAGCAGACAGATAATATATATTTCTTTATGCTAAACCTTGTAGGTTAAAAGAACCAGAAGTTTGTTAAAATATGTTTGCATTTGCAGATTTTCCTCATCCAAAGGTCTCTCCCATGCAAAAAGATTCAAGGACATGTAGATTTGCAAATCAACGAATTGTACTTTCAGTATATAATTAGGCAGTGGAAATTGAGGTCACTGAGCAACATAAGAAACAGTCAGTATCCAGTTCTGAAATGAGATGATAGCTCAGTTTCTTTTCTCTCATCATCTTCTAACAACAGTTTTACAGAGCGCAACTGAATCCACTTCTGTGCTGATCCACTTACTATTCTAGTTTTAATACTTGAGGGTTTACTGCTTTAGTCACAGCTTCTGTTCAATGCAGATTTAAATACATCAAAAAATAAAACGAAGTGTGCAACATTCCACCAGCATGTGCCCCAGTCAGGTGGTCTTCAAGAGGCAAAGCTACAAGACCTTTAGCTTCCTCTGAGTTCCCCACCACCTTGTTACAAACCCAGCTGACCCACCCTGCCGCTGAGGACAGACCTGCTTGGAGTGGTGTCTTGGAGCTGAGAACCCGAGCTGCACTCAGCCCATGCTTCTCTCATACTTCGATAACAGATGCCAGGACAACAGAGGGAGGTGAAAAAGGCTAGGTCCACATCTGCTCTGTCCTGCTGGCTCAGGACTACTATCCCTACTACTGTCCCCCACCTTCTGGGCCTTCCCTGGCAGCTGAAGGCTCACTTCCCTCCCTCGTGAACCACTCCTGGGGGCCCTCCCTCTACTCCTGGACCCCAAACAGCATGAGGAGTCTCAGCAGGAATCTGCTGTACATGGCTCCCATTTGTGAAAATCTGCTCTGAATTCACAGAAACAATCATGGATTAGAACAGCTTGTTAAAGAAATGAACCATGAGGTCAGCAGAATTCAAACAAATGGAAGGTTAATCCTCACTGCAAAGTGATACATCATTTGAAAAATGAAGCCTAAGATTAGGTGTACCTGACTTTAGAAATAACATTTTTAAAAAATACCAAGCAAAGTTTTCAGATAAATACAGTAAGTTCACAAGTCGGTGTAAAACAAGGAGAAACCTGCCACCTCTCTTCCTTCAAACACTGGCACGCTGGTGGATTTTACTCAGAAAGGCATTGAACGTATTAGTGGTTTCAGTCATGTCTGAAACATGACAAGATACTATTTCAGCCGCTGGCAGCATGCAGACATTAGTAGCTAACTTTTGATTTTATTTTAACTAAATCTGCTGTTCTGGGTTTCAAGAGACACTTCTGGTTTAAGATGGAAGCCAGGTTAGTTGCTGTGCTCTCCAGTGCACTTGCCCCTCTGTATGTAAGAAAGCGATGTCATTAGCCTTCTTAACATGGCATTAGACACCCATTGATACCTGAAACAACCTTCCAAAAACAGGTTATAAGAAGTTATTTTACATACCTTCATAACCTGCCGCTTGTTTGTCAGCCAAGGATAAAAAACATTTTGCTGAACCAGCTTTATCACAACAGTGTGAGAATATACCAAAGGTAATAACATTTGTCCTTACTGTCAGCTATAGAGAGCTCACAGCTCGTTAACAGCTAAACAATTTTTATAATCCTTAAAATCACTGTGGATTACAAATGCTTTTCTTTTTATAAAGCCGCAAGTGACCTACAGAACACCAGCCACTTGAATTTTCTAAAAATATCTCCAAGGCAAGCTGGGCAGCAGAGATTATATTACAGGGCTTCTTTCAAGGTCACTTGCAAGATCTATGCTTGCAATGGCTTTAGTATCTGTGTTTCAGTTTTGTCCCTGGCAGCACTGGGAGCGTGCTTTGCAAAAACTCATCAGCATCCATGCATGCCCATCAGCTCCAAGCAGTAATAAATTACATTCTCAGAAAAGGTATTCTATTCTTTTGCTCAGCTCTGGTCAGCATCCTGACGGGAAACAGTTTTTGCAACAGAACTGACTTCTTCGTTCATGGAGCGCTTGTGAAATACAACCCGTTCCACCTCTCCTCTCAGGCTTCCTATCTAAATACTAATGCTACCATTTTATGAAAAGACTCAAAAAATAGTATACACTAAATGCAGTCTCTTCTCTGATGGGGGATGAGGAAAACCAATAAATACACTTTCTTGAAGGAGACCCAAGAACACAGCAACAAAACAACAAACCCTCCTAAGAAAAAAGTACGCGTGCCAAGGGTGTGATAGAGAAATTTTGAGGGAAAAAAGAATTCTTTAGGAAAGCAAACTGGGTACTTAGTAATTATCTTTACTAATTTTACATAATACAGTTATGCACAGCACTTACCAAAGGCTTCAGCTACAATGAAGATTTATTTTACTCATCTGTTGAAGAAATCTGAAGATTTACCACTGCAGACTTGACTCAGTTTCTTCTCATTGAGGCTTGTCCAGTCACTATGATCCGCATTCCTCTTTTACTGACAGAGCAGATAATGTTAGCTGTAACCAGTTACATTTAAGTGTCTTTAACTTGTGAAGGAAGAGGTTTGTGTGCAAAGAAATTCAACTAAAACAGAGATTTGCCTTCTTAGTTCTTTACATCATTGCAGCATATGACCACCAACCTCTCTTCCTACTGTAACAGTAACTATACCCTTACTGACATCCCCACATTTTCTAAAATGCAATTAACATATCTTAATCCTATAGCTAAAGGCCTAGATTTAAATCTCATTTTAAACTCGATATACCCAAATCTGAAGGGAACATGAAAAGTCGTTTATAAAACCCATACCTCCCTCCTCCATGAAGATGGTGAGTATTCAGAATAAAGTTATTCCAAAGGGACAAAACCGTATGTCTAATCCATCCCCTTCACCTTTGTATGAAATAGATTGCTGTGAGTATTTTCATTGAACAGCCAGGAGCATGTGACGATGATACTACCACAAATAAAAGTACAAGACTTATGTTCAAGACATCCGATGACACAAGGGTAAACCATACTGTTGAAACTAGAAGTAAATAATTTCCAATTACTAATAACGTTTGCAATACTGCTGATAGCAGGGCCATGGAACTTGGAATAATTATGGACAACTCAATCAACAGCATGCCAGACAGCACGCACATATATTTTCCCCACATTTTAATGAAAGAAGACATTTTTTGAATAAAGTAGCACATCATTATGTGAGTGCAGAGCCTAAGGACCTAACATTGCAATAGTCCCAGGGCTGTAAATCTGGCATTATCTGCACTGTATCGCATATATTTGCTATATTATATACACACCATACATATACTAAACATAGGATGCCCAAAGCATCAGAAAGCTTCCAGAAATGCTGCGGCCATTTCTCCAGACTCTAGTGAATCACTTGTGTTATGGCATGCACTATGTAATGTTAACTGCAGTTTTACGAGAAGCTTGCAACCTCTCCTCGTAACAATACTTTCTTTTTCTGAAAGAAGATTAGAACTTGAAAAACAATGGAAAATGTTTAATTTCATTTCTTTTACCACACTGATTTATTACCAGGCTTAGATTCTATAGCTTCGCAAAAATCAAGTGAAGATCTCAAATTTCATAGCGGAAAACAACAACTGTCGTTCTATCTGGTAGCATCTAGTTTTTATTTTAAATGAGACTGGACTACCCAAAACAGCTCATCCACTGTTCCATAAAACTTCCTAATAAATTTCACTGTCTATAGAATGTTGATTAGTCATACAGCATTCTGTAATAAAATCTCATAAACCCCACAAAACCGCACCCTGCTGATTTACACTGCATTTACAGAAAAAAAGAGCCCAATATACAACTCCATGCTTTATTGTTGCATTATTGCCACACTGACAATTACAGAGAATTTCTTTTGCAATCATTTTGAGGTAACATCTGAACATCTCCTATGTTTGTATGTTATTGTAACATATTTTAAAAGTATCATTAACCATCAGTAGGCAATCCAGATCACCAGTTATGATTCTTTATTTTAGGCAAGGTAATGCTTTGGTAAGGACACCTATGTATAAACATGGATACCTCCCAACAATATATATGATACGCTTTCATACAGAGACATTTTCTAACCATACAGGAATTTCTGCACTCTAAAAGCCACTAAAGCTATCTTGAGTCATACTCCATTGTACAAACTTACTTATCCATCTAAGTAATCAAAGACAAAATTCAGGTATTGTCTATGTATGTTGTATATATTGCATTAACAACCAGGAGCAGTAGTTCGCAATTCAAAAGCATCCATGTTCCTAACTTTTAGAATTAGAATGGAAATGTGGTGTTGCTTGCAGAAACACTTCTCCCAGCTATTACTGGACACAGACCAGAGGTACCCCGCCCCACCTAATTGTGTGCTTCTACACTGAGGTACGTTTAGTTTTCCACTGCTGTCAATGGAGTCAAGGGTGATTCAGCTCATCTTGAAAGACTCTTCCATTTGGTCAAAGATGCCATACCTAAACTCTGTTGACTATCTTGACTACATCACCATTGACTACAGCTGGAGTCTAGACACTACTTCAGATAGATTCCCACCCAGCTCACTTTCAAGCCAGCAGCTACCAGTACCAAGTGACTGCGATGATCTCCTTCATTGCTGACGCAGCGTGCTGACAGCTGCTGGCTGTACCATCAACCAGATGCCACCACTTTCTGTCCTGAATCTGCAAATGTTCCTGCCAGCAAACTACCTCGTGCAGATATTCCACAAGGCTCCACAATGCTACCCTTATGAATGAGTTACTCACGTGTGAATCACTTGTACACTCATGAGTGGCTACAAACAAGGCCTCAGACGTACCAACATCAGAAACAGAAAGCATATTTTTAAAATTATGCATATTCTAATACGGAATAATTCTTATAAACAACGCTTGTTCCTTAAGGCAAGTACGGTTATCTAATTAAATTGAAAATAAAGACTGCATATACAGATTGTACACCCCTCCTCAGTTGTAGAACAAACATACCCATGCACATCCTTTGCATCATTTCCATTTCAAGCCCATGAAGAGATGGAAATGCCAGGTCCCTCTCACCCACATGAAGTGAGTTATTCCACTTGTGAAATGGGCCACATTTCACATGATTTTGTTGTTGTTTTAAACGAGCTACTCAGGGAATAACTGTTTAATCTGCAAAAATTTAAAAAAATAGTATTTTAAAAACTCTCCTCACTGGTTTTCTATACTATTTGATTTTAAACATAAATGAAGCAGTAAAGCTCCAAGCAATGCCAAACTTTCACTGGTTTGCCAGGTGAATGTTTGCAGCACTAGGGCCGGTACCCGCTTTTTTAATGTTAGTAAAAGTTTTATAAACCTAGAGGGTACTAAAGGCTGTACTGTATTTGTAGTCAGTTAAAAACAGAAGTACACTTTAAAAGTGTAGGTGGAATGTTTAAAAAATTATTTTCCTGGGTTTTACAGAGATGAGTTGCAGAAGGAAGATGATAGAGCTAAGTGATTTTGAACTGTGCAATCAAAAGATTTAATTATATGGCCAACTGCTCTATCTGAAAAGTAACTTTTATATTCCCTTATATTGCTGCTGTCCTTATTCACAATAAGACGACTAGGAAAAATATGATGCACAACAGAGGTTGGGTCATAAAGTTAAACACATTTACTAATGGTATCTCTTAATTTCAATCGGATATTTCGAACCATAAGTTAAAAAAGAAAACATATTTTTTGCCAGTTTATTTTAACTTCAGTTCTGGAGGGTCCTGAGCTCCTTCAGCTTGTTATTGGAATTCAGGAATCATCACCTCATAAAAATAGAGCCCCAGAGAGACCCACGAGACTACAAATCAGTTGCCTACAGCAGCAATGTTCTTGTACCTTTCATTTCTCTCCCCTCTCAATACCCCCAGACCTCCAAAGGGAAGAACCTCAGCAAGACTGGGCGAGTTCAAAGGGGTGTAAAGAAGTTTCAGCTGAATTTCTGCCCGCTTGAGAATGTTTTTGGGCCCTTTTAGCATCTTGCTAGTGGAAATCAGAGAGCACAGTCACTGGGGTGTAACACCGCAGGATACTAAAGACTGCAAGGGTTCTACGTAATCAAGACAACCACTGACTTCTATCTCAACACACACAACAAACTCCCTCCAGGTAGTAAAGGTACCAGTACAAAAGGGCTATTCTTCCTTATAGGCTTAGCATAAAAACTACATTAACTATCTGCTATTGCAATGCCACAACTGAAAATACAAGTTTTAAGCTCATTAATCATATCATCATACTAAAGTTTTATCTTGGCAGTAAGAAAATTTTATAAAAAACCCACCCCTGATCAGCAAATACTTAATAGAGAATTTTCCATCTGGGATAACTGAACAATGTCTTCATTCTTATTCACCCTTGAGAATTAAAGTAAAAGAAACAGCATATTTTAGAGGTCAATTTTACTGATTTGACAATGTGAATCCTAAAGGGTTTTCATCTTCTTTCAAAAACTTATTCACTGGCGGCAGTTTGGCTGAGATTTTGATGGAGAGCTCACTTGCGAGGCTGGTGGATGTGCTGTTTGACATGTTGTGGGTGAGGAAGCTTTTCCACAGAAGGATGTGGTTTCTGATGAGCCACCTGAGCCGCAGCGGGAGGGAAGTCCTTATCACCCTGTTCAAAGAACACACCAGGAAAAATTTAAGAAATGTTAAAAGTGTACCTTCCAGTTCAAGTGGATATAAGTTTTAAACATGTGAAAAGCAGATGGAAAACAGTGTTGCATGTTACTCTGGAGTCCCCCTGTACACATCCTATCTTGACATTCTTTTAGCCAACTTCAAAATTTCTCTTACATAAGTTTCACTTCTTCCAATTCTACACACCATCCAAGAACACAGTATCTTAAAGTGACCCAAGGAAAAAAAATCTAACATTCCTATCTTCAGTACTTAACAGCTCCTTGTACTAAGTCATTTTCACTGGCTCTGTATGGTCAGATCCCCTTGACCTGTTTGATTTTCACAAAGCAACCAGAAAGAGACTATTTTACAAATAAGGTAAGGCAGTGTGAAAAACTACCTGAACAAGAAAACCTACTGTAGAAATGCCAGTTCTGTAGTAAGAAAGGCAGGATATAAACCTGCTTTTGACTCAAATCTTAGAGGTGGCTGGCTTTTAAGTTTAACATGCTCTTTTAACCAGGTCTGCTAGTGTTAGTTCTCACATGCTGCTGTTGGGCAGGCTCAATTCAGGTGTAACCCTTATGCCACCTACTTACAACTGTCATTTCTAGGGTCGGTCCCATGAGGTTTCCAAAAAGCAATGGGAAACAACTACGACCAGTGCTCAGTGACAGGGGAAGAACAGCACCACAACTTCCCTCTTTAGAAATGGGGACAAATACATGATAAGCCAGAAACTCTCTGCATTCCACCAGCTTACAGGGTGACAACCTCACACAGAGGTATTTTGTACAAAGCTGACATCTCAGATGGCCTGTGTCACACCTGACCCCATTTCAATCTACTCCAGATTCTTCCTGTTTTGACATAACTTTTTATCTTGATCACTAGGTTAACTTTTTACATTTTTCACTTTTTTCTCTATTCCAAGTTACTCCCAATTTTCAAATATCTCTTCTCAGACTTGATATTTTCTGCCTTCTTTCCCACTGATGCTGCTGTTTGCCTTTTCCATAACTCTCTGACCCCTCACACCTTGTTGTCTCAAATGGGTGATGTGAATGCAGCTCTTCTATGACTTGAGGGTACTGTAATGGTTGAGCAGATGACAGAGTCAGTCTGTAAATGGTAGCAGGAAATGTCTATCTTAGAATCAAAGTACTTTAGAATAGTTTGGGTTGGAAGGGACCTCAGGATGTCTCTAGCCCAACCTCCTGCTCAAAGCAGAGCCAGCTGTAAGATCAGACCAACTTACTCAAGGTTTTAATCCAGTCTGGTCTTGAAAATCTCTAAGGACAGAGACTGAATAGCCACTTCAGGCAACCTTCTCCACTGCCTGGATGTTCTCACAGTGAAAAAGTTTTATTTTTTATGTCTAGTCAGGCCCTTCCATTTCAATTTGTGTCTGTTGTCTCATCTGCCTGCCATGCACCGCTCTAAACAGCCTGACTCCATCTTCTCGATAACTTCCTTGTAGATGTGGGAAGGCTGCTGTTAGGTTCTCCCAAAACCACCTCTTCTCCATGCTAAACAAGGCCTGTTCCCTCAGCTTCTCCTCCCAGGGCATGTGCTCCAGCCCCCTGACCACCTTGGTGACCCTCTAGCGAACTCACTCTGGTTTATCAACACCTTTCATACACTGAGGTGTCCAAAACCAGATGAACTATTCCATATGTGGTCTAAAGCATGCTGAGCAGAGGGGGATAATCCCTTCCTTTGATCTGCCAGCTACTGTTAACAGCTCAGGATGCTGTTGGCTTTCTTGCTGTCTTGTATGCGGCTGGCTCACGTCCAGCTGCTGCCTGCCTTTCTTCCAGCTTGTCCAGGTACCTCCAAGTAGCAGCCCTTCCCTCAAACTTAATAACTGTTCCTCATAATTTGGTGCCATCCACAAACTTGATGAGGAGCCTTCTTCTGATAAAGACATTAAACAGGACAGGTCACAGTATATAAACCTCCACTTGACACAGATGAGAACTATTATATACCAGGAAACTTGAAACCATAATTGAAAAATTAGTCTGGTTTCAAAAAAGCATTGCTAGGTTTTGTTTATTACATAGATAAGAAATTTTGATACATTTGGGAGCTATAAAGCCTCAGAAAATGATAGAACAATTTTGCTCTGCCATAGGTTAATAAATAAACCTGTAGCTGACCGCTTACTGAGCATAAGTATAGTATCCTATCAAGTAACTGATTAACTAGAGTTCAGTTACAAAATTAAGAAAACAGTTTCTTTCTGTTCTGAATCTTTTGCATGCCTACTAAACGGGGGGCCTGTGATAAAATTTTTCTTCATAAAGAGAAAAATCACATGTTAAAGTGCTATCAAAATTACTAAACATTAACGCAATAATTAGTTAGAAGTAATTAGGCATCTAAATGCCTAAATAGGTATCCACCTTGGTGCAGATGGAGGTCCAGGAAATACAGCAATGCCTGTCAACTACCCTTACAGGCTAGGGAAAATGGCATCAGCTTGCTCGTTCCACCTACGTGATCTGACACAACCATCTTACAATAAACGACATTACACACCCCAGTGATGTAAGGCCATCATAATAAGGTTACCCATTATGTAAAGCCATGATAAAAACCCTGTCACAACACAACACGCATGAATTACTGATCATATGATTAATGGCTAGTTAATACTAATGGTTTAGGTTATGGATTTCCAGGTCCCGCCTGCTGTTAAAATCCAGGAAATAATGCCTTGAATCCCAAGTACCTCAAGGCACATATGGCAGCTGAAACATGTATCTTTAAACACGTATCCTTACAGGCAGGAGTGTCACTCATCACAGATCAAGCTATAGCAGCAGACTTAACATGCAACCACTTTCAAAGGAAATGAGTGTAGTAATATCTAGCTTAGATATGAAAAAAAATCCAATAAACTTAAAGTGCTAAAATTCAAAGTAAAACAGTGGAAGTAATTTCAATAAATAATTTCAATTTCACACAAAACCAAAAAGAATGCTCAAAGGGACTTACACAAATATGCAAAACAAAGACTCTTCTCATAAAAGAGGAATGAAAAAGATTAATTTTGCTCTGATCAGTGATAATTCTGAAAAGCCTACAATAATTTTTCTATGAATCAAAGAAATTTAATGATAATCTTACCCTAGCAATGACACCAGAGATGAACACCGTTGGTTTAGGTGGGCTGAAAAAAATAAGGATTATTTGTACAAATTATTTAGAAGGTAAAAATGAAAAGTACATCATATACAACGCAAAAAAAAAGCGGCATTTTTGGCAATTAATGTTTCAAATAAACAAGAAAAATTTCATCTTCAAATGACTACTGCCTTATCCGTACTTACTGCAGGCAAGAACAGACCTGTAGGTTTTGGTTGCTATTACTTCATGTTAACTGTGACAGCAGTAAAAGGCTAGTCTAACAGCACTCTGTTCCTTACTTAAAGCTGAGAGTCTTTGTTTGTGTGCATTGGTTTCTTAATCCTCAAATTTTATAGATAAGCTGCCAGCAGTACTTTAGGCTTAGTATATTTGTACTGCAACAATGAAAACCGTAGCTGGACTAAACTTACTGCTGTGATGGAGAATAAAATAAAATTCAAGTTTATATCTGTCAATCAAATGGATTAAGATTCTGAGTCTCAGAAAAAAACAACACCCAGTACTTTAAATCATAGATTTTCAAGCATATATTTATCTACTCTATTACACAGAAGGAGCATCATGTCTGCAATAAAACAAATGTTAAAAAGCATAAAGCAAAGTCTGCCCTGTTTTTTCATTTGCAAAGCTCCATCCATGCCAATAGGAACAGACTCTCCACAGGTAGAATTCAACTCTGAAGCTTGGTCAGCACAAGCAATCAGTTTCTCTGGGCCACGGATCTACTGAACCAACCACTTCTACCTGGAGGCTAAAGTGCAGCCATGTCTAACAGGTCGCCCCTGGTGGGGGGCATTGCCACAGCGTCTAAATTATAAATAGCACTTTAGTGGTCTCCTGAGCAAGTAAAACCATACATCAGCCTGGAGTCTGCAGAAGGATCGAGACCAGGAGCTCCAGAAAGTCTTCACAATAGAGGTAATACTTCTGTAAGAAAACCATGTAACCTGAGGCACTGCAAAGGGAAGGACAGCACAGAAGTAAAGCTGTGCCTCCCTCTGAGCATGTCCACAACCGAGGACTCAGAGCAGTTCATTAACTCGGATCATGAGAAAGGTCTCCACCCTGTGATGTTATGGCTGATGAGGTTGGAACAACATAAAGCAAACACAAATCAAATGATTTATTAGAGGAATGAGACTGATTCTTATGATCCGCTTTACAACTACACAGCTTGCAAAGATTTATTAATATGATGTTATGTGAAGTTAAGGTAACAAGCAGCACAGTATCAGACCTTGATATAATGGCCTAATAAACATTGTCTGAGCCCTGTTTAAGTCACAGCATTGCTACACAGTCTCTGAACACTTTTGTTATTTAACAAGACTCATCATCCCTTCTAAAAATTTTTTAAAAGTCAGAAAGACAGGATTAGAAAAAGGGAGAAAGGAAGTTCTGCTCTAAAATACCACCATGTAAGAGTACCAGTGATATTTCCTGCAATAAGAAAGATTATTTTGATAGCTGTATTAGACTCCTTCAATCTAATTTTCTGTTAGTATAAACCAATAACAAGCAAAGATCAATAGCAAAACACTTCCATTTTATCCTAATTGTACTGAGCCAATCAGTATGTTACTGTCTGCATGAGGTTTCCTGGATGCTGAGTAACAAACTCAACTAACTCTGAGAAAACACAGATGTACTGCAGTGGCTTAAGGTATCATTTATAAACTAACACCATGATATTATAAAAGAAATGAACAGTAAATGGAAAAAAAATGTGTGGCAAGTTATTCTTCAACTATACATGGAATCTGGCTTTAGTCACACTCAGAGGAAGTTACTTGTTTGACATTGCATTAGTAACAATATTGTATAGTGAGAAATAAAAATCAGATGGATTTTTTTCTTATATTCTTACCATGACCTTTCAGTGTTCACTATGCTTGGATGATGCATGAAATTCAAATCAACATTTCCCAAAAAGAGCCTATATTTGCTGAACATGCTACGACTTGTCTGCCCACCACCACACCGTATTATCCGCTGTGTTTCATACTTCTTGCTTTAACAACAAGTGAAATGCCCCATGGTTTTGGCCAAAAATGACTACTAGAAGGAATCTCTTGCGTTATGGTTGTTTCAACACAGCTTTTCTCACTGCAAATTACAAAAATCTTCTCAGAAACCCTGATCTCCTGTTCGAAATGTCATGCTATTAATATTCAAAGGACCCAAGCTTGCAAGGGCCAAGTTCCCTGGTACACAATAGAGCTGAACAGAGTTAGAATATTTGGTACATTTCCATACTTATTTTTACTTGGTTGTATGTTCGTTTGTCTAAGGAAAAGGCTGAAAATTCTATAAAGACCATTTTCATATTCAGTTAAGCTAAAACCTAGTCCGAGGTTTACATTTCAGGTAGTACCACAGAAGTAGCTAGCGTATCTTTATAAAGACGACAAAAATCAGCAATACCATCTTCCTAGTAAAAACTATATCCTTCAGATTTAAAGCATTTATCTTGAACTCTACCATGAAAAAAACATATTTAGCCTTGTTTGTATGCAGTTGGTTCTGTGACAGTCTTAGTTGCACGGTCTTAGGAACGGGACACTAATTAGGACTATCCCACGGGTGTGTGGTAGGCACCAAAACACATCACACTAACTTGCCTAGGGTTCACATGGAACATTTTAGGATAGCACAGGGCAATTCACTGACACACAGGAAACAACCTAATGGGAAATCATAGTTCCAAAAATGTATCTACACCCAGATGCAGCGGGAACAGATTTGTCCTTAACTTTCACCCTTGTCTTCTCCATGGATTTTTGACTGGACTTTCGTGCTCTCTGCTAGATTTCCAACTTTTAAATGGAGAACTAATGGGAATGCTGACCTGGCTTCCTGCTCAAGCGCCTCTATCCTCCACTCACAAAGATCTTTTACAGAAATCCCGGCACTCCTCTCTGGCTAACCTGAGGTCCCACACTCAGCTGCGGGCATATGCTGTAATGAGGCTTCACCTCTCTCCTTAACTGATCACAAAGGCAAAATGCTTCGCTCCTATGGAAGATACATCAGCCTATTAGAAAGCTCATTTTCATACATTAATTATTCCTTAGTAGGGGAAAAGACAGAAAACTGGCCAGAAATGAGAATGGTTGAGTGTGTCTGTATTTATGTTCTATGTTATAGCCACTGGCTTTCCCCCCATTTTTACCAGATTACATTGTCCCAGAAAAGATCTTTAAAAATTTAATATTATCTTTGATGATCCATAGAACCAGAATCAGGCCAGAGAATATATAATCACACATCTATACTAATGAAGAATTCAACGGATCAGAGAAAGGCCTGAATAATCAGTCACTGATTCACGCTTTAATTTCATTCTTAATGAGAGAAATCTTTCTACAGATGAACTTCTTCACAATAAATTCAATCTCTACTGCCAGACTCTCAAACCATTGGTTTTTGTGGACCCAGATTAGCTGCCAGGACCATAATTTTCTAACTGCACTCTGGGACATCTACTGGGAGTGCAGTGTTGTAACATCACTCATCATCTTTCCCAAGGACCTACCGAAAATAGAAACAAAAATGGAGACTATGCACAGGCTATCATCGCTACATTTGTAAAACACTTTCAAATGCTTTAAATTCTATTGGTGTTTTATGCAAAGCACAACCTACATTTCCAGTATTTTGTAAGATGTGATGGCTGCTTTGAGGATATACTTAATCTGACGAAAATCGGTTTGACAGATGTTGTTTTGAAGATGCAGCATTCCTTTGTCTAGGCGTCAGTAAACAAGAAAGCAAAAAAATATTACTTTCTGACAAAAACTGATTTTGTTTATACATATATGTGCTTTGCAGCTATTTAATGCACACATTTATTTAAAATTAAATAATAGCTACAGCTCATATTGTGTAGGGAGTATGACGGCATGTTTGCCAAGACTGCTTAGTGTGTGTGTCAATACTTTCAGAGCAAAATGTTATTTTATTACAACATATGGAGGAAAAGAACACATCTGTTAAGATCTGAGTGTTCAAAGAACTTACCCTAATTTTACATGTGCGATGCTGCTAAGAACTGCACCTGTTTAACATCAGACTCTACTGGATTAATTTACCTTGATTGTATTCAAATAAAATAAAGATTTCTATTATTTCATAATACTTAGCTTAAATAAGATCGTTATCTGACACCACAAGTAAATCACAAAGAAGATGGAATACTTGAAAAGATCGTTAACTAGATGAAATGAGGCATTAATAATACTAAAATCTTATGCCTTCTCCTTGCAGGGAATGGTGGAACTGAAGTCTGACAGGCATACTGTAAAGACAGACACAGTGACATTGGAATTACTGTGAAATCTCCTACAGGCCACAGAACATACATAGTGCAGATGAGCATTTATCAAACTCCATTTAAAATTGAGAAACTGAATAAATCCATTTGAGTTAACAGGGAATTTTATAGTTATTAATTCTATCTATCTAGATATGCCATGGTATGTGCACAAACACATGCAGAGGCTATGCATATATATATACACACACTCATATATAGATTACACAGATTCACAGCTGTTTAAGAGTGGTCCCAAATGTAGGAAAGAGCGCAGCACGTTCCCACAGCCATGTGGGGGATGAATGCCTGCAGCCTCTCTCCTGTTTGCAGCATCTGAATTGCCTCCCGCACCATTACCTGGTGGGATGGATCTGAATCTGATGCCAGTTTCAAGTGGCAGGTTGAATGGCAGATCCAACCTGGAGGAAGGACTATAAGCATCGCTCACAGCGTGATCCAAAACAAAAGCCTACTTTTAGAGTTGACGAACCAGGAAATAGAACCATGCATATGTATCATTCCTTTCCACATGAACTATAAAAGCTCCTGAAATGGGAACTGGGTCTTGCTGCAGCCAGTCAGTGCAGAAGGCTAGTGCTCCATGTTCACTGGTGATCAAAAAAATCAAACCAACATGCTAAGACAAATAAAGACTGAGAAAAAGCAATGGTAAAAATAGTGCCTCACAGTATACCTCATTTAAAGTACTGTATTCAGTCCAGGAACACCGTAAGTAAAGAATTAGAGCAGAAATAAAGACGGAAAAAATAGCTGAGAGAGCATGGAGAACCTTGATATGAGGAAAGAGCTAAGAACTATTTGCATACAGTATACATAAGAGTGGAGAATATTGTTCCCATTTACCTTCTTTATAGTATAAGTAGAGACACTTGAAGAAAGTAAAAGACATACATTTAAAACTAATAATAGCAGATACCTTTAAAATACCATAGAATTAAATGCAGAACCTCCTGAAAATAAGGCAACATCAAGATCAAGAATTTAGTGAGATTCAAAACCAGAATTAGACATTCATACGACGCAAACCCCTTCACATCAGTTAGGACAGAAATGCGTAAAAGTTATATGAATGCTGAGGCTTCAGGGCTCAAGTTATCCTGTTGTGGTTTAACTGCAGCTGACAACTAAGCCCCACACAGCCACTTGCTCACTCCCCCCATACTGGGATGGGCGAGAGAATTGAAAGAGTAAAAGTGTGAAAACTCGTGGGTTGAGATAAAGACAGTTTAATAAGTAAAGCAAAAGCCATAGAAGCAAAGCAAAACAAGGAAATCATTCACCAGTTCCCATGGGCAGGCAGGTGCTCAGCCATCTCCAGGACAGCAGGGCTCCATCATGTGTAATGGTGACTTGGGAAGACAAACACCATCACTCTGATGTGCCCCCCTTCCTTCTTCTTCCCCCAGCTTTATATGCTGAGCATGACATCATATGGTCTGGGATCTCTCTTTGGTCAGTTGGGGTCAGCTGTCCCGGCTGTGTCCCCTCCCAACTTCTTGTGCACCCCCAGCCTACTCGCTGGTGGGGTGGGGTGAGAAGCAGAAAAGGCCGTGACTCTGTGTAAGTAAGCACTGCTCAGAAGTAACTAAAACATCCCTGAATTATCAACACTGTTTTCAGCACAAATCCAAAACACAGCCCCCTACTAGCTACTATGAAGAAAACTAACTCTATCCTAGCCAAAACCAGCACATAACCTTAAACTGATCAGGACTACAAAGAAATCTCCCCTGTGCAGAGGTTAAACTCTGGTATGTCATTACCCTGCCTTCAATTAAATGTTGTAAGAGATTATTTTCCTGATACATCTGATTCATCCAAAATTCATCTACATGCTGTAAATCAGGGTACAAGCACAGTCTCAAGATTCCCATTACGTCAACATTTAAACCAGATTATCCTAGTTTAAAGAGGGCAGAATTACACAGATGCAAGGCCTTTGTTAGGCTAGAAGATTTTTTGTCAAAATAGGTAAAAAAGTTAAATACATTAAACCTACATTAAACTATCTTCTAAATGGGATTGACTCTTATTTGTCTTTTCATACTTGTGGAAATTAATGGTATGTCTTATCACTGGCGATCATCTTTTGCTGTTCAAGTGGGTCTGGCAAACAGACATGTGAAATATATAAATAATAGCATGACATGTTTTTCAAAGACTTAGGAACCACAAACCATGTCATAATTTTTAACTACCAAAGAGTAACGGTGGGGTTTGTAATTGGGTGTTTCCTTCCTTTAATCAAAACATCCAGCGGCAACTCGTAGTTGGCCTCTAGCTGAGGCAAGCAAAGGAGAAATTCCTGTGACAGGCTGCAAACTTAAGAGGCACCTACGCATGAACCCAGAGCTGCGCCCAACTCCCTGAACCACCAGACAAAGGCAGCGTGCAGACAGCATGCACCTCACCCCTCCAGCGCCCTGAAACAGCAGGGACATGTAAAATGAGCAAAACCTTCTACCAAGCAGCTTGACCTTTATTTTCTTGCTCATTTCCAAATAAACATATCATTCACTTTCATTAACAAGTTGCTTATGCAAGCAAAATTAAAAACATATATGAAATAATATGATCTGCATTGATCCCCTGACTGTTCCCTAATTAGAGCAAGATTTGCTATCTTCTACCTTGTCCTGGCATGATGTTCACTCCATGAACAGAAAGTTCTCCATATATTCTGAGCTAAATTTCATCTTTAGTCAACAAAACTTCAGACTTTAATCCCGGTCTTATTTTTCTGGAATTTAAAGCATTTGGCCAGTTGTTCAAACCATCCAGCTTAATCTTCAAGGTTGCTTGGGAATTCATATTTTCTGGTTATGAAACATGAAAGCGAGCTAGTCTTAGTTTCAGTCTAATGCCTCTTTAAAGATGTCCAGATACTTCTTTATTGGGGTGCTTATTGAATTTATATAGTTGCCTTTGATTTTGGCATTGTATGTGAAAATAAATTCCAAGACAATTAAAAACACACAGAGATGATTAAAAATATATTTCTCAGCAAGAGAGTAAAATGAACAAGCACACTGCTCATCAGCTTGCCTGAAATACTTTCCCATTGGTTATAATACATTTAGGTTATTAATTTTCTGGACAGAAAAGTAATAATTAGTCTGACTACCAGAGGGAAATATTCTAGTTGATTGCACAGGGACGTACAGTATCTGATATTCTATGATAATTTATCCTGTTGAGGTCATTTATTTATCTGCCATAGCTTTCAAACCTTTAAGATCACCCACAGGATGGCACTGTTGAACCTTTGAGTATCGCGCACAGTAAGTAGGGAACAACCTCAAAGAAGTCCAGGTGCTGCAGCAAATACCAAAACAAGTAAAAAGCAATACTACCCCTTGATGCCCGATCTTGATGAAATGCAGTATGTATATATACACACACACACCTACAGACACTAGTTTTCAAAAACAATTTTCACGTCCCCATGTATTAGTCTGTGCCCTGATATATCCCATGAAATAGCTTCCACTCTGCTAAATTGTTCCTCTTCCTATGCAGGCAAAAGTAATGCAAGTTTGAAAGAAGAACTCAATGTCCATTCAGGAAATTTTAATGACTATTTGTTTTGCTATTCACATACAAGCAAATTTGGTGTCCTGATCTTTTAATGAGGTGGTAAATCACTGGCCATTATATTTAATAGCAACTGATTGACATTCATTGTTCTTACATTCACTGTCAATGTATTGTAGCATATGGCCCAATTAATCTCACCAGCCTCTCATTCATATTTGTTTTTAGCACATGTGTTAGCCATAACAGAAAATTATTTAAGAAAGATACCTGCCATCTCTTATCTATCTTGTTGCACATGACATTGCTATCAGAGAGTAAATTTCTCTTTCGTGCATTCTTCTGATCACAAAATGAAGATTTAAGTATTTCACCTTTCCTATGGACTCAGAGGATTTAGAAATAGTCCATAATCCTTCAACCACTGGTTCATTTATTAAAGTTCAAACCTGTTATCACAGTACCTACATCAGCTCTTAGTGAACATCAATGACAAACTTCGCAACTGCAGCATTAGCACACTTAGTATCTATAGTCACTTAACTGTGGAAAAATGAGAGCTATGAAAACTGACATAAAGCAAGTAGTACTTAAATGGTGACACAACTCAAGGGAAACTCTAAAATAAGGAATGAAGTAGGGCGGACTGAGTGTTTGCAAAATGGCCAGCAAAGACCATGGTGCAAAGGGGAGAGAGGACCAAGTCTTCCATGTATTAGTCAAATGCTGAAGTGTACTCCTGTGCACGTTCCCATGATGGTAACATACTTCCATACTGAGAATATCATGACCATGGGCCTGCACTACAGTGTCTCGGCTACTGACACATTAGCCAGTTGCAGCACTGCTGTAGCTTCTCCATCTCCCAGCAGATGAAAGATGGAGTGGAACTGGAAAAACAGCATGACACTGTGCTAGGAATACACAATGTCAGTGCAGTGAAGGAGACACAGATAGAAGCAGCTAATGAGAAGGTAAAAATCTTCTCACCCCTGCCCAGGTGAACCTATGCTTGTCTCAGAGACACACAGCAGTAGCCCAGAATTTCCCAACCTTTATTGTTAGCAGTTCGTACCTGAATCTTGCTTTCCGATGCCTCAAGCCATTAATCATTCAGTAGATGTGCACCTTTCACTTTGAACAATTGCAGTATCGTTTCTTATTACCTTGAACTGCAGAAACAAGGTCAAATGCGCACGCATGTGTCTGCACATGCATAAACACTACATCATCTCCCACAGCCACAGCACTAATGTGAGGAGTCTCCTCAATCCAATTTTACACCATGCGTTCTGCATGGTTTCCATTCTGCACTTGCACCCTATGTTATGTGAAGTTCTCCAAAGCAAATGCAGACTAAAAGTCATCATTTTTTCACTTCTGCGGCTGTTCACTGCTCTGCCCACAGCAGAACAGACTATGGTGAAGTTTTTGCCCATTTTTGGGAAAGCTCTGAGCACAATAATGGGCATTGTGGGAGGTCATGAAGACACTCTGGTTGTTTCAGATCCCATGCTGAAGACTCTGTGATCTGGCTGTATTGGCCAGGAACTTGCTTTACTTCAAACCCTGACAAAGTTAGACACAATTCTCCCTATTCTCTAGTGGCAAGTGGCATTTCTAGAAGCATAAATCTTGTCATAGGAATAACAGACCAGTAAATCCTGGTACCTGGAAATCACAGAATCACAGAATCATCTAGGTTGGAAAGGACCTTGAAGATCATCTAGTCCAACCGTTAACCTAGCACTGACAGATCCCAACTACACCAGAACCCTCAGCGCTATGTCGACCCTACTCTTAAACACCTCCAGGGATGGGGACTCCACCACCTCCCTGGGCAGCCCATTCCAACACCTAACAACCTGTTCTGTAAAGAAATACTTCCTAATATCCAGTCTAAACCTTCCCTGGCGCAACTTGAGGCCATTCCCTCTTGTCTTATTGCTCATTACTTGGTTAAAGAGACTCATCCCCAGCTCTCTGCAACCTCCTTTCAGGTAGTTGTAGAGGGCGATGAGGTCTCCCCTCAGCCTCCTCTTCTCAACTAAACAACCCCAGTTCCCTCAGCCGCTCCTCGTATGACACGTGCTCCAGACCCTTCACCAGCTTCATTGCCCTTCTCTGGACACGCTCGAGTAATTCAATGTCCTTTTTGTAGTGAGGGGCCCAAAACTGAACACAGTAATCGAGGTGCGGCCTTACCAGTGCCGAGTACAGGGGCAAGATCACTTCCCTGTCCCTGCTGGCCACATTATTTCTGATGCAAGCCAGGATGCCATTGGCCTTCTTGGCCACCTGGGCACACTGCTGGCTCATGTTCAGCCGGCTGTCAATCAACACCCCCAGGTCCCTCTCTGACTGGCAGCTCTCCAGCCACTCCTCCCCAAGCCTGTAGCGCTGCTGGGGGTTGTTGTGGCCCAAGTGCAGCACCCAGCATTTGGCCTTACTGAAACTCCTACAGTTGGCCTTAGCCCATCACTCCAGCCTGTCCAGATCTCTCTGCAGAGCCTCCCTACCCTCGAGCAGATCAACACTCCCACCCAACTTGGTGTCGTCTGCAAATTTACTGAGGGTGCACTCGATCCCCTCATCTAGATCATCAATAAAGATGTTAAACAGGAGTGGCCCCAAAACCAAGCCGTGGGGGACACCACTCGTGACCGGCCATCAACTGGATTTAACTCCATTCACCACAACTCTTTGGGCCCGGCCATCCAGCCAGTTTTTTACCCACTAAAGCGTGCGATCATCCAAGCCTCGAGCAGCCAGTTTTGCCAGGAGAATGCTGTGGGAAACTGTGTCCCAAGGTATCCTTTCAAGCAGGTGCCTAAACAAGACAAAGTCAGCCCTTTTGGAAGTCCAGGATGTCAGTTCTGCTGCCCCCTCTCCTGGCCTCTCTAAGAATAGAGAACTCTATTATTTCATGATCGCTGTGCCCTAGTCGTCCTCCGACCGCCACATCGTCCACCAGTCCTTCTCTGTTCACAAAGAGGAGATCCAGCAGGGCACCTTCTCTGGTTGGTTTTCTCACCAGTTGCATCAGGAAGTTATCTGCCACACATTCCAGGAATCTCCGGGACTGGTCCTGCTCTGCTGTGTTATATTTCCAGCAGATGTCTGGGAAGTTAAAGTCTCCCACAAGAACAAGGGCAAGCGATCGTGAGATTTCTCCTAAATGCCTCTAGAATATTTCATCCACCTCTCTGTCCTGGGTGGGTGGCCTATAGTAGACTCCTACTACAACATCTGCCCTGTTGGCCTTCCCCCTGATTCTAACGCAAAGACACTCTACCCTGTCTTCGCTACACTTGTGCTCAAGGCAATCATAACAGTCCCTAACATACAGTGCCACCCCACCACCTCTCCTTCCTTGTCTGTCCCTCCTAAAGAGCTTGCAGCCCTCAACAGGCTCACTCCAGTCATGGGAGACATCCCACCATGTTTCTGTAATAGCCACAGCATCATAATTTTCCTGTTTCATCATGGCTTCAAGCTTCTCCTGTTTGTTACCCATGCTGTGTGCATTGGTATACATGCACTTCAGATGGGCTGATGTTTTCCCCCCCTTCCCCCTTCAAATCTAGTTTAAAGCTCTGTCAATGAGCCCAGCTAACTCCTGCCCCTTGATCCTCTTCCCCCTCTGGGACAGGTGCATTCCATCTAATGCCAAAAGTTCTGGAGCCCTGTATGCCAACCCATGATTGAAAAATCCAAAGCCCTGATGGATACACCAGTCTTGGAGCCACAAGTTCATCTGTTGAGTTCTCCGGTATTCTTCTTCACCCATCCCCCCCAACTGTAGGGATGGAGGAGAACACAATCTGTGCCCCTGACCCCTTAATCACTTTCCCCAAGGACCTGAAATCTCTCTTCATTGCCTTAGAACATCTCCTAGTAATGTCATCACTACCTACTTGAAAAACCAGGAGAGGGTAGTAGTCCTTAGGTCTCACTAGAGCAGGGAGTTTTGCCTTGAGGTCCTTGATGCAGGCCTCAGGAAGGCAGCAGACTTCCCTATGAAACAGGTCCGGTCTGCATATTGGGCCTTCGATACCCCTCAGAATGGAGTCACCCACTACAATGACTCTTCTGGGGTTCTTTTTAGAACTGGTTTTAATACCTGGTCTAGAATGACCCGGCCTTGGTGGACCTTGGTCTTCCTCCTTGTTTGTCTCATTTCCTTCCTCCTTCTCTTCCTCACTCAAAAGTTCCAGGGCCCCAAATCTATTGTGAAGGGACACCATGGAGGTTGTGGGAGGTCGGGAGAGGATTTTCCCCATTATTCATACATAGGAATTCCTCATTATTCATACATAGAAAACAAACAAAACATTTGTTAAGTATGCAATCTTACTTTTAGAGCTCATAAAGGACCAACAGAAGACAGACTTAAAACATATTTTCAACTTAACAACTTACTTTTAATAGTGAGAAACCCCCTAATCCCTAACAAATTTAGCCCACCTAGGTTTTTAATGTGACAAAAGAAAAGGAACAAAGTTCTCTAGAAGGGATTCAGATAAGGGCGCACCTTTGTTTGAATGAACTTGGAGAAATTTAATTTCTCCAAGGAGAAACTGACCTCTGTTGACCTGAGAGGAAGCAACCACTTGATTTCTCTACTACCATTACTACACTTGCTGCTGAGCTGTGGCGGTCGGAAAGGCAGCATCTTCATTTTCTGTCTAGAAACATCCAGTCACCTGAACACAATCAGAACAGGCTGTTTCTTCCTTCCGTACTTATTTTAAGGGTTTAATCTTGAAGGAAAATATCAGATGTTACTACAATCACCTGCAAAACTTCCACTGTCAATGGGACCGGAACTTGGTACCAAGAAAATACACAGAAAATTACCCTGAAGAAATCAATAGCAATGGGATTCAAAGCATTACAGTCTGAAGGATTTCAAGAGGAGTTCTTAGATGGTAAGCTTTCACTCAGTGTGAAATAAATGTCTACCTTTAAGTGATAATATAAGCCATGACAATGCAAATGAATAACAGATCAATGTGCTGTTAAATCTGAATATAGTTCTATAGTAGTACCCACTCATTTCAATGGGATGTAGAAATCTTAAAGCAACTACAAACTCCTGAATGTCAATACCACTACTGATTTTTCTGTTAATCTAACAAAATCTAGTTTCCTAGATCTGTCACATCTTGGTGCTCCATTTGTATGAATGGCTTTTAACTGCTTTAATAATAGCTTAAGTAATTAATTTCTTTAAAGAAGTACTATAGCACCTGCAAGATGGCAGCTAACCACTTGGCAGGATTACCTTCTATCATACAGAAAAGGGTTAGATTAGATTTTTTTATGTCTGTGATGCACATATAGCTTTGCTTCCTCACTCTGCTTCTACAGGACAAATAGATCAGTCTTTCTGAGGAATGAAAACAAAACAAGCATGCACAGTCTCAGATGAGTTTTACATTTATTAAACAGCAGCAATACTGCTGGTATTTTATACTGGTCATTTCCATACAGAGCACAACAGAAAATAAAGACACTAAAAATTACTCATTTTACTTTATCTACTACCTGGTAGCACAGTTCTGGCTAGAATGCTGTCTAAAGTTATGTTTCTTTAGTTCAGGCTGAAGGGTGTCCTTAGCAAGAACACAGTTTTTCCAGAACAACTACCTAGTGGTAGTACCTCTGGCCACTGTGTGGATGTTATAGCAAGTGACAATATAATAATGGGAGTTGACTTAAGAAGTCATTGGCCTATTCGCCTTTGAAATCAGGGACAATGGGCATAAGTAAAAAGTATCTCATTTCAAAAATAAAGTGTACCTATGTAAGTATCAATTTAGGTTAGATTAGCAAAAAAGCTTTTTTCTAAAGATTCCTTGATACCTCTGTACGCTTCAAAAAGTCATTTCTGTCATCCTGTGTGTACTTGGACATATAAACATTTTAATTAATAGCTTTTTATTTGCTAGTGAAACAGGATATACCTTCTGTAAAAGTCTATTAACATGCAGACACCTCTCCCAATTCTGGTCATTTTTACTCTATGTAGTTCAACAGAGTAATGGAGCCCCAGTACATCAATGTGAAAATTAATGAAAACATATGACACCACAATCAGATTTTCAAACAATTAGAAAGTGAAAATAGCAGTTGTCACAATAAGTGCACCTTCTATCACACACAAAACCAGGTGTGCATATTTGTAAACTATACTGCATGACTTTTCATAATGTGGTACCACTGACAGCTTATTCTTTTCAAATTTTCACATTTTGAAAATATGAGACATTTCCACTACAAAAATATACTTCCCATTATTTATCTCTTGGCTCCACTAATTTTCTTATTTCCCTTTCCACCATTAAGACTCCCCAATTTGCTAGGACTTACAGCTAAACATCTGTGTAATGCTGACTCTTAAAAGTTCAGTATAAAACACATCACCATTTAGTTTTCATTACAAAAGCAAGTGGTTTGAGAGAGCTCAAGATCTGCAGGAGCAGGAACCAGAGGACATTTTTTAATGGTACGTTTTGGCAGAGGGTACAGGGGAAATAATGATCCTGTCCTTCTCTCCACTCTCTCCACCTCTAGCTACCTCTCAACAGCCTTAGCCCCCAAGGGATAGTTCCCAAACCAATAGGTTTTTTGGTTGTTTTTAATAACAACACATTAACTGTGCACAATAGCAAGTTAATCACCAAATTGTTTATTTTCTAAGGAGTCATGATTTTGGATAACATATCTCCAAAGCTGATGCTTTCCTGAGAAAACATCTCTGTAATTTACAGCATAATCACTTCACATGTAAATAGAGAAGATCTGGAATTTGGAACTTGTAGCAACCAAATTTTGCTGCAGGCTGGGGTGTAAGGTGATGCATTACCTGATTCAGCTGAGCTCTTCTGAGTTCACATGATCTTAGAAGCAGCTGAAAACCTCTGCAATGAGAAGGCTTAAAAACACTTTAGAGGAACTGCACCATTTTGGATCTTAACTTTCTTCTTTTTTTGATCAAAGACTTAAGGAGAAAATTAAAGATATACTGGCCTGAGATTGCCAAGTCAAAGAACACCAAGAAAGGATTCAAATGAGTAACCTGCTCACATCAGGAAAACATACCATGAAGGAGTGTGAACACTGAGAGACACAGACAGTTGAATCACACTTACAGAAATACATGTATCCGAGAAAGGTCTCACACTCCATTAAGGCTTTAAATTCTGGTTTGATAACTTACAATACAGATAAATCTTAAAAAATTTGGCACCAAGAAAAAGCCAAGTCTTCATTTAACTGAAAATTAGAGATATTATTGAATTTTTTATTCAGATGAGACAAAATTCTGAAACATAAAATAACAAAGGTCAAAGGAAAGCAGCAAAGCTAGATGTAATGATAATGTATTTTGGGAAATGGTGTCTATCACTTCTCCTCAGTCCCAGTGATTTTCAGAGCACCTACCACATGGTGGGTACAAATCCATGTGGTGAGACCGGACTACAATTTAGGCTGCTCCCAGACACATAAAGCTGTGGTCCAATAAATATCTAGTCTCTGATAAGGGCTGAAAAAAACCCCACAACCTGATAGTTACGCTTAAGAACTCAAAATCAGAACACAAGAAGCCAAATTAATGCCCAATATATTTACTGCTTGTACTTGTATTCATTTATAATCCTCCTTTCACATTATTTCCCAAGATCACAATTTATAAACTGATATGTGAAAACTTTTGACCAGCAAACAAGTTTGCACACTCTTTTCATGTCAAATGCCTACCCATTCATTCTGAGTTTATGATCATGAAGAAAGCAAAAAGAGCAGGTGTAAAGAGAACATCCTTAATTTATCAAAAGGCCAAACCAGTTTCTAATTTTCATCCTCTATACTTATGGCAAAACTGTATTAACTAATGTGGCATTCCTATTACTAACCTGCACTTTCAAGAGAGAAGACAGACCTCTTGTGTATACTTACTCTGAATACTTGCCGCTATGACATTAAAATTGACAGAAGGGTATTGGGCTCCTGTCATATTTATTTAAAATCTTTATACAGAAGTTGTCCATGGAGACATACCCTAGGCACCCAGATGACAGCAATGCTATTGCTGCAACATAATGGGCAGCTACAAACTGAAGTTTAATTTCATTTTTGTCTATCAGAGTGATCTCTTCTAGCTACTTTCAGTTACAAAGAGAAATTTCCACAAATTTTAAGCAGCAATCCTCATTCATAACTGTAACACATCAAGAGAAGTAGGAAGTAAAAAAGTGTACAGGAGCTTCAGGTGAGAAAAGCAAGCTTTGTCATGAAGCTCTGCTGTGAAGAGCAGTAACGTTTCCCGATGCAACAGAGAGGTTAATAGCACAATCCACAGTTCAGAAAAAACACGGTGCAATCATACTACTTGATCTGTAAGTGGAAATAAGAAGAGAAGGGCCCTTTCTTTCCAAGGACAGATAGGTCAAGAATTTCATGAGTACCAGGCAGAAGAACAGTAGGAGAGAAAACTCTAGAGGCAAGGGGAGAAAAAAAAAAGGGGGGGGGGGAGGGGAAGGAAAAAAGGAGATCCTCTCCTTTGGCAGTACTGCTGAGTAAGTATCAGGAAAAATTTCCTAAAACACAGCAGAAGTATAAGCTCCTGTGACAGGCCTAGATGACAGGGCAGAAGAGACACCCAGGGACATACTTCATGTTACAAGTAGTAGGTATCTTGTTTTGTAAACAACAGTAATACTAGAGGAAGCACATGAAAAGACAATGCAGAAATGCCATTGATTTGCCCATGAAGTGCTCTGATGTAGCTACTGCAGGGTATCAGTAACAGGCATGTTGCCATGGACTTACTGCCTCAACCAGACAAAGAGCTCAGCTATGACCTTGTTAAGCATACAAGGGAGACAACACTGGTTCACAAATACTCTCTCTCCTCCCCCTTTTCTGTGTGGATGGACTAACTACAGTCGCATGTATGCAATTTCACTCCCCCCCCCCCCCCCCCTTTGATGTCATATGGAGAAATGATCCAAGTTTTGCAGCCTATGCAGAGACAAGGAGCACTCTCATTCTCTTGAGGAGAGCATCAAAAGACAGATTTGCAACTCCTAGGAAAAGCACTGAGAAGCCATCAGCAGTAATGAACCACCAGGCATCTACGTATGAGTTCTGGTACCCCTGCTATTTCCAGAACCCTAGTTTCCATATAGACCACTGCAGATCTTCAATCTTTTATGAATTTTATGAAGGTTATGACTTGAGCATTTGAAATAGGAAGCCCTCAGCTGTCCACAGTGGAAGAAAAAATGCATGGGCAATTGCCCATTCTCTGTATCTGCTCTATGCTGCCATGGTACAACCATGACGTGTGACAGAAATGATATACCTAGCATTGTGTCAAAGGGGGATCTATGATCATCCATGGAAGTAACAGAAATTGTGCTGATTTTACCCTGCATTCGCTTTACTGACCTTCAAGTAACAGTAGGGTGTTAAGGCAGAATGGAAACACTACAGAAAATATGAGCAAAGCCAATTCACTATTAAGAAAGTCCACCCTGAAGTAATTCCTGTCTGTTTTTCTCTGGGTCTCACAGACTGGCAAGCAGCCTCTCATAACTTTCTCATCAACTGATCAGTATTCAGAAAGTCTAATTTTGATTTCACTTAGTGTTACCTCACTTACACTCTTGGCATATGAAGCAATTTCACCAGCTGTTACCATTTCTTTTAGGGATGGTAATCTTGAGGAACAAATTCATTAAAAACTTAAACCAGGCTGACAGGTGTGACTATTCAATGGTGTTTTTTTAATGGAAATGCATATTTAGAACTTCAGAAAGGCTTTTAATTATTTCAGGTAGGTCAGGTTTTGGATCAGATCAATATATTAACATAGCAATGTGAAGGTGTAATTTGGTGGTGTTTATGTCCTTGGAAAATCTAAGAAAAACCTATTCAGTATCTCAGCTATTGTGCACATAATGCAACAGTTTCAAAAGCAGTTTGTAATCTCGAAGTCTGGGTATTTTCATTAATATACCCTGCCGCAATTTCCAAATGGGTTAGGCATTCACAATTTCACTTGATTTAAACAGGAACACTGTTCCTCTGAAAATTGAGTGAAGAGTATCAAGTAGGGTACTTGCACTTGACAAACCACTTCTGAATTTTCAGTAGAATGTGTAACTTAGCCTGCATAACCACTGTCAAAGAAGCATGACAAAAGGGAAACATCTGATACAATCCCTGGCAAAAATATGAAAAGAATTTGAGCACAAATGCACAGAATAAACAGGATAGAGCAAAAGAGCTGGTTGTTCACCACCTCACACACAATCTTGGTTTTTAGTCTACATAGTCTAGTTTTCAATAGCTAATATTTTTCTATAAACAATTTGGTTATAATGATAAGGAAATGCAATATTGTGCAAAATATGGACTTAACAGCCCTAAAGATCATAGTCCTTTTAAGGTACAGAACAGGCAATGCAAGCAGAGGCCAACTGAATCAAATACCATTGCTAATGTGACCTGGTCCCTGGACCTGCACTTCAGTATCTTCCCTAGTCGTTTATCTGACTGCCGCTCAGGCTCTGTTAGCAGTGCCCATGAACAGACATCAGGCCACAGATCACACTCTCATCACTACAGCGATGCACTGGTTCAGTGCTCAGGGCAGGCTATCTCCAGAGGTTCAAAAGCCCACAGCAGTTGTTTCACTCTGAAGATCACTGGCTTTTTCTTCCTTTGTGGAGCATGTCACTGCATATATATTTTCTGCACGCAAAATGCACTCATCTGACACTGGCAGTCTGTTGATTAAAACTAAGATCAGACAGTTTGGACCAGTAAAACTGTAGAGATAACCAAGAGGTGGTTCCTTGTCATCCCGTGAAGCAAGTTTGTAACATTTGGGTATACACGCATAAGGTATCACTCTGAAAAGGCTAGATGACTCTCCTGGATCATCCAGTCTTTAGTATATGCTTCTTGGGTTGCTGTTCCCTGACAGTGGCACAAAGGACAAGTGCTTCCTCTACGACCACTCTTACTGAAGGTCTGCCACTACATTTTAGACTGATTTAAAATTGCTGTCTTGGATTATATCAATCCTTTAATCTAAGTGTCTTAAACCTACTCGCTCTCATTCCTAACCTATTCTCTGGACATACTATTTACAGAGTTCATAAAACAAAAGTGTCTTCAATGATTCTGCTTATTTTTGAGAGCTAGAAGAGCCAAGTCTAAAAGACAAACACCACTGTCAGAACTAATAAAATAAGTTACAGAACTGTAATTACAGAGAAGTCCACAACAGAACTACATTATAGTTGAGGTTGGCAGGGACCTCTGGAGGTCATCTAGTCCAAGCCCCTGCTCAAGCTGGACAACCTAGAGCAGGCTGCCCAGGACCATGTCCAGATGGCTTTTGAATATTTCCAAGGATCGAGACTCCACAACCTCTCTGGCAACCTCTGTTAGTGTTTAGTCACACTTACAGTTAAAAAAAAAAAAGTTTCCTAATGTTTAGAGGGACCCTCCTGCGTTTCAGATTCTGCCCATTGCCTCTGGTCCTGTCACTGGGCTCCAGTGAAAGAGTCTGGCTTCCTCTTCTTTGAACCCTCCCTTCAGGTATTTATACATATTGATAAGCCCTCCCTGAGCCTTCAATTCTCCAGGCTAAGCTCTTTCAACTTCTCTTCGTTGGAGAGATGCTCCAGTCTCTTCATCATCTTTGTAGCCCTTCACTGACTGGACTCTCTTCAGTAGTTTCAACTCCCTTGTACTGAGGAGCCCAGAACTGGTCACAATCCTCTGGCATATCAGCCACTCCTCTCAGCTTGGTGTCATCTACAAACTTGCTGTGGGTACACTCTGCCCCATCGCCCATATCACTAATGAAGATGTTGAACAGCATTGGACTGGCCCCAATACTGACCCCAGGGGTACATTGCTGATTACTGGTCCCCAGCTAGACTTCATCCCACTGATCACCACTCTCTGGGCCCAGCCATTCACCAGTTTTCAACTGATCTCGCTGCCTGGTCATCCAGCCCATACTTCATTATATCCTCTCTATGAAGATCTTATCGTAGACAGCATTGAAAGCCTTACTGAAGTCTAGGTAAACAATACCCAGGGCTCTCCCCTCATCTACTCAGCCAATATTTTCATCAGAGAAGTTTATCAAGTTTGTCAAGTATGACTTCCCTTTGGTCAATCCAGGCTGACTACTCCTATCACCTTGTCCTTCTAGCTGATTCATCACCTTCCCAGGGACTGAGGTGAGGCTGACCAGCCTATAGTTCCCTGGGTCCTCCTGACTGCCTTTTTTGATGTGCTCATAAACACTGGGAATTTTACTCTTTCCTTTGTTGAAAGAAATACAATTCTTACTCTAAGAGTTTCTCTTAAGTGCTTCAAGAAAACAAAAAAACTACTGCAAAGTGTGGGACTGAAAGTCAAAATTATGAATAAGATATTTTCTCCTTCAAAAGATTTTATTTTCATTTAGCTTTTAACTTACCTGAATCTTTTAAGTGTCAAATATAGTTCTATTCAGAGCAATCAAACTTTGAGACATACATCAGATTATGTAGTGATTATTCTGCAATAAATACCAAAACTTACAGAACTATGAACACATGAAGTGATGATGATATCCACATTTACTTTTTTATGGTTTAGAATTAACTAGGTACATGTACATTCCTCTATGAAAAGCAGAATAGCGAATTTCAGCAGTATTACATTTGTCTCGCTAAAGAAACTTTTGATATAGATAAGGTCTTAAAGGTTATTATCTACAAAAAGAGTTTTTGCATAGTGCTATTTGCACAATAGCATTTGACTTCCTCCTTCCTTGCATTTATGAGCTCAACTGCTGTGTAAAACATATACTGTAATATCCTCATCTAACAGACGAGGGACTTCTGGGGTGTGGAAACTTCAGGAATTATATGGAGACATATCTGAAGTAAGGGGTATTCGTAACTCTAAAAAGTACTGTATCACTGATGAAAGGTCTCAATAAACCTTGAGCTCCTGAAACTGCTTTGGGAAGATTCATGTAAAATTCCTGGAAAGTAAACAAATTGGGAAGCATGGGCCTCTACAGTCAATACTGTTCATCTTCACAGAAACTGTGTGGATTAAGAGATATTAAAAACTTAACAGAAGACTGGTGAACCTGTGACTCAGTAGCACCTTAGTCAAGTCCCATGAAAATTAACTTGTAAACTGATTTTTTTTTTTTCATTAGTGTTTTCACCCTAAAACAAATGGTACAAAGCTGTCCAAAGGCTGGCTGGTTGCTGTTTTAGCTCCACTCCGTGGGAGACCAGAGGCATGACAGAGGAAGTGAAGTCTCTGTCAGAGTTACCACAGTAAATTTAAAAATAAAGTTCTGAGAGCAGAAAAAAGGGAACCACTGATAAAAGTGACACCACAAAAATAATTCTAAAACTGCAATAAATATGCATAGGCAAACAAATTAAATTAGTGCCTAGGAACTGCCTTTTACTTTAGTGGGCCTGAGATGCTTCATCAAGTGTATAGCTTGGACACAGGAACTCACAACATCTCCTTAAAAAGGAATACATAATACCCTTCACATCAAAGCTTGCTCCAGCTGAGATTTCCATAGCCTGGAAAAAATGCACATTTCCTAAATTAGACCAATATCAACACTTTAAATAACAAGTCTTTCTTACAATAAGACACAGGGCCAACTTTCTTCTATTGAAAACACAAAGCTTTGATTTAAAATTTCTGTCCATGACAATTTATCCTTGTTTACACAACAGTTCAGATCTTTATACCTTATTATCTGAAGAAAAAACACACTAAGGTAACCTCAAATCTTCTACTTCTCTGTGTGCTCAGGTCTATTAATCTAATGCAAAAAAAAAAAAAAAAAAATCCAGTGCATAGCTGGAGAGCTCTTCCTGTGCTGTACTTTGGCAGCACTAGTTCATGCACTGCAGATGACTATCATCCAAGATAATGTCTGTCTCTGTGAGAATGAATCCCTTATCCATGGGAAAAAGTGCTCTCTGAGATGCTGAACTGTTTGGTTGCAACAGACAGATGATTATGTCACATGTCCTATATTACTAGACTCTGAATTTCAAAAAACCCAAGAAAAATTATCTGTTTCTCCCAGACACCTTAAGATCAGAGGACTGATTAGCTAAGGGTTGTTTTCTGGGATCACCTGGTTCTTGGAATTCATCAGCTAAGGGAAGACAAATGCAAAGAAGATAAAGACCTTGAAGAGATGTACAACAGAAGTCACGGGGTGGGACTCACATGACATTACTCACTGGAATACCTTTAGCTATACAGAAGTCAGAGCATATTACTTCTTAACTTTTTAAAAATTCATGCTGATACTTCTTGAAATATTCATGCATGACTGACAGCAGAACCAAGACAGTTCCCACCAGGACTTGACTTCCTCCACAGCAACGAGGTTGCTTACCGTCTTCAGGTAGAAGAAATTTCTACCACAGAAAGTGCTGATCCTCTGGAAAACAGGGATGTGACCCAGCTGTTTGAATAACTAGCTTCAAGGGAAGGTAAGCTGTTCTGCTACAGTGAGAGTAGATGCAACTTTAAGAAACAGTAGCATTGCCACAGCTCAACTGCCACTTCTTTGTCAAGAATGTTCCTTCCAGCCTTTGTGAGTGTGTCAAAAAAACATGAGGCCTTGAGGTGACAGCATAGTTCCAGTGATGGGCTAAGGACACAGGCAAGGCAAGATGTGCAAGCATCTTCAGGTGTGAAACAGAAGTCTGAATATTTCAAATATATAAAGGTCCACAAGACCAAAAGCTCATCTAAATTTACAGCTGTGTTAGGAGGTCTAATGAGATACACTATCTGTGCTTGTAGATAAAGCCTTTGTGCTTGCACGTATCTGCTAGACACATGCTAAGGCAGGGCAAATACATTTCACCCTGTACAAGATTCCTCAAAGCTTCATGGGCCAAATGGGACTGTCCTGCAATTCTGGCAGACAGAAACATCACCAAAATCAACACATAAAATGCCAGCTATGCTTTATCATCATTACTCCTGTGTTGTCCCTACTATATACTGTTACAGAGGAAAATGCCAGGAGATCTGAGTGAAGAAAATTAGCTTCACAGGCCAGCAGGAACAGATAAAGACAAAAAAGACAAAAAGATTGGGATTTGTGAAAGAGAGGTAAAGACACCTGAAGCTAAGGTGGAGAGAAACCTAACACAGAGTGCTAAGTGATGAAACACAGGCTATAGGTGATGCGGCTGAAAAAGAGATAAGACTAAGTTTTACAACTAATACACCTCATTTTTCTCCTGGTGTCCTGGTGAACAGCAAGCTGAACACGAGCCAGCAGTCTTCCCTGGCAGCATATAAATCCAGCAGTATTTTGTGCTGGAGATTACCCACCTCTGCTGAGCACTCACTAGACCACACCTGGAATACTGCATCCAGTTCTGGGCCCCCAACATAAGACATCAGTAAAGTGGAGTGAACTCAGTGAGGGCCATCAGGATGCTCAGGGTGTCAGACCAGTCACCCCTGCAAGGAAAGGCTCTGGGAACTGGGTCTGTTCAGCCAGCAGGAACAAAGGCTTTGGGGAAACCTAACAGCAGCCTGCCAACACCTACAAGGAGGTTATCAAGAAAAGAGAGCCAGGCTCTAAACAGTGGTAGATGGTTGCAGGATGAGAGACAATGGGGTAAGTTGAAACAAGGGAGGTTGAGATTGGCTGCAGGGAGAAATTTACCATGAGGACAGTCAAGCAGTAGAACAGATTGCTCATAAGGATGGTGTAGCCTCCATCTTTGGACACTTTCAAGGCCTGGCTGAATGAAGCCTTGAGTATTCATTCTGGTCTGACTTTGGTTAACCCTGCTTTGAGCCTAGACTAGAGATCTCTTGAGGTCCTCTCCAACCTGAATTATCCTATGATCCAGAGCCTGAACTGTGTTCATAAGATGCTATGGTTTATAAGAAGCTTAGACATATACTACTTTAAACTAGGCAATCTGCACCTGGCTATTTGTTTCTAATAGCAACCAATAGCAAACCTTTAGGAAAAGTGCTAATGACTAAAGAAAGTATACACTAATCACTTCCCTGCTATTCATCTCAACAACAGCTCTTTGTCTTCATTATTCCCATGCAGCTTGGCAATCAGTCAAGAGATTTCTGAATTCTCACTATTGCCTTTGCTGTCAGCATACATCTGAAATAATGTCCCAAATTAATTTACACTCCCACGTGGCACATATCCAGATAGAAAACAAAATTCTGCTAATGGTATGTACATTGTTTAAAATGAAAGAGGCTGTGAAACTGATAGAAGAGTGGGATGAAGGTGCATATGAACTGGATATTACTTAATGGAATTTAATTATTCTACTCAGTTTGTCTACTAATAAACAGTTAATAAAGAGAATTCACAAATTGCATTAATGCTCAACTCATTTCTTTTATACTTTACCCTCTTATTAATCCTGTCTTTCTTCAGCAAACAGAACAGACCTCTGGTGATGAATGAGGATCAAGCAGAAGATCCCCTTGCTGTAAGAGTTGGAAAGGGTTTAGCAAATAAGCTAGGGAATGCTCAAGAGATAAAACATCTAGGGCTAAGGGATTCCAGTGATTTCCTGGAGAATGTGCCAAAGCTATACTTAGCAAATCACATACCAAACTTTTCACAGACTATACTTGTTTATTTATTTATTTTAAACTTGAGATCCTTGATTCAAAGAAAGAATGGCCAATGCATATAAAAGGCAACGGGAGATATGGTTGGAAGATACAAAAAGCTATACGCAAGCTAAGTATTCTAATATGACTGGGCCTTAGGGTCAAGCTAGCCAGCCAATTAATTGTACTCTCTGCACTTTTAACATTTAACTCAGCCTCTTCACACCTTAAGAATCTTTTAAGAATACACTGATGCTGGAATCACCACTTATAAGCACCATGAAAAAGCCCATGTGGAAATTATTCAGAGACTCTGAAAAAAGATTTTTAAAGTGTAATAAATAGGAACTACTGCTGCAGGAAATTCAATGGGGATTATAAAAGGTTGAGTGAGTAGTTGCTTCATGGCATAAATTCTGTGAAATAAAGCAGGTTCTGAAGAAAACTTGGGAGAGCTGATGATACAACTAAAAGCCTGTCAGTAAACATTTAGATGGGAACAGATTTAACCCTAATTCTTTGTTTTGGGGGGGTTTGTGGGTTGGTTGGTTGTTTGAAGTCTTACTGTTCCTTTAAGACAATTTTTGTACATATGAAGTTTCTGATTGGTATCATTTAAGTGTGATGGTCCAATAATTAAGAGAAGTTAAGTCTGAAACAGCTGTTACTAAGTTCACAAACATGTCTGAAAGAATGGACAGGTTTCTGCAGCTTCTGTTGCTTTTAGAAGAGACCACCAAACCTAAGCTCAATGAAGGTTAAGGAAATTTTTTTTTAGTTTAACCTAGTAATATTATTCAGACTATCTGCAGTCTTTCCTGCAGGAGGGTAAGGAAAAGATGATAGCTTTTTTTTTTTCTTCTGAAGATCACTTTCACAAGGGGTATAGGGTTGTACACAGCGCTCATTAGATGGTAAACCTGCACAGGATGAAGTCTTCTGCAAGAAAAAGATTTAAAAGGCAAAGTGGGAAAACAGATTTCATCACACAGCATCATACTGACCATCACACTGATGAAGATTTGTAGATTGTTATATTCACGGAGAACATTAGTTACTTAGGCCAGAAGGGTAAATGATAGTAGTAATGAACTGTCATCCTCTGCACTGGCCAGCACTGCATGAGGTAAGGACACTCTTGTGTCTAGTTCCTGGCCACAAAGGAGCAGCAGAATTAGAAGCAAATATGCTTTTGTTTCTCAAATTTAATCCCTTCTGCCATTCCACTTTGAATCTTGATTTTGATGTCCTCCTTCCTCGCCACTTTTCTACTTAGCTCCTTATTAATTTCAGCAGGCCTCTCATTCAGTTTTCTGCCCTATCTAGTGCAGTCCAGGTCTCTCTTTCACACTTAGACAACTCCACCTTCCCATTATCTTCTCAGACAATTACAATCTTTTCTTCCAAGAGCCTCCTCCTACTCCCTGAACCTCCCTTCTTTGTCCTAGAAAGATATTCATCCCCTCAAGATCTTTAATTCTTCCCCTCATTATCTAGCTCTGATAAATTACTGCTTTGAGACATTAGTCCCTGGATATTTCTACAGTCAGGATCCTCTGCTGATTTACTTCTTGTTGCAGGATCAAAAAGGAACTTCGGGAAGCAGAGTATTTCCCTGGTGCCACTAACCAGTACCACTCCAGAGCTGACAGCATATTGCAAAGAAAGAAAAAACAAGCAATTGTTCAGGAAAGAAACAAATGCCAACATATATTTAAGTGTCAACTTAACTTGAAAAGTTTTGCTAAAAATCTTTCTGGTGATGTTGTGCAGTTTTGGCCACTGTCACAAGGCAAGAGCTGATAAACATTATGTCACTTCTTCAGAAAATCTAAACTGCTGGAACAAAGCAAAGATAGGAAACTGGTGGCAGCAAAGACAGCTGCCTACAAAGACAGCACTTAGTTCAGATTGGTGCCTGAAGTCTTACCTTCCTGAGAAACTATTGTCTCTCCTATTTCAAAGCCAGTCTCACAGCAGTGTCTGGCAAGCTTCTTTTAGTTTTGGAAAGAATCAACCGCATTCTGTGACTGCCTAAAAGGTAATGCCTAATTACACTAGTTTGAAGCGATAACAATAAAACTCTGATGATTCATACAATGGGTTCCAAGTTTATCTATGCCAGTTGCCAAGCAGTACTTTGCAGTCTTTGCTTTGATCAGAGAAAGTGACCCTGATGGCCTTTTAATACCAACTGTAAAAAATAAGCTTGCAATTAGTTCTTTAAAGTTCAAGTGATTCTAATGAAATCTCTTATGACTAAACATGCAAATTAATGCTTTAGTTCTACATCTTGATAGTTTAGGGAATTCAGATTGTTCTCTGTCCCAGATACACTAGAGTAGGGGGAAGAAAATGTTAACATGACCAAAACCATTGGGATAAACATACTAACATGTCACCAGAACTAGCAATATTTTTATGTCTATGTTAATCAAAAATATTATGAAACAAGAGTACAACAGTTTTTTAAAGCACTTCATGAAAAGAACATAAAAACTTGCATTATTTCTACACAAGCAAAATTTATAGGCAGCTGTTCCTAAAAACATGCATGTTTCAGCTCTTCCTTTCTCATTAAGTCAAACAACAGTTAGATAATAGAGCTGAAAATTATTTTGGTACCAATGTATTTACCACGTTTCCCAGCACATGAAGCTGTCAGACTAACAATTAGTTTCATTTCAAATTAAACCTGACAGGCAGTCCCTTGGTGAAAGAACATGTGTTAATATAAGTAAAACACATACCTCTCTTCTTTCAAAATATCTCCTCCATCAAGCATACAGCTTTTGTGTTACTCTCTTCCTCCTAGGTGGTACTGCTCTTTCTGTCGTTCCACAAATTCTTACAGTGAACACAGCAAACCTCTAACCTCACACAAAACGAAGATCTTCTCCCCTCCCTAAAGAAGCAGACATCAAATATGGGCTTGGGTATTCCCATCATTCATAAGAGTAGCTGCCAATAACGTATAGAAACAGGAGAGAGAACTTCTACATCAGCCTGTTAAATGAGGATGACAACACCCTCTGAGGAACTGACACTTAATAAGCACAGTACCCTCTACACTTCATCATTTATCCTCAGACATTTTCTTCGTTTACCCGTGCTCTTACCTTTTTGCAACTGAAGTCTACAAAGTGGCTCCAGGATGGAGGAACAATAGCCAAAGTAACACAGTGAGGACACTTGGTTTAGCTACCAGAAACCAAGGACACTGAAGGACAGCTGTCCTCCCCTATCTAAGTTAAGACAAACAAACAAATGCCAGCAAAATTAGCCTTGAAGAGTTGGTATTTTTAATGCAGTATCAGCCAGTGTTCTCTCTTGTTCACAGGCTCATCTTGCCTCAGGAAGAGATGTCAAGACACACAGCAGTAAGCAAACTATACGATAATCTGATTATAAGGAAGTTTCTTCCTACAGTATCACATGGAGGTTGGCATTTTTCGAGGAAGATAGTTTACATAAATGGAACTACAAACATTGCTATTGTAAGTCTTTTTAAACCCTCCGAAGCTCTTGTTTGCAATGACTTCAAGTCTCTAGGTAGAACATGCTTCAGCTAAACATTCTTTTTTTTTCTTGGACTTTTAAAAATACAGTTCTAAGCTATCCAATGGCCTGAAATTTCACCCCACAAAACAGAAAACAACATAAGTAAAGTACTACCTGTAGACATAGAATCACAGAATGGCTTGAGTTGGAAGGGACCTTTAACGATCATCTAGTCCAATCCCCCTGCCATGGGCAGGGACATCTTTAAGGTTGCTTTGATTAAATTACTCAAAGATTTTGAACGCTTCCAACAGTGGGGCATCTACAACCTCTCTGGGCAACCTGTTCCAGTGTTTCATCACCCTCATTGTAAAACATTTCTTCCTTATATCTAGTCTGAATCTATACTCTTTTAGTTTAAAACCATCACCCCTTGTCCTATCACAACCGGCCCTACTAAAAGGTCTGTCCTCATCTTTCTTATAAATCCCCTTTGAGCACTTGTCCTGGTTTAACCAGGATAGAGTTAAGTTCCCCCAGCAGTGGGGGGGAGCTCTAGCCAGGTTATTCAGATACCATGCGGACGTCACATCCTGGCAGGTCACATTTTCCTGGCGCGGTGCACTCGTGGTTTTGTACATCGTGCTTCAAACTGCTGTATTTGGTAGCTATTTTGCTCTGTTCATTGCTATCACTATTACTGTTATTGTTGTTGTTTGTTGTGTTGCTATTGCACTGTTGTATTAAACCTTTCCTTATTTCAGTCTTGGGGCTTTGTATTTCACTCCCTTTGTGGGGGAGGGGCAGTGGCCACGTCGTCTCAGACCCCGGCAGGGGCTAAACCACCACAGCACTGAAAGGCCAGAATAAGGTCTCCCTGGAGCCTTTTCTTCTCCAAGTGAACAACCCCAACTCTCTCAGCCTGTCCTCACAGGACAGGTGTTCCATCCCCCTAATTATTTTTGTGGCCCTCCTCTGGACCTGCTCTAACAGGTCCATGCCTTTCCTGTGCTGAGGGCTCCAGAGCTGAACACAGTACTGCAGGTGGGGTCTCGCTAGAGCAGATTTGAGGGGCAGAATCACCTCCCTCGACCTGCTGGCCACACTTCTCTTGATGCAGCCCATGGTACACGTTGGCTTTCTGGGCTGCAAGTGCACATTGCCAGCTGATGTCCAGCTTTTCATCCATTGGTATCCCCAAGTCCTTCTCTGCAGGGCTGCTCTCAATCCATTCGTCACTCAGTCTGTACTGATACTGGCAATTGCCCTGATCCAGGTGCAGGACTTTGCACTTGGCCATGCTGCATTCATGAAGTTCACACTGGCCCACTTCTCTGGCCTGTCAAGCCTGCCAATCAACCTCAACTCAGACCTTCTGCTCTCTTAGGCTGGAAGTGCCAAAGGATCTGGCAAAGCTGAACTTTCTCTTTTAAACAGACTTGGAGTATGTCGGACAGATTTTCATAACCTCCTCAAAGCAGTCTTGCAGCATGTTTTATTGAGGAATCTCAAGTTCAGCAGCTATGTTTACTGCATGCCAGGTAATGAGGAACAAAACCATTCAGGACTTGCAGATTAAAACCAGAACTTCGCATTTGGCTCACGAACTTCAGTAAGAAGCAACACAGATCTCCACAGAGCAGTGACATAGCTAATATAAGATGCAGAAGTTTACTTCATAAATAAGTTGTAGAACTGTGCACTGGACACAGCTGCTCAGTGGGCCCTGACAGAGCACACAGCAGCAGCAGCAGCACATTTGTACCTCAGTGGTGATACTGCTGCACTAGGGAGCAAAGGTCCTAAGTTTAAAGGCAGACACAGAGGGGAAAAGAAGTCTTTAAAGCTAGCACCTCCACACCTCTGCTTACCCTAAGAGCATGAGAGCAACCCAATGCCTTGCAGGGCTCCTCAATAATATCTCATCTCACCTGGGTTGACTTGAAGCCTTTAAAACCTTTGCTGCCCTTAAAACCTGACTGGGTCCCTGAAGAATTTGTTCATGTATTACCCAGAGCAGGAGACACTGCAGATACCCATAGATAAAATCTAAACTGGCCTCTGAGGCAAAAGAACAATTGCCTGCAATTCCTCTTGGATGATCACAGACAAGTGGGAACACAATCCAACAGTATTTCACAACCGGTTTTGTTTTTTTTTTTTTTTTCAGAGGCTGCTTATAGAAGTAAACATTTATGATGCTTTTGTTTAATATGACAAGGTAATAAATTAACACAGTTGCAGTTTCTAACTCACAAGAGGGCTCATATAAACAGAATTATTCACTTCTAAAGAAATGTGGGGGGAGAAAAAGTCAGCTTTGTCCCTCCACAAGGCTCTTAATTCTTTTCTCCTCAAGAAGGTATCTCCAGTTGGAGTTACTGGGTTAGCAGTATAGCCTGCATATCCAAAAGCACTACAAGCTGGTTCCTGGCTGGCCTGGAAAGTAAACACAGGGCTCAAACTCTGTCAACAACCTCAGGCAACAAATACCTCCCAGCTGGTGGAAGTGGGGAAATGAGGTTAATTCACATTCTTGCTGCAGCCTAAACTTCTGTGATTTTTTTCTGTTAACCAGCACAAAACTGATAGCCCATGTGTTGCATTTAAGGTAACAAATCAATTTGGTAAGAGATGGGCCCTCGGCTATGCCAAGTGATTATCCGGGAATTAAGTGTGTGTGATTGCAATCGTTAATTTTGTGTGTAGTGCTATATAGCCAGCCTGCAGTTTGTGCATTTATCATAGGCAATCTCAAAGAATCTGTAGATGTTGCATAAGAATAAACCGTACTATTCATGAACCTGACTGCTTCTCTTGAATGCAACCGGACCTACAGCACTTGGGCTGTTCATGCATCTGGTGTCAGGCCTGTAGTTACGGCCATAATTGGCATGCCTGTTAAGAGAGAAGTCCAGCCGCCCCTAGCCCCTCTAATCTCTGAGGACTGGCTAGAATGCAAGGGGATTCACCCATGGCCAGGCTCCAGGGTGAAGCTTGCAACAGAGGCAGAGCTACCACTACAGATGAGAGATTTAACTGTTTTAGCAGTTGTCTGACTCCACTGACAACGCACTGTCTCTACCTCCACCTTTCTTTCTCTCCCCACTGCCATGCCAGAGAAAGGAATCTAGTCAAGATGGCAAGGTACCACATGAACATTTCAGACAGTAACCAGACTGCCAGCCGCTCAGCAGTGTTTCAGTGTGAGGCAAGGCAGAAACTACAGCGCAACTGAACAAATCTTCATCAGTTTCTCACATTTCTGTGGTATTTGTCATAAAAAAATCCTCTACATATACACAAACCAGTCAGTCTGCTAGAAGAGCTATCAACAAAACTTCAGTGATGTCTTTGTAGCTCATCTGAGAAAGGCCACATGATAAATATTTCCTTTTATTACCTTTATTATCACTGGATGTTCTAGTCTTGTGTTATGGAAGAGGGTAAATAGAAGCATCCCACATCACCTCTCTACATGATTTACTGACAGTTCTATTAGATCCTTCTTATTGCATAGTACTATGGAATATCTAAATTGGAAGGACTTTGTAAGCAACCAGTCCAAACTCCTGCTCAAAGTGGGGCAACCCTGCTGTGCCTTGACCTGTCAACTTTGAGTATCTCCAAGGATGAGCATTCCAAAACTCTCTGGGCACCTTCTTCAGTGGTTGACCACCACCATCAGTATGGTGGGTTTTTCCTCCTTATGTCTAGTCAGAATTTCCCTTAGTGCCATTTGCAGCTGTTGACTTTTACCCCTTCATTGTGGGCTTCTGAGAAAAGTCCACTTCCATCTTCTCTATAACTGCTCATTAAGTAGTTTATTTACCAGATAATGTGGTGATCTGGTTCTCTAAAAGGGCTTACTTCTCCTTGCCTGTTTCAAATGCATTTTGAAAGCACCAGTACAAGATATCAGTTCCTTTGACCAACCTGTTTCACTAAAGTGCTAAGGTACCTCAGGAGGCAAAAATGGCTTGACTTTTGCTTTCTTAAACTACTCTTTCGTGTTATTTTATCACTGGTGTATCTTGTCCCTGGCCATCCCAGCTCTCCCCAGGCAGGCTCTAGCCCTGGCTCACTGCCTTGCCTGCTTTGGTGATGGCAGCTGCCTTGGGGACCACCCATCCCTGCCAGGGTGCTGTGGGGCTGAGCATTTTCTCCAGCAGCTGCTCCTGCCACACTTGCTACTTCACTTGCAGTATCTTCCACCTGAAGAGAGTATGGCTAGCATAAATGTGCCACTAGTATCTTTTGACTAAAGAAATTGTTGGATTCCCTAAAAAGGCTTTCATTACCGTAGCTAGTTCCTGGTTTATGGACAGCCCAAAAGATTTCTTGCTTTTGACAACATGCTACCCTCCTTAAGAGACTTTGATTTCAGAGAATAATCAGAGTAATTTTCCCCCTGAAAACCTACCGTTACATAAAAAAAAGTGAATTCCCACATGGATTAACAGAAATCAGGCTCACTACTCTGTCAGGCTTACCTTTATGTTGCAATAGTAGCCACCAGTTTTGCCTCTCCCTCCCATAGCCATCAGCTCCTGGATTGGTTAAGACTAAGGGAGATTTGGAAAACCAAAATAATGGAGGTTCTCGCTTATCTCGCTTATCTGCTTATTGCGGAGAGCTCTGAACAGGGGTGGTGCGAGGACTGAAGTGAGCAGACAGGTCCTTCCTGGGGTCAGACCTATCTGCCAGCTTCAGGTCGGGTTTGCACTTTGAGCTGGGTGGTTGTCATCATCTTCCCAGAACACAGTACCACTCACAACCCAAGCACCGACCCTCAGTGCTCACCAGCCTTGCTGACACCCCCTTAGTTAAATGCCCTACCAATGGTGAGGAACTCCAGAACTCTGAATCACTGAACTCTGCAAAAAGAGGGTTTGGGTTACAAAAGGTGCTGGAAAATTCATGAAAAATAGTTTGTTGAGTGCTACTAAATACAAGGACACAAGGGGCCGCATGTTTTTGGAAGACTCTTCTTGCCTCAGGAAAAGCTGCTGTTGTTCTAGCTTAAATAGATTTACTTTTTAATACCATTGAAGAAGTGTCTCTGGTCCCAACTACTGTGTAGGCACGTGACAGACATCAGTTCTGATCATTTCAGGATTGTTTGTAATTACCAGCTGATGACCACAACCATAGAAGTCAATATTTACACTGCCAATACTACTTCTACCAATGTGAACTCTTCCAGGACATTGTCTCCAAAACAACATCACTTCCAAATTACTTCAAGATGCCCAGTAGCAGATGGACCACAGACTTGCATCCTAAAAGAAAATTATCACACCAGGAGTGCAGGGGGCGAAAGAGAAGCTCATTACTGAGTACGAAAAGTCATGAACATCAAGTACTACACACTGAACTAAAGCAACTCTACTCTGCATAAAGATTTTTCAGGCATCTTCCCATACAGCAGTATTTCATCTCTTCCAACAGTTTACTTTAGGGAAGTGAAAGTGATGGATGTACAGAACCAAATTAAACTTTTAGATCAAAACTATCCATGTCTTGACATCTATCCAAAGATTGACTAGTCTCACTAGAATTTATTTGCAGAGACTATGCTAGTTAGACTAACATGTGGAACTTAAATTTTTCATCCATATTTACCAGGTTGTTTTCTCAATTTTGAACTGGAAAAACACAGACATTTCTCCATAAAATCCCTGCCAAGTTTGTGGTAAAATTCTTTTTTCAGAAAACTCTTACATTTCCTTCCTTTTCCATATTTTGAAAGCTAAAACATGTTTTTTTGGTGGTTTTTATTTTCCGCCTTTTAGTTAAACTGATTTTGGCAGATGATGAATCATCAACTAACACTGCAACTCTTATCTCCCTTCATCTTAAGAAAGAGGAAATCAAACTGAAAAATGTATAAATCAAGGCTGTTCCCCTCTTTGCTTTTCATTCTTTTCTTGTATCTGCTAGAAAAGCTCAGTCTATATTTATGCCCATGACTGCAGTCTGAAGAAACCAGGAAAGAATTAATCATATCCCCTTTATGCCACATATTTAAGACAATGGATATGAAATCCAAGCAAGAGCCTAGGAGAGTTATGGTGCAAACTCATACACTGCTATGCCAAAACGGAACTCCTGGAAACATTCTCTGACAGTCAAATATTAAAAAGAAAACCAAAACAAACTTATATGTATATCTTGAATTCCTGCCTCAGACTAATTCTCAGAATTTAGCCAGGAGAGAATTCCTGAGGTACTGTAAACAGTATCAGGGTAATGTCTGAGCAATTAGATTTACCTTTTCTCTAGCCCTTTTTGCCTAGGGAATCTTGCAAGATTAAAGGTATTAATAATACCATATGTCACAGTGGTGAATCCAGAGAATAATACAACTTTTGAGTTGTTCCCTGAATTTGCTATAGAGCCTGCAGATATGCTACAGACTAAATAGGTGTAGGATACAGAGACAAGACCCTCATCTAAGGCTACAGAGGCATGCCTGTAGACACCAGCTGAGAGTCTAGCCTACTTATGCTTACTTACAACAGGGTTAAGAAAAGCAGCAATTTGTTAGCATAATTTAGAATTCAATTTTAAAATGCCCTCCTAGAAGGTGCTCTGATGCAAGCTTCCAATTTTTCAAATCCCTAAAAATCTACCATAAATGTCCTGCAAACTACTGCAGCAGTACTACTGGACTGCCTCTGTAGTCAACTAATGCCACCACAGCCACTGAGAAACCAAATTCCCAAGTACTTCTCTTACTCAGTTTCAATACATAAATCTTTCATGAGATCACCATTTCCTCCCAACACACATGTCTCTACTGAAATGGCAACTGATCTTAAATGTTAAGTCAGTCTACAACTAGCCGTCCAGTGTTAGACCACACATTCACCTTGTTGACTCTCAGCAGGGAACAGTGAACACATGGGGAAGGAGATGAGGACAGAGCATGCAAAGAGTGCTCCCGAGAGCACTCTCCACAACTCTGCTCCTCAGGAACCTCCCAAACCAGAGGCTGTATCCTTGTATTTAGTAGCCTCAACAAACTGTTTTCCATGAATTTTCCAGTGGCTTTTGTAATCCAAAACTAATTCCTGCAGAGTTTAGTGATGTCCTCCTGGAGTTCCTCACCATTGGTAGGGTATTTAACTAAGCAAAACAGCTCTGTATCACCTGCAGACTTGCAGATTTCACTATTTACTTCCTTGTTAAGGTCACCTGCAACAATCAATGTTTTCACTGTTTGCATATATGAAGTCATGTCTACTATTTCCATAAACATAACTTTTGTTTATTCATTCAAATCGTAATGCATGAATATTTGCCCAGAAGCTTAGCCCAATACTGCCTTCTCTACTGAAGGTGAGATGGGCTATGGAATCTCATACCAGTAAACACCTGCTGAAATTATTGCAGACTAAGCGCAAACTGTGAAGATTCAACTCTAATGTTAGCAAACATCATTATAAAGGCTGTGAAAATTTGAGATTACTTCTGATAGAAATTTTGCTGCTAGGTTCTTTGTTCAGACACTTTGTCCCATTTGATAATCCTCTTTTTCATGACATTTTGTAGCAATTAAGTTCAAATAAAAACAAATGAATGCCACTTATCTCACAGAAGCTATTTACTTGCCAAGGTTTCTCTCTTAAATACATACGAAGAAATAACTTAGAAAAGGAAATTTTAAAACCAAGTAAATAAAGAGTTAATTTGTTTCAGCAATGTGAATGATGAATTAGATTCAGCATATGAATCTGTTATTTAATTCCTTTCCATATTTTTGCATGCCACCTAGTGAGTGTAACAGTGTTAGAAGACTTTAGCTCAGGATTTTCTAGAGAAAATGAGTGGGTTTTTGAGGAAAATTACTGTAAATTTACCCCAAGATAGAGGCTAGATATGTTGGCTAAATATTTGATGCAATTGGTATTAAATCTGAATGAATGACCAAGTGCAGAAAAAAATCTTCAGCCTATTTGATATGTGCAGAATTCCAAAAAACGCAAACAAGGCTCCTTATTAAATAAACTGAGTTACCATGAGATATGGCAGAAGACACTCTCAAGGATCAGAAACTGTAAATAAAGCATAGGAATAAATCAAATATCATAATGATGCAAGTTAACAGAGAGATCCTGCAAGAATCCTGCAAGAGGTCTAAATAGCAAGATGACAATATATGCTAATGTTAGTGAATTATTCAGGATAGAAAAAACCCTGGACGTATACAGTTACAAGGGATCTCAGAGGAACGATGGAACAATAAAGTGAAAGATGGCACCTTGATAAATGCAGAATATACACACTGGGAAAAACAATCCTAACTGTACATACATAATGATGGGCTCTAGAACAGTTATTACAAATGTTGGAATCGCCGTGAAAAGGTTTTTGAAATCAGCAGCTTAATACCCTAAAGGCAGATAAAAAGACAACTGAAACACAAGACCAATTAAGAGAAGGAAAAGAAGCACAAAAATAAAACCGTGCGGGTGTGTAAGCCTGCAGTATCCTTTTACCCTCCACATTGCAATTCTAGTTATTCCACCACATAACAAACAAAAAGATAAAAGAGAACTCAAGGAAAAACATACAGTAGAGAGGAGAAGGTAAAACAAATACAGTTATTCACTATTTCTTAGTGCGTAAGACTTGGAGGGCACAGGAAAAAGTTACCAGGCAAGCAAAAGGAAAACACTTTCTGCAGCATTGCCTACTTAAGAGTGTGGCGCTACCTCCATAGGAAGACGATTATCAACGTGAGAAATGTACATATGCTCAAAAGAGGGCTAGAGAAATAGGAACTAGGTCTAGTGGCAGTAATTTAATACGATTAGCAAGCTTTTAAGAAGTAATTTGGGTTGCTAGATGCTGTGAGAGTTTCATCGGGCTCATTCTACACCAGCCCTTCTCGTACACTGTCCCAAAGTACCACCTGCTGTGGAGTGCGGCACAGGCAGGCGAGGACAGACGGAGCTTCGTGCTGGCCCTGCACAGCCATTCATATTCTTTAAAACAGAAGAGGAAGGAAGAGACTACAACGATATTATAACTCCCCCTTTCCTTCATTGTATTAATAGTTCTTTATTGTTTTAGAAGACATGGCAACAGGCAGGGAGAAGTATGGACTATACAGCATCTTAAAAAGCCATTAGCTAATAAAGCTACGTAAATTTTTAAAAAAGCTGGAGAGGAAGACAGAATCCGGTGCATTAACTGCAAGCAGTTATCTTCCTTCTCCTATTGGCGGGGGAAAACAGTGTGCATTATCTTTGAAAATTTTCTTTTCCCAGTAAAAGTATTAAAACCTGAAAGAATTAAAGCATAAATCCCCAATCTTCTAGCCTATTTGGAATGCAGAGATTTTAAAAAATGCCAGCAAGACCCCTCATTAAACTGAGTTACCATGGGATATGGCAGGAGACACATCTTGAGGATCAGAGACTGCAACAGCCGAACACAAAAATGACACATCACTGTTGTAAAACATACATGACTATTACTATCTATTTCCATTAGAACTATGCAGCTCCTAAACACCATTTCTATTTATTTCTCAGTCTGACATAGACAATACAAAAGAGTCAAGTCCTAATCATCAGACCAGCTAAACTGTTAGTCAGCTCTGCAGGAGGAGGAACACACGTACAGAGGTCTCTCAACACTAGAACCCTTCTCAGAAAAGGTGATTTTAGAAAAATACAACAGGAAGAGGACAACTTGCAATCACTAATACAGAAATAATTTCAAGGGTAAGACAGCACAAAATAAGAACATGAAGACTGAGAAACAAGGTGTTTTAAAGGGAGATCCTCCAAAGGGCAGCAGCAGGAATAATACATTATCAGCAGGACTGCAAGTTTTCTGTAATTGTGGGTGCTTACAAGATACAAAGGAAAAATGTAGTATTAGCTTCAAAGCCATCTAGAGGTCATCCAAACCATCCCAATACAGGGAAGGAACCAGAACAGCCAGAAGGCCTATGTTTGGAAAAGACAGCAGAACATGAAGCTCCACTCCTTATAAGCTTTTGAGGCTCTGGCATTTTTTTCCCCATTGTAAACTGGAACAAGAATAAACTCTTTCAAACACACCAGCAGAAACAGAATCATGTAATGTCTGAAAACAGGAAATAAATTCTACAGCCATTTTCAAAGCAATAAATAAGAATGCTAAATTTTATTTAGTCAAAAGCCTTCTCAAGAGCAGTACGTGGAAGAATTTGTGGTAATGTTATTAGTGTCACTGTTGATACAAAACAGCATACACATGGCTACAAACACTTTTCCTCTAGAATCACAAGGTAGCGTGATCCCAGAAATAAACGAGGAATCACAGAAGTGTAAAAAAAACCAGTTTAGTTTACTGCAATTTCATTCCACCACCTCCAACACAAAAGCAACGTTTTAACAAAGAAGCCAAATGGGGTTGTGCATTAACTGGTCAGTTAATTCACTAGTGCCTCACAAAGTCTAATACATTGCATGCAAATAAGTTGCTTATTAGCAACAATAACATGGTACATATTAGCAAATATGTTGCCTGCAAAAATAAAGGATTTAAAAAAAAATTTAGCAACGGCAGCTTTCATAAGTAATGCAAAGTACTCTTGACCATTCTAACAACCACCAAACAGTAAACACACTTTACCAGTGCATGTTCTAAACACTAATGTGAGGTTACAGTTTCAGGAGAGTGACTTGTCAGGACTGCAGGACAATCAAGCTCATTATCAACATTTAAGGTGTACAAGGATCCACACAAAAAATGAGATTTTCCTTACTGAATTATTTTGAAGACTTTCAGTAGTTCCAAATACTCTCAAAAGAGACACTACAAGTTAGGCTATTATAGCAAAAACCAGCCTAGCTCTTCCACTGTAATACCTGGAGCCCTGCATTTATTTATTTATTTTCAAATCAAAAAGAAGTCTTTAAAGTAGGCTTTGGGAAGCAATGACAAACATTCAGCACTGCAAAGTACAAACAAAACCCCCCAAAAAGCACCTGTCTTAAATACAGTCCTCTGTCATTTTCCTAGAGTGAAACTGTAATTTGAGAAGACACCAAACCCAGTCAGACCCTCAGCATATCATCATTGGCAATTTAATGCTACCCACCCCACACCCCAGTGAGAATCCTAAGGGAAGCAACAGGCGCTCAGGCTAAATGAATGCCTTGGGGAGGGCAGAGTCCACCTGCTGCAAGAGACACGGGTGAAGTCAAACACGCAGGGACTCTAGGGCTGTCTGATTCAGTACTGCAGCATGCCATGAGTCTCTCCCTAATTGAGAGCTAGCCTAGTATCTAACTATGGCTCTAACAATCTGAAAGAAAAAAAAGAAGTTACATTTCAAGATCATTAGGGAGAAGAATGAGCCACTTTGGTTGTATCCTGGAGGAACAAAACCAGCTCCTCTTTGAACCCATTAACAGCCCCAGGCTCATCATGTTATATCTATTCTAAGGAATGAGTCCCAGAGAAAGTTAAACTCATCAGAACTAAGATTTGTGTGAATGCTCATAAAGTATTTTTTACTAATTGCCATTTATTTAACAGGACGACTGTGACCAAGATGCAGTCACTGAAATGTTACAATAAAATCGGAAGGCAGCAAGCCTACTGCAGCCAACACCTGCCCATCAAGTAACATGCTGCGATGAACAGCTCTATCAACTGCTACTGCAGGCGAAATAAAACTCTGATGATAATATAACAAATGTTTTCAGTCTTGTCTTTAATTATCTCTCATGTATCTCCTGCTTCTAGTACCAGTGTCCTGGGAGCAGCCGAGTGAAATTCCCTTCTGTTTGGCCCAGTGACAGTTAGCAAGTTGTAATTCTAAGTTTATTTTAATATTGAACTGCTTCAAAGTTCAGTGCCTGATGCAGCTGAGGCAGAAGAAACTTAAGGGAGAGGAAGGTGCTACTTGAAAAACTAGATCCCCCTCCTTGGCAAACATGGTGTCAATCTCACACACTTCCTACTCATTTTCAGCTCATGGTGACTTCACTTCAAACATAGGTTTTTGATTCTAAATAAATGGGTAGCATCTGGTCCTCTGGCAGCTTTTTCTAGTAGAAAGTCATACCTTTAGCTTTAGAAATGCTCTCTGTGTTGCTGAACACTTAAATATTAGAGATTTGGGTTTAGTTAGCATAACGAAAAGGATTTGATTATAGTTTTGGGTTTGGAAATTTCTGTTTCAGCACTGTCTGTGCCTTCAAACTGGCATGATGACCTTCATCCAATGCATTCCCACATTTCAGAAAGATACCAAGTGAAAAGCACTATGCAAAATATCACCACTTGAGCTATTAGCTTGAGATATTTTACTTTTCCCTACAGACATGGAACACCATACTAAGCTGTGCCACTCACAAGATACTACTTCCCATCCGTTTTCCTCTCACATGTGACTAAGCTTTTCTTACTTTCCTCATCACACAGAATACAAATTATAGACTTTCATTCTTTTAAAATCTTTTTCTTACACCAGCTTGGCTGACAATTCAACTCAGCTTTCCAACTAATTTCATAAGATAGCATATGTTTCTTCGGGACTGAACCTGGCTCTCACTGAGCTGGATGGCGTAGCTTCTATTCACTTTGAGAGGGGGAAATATCAGATCGTTTTTAGTTCTTTCACACATGCACACAGTACTTCAGGAATATGAAAAGAACTATCCATATAATGTCATAACTAGCACTTAGACTGATGGATTTATCAACTTACTTTCATCAAGAAATACTGGAAGCATGAAACAGTCTTTCAGAAGACTCACATCTTCCTGTATGAGAATGCTTCATTCATAATCTTGTCTAGCTTTTTCTCCATTCCCTACGTTCACAGATATTTTCATTTCTTAAATGGAGATATTCACAGCCTCCTTTCTTGCCTTACAGTAGTTCTGCATTTAAAAATCAGTATTCCATATTCTATTCTCTGTACTTATAGTTAAATCTATAACCATATATGCATTTGATATGGTTCAACACAGGTCATAGCAATTACTTTGCTACTTCTCCGAGTAACCGGTCATCTGCAAAAGGTATTGTCCTGAAAAAATCACATGAAAATTGCTAATATTGGTTTTTATTTTTATAATTAAACAAATTATACATATATAAACTTTAGTAGACTTGAGCATCTGCTAATCGTAAAAACTCTATGCAAAAGATTAAGACACGAAGATGAATTATGAGGTGGGAAAATGTATTGAAGCCAGTATCACTTATGTAAAGGAGAAGAGAGTGATGCTATTAAGAAATTCACTTCCCAGTTAAGGGAATAGCTTAAGTCCAAAATAAAGGTAAGAGGGAGGAAGGAGAAAGGAAAAAAAAAAAAAAAGCACTAAGCACAGAATCTTTCTGGAAAATAAAGATGTTTTAGAGAAGGTAGGAAGTTATTTCCCTCACTGCGCTATGTTCTATATTCTGCTTAATAATATCACAAAATTATAGTTGCAAATTTTTTACAGCTCTTTTGCCAGCAGAACTGCCTTTTAGCCTTTGGAATATTTAATGAAGCAAAAAAAAAAAGCTACAGTCACACTAAACTCTCATAATGCTCAACGTTTGCTGCAGTTTGCATCTTTCCCAGAAACTGCAAGCATGGGATTCACAGCCAGGTTGCTTTTTCATTGCATTTCCCCCAGACATTTCATCCTCTAAGGCCAACTGCCTCCAAAACTCCACATCTGCGTAATGAGAGCTCAAAGGCCAAAGACATGAATAAAAACCTTCAAGAGTCATATCCACTATATCCATACATTTAATCAAATTTCAGGTTTTATATTGTCAAGCATAAAATGGCAATATCTAGTCTGTGAACATAATCTTTGTGTAAAGCCACATCAGCTCACAGAGGTAACAGAATCAGGCTGGAAAAAGAAGGGAAAAAAGAGGTACTTAGGAAGGTGGTTGAAGAAATGTGAATTCTGTCAAAGAGGAGGATGTGGATGTTGATGATGGATGCTCGTACACAGTATCAGTTCACTCCTTCAGAGCTGCCTCCACTAACACAATAGCCCAAGGGACCTTTTAAGCCAACACTGAAGTGGCCCTGCTGCCAGAAAGGGAGACTCAGTCAGTCCTCTACCCACCAAAGTTGTACATTTCCTCTCCAAAAACTTAACCAGATGATGTAGCAGCGTATCTGTCCTGACCCGTCTCTTTCTCTTAACTGTAAATATTCACCATGGTGAGTCAATGCCTGCTTGCTTTTCCAATATTTTGGTTTTATAGATGCATGAACACAGGTGAAGGTGCATTTTTTTCAGCTTTATGTTGAACTACATGGGAGAAACACTAATGGGCTGAGCATTTATGGAAGTACAATGCTACCTGTTCATGAGGGTTTGGTTTCCATGTTTAACATGCTGTAAAGTATCTCACTGTTGGGTTTTTTTTTTTTTTCCTCGGAACTCCCAAGATTTCCCCTCTGTCAAGCACCTGTTGACTCTACAACAGACAACATCAGAACTAACTGGACTGAAACATCTTTATCCATGATGCAAACTACCTCCTACAGGACTTGTGTGCAAGCGAGCTGAACACCAGACATAATCTCCCAGGTCTTGGCTGTGCTGAAGGGCAGCTATTCCCAAGTCAAAGGATCAGGACTTTCGACTCTACAGTTTCTGCCCCAGCTAAATAACCAGAACAACAGGGTGAAATACAAGAAGTAGAAATAGTTTCAAGCATTTCCATATTTAGGGTGTAAACAAATGTACAAACATGCCCTAATGGCTTAGTTGTATAACCTACTTCGTGTTTTTTAAATTCTGTCAGAAGATAACAAGGGTCATTACAAGGCAAAAATTAAATACATTTCAATGACAGCAGAATCTTCAATGGCAAACGAAAAATGGAGATAATGCCTGTAACTTATTTCTTGTCAGCTGCAACAGACCAAAGTGAGGGAAAGGAAGAACAAATTTACTCTTGAATGAAAGTAAATACCTGCAGTCTAAATTTTTGAGACTTCCACTGTACTTCTAAAAGAAAAAAAGCAGGTGCAGCTTAACTAGCATATTCAGATTTAACTAGTAACAGAGATACCTGAAGTATAACAGCGGCCTTCAACAACTCTCTCACCATGCGATTAAGTAACAAGACTGTCTTTTTGACATACAGACACCCGTATGCTTCATTAGCATGATTTTGCGTTTGAGTCACCATATTCTAAATTATCCCTTTTTTTTATTATTTTTCTTTTGCCCAGTGAATATAGCTACATCCAATATCCACATGCTAAACTGAATTAAAATCCAGGCTGCATAATTTAGTCTTTCTAGAACTAATGGGAAAGTCAGACAATGCTGAATTCACAATCTCCAAGTTTAAGATACAAAACACATACAATTTACATATGTATACTGAGAAATCACTCTACTGCCTTGATATTCGGTAATTAAATCGCTGTGATTAGCCACTTTGTTTCAGAAATAGAACAAAAGAGAAGGAGTCTTTAAACATGAAAGACCTTGCAGTTTACCCTATTTGTTAAAAAACAAAATGAGCCAGGTATTTGCTTTAAATATTTTTTTTTTTTAAATTCAGATGCTGATATATAATTATAGTTTCTTGTTCTTGAGGTCCCAGAGAGACTATTAATGAAGCTCTTGTGCAAAACTGAACAAGCAGCTCTCACTTCAAATTATCTGTCTTTCAGGAGTGTTTATTATGGCTAGAGTCAGATGCTGGCACAGGAGTGCACAGGATATTGCAAATCTCAGTTAAACATGCATTAATGGGCTTCTAATAAAGCCCAGGACTATAAGTAGCCTACTTATTCCAAGTATTTTCTATGACAACATACAGTCCTGAAAAATGATGGTTTCTATTCATAACCCTACTTCTAATGATATGTTTCACCTTCATCTAGCATCACAAAAAAAAAACCTTCCGGCAGCAATCAGTATGACTGTCAATCAAACAAAACTGCAGCCATATCCAAAAGCAAATCAAAGCAAGTCTTAAGCAACTACAGAAACATCAAGAAAATCAGTAACGGATCACACCAGAAGTTCATCCAGCCAGTATCCTATTTCCAACCAGGCTGATCAAAATCACCCTTGTCTTCAAGAACATTTGGGCCAAGGACTCCACCTCACAGTCAAGTTTACCACTGACATCTTGACCACAGTGGTGCCACTGGCTTTGGATGCCACACACATTTTTTTTAGTTCACCTAAATGAAATGATGCAACCCCTCTCTTCTTTCACTGAGTCTTCTCCATATAATCATATCCAGCCATTCCTCTTTAAGTAAAACTATATTTATACCAGACATATAAAATTATTTCCATTACTACTCAAGGTTGAGAACTGCATTGTAGGAAAAGTTTAAATTTGTATAAAATTGTCTTACCAAATATTGTTTTAAGGGATCACAAATCACCATTATAACAAGTCAGCCTACCATTTCATGAAATGGTAGGTTGTCATAACAATTTTATTTTGGGAAACAGAACTGAATAAAATACTTTGCAGAGTAAGTTACAGTTACTGGTTTGCAAGTTGCTGAACAACTGAGAAAAAGAAGTGTCACAGAAGATACACCCAGTGAATATTACTTTAAAGTCACCTTTATCACAGCAGTTAGCTACTTAAGGGGTGTTTACCTGTATCAGCTTTGTTTACATTAAGACTAGAAACACTGACCCAATGTCTTTTTCTGCAAGCACACTGCAAAAACAATGCCAGCTGTCTCCCAAGCCACAAATACTTCTACGAACTCTAGCCGAAAGCTTTCTTGCTGAGCAGCTGCTCAGATTTGTACCATCATGGGGAGGACATGTGCTCTTGGAGCTCACAAGGAACTCTGGGAGAGCTGGAAATCTTCTGCCTCAATTTACTGCCAATTCCACTAATCTGTCCTCAACTAAACCTGCAATGAGATTAAAATAATCACTCAATCCTAGTCTCCCTCTTCACACACACACACAAATTACTCTTCTCTGTTTTACTATTCTCTCTCACATCACTGTCAGCTGCCCATATCACCTGATATGAATTGCCTGAAGGGCTGTTTGCTTCTTTTGACTTTGAATGCAATACAGAGTAGAGATTGCATCAGATCAAGCATACTACCTTAAAACGACAAAGACTGAAAACATGAGAGTAGAAAGTTAAAAACACAGATGTGTCTGCATCTGCTTAGCAAAGGGACATAAAATATCAGCTAGCAAAGACCAAAAAGTATGTATGTATTGGTGCCGGAGAAAGCAGAACAGAATGCTACTGGCCTCTTCTCTCCCTCCTGACAAACCTGTCCCCATCTCCTGATAAACCTACCTCCACGGGCATCAGAAATCCAGGTGTTTTAGAAGGGCACCGTGAATCACCAGTAACAGAAACTCCAGGGGACTGCAGCTCCCAGCACAAAAGCAGCTGACGTGCTGCAAACGTAATTTAATTTTGAGAAACAACAACAAGTTTATGTACTACGGCTTGTGGAGTTTGCTTATTCTGTCCATGGCTAAGTAACTTCTTGCTCACATCTACAGCTTGTACAGCCACCAGAGCTGTACAAGTATTCCCACAGGAGCCTACAACAGTGACATTAAATTCTTTCCCTCAGACACAAAAGTTTCCTAGTTCTACCAGGAAAACAACTTCTCTCAGACTTGTAAACAAACTTACTTCTGTTTTATAATTCATGCTGCTTCCCATCTAAATATGTTCCTTCTGTCCCTCCTACTGCTTTCTTTCTCAAGAGGATTAAATAAAAAAAATAAGAAGTTCAGACCAATGACTGCTTTTTGTATTAATATACAGGCTTGAAAATAACTATATGCACAAATGCCTAATACAGACCAATAACGTATCCTCTACAAGGAAGCCAAAGCAAAGAGCGCGCTCTAAGTGCATATTTTGACAAAAATTGATCAGATGGCTGAGGGAATGGATTTTATGAGGTACAACAGCTAACTATTCCCTACTTAATACAGTAGCTCTAGAGGTCATTAAACTTTCTCCTCTGCCTTTAAAGCAAAAAAATTGCTCACGGACCTGCCTTACAATATTAATATACAGTGCATATTTGTTAGCATCTTAAGATCCAGAGTGTACTCCCCTTCCTGATCATTCTGTTGGTCGGGCTTTGTTTCACCTTGTGGGCTGGTCTCAGGGAACCTGACATGGACTCCCTGCAGACGACGCTAAACTGAACACGTAGTCCAAGAAGACACCTAACACGTGCCAGCTAGGCTTGGTCCTTCAGTCCAGAAGACCAGATTAAGTAATCTCCAAAACGCACCCAGCGTGAACATGAAGTCCTTGGCACCAACTGTTTCCCTCTACAGATCTGCTTCTCTTGTGCCACAGCACCTGCTAAAGCGGACACTGCCACAAGTATCAAGGTTAAATTTTAACTTTTCCCTACGGTATTTGAGTCAGAGGGGAAAATTCTAATCTTGTCTGAAGAAAGGAATAAAGCAGATAGCTATATTGTAACAGAGGTTTAGATCTGTGAAGAGGCACAAGAAGTCTTCTCATTTGGATCCTAACGAGATTCCCTCGCCATGAGGTTGTCAGGCCAAGGAAATGTAATAATAAGCAGGTATATAACACTGTACTGGACTTGGCTGAGATGGAGTTAATTTTCCCCACAGCAGCCCTCATAGTGCTGTGCTGTGTATTGGTAGCTAGAAAGGTGTTGATAACATACCAGTGTTTTGGCTGCTGCTGAGCAGCACTGGCACAGCATCCTGCTGTCTCTCCAACACTCCCCCCTCACCAGTAGGCTGGGGGTGGGCAAGATCTTGGGAGGGGACATATCCAGGGCAGCTGAGCCAAACTGACCAAAGGGATATTCCGTACCATATGAACTCTGCTGAGCAATAAAAGCTAAGGGGGGGGGGGGGGGGGGCAGTGTTCGTTACTATGACATTTGTCTTCCAGAGCAGCCGCTACACATACTGAAGCCCTACTTCCCAGGAAGTGGCTGGACATCGCCTGCTGATGGGAAGTAAATAAAGCTTTTGTTCTCTTTTGCTTCCGCACATGGCCTTTGCTCTTGCTTTATTAAACTGCCTTTATCTTGATCCACAAGTTTCTTCCATATTATTTTCTCCTGCCTCCCGAGCTGCTGGAGAGTGATAGAATAGCTTGGTGGGCACCTGGTGTCCAGCCAAGGCCAATCCACCACAAGCATACCTTAAATAAAAGGATGTATCCTCAAGCAAAGTTTAAATGAACCACAAGATAAGATACCTTCGTTTGGACAAAACTTGACTGCAGTACAGACTCTGTTCCAACTTACATGCCACTGAACAGAAATACAAGATGGCCAACTTGGTTAATGAAGTGGCATAAAGTTTCATTTTCCTGCCTTTCATTTCAATATATTAATTAAAATTACTTTTTCCTTCTCATAAACATGTTTCCTAATCAACTTGTGATTTAGTAAATAAACACATTTGTTCTTATTTATACAGACATTTTCACAATGCTTATTTATTACCATTGTTTTACATGTAAAATAAATATCATATAAGTCAGTCTACTTACCAAAGCACAAGAATGGCTCTCTTTCTTTTGCATTGAGCAAATAGCAAGGACAAACAGTAAGCTAGTATTTAAAGATTTCAGGTAAATATAGTCTTGGCTACAAAGACAAACCACTAGCCAAGTAAAGCAGCAGAAAACCAGGTGGCTTTTGTATGAATACAGCAACAATCCATGGAACGTCTCTGCTTTCATTTCTACACAGCAGTTATCTGATAAATCTAGATAAAAAGGCTAAGAAACTGCTGTCTGCCTTGGTATCCTCCACCACTAAAACTGCTAGATTCCCACCTAAAATAAAAGCAGATAATATTCATAGCATTTATTTGTACTTGTCTTTTTAAAAGCACCACATTGTCAAATACCTCAGAGAAAGGCGTATGGGCCAAAGGGTAGAAGGAATCAACCACCACACAGCAAGACCACCTCGTACACAGATTGCCAGCCTAATGCTTGTGTCCAAATGTGCCTAGCCTCTGTGTTTCTGCACAGTCTGAAATAATGTTCAGAGATTTTAGGAAAGCTGATGTTTTACTTTAACTGTACTTTTTTCTCTAACCTTCTCTTACTGGGCAGGACCATTTAAAGGAGGCTCAGCAATGTAAAAATTCCCAAATTTCCCAATTCTCTTAATGGAGCATGTAACTTGCTACCACTTTAAATCAATTTTATAATACAAAACCAACTGTATAGTTGGTTTGCTATCTGCAAGGAAAACAAACTGGTGATAAGGTTCAAGGTCATGGAAATTTGCTGTAGCACATGTGCGAAATCAAAGTGCTCACCTGCTGGTTTCCCAGTCTTGGTCATCCTTATCTTTTTCTTCTTTGGCATCAGAATTATGTGGGTGTTTCTGCACGATCCGCATCCCACCAGCTTTCACTGGAATAAAAATTAGAAACAACAAACCTCAGACAAATCAGTGTAAGTGAAGAACACTTTAAGGATGACTCTCCCTCCCACCCTAATACTTTGCAGAGTAGTTTAATAGTAATCACAGTTTGAAAAAGGGGCCCAAAGTGTTTAAAAGTGGCAAGCCTGAGGAACAGCTACTTCAGGACCACATCTGCCATTCTCTTTCACATTATGCCATCTTTGGTCATCCTGAGAAGTTGCAGCTCATTTTACCACCTGCTTCCAATACCATTTTAGAAAACTCAACTCTGTTTTAACTCTCCCCCCACCCCTACTAACTTGCAGCAGTCAGAAGAAGAAACAGAGGCAATGGCTTGCATAACACTATGCAAAAGGCCACAAACATGAATGCTAAATACTCCCATAAAACAAAAAGGGCTGAAGAACCTTACCAGTCATTTCGAGTTAAAAACTACAGCTATAACATTTATTTGTGTATATATATATACACACACACATATATATATTTGTATTTATAGAAAGAAGTACTTTACAAACACTATAATAAAAATCAAAGTTTAGAGTGACAGTTAACTTGCATTTAGATCAGAGCTTTGTTTTGCAAAACGTAAGCATCTACCACATTTCAAATCCTTGTCATGATTTAGTTTTAGAAACGACACAAACATGAAAGAATCCCTTTGAAACACAAAAGAAGTGAAAGCAAATCCACTTATGTTTATCATTTATCTTCTCCAAAGTGAATTATAAAATAGGAACCAAGCCAGGCCTAACACTGCTGCTACCAAGCAGAGCAACAGGCAGGCTGCTCTTGATCTGCTTTCTGTTTTAGTATTGTACTTTTTTTTTTTTTTTTGCTTCAACCATTGCTATACACACTTAAGGACCGCACAAGATAAGACGATGCATCTCATTAGCTAATTGGATGGGTTACACTGCCGTTAGCAACCACATCAGAAAACCACTATAGCGGTCAGAAGTCAATAAAACCACCTACAGAAACGTGGGTTTGTGTTTCACATCACCAAGACGTAGTAAGTCTCTCACACAGCCTCGGCAGAGATGTCACAGCCCGAGCAAGCAGGATGCCAGAGCAGCAGAGGGAAGGAGCCAAAGCGGCTTGCCAGGGCAGCTAGGGGAGGCTGTGCTTCTGACAGCCCTCCCGTGCCCAGCCACAGAGGGATTAAGGCACCTCACAGCAGTTGAGTGCTAATCCCTGAAACCTAGAAACAGGTTTAGTTCTCAGTTCTTAACCGGGACAGCAATGGAAAGGACATTCCTGTGCATAGATTTTACAGCCGGGGTGAGGGCAAGCAGTAAAGAGAAAGTGACCTGCCCTATGAGAAAGTGACAGCTCTTTAGCCCTAGGATTTTTTAAACAGATTTGAAGCTTTGTGTGATATTTGAAAGATAAACTTCTGATTCAACAAAGGACATTAACTAAAAGACAGGTGATCAACAGACAAACCCGAAATATCTTTTAAAACCTATCAAAACTGTGTCCTCTTAGTGTGCATTAAAAAAACTCCACAACCAAAACACTAACCATTTTGTGTTCTCTCTCCAGCATAAAACTTACAATCCTTAAATTGATGAGAAATGTTTCATGTGGGACAAGAAAAGATAGAAAGATTAGGTAACAAAGAAATGTAGTTTCAAAAATGAAACAAAAATTAACATTCCTGTTCATTTTTCTTGATGCAAACTCCTTAGAAATTTAAGTTTGTTTGCAAAAGCAAACACTCTGAGCTCTGTCAAGTGCTGTCCTCTTCTAACATCTCCGTTCATCAAAGTGATTGGTATGTTTTATTTAATTCATCATTGCACAATCAGTTCTTATTAGCTCCCTTTCAAATTACTTTCTGTGGAAGGTGCTGTCTCCACAGCAACATCTGCCAGGTTACCAACAGGGCTTCGGGACAATTCACACACACTTCCGCGTTCTTCACCATCTAACAGAAAACTACAGAAAACAATACCTGAAGATTTAGTGCTAATTTACGTGGTCTAAAATCTCTCTCCTCTCCTATTGTATATCATCAGACCAGCAGCCACTTGTTTTCTCTTTATTTGTCACTGGCAAAGATATGCAGCTAACACATGCTGTTAAATCCCTGTTAAAAGCAAACAACCAGACAATTAAAAGGCATAATAGCGACTGACCAATGCCGTAACGTATTAATTTTAATAATCTGATCTTTTGCACCAATATCCACAGGCATAGTATAGACAGCTAAAAGAACATTGGAACATAATTGAATAATCTTTAGTAATTCAGGGTTACTGTGCAGATCTGGGAAACCAAAAGAAGAATCCAGCAAACAACTGCAGTAATAATGTGGATTTCTGAGACCAAAAGTGAAACAATTAGATCAGCATCCTGTACATATATTGCTGATGTACATCTCTGCCACCCATGACACAGCATGCTCATACCCAATCTAGTTTCAAGAGATTTAGCTCAAGAAGAGAAATACCCTTGCAACATAATTCACCTTCCTTTTCAACCTTCAAGCTTCAGTCAAACTACACTACCTCAGGGTTAGACAGAGAGAAGAAATAATGATTATATCCACCAAGCTAAAAACACTCCACTCCATTTGTGATATTTTCTTGGGACTTACGAGGATTCATCTATTTCTTACTTGCCTAGCATTTACTACATAATTTGACAGATGCTTACCATGGTGATTTTGCCATTTAAAAGTCATTCTTAAAAGAGTAAGAGCTCGGATTTCCTTATAGTAAATCCTGCACAGGACAGAGAGAGGATTTAAATAACTGATAAACCACCTTCCAGAACACTGCCAGAAATCAGTGCCCAGAAGATGACAGTGACAACGACATCCTGTTGGGACTAGGAAGAAAGCTGAACAGGGAGCTCAGGCTGCAACTGCCGAGGTCAGGTGGGACCTGTGCTAAGGCAGGAGGGGACCGGGAATGGCTCCCCACGGTGGCAATGGCCAATAGGCCACCAGCCTCTGAAGTGTGAAATAAAGAGGGAATCTTCTGCCAGCACACTCCAAGAAGAGCAACAGCACAAGTCTGTTTGCCCCACTACCGGATAAGAGCAGAGTTTTGGATTTTAATTGTATGTCACGTTCCCCTCCTGCCGAGAGACAGCCAAGACTGTTTTGTTTGACCTGCGAACACCAGCCTGCGTTCTTCTTAAGGATATGACTACTCATTTTGGAAATGTATTAAACTGTGTTAATCAATTACCACTCAAGACAATCTGGAGTAGGGAAACATTCTCAGTCTGTTTAACCTTTCCCCCCCCACACACACTGCCATGCTTCTTTCAGACTGTTCCCAGTTTCTGAGACTGAATTCTGAAATAAACCCCACTGAGTCACAGCAAGCACCAAGTACCTAGGGAAGCACCACAGCTCAGTGATGGCTCCGGCCCCAGCTCGCTCAGGTGGCAGATCCGAGGCAGTCCTTCCTGGGGAAACCTTCCAGATCAACCCAGATCACCCACTGTCACAGCAGCTGGCCAGGAAGTTTTAGAAATCCAGAGCATAACCAAGAGCTTTAGCAGCTTCCTGTTTTCCCTGAGCATCATATTAAATATTAACACAAAACTTATTCTTATGTACCGTATAATAACAGATTCCATTACGTTGATAAGATGTATGAAAAGCCAGGACTGAGAGAAACTCAAAATATGCCATTCTGCAAGCTTAAGAGAGCGTACATTAGTGTCTGAGAAAACAAGAACAGAAGTAAGAGTTATGATATACCTTCATTTCACAGAAATCCTGGCCCAGAGCTATATTTTTTTTATGTAGGAAAAAGCACGTAACCGTTTTCATGAACCTGCTGCAAAGCTTCATAAATAAACTATTAACACAATCACCTTGCTTTATTCCTCCACAGTATCTACTAGAAGAAATGAACAGCTAAAACCATAATTATGGAGACCTCTTTAGAGGGACCATGAGCTGTACAAACCTACTCAGCGATGTATTACAGATGCATTGAGCTCATTGACAGATATTTAATAAAGCTTTAGTTGGGGCCCTCTTAAGTTTCAGAAAGGAGTTCAAAGTCGCTTTGTGCACCCTATTACCAGCCTGAGGTCTTGAGGTTTCTTTCCATTTCATTATCCTTTGTCTTTTCAAGTGCTTTTCTTGTCTTTTTTTTTTTCCCCCCTATGTGAAAGATCAGTGCAGAGAGGAAGCTAACAGACTGCATGCAGACAGTAAGCGAGGGCTAACAGTGCATATGAAAAACAATGGATTTGTCAATTCTGCTTTAATTTGATGATCCAAATCCTTTCTAACTTTTACATCTCTTAATTCATACTCAGTGCAGTAAAGACACATCTGTAATTACAGGTAGGGCTCTCTATACAACCGTATGCAGCAAAACCAGAGCTTTTAAGTCACTGGCCAAAAAAGACCGCATTACATCTTTGCCTTGGTAGGAACTTGCTTTGTTATTTATGAACACAATCTCACCTGTATTTATTAGTCATATTTATTTTTAAGAATTTTTTACTTTGATTTTATTAAAACTTGATTGCAAAACTGCCCTACTGCATTATATTATTATTCGAGTATCTAAACCGGCTTGAGATACAGGATTAAAACCCAGCTTCAGCCCCTAGAGTAAATATTGAGTAATCGAGTAAATAGAGTCAATGTTGCTAGTGAGCACATTTATTGTGGATTTTCCAAGTGTTAGAAGACCACAAGGCCACTACTTTCCTCTGCCAACCAGCTCAGAACCATCTTCTTCCAGAAACGACCTGCAGATACTATAAAGCATTAGCTTTTTTCCAGCCTCAAAGGCAGACTTGGTGATCACCTTCCTTCCAAAGCTGAATTGGTGCATACTGACAAAAAAACCCTCAGGGATGCTAATGATCTTAAAAGGCACTTAGCTGAAAAAGTTATTCGGTTCATATGTGGATACATGTTTTACAAAGGAGAAAAAAAAAAAAAAAAAACGAAATATTCTAACAGCAAGGGAAACCTGTACTGCACTCCAGTTGTGCTTTTGCACTGTGCATCGCTAGTTTCTCATGTGGCCTACAGAGGCTCACTTCAGGCCTTTAAAAAAATGTCACCTGTTTCTAAAGACAGGTTTTGAAGCAAATCTCAAACATGCAACAACATCAGAAAATATGATAAAAGTGATAAAGCATCTAAATGAAAATATCCACCATTTATCCTTTGTTCCCTTTCCATCGATGGTGCACCTGGAAGACACAGCTAAACCAATTTAAGGTCTTAACCATCCCTTCCCACTGAAGCTGACGTTTACCTGACCTCAAGGCAAGCCAGCTCGAGGAGCTATGGCAGCAAAAGCTGTGGACATCGGGAAAGGTGCTTTGCTTTGTTTCCCTGAACCAGCTCACCAGGAGGTCTGGTAAGAGCTAAAGCCAAGACAAGGCAGGATGCAGAACTGGGATGACTCTGCTCAGCCAAGAGATTGGCTTAACTGTACTGCTGAACTGAATTTGCCATGCAAAGCAAAGCCATTAGTTCTCACTCCTATTATCTATTTAAAGGAATTTCATTATAAAAAGAGCATAATTCAATTAGGGTTCAAAAATTGTTTTCAAATTTAGCTTTAAATCTCAACAATTGATTTGAATATAAAACCACCCAGTGAATTAAGAATTCCAGCATTTTTTGACTGAAACACTTAAGAAAAACCCCAACCCCAAACTATTCCACTAGGAAACAGTAGGAGACACATGACAAGTTGCTGGTGCGGGGACCAAAGTTCCCTTTTTTCAGAAAACTGTAAAAAAGAAGAAAAACTAACAGTACGTGAAGGAACAAGACAACTTGGACACTGGGAGTAACTGAACCCCACCTGTGTACCGAGAGGAGCTGCCGCCTCTGGACGGTGGCAGAGCACTGCCCCGCCGAAGGCGAAACGCAGCTCCTAACCCCACCACCCGCCGCTCTGCTGGCCCACGAGCAGGCAGTAGCGGGTGGAAGGTGCCAGAGCTCCTTCGCTGGGCAGTGAGCAAGCAGCTTTATTCGCTTCCTACCCTGCCAGCCTCCAGAATTAAAACTTGGGAGCGTGAAGCCTGCTCAAGCACTCGCACTGTAACGCCCACAGGCAAAATGGACGCACAGAAGAGTATTAAATTTGCAGTTTGTCTGTTCGCGCCCAGCCTGCGCCGTGTTGCGTGCAGCCACGCAGGCTGGGATGCGGCTGAGACTGCTCCTTTCCCCTTCCCGCCTTCAGCAGCCCCAGGCGGTGGGTTCGTAGGCCTCCACCACCTTTCGAGGACGGGATGCCCTGACGGACGAGGAGCGATGAGGGCAACGCTACTCGTCTCCCGGGTCAGAAGCTTGGAGATGCCAAACGGCACAAACCCGATAAGGGCTTGTCTTCCACCACAGTTCCTCTGGGAAAAGCGGGGCAGGGAGCGTCGCCCCCGTTACTGGCGAAGGGGGCCGGGAAGGCTGAGGGCGAGCAGAGGCCAGGCCCACGGCCACCGCCCGGTGCCAGAGAGCCGGGTCAGACGTCGCTTTAAGCGGCGGCACCCGAGCAGACGACACGGGGAAACCACCCGGGGCTCACCGCCCCGGGCGGCGGCGGGACCCGCCCGAGCCAGCCCTCACCCTCCTCAGCCCCGGGCAGCGGACAAGCCGCGGACTTGGCAGGGAACCGGCGCCCGGGCGGTCTCTCCCGGAGGCGCTCGGCCCCCGCGGCTGCCCAGGCCCCCCCCCCGCCCCGTCCCGTCCCCAGGAGTGGGAAGTAGAAAGAGCGGAGAGACGGGAACCGGCGGCCGTACCAGCAGGAGGGTGTCCGGCCCGCGTCTCTGCTTTCTCTTTGGGAGGCGAAGACATTTTTACTGCGGCAACGGCCCCGCTCCCCGCACCGGCCGCCCGCACCCCGACGCCGAGCAACAACGGGCAGCGCCCAGCCTGCCCCGCGCCGCGCCCCGCTCCCGCCCTGTCAACGTGGCCGTCGGGACGCGCCCACCGAGCGGGCGGGGCGGGGCGGGGCGGCACTGGCGGCTTTAACGGCGGCTCCGTGGGCTGTGCGCGTTGGGGGGGTTTAATTTCTCGTGATTCTTTCTGCCACCGCTGGGCGTGAAGTCAAGCGTTGCGAAAGCGCCGAAGCCTGCCTTTATTTTTTTTAATTCCCCTGAGCGATGCGAATTCGCCTTTATGTAACTGGTTCCTGCAACAGACCGCCTTTAAAACCCCGTTTGGATAGCACACGGCATTTTAGAGGGCGATACACCCTTTTATTTAATTGCGACGAGAAAACAGCACAGGCAGCGAACGTGATTCTGAATTACGGGCTTGTACGCTTCAAATAATACTTTTCATGAGTGGCTAATTGGCGACCCACATCTTCCACTTTATTTTCTTCTGCCGAACCACGTCTGTGTGAAGTGGCGTGTACAGCACTTGCCTTGCCTGGCTTCAGATCTTACCTTTCCCTTTGAAATCACAGTGCTCATTCACGCCGGTTTAAGGAGTTTCTCAAACGCCTCAGTTATATTTTCCAAGTGATGCGGAAAGGCATGGATACGTAAATTAATTATATTAGCAGCAAAGTGTAAACCATACAGGCTATTCTGGTTTTCTTTTATAATTTGACATAAGGAAAGCGAGTCCCCCAAAAATGTATGACGGTTGGAAGTTGAACCCCCCAAAAGTGCTGTAGTAATACTGCATCCCAGGTATGTTATAAGGGAAATTAATGTAGTAATATTTTAGTTATTTGCTATCACTCTTGTTGCACTTACATTGCCACTGTCAAAACATAAGTGATGGGTAAATACACCGGAGTTTTCTGGCAACAGCCCAGAATATAATCACATCATAGTATCCTTAACAGCCTGCATGAACAAATGTTATAAAAATGCTGTAACTAAGTTCTTGCATTTTGCTGCTGGGTAATTTCAATTTCTTACACATACGGCACTTTAGAGTCTCAGATTATATTTTCAGCTCTGTCACCTTCTGTGTAGCCTAACACAAATGACTCCAATTCCCTTTCCAGTCTCTGTCAAAGTCTATTCAGATTATAATTTTTTTCTAGGGCAGAACTATCTCCTAAATGGAGAATTTAATGCTTCTTTTTCTACTGTCCTCTGGATTTGAATTAAAAGATTATATTTTCATTATTCTTGGTTTTCCCAGGTACATTTTGTTTGGATTTCCCTGTGCTGGTTACCGGCGTCAGTATGAATTTTTGCTGTTGCAGTTTTACTCTAAACCAGCTGTTACAGAATTGAAGTTAAACAAAATGTGCTTTATGACATTAAAAACCCCAGAAACTAATTTTTTTTCTCTAAGAATCAGTAATAATTTCATATTTCAGTGCAAAGATTTGGTATGTGGAGGTGCACTATGAGGAAGAATTATATCAGAGACGTGCTTTGGCTGTTCTTGCGAAAGCTGGCAACATTTCTTAACATTACAAGACTTTGCACGTCACCATTGACACAAGTACTTGTATGAAGGCTTGCTGTGGCTCCACGGTTAAAATACAACATCGGTCCTGAGTATGCCTCAGAAACCCAGAGCTGAGATGGGGTATTTCCTGCAAATGCAGCTGTGCATCGGGTTTGGAAGCTGGGATCCCAAGGCAAACCATTCTGGTGCAGAAGGAGCAAAGACTGAAAGAGGGGAAGAGAGATGGGAACAGGAAAAAACAAGGTGCAGGAGGACTTGGCCTGAGTGGACAAGGAGATGAGGATGAAAAGTTGAGTAGGGTGCAGTGGAGAGGTGACATGAGAATTGCGGAAGCAGAGCGAGTGCCACCATGGGAGGTAAGAAACATCTTTCCGCAAGCAATGAAGTTGGAAGCCAGGACTGGTTGGGTGAGACGAGGATGAGAAGCCCAGGGGGAGGGAGGAAAGACTGAAGGTAGGTCAGGCAGGAGTGAGCACGCCGAGGATCAGGCTTGCAGAAGGGAGCAGGAAGGATCTTTGCTTCTTTCGAGAGCCTGGGGGTTCTCAGACCTCGCTATACTTGTCAGTATATATAATTACTCATTTCCTCAAGTGACAGGGGCCTGTGCAAATGCTAAGCTCTGTGTTCGCAGAAGAATTATATAGGTGTCAGTATGATACCATAGGATAGAATTTAATTTTCAGTTATTTATTCCATTATTGTTTTTAAAATGTTGCAAGAAAAGCAAAAAGGAGACAAAAATCCCAAATTAAAAAAATAAATTAAAATCAGATTTGTAAAATCAAGCACCTAGCTGGTGCTGGTGATCAAGCACCATCAAGCATGAGGAGATGCTGTAAATGTTTCTTTGGCATATCCGTGTTGTGAAACAGAGCAATTGTTTCTGTGGCAGGTCTAAGGCAACATGCATTTCTCTGGCTTAGTGGTGGTGCTGTAATGTTAGTAGCAATGTCCTTCTCGATTATGCCAATGTACAAGAAATACAGAGGTATTCTTAATTAATGACAAGCATTAAAATGCCAGGAGTTGTCAGTCATTTTGTCATTTCCAGCAGTTCCATTGTTTGTACCAGCACACACAAATGGGAGCAACTGTGGGAAACTTCAACGGAAAACAGCAGAGTTTTTACAAAAAGTTGGCTGTGGAGTCACTTCCTCTGCCAAATGAACCACGCCTGGTGCTGACACCACTTTCCCAGAGACTGTGGCAAAGACAAGTCTCTGCTGGGAAACTAGTGAATGACAACATCACAAGACAGGGCAATGAGAGGCAGCAGGACTGTGAGGGAAAAGTAAATAAGTGAGGCTACTTAAAATATTTTTATTTCATGTTTTAATGTGTTTTGAAGACCAGTGGATGTTTTAGAATAAGAGCACTTTTGTGAAGAATTCCACAACACGCCTCTTCAATTAATAGGTAAGAACTCATAGTAGACATCTCAAGTATCTGTGACGTTATCCAGCACAACCAAGGAAGAGTAATCTCCAGCTACTACTAATGTTAGCTAAAATAGCAATCAGAGAGAAGCTACGTCTTTTGTGGTGACAGTGCAGGCAAAGCCCCAGCTCCTGCATTAAAAAAAAACCCAACTAAAACCAGGAAAAAGCCCTTTACAGATCCTAAAGGCTAAGTTAAAAAAAAACCAAAACCAACCCAAACGCGAAGAGATTAGACAGGAAAGTATGCAAAAGCATGCATTTAAAAACTATTTTCAGTGGCAGTTGGCCCTTCACAGCACTTTTGACAGTAATACTAGGTTCTTATTTTTGTGCTTTACAGCCCAAAGTATGTTCAGTAAGCAGTCTATTTTAAAAATAGGCAGTCTGTTGAACTATGATTAGGACACCATTTATGTCTATTTTGAAAATACTCCCCAGTACTTAACAGATGGCTGCAATTTTGGTGCTTTCACTTGGGGCCTGCAGCAAAGCTTTGTGTTCTTTCTGAAAATACTGAAACATAGAAAAGCCATTTCTGTGTTCAAGTTGGGGGAAATTACAATAGTGCAACCTATGGTCACTCAGCGCTTAAAAGGCAGCTAAATGTTTTGCTACTCGACTTCTGCTGTCGTTTCCAGCAGACATATGCACATACATGCTGTAAATCCTGGGAAGCATGATAAACTGCTCTGAATTTAGCTACAGGGTGGGCAAAACTCAGTGAACAGCTTTTTGCCAAATACATAGATAAGCATCAAGTCAATGAAAACTACCAGCTGATTTTGATAAAGCATCCAAAATAGTTTCTCCTGAAAACAATTACTTGTTTTGAAAATTGGGCTATTTTGTTTCAACATGTTTTAAGATTTTGCAGTTTTTAAAGATTAAAAACCACTGAGAAATGAAATTATTTTTCTCTTCTTTTTTTTTTTTTTTTTTTTTTTTCCCCCTAGTCAGTTAATAAAAATATCAGGTATCCACAAAGTACTAATCCTGTGTGACATTTTTAGGGTAGCATGATAATTTCTGAGAAATGAATGATAAACAAACAAAAGGCTTTTCTTTGGAATTTGATCCTTCACTTTGACTTTTGGGATTGCAGATTCTAACTTGTATATGTTGCTACCCACTACTTAAAACAGTGGGTTTACAGTCTGATACAGGCACAAGATGGGGAAGTTCCCTGCTTTTCTACTTCCATGGACATATGTAAAGCTTTTGGCAAAAGCTGTTGGTCATTCAAGTTCTGTCCACTGCTATCCGTGTTAGGAAGAGTGCTGTTTTCAAGACTATGGTTTGCTCGGAAATCTTCAGAGATTGTGTGGGCCGTCATCAAAAAACGGTGATTTTGTTATAATATGCAGATCTGGGAAAACAGTTTTTGTAAGGAAACAAGAAAACAATCTGGGGCAAGGGGTAATATGTGCTTTAGTAACAATTTTCCACCCTTCCCTTACTGACCGTTGTTGCACTGACTCATTAAAGTCACTTGGGTTGCCAGAGTTTGCTGGTTTCTCCGTATCTTGATGATGTGATTGATTCCATGTTGTTACTCTAACTGCACTGTTACTCTGACAAGGAACACAAATTTGTTTGCTCGCTGGATTTACTAATTCAGTTTTCCAGGAAAAACTATATAATTAATTTTTTTCTTTAGGTTTAGAGTAAGTTCCCACTGCAGCAAACACAGGAATCTGTTGAGTGTTACAGGTTACTGAATTGAATCATAATGTAATTGTAAAGCTCAAACTCTCTTTTATCTTAGTGTTTTATTAAATTTCCTTGGAAGCGTTCCCACTAAAAAGTGTACACAACAGGTCTATCTCATCAGAAAGGTAGAATGATGTTTTCATAAAGAAATCTTGCAACCTTACTTTGCCACTCTTACATTATATTGTCATAAAGTTCAGACTTCTGAGCTGTTACCAAACATTAAATCAGCACAAAAACCAATTTCTCAGTATGATGGATTACTGCTGAGATGTGAATCAAATTCGGGACGTTTGCAGCAAATTAAGAAGTTGCTCTGTATGCCTTTTTCACAAAAGCATTCTGGTTTTCTGTTAATAGTTATCTTAGATGCAATTACTACTTTTTGCATTTGCTTCTCCCCACTGTTGTTTACAATATTATTTTAGATGTTAAGTTTTAGACATGGTGCATGCTAAGTGACACAATTTGTAGTAGATTTCTTTTCTTTCAAGAACAGTTACAGGTTGTTACTGGCCATACGACTGAAGTAGAAATTTATATTGACTTCACAGGAGAATTCTGCCTTTAAGGAAAACCCAAATGGAAACCACTATCACAATACAGCCTCACATTAAGCTAAAATTTAGTGCTTTTCATTAAAATCTTTATAAATGTCTCTATCACTATGTACTAAAAGGAAAATAAAGCAAAATAAAGTGAAAAAAACCCTGTGAGGTTCCAGAGACCTTGCTCTACAAAATATCGCTGTTCATTCTTCCTCCAATTCAGTGCAATTCAGTTCTGCCTTAGGACACTACTCACAGTAATAATACTACAGAAATATTCTGATATGGAAGATTAATAAAGCAGTTTACAGATTCAAAGGAAGGAAAGGAGGAAGGTGGGAGGAGGACAGAGGGAAGAAGAAAGAGAGAGGGAGAAAAGAAAGAAAGAAAGAAAGAAAGAAAGAAAGAAAGAAAGAAAGAAAGAAAGAAAGAAAGAAAGAAAGAAAGAAAGAAAGAAAGAAAGAAAGAAAGAAAGAAAGAAAGAAAGAAAGAAAGAAAGAAAGAAAGGAAGGAGAGAGGGAGTAAGAAAGATGTCTAGTGCAACAGAGAAAGTAAAAGCCATTGGAGTTTTTTCATCCAAAGATTTAAACATTCTGCATAAAGACCATCATTTTCATTAACCTCTGCCTTACAATGGGAAAATGGAAGTACAGAGAGGTAAAAATAAGTTGCCAAAGCCAACCTAGCAGCAGAGATGAAAACAGAAGCCAGGCCTCTTGAGACACAGTTCTCTCTCCATTAAGTCTCATTAGTCTGGGACTTACTAAAGAAATTGCGTATTTTATCATTCTAGATAATGGGCACATTACTGCTGCCCAGTTAGAGAGGGTCTTGTTCTTTTAGCTCTGTAGACAACAAGGCTTCCCTCCCTCCACACGAGTGTGAGTGTGCACAGCCTCTTGGGTTTTTTGAGTCATCTGGTAGCTTCACTGTCAGTGGGAATGGGGACTGCGATTGCTCCTGGGAGCTACTGGTATGGCTCCCAAATGAGGCTCGACAGAGTCAGGTGTTGTACTTGGCTCTGGGTCTTACCACTTCTCTGTTCCTCTGTTTCTCACCCATTCTGTCTTTGAGATTGTGACTGATTTGGACCTGTGGAAGCTGTGCTATTTCAATAAAAGAAAGAATTAATGTTGATTCAAAAGTGAAAATGAAAAAAAGTCAAGCTAATTTAAATTCTTAGTGTTTCCAAGCGCCTTGGCTTTGGGGTGGGGTGGGTGTCTACATTTTATTTCTAAAAGCAATTAACAGCAGAATTTGGGTTTTTTTGTGGTTGTGATGGGAACTGAGAACCTGGCCGACTGCAAATCTTGCTATAAGCAGTTATTACAGAACTGATGATTGCTTGGTGTCTGTATTTCATATTTAGGGTCAGATACCACATCCATGGTAAATAACACTGAACTTCATTGATTTCAGTATCTTCAGGTTCTTTCTATTCTTTCACAGAAATTGTTTCTGGCTTCAGAGGGAGTTTTGCATATACCCAGTTATGGACAGTTGGCCCTACCATCTAGGAAATAACCTTTTAAGACTGTAGAGTTGACTGTTACAGCTGCTAAACAGCTCCCATTAAGACAAGATCATCATAAGTCAGCACCTTTCAGTACCTGACAGAATGATTGTCTCGGAGCTTAGGCACAAGCAGCCACTCCTAAGACATGAGTGAAGTTGATACTCAGCTTCCCACAGTAACAGTACCTGACCTCACTTTATCCTTCCAAGAGATAGCCAGACCTATTCGAAGAAGCACTCTTTCTCCTGGAAGAACCTTAGTGCCTTAGTTTCAGACTTTTGGTAGTTGTCCTAAGATTTCTGTTAACTTTGCAGCAAACCTATCAATTGCAAAGTTCAGGTCTTTATGTATTATTTATTTACCTTCTTTCCAGAGAATATTAAGTAACAGACAACAAGAAATTATATATTGTGGTGTATATTTAGTCCAAATGTGTCTTTGTCTAGAGTAATGTAGTCATTTTTTAATCTTTGAACTGATTTTAACACATAGCTCAGTTGTAAATCTACCCAGTGATTTTCCTTTAGAAACGCTACTTTACGTTACAGAGAGAACTAATTGCTAAACAGCAAAAAATCCCTTTTCAGTTGAATTCTAAATGCCAGATTTCCAACTATAATTCTTCCTCATTCTTATTAGAAGGAGTCTGAGTGTGTCAACATTCTTACTGATGTTTTCTGCTGAAAGCTTTGTTATAAACTGAACATAATTAAATGTAAGTAGACTGGTATTTCATCACAGCTCAAGGGTATAAGGCTAACACATTCTCTCTCCTGTTATCTCTCCAGTCCTCTTTCTTCTTACATGTAAAGAATGCAAAGTATCAGCATTTTTTAGGGTTGGGAAGTCTTATGACCTCTCCTTAGGAAACTGCAGCATTGTAACAATGGTGGAAGGGTTGTTTTGCTTTTCAGTTGCATTCCAGAATTATGTCAGTTTTAATGAGTATATTTTTAAAATAGTTGCTGGCTGAAAGCTAAAGGTTATAAGATGTTTTTAAGGTATGCATCTATATTTTATTTTTCTTTGCACAAAGATTTCTTTTTACAAAGTTTGTTTACCAGTTTTCATTTTTTTCCACTTGTCCAGACTACATAATTTAAATTAATTTACTTTAATGGCTAGTATTGCAATGTTTATACTTTTCACAGAAGTCTAATTTTATGTTCAACAATTATCCTGTGTTAAGCATTTATCAAAATATCATCAGAAGGTTGTTCATGCTTGTACTGGGTCTGGCTGGGATGGAGGTAATTCTCGTCATAGCAGCCCTTATGGTGCCGTGTTTTGGATTTGTGACCAAAACTGTGTTGATAACATAGAAGAGTTTTGGCTATTGTTGAGCAGTGCTTGCACAGCTCAAGGCTTTCTTTATCCCACTCTGTGCCCCGCAGTGAGTGGGAGAAAGGGAGGAAGTGAGGAGCTGTGTGGGTGCTTGGCTGTTGGCCTGGGTCAACCCACCATAACGCTGTACTGTGGGAAGTTGAGTACCAACATCACTCGTGTCTTAAGAGTGGCTGCTTGTGCCCAAGCTTTGAGACAGTCATGTACTTAAAGGTGCTGACCTATGATGATCTTGTCTTAATGGGAGCTGTTTAGCACCTGTAACAGTCAACCCTACAGTCCTAAAAGGCTTCCAGGAAAATTTGTTTCCCAACTTTTCCATGCATGGCTGACTGGCCTGTATCCAGATCCTCCTTCTTGCCCCTCTTGAAGAGGGATGTGACATTTGCCTCCACAGTCTTCAGAAACCTACTTGTGATTGCCGTGACCTTTCAAAAGTGATAGAGATCTTGCAATGACAGCAGCCAGATGTCCCAGCACTGTTAGATGCACCCCATCCAGTCTCTTGTCCAGCTGGCTTAAGAGATGCCTAACTCTGCTAGTTACCCTCTACCAAGAGTAATGCTTCAGTTCCACTGATTGCTATTAGGTTCCTGATACACCTGAGGGAAGAACATACCTGTAAAAACTTAGGCAAAAAAAGCACTGAATACCTCACCTTCTCCATATCCTTTGTCACTGGGTCCCCTAGGTAGGGGACCTACAGCAGATCTAAGTTTTCCGTAGACTTCATTTTGCTGCCAATAGACTTACAGAAGTCCTTCTTAACAGACCTTCCTAGCCATGCTAGTTTCTCATCCAACTAAGCTTTAACTTTACTAACTCCATACCTTCACATAGTATAATATATGATAGTGTATAAAGATGTAATTAGATAGTATGCGTATACACATACGCAGCTATATCTAATAAAATACAACAGAAGTATTGTACAAGGTGAAGAGCTAAATGCAAAGTGGCTATGTCATCAAACTGTGTGTAAAGAGATTTTTATGTTTAAAAAAATAGAATATGTAAAGGTATATTTGTTGCATTTACAGAATGTATGGATAGACAGTTGGACTGTCATATCAGGAGTCACTTCAGTTTCTTCTCAAAACTCCAAAAGAACAGTAAGATATGCTTCAGTATGCATCACATGCTACATAACTAATAGACATGTGTGAAGGCAAAGGTCTGTCTAGCCTAATGAGTGAAGCTCTGTAACTGTCCATAAGTATAAGGCCCGTATTCTCTACACTGGTTTTCAAGAAATCCAGGTCTCACCATCTCTCAGTCCCAACTTGTGAACTGGGCACAGTTCCATAGAATTCATCAGCCCTGTACTCAGAGCAATGATTATGGACTGAGTTTCTCTTGGGGATGTTACCAGGGCCTGCTCAATGAGGAAATCCTTATTATGCTACATACGCATTGCAGAGGTCATTTTCCTCCAGATTTGCCTTCCTCGAGAGCCTCAAAAACTCCTCAGAATGTGCTTTTATAGGCCCTCCATATCTTTGGTGCAAAATAGGCCTGCATCCCTTGACTTGACCCTTAGGAATCCATAGGTGCAAGGGTGTTGCCTTGAGCAATCCACTGGCTGAGGAGCTAGTTTCCCAAACAAACCTGAATTTGAAATGAATTATCTCAGATACATTTACTCAGGCCTCCTTTGTCCTCATTTGGAATAAGGTATAATACCATCAGTATAATACCACAGACTCCTTACAAGTTTATGTTATGGTGAATCCTGTTGTTCATCAACAGGTAAGACCTTTTTTGTATATGACCATCAAATTTTGCAGTGGTTAGTGCACTGTGCCTTTGTGCAATCACTGCCACTATGCATACAAGATCTAAATGTCCCCCAGCAACACCTGCAATTATTTGAATGATCCATCTTGGCCCCCTTGTCCTTCTAATTTCTATCCGCTCCTCCCGTGGCAGCATGGGTTGGTGTCTAGCTTGTTTACCTTCCTAAGGCAGCTTCTGCACAGAAACCCTCTGTCCTCTTACGTGGCCATAGGGATTTCTTGCCTCCCTGCTACTGCAGTCTGCTACCATATTGTTGTGTACTACTCTCCTTTCTTCCCTTTCTTTCCAGCAGAGTCCTGAGGACAGTAAGCTACCAGAGGCTTTCCACTTCCCATTTCACGGCCTGTACTGAATTTTGATGAATTACCAGAGGCTATACTGGCCTCCTAGCAACCTATTGACATTGCTTTCTTGAAGAAATACTGTCCCTGGATCTTGAATCCCAGCAAATTGAAATCATGATGGTGAGCTGGTAATAGCTGAGATGCTGATTTGGTGTTACAATTTGCAAGCCATGTTACAAGGCCGTGGGGAAGAATGACTGATACTGCCAGGTCAAGGAAAATGTGTATCAAAGAACTAATCGAGGGTCACCACCATCATTTATGGACACTCTGCGAGGATAAGAGGGGGGCTTAATGGATCATTCTGAATTCATCACATCCTTTTGTCAATATCTGTCCTAGAGGAGTAAAGGGACCCATAATCCTCTTTGCAGCCACCTCATTTATTATTTTTTATAGGCCATTACTTTCCAGCCCTTTACTGATTTTAAACTCTTGGCTATTACAGTACTCCTGGTTCCCCCTCAAGGACAGCTCTGCTAGAAATACTGTCTCTTATGGTCATGCTGAAACAGAGCCTCAAATTCATACAGATTAACTGGGAAAGTTCTGGCTCCCCAAACTACCTCATTCTTCTGCCCAAGGATTAGTACTCCTTCCTTGCTCTTTTTGTCTACTCCTTATCATCCTAGTTGCCCTTTTCCATGACACAAACTTAACCTTAGTTTCCAAACCTGCGTCTGGCACAGCAGTGTGAAAGTTGATAAGCTGCCTAAAAGACAATGCTCTACATTGAAACTAAACTGCACTTTTGCAGTCATTATCAATAGTCACAAGTCACACTTCTCTCCACTGTCCCCTGTCCATCAGTTCATTCTTGTCTAAATTCAATCATGGGTTAAAAGCACATCCTTCAAAAGACTCTGTATGGCCTGCCTCTGCTTCTGTAATGCTTCTTGCTAGCTCTGGCTTCTCCTTTCTGTGCTCTATTGATATCTTTTCCTAATACGGCAATGAAAATAGCTCCACATAGTCCTGTTCCAAATGTCTTTCCAGAAGATTAGCCAGTCCTCCATATTGCTACCAACTCTGAACACCTGATGGAAATCCCTCCACCAACAGACTATTCAGGAAGAAACACCTGTTTTCTTTGCTCTGCTCAGTCTCATACATCAGTTAAATACCTGTTGTTTTGCCTGCCTTCCGTTCACATAATCTTGCTTGTCCTTCGGAGACAATCCTGGAATAAATTTATGCTGCACCAAACTCACCCTCAGCAAATGAAATACATATGAAAACAGTCTAGCTGCTTTTAAGTCTCATGGGCACTTCTCATATCTCATGACTCCCAAGTCTGTAGGGAAAACACAGAATGAAAAATCCCAAACAAAGGAATCTCACACAATCCTCAAGTGCTTCCACTGCATTTGTTGGAATGGGTTTTGTGGCCTGTTGCCCACGCTTCTTGTCCCACCTGGGCATCTCTGCTGTCCCCTCAACTATGAGAGGCTTTACCCTGGACATCTGCTTGGAAAATGCTGGGACTCCAGCAAAGATAGCCTATGCCTGGAGCACTTGTCTGTTCCTTCAGTGGCCTTGGGGTGCTGCTGCAATGTTTGAGAAGTGCCGCGTGAGAGCCTGCATGCTGCACTGACTCCAGTTAGCTGCATCATGGACCAAAAGTGAATCAAACCCTGTGCTACGAATGTGGCTGTCAGCTGGGGATACTCTTCAGACATCCCATGCGTGACTTGCACTATGGGGTAGAGCTCAGTTACGTCTGGTCCAGTGATCATATCTGATAGGCAGATGTGGCATAGTCTGTTGTGTTTGTGTAAAACATGGGTGAAGTCTTACGTGAAATAAAACCTTCTGGTTAAAGAGATAATACACACTGAATTTCAGAAGTATTTTCAGTTTTGATCAGGTAGGAAGAGAAGTCTATCAGTAATAAACTGATTAACAGTTTGCTAATACTCAAGCCAAGGAGATGACTATGTCTGGTTTGCTAAAAAGAAAGCAGCATTTTCGAAGAGTCAAGGGCAATTATTAGTCAAGGAATAGATACAAAGTGAAGGATCACATAAGAAGTGAGGTTCAAAATTTTGCGGGAAGAGAAATTTGATTTTGAACATATCCTTAAAATGTGTTAAAGGAATGTATTATGAAAGGTAGCATTCCTCCCTGAGCCAAGATCCGTTTCCACGACCCCAGCCTGAGAATGTAGTTATTTCAAAGCTGGATCTTCAGTCAAGAGGATGTGAATTTCTAACAGTCTCATAATGGGTGGGAAGAAACTTTAGAACCGACATAAATAATGATGAAAGATCTGCATGCGTTTTCTATTTCCTTTCGGCGTTTGGACTTCAGAAAATTTTGTAACCACGTAATTTAAATTCTGTAGGCAAACATTTTTCTTCCTTTTAGTTGAGGCTGGTTTGAATTAAAGATGATTTCACGGTAAATACCTAGTGATTTAATCCCATAGGTGCAGCTAACCTTTGAACCACTTTACTGGAATATTCTTGCAATGCCCAGCAACCCAATGCTTTCTTTTTTTTTTTTTTTTTTTTTAATTTCTGAGGCTTATCAGATAGGCGTTGAAGCGGAAGAAGCTTTTTCTGGTGACCAGTGCTAGTCAGGAAAGCAGCAGAATAGCGGAGGAGCATGCTTAATCCAAGAATTCTGCCAGTTTGGGTGTCAAAGTATTTCCTAACACTGAATGAAAGAATTTTTTAAATGTCGAGTTTCATAAAGTGAAAGGCATACAGCACTGTGAGAAGCAGTAGGAAAATGATCTGTTATAAATATTTGAACTCTTGCTGAGGTATCTTTTCTCCTTTGTCCTCCTGGAATAGCTAAAACTAACATCTCTATTGAGCTTAAAGAACCGGGTCAATCAACTATTGAACACAGAGCATTTGTCGCCTAGAGGAATGAATAATTAATGTAGCCTCACTAATCTGATATCAAAGGGAAGGAAATGTAATAGCAAATATGCCTATGCATAAGGGGGAAAAAAGACAATAGTAACATCCTATCAGGTCTGCTTAAGTGGTTTACACACATGAATCTGAGCTGAGGGTTCAAACTGAAATGCCTAGTGAAAATAGGCTGATTGAGAAACCAAAATAATTTCTTTTGCTGGGAAGAGAAGTGATATGAAGGCAGAAAAGATTTCTGAGCCTGTTCAAAAGGAAGCAAGGAAAATATTTCCAGCTGAAGATTTTGGATTTAGAGATTAAATCACTGCTGCTAAGCTTGGCTATTCTCTAAGGTAATGAAAGATTCAGGCTTGTTGTATCTCTGTAACTTCTTCAGTACATCCTGCCTCTGAATATAACTTAGGCAGATCTAGAGGTAGAAATCCATTTAATTTTCCATTCACCGTGAGAATACTTCTTTTTAATGGTTCTTTCTCTATTAAAAGGTAGGAATGTGTCAGGGAAAAAAATATATATATTCTGAAGATATTCCTAGAAGTTTGGTTACATTTTTGGAAGGAGATGCTGTAGTCTAAATGTTCAAAATTGCTCTAGAGCCAATACAATCCACAGAGACAGTGTGGAAAAAGCAGGGTAAAAAGGGAAACAGGAACTGGTGAATAGGAAGTATGAGCATAAGAACATTTTTGGAGATCGTTGCAGTCCCCAGAAGCTGCAGTGAAATTTATGCAAGTTTCTGTTTTGGGAAACAACTAAAAACCTGTGCTTGCAGTCAGAGATAGAAGTGTGGAAAAGATGGGGAACTGACAGTATAGAGGAAAAAATACTCTAGGGGACTGTATATACTTTTTTCTTATCTTACTGTGTATAGTTTAAAGCCTTTTCTCCATGAGAAAGTTGCACCATTCTGTTTAGGTATGCAGTTTTAAATAAATACAACAGACATTCCTGTTTGAGCTTAAACCATTTTATTTTATTTTTAATTCAGGACAATGAAAAACATGTCTATGCTCTACCAAGTAAGAATGTCTACACAAGAATTTACATTAGTTAAATTAGATTGGTTTAAACTTGGTTTAAATTAAATTAGTGCATCTTTCTGTTGTAAAGAGGGCTTTCAGCATGTGCACTGTCCACATCAGAGACACACCTGATAAAAGTATTTCACTGCTGAGGAGGTACAGCTGAGGATTCACCATTTTTCAGAGAAGTACTTTGAAAAAGAAGCTAGAAATAAAAAAAAATTGACTGCCTTATAGAAAAAAAACCCCACCCCAAACAAACAGGAAATTCCGTGTACACAGCATGAAATCAGACCACAAAATCAGGAATTATAGACTTTGAAATACAGAAAGGCCTGTTCAACAAGCAGCATTAAGGAAAGCCAAGATCCCTGATACAGACAGAGAAACATCGCATTTAGCTTGGTGAAGAAAGCAGCTGAAAAATTCGGAGAATTTAAAGCATGTAATGTTTAACACTGAAAGATAAAGGAAGATTCAGTGACATGTCTTTGTTCTTAACGGATTGGAAGCAAAGTTGGAAAGGCTGCTGGGTTTGCGTGTTGTAGGCAAAGAGCACACACAAAGTCACGTTCGTTCCTGCTCTGTTCAGCACGTAAGAGAACTGCAATCTGGACTTCAAAAAAATCAATGTCGCATCCTGCAGCGAGGTGGGTGGATCATTCAAAATATGTTGTGGGAGAAGGAAACAGAACTCCTCTCTCAGTAGGTTGACATGGAGATTTTCTCTTCTCCAGCAGTTCATATATCTTTGTAAAAACATAGTAATCAGTGAAAGGGAGTCTGGGTAGAAGGCAGACTGTACAGGTCTAGGAAATAATGCAAAGTACAGAATTTGAGAAGAAACAAAGGGCAAATTTTGCAATAATTTTACTGAAAAATTTCCTCCTTTTTCAACCATCTGTATGGGGTAATGAGGTGACCATGAGAGAAATATGAAAAGGTAAAGCATACAGGATTCTTTCAGTAACACAGAATGGCAGTGAAGGGAAAAAAGCAACTGATAATAAATGTAAGCTAGGAAAAGAAAGAAGGCATAGCTGAGAAATAAGAGAATCCACGGACTAAAAATACCTAGTGGTAGTAGTAGGAGACCATTACATGGCTGACTGCAGACTAATTGCATTTGTTCAGTCATTGTGAAAATGGATACAGATGGGATACACAAGTTTGGAAATATCCTGCTGTTAAAGAGAAAATAAAGCAAATGTTACGTGATAAGCCATTACTTAAGATGATGTCGTTGGAGAGAACTCAGAAGATCATATGTCTAAAATATTCTTTTCTGCTTTAGCAGCTCTTTTAATTAATTTTTACTGATTTTTTTCCATCAAAAAGAAATGTAGGATGGTTATTGGGGGAAAAAAGGAGGAGGCAGATCTTAGCCAGTGAGATAGGTTTTCTTAATCTGCCACTGACTGAAGTAACATAACACTTCCTTGCTTGAAACAGAACTTAGTTTTGTGAAAATTTGTTCAAGTTGGTTGCAGAGCTTCAGTGGCTCAATGGGTATTTCGCATTTTCTTCACTGCTGTGGTATTGCAACTTACTGGGATGCCTTCAAAGGCACAGTCCAGATTTTACAAGCTTCTTCTAAGAAGAAACAGCTGGGGAAACAGCTGATATCAAAGTTAACAATTCCTCAGAGGTCTGAATATATTCCAGGTTAAAAGGGAGAAAAAAAACCCCAGACCAGTCTTTTGTATCTGGTTTTCATATACTGATGGTATACCTATTGACAACTGGGACTCGCAGCTGTTATTCCCGACTGCTCTGATTTTATTACATGGTTATCGGGTCCCAGCAAATCTTGTATTGGTCAGAGGGAAAGCTTAAAGCATAAAACCTCTGTCTACAGCCACATAAACAACACAGCAGAGTTCTACTTAGTTCTCAAAATAGTAGGAGATGGCTGATGTATGCCAGGGAGGAAATCTTCCTTGCCAGTTAGTGTCCATCATTTCCCACAGTTCAGGCAAATTTATCAGAGACACCAGGCAGCCTTTGGGCCAGATGGCTGGCACATCATTCTCTGCAGCTGAAGAAGGACATGTGTTACCTTTCATTAGAGAAATCATAAGGTGCATTTGGCAGTGCGTTCCTCTGAGCAGGGTGACTGTGACATTTAGTGTGGTGAGTCTATTAAAGAGTGACTTCACTTTCCATCTCCACACCCCAGGTAAATCAGTTTTACTGCGCGCACTTTTGTGATAATTTGTCTCTTAGAAACACCCTGACACAAAACTAGTACATTTTTTTTCAAAATGTTTTGAGGCTGCTAGATAAAAGCAGAAAGAAAATGCAAAAGGAATTCTGTGGATAGATTTAAGTCTGAAGATTAAAATACTACCACGTGGTGAGCAACACTGAGGCATTTTTGGTACTTCTTTAGGCTCTGTCAGTTACCCAAATGAAAAGTTGGAAGTGCAGGCCCCTGAGCTCTGGTAATTTCAGGTCCCTGAGCTCTGGTAATTTAACACAAATTTTCATTCATTTTGGCTAAATTGCTACAAACTTATCCAAGCCACATTAATTAGATAAGCCTGGGGAAGTCTCTGTATTGCAGCAGGAAGAACCTGTAAGAAGGGACCTTATGGCCTTTGAAGAAAATTCTAGAAAACCACAGGAAATATTAAAATTATACTGCAGAAACTCAGAAAATTATCAGAGGATAAAAGAGCTTGGGAAGAAAGGAACAATAGGAAGGGGGAGACAGAGCCAGTGAAAATAGTTTCAATATCATTTAGAAGAAAGAGGAGGTAAGGCCGAGCAGTATACACCAAAGAATTGTGTCTGAAGCTTCACAAGTCAGAAGGAAAAGCTCACACACTTGCTACCAATAATCCACATTTCTCACTTTTAGCTGACAGCAACAGGGGAGACTGAAAAAGCACTCCTGCAGGTACCTAACTAAGAAAGTTTGGAGACCATTACTATTCACTCAGTGAAAGACAGACATTAAATATTTAAATCAATTGAAATTCAACTGTTCTGTTCTAAGTCAGAGAAAATCCGCAAGCGCATCAAAGATGCACGAGGATTTTGGTAGCAGGCTTTCCAAGGAAAGAACCCAAAAAGCAATTACCTGAAATGTAATATCTAAGCATCTGTCAGCCATGTCTGAAAACTAGGTGCTTAAGCTGGTATGACAAAGCCATTGCCCAAACGTGTGGGCCGTGGCTGCAAAGGAGAGGCTTTAATTAGTATTCACTGACGTGTGTCCTACGGACCCCCAGCCTCAGAGGCCTTTGTGTGTTCTCCCATCTGAGCCTACAACAGACTAAGCAGAGGTGCCTCAAACAGGCTACGTGTCTCACAGTGTCACTAAAACCACGGCTTGTCTGGCCGAGTGAGAGATGAGCTTCCTGGTGGGCTGGCTGGAAGGTGGAGGTTGCTCCGCAGAGTGGAGTACAAGAAAAACAGGTTACGGAAGTGTTTCACAAGCAGTCACCGTTAACGCTATAATCTTACCTAGTGTTTTATCGTTTATCTAAAGTCCTTGCTGTCAAGATTTGCACATTTACAGGAACCTCTTACTTGTTTCACTTTACTGTATTTAGCAGACTATATATTTTATTGTGTCTTTTTCACCCTGGAACAATGTGGTGGTGTGTTGGTCAGCTGTGTCCAACTTAACAGCTGGGTCTTCCCTTGTGTCTGGATTAATTAATGCCTTTTCTGTGCCACATCAATGCACAGCCCAGAGTTACTAGCTGCTGGCTGGGCTGGGACTGCTAGTTTCCCTCAGGGGGTGCTGAGGCTCCTCTGCTGGTCACCAGGCTTGAATGATGTCGCTTATGGGTTCGTTATCTGGCTTAAAGCTCCTCTGCAAATGATCGCTAGCAACTGCCTGTCTGAGTTAGGAGGCTCAGCTCTGCTTCTCCGTTGTCTCCGCTAACACAGTTGGGTTGTCCTTGCTGCCTCATTAGCTGACCCGGGACAGCTGGAGCTGTGGCAAGCAGTCAGTCTTCTCCCTCACAGTAATGGTTGATTCTGTGATGTTTCTTTCACCACATGCTGCGTATATGTTCAGATAAAACCAATCTGCCATTCAAGTCTCTGAATGTTTCAGTGAGTGAACCATCCCCTTGGGTATCTTGTAATCTTTTCATGAGTTAAAGAGTTGGTTGGGAGATGTCGTTGGGAAGAAGATCCAGAACAGCAGGACTCACTGTGTGACTGAAATAATGTCTGCGCAGAATCTGCCCAGAGGCTTGGTGTGATAGCAGCTTTAACTTTCATCCTTGGAGGTGAAGTACAAGCCTGATAGTGTATTCTTGCCTGAGTCCAAAAGTTTATTTGGACATGGAGCCATGTTGATGCAGACTTCTGGCAGTCATGATAAACGGTAGTTTGTGATCAGGCTGAGATGCCTCCCTGCTGCACATAGCTCCATCAGTTTGTGATATTTACTGAAAATTTACTCTTTGCAATAAAAATTAATTTGTATCTTTTCTCATTATCCCCTTGACATTTGATTTATTTAGAGTTTCTGTACTTGAATATTTCATTGTCATCCCTCAATAGCTAACATTTACAGATCTTCAGGGACTTCCCTATCTTCAGAGAACGCATTGACCAGTTGCATTTTTTTAACATAGTACCACAGACTCACAGTATTTAATTAAATATCCAATTAATTTAAATTTTGAAAAATATAAATGGGCCTTTTGCTCTCAAATTACTCTGCTAAGTAGTTATTATCTAGCAAAGTGGTTATTTAGTTAGTACATTTTATTTCAGAAAATTCTTTATAGTAATTGCCATACCTGACTTCAAGATGTAGTAAATACTCTATCTTAGCCTTCATATCTTACCAAACATTTTTCTTGCTTTTATGACATTTCTTACTATATATATGTCCTGATACTTAGGTTATATGTCTGGTAAATTGAGCAGAGGCTTCAAGTGGCATGACTTAGTTTTTCATGGCACCACTCCTTAGGTGATAGAAATAATGTCTTTCATTGGTTAAAAATGGAATTTCAGGGGTGACACATTTTAGGACTGGGTCCAGAAACCATTATTCCTATTGTAAAGCACTGGCTTTTAGTAAGACAGGCTCTTCATACTTTATGGAAAATTAATGAATGAGAAATAGAACTGAATAGAAGTTGAGTATTAGTTTGATATGCATTGCATGACAAATTTCAGCAGGTTAGAAAGAAGAGCAGCTGGGTGGATGACATACATGCCTACAAGTCTGGTTTAGGTCTCTGTACCATGATAACTGAGGTGGCCTTAAACATGTCACTTAAGAATAATTCTGTGGAGAGAATCAGTTACGTGCCATATTGCCTGATGTCATAGCTCTTAACTTTGAGGTACGTGGTCACCTGAGTGGGAGATTTCACTAGGAGACAAAAATGAAAGATCTCACTTTCTCTGGTGCTTGAGGGAGATTCTAGGAGAATATTCCCAACACCAAACAGTTCATTATCCTAATGGAAGGAAGTAGGAGGGACTGTTCCTTCTGGGACATGCCTTTTGCTGTACTGGCTGGAGCACACTTAACCTAAGGATCCATATTATATTTAGGGACAATTGCTCAGCTGCAGTGATGTCTCTATCAATACACTAAACAGGACTAGAGAGTATTCTGTGGCCCTGAACTTTGTAGACCTGGCCTGGCTTGGCTTGGCTTGGCCTGAGTTCATCCATGACATAGCAACTAGACTTAAAACTCCTCCATCGGGTGCTTCTGTCCTCCAGGAGCATGTTTCTGCCTATCTTTTAGCTCATAGTGTTCGAAACAATGAGAGCGCTGTAACACAGCCTGTCATTGCTGAAACAGAAGGTATGCGTTGCATGCATTATGGTGTGGGATGACAGCATATAAAAATGTTTGACATTGCACAGGTGCCTGCAACTGCGCTGAAGGACAGTGCAGGCCAGACAAATGTGGTACAGTCTTGCCCATGTGGCCTAGTGTTCTTGGTCTTTGGTTCAGCTGTCCCAGAGGCTGCGTGTAGACGTGGGCAAACTCATGCTAGGGACCATGCTAACAATGAGGCAGTAAGAACAGAGTAAGACAACCACAGAGTGCTTGAACATGCCTCTAAATCCTGTTCTAGTAAGGTGCACAAGCACAGCCAAAAAAGGATCAGTCCATGTACAAGAGCAAAACTTTAAGCATCTAAGTATGACTGCTGGAAACAAAAATGTTCATTGGAGTAGAAAGGAGCTTTTAAGAATTAGGTGCTTAAATTGATTTCTGGCCTTCTTGTGCCTCAGCTTATCAGCACTGGGGGTAATCACATGCCCCTCTGCTCAGTGTTGTAAGGATGAATAACGTGATGATTTTACAGGATTTAAATAAAAGAATAATGAGGGCCAAACAAGGACTTTGAGTCATGAGAACAGTTTGACCATGAGAACAGTAATTCAGTTTGACTGCAGTAATATCCTTCAGTGTTGTAGACTATCTCAGCTCTGTCAACTACAATTAACTGCAGTATTGTAAATTGACCATAGTATTGTGTTGAAATTTTCCAATTCCAGATACCTGTGTAGCCATTTGGATGGTCACTGAAGCAGTAGTACGTGCCTAAACCTGGCTTCTCTGATATCACTGTTGACGAGGATCTGAAACTCCCACATTACTCAATGAAGTCCTCAAAGCATAGCTTGTTAGCCTCCAAGGTGCACTGAGGTCCCAGGTGGGCCAGGCTCTCTCCGCTTCACATTATAAGCTACATGACAACACTACAAACTAACCCCCTTCAGCATCCTGAAATTGGAGTTCATGGCAGAGTAATGTGTTCACCCCTTCCCAGGCTAGGCTTAGTTCATCTTATTTTATGCTGGATAGCAATCTGTCTGATGCCAGCATCCTGTTAAGTGCTGGCAGAAATCCCAATTAGTTGTTTTTCCCTCTGTAGACTAGAGAAGATATTCAAGGTGTCCTCTAGTGCATTGCTTGTGGAGTGCCTTTAAATCTTCTGAGCTTTATGGAGCCCCTCTCTTTCAGGCTTTAGTGCTGTTTGTGTAATATATTGCTGCTTCCAACCACCATTCCCTTTGAAGGACGCACCATAGAAGAACTTGGTCTTTTGCCCAAGCACGTAACATGGCAACATTTTAGTTTAAAAACATGAAAGCCTTTGCTTGGGGTCACTGGCAACTTTGTGAAGTAGCAAAGGGATTAATAACTTTAGTGTTTGAACTAGTGTGTGGACTGTGCTGCAGGGAAACAGGATCTCTGGTTTTGGGATCTACATGCTCATTTCTGAGGTGATGTACAGTTTACTTCCTTTGTAAAAGTACTTTCTACTGTTCCTCACAGGAGCAAAAGCTACTAATGCTGGACCAATAGACTTGGAGTAAGGCCCTGGGCATTCTCTGAGACCTTTCCTCCCCTCCCCTGATGAAAGGCAGCTCTGCTTAAAGCTCCCTCAAATTTAAGCACCCCAGCATCTTTGCAGCTTCATGGAGAAATCCTGCAAAGTCTCAGTCCCGCTGGAAGCCTGACACTGACACCATGCAGAGCTGCTTGGGGAGTAAGCCCACGGGGATCCAGAGGAAATGGGACAGCACCCCTGCTGTTAAACAAAACAGGGGAAGGACACAGGTTCACAGGACACTGCTTGGTGGCTGTCCCGACTGTTTAATTGCTAGAGTGTTCCCCCACCCAGACTTGGTGCATGCAGGGTGGTATTCCCTGAGATGCTGCTGGAACACAGTCCAGAGTTAGCAAGGGACAGGAACTGTTCTTAGCTGGTGTTATGGGTCAGCACACACTGTTTTGGAGAGGAAGTGTTCAGTTGTATGCATACCAGTTGTGCCATGGCATTTGCCCTCAGGGTCAGAGCAGAGGGCATCTAGATGATGATGGGATTCAGGTATGAATGATTACTGCACTTCGGTGGACAGTAAGCTGACACTGTAGTGAGGGGTATGTCCGTCCTTTATTTCATCTGGTCTCACTTCTGGCCCCAATATACAAGATGGAGATGGAAGGGACCTTACCAGTTGATTTCCAGACAGGGAAGGGCCTGGCAACAGGGGAGAGTGCTTTCTAGGCCAAATCATGCTTCAAGAAGCTAGCCCCCATGCTGTGTGTCCCACACACCCCTCCCATTCTCCATGCCCATGTAATGCAGCCCCAGGACATAATCCAACATGTAGCAGAGAGTGGGAGCCCCAGGAGGTCATAGTAGTGGGAAGATTCATTGTGGTTACAGACTGGCTTACCTTCTTGGAAACTTGCTCCTGCAAACTGAGCTTCAAGAGACATCATTTCCGAGGTTAACTTTTTAATGCTCCTATTTCCTGCTTCTTCTGAAGTTGAAGGACTATCTTCAGATCAGTTTTCTAGTTTAAAAGAGAAAGTTTCTGTATAGCAACTCTGGACTGAGTTTCTGCAAATGAGAGTTTGGCAGCATGACTGTTTGTTAAGGGAATTTTTGAAACTATTATTGCTCCAGTAGAGAGATCTGGACTGTAAATTGTTTGGAAGTTGGTTGGTTGATAATCAGCTGATATGTTTTTCATTCTGCTCCCATTGTAAGACTTGTCAGCTTTGCAGTTTAAATGCCCTCTGCTAGATTTCTAAACTATGCTTTAATAGAGCACAAAGTCTAGTTGTGGCGTCAGCAGTGTGGATTAGGCAACAGTGGTTAGATAACTGATGGTTAGGTCTCAGTGGACTAAGTCTATCAGAAATCAAAGCTAGCTGACACTGTTAATTTTTATTGCTTTTTTTCAAATGTGAGCAAAACTTCGTTGTACTCAGAGGCAATTTTATCAAATTTTCAGTCCCTCACTGCACAAAAAAAGTCCCTCTGGCTGAAAAAAAGAAGAAAAGATTCCATAGTAGTTTTTTCTCTGAGATTTAGGATTAACAATTCTACTACAGGAACAGTACCAGTTGCTATTTTTCTGCCATTAAACTGAGTGAGATGGCTTTTACAGTTCAAAGGCAATTTTGGTATAATGGAGACAATTCCCCACCAATTTAAGCTAATTTAAATTTTTAATTAGTGGTACTTTGTGTTTTATATATCATTGTTCTAGACAACTTCAGGAAATCCAAGCAAAATACAAGCATATAAATATCTTCCGTTTTGCAGATATTATTATCAGGATGATAATAACACATGTGGATCACGATAATGTATTGGTGTTATAATGTCTGTATCCATTTCAGATTTAAAGCTTCAAGTTTTTAATAAGTTGACCTGAAGATCTTTTTAAGTCAGAGAAAACTGTGTTTTAAACATACAGTCCTAACTTAAGGATATTAAATGGAGTTACAGTCTTGCCAGAAGCAAAATTCTACTACAGTGACAAGAGGTTTTTACTACTGTACATGTCCTACATTTTGTAAACTGTGAGAAAAATGACTGTAATGATACTTGGTAAACTTAACATCAGTATACAAATGAAAATATAAAAGATAATGTATTGTTCTCTACAATTCTATGCAGTCTAATATATGCACTTTAGCTTTTCTTTTTGAATCTGTCTGGTGATTAACTCTGATAATTATTGCAAGAATTGTGCCTCAAACAGTGATAAATCTGATGCCTGTTATGTGTGGATGTTATTTTCAGTGTTTTCAATGGAAATGCAAGATGTTCTGCTAAGGATTTTGCAAGCAGTAATTCACATAAAAATCTGTTTAAATAAGCACTGTGGATTGTTTAAATTTTAAGGTTATTATAAGTCTACATGCTATAATATGACATATATTAGATCCTATGGAATCTTTTTGTAACTAAAAGCTGAGTCTTTATGGAATAGTTAGCAGTGTTTGATAGAAGTTGACAAAACCCCCAGACTTCGTTTTGTTTTTACCAGGTACTACTGAATCATGTTTCTGCTTTTAGAAGTCTTTTGAAATAAGCTTAGCTGTTACATTTTGGCTTATTTTTTGCTAGATAGGGAGGAGCAGAGCTTCGGCTTGTTAAAATTGTTGAAGAACTTCAAAAGCCAGTAAAGAACTGATGTTTTATCCCAATTGAACATGTCCAAGATTTGTATCAGATGTTTTCAAAGTACTGGCTCTATACTTCTGTTTTTTATATATGGCCCCTCCATGTAAGGTCACCCTCATATATACACAGTGTAGCCTACTTTTGCACCTAATTTTCACTGTTTTGGAGAACACACTGAAACTGTGAGTTGGCTTTCCTCCAGTATTTCCTTGTAATATAACAGGAAGTCTTGCCCTCTGCTATAGCACAGCTTCAGGTGATGAGCAACTCCAATCAGGCTGGGCAGAACACCGTGCTAGTATAGGCTTTGTTGTACCTGGCACGGCAGTGGGCAGGAAGGTGCCAAGTCAAACACAGACATTCTCAAAACTTTGCTAATCTGTTTCCTGTTCATGGAACTATCTCAGTTCCCCAGACCTGGAAGTCTCTTAGAGTGAAGTTCTCACGGTGCCTAAGTTTCTGTGGATAAGAACTCACACAGCTGCTCAGATACAGCTTGTTAGCCTTGTGTTGTGATGGACCGATAAAGACTCTTCTGGAAGGACATGCTGGGAAATCAAGAAGGAGGAGTTACCTTTTATGTGAAAGAGCAGCTGGAATGCATGGAGCTATGCCTACAGTTGGGTGATGAGCCAGTGACAGCTTATAGGTAAGGATTAGTAGGTAGACCAACATGGGTGATGTTGTGGTTGTCTGCTGTGGACTGCCTGATCAGGAAGAATAAAATGATGAGTCTTTCATCAGACAACTGGAAGAAGCCTTACATTCACAGGTCTTGGTCCTCTTGGGCTCTTTAACCACCCTGATATCTGCTGGAGGGACAACCCAGCAGGCCACAGCATTTCAGGAGGTTTCTGGAGTGCATCGGTGACAACTTCCTGATGCAGAAGACTGAGGAACCAACAAGGAGAGACACTGTGCTGATCCTGATACTTATAAACAAGGAATGATTTGTAGAGGATATGAAGGTAAGGAGCACCCTTGGTTGCAGTGACAAGAAATGGAGGATCTTGTGAAGAGGGAGCAGGGCTAAAAGCAGGTTCACAGCCGTGGGCTTCAGGAGAGCAGACTTTGGAAGAAACTCATGGATTGAGAGGAGTCCAAGACTGTTGGTCAATATTCAAGTATCACCTCCTCCAAGCTCAAGAATGATTCATCTTGATGAGTAGAAAATCAAGCAAAGGTAACAGGAACCCTGCATGGATGTATGAGGAGTTCTTGACTAAATAGGTGACCCCGGTGGAATATAGAGACACTGAGCATGCAGGGGTGGATTTAGTAAAGCCAAACCCCATCTGAAGTTCAATCTGGTAAGGAACATGAAGGGCGACAAGAAGGGTTTCTGCAAGTCCATAGTCAGCAAAAGAAAGACTAGGTAAAATGTGGGTCTGCTGTTGAATGGGGCTGGTGATCTAGTGACAGAGGGCACATAAGAGTCCAAGGTACTCAATGCCATTTTTGCTTCAGTCTTTACTGGTGAGATTTCCCTACAGGAATCCCAGGCCCATTAGGCCCATGGGAAAGTCTAGAGCAAGAAATACTTACCTTCACTGGAGGATGATCAGGTTAGGGAACATTTAAATAAACTAGACATGGGATGTGATGGAATGCAACTGTGAAGGCTGAAGGAGCTGGACAATGTCACTGGGAAGCCACTCTTGATTATCTTTGAAAGGTCAAGGTGATATGAAGAGGTTTCTAAGGGCTGGAAGAAAGCAAATGTCTCTCCTACCTTCAAGATGGGTAAGACTGATGATCCAGGAAACTGCAGACCAGTCAGACTCACCTCGATCCCTAGGAAGGTGATAGAAAAACTAATCCCCAAAACCATTTCTGAATGCATGAAGGACAAGAAGCTTAAACAACCTAATAGCCTTCTGTGATGAGATGACCAACTTGGTTTACCTCAGATGTAGTAAGGGTTTTGGCAATGTATCCCATAACATCCTCATAAACAAGCTGATGTAGTACACGTCAGATGAGTAGACTAGTGAGGTGAATTGAAAACTGGCTGAACTGCTGAGCTGAAAGGGTTGTAATCAGTGACACAAAGTCCAGCAAGAGACCACTAGTGGTGTGTCCCAGGGGTCATTGGTGGGTTCAATACTGTTTAACTTCCTCATTACTGACCTGGATGATGGGACTGAGTGCACACTTGGCAAGTTTGCAGATAACATAAAATTGGAAGGAGTGGTTAATATTACAAATGCTTGCACTGTCATTTAGAAGCACCTTGTCAGGCTGCAGAAACAGGGAGAGAAAAGCCTCATGGAGTCCAACAAAGGAAAATGCCATGTCCTACACCTGGTGAGGAATAACCCCTGCACCAGTACAGTCTAGGGGACAACCGTCTGGAAAGCAGCTTGGCATAGAAAGACCTGGGGGTCCTGGTGGGCAAGAAGTTGAGCACAAACCAGCAGTGTGCCTTTGAAGCAAAAAAAGACAACAGCATGAATTGGGATGAATGGGATGAATTAGGAAGAACATTGCCAGCAGGTTGATGGAGATGATCCTTTCCCTCTGCTCAGCACTGGTGAGGCCACATATGGAATACAGGGTGCACTTCTGGGCTCCAGAGTACAAGACAGACATGGACTTACTGGAGCAAGAGTGAAGAGCCACAAAGATGATTCGGGGACTGGAGCATCTCTTACATGAGGAGAAGGTGAGAAAACTAGTACTGTTCAGCCTGAAGAAGAGAAGGCTCAGCGGGGATCTCATCAATGTATATAAATACCTGAAAGGAGGATGTAGACAAGATGGAGCCAGACTGTTCTCAGTAGTGCCCAGTGACACGACAAGAAGCAATGGGCACAGACTGACACACAGGAAATTCTACTTAAACCTAAGAAAAAGACTATTTTAATATGAGACTGAGTGAGCACTGAAACAGGTAGTCCAGAGAGGTTGTGGAGTCTCCATCCATGGAGATATCAAAAGCTGACTGGACATGACCCTGAGCAACCTGCTCTAGATGACTCTGTTTTGAGCAGGGGGTTTGGACTGGACAATCTTCAGAGGTCCTTCCAGACTCAGTGATTATCTGATTCTGTGATTCTGTTTTAACTCAGTTTCCAAGGTGTGTTTTTCTATCTCACAGTGACACTACAAGAGATGATGAAGGCTGTGAGGTGCTTAAACACTGCAGTAATAGTATGAGAAAGTACCTATAAAGCCTAGTTTTGAAAATATAGTTTTCCCTGTAGTATATTGAAGAAAGAAGAGGCTGGTGATGTCTTCCTTCATGCCTAAATACATTGCTCACTGAACCCTGTGCAGTTTTAGGTGTTTTAAGTACAGTCATTTGCTATTTGCTCAGTAACAGAGATATAGTTCAGGCTGTCCAGGCACATTTAAGAACTGTATCAGAAACTTAAAATGACATGGAGTCAGTGCAATGAGTGTTATACTAAGAGTTTTCCATCTTAGTTTTCTGTTGTGTTTTAGCAATCATTTCATAGACTGCACTGCCAAGATTCAATTCTAGTACAAATGGAATTTATTTATTTATTTATTTATTTATTATGTATTTATTGTAAGAGGAAATTGACTTTGGTATATATTATAAGTAACCCAATAGAAATATTCCATAATTTGAAAAGCCTAATGTTAAGTTACATTGTGTTATTGTTTTTCTGTCATGGCATATTTCATCATTGTCAAGCAGGGTACATTTCTGTAATGCCATGGCAGATTCTCAGTGGAATGGAGTTTTTATCTATCATGCTAATGACTGGTTTAATAATACAGTAAGAAAGACTACTCACATAAAATGCTTTAATGATGGATGTCAGAACAGTTTCTAGAATGGATTTGTTTTAACAAAGGCAAATGTGCTTCCTCGGGCATCTGTGGGATTGCTACTAATAAAAGGAATGAACGTCATTAAATTGGTAACATCATGTGCCTACGCTTTTATTATCCTTTTTCTTTTATTACATTTTACTAGATGTTTTTGAAACATGAATTGTAAAATACTCTTTGTCACATTTATTGGTAGAGTTGAAGAACCTGTGTTCATTGCAGTGTTCCCCACAGTGTGTTCCCCTCGTAGTATCTATTTAAATATATCTAAGCCACACACACACAGAGGTTAGGAGACTGACACCCTGTCTATTAGACTGATGTTCCCTGGGAATAATCAATAGTCAATGACAATGCTATAAAAAATGCAATTACTGTTCTGAATTTGAGAGAGAGTGTTATAAGCTTTTTTTCCCCTTTGACTGGCAAGCCATGTCTACATTTTGAACCCAAGCTGGAATAAAGGCTCTACCAGGCAATTTAGATTATTATCCTAAAGTACTAAGCACCAAACCTTTCTTCTTAGTGTTTTTGTAAAGATGTAGTTAGAAAAGTTATGTGTATTTTTTTTCTGATACCATGCAGAGAAACAAGACAGGTGTGGAAAGAATTCCTGAGTAAAAGTAGAAAAAGAAGAACAGATTTAAGGGCAGTACAGATTTCTTTACAATACTGAAACTCCTTAGGATTATAAAATAGAAACTCCTGTTGAATGTTTCCTGCTGTAATGTTTTACTAGTCTCTGAAATCATGTACAAAACAATTTAAATTAGCAGTCAATACCTGCAAAATATCTAGCCTTTCATTTGTTTGCTGAAGTAGAAAAAAAGTTGTGAATTACATTTATCTTGTATAAAAACATATTTATGTTATGTATGTCCTGTCTACATCCTGGGTAATGCACCTGGGAGTCCATCTTTCCTCCATGCATGAAACTCTCATTTATTTGAGCATAGTAAACCTCAGATTAAATTATTTATTGAGTCTCTCATTACTGTGTTTTTGCTGCATAGGAACCAAGGAGTTGCAAGATTATATGAAATATCTTTCAATTCAAGTCTGAAATCCTGCCTCTGGCAGTGGCCAGCACTTGGTGCATCAGAGGAGGGCAGCAAACAAAGAAAACAAAATTGTATACTACTAAACATTTAGGGAGGAAATTTCATCTTCACTCTTGCTAAGATCATTATTAGACCTGGGACAAGAGACATGAATGCCCTGTTTCTAACATTTATGTCCTAACCTTGTCCAAAATTAATTTTTGGAAACCTACTGCTTGTAAAAGAAACATCTAATGTAATTATAGATATAATATATAATATATAGATATAAGTACATATGTATGCATATCAAGTAAATATATATATATGTAGATATATCAAGTAAAACATGAGGAGAACACTATATAATTTTAGTCAGGCATAAGGTATTTATTCTGAGAAATCTTCCACATTGTTAGTTTCATTGATGAAAATAACATTTAAAGGTCAATTGTAAATTGTTTTTAAAGTATTCCTTTTCTGCATTTTTTGCCTTGACAGCTGTACTCTAAAGCTTTGACAAGTTTCCAGGGAAACTAATGGCTACAAATGTGACTGATAATTGAATAATACAATTTTATTTCCTAATGGTACTACTAAATTTAACTGGCACAATGCACTTGCTGAAATCTTTATGTCTTTAGAAAGTGACACTTCTTTCTTCACTTCTATAAGAAATACATAATTAGTCCTTATTATTACACAGAAGTATGATTTATCCTTTCTGCTACTGCTTTAGAAAGCTGGACAAAGATGTTTACAAGCAGACCCACATAACTACTTGAACTCCCCCAAAGTCACCTTTTTTATTTTTTGTAAAAAAAAAAAAATATTTATATGCATGTGCTTCTGCTTGTGAGCAAACTTAGAAGAGTCTCAGTCTTGACAGGGCAGAGCCTCTCGAATCCTGTTCATGCATAAACCCCATTAGCAGCCATCAGACAGGTACTTGACCACCTATTTTGCCAGAGGGACCCTGTCAACAGGCACTGCCTAAGTGCGTTTAATGGCTGGTGATCTGCTTGGAGGGCAGCGGCTGCTATTCTCCTCCACTTCCACTTGCTTCTCCTCAGCAGCTCTACGATTAGCACACTGGCTCAGGCAATCTGAATTTAAAAGTCCCTGGTTTTCTTTGCAGAAGCTGGTTTTTAGAATCCAGCTTTGGTGAGACATACATCATACAATTTGCATCTTTTCTGTATTTAAAGCTTCTCAAAAATGTCTGGTAATTGATTGAATAAATTGAGCACTTCATCTTGGAAAATGGCAAATTTTTAACAGATTTTATGATTTCCTGTGTTTGGTATTCCATGTATCCAGAAACCCTGAGGCTTCTGTCATCCAAACAGGTTCCCTGAAAGCAGAAATTATTCCCACTTTACTATGCTAATCTACAAATGCTGTTTTTCTTGGGAAGGTCATTTTCCATGACATCTCAAGCCTTGAGCTCCCACCTAAAAATAGCAACAGGGATCCCAGATGTGCCAGTCATTTTTGCAAGGTGACTTCTTAATAACAGACCAGCTGCAGGAGGCACCTGCAGAGCAAACCCTCCTGCATCCTCTAGGAAAGGGTGGGAAGGGAAGCCAAGAGAGCTGTGCCAGGTGTGAGGAAGCAGCAAGGTCCTAAAAGAGGCCTGTATGGGAGAGATGTGGTACGAACCAAAAGCCCCTGGAGATAGGGAAAAGGAGGTCAGATGATGGCAGACAAAGAAGGAACCACTACTAGGGTAGTGGTTGCTGCATGCCACTTAGAGGGGCATGAGATGAAGTGAGCTGGTGGCAAGTTCATAGCAAACACATATTTCTCATGCACCATGTAGCTCACCTTCCAAACACCTTTCTGTCAGATGGTGTGATTACTGGAAGTTTCTGTGAGTTAAGGGTCAACTGGACAATGCTGGGGGGAAGAAAATTAATTATCTGAAAGTTATTGAGTACCAAGTCACCACATATGGCTCAGGTGGTCCCTGAGTCATTAGCTATGGAATGCTGGGAGAGAATTTGGAGAAACAGATCACATTGTGGAACCAAGAATTTATCGTTATCCCAATTAATGTTTTAACAGTCTACTTGTAAAAAGTATATAGACATTATAAGAAAGCCTCATTAATAATGCAATTTAAATTGTTATACAAGAAAACTTATTGATACCTACCCATTTTTCTGGTGTTATGTTCACCCTTCTGATGCCCCTCTGGGTGCCAAATGAAAGATTTGAGTCTTCCTCAGAATGAATGGTGGGAGTCATCACAAGTCATCAGCATCCTCAGATGTGATGTTTGTGAATGTCTGTGATGGGGGTGTCCCCCTCTTCTCAGTCTTGGGGTCTGCTCTGGGTTATTTTCATGAGTTTTCCTATCACAGCCTGCCTCCTTCTCCCTGCTTCCCAGACAAAGTTTAGGAGCTGCACACTGCCCTCCTCCAGCATTGTTATCCCAGATGGGCTGTTTTTTTTTTTTTCTGGCAGTGACTATGTAGGGGTGCCAGCCCCCTGTCCCAGGTGCTCCCAGAGTGAAGCCAGTGCAAGGAAGGCCACAGGCATGTGGCCACCAGGCAGTTGATGCCACAGCTAAAACCAGCTCCTGCCAAGGCAGAGCCAGACATGTCCTGAGACCCTGTGTTGCCAGCTGCCCACTAAGTGTCTGGCCCTGTGCTAGTGATGGCAAAACCGATATTTACTGGATTGCAATATGCTTGCCCTGTTTTCTCCTCTGCCCTAAGTTTTGGTCAGCTTTTCCTAGTTTTGGTCATTGTCACAAATAAGATCCAAATTGTTAGACTTTTGGATCAAGCTGGTAGAGCTGCTCTTATTTGTCAATGCAAGGCTCCTTCTTCTATATAGGGCTGATTAGCTGAGGTATGGGGTCATGAAGGGGGAATCAGATCTCCAAAATTCACACTGGATCTTTCTGTTCCTTAATCCCTAGTCAACAGATATTCTACAGATCACTTCCAGTCACTACTGAGTCTCTTCTAATCTTCCCCAAAAAGGTAATTTTTCTGTGGAAAAATGTTGCTTCAGAATGGCAACAAAATAAGTTTTCACCTCCTCTTTGGACAGAAAAGTTCAAGCATGCCTGTACTACTAGATTTAAGCCTCCATAATCCAAGGAGAAATGGTTAGTGACCTGCTCCACCACTTAGACACACACAAGTCTATGGGGCCAGATGGGATCCACCCAAGGGTACTGAGGGAGCTGGTGGAAGTGCTCACCAAGCCACCTTCCATCACTCACCAGCAGTCCTGGCTAACCAGGGAGGTCCCAGTTGACTGGAAGTTAGCAAATGTGACACCCCTCTACAAGAAGGGCCAGAAGGAGGATCTGGGGAGCTACAGGCCCATCAGTCTGACCTTGGTGCCAGGGAAGGTTCTGGAGCTGATCATCTTGAGTGCCATCATGTGGCACATACAGGACAACCAGGTGATCAGGCCCAGTCAGCATGGGTTTATGAAAGGCAGGTCCTGCTTGAATAACCTGATCTCCTTCTATGACAAGGTGACCCACTTAGTGGATGAGGGAAAGGCTGTGGATGTTGTTGACCTAGACTTTAGTAAATCCTTTGACACCATTTCCCACAGCATTCTCCTGGAGAAACTGGCTGCTCATGGCTTGGATGGGTGTACTCTTTACTGGGTAAAATCTTGGCTGGGTGGCTGGGCCCGAAGAGTTGTGGTGAATGGAGTTAAATCTAGTTGGTGTCTCGTCACAAGTAGTGTTCCTCAGGGCTCAGTGGTGGGGCCAGCTCTGCTTAATATCTTTATCAATGATCTGAACGAGGGGATCGAGTGGACCCTCAGTAAGTATGCAGATGACACCAAGTTGGGCGGGAGTGTTGATCATTGAACTGCTTGAGGGAAGGAAGGCTCTACAGAGGGATTGGGACAGGCTGGATCGATGGGCTGAGGCCAATTGTATGAGGTTCAACAAGGCTCAGTGCTGGGTCCTGCACTTGGGTCACAACAACCCCATGCAAAACTACAGGCCTGGAGAAGAGTGGCTGGAAAGCTGCCTGGTGGAAAGGGACCTGAGGGTGTTGGTCGACAGGCAGCTGAATATGAGCCAGCAGTGTGCCCAGGTGGCCCAGAAGGACAATAGCATCCTGGCTTGTGTCATAAGTACTGTGGCCAGCAGGACTAGGGAAGTGATTGTCCCCCTGTACTCAGCACTGCTAGGCCGCACCTCAAATACTGTGTTCAGTTTTGGGCCCGTCACAACAAGAAAGACATTGAGGTGCTGGAGCATGTCCAAAGAAGACCAATGAAGCTGGTGAAGGGTCTAGAGAACAAATCTTATGAGGAGCAGCTGAGGGAACTGGGGTTGTTTAGTCTGGAGAAAAGGAGGCTCAGGGGAGACCTTATTGTTCTCTACCACTACCTGAAAGGAGGCTGAAGTAAGGTGAGTGTCAGTCTCTTCTCCCAAGTAAGAAACAATAGGACAAGAGGAAATAGCCTCAAGTTGCACCAGGAGAGGTTTAGATTGGATATTAGGAAAAATTTCTTCACTGAAGGGGTTGTTGAGCACTGGAACAGACTGCCCAGGAAAGTGGTTGAGTCACCATCCCTGGAGGTATTTAAAAGACGTGTAGATATGGTGCTTAGGGACATGGTTGAGAGGTGGACTTGGCAGTGCTAGGTTGTCTTGGACTTGATGATCTTAAAGGTCTTTTCCAACCTAGAATTCAATGATTCTATGATTCTATGATGCTACAATTCTGTGATTCTACTTCTGCAAAGCCTTGATCCAGCTGTGCTTCAAGTTAGAAATGTGTGATTTATATCATATCTTTACTCAAGCTTCATCACATGTTTTACTCAAGCAAATTACCTCAGAAATCAATGGAGTAAAAGCTTTGGCTTTTGCAATAGTTACAATAAAAATTTCAGTTCATAAATAAGCCTCCAGGACATCCACAGTGCTTTTGAAAAAGATGAGTCTTTCCTCATTATACTGAACTTGCAGAAATATTTTCTTAACTACAGACGGCCTGTACCGGGTCTGGCTGAGCCGGAATTGGTTTTCCCCTATAGCATCCCTCATGGTGCTGTGTTTTATGTTAGGAGCTGGCAGGGTGTTGATAGTACACTGGTGTTGTGGCTACTGCTGAGTAGTGCTTACACAGCACCAAGGCTCTTTCCGACATTTTCTCCCCTCAGTGGGATGGGGTGGGCAAGATCTTGGGAGGGGACACAACCAGGACAGCTGACCCGAACTGACCAAAGGGATATTCCATACTATATGACGTCTGCTCAGTATAAAGCTGGGAGAAAGGAGGAAGGGGGTGGGGTCACCCTTGGTCCTCCGAGGCAACCACTACGCGTATTGGAGCCCTGCTTCCTGAGAAGGCCCGACATCGCCTGTTCATGGGAAGTAGAGAATAAATCTGTTTTCTTTTTGCTTCTGCGCACAGACCTTTGTTTCGCTTTGCTTATATTAAAACTGCTTTTGTTTTAATATATATGCTTTTGTTGGTTTGTTGGGGGTTTTTTTCCTGTCTTATTTTCTTTCCCCTCTTGCCCTGTTGAGAAAAAAGGGAGAAGGGGGGGGAAGTGATAGAGTGACTTGGTGGGTACCTGGCATTTAGCCAAGGTCAAACCACCATAGGGCCATATGTCAAAACAAGACTGCAGCCTGCCACAAGGTACACAACTTCATGAATAAAACTTACAGAACACACAATTTTGATTGTGCAAGAATTGACGAAGGTAGAGACGATAGGGAAGGGATGTCAGCCTCCTCCAACATGCAGGGCAAGTCACCAGATCATGGTGAAGGGATGCTTCTGCCAGACTTCATTCAACATTGTCAGTGCTCCAATTCTGCTCCAATTTTAGTGTCTTTTGTCTTTTTGTCTTTACTTAATCAGCACAGTATGTCAAACCCTCCAGGTGTGGAGAGGTCTATGGCACATGTACACTGCTCTTTCAGCAGGGCTCCTGGGCTTCTGAGCCATAAAAAACATGATTCTGCTTTGATAATAAGCTTTAAACTCAGTAGTTTGCTACATTTTTCTCCATTCTTTGCTACTCTACTTTAAAATAAAATTTAAATTAAAAGCATGAAAAAAGAATGACTCAACATTTTAGTTATTCCTGGACTGTTTGGCTGGAGTTATGCTGTCAGACTGAGATCAATAATCACATATGACAACGCCAAGTGAAGGTTTATGCTTGACTAAGGGGAAATAAAATAAAAGTTAGTATAAAAGGAATTTATTTGCAGAATTATCATTTTTCTCCATTACCTTGCACAGAGGTGTCACAGAGACAGACTGCATACAAGACAATGAAGAGTACTAAAAAGGTCACAAAGTGTTTATTTATAGACAGTTGAAATATTTGCCAGAGGCCTAACTTAACTGCAGCACCCTTTTTATCCCAGTGTAAATTGACCCTGATATTAAAGGCAGAGGCCAACCCCTAATATACGTTTGAGTGATCTTCATCACTTCTCACAGCAGAAAATTCCTCTTTATTTTTTTTAACAGCACGCAAATATCTTTTCATTTCAGCACACAGCATGGGCAGAAAAAAGGCTCAGGGGCAGGTGTGTGCCTGGCAGAAAGGACAATCACATTTTAGTGACTGAAATTGTGCCCTATATTTAACAGTACTGAGAGAAGCTCAGCAGTGAATTTCCTTAAGAGCAAAACTCCTTACTCTGTCTAGATAATTTCCCAGACTGTAAAGGATGTAGAGAAATTAAACTACAATTTCAAGTGGTCTTTAGATTTTTTTTCTTACAGTTAATATGTAAACTTTGCACAATAGCACTCCAACAAGCCCTGCATTTCACTAATTACAAGACACAGGAATACTACTATTACTATTGTTAGTACTATTCCAAGTGCTTTAACTGCTGAAAAATGAAAATGGCAATCTATACCTCCCACTGGGTTAGTTTTGCACTGAAGTGTAGTTTTCAGGTTAAGGAGATGCTTGATATATCTTTCTGGAATCAGTCTTCCTTAATGTTTTGGAATGAAAAAAAAGATGCATTTCTTTTAACTGATCTTTATGCTTGCTGAAGGCTGTATATCTTTTTATTTTTGTTAAAAGCCATTTTAAGGTTTTCCAGCAATTATTTGTTGTTTATATAAACATTAATGTTCAAAATCCATTCCTCATTTCCAATGCATCTGCATACAGCTTTTTTAGAGCAAGTCCTTAAATTTGTGAAATTTCTTGCTCTGCCCATTCAACAGTGGCAAGAACCAGCTACTTTTACCAGGCGCTCTGCTTGGTAACTGAGAAAGCAGTTCCTACACTGAGAAGCAGGCAAAAGTTCTTTCTTCTTTTGAGGTTATTTATAAAATAATTTAATTTTTAATCACATGCAGACACTCAGGTTAGAGTGAGGCTCTACTTTGTGAGAAGGCTTATGAAGCAGAAGTACATCCTATATCCTAAAAATATTTCTAGTCCAATGCTCCAGCCATGTTGGGATTTATGTTTCTACTTTGGCAGGGCCCTAATGCCAAGCACATGGAAGAGCGCTTGAAGGACTGGACCAAGATAAGGTAAGAGCCAAGAATAAGCACAAAGATCAACAGAGAGGTGGGAAAGACAGGCAGAACAAAAATATAAGCATGTGGTAAGAGAAAACATCTGTGAGAAGTAAGATGGTTGGTTTTTATTTTCAATTTAATTGAAAAATACCAGACATAACCTGTGGAAAATGTTACAACTAGCAGAAATAAAAAGTTATTAATGAAAGGCATATTTTTGCTATGAGTTTCATCAAAAGTTGCTACAAATACTTGGCCTTCCTCTAATATAATTCTTTTTTTTTTTTTTTCCTAGGGTCTTGGCATATATATGAGGCAAATCACAACCACACTGAAGCTTTACTCATTCAGAAGACCTTTTGCAAAACAGACAACATTGGAGATGCCCCAGCTGAGACATCCAATTCAATAAATGCAGAATGATCCATTATTTGATGTAGCCCAACTTGGAATAAACAGGGTCCTGATTCTCTAGCATTAAAAACCATAATAATCCCAGAATGCTTCCAGCAGAAGCAGCATCTTGTGTTGATAATGCCTCACTTCTGCTTACCTATGTTAAAGAAAAATTTAATTCAAGCTGGAACTGATGCTGGAAAGAAGGTCTATTAGAATTATGAGAAAAGGAGAGGTTAACATACAGAACACTATTTAAAGAGCCTTGTTAGGAAACGGAGTATGAAAGTTGTCTAAAAACCATCATGGTTCAGGGTATGATATCAGGAGGGAAGAACTACTTAAAATATTGGACAAGTAGGACAGGTATTCACTGGAGTACTTGACCAGGATTCAAAAGACTCAGCTTTGACGGCATTCCCATTGAAATATGGATAGTGACCTGCAGTTTCTTTCTGCCCAAGCAGGTAGCCAGATCAGTAGATTAGAGGCATATTTATTGTCTCTCTAGTAGTTTCACATGAAGTGTAAGAACAGTGTGCCCCACAGTCTTTTACACAAGAATGCTGCAGCCTGGTGGCTTCCAAATTATTGCACCCCCCAAAAAACTATGAATGGTCCAGCTCCTTCCCAAGAAGGTGGGAAAAGGTTACTATAGCAAAATATATCCTTTTACACAGTCTTCATCTCCAATGCAATACAACACACTTTGCTTTGGTAAGGCTTGCACTTCTTTTGGGATTTCTGGAGTCAGATGGACAAAACATTTTCCTTCATAAGAAGTGTATCAACAGAAAGCTGAACCAGAAGCTCCCACTTCAGTAACTGAACTGTCACATACAATCTATTTCTGTCCTCTTTTTCTGTGAGATACTGCCTTTGGCATCTGACCCTGGGAGAGAATGCAGGAGCCCAAAGGGAGCCAAGCACCTTCTTCTTCGTTAGGGTAAGGCATCTCTGCTTTAAAGAGGGCAAAATGTAAGACAGGCATCTCTGCTTTTTTTTTTTTTTTTTTTTTTTTCCTTTTTGATTAGGTAAACTAGCTGCCTGTCAGAGCCAGTCAGCTGGCTTGTGTGGATCCCTTAGGCATGAATCCCTCTGTCTCCATGGATTATACAGAGAACCTAAACCTGAAAAAAAGTTCTGTGTTCCACCTTGTTGATGGCTTCATGACACAGTGTGCAAGATTTAAGAGTATGAGAAGAAAAAGTTGTGACAGATATTAATCAAATTGCTTCATGCTCTACTGGAAGGTCCTCAGATGACAAAAAGTGTAGCCTAGTTTAAAAATTTCTGGATGCTGATGGTAAAGATCATATAAAGCCTTGGTTTAATGGAGTTTCTTGCTTATATAAATCTAGCTGGAAATCTTGCAGTCCAGTTAAGGCTATTGTACAGAACACATCTTTATTCTATTTTACAATCTATCTTATATTTTCAGTACATATATACATAGCCTGTAAATTCAATACACAATTTTTAGTGCATCAGTGTTCAAATGACTAAAGGCCAAGATGATCTGATCTCAGTATAAACTTTTCATTGTTTTGTCACAGCAAACTTGTTAGTCTAAAAAGCAGACACAACGCAGTGCAGTCACTAGCTTTGCCTTGATGCTTTTTTTCCTCATGTCCCATTTTCCCAAAACACACAGCAAAGTTATAAAAAATTGAGAAGTAGAACTATTAATGAGTCTCAACCAACATGACAGTTTTTCTTTTTTTTTTTCTGTGCATCAAAGAACCATGCTTTTTTTTTTTTTTTTTTTCAGTGTAGCACATTTTCTTAAGGCATCTAATCATAAAAATGTTGGCTCCAGTCAAGGAAAGAGAGTGAAATGTTTAGCCCAACCTAAGTCAAAACCTACTGAAAAATCCCTGTCAAGAACATAGTCTAGCACTGCATTCCTTGACCATGCTTTCTTTCTGAGCAGTCTGCCTGTAGCACTGTAATTTACAGCCAGATCTCAGAATTCCCAGAAGATGGCTGCCAGAACTGGTGAGCAGCTAAAAAGAGCATCAAAGGTAAAATTACTAACACTATAGTTGAAATGATGTGTGAAAAACTGGAATAAAAAAAGGTAATTAACTTTGGGACTGTTGCCAGAGCAAAGGCATCATAACAAACACTACAGATTATTCAAAATTGGGGGATTTTGTTTTGTTCTGACAATAGTATGCAGATTACCTTTTGAATGTCTTTTTTTTACAGTCTTGTTTGTGAGTAATCCCATGAACAGCTGTTTAGCCCACACTTTGAGAAAAGAGCCCAAATGACTGACCTGATGTAACCTTTTTCTAGCTACCATCCCTCATCTAGGCTACGGTCAGAGACTTGACACTTCTCTACAGTCACTGGAGTTAATGAATAGATTATTTTCTCTCCCTGTTTTTAGGGCTTCACTGAAAAAAATACCAGTGAATAGCCAAGCTGCAGGCAAAACACCTTACTACATAAAAGAACAAACAGGAAGTAATTCATTATGCCTGAGATGTGCAAGACTGCATTGCAAATAAAACACAAAGGATTTTACTATGTGACACTTCACATGTGTTTCATTCTTACTTTCATACACATGCTTAAACCTTTGGATGTTCCAATTTTGTCCTTGCAGATAAGCCCATCTTCTGAATGGTGGATTGTCTTAGGGCATGGGCAGTTTGTAGCTGCAAGTCTACCTTTCAGTCTGCACCATTACACAGGACAACTCTGTAAATTAGATTTGGGCATGGTTTCCATGAGTGGTTTCTAGGAAAAGGAGAACATTGCCTAATGTGAATTTTGGTTTCCATGCATTGACATTCTTCATATTACTACCGTTGAGGCTTTACCAAAGTAGAAAGCAAAATTTTGCTTCAGCATTTCAGAACACAGCCTCAGATTTGGGTCTTCTTGTGCACTGCTGTTTAATTGCCAGATTTGTAGTAATCCTTGTTTGCTATAGTCACTATGTGCCTTACTACTATGTTGCATACTCTGTAAATACACAGTTACAATGAATTAGGTTCTAGCATTTCTGAGGGAGCATAGACATGTTTTACCTCATTAGAATCTTGAAGTATTCAGGGAAAAGGCTTACGGGACACTTGGGAAGAAAGCCTTTCTCCTTTGTGGAGCCTCACATAGAAATCAACATCTTTCTTAGTCAATGTGTTTAGCTGGTGCATTTTGGATCACAAAGGCTGTCCAAGAGAATGGTTTGGTGCAGTTTTGAAGCAAATCCCATTTCCATTTACCAGCTTTTGGTAATTTCTCACTATGGCTTAGGTGCACAGAAACTAGATCTAGTTGGAGAAAACTCAGCTGGAAGCTCTTCTTCATAAATCACTCTAGCACTTAAATGAGGGCAATAAGTTCTGGCCTACTGGGTGGGATACATCCAATTTTCCAGCACAACAGTTTTTCTTTAGAAAGTTTTGAACCACACATGTAGTAAAAGCACTTGGGCCAGAGGATGAGGCTAAATTTAATCTGAACTAAGTTTCCTGTCAGGGAGCAGCAAGAGCAGGCTGCTCCACAAGGGAAGGCAAGCTGAGTGCTGATGATGATGGCAGGGCAGGCAGGGGCAGCATCCTCAAAGGATGACAGGGGCAGACCAATGCACCTAAACAAGAAGAGCAGAGCAGTAACTAAGCTCAGCTGACAATGATCACCAAAAATGCCTGTAGTGATGAAGCAGATCTGAGGTCAAGCCAGGAGGTTGCATCAGCAAGGCAAGGTCAGGATCCATGGCTGGGCACAGGCGTACCTACCATGTAGCTCAGGCAAGGAACAAGGGCCTGAGCTGAAACACAGCTCCTGAGCATAGGGTGCAGGCCCCAGACAAAGCTTCTCACAGCTCTTTCTCACAGCATAGTTGTTTTCACAGCAGAATAATGCAAGGTTTCACTGCTGCACAGAGGTGAACCTGAACACAAGATGCTAAACCCTGTTCAGTGAGGGAAGATGTTGCAGGTCTTGTTGGTGCACTCATGGCCAATTTAACCCAGGACTTGCAGGTTCTTCCAAACAGGAGGAGACTCTTACAAACTGAGCAGGATAACTGGGGTTAGTGAACTGTGAGATAGTGATGCAAAGAAGATATGTAGATAATTTTATATTCTGTCCCTCATTTATCACATTTGAGTAACTCTCTCCTGACTCTTTTGATTCTTCCCCTCTGTTGCTGTTTTGTTCTCGGATCATTCAGATCTGCCAGAAACTGATAGGCATTTCATTAAGCAGGTCATGTCTGGGGTTTTACCTTTTCTCATGTGGGGAAAGACCCCATGCAGGTTCAGAGGGCTTTTCCCAAGCAGTCTAAGTAGCTGCTTTGGGCCAGCAGGAGTGAAGTCTTTCCAAAGAAATGAGAGGACGTGCTAATTTTTGTCTGCAGAAAGAAAGAGAACCCTTGCTGACTTTTCTGTGCCACGAAAAGAATTTCTGCATCAGCCAAGATTTGCCTGAGCATCAGCCTGAGATTAACTGAGGCTTAAATTAACTTTGTTCAAAACTTGGCCTGTCCCACAGAAATTCAGCTCTTGTCTCCCAGAATCTTTGACAGGACTTAGGCTCATGTTAAATACTCCCACCACAGTCTCAGGACCAGACTTATTCCTTATTTTATATGAAGTATCACATAATTCTAATCCAATCAGTGTACTTATGCTAATAAACTGAAATTGAGATGTGTCTTTTCTTTTTTTTTAAATCATCATGTAGAAGCATGAAACCATTAGCAAGTAAGACCATTTTGCTGTCAGTACGTCAACAACATTTGGGCTGGTTTGCTCTTTTCCTGTCCACCATGGTAAAGCTGGCGTTTGATGTCACCACACTCTTCTCACAAATCGCCAGTGAAGAAATTCTAGAGCAACTCCACTGGCTCCAGTGGAAGTAGAAAGTGTTCAGTGCCTTTAAAAATCAAGCTCCTTATTTGCAGACTTAACGACAGGCATGCAAGTCTCAGTAGAGTTTATCTTTCAGTGCTGAAATCAGAGAATGATAAAGGGGTGCAGAAGAGAAGCATGGGAGAATGGTACAGTGCAGAGACCTGGCGGCTGTTAGGCACACAAAGAAAAAAAGAGGAAATAACTGTGAAACAGGCTTTGAAAGAGGTTTGGGGGAATGATTTGAAAGTCACAGCCCTTCTTTCAGGAAAGATGTCCCAGCTGGATTTAAAAATTTTATACAGATACCCTAAATTCTTAAGGTTTGAAGTCCTTGTTATAGACCTACTGGAAGAAAAATTTCAGGAAGTGTTCCGAGTATTCCCAACTAATCCGACTGTCTTGGGCATGAGAGTAACAGGCAATTTAGATTTCTACTTCTCACTTAGGGTAAAGCTAATTGTACAAAAAGCAGCAGTGACAGAAGTGTTTAAATGAGGTAATCTGATGAACAAGAATAGAAAATCTTTTATTATGGGTGGAACCTAAAGATTGCAGTGTATATACATGGGAAAGAACAGAGAGGATGATAAAAAAGAACAGAATTAATTCTGGTTTTACTGTCCAAGTCAAGCTGGTAAATTTGAGAGCTGTTCTACTGTTTGTATTTTTACCACATGCCATGATTAGATTCATAGATGTCAGGATGTAACAACAAATTCAGGCCTCTAAAAAGAAGCAAATTTTACTTTTAGTCTATTTATGATACAGGTAAGGGCTTTTGAAGTGTGCCAATTTCTGCCATGAAGGTAAATATATATAGACAGATATTCCCTGGTAAATAGACCTCTTTGAGATGGAACTGCCAACTGTTGATCATCTTAGCAGAGTGAGGTGTAAATGGTCGCTCAGTAGACTTCAACAAGTACTTTGTAAAGCAACAGCTCCCTCAGAATCCCCCTCACCTTCTGCGTGTGTTTGTACTCAGCTCTGAGTCATTGCTGCATGATCTGTTTTTTATATCTGGGAAGTCAGTCCACTTCTATCCCATGACAGGCATAGTCTGCCAACAGTGTAGTGTGATTTCCCCTGATATGCAAAGGCCGACGCACCAATGACCATCCCACTTATTAATGCTGCAGGGACTGGGAAATAATATTCTGGTTTTGAAGTTATTTGACCTTCTGCCCTACTCTTCTCCTCTGTGAGTGTGTGTGAGTTTTTGTGTGAGTGATCTTAAGGAACTTACAAACGGCTCCATTTGTGCTGAAGACTCGATCCATGAAACAGGTTTCTGAATTAGCCCAGGCTAAGAAAGGGCAGATGAAAGATGAGTGGATGGAACAGAACAGTTGTGAAATACTCCTTTTCCTACATTGAATTCATGATGGGTAATGACTTCGCAGTCTGTTCCTCAGCCATTTGGTAGAGCTAGTATGATGGTATATTTTTAGTTAATCAGTAATTATTATATTAATATAAACTGCAGAGAAGGAACTACACAGTAATTGCTAAATTGTTTTGTCTCCAGAATCTAAATGTGGGGGTTTTTCAGCCTTGCTCAGTTATTAAGAAAAGCCACATAGATGTTTGATAATTCATTAATACTTAAATTACATTCTTTTGCAACATATCATTAGTTTAGATATTTAATATATTCTACATGCATGTGGTTGAAGGCAAAGAGAAGAACAAATCAGATATTAAGTTTCTAGAATCATTTCCATGCATCAAAATCATAAAAGAACAAATCAGATATTAAGAGTTTCTAGAATCATTCCCATGCATCAAAATCATAAAAGGTCAAAGTTGAAGTGCTCTGTAAGCTAAAAGAATTTATTTTATACCTAAAGTAATACTTTAAAGCCAGAAGCATTATTTTGTAGTGACAAATTTTTCTCTCCTTATAAGAATTCTTTGGTGTGAATAGTTTGGCATAGGAGATAACAACCAGTTCAACAGCACCAGTGCTGACTCTGCTTCCCTTATTTGAGATTAAATAAGTCACTGAGGCCTGACCAAGCCTGCCTGCACTCTCAGGACTCCAAAGGATGAAATATGCTATTTGGCTGGAGTAGCCCCTGGCATTTACAGTTTTTGCAATCAACAAAGGCTGCTGCTGCCAAAAAGATTACTTTCTGTAGCTTCGTTAATGCCTGGGAGCCTGTGTAGAACAATCTGCATCCTGCAGTAACAAGTCATGACTACAATAACCCAGAGAAACCCTCTAGCACTCGTGACTTAGTGAAATCTTGTTTCAAGCTAATCTGCAACCAGAATGCGATCACCATCTTCACTCTCTGTCTGTGATAGAAAGTGCCAGGGACCAGAAGTGCACATCTGAGGCAGCTTCAGGCCAACGTGCAAAATTCTCTCCTACAGAAAATCCATCTAATGAGAACTTAGTGACTTGTTGGACTTTCTGCTTGGAGGGATATTATCTATGTTTCCTCTAGAAAGAATTAAATCTTCCCTTTTGAAACTCTAAAGCCTCTATAATGCAGTAATCATCACAGCTGAAAGTGATAGTGACAGATGGTCTCAGATGCTATAACCCTAAAAAGTAATAAATTCAAGGGTATCAGTGAGCAGGTCGTTTTAAATGCAAGGCTTAAAAAATGATAATTCATCACTGAGTTTGTTTGCTTCTGTAGCTTCCAGAGATTTCAAAATGGAAATTCCTATTTAAAAATGCCTTCTTAAACAGTAAATTCTACCTGATCATAATTGAAGAATTGCCTTGTGATTTCAGAGGTTACAGTATTTGAAGGAGGCTCTGCACGGCACAGGGTCTTCTGAGCATATCAGTTTGCAGAATTGAATCTTTTCTGAGCTGCCACTGAAGGGAAAGATTTGAACAGCTGTGCAAATAGTAACAGAAAGATCTCGTGTGCTTTGCTATGGTACTGAGGTTTTACTTTTGTGCTCATTGCTTAGGGGCCACATTTTTAGGGGCTCAGCGAGATGCCTGGATTTTGCCTTGTTGCACAAATCTTTGCTCACAGACTCATGGGAGTCCTCTTGGAGAAAAGTCCTGCCCAGCAGAAAGTCAAACTCTTGTTGCAATGTAGCAGTGACTTTATGTCCTTGTGGCTATGGTTTTATTTAGGATACATTCATATCTAAAGATCTCAAAGTTGCTTAAAAGTAAAAAAATAAGCCTAAGAGAATTTGTGAGGACTATCAAATCAGAGAGGCCCCATGAAAGAAAAGGAAATATTTTTAATGCTTCTGCCATTAAACTCCCTTTTTCTGCATGTGTCAAGCACAGAAAAGCTTTACACGTGGAGTTTGCCATCTTCCTAACCCTTATCCTAACTTCTCAAAATTAGGCAGAAGATATGCATGTATATGGCACTCATGTTCCTAACACTCTTTTGGGGTATGACAGGCTCCATAAAGGTGCTGTAAAATCAGCCATAACTAGATAAAGTCCCATGGTGGTTATGGCCCTAGGCAAAGTAGTCATCTGCCTTCTGTTTAAAGCCATGGGGAAGCAAAATGGGCACTGGATGGGAGGGAAGGAGGAGTCTGCCTATTTTGCCTGTGCTCAGTCCTAAAATGCCAGGCTAGCTGCTGCTGCTGTCCCAGAGGTACCAGGCTCTCCATGAGATGGGGACCCTGGCTCCTCCTGGCAGTCATGGTTGCCATCTCCCCTCTTCTTGCTCCCAGGCAGCCCTATGAGTAACAAGCCCAACTCTGCAGGAATCTTTTTTAATGACAAGGGATGGGTGTTGGTCTGTCATCCTTGGGTAAGAAACATTTGATTTTGCGTATATTTCCTATGCCTTGAGCCAGCTCTGCTTATGCATGTCACAGCTGGAGCCTGAGGATAGAGATCATTTAGAATATGGAAGATGTCTAATTCATAAACAAAATATCAGCTATGCAAATCAATGTAATGCTTGAGTAGTTTAGATTGCCTGAGACAAGCTCAAAGGAAATTAAATTGTTACGTCACCTGTAGTGCATACCATAGTCCCCTTCAACCACTGATGTGCACCTCCCCTGATCAGAGTTTTCTGGAGGAAATTTCAGCTTGCTGAGGGTTGTGAGCCTTCCAGAGCTTCCTCAACCAAACTCCCTGCATTTCATACTCGTATGCCAATCATCACCAATGGTGGTATCAGGCAGGGGGCTTTGGAAATTAGAAGGTGCAGGTTGGTATGGGGTGATGAAAAATTAGGAGCTGAGGTTTCACGGCTACAACAATGATACCTTATGTCACCCAGAGCACTGGGATGGTACTATTGGACCTCTCCTTCTGGTCAGGACATCAAAAGGGTAATTAAAAGCTGAAGTCAGCTAATTAACTAAAAGACTAAACTTTTTTAAATAAGGAAAATTCCTGGTGAGAACAAACAGAAATAAAAGGACTTCTTTACAAATCTTCATTATACCACCATGCCTTTGCTGAGCAAGTCCCTTCTTACAGGCTTGCTACCTGCTAACTTCTGGTTGTAACAAGACCTGTGGCATCTCCTGTGGCTCTGTAGGAAACGTGTTCTTGCTGTTACCTGTCCATCTGCTTTTTGCTGTTCTCAGCAGTGTCCTTGGCCATTCTGCAGGCTTCTTGCCTGACTGCTTGCTCCCTGCCTCCCTTCAGCTGGGCCCATCCTGTCCCCTGATGCTTCCCCTGGCCATGCTCAGTGGCTCCCAAGGGAAGGACAATCTTCTGCTTCATCCAAGGTTCCTCCTGACTCAGACTGCAGCAGCCAGGACAAGGCCGTGGAATAAGATAATGCACATTACTTAGTAAACCACAAACACAGCAGATGTCAACTGCCAAAGCTACTCTCTTCCTTCAGTTGCCCTCCATCGTTTTTGTGGGTCTGTGTGCAAGAAATGGCATGCACTAATACTAACAGTGTCAGAAATACTGATTCTATGAACAAAGGCTATAATAAACACCTATGTTAATACATAGGTAACAAAGAGACTTCACTTGCCGAAAAACAGCAGAACAAATAGTCGAGCAAACTGTACATAAGCACCTAGAAGATAATGATGTGAGGTGTCACATCCAACATGGACTTCCTAATCTATTTTTATTTTATACCAGAATTACAGGTCTTGAGTATATGAAGGAAGCATCAGATTTCATATATCTTGTCTTTAGAAAGTCATGGCCTTCCATTACAGTCTATAAATAAGTTAAAGAAAATGGACTACTACATGAATGAATTTTATGCCAGGGAAAAACCATCTATAAAATGAGACACAGTCATAACAACAATTCACAAAATGGGGCAAAATATGTCAAGCAGCATTCCACTAAGGGTTGATCTGAATCCAGTGGTTTTTAACATTTTCATGAATGATCTGGATCAGGAAGTCTGGGAACAGAAATTGGGACAGTGGAAGCAGTGGAAGGGAAAGTATGACTACTGAATCTGCAGGTGGTGTCAAACTAGAAAGGACCTTAGAGAGCATGTTTAGGATTCCAAATAATTTTGCTGAATTGGAGGAATATTCTGCAAAGAAGACAGAGTACCATTCAGTAATGATAAGTAATACACTTAGGCAGGAACAATCCTTTATGTAAACAGAGGAGGAGCAAGAACTGGCAAGAAATCATTCTTGCAGGAAAAAAAAAACCGCCAGGTTTTATAGTCAAGAGCATAAGTCAGCAGTGTCATGTTGTTGCTAAAAAAAAAAAAAAAGCATTAAACCCACTATACTGAAAGATATTTTCTATTCTTATATCTCTATATATAGGTACAAAAAGAAAATATTATATGTTAAAAGACTGAATTCCACCACAGTCAGCATTGACAGGGTCTCAGCAGGAATACTAAGTCCACTTTTGGTGACATGCTTTAAAAAGGATGTGCAAAGAGGCATTGCAGAGACAACAGTGAGAGTCCTGGAAAACATCACCTACAGGGAAAAGTTAAGTCAGTTGAGGTTATTTAATCTAGAAAGGAAAATGTCAAGGAGAGGCATAATAACAGTCTTTGGATGTGTAAAGATATTGCTGCTAAAAGCAAGTGAATAAGTTCTTCTCTATGTCTGTAATAGGCAGGGGATAAACTAATAGGTTTAAACTCAGGAGGGAAGATTCAGGTTAGACATCTGGATATCAGGCATGCTACATGTTCCCACAGAAATAAGAACATTTAAGTCAATTGAGGTTGATTTATCTCAGCAAGGGGACTGCACATAATGGGGACACAGGGAATGATCAAAACTTTCCTGACAATTACTGAATTCGATGCTATTCTATTGATGTCAAGGAATGAGAGAAATGGAGGAAATAATACAAGTTGTGATGTGGAGAGAGGAAAGGTGTGGAGTACAGTGTAAATAACACTGCAGAAAACAGATTAAAGAGAAGAAGTAGGAGGCAGAGGCAGTACGTGAGAGGAAGCAATGGGGAATTAAGGTGGTGAAGGGAAAGTGAGGATGCACCTGGAAGATAAAAAGGTGAGGATGGGTATGAGAAAGACAGGACCTGGCACAGAAGATCCAATCCTAGTTGGATTGCTTTAGAGTTCTGGTGTATAGACACAGAAAGATGGTCAGAAAGATTTATTGTCTCACAGACCTTTCTGGACCACACTGCTTTCCAGACACTTCCACAAAGTCCTCTGTTTGCATTCTTCTGCATTCAGCAATGACCATGAAACCAACTTGCAAAGAGTTTGATCACTTTCTTCCCTGTTTTTTCAGCACAGCCCAAGATTTCTCAGTCACTATTCTCAGAGATCAACACTTCAGCAAACCCGGCCCTTTCTGTGCTCTGTTTTGGGTACCATGGAACTAATTACTCTGGAAAGCTTAATAATGTGCATCACATAGGAACTCTCCAGCAAGATGTTGGGAGATAAAGCACATTTCTCCATGGCACCATTCCACTGGCTCATCCCTTCTTTTTCTTCCTGCAGGCTCCTTCTTACTCACCGCATACTTCCCAAAAGCTGCAATGTGGGAATCAAGGGTGCTACAGGGAACAGTGTAGTTTGATGCTTGACTGCCTCTTCCATTTGCACGCAGCCTGCTCTCATTTCAGGCACTGCACAGCAATCAAGATCCAGGAGTTAGACATCGAAGTAATACTTCTGAGGGTCCGGCAGTAACATGCTAGTATCTTTTACTGTAGTATAAATATAAAATAAGCAGCATAAACTTGCAGAATATAGTTATTTATACTTGAAGAAAGAATGTATAGTAAGTATAAATAACACAGAGATGGTTGCCCCTTTTAGGCAGGTAGTTACATGCTCCCACTTCTTCTGTGGGAGTGGAAAAGAATCACCAGCCATGATGATTTCTTTGTGCAATGCTAGCGTCAGTGGCAAAATGACAGGGAGGAGAACCATCAAACAGCATGCAAGAGGGAAAAATGTCTGAGCAATTTGCTTCCTGTGGCACAAAATGTAGCGGCACATCTTTGGACTGCCAAATATTTTAACTGTTAAGATCACACGGAGGAGGTATTTAGAGTTCATTGCAAAAACACAAGTTCTTAAAAATATGTTTCCCCATTGATGTTTTCAGCCACATGTCTGTTATCCATTTATCAGCTAACTCTCTGCAGGTGCATTGTCTTGGAAGTACAACTTTTTCCCCCCTCAGTTACACTGTTTAATGTGATGAACAATGTTGTCATGATGAGCTTCAGTAATTTTCCTCTAGCCAATAATTCATTGAATTACAGCCAGACTAGATGAACTTTACGGAGTTAGAAAGAGCCCCCAACAAATCCTTCTGAGAAAAGGAACCGAGCACTCTGGTACTTTATTGCCTAGGAAAGGGATAAGATGACTGCGACACCACTTTGAAGAAGTCACAACCCCAGACCTGCTAAGGTTATTGGAGGGCAGGGGAATGTTACTATAAGCCAACGTTTTTCACCATCTTAGGAAAAAATGTATACATGAAAAATACAGAAGCCTCCAGTTTTTATGAAGTCCTGTTCCTCAAGTGTTTTTTTTCCTTTAGGGAATGCTTTCTAGATGGATTATCATTAACATCAGTATACTTTTTCAATGGAGGTTGCTTAGCTTGGTAGCAAAGTTCAGAGAAAAAAATCCTGGTAATGGACATTAAGATCTGTCAGACTGAAGAGAAAGTCATGAACACAAGAAAAGCAAGGTAAAAAGGGCAGACTAATAGCAAACAAATAGTCTCCAAATATTGTGTGCAATAAAGCTCTCAGAGGTGGAACACAAAGCCCTACTTCTGTTATTCTGTCCTTTTTGGCCTGTTGTATCCTCACTTTTAAGACTATTTCCTAATCACAAGGGAAGGAAAAATGAAACTGGACAACCCTGAGGTCCCAGCAACCATGCAGTACCTTTCCCCACATCCTGGACTGACACAGAAGAACATCCCTAGTGCACAAAGAAAATGTGCTAATGAGCTTATTTCCTTCCCCCTTCAGAGATGAAAGATAGCTTTCCTGAAAGGGAGTTGCTGTTAGAAGCTGCCATTGAAGTAAAGCAGCAGCAGGCAGCAGGTTGCCATCATTCCTGGATTTCACTGAGACCAGAGGAAATTATTTTCTTGTTTTGAACAGCACATGAAGTTCTGCATTTGAAAACAGAATTCAGAAGTCTTGCAATATAAATCTAGCCCTCTGCTTTCACTTCGTTTAACAGATCCTTTCCCTTTTCTTTTCCTTGCTAGCAAGAATGTACTCTGGTAAGATTTCCTCACACAGGGATTATGAAATCTCAGCTCTCAGTCTTCCTTAACTTTTTCAGCAGGAATTTTCAAAAAAGATGAAAGCACTAGAAAGCATTTGTTAGATGTCCCAGGGTATTTCCTCCATATTGGGTATTGGAGAGGTTCCACTGAGCACAAAATATATCTTGGTTTCAACAGGGTCTTCATTAACAGGAAGACTATCTAACACTACTTTTTTTTTTTTTTCTTTTTGTCTTAGTGATGGTTTGTGTTTACATTATACAGAATAAGCAATCGTTAAAAAGAAAGTTATGTCTTCTACCCTTCCAAGAAATGGAGAACCATGTTTCACAACTGCAGAAAACCAATCTACTCAAGGCTCATTGCACATATCTAGAAAGACCAGCTTTTAAAATCCCCCAACACACCACTTTTCATTTACTCAGATTTTTATAAAGAAGATTGTTCATAAAGGAATAAATATGAAATAACAGTACAGCAGGCACTGTATTCTTGCAAGGATGGTTAAAGTGAGTTATCCTGCATAACTAGCTATTTAAAGATGGGAAGCTGTGCAGCATTGCAGGATTGGTACTGGATGAGAGCGCACCATGCTTCTACACATCAACATGAAGAGAAAAGCAGGGGATGGATGCAGTGATCTCGGGTGCTGTGTCCTGCCATTTGCCTTGGTGGTGAGGTACTGCCAGAGGCTTCCCTGGGTGAACAATTTCCAAGGACCCCATTCTTCATTTCTCCCGGGTATACTACAAGCTGGTGACAAAGATACACCCTCAGTCTAGCTTCAGCCTCTCTGCAGTGCCCACTGGCGCTTGCTGTTCCTGTGACTGGATCAGGATGTTTGAAATGATGTACTTGCAGTCAATGACAAAGAGCTTTCTGAAGCATGAAGGTATGCATTGCTTACACACTGCCTTGGAGCAGTAGGCCAGCTTGTACTCTACACGTTCCTCTTTAGGAATGAAAAGTGTCATGTTGTCCCCATGGCATTAAAGATTTAAACAAAACAGTCTGTCTAATTGAATACCTTTGGCCACCCCAGACAAAGATTAGACAGTCAAAAGAATGGAGTGCATCTTTTTCCAGGGAACTGATCATCACATACCCATCTGGAAACAGAGTAGATGCTCTGCAACGAGAACTTTTCAGAACAGAAACACTGACAGACACAGTTCAGAAGGCGACCTGTGAAAATTTACACAGGTAACACATGTGGAGCTGCAAGACAGCAAATCTGAAACACACCCAAAAAAGTTTTACAGCTGCAGTATGCAGTCAATTACTGCAGAAGCCTGGCAAAAAATATGAAAATACTGCAGAAACACCAGACACTGTACTCAGGTTTGCCAGACTCCAACCTAAAGTACATGAAGTTACTATAGGAGATGCAGTTGTGCTGACCAAGAATAGAACCTGAGTCTGCTGAAGATGGAAGGAAGTGTATTGTTAAGGTATATCAGGGTGGCTCCAGAACACTAAATCAATGATGGAATTGACTCAGTCATTTCTGTACATATTTGAATTCTTTATCCCACCATTCTTTTGGAGTTTATCACATTTTTAACCTATATTATGCAGTTGGTTGCCTGCATGCAAATATGTATTATGTAGATGCAGAATCCTATATAATACATAGTGGTACTGCTGTGCTAGGCAGAGATTTGCTTGTTGAACTTAATATACAAATAGCAATTGATGCACTGTTTCGATACTACCAAAGCCATTAAAATACAAACTGCAGTTTCAGTTATTACACGAGATAGTACTGTGAAGGTGTTTGGTTGTACAGAGTTTGCTCAAAAAATTAAAGTTGAACATAATGTGGCTTTCATATGAAAAAAAAAATCCATCTGATTTTGTGTGAGTGAGATTATTCCACAAAACCATAAAAACCTGTGGACGCTTGAACTCAGCCGGCAGCCAGATGCCACGTGCCCGGCCGTTCACCTCCCCACCCACTCTCTGGTGAAATAGGGGAGGGACAAAAAGAAGAGAATTCGTAGGTTGAATAAAAAGAATTTACTAAATATAACGAGAGAACAACAGTGAGTCCAAAAAGAAACGGGTAGAATGCAGCAGTGACTTACCGAGCGCGGCGACCGCCCCCACAGCAACACACACCCGGGCCGACCCGAAAATCCCGTGCCTGCCCGAGAGAGCCCACCCCCCCTATATCCCTGGGCATGACATCACATAGTATGAAATACTCCAATGAAAGTTAACTCCATCCTTGTCGAAACCAGAACAAAACCTCACTCAAGTTGTTTTTCGGTTGGTTGGATTTTTTTGTTTATCTGTTTTGTTTCCCACCTAGGTTTCACTAGGAGGTCTTTTCATTAATTTAGGAGAATCAAATAAAGCTGTGGTGCTGACAACCTTTCACTGTCCAGCATGGTCAGGGGCCTACAATTAGAGGGAGTTGGGCTTGTGTGTCTGGAGGAGAGGAAAACAAGGGGCCATGTAATAGCTACCCACAGCTACTTCAGAGAAAGTCACAAAGACAGAGGAGCCAAATTATGTATAGCAGTCACAGATGATACAGAGAGGTGCAAAAGACACCCAGCTGTAGCTTGGGAGGTTCAGACGGACTTAAGGAAAAACTTCTTCACTAAGAGGTCAGTGCTGCACAGGAACAACTTACCTGGGGATGTGGGAAACCTTGAAGATTTTCAAGAACTGGCCTGGCAAAGCCATGGCTGACTTGGTATTGTATTGGTGATACTTTTGCTTTGAGTGGCATGTTGGACTAGATAGCCTTTAGAGGTCCCTTCCCACCAATGTGACTACAATTCTTTGATATGCTTACCAACCTGTAGTACAAATGAGCATTTTCGTACCATCAGCAATCACAAAGCCATCTAGATCATCTATCCACATGGACTATAAGCACAATATTAATTTCCCTAAAGAACTGTATTATATTTTTCCTGATTAGGATTATTCCAACAGTTCACTTTACAATTTTATCTTCTACTTTAGGCTCTTTAGGCACAGGATGTCCAAAATAAAGGTGCTTTCCTGAAATAAGGATGTATACAATAACATTTCTGCCTTCCCCAAACAGAAAAGTTTATATAGGCCTTCTGATGATTATTGATATATTGAACAGGATTGACTGGGTTTTTTTTCATAATGATAACATTTAACAGTACCAAAGCATCTTTCACTACTGTGTCTGTTGCTGCTCATAGTAAGAACAAGTCATTGCCTTAATGAATGGGCCACCTAAGGCAGACAAAGAATGGAAGAAAGGGAGTATATACAGTGGAAAACTGAGATAGGGAGATATGCTGTGATTCACAGAAGTTTGCTTAGAATGGGGAAAAGGTGAGCTATTAGATAAATAAGGTCTAACTCAGTACTACTACAACATAGCTATCTTCCAATAATTGTTAAAACGGGTGTGTGTTGGGTTTTTTTTTCACTAATGAAGAGTGGAGGTTTCAGAAAATCATATTCTTCAGCCTCCCAGGGAAAGCAGACACTTTCATAATGCTTTTGATGACATGTCCTGGGTCTCTGCCTCTGCTGCTTGCTGCACAGGCAGAGAAGCTCCCACAGATTGTTTCATAAAGAACTGCAGACAAGTTTTGGTGACAGCTTTATTTCATTGGAGAATGTATACATATTGCCCTGAGCAGAGGCACAACACTGTGGCAAACAACTAAAGTCACAATTCATGTTTGGATATTCTAGCAGTGGAGTCATGCCTGACTCATAAGGGGGAAGAAACAATATTGTCAGCAAAAATCCTGTGGATGTAAAGCTATGGCTTACAGTGTATAAACACAGGAAAGAGTCCCCAGTGAGTCCTAAGCTGGTTTCTTGGGTTTAGACGATCTGACAGATTTTTCTTCTGCTGTTCTATAGTTTATGTAAGCCATCTCAAATATTGTTTCCTCCTTTAGGGATTCCGGATTCTGTTCAAAGCCCACATCTTAGTTTCTACACATGGAGGTGAAGTGCTGCTTCCAAGGCACTTAAGTAAGTGTACTTCAGCTACCAGTAGTAGGTACAATACAAAACCAAAATCAGCCATTCCACACAGCTGGAGAACAGCATAGATAAAGCTTTTGGGGCACTAGAAAGATGTTGGTGTGGATACTGTAATAATATGCACATTTGTATGTTCTCACACATCTTCACAATTATAGAGAAGTTTCTGTAAAGCTTAATGAGAATATGGGAACTTCTGTTTTTCTGTAATATAAAGCGAGCTGGTTTACAAAGTGCACGTGCCCAAAAGCCCTTGTTCAGCTCACTAGTTTTTGTGAGCATGCCCAACCTTGCAAGAGGAGTGATCTGCATGAGCTTAAAAACTGACCGGACAACATCATGGTAGAAAGATCCCATTCACAGCTACTAACTATAGAGACACCAGTTCTGGTTCAGGAAGTCCCTAGAAGGATGGCAATTTGCTGGAAGCTGTTTACACTCAGAATATATTTGCACTCAAAACCTTGTTATTGGCAAAAGGGAACACAGTTTAGCATCAGCCATACTAATGTTTTAGCAGTCTAATAGTACAAATTACTAGCGCATTTACAATACCATGCACTCTGAGTCCAAATTTAATATAGAGAAACCTCATTAGTAATACAGTTACAATTGTTGTATAAGAAGATTTATTGCTATCACCTCCTTTCCTCTAATGCTCTGAAGTACCTTCCAAGGTCCCTCTAGGTGCTAAAGTCAAGATCCCTCATGAAAAATGGAGTGGGGTTGCAACAAGTCATCAGTGTCCTGAGGTCTTTGCTAGGAGCAGTGTGATGATTGTGACAGGGTCCCTTTCTCCTCAGCCTTGGGTCTCTTTGGGGATATTTTTATATAATATTTTATCACAGCCTACTTCCTTCTCCCTGATTCCCAGGCAAAGTCTGGGAGCTGCATGCTGCCCTCCCATACCCTGGAGGGGCCTGTTTGTCCCACAGTGACTATGTAGGGGTGCCAGCCCCCTGCCCCAGACACTCCCAGTGCAAAGAAAATGCAGGGGTGCAACAGGCATGTGGCCACCAGGCAATTACTGCCATGCTAAAGCCTGTGACCTTTGACTTGTTATTGTCAAAGATTGTACTTACAGGTCTACAGCTAGGAGAAAACTTTAAGAAAATATTACTCTTGTTGTATGTCACCTTGCTTTATAGACTCTTCCATGTCCATTTGCTGTTGGCTGCTGCTGAACCAAGGATCCTGGACTAGAGAGATGGTTGGCTTGACCCACTGCAGTCTTCTTTATGTCCCTGAAATACAGATGGAGCCAAGAGCCAGTATCCTGTCAGCTATATGTGATGCCAATGTCTCTTGTTCTTCTACATTTACAAAACAACCACCTAAAAAGCATATCTTTAGCAGGGGAGCATCCTGGATTGTGCTTCCTTTTGTCTGAGGGTCTGACAAAACAAAGGCTAGTAGTGGATCTGAAGGAAGAAGGGCAATATTAGTGAGGTGTGTGAGAGTTTGCAGAGCTGAGGGCATTTTGTGACAGGGTGAGGAGCATGATATGATGTTGAACATGTCGTGGGAGGCCAGGGAGGGTGAGGTTAGCACAGGAGTGGTGGGTAGGGAATATGGAAGACCTGAGATGGTTATGATTCCTCATGTAAACATCACCTTGTATCAAGAGGAGATCCACTACAGATTTTAGCAAAGTCTTTAATGTATGTCTGATTGACTCGTCATGGAGTTCCTGTTTGAATACCCCACAGGAGTTCACATCTCTCAGGTGAAGAGTGATAAATGCAAACCCTAAATTACATAATAAAAGTTATAACCTGAAAAAATAAATTACGTTGTATCTCACTGAGTCTTTTTTTTGTGCCTGTTGAAACATGAAGGTTTTTACATAGCAGCATGAACCATTCCAATGTGGACATTCAAGTGATGGCTTTTCTTCATTATTTTCACCTTCCTGTACTAACTGTAGTGCACTTTTAAAGCATACATTTTAGAAGGCGATGACAATGCTTGTTGGGAAACCCAAATCTTCTTGGCATCTGTCTCCTTTCTCTTCCTGTGACATTACAGTAGTGGCATGACATCTTTGTGCTGCTCCTTAAACAACTGCAATCCTTTCCTTACGGAGTTAGGGCAATGACAAGTAATACTTATGACTTTGCTTATCAAATCTTTTCTCCACAGAGAATGATTTTCATGTTGCAGAATACTCTTCTTATTCTGCAATGCATTCACACCTCTAGGGACACATCCACGGGAATGAACTGGAGTAGCTCCACTGACATCAGTGATTCCAGTTCTCTAAATTAGTATTAATCTGACCCATACTGACTTTTTGATACATTGTGTATTAAAATTGTGTATTGAATCCAAACTTTCATTTTCACAAATCAAAATTATAAGAAACTTCCCTCTGAATGCTTTTTTTGGAATATGCTTTTCTGAAACATGTTATTAGGAACTTGTTGAAGCTATTGATTCAAAAAGAGTAGGGTGATAGGTCTGCATTTTTATATACTGCATGTTGCCTTCATAAGCTAATTGATCTATAATCTGCTTCATGCTGAAGCATGACTCTTTCAGTGTTAACTGTTACTTTACCTCTGTTATTAATTTACTTTCTAAATGTCTGATTAAATCATTTTAAAGACTAAACAAACAGCTCCAAATTTGATTAATTTGCTATTCATGAGTCACACTGAAGTCAGAAGAGGCTTTGTTTAGCAGCAAATTGATATCAAGCAATGCAAGTTCATGTTCATACAGTATCACTGAGAACCCATTAGAGAATATGCCTCACTTAAACAGTTTCTGACTGATAAAGAACAAATCATCATGTTTATCAGTTTCTTCTTGCCTGTATTGTAAAATGTTAGGAATATTTACAGTGGATTCAATGTGGCTGCTCAGATGCAAAACTTATAATCAATAGAAAAAGAAGGCCCATACTCCTGATAACGTAAGCCAACCCCTCAGTTTTTGAAGAAAGATGAAGACGACTACAGTAGAATTACACTGACATGCATTATCATAAGAGAAGGGTCAGGCCTTAACATTCCTGAGATTAATGAAAGGTAGCAGTTAAGGCTGTCATCTGTCATATTGCTGTCATGTTCTTGCTTTTTTTCCCCTCAGAATTCATATTTTTAAAGCCTCAGCTCCTGGAATCACGAGACTGTAGTAAGGTTCTACCTTTTTCTTTAAGACAATTTTTAAAGTCTTGGAGACCGCAGGACATCAAGCTCAATTGGCTGCCTCTCGGTGATGCTTTCCAAGCTCACTTGAATGTTTTCTTGTTTGCCAGGTGTTTGCCATCATCTTGTCCTTTTCTTCCCATGTGAATTTAGCAGCATTTGTGTTTTAAATGTCTATATTTAGCATAAATATTGTCCTTTATTTTATTAACCCTGTAGGGTGAGATGGAAGTTCATGACTAGTGACTATACTGACACTGGATATCACTAAACACAATCATGGAATTTATGTTTTATAGTCCTGAAAGACACATCCTTGGTTTAAGGATTGTCATGTAATCTCCCTTCATAGTTAACAGAAAAGAAAATATGCACCTCCAGAAGTCAATTCATCCAACACTAAGATTTATCCCTCTCTATTGCAGAGGAAGCCTAAGTAACTAGCTTAAACTAGATGCCTCATGAATGGCTGCAGTTTCATGGGATGTGTCTCACCCCTGTGTCTGAGGAAGAAAAAGATCTGCAATCTCTACAGACTGAAATTCAACATGGTGCATAATATTCTTAATGGGGAATACTTGAAAATTCATCACTGATAACTCATCCAGAATTGCAACAACAGGTCACTGAATTGCTATTTATAGTGAAGCTTATTATAATTTATCCTACTCAGGTTGAGTGACCTTGGAATTTTTGCTCATCAGACCCTTGAAATTTCATTTATTGCCTAGACTCTGACAAGGGAAGGAGTCCAACTACATGCTCTGATTGTTAATGCAAGCAGTAGAAGCACTGTTGGCTACAGCACTCTAGGTCTTCATTTTGGCTTTTTACCGTATCCCAATGCTGGCAGCAAGGCGTAACTGGCAGTCCCACTTTCTAAAGAATGGAGGAGCTACTGAGTTTCAACCTAGCACAGCTGCTGCTGTCTAAAGTTTCTTGTGTCCTTTTCCTCCCCCTTCTTAATTCTTCTTGTCCCTTTCCATTACAGGCAACAGAAACAAAGCTCTCAAGACAGGTTGTCACAACCCAAAATATAGATATAAAGATACAGATATAGAAAACATTTAACTGTGTACAGTGAAGAGACCTCCCTTCTTCTGATCAAATAAACATAACCTTCCACTTTACTCCAGGGAGAGCAACTTTTGTTGTTGTTTTCTATCTAGTGCAGAAGACTCTTCTTGTAAAATGATGTGATTTCCCACATAGTGGAAAATCGGGTTCTCTGGCAGTTGCACACATAGATAAATGGATAGACACAGTAGTACATGCTAAGGTGACAGGACATTCTGGCTCTCACTGGCTTAGGCTGGCATGACCTTGCAGCTGCAGTAACATACTTCCTGTGAATGCATCTTGTGCACAACAGGCTACAGTTTTTAAAATGCAGACATAAACAAGAAAACCAACATGAGTAGACCTGCCAGTGAATCACTAGCAGCACCAGGGGGCTAGAACTTTTTTGTCCTGAAGTTTCGCTATCTTAAGGCAATTTTTTAATTGAAGACATTTTTGAGTCATAAATGGCTATGTTCTCAAGACCTCAGTGTACAGGACAAAGTTCTTCAAGCTAATTTCATATTTATATCCGATCTCCAAGTAGTCATATCATTTTTCTCCAAAACAGCAGCATGCAACTGCAGAATGTCCCATTTGTTCTTTGCAGACTGCAATCGCTTCATTGCAGGGGGGCCATTCAATGTCCCAGCTTAGCTCTTTCACCCACAGCCTTGGATGGAAGTGCATGTTGACACTAACTTAATGTAGATATTCAAGTCCTTTTTGTGTGTAGACAACAGTAACCAATTATTCAAGCTAGGATTCCTGCTGAAAGTTAGGCAGGGCTATCAAGAGAGCAAGCACATATCTGCCCCACACTTAACATTGTAAATCCTCCAGTCTGTCCCAAACCGTCTTTCCATTTGCTGCAGATTGGCTTTACCTGCTGGTTGTCTGCAACAATCGATGTCTTTTACTGCAGGAGGAAATATATCTAAGAGGGAAAATTTTCTTTAAATGCTCCTAAGTACTTCATGATGAAACACAGTCAAGCAGACCTGAAGATTATCCCATAAAACTTCTCCAGTTTATTCAGTTGCCACAGCTTGCAATGACACTGAGAATGAAAATGTAGAAGGATTTTATTGCCACAGTCCCCAAGAAAGGACTGAGTGCTTTGTGATTAAAACCAAGGTCTGAAAGCCAGGCTTTACATACAAAGAAGCAACCTAGGTTCCCAGAAGTGACTGGTCTTCTCAGCAGCATGTGAAACTTCCTTGAGGAAGCACTAAAAGAGCAGGACACATGCAAAAGCATAATTTGTTTCCCAGATTCAAATGCCTGTTAAAAACGTACCTGGCTTGTACACTGCTGAGCAGAGCAGTCACTTCTGGGAAAAAAAAAAAGGGCAACCTAAGAGGCTGTATTTAGCTATTTGTTTTCCACAAAGCCTTCCCCAGGACCATCAGCAGAAGACCCTAATGTTCAACAAAAAAGGAAGATGGTCCAAATATGCTTCCCACCTGGCTTTTGGGCACGTGAACCTGAATACTCTCAAATACTCCAGGGAGGTTATCTGAAAATCATACTTTCTGTGAAAGGCAGGGTCTGTCCTACAGCTCTGATGTTCGGGTGTCTGAAAAGACAACTGTCCCTCCAGGCTGCCTCCAGCCAGACCATGCATGTCATGGTCTCCCCTCAGGAGAGGAGTATGTCCATCATCTGGTGTCTTCTGTCTCTAAAGTCAGCCTTGTTAATACCACCAAAATATATTTTCCTTCCACACCACTAATATTCCTGGGAGGTGGTGTTAATACTTAAATTTGCTCACTTCTCGTCACACAAAACATAAGGGTTAGCACACCAAAGGCTTACAAATAATACTGAGATTTTAATTTTACAAGGGCATTTACTCATTTTCATCTACACGTCACTCAGTTTTTTAATTCCTTAGAATTTTCATTTTGCTTCTTCCCTATTCTGCAATTTGGAATAGGTAGTATAAGAGAAAAATAAGTTCCTGTTATTTTCAGATCAGTTCTCTATGGTTTCCTTCATTGTTTTAAATGGTATCCATTTCTTTGTCTTATGCACTATGTAATATGCAGTCTCTGTGGACTCCGCAAATTATTTTCTGTAATGTCTACCAAAAGGTAAACTACTCAAAGTGCATCATAATCTTTCCAAGCCTGACTCCTTCATTTTTAAAAAGCATATATAAAGATAACCAAATGGTATGCCACATGGGGCCTATTCATAACCTAATCAGGCAGTTTCAAATTTGAAACACATTATTTCATCAACAGCTTATATAGGTAGCTGCTCATCATTAAGAAAATAGACTTTCTGGTTGCTGCTGGGTATTATGCCATCCACATTCTCTCTGCTTGGTGGATCAATGGAGAAATCCTGACTCCAGGCACTTCTTTCCTGTACCATACAGTTTAAGCAGGTCTCTGTCAGCTGCTTGCAGGCTGTATTCAGAGAATCAAATCTTCAGATGTTTCAGTTGCTGTGTGTTCAGAGGGAAGTCCTCCTGCTTACCACCTCTCAGGAGATCCACCCAGGACCTGGGTACGTTACTTCATACATAAAAGTGGAATCAGACAGATAACAAAGATTCCCCTATCTCTGGATGCTCTTCAGGTATTTTTTTATTTCATTCATTTGATCATTATTTTGAAGACTTAGATTGTCTCCAAACACCCTGCAGTTATGCTCTTCTGCATCTGCAGATACGTTTCATAACAATGTCAAATACCCAGTCATTTTGGGAAAAAATTGTGACCCTACACTGCTCTCTGTTTTCCAATGTACTATATTGAATGGCAAATTTTAATTTTTCAATGAGACCCCAGATTCTTTATCTTTAAAGAGTAATGATTTGCGATGAAAGAAAATAACTATTATAGGTTGTCTTTATAAACCTACCAGGCCATTTGTATTCTGCCTACTATAGTACATGTGCACAATGTATCCTTGTCACTCTTGCAAGCAAACATGCACCAAATTACATAAATATGTAAATACATAAATAAATAAAAACATTTCTTCCCATTTTCTCTCCCTCCTTTCAGTCTACACTTTGCATGTACTATTGGTACACAGTTCCTAGTAAATCACTCTAATCAGAAAAGGTCCGTGCGTCAGCTGGTGTTCACCCACCCAGCATGATATTAGAGTTGTAAACGTATAAACAGGTGCAGCTTCATGCCTGCTGCTGCTGCTGCAGGTAAGAGCCACTTCACAGCCGCAGTGGGAGCTAGAGACAGGTCCTCTTTTGCAAACACACAGGACTCTGCCACCTGGACATAAGGGGAATAACCTTTAGATTTACAACAGTACATAACTTATTGTGGCTCCATGGCACAGATGCATATGCACATGAGACAGTACATTACAGCATTTTTCAGATCATGTCTAATTTCCCTTTCTGACTAGCCAGGTTATTTGCTTGGTCATTGTAGCTATAGAACAGTATATGCTTGTAGTTTTAAATTTCAATTACGGAACAAATTGATCCTGATACAAGCAGATACGGAAGACAATGTCCCAGATGAAAAAAAAAAAAAAAGTATATAAAAGGAATCCTGAGAGACAGGACTAGTTTTTCTTAATAATGACTGCCTGTGCTCTGTTCATTTCTACTTTTCATTAGTGGCAAAAGATAGGTATTTTCCTGCAAAGCTGAGGTCATTTAGAAAGAGTTTGATGTTACTCATTCAGTTTAACTGTATGTTTGACACTATTAACAGCTGGATGTTTACTGCTTGATATATGGTCCTAAAACTTGCTATGAACAGTGTAGGCATAATTCAAACATTAACAAGCAAAAGGGCACACACTTGAGAGCCATATTAGTCACATCTCCGTGTCCTGGAATCTACATTGCCAAATCTTGTTCTTGGCTTTAGGCTCCTTCATAGCATTATGGGGCTAAATACTATTTGCACTGCTGAAAGCCATTTTTTATTTTTTATTCATCTGTTTTTCTCAGGAGCACAGAAAGGTGACATCTTTCTAACAAGTAGGCCTACAACCACAGAGCACTTTAAACAGAAAATATGCTAAACATCACCGAGGCAGAATGCTTAGCAGTAATGACATTAGTTTACTAGCAGCCTGCAAAAACGTTCCCATATAACAATCTGTCCAGAGATCACAAAACAATGACACTTCACTTGAAAGTAGATCTGAAACTGTACCCTTTCAACTGCAAATATGTTAATCATCATTCAGGAAGACTGATAAGATTTAACGTCAGTAAATTTACAGACTAACTTAACCAGTTTCCCTGTCCACCAATCTGTTGCTCCATATGTCCAAATCTACAGCAGAGAAGTGTCTCAAGGGACAGCAACACATTTTGTGCTCTGAGGCATCCGTCACAGCTGGGGCTGGGCTCTGCCTCCTAAAATGCTTGCACCAGTGCCTGCAACTGCATTCCCAATAGGTGGCATCCAAATGAATGTGCGTACCAGAGTTATTCAACCACTCCAGCTGACAGGAAAATGTGGAGTGGTAGTCTGAGGTCTTACAGATTGCAAGCCTTCCCTTGAAGCCAGTCAGTCACCAGACAGATGATGGAAGGTGCGCAGCCCAGCAGCTAGTCTGAACAAGCTATTAGAAAGCATCTAACAGTAGAGGAGCTGTAGCATTGTCAACAAGCATCATATGTAATGCCTTGGTTTATTCTCTAAGAATGAGGACGTGATAGATGCGTGGAAGAGCACTGAGACATAGCATTTTTATTGCTTCAGTGCCTTGCTTTTTCATAGCACTGAATGAAAGTCTAGACAAGCAAGTTCCTTGGGAGTGAACAGGAGATGTAGTTACACGCATTCACATAGCTGCCAAGAGCGTTGATTTGTGCATCTGTTTGGTCCATGGCTAAGAGGCCTATACTTGACTCAAATACAGATCATGCTTTGCTTCTTCCCCAGAAAACTGATTAAAGAAAAAAGGTTCCTAAAGTCATCTGAAATATCAATGAAAACACCTTTTGTCCCTGTAATAGGGCAGGAAATCTTTCTTCTTTAAGAGATAGTGAGGCTTAAGGCCAATCTCCAGTTTGCTGCATGATGTGATCCTTTTGATGCAACAGATATTTAAAGGTGCCACAGGCAAGCCGGGGAAGGAAGGCCAACTGTTAATCAAAGAGCAGCCCCAGATCAAAAGAAAAGTCCAGCTGGCAACTCATTTTAGAGGGGTGTTTTTTTGGCAGTTGCTGTTTAGGGAGAGCAAGGCTAATAGTATTGTGCCTACTGAGAGACTCCTTCTTCAGGCAAAAGAGCAGCTGATGAGTGGAAGTCAAGTTTGGGGAAAAATCTTGTGATGTGGAAAGACTAGCAGAGAACGGATTTTTCTCAATAGGGTTTGTAAGATGACTCAAAGTTCAAAGTTATGTTGATATTCTGGATGCTGTTTCAGTATTAGCAAGAAATGGGTGTCAGGGAGCCTGCAAGAGTATGAAGTTCAACTACAGTCCCAAATTTCTTCAGGACTTTATTTGGTTAAATTTCATGTGTGGAACATGAACCTGATCCTCTTGACTAAAATGGCCTTTGGTTTCTTCATCTCTTGGTTGAACTGCCCTCCTCATAACTTTTTCTGCCAAAGTAGATAGAAAATCTCTCTTGCTTAGCACCTCTTGCAAAACTGTGATCTAAAGGAAAACTTTGAATATTTTTTAATATTTTATGAAATATATCTTATGAACATATAATTAGAAAATATTATATCTCTGAATGCTGATATACAGTTATGTAAATGTGCAGTTGTTTTGCTGATTAAGGATACCAATTAAACTTGGACACCAGAGTGAAAAGAGTAGGCGTATTTTACTGGTGATAACCAAGTAATGTAACAGTGTAATACAGAAAACATGCAGTAAGAAAAGGCAGAATAATGCACCTAAAGCAACAAATAGGAAAATACAGGGTAATGCATCAAATCATTACTACATGAGAGAGAGAATAGTGATTAAGAAAGATACATCACCACCTGCATATATCATCATCATCCAGATCCGCAGACGCTGGGGAGCCCCGGTTACAGCGAGGATTTGGAGAGCCTGTCCCGGCAAGTGGGAAATCCTACGCGGTGCGTCCACCCATAGGTGAGGCTTCCAAAGTCGCTGTGAGTGGGTCCAGCCTTATATACTAGAGATCAGCAAGCCAGAATAGCTGGCACCTTTGTTTTGAGTGGAAATATCTGGTTTCATTCTCCTGTTGGATTCCACCCAAAGCCTGGCCAGGGCTCGGGGGGTGAACCAAGGGAGTTTCTAACAAGGCCAAATACGTGGGTTCTCAGCCTTGAACAAGGCTAAACAAGGGAAGTTGGATATATTGTCTCATCATTTCGTCCTCAGTACTGATTATATTCTAAGCTGCATCTTTCACTAGTGAGAATACATACTTTGTTAATGATTACATACTAAGTTAGCAGCTTCAGCTTGGGGCCTGTTGTTCAGGCTGCAGTATTTCAATGCTTTAGCACTTTTTACATCAGCATAAGTGGGTTGTTATAACCTAGCACAACTGACTAGCACAATGGTTATCAGTTATAAAATATACAGGATTCATCTATAGGTCAACTCTGGCTTGGACCTGTTGTCCAAGCCTTAGCACTTCAGCAGTATACAATATATAGTACACAAATATATTATACTATATATATATGAGATAAAAAATTACAAAGCTTTACAGAAGAACCAAAAAACCTAACAAAAACCCAGACACATTTTCAGATTATCTTTTATGAGCGTTTCTATTGTTTTCAACCTTCCTTGGAAAACAATAATTAAAGTTCATTGCAGACCATGATTTCTTAGACTCAAATGAAATATTTTCTCTTTCTTTCTCCTGGCAATATTCAGTGTGCTTTCATAACCCCTTTCTACTTCCAAAACTTTATCTTCCAAAACTTGTTGTGGCTCCCAAGCCTTTAAAAATGTTTCTTACTTGTTTAGGTAAAAAATTGTTGCTAGGCAGACTTTTTATTCTTTTCTTGAATCACTTTTTCATAATCCTACTCTCTCAATATACACAGTGTAGCAGGGCCAGGAAGAAGCTTCTTTGGGGCAATATTTATTAAACCTACTCATAGCCTTCATGCACCTGTTCCAGCACCTGAGTGTTTGAGGGGATAAGTGCTCCGATAAGTGGTTTAATGTTTGCAAGAAGCCCTAGCATGTACAAAACCACTTCTACAGATAAAGAGCAAGGTAGAAATACATGGGCATATATGCTGCTGGTCCCAATAGACCTGTTTGAGGTCCTGATTGGTTTGGAAGAGGAATGGAAACGAGTAAGAGTGCACAGTATGTTGCTCCATACTTTAGAAATGTTTGCGAAGAACTCCAAACTCTAGTTTGGTAACCCCAAAGAATACAATACCTCACTGTTTCTGGATATGCTGAAATTTCTTCAAAAAGTGGGAATTATTTTTAATGATAAAATGAAGAAACTTCTTAAGGTATACTTTGTATTTCAAGCCACACATAGTTTCTGTGCAAAATACAATTTCTGATTAGGAAGTTAGACTATACAAAGAAAAAGACAAAAGTACAATATAAAAAATATTTCAGAAATGCCATCCTTGCTTTGAGTAGCCCAATCAAACTTTATTACTTTGTTTCTAAAGGAACATAAGTGAAATAGAAGTGGCTTAAGAAGGGTAACAGGAGATCAGAGATCTGGAGCTGCTGCCTGTGCGAAGGGAGTTGGAAATGGCCATGGCTATTACTGGAAAGAGCATTAAGATAAGATAAGGGAACATAAAATATTGTTGCATCTCAGAACAGACAGCTACAGCTCAGGAAAGATATCTTGGAGCCATTGCTGTTCTCCAAAATCATTGACCTGTTGTGCAACAGCAACCAAAAAAGCCAGCAAAACCCTGGGCATCACCAGGAAAAGTATTGGGAATGCCACATTTCAGGAAGGATGGGGTGGGGTTAGAGAAGGCACAGAGAAGAGAAACTGCAGCAATCAAAGCGATGTAGGGGTTGCTTCATAAGGAGAGTAAAGAGGCTGTGGCTCTTCAGTCATTAAGAGAGGAGATGGAGGGTGAATGCGACTGGGGTTTACAAAATCACAAAGGCAGCAGATGAAGCAAATGCAGAACTGAGCTCTTAACCAGATCCTATGAAGTGCTGGCACTGGGGAAGCTCAAGGAATCTAGTAGGAGACTGGTTTAAAACAGAAATGAAAGTACCTCTTTGGCCTGTGGGTGGTGAGCATCTGGGGTTTGTTGCAGTGCTGGGTTAGTGTCATGGGGTTTTTGGTAGCAGGGGAGGGAGCTACAGCAGTGGTTCCTGTGAGAAGTTTCTCGAAAGCTCCGCTGGCTCCAAGTTGGACCCACCTCTGGGCAAGGCTGAGCCAATTAGCGATGGTGGCTGAGCCTCTGTGATAACGTATTTAAGAAGGGGACCCTGGGAGGAGGAGTGGGGGGGTCTTGTAAGGAGGCGTTACAAGGACACCTATGCAAACACCAAGGTCAGTGGAAGGAAGGGGAGGAGGTGCGCCAGAGCAGAGCCCCCCTGTATCCTGTGGTGAGACAGCAGGGCCGCCCCACTGCCACCCATGGAGGTCCCCGGAGGAGCAGAGATTCACCTGTGGCCTGTGGAGGACCCTCCTGGAAGAAGCAGTCCCCGCTGTTGTAGTCCCACACTGGGAGGACTGCAACACGTGGAGGTGACCCACGCCAGAACATCTCGAGCAGAATGCATCCATTGGGAGGACTCACAGTGGAGAGAGTTTGTGGAGGACTGTCTGCCGTGAGAGGGACGCCAGGTAGAGCAGGGGGAAGAATGCAGAAGAGTGCTTCCACCCACCTTGGAGGGAGAAGCAGTGGAGTGACTGCACCCCCCCCATCCCCTGCCCCTGCACTGCTGGGGAGGGGAGGTAGAGATACCAGGAACGAAGCTGAGCTGGGAAGAAGGGAGGAGTGGGAGGAGGTGTTTTTTTAAGATGTGGTAACGCTTTTACTGTCCCATTGTGTGTGTTAAGTGTAGGTTTTGTTAGTGTTTGAATTAAAGTGATTTTCTTGCTTTCTTCCCCTAAGGAGCCTGTCTTTTGCCTGTGACCATTAATGGGTGAGCGACCCCTCCCCGTCCTTATCTCGATTTCTGAGCCTTTTGATTCATTTTTCTCCTTCCCAGTGCTGGGAGGTGAAGAGGTGAGTGATGCTCAGTTGCCCTCTGGGCTCAAACCATGACAGTTGCTGCAGGAGGTTGTGGAGACAGACACTGTCAGCAGGCCCAAAGAGGAGAGTGGAGTAGTCAAATTCAGGGTCTGCAGGTCCATGCATATGTGGTAAAGGGACCAAACAAGGCTGTGTACCTTCTAACATCTCTTACACACAGTCCCAAATGCTGGAGAGTTGCGAGGAGGGTGGACTGCGGAAAGTGGCAGTCATGTTCCACCCCTAAGAGGTGGACTGTTATTCTGAACTCCTTGGGCATTTCATATATTCTTAATACATAATACAGTAAAGGGTAATTGGAAGATCTCATTACCACCAGACTACAAAATGTAAGCAAGGGGACACTTTATTTATTCCATAATCAGCAAAATACAAACAAAAAATAGAAATTGCTTTGCATATTCCAAATTCATGGAAATCATTGTGCATGATAAGTAGGTCATCCAGCCCAGACATGAGTCTACCCACCAATTAGGGTAACATCAAGAGGAATATTTGTCAGCTAATCCCTGAAGACAGGAATAGATTCTTTCTGTGTATAATTTGTTAATCACAGTACGACTTGGGTTGGTTTGTTTGCTTTCTGGCACAGTTATGCTCTTGCCCATGTGGAAGAAGAGAATTAATTCACAGTGTATTGCTGTCACTTTCTACAAGGGCAAAGACTTGAAACGGCAGGCGGTGAAAGGTAACTTCCATAAATGCAAATGCATTTACTTCTGCTTCTTTAACTGTGGCAATTATGAATTCAGGAAGGGTTCCTTCAGTTCCTTCAATGCACAGATTTTTGGCTCACAAAAGAAAGCTGATGGACTTCATTAAGCAGGTATATTTGTAAGCTTCCTTTGTGTAAACATTTTATTGAGTCTGTATTTCTCCAATGGTCACATCTGCCAACTTTTGCTGTTTCTTATTATTATCTGCCACTGTATGGAGTCGTTCTTTTGCTTTTATATTAGGGCAGCTTGAGGACCCATACTGCCAGAGTTGAGCTCTGTGCTACTGAGAGACAATGAACCATGACCAGTAAAATGTCCAGTAGCACAAGTGAAGTCCTCAATCTAATGGCTGGAAAACATTTTATAATTGCAAAACAGGAATGAAACCCCAGGTTGTGACAATGTGCATGGTTTTGTATGAACACACTAATTTTTACAACTTTTTACCCTGATAAAAACCCCAGGTTTTCAACAGCCAAATTAATAGAAGTTATAGGGGGCTACTGTTATTTTCTCTCTAATTCTAGATTGCATTCACTCTTGTATTTAACAAGATAAGGTAAGTTCTAAAATGGCACTTCTAGCTACTGCATGAAAGACACTTTTCTTTTTAATCTTTGAGTTTCTAGTTTAATAAAGCCTTGAAGATTTAGACATGTTCTGTTGTTCTGGTTTTCCTCCTCTCCATGACCCTCTTATTAAACATGATATTGTACTATGAGAGGCTCTTGAGGTGGGGCTTTAGAAGTTACTGTCCAGTAATGTTGCCAAGAGCTATTCCGAGTGCTGAATCTCTAAATTAAAAGGGAGTGACTGAAACTTCACCTACCATATTAGTTCCATGTGAAGTCACAACTATGAGAAATGTTTTGCTGGAACTTTGATTTAGAGAGGCTTTAATTGCTACTGACATTTCTGGAAGACATGTAATTGTTTCCACTGTAGCCTCAACAAACTAATACCCTTTGGGGGGGAGTGGGTGGGGTGGGAATCTCACCTAGAGAAACAGCCTGAAAAGCATGAAGCAGCACTTAAAATCTCCAGGAAAGCTGAATCCCTCCAGAAGCTTGCAGGACACCTGGGAGACTGAAAGCAGCCCCTTGCTCTGGGTCTGCAAGCAGCAGCTGCCAACACGCATGACATAGACTGTGCCTTCAGCTTTTAATTCAGATGTTTTTACTAGTTTTCAGTTAACTGTAGATCTGTTTTACAGACATGTGGATGGTATTGTCTGTGTTTACAGGGAGTACCAAAGAAGGTGAAAACAAAATAAATTGTGACTGACTTAAGGCTAAAGAACATATTCTACAACGTTTTCAATAAAACCAAACAGCAAGAAAAGGAGTTTATCTTGGCATCTTAGTTACTGTCATCACCCAAGAAAAGCAAGAGAACATACAGGTAGCACAAGCATTGTAGGGGTTCAGCCCCCATGCAGATGAGAGAGTCACATCAGACAAATCCATTCTGTAAAGTCACAAGCAATGTCACCTCCAAATTCCAGAAAAAGGGGAGCAAAAGTAGCTGATTTTGCCTGATGAGATCTTAGCAACAGCTGTAGTTTTGAAATGAGAAGTCCAGGACCCACTGGTGTCAGAGTAGGGACTGTACAGTTCACAAGAAGTTACTGCACAGGTTAGCCATCAGGCTCCAGGTAATGCAAACTATGTAAAGATTTCAATTTTACAGTGTGACAATTTTTTATTCTTAACTGCTGCTGTTGGATTTGTTTCTGAGAGAAAAGGAGTAAGTTTTGTCATGAGCCAGTTGGAATAGGTCACTGAGTTTTGGGGATGCTCATGGTCTGGGTGCAATGTTGTGAAAGAGAGCTGGTGTGCTCCTTAGCTACCCTTCAACAGGGGCACAAGGTTGGGGACAGAGAATGGGCTGAATGTACCCAAAAGAAAGGCTGGAGGCCTCCAGATATGTTTCTTGGAGGCAGTGCTGCCCAGAGACACTTAGAGAGCAAGGACTTGTAAATTGAAGTCTAATGGGACAAAGGCCCTTCAACATTTACCACCTTATGCTGAAAACCGCATGTGACAGGACTCCAGATGGTGTACAAATGTGAGGAGGATTCACCTGGACCTTTTCCTGCAGTGAATTCCCCAAGCAGCTTTTAAACTCAGAAAAGCCCAGGTTCATTACAACACAAAACTCCACTGCTTACATTTGTGAATGGAGACAGCAAAAAGGTACTGATGGGGTTGCAACACCAGAAAGGGCAGAGCCAAGGAGATACAGAGAAGGGTAAAGATTCAGCAGGAATAGTGGGTATTCAATCAAATCTGTGCTGTTTTTTCAAGCGCCTATAAGATTTCAACTGTCATTAAATTGAGTTGGAGTTGGAAATATTCCCCTGACTCCTCCTTAACGTCTCAAGAGTAGGGGGTTTTTTTAGAGAAAAGTTTCTTGCTTTAATTAAGCTCAAAATGTTGGCTTCATGGCTGGTTTTCAACTCCTGCCTTCCTTCCATACTGCCTTTCTAAAGAGATCTTCCTCTAAGCAGCCTCACAATGTCTTCATCTCTGCGTTGTAAGACTGTGGTAATTAGTGGGAGCTTTGCTGAGCTTGTGGAAATCTTGTGAGTGAAGTCATTATACTAGAGTTTAGTGTTTCAGCTTCTTGCTTTTATTCACAAGATTATTGACTTGATAAAAGAAACAGATTTTGACAATGTGATGGCAGTAGATGCTTGAAAAATTGTCCCCAAATTTTTTACTTAGTTAAGTGTACAGTACAGTCCCTTATTTAAGGAGCACAGTGACATTGTGGGTAGGAAGTCCAGAGATCTGGTGACAAGTAGGTACCGTTTAGCTTACATGATAAAGAACACATTGTCAACAATTTAGTTATATCGGACCCAGCTGTGGCTAAACATATATTTGCATCTTGTTACCACTTTTTGTGGGTTCAAATTTGCCTTTAGTTTTTTAAAAAAAGGTTCTGTCTTCTCTATTATATTCAGACAAGTTAAAGTGAGTTATGAATTTCAAAACCAAAGAAATTCAGTGTTATTAATAAAAGCACAAACTTAAAGGTCTTTAGAAACAATGTCTTCAGTTTCCTCCTATGAAAAGTGCAGTCTCAGAAAGATAAATCCATCGCAGACAAATTGGACATCTGCCAATGCAGCTATCTGTGTAGACTATTTAAAGTAAAATGCTTTGATAAGTAGGTAATAAACTGGTGCTGGAAGGGCCACAATGAGAACAAGAGAAAAAGTGGATATGTTTGCAAAAAAAGCCAGCTGATGGGGAAAACAAACAAGTGTTGAGTGAGTTAGAGTCTGGCTAAGAGGTACACCAGGTGTTAATGGGCTCCAGCGACTGAAGTGACTTTTGAACCAAAAGGCATGAAAAAATCAGGCCGGGATAGGGATAGCTGCCTGCTTAACTTCCCACTTAGGCATCGGATAGTGGGAAAAGAAAGACAATGAAACATCAGCTTGGGTTCAGTATTGGAACAGGAATTCAAAATTAATGTTCTAAATTCCAGTAATTATATCCAAGGATATGTACTGGTATTTAAATAAGAGAGTCTGCAGACCAGTCTTGTTCATCTGTCTTGGTAAGAGGGTTAATGGTGGGAGCCAAAGACAATTTATCAGTGTATCTTCTAAAACCTGTTTATTTCACATAGGAATTGATTTCAGACTTGAAAGTCTTAGAGGCCTTATGGCTAAATAAAATAACTCAGTGCAAGAAGTTAAGTATGCAAATGAATTTATGACAATTGTAGCTCTTCTTCTTTCAGCCAATTATTTGCCAACAGGCCAGGAATTTTGAATTTGTTCCAGAACCAATTTCAACATAATTTTAGCATAATTTTTGTCAGCTTGCCATGATAGTATTCATTCTTTGCGCCATATGAATATTCATTCAAATTTGCAATGATGTTTCTCTCTACTGATTTGGCAACAATCATATAAGCAAATAATTCATTGAATACATGCGATTTTTAAATACATCTTTGGTCTGAAGTCTACCAAGAGCAGTGCAGCACTAAGAAAGTTTTTTGTCCGGACACTCTCAGAAGTATTTGTGTTGGTGCATTTGACGTTCAGCTTTTCATAAAACTTTATTAAAATATTATTCTCAACTTGCCACCTCAGTGCTACAGCACACGGTCCAGTAACAGCTTTGCACAGCTGCTGAAGTCTGAACTACTGATTTAAAGTTTATTCATAGACTAAATAACCTATAATATACATAATTTAAGCTTGGGTAAACCATCTTGTGTTGCCTGTAGGCATGGCTGTGTTAAGTGTTACATGCTCATGCAAGATGCAAGCTTTCAACGAAAGCTCTTAAAGGCAACTAGGTGGTTAGCAAGGAGACTTCAAAATAATATAGTATAGCATAATGAGGATTATGTGTTGATTATGTTTAATGCTGATAACTTTGATTTAATTATCCAATTTCCTGGTAGAAAAAAATAAAAATAGAAATGGATTTTCAAATGGAAATGGATTTCAGAAACAAGAACTCTTCAGTTTTCCATTGCTTCCTATCTTCTTACTGTACTTATAAATTTCATTTTGTATTTTAAAACATGGGAGAAAAACTAGCTAAAAGTACATTTGTGTGTAATATTTTTTCTGCTGCCTTCACAATTTTTTTTATGTCTCTCAAGACCACTAAGAAATCATAAGGTCGTAAGGCTTTGCTTCTGACTTTGAATTGATAATGACACACATACTCAGTCTCATGGTAGCCTTTTCAAGAACATTTTCTATCTGAAAAAAGTGTTGATAAAAAGATAGTAAAAGTGATCCACAGATATTTTAAAGGGCTAGTGAAGTTCAAGCATTTCTTTGATAAAATTTTCAGGCAGTATATTGTGAACTTCTCTGCAGTGATTCATTCTAGAGTTATTTTCCAGTTTACAGTTTCCATGATTGCTTGAGTAGAATAAAACCTAGGAACAGAATAAAAATAAAGGAATGGTAAAACTTCTTCACCTTGGGTTATATTTAGTGTTTGGCAGACTGAGAAATTTATCATGCAACTGGAATGATGAATTTATATTTCCATAATTTTTCTGTGTGTGATAAGGTATTTCAAAAATAGAACATTTTGGATGCAAAACAAATGCATTAAAATTACTGGTTTATATGTCTTTGGTTCACTTTGCTGGCTGTTTGGTATAAGGAAAAATCATTAGGCCCTTATGACCAGGTTCATTGCTATACTCTGCAGGTAAAAAGGTACGGTAAACATGGCTTGACTAACTGTTTAACATGATTTACCTTTTACTTGGATTAATGGAGCATATTGCTTAATCTCCTCCTCAATATGCCACTTTATTCTTAAAGCAGGTAGCAACTGGTACTCAAAGCACGCACTGGGTCTGGAACTGACAGTCAAACATCTGCTTTGTGTGAAAGTGAATGTGTGTGTGTGTGTGTGTATACATACATAAATATACAAACATATATATAAAAATGTGTATACATATATGCATGTATCTGTGTGCACATGCATGTAGAAGCAAATACGCAAGCATATTCCAGACCTTCAGAATAAAGCCCCAAATTAACCAGCTAATACACCCTGCTTAAGAGTTTTCTCTGATTTCACTGCTAGTGTTTCCATGTACATTTTTTAAATTTGAAAATAAGCAATTTCCCATCTGAACCTCCCCCAATCATCTTGTCAGACAAGACACAATTTCTCTTCTTTCATGATCTTTCTCAAAGAAGCATCCCCATCTCCTTCTCTAAAATTGTAGGGCTCTGACAGCTGCCTACTTTGAACTGATTTCCCCCCCCCCCCCCCCCCCCCCCCCGAAATAGAGCATTCCTGCCAGCACAACACTCTACTCTGGCTGCTTTTTCTTTTTAAATTCTTCTCCACCCTCCACACCCATTAGTCACATCCTCTTCCCTGCTGTGGATCTCTCTAAGTTTATCTTGGTCACCATGATGAATTTACCCTGTGCTGGTTAATGATGTACTCACAGAGTCAATTCATAAAACTAAGTTAGGTATTTATTAAGAGCAATGATGGAGAGGTGCAATTGCACCTGCCTTCTAGCAATGTGTACACAGACTTCAAATCATGTCCTCCTCAGACTTGGATTCTCCAATTCCCATGCAGCTCAGTAGCTGATTTGAAAAATAGCTTGTAAGGGCTTGGATTTCTCACAGTTATTCTACAATCAGTATGTGACTGTCATATCTGTATGGCACTACTATAAAGCCACCTGTGAAGCAATATGTATTTAATATTTTGCAGTGGGGCAACTGGCCTTAAGATAGCATCTCAAAAGCACTATGTTGACCTGCACAATTAGCATGGTCTTTGCAATATAATCATCTAGTTAATTAGCTTTGCTAGAAATCCCATCGATTCTCCTCCTTCCAATAAAGAATAATGCCTTGGAGGGAAGTCTTTCATCTGCTTTCCAACAGAATTAGTGAACATTTGGGCAATATTTTACGTATTGTTGCATGTGAAAGAAATGTGTCTTGGGGAAATTGAGTGTAAAATCTGAGTAAAACCTGCCTGAAAGAAGTGGTTTCCCACTTCTATACTGACAGGTACAAGCTCAACAAGCAAAAGCACAACTGCACTCCTGAACTTAGTTTAGCTAACAATGTTTGGGCTTGTGCATGGAGCAATAGTAATACCCAAACTCTTCCCTTCTCCAAAGAGAGAAGGAAAAACCCCAACCATTTGAAGTAGTCTGAGGCAATTCACTAAGGGTGACACTTCCCAGTTCTCCCAATATGATTGTACCAAAAGAGGATGCAAGCAGACATCCAGCTCAGATGATGGATCTTTCAACTAAAAACCATGGGGTTTTTTTCTGGAAATAGAAATTGTTCTCTTTTACACAGTAGTCAGTTCTTCAAAGCATGTGTTCAGAGAGGTCAGTAAAATCTATTTCTGTGCAAATGATGTGACACTTTCGTAAAGTGCTGAAAAAATATTTAACTACAAAAAGAAGGCTGAGGACTTTGTCTTCTTACAATTACATTACACCAGAGTCTAGAGAACTTCACTGACTTAATTACTGTCGAGAACTGTTTGAATGGCTTTGAGTGTAGGCTTGAAGCTACAGATGATAATTGCTCTGGTCTGAGAGTGATACCTTGCTATAGTCAGGATTTTTCAATTAAGTAGTATAAATGAGCAAGAGAAACTGAGGTTGTTTACCTTGTCAAGCAAAGGCATCTCCTGGTGTGCTCTGCTTCCCAGCTCTTCTTATTGCTCCCAACAGGGGTTGTTCAGAAACTCATTGTGGATTTCCCTTCCTTTGTGTACAGTTCTTGTTTTGGAAGGGCACCAGGATCTTCCTGCTATGAAACAGGGATGTGACCCTGGGAGCAGGATTGGGGTTGACAGTCTAGACTGAGTGCTGCAGCTATTGTTTCTGTGTTCTAGTATTGATCTTTGCAATCTTGATGGTCCAAATTTCTGCCTGTGATGTTATTATGAATCTGTAGATAACATGCATTAAGATCTAATTGAATTGGATCATTAACTACATCAGAATTGTGCTAAGCCAGCTGCTGATATAAATGCTTATGTACCAAATATGCATGCGCTCACACACACGAACTATCAATATGTATAAAAATACATATATGAATGACAATGCACATTTCTTTATTAGCACTCTTTAAACACTCTTTAAAAGTTCCATACTTAATTTTATTTTCACTTTATCTCTGAACATCAGTTTTAATCTTGGTTTTCAATGTTTTGTCTTTTCTTATTTCAAAAAACCTACGACTATTGTAATATTAACCAAGTTGGGTTTTAGTTCTATTTTTTTCATTAGAAAGGAAATTTTTCTTTGAAAGTGAAGTTATCATTTATAGATTCTAAGCCAGGTGCTGTAAATAGACATCACAATGATATGCTATAAAATGGAAATAAAATTTGAGAGAGCATGAACTGTTCTCAGAGAACTAGAAACTAAATTTTTAAAATATTTCAAAGTTTATTTTTTTTGTGAGTAACAGTAAAGAAAGTTATACACCTATGTGTTGGTCATATAGACAAGTTTAGGACTGACTTTTCGAAAAACCTGCCTGTTGGTTTGAAATGTAAAAGCCTAAAAATTAAAAGTCAGCATTTCTGATGTTTGTGTTCATATTGTAACCAAAAAGCATTAGGTTAAAGTCATCATTTACCCCTTATGAAACTCTGAAATTAAGTGTTACCCAGTCATGAGTTAAGGTGCAATGAACCCTCCAGCTGCACGAGATACCAGACAACAATCTCTCTGCTGAGGCAGAGGTTCCTTTAATGGAACATGTTGAGTGGTGCTAATTATACACTTACTCAAATCTCATCAGGAAACTTCCATCCTTGGGTAGCTGGGGAGAATTGGTTTCCTTTCCTGCAAGTTTCTTATGGCTTTGATTCAGGTGGTTGCCAGAGTTTTCAGTTGGGAAAGAGATTGTTTCCTGTCCTAGCCAGCAAAAGCAACACCCAGGCCGTGTCCCTGTTTTATGTATCTACAAGTTCTCTGCAAGTATTTTCAATGCTGAAGATACTTCTCACTTGGGCTGTCACTTATAACAGTTGGACCAAGGGTCAGACCTATGCAAAGCACATCACCTGTAGGAGACATGGGCTGGCAGCATGTAGGTACAACATCTCTCCTCAGTGATGAAACAAGAAGTGAAGGCTCAGTCAAGTCGACCTTTCCTGCCAGTCTGAAAGCAGTGACAGTTGCTACACCCAGGAGGGGCCATCTCCCTGGAAATGGGGGTCTCAGCAGCATACATTGCAGGCTTCTCTCAAAGAGAAATGCCATTTGATTATCAAAAAGAGAAAAAGAAAAGCTGGAATTAGAGACCAGTCTACAATGCAGGTTTCTGTACTGAAACAGTGTCTTCTATGAGGAGACATTGTCTGCCATATCAGATGGTTTATGATTGAGGTGCTAACCTCTGACTGTGGATTCTGTTGGAAAAGTCAACAGACCCTTACCTAGAGCTGATCAAGGTTGTTTCTATAATACATAGAAAGCAGAAATGCCCCTTGGCCCAAACTGGATGAGACACATAAATAGTGAATAATTTGAAGTGAAATATTTTCTTAAGCTCAATATAGAAAATTCCCATCCTGTGGTCAAATATGTGAGAAGTTAATTTCAGGCAAGAGCTACTTGCGCCAAGAGGATGTTATCTGTTGTCAGTGTAATAAACATCAGATGCCAGAGAAAGGACTGCTTGGTGAGCCTGAAAGCTATAAAAGCCTCAATGGAGAAATTACAAGCTGTTTTACTGAGCAGTGTCTAATATTACAACTGAGGTAACATAAAAGCAACACAGGAAACCCCTACCACATCGAAATGCACCCAACTGAGTTGTAGTGCCCTAAATTGTTCCACACCAGATTTTCATTGTTGTCTCATCTCTTGCTCATCATGCTCCCTACCAGTCAGAACAACATTATAAAACAGGAATATCTAGAAAAGTTTTTGAGGGTGCAGAGGTGCATTTTGCACCTTGAAAACTGAGCCAGAAGTTAGGACTCTTATCCTAGAAACAGTGCACAGCCCTGTGTAGCTTAACACCCATGAATGTTCCTGCTGAGCTGTGATTCTCTTCATGCAGGCAGTGGTACTCACATGCAGAAATATCTGCAGGATCAAGTCCAAATGATTGGTGGCAATCCCAGATGTGGTATCCATTAAGTCTCATTTCTCAGGCCTAGTTCTAACCACCAGAAGGCAGGCTGAAAATGAGCAAGCCTGCTGTCCTAATTATACAGTGAATTGTGCTCTTAATCACTGTAAAATTGTTTAAATCATAATAAAAATAAAAACAGGTTTACACAGCTTTTTTTTCCCTGAAATACCTCTTACTTCATTTTTTCCTCACTAACCCTGAAAGCTGTTTCATTTTCGTATTTTGCCAGGCTGCCACACCCTTTTGGAGAGAAGTAAGTGTTCTCAGATTGTGAAGGCCTGGACAGTTCCTATTTGCTGACTAAAACTGGAAAAGGTCAGCCTTGACTTTGGTCCTTTAAAAATTAAGCTCTCATGCATTTCTGTTGTTGTTGTTGTTGTTAAAATATTCTAAGTATGCCTCCAAAATCTCCTAAAAGTGAAACTAACATCTGGTGCAGGAACTTCCATGCCAACATTTAGCCTCATGGCAATGCATATTTTAGTCCAAATTTCACCTCAAAATGAAAAGGCAGAGGGGACAGCAGTGATCCAAGACCTGTCAGGTTATGCTTACCTGTCAGGTTCCTTTCTATCATCTGCCAACGAATTAAGGTAACCTTGTCAAAGAATTAAATTAACACTCAAGTGAAATGACAGAGCTTTAGACGTTCCGGTTAGAGGTTATCCCCTTTCTCTCGTCTTGGCTACAAGTGGCTGTTGCACACACGCTTTCTGCTGCCCCACTGAAATTAATTTCCATTGCAATGATGATTAATCTTTCCTCTTCTTCAGAAAGCCGATTTTTTTTTTTCTCTGCTTTCTTGTTGAATTTTATGCACAGTAGCCAGACAAAACAAGGATTGCACAGTGAAAGGATTTTGGGTAGTAAAAACACAACATAGTGAGTCAGGATGAGGTGCCCAATTTCTCTGGCTTTACTGCAAACATACTGTGCAGCCATCAGCTGTTCAGTAGAAGATGTATTTCATGAAAAAAGATCAGGGACCAATTTTTCAAAAGGAATTCATGTTTGCTAATGAGATCTTCTGAAAAAAATCTGTCCATGAAAGTGATATTTGAAGCTTTAAAGTGCTGAGCATTTTATAAAATATGTTAAATGCTTGTTAGGTTTACCTGTGAGCTTTGCGTTACTTAGATTCTTCATCCACATAACAGTGTTTTGCCACTTACAGACATTTGGGGCAAAGGAATTCATTGCTGTTTTGAATACCATCGCAACCTCAGAAAAATCACTGAGACAAACCCATTGGGTGGGCAAGAATGTATCCTACTGCGTACATGTAACCCCCATTTTCCAGGCAATATTAACAACACCCCTGAGATCTGTAATCTGTTAAATACAATTGAGGTAAATGGGACAGGCTAGGAACTATAGGTAAGTTTTCTGCAAAAAGTCCCCTGTACTAATATTGGAGCTGGATTGGATAATAAAGTAGACTTGTTTATGAAAAACTAAAGTAAAAGAGTTGAAAAGACAGGGACAATCACTTGAACAGTGAAAATATGACAAGCGAAAAAAAGCCAAAGAAGCAATGTCAGCTAAAAGTGGAGTTAGCAGTGAATTTTATAGCTCTCCAGGGAGGGGAAGACTCAAGACATAGAAGAAAATCATTTGCAAGCTCATCCAGGCAAGAGAACAAATGATAAGGGATACAAACACACTTGCTTATGTTAGGGGTAAATAAGGTATATTGGAAATGAATGCTGAATTAATTAGCAATGCTTTGAATAATTATTTTGCAAGAGTACCACATGAAGAGAATGCAAGAGAGGAATTAAATCATGTAAATCCAACTGGGATGAGATTGGCTGTATTTAGAAGGAGCAAGTCATAAAAGCAGGTAGGAATATGAAAGTGAGGAAAGTCTCTTGATGAAGTGCCAATACATTTGCTGAAGTGACTTGTTATGGAAGGCATGTTTGATTGCTTTCCTAACTCTGAGAAAGTACTAAACCAATGTTGTAAAAGCTTTGGAGAGTATATATTTAAATGTGGAGAAGTATTAAGCTCAGCACAAATTATCAAAGTGAAATAGGGCTGCAGAATATGAAGCCTTGGCATAGATTACTGGAAGCATCTGTAGAGAGACTGAAATTTAGATGTGCTAGACAGTTTCACGGTAGGAAAGAGTGGAAGCTTGCTGTATGCATTTTCTTGGAAATTTAGAGAAAAGACAGCTACTGGAATGGTCTTTGTAGAAATAGAAAATACACATGCTCATTTAATGAGAACAAGCAAGTTGGTTTGGAGAAATTTGTATGTGCAACCTCTGCCAAAAAAGGTGCTCAAAAGTGACAAAATATGAAGAGAACTAACACAGAACATACTATTACTTAATGAGATGCAAAAACTTGTGATGGCATATTAGCTAAATGTTAATGATGTCAACACTTTCTTATGTAGGCATGAGTTAGAGTGATAGCTGGTAAGACTGAAGACTTGATAGGTGGTGAAAGGCATCCTCCACAAATGAGAGTAAAGGACAGATCTTGGGGGAAGCAGTTTTAATACCTCTTTTTGATTGTTTTTCATTGCACCTTAGCACTCTATTCTTTAAAGATAGTCTCAGTGTGGGAAATCAGTATGCTTCAATTTCTGGAAATGATGCTATTTAGTTGATCAAATGGTTGGCTGCTCCATGAAAGGCAAAAAGGAAGTAATAGGGGATTTTAGTTCAGGGTGTTAAAGACAAGAGGGGGGGATAAAAAAAAAAAAGACTGAACTTTGGGTGGCATACGTACACCTCAGGACTGTGTTAGTAAGACAGCCCTAAAACGACAGTGAAAGAGACAGTTGTAGGAGAAGTCATAGACAGGATTTATCAGCAAGTAAATTTGTAGGAGATAGTTGGCTGTAGGTAAAGAAACCTACAAATGGTGCTAGCTCCGACCAAGGAAAACTGTACAACAAAAGAGCTTTCATGATTTTTGACTCTTCTCTAATATGTCCTGTCATTATCAAAAAGTACTGTACCCTCCAGGAATACAAACCACAGGGGAAATGCATTTGGTTCCTCAAACACACACAAATAACTTGCATTACAGACATGTTCAGTTTCCTCATCTTTTCATAGGAAAAATGCAGCCTGTACATATGCAAAGCACATATATAGACAGACAGTAGAGTGTCTTTTGGTTCTCCCACCTACTTTTTGAAGTGGTCAAACAGCTTTGTTCCAACACCTTTGACACTCAAGTTTATGACCATCATTCAGGCTGCATGTTAAATCCTTCATAAGATAGACATCATATTGTCCATTTCAGTACTTTTACTGCTAGGTAAAAGGGGCTGAAAGCTGGGTGTAAAAGCTGGACTTTTCAAATGAAGAGTCCACAGCATTTACATAATCCTTGACTTGTTCTGCATACTGCCACCAAATATTGGCTTCGAGATGCTTGTTTCTTCCGTAATGTGATTTTGTGTGTGGGTAATCCATGCCCTCCCTGCTCAGCTCTACAGACACAGCATGGTATTTAAGTATTAGGTATTCTTGTGACGATTTTCTTTTACAGACATCTGTTGGAAGATAAAAGCCTTTGAAACAGAACTCCCTCTTCAAGCTGTTAACCCTGTGACTAGCTACTGCCTTGTTAGTTCTCTAGTAAGTTATATATTATTTTGGCCTCTGCAATTATTTTCTCTAACATTAATGTAGTTTACAGTTGGCATCAAAAGCCATGGATTTTGCTCACACTTTTTTCTGCAAGAAGAAACAATTCTTTAATATGCAAATCAGAGTGGCAAAGTTGGATGAATTTAGTCAGTATGCTGGAAGGAAAGAAAGGCTTTTATGAAAAACTCAAGGTTATAGTTATGTTCCTAAGCATGATGAAAAAGCTACTTAACCCTTTAGAACAGATAAGGGGGAAGATCGTTTCCTCACAAAAAGACATTCTTGTGTAGGATATTAACAAAAAATGGAAGCTAAATTAGTGGGAGGGATGATATGCAGAAACTGAACTGCAATTTTTGACAAATGCTGCAGTCTTATCTTCCTTATTTTGTTGGACAAAATACACATTCAAACTCTAGTCAACATGGCAAAATAACCTGCCTTCATAGACACATTGCAGGAATCCATCTGGAAAATATTTTGACAAAAGAAGTCTTTCTATGCTAACAAGTGTTAGAATCAGCAAATACAACTGGTTTCAGTTACATTGCTGTAAAAGGATAGCAGACCATAAGCTTTGAAGCCTGACATGGGATACTGCCATAAGATTCTTCATAGTTTGTTATGCAGACCCAGGCAAGGAAGATTTTTCTAATGAGTGTGGTTTCCCTTCAGGCCTAAAACCCAATATTGACTTACTGAAGTTTATAAAAACACTCTTTAAGAAGTCCTGGTGCATGTGCTTTTCAAAAAACACACATATAGCCAAAAAGCTCAATTAAAATAGATGTTCATCCTAATTCAGAATTCATTCCTCCAGCCTACCTCACATCTGGGGAGTCCAAAAACAAGAGATGCTCCCTGAAACACAAAATGTTTATTGACTTTATCGACTGGATGAGCAAGTGAATTCTGGAACCTAGTTTTACCCGGGATGAAGAACACTAGGCACCCTCTGGTGTAAATCAAGCGTTAGGACCTTATTTTACTTTTATGAAGACAATTCAGACAGTTTTATAAAGAACAGAGCTCCAGTGTCTATGGAACGTTATGAATTGATCACACTTCAGTCTTGATGCTTCCTGAAAGCAATAGAAAGCCAGTTAGGCATTATTTGATTATCACTGTAAGGCACAAATGTCTTCTTCAGTGAATTAATAGAAATTGCAGACAAATATTTTGTTTCCAGAAAAATCAATATAATCCATATTGTACTACTTATCTCTATCAACATTAAGGAAATTAAATAAGTAAATAATGCAAATCAATTATCAAACACATAAAAATAACATTCATCATCCTTTCAGGGGACAATAACAACAGCATAAAGAGCACAGAGAAGAAAACCAGTATATGATCTCATCTATCTGCACTGAATTCTGTCTAATTTTAAAGCATCTGTCCTAATCAGAGTCAGCTTCAGCAGGCCATAGGCAAAGAGTCCTCTCATTCTGCTTTTAGAAAACTGAGGTCAAGATGAAAGGCTGAATATAGCAAAACCTCCACCTGATCAAGTACGATACTTTCATTGTCTCATGGAGATCCCCTCAGCTGGACCTAGCCTTTGACAGGGCTTTTGCTCCACAGGACGTGGAATCCTTTCCCATCATATTCCAGCATGAAGGAATGCTATGCAGTGTTTTCCTCTCCTGAAAGCTTTCGATTTTATTGAAGTTTGACCCTGAATTTTTCATTTCCAACAAAGCCAAAACCAAAGTTGAGCAGCTCTGTGACTTTGACAGTTGAGGACTGACTAGAAACAATATCTTATTACAATAATCTTTGAGATCCTTACCTATAAACACACAGCCATAGGTGTGCTAGGGAGAAGCAACTCCCCTTCTGGTGAGTTTTCATTCTGGGATGGGCTATGTTGTTTTACAGGTCTTGGGTAATGTCTCTGCTGCACAACTACTTGACAATACTTCCTGATTCTTGATATAATTTTAGCAAGATCTTACACATGTGAAGAACAGACATGCATTCATTGTTAAGCTAATATTTCTTCCCTAAACTTGCCAGTCCTGAGAAATATCAGACAGGAGCTCCTTCTGTCCAGAGCATCCTCTTCTGGTATCCCTCCAGTGGGGGAAAAAGCAGTATCTCCCTTACATACCTGCTGTTCACCAGGTTTAACATCCAGTCCCTGTTACTTCCCCTCAGGGTGACTGGCTCATGGGCACACCCATGCCCTGTAATGCATATCGGCTTGGTATTGGATGCAGCTCATGCCCTCCTTTCTTCACTTTTTGCATGCTGTTCATGCCTTAATCTACAACTGTTTAATTGGTTATACTTTATCCCTCCTGTATTTGGATGACTATTTTTGCTCATGTTGATTGCTGTCACCACACAATTGCTCAAGGCTAAGGAAAACCTCAGCTAAGACGTATAAATACTAAGATGGCCAAAGAAAGATGGATAACATAGTTGTTGTTACAGAAGTTTCTAGCATGTTTTTTGCAAATATTGCTAAAACGGGTTCAAGACCAGACAAATTCAGACAAGGCCTGAGGCTTAATACATTCTGTTATTGTTATAAAGCTTAAAACCTGCTATTAATATAAATGCATAATTTCCACTATATTATTATTATTGCTTGACAGCCTTGCTGACCTTGGCCTACCTCTGTCCCAGTGCCTGAGCTCAGGGAAGTCTTGGTTCCCCCATGGCTCTCCTTAGCTCTTGTGCTTCTGACAGTGCCACCCATGCACAGGGCAAATCACGTTTCTCTCCTGCCAGCACCCAGATGTGGCCACTTACTGGGACTGTGCCAGAGGAGAAACTGCTGCAAAGCCCCTGACAGTCCCTTCTCCTGCAGGGCAATAAGAGTGGCCAGTGCCTCCCATCCTGAGGAAAGGCACTGAAAACACACAGCAAACTGCATGTTCAGCTGAGCAGGCAGCTGCTGTGCAAAGACCTGATGGACTCAGTGCACCTCTGCCTGTCCTGTAGGCACGCTGCCTTTCACCCCTTTCTGTGATGAGGGGAAATCTCTTTCCAGAGGGCACTTTAAGTGGTCTCAGGACCTTTGCCTTGCAAGTCTGTTCTATTACATCAAACTGGTTAGACTTCATTAAGCCTCAGTTAACTTCAGGTCCCAGTGGCAGTATTTCTTACCTTGTTTATTGACCCACGTACAATAACTAGTCAAGTCTGCAAGGACTGGATTGGCAGTAACAGCAGCAGCAGGTACATTTAAGGAGGTTGCTAATAACACACTGGCTTCAGCATCTGTTGTGGTTTGAACTCAGCTGGCAGCAAATCACCACGTGGCCAGTTGTCTACTGCCCCCCTCTCCCCTCCTGTGAAATAGGGGAGGGACAAAGAAGAAATTTGTAGGTTAAAAAAAATTTACTAGCAAAACCAACAGTAATAATAGTAGTCCAAAATGGGTAAAATGCAGCAGTGGCTCACCGAGTGGTGACCAGTACAGAGCCCGTCCCCAGCAGCGATCCAACCGCACCAGAGAAACCCACCCAGCCGAAAACAAACATGAGTATGAGAGCACCGCCTGCCTATATGCTGAGCTTTGATGTCACGTGACGTGGAATGGTCCAATGATCGATCAGGACCCAGCCCTTCAGCTGTGCTCCCTCTCACCCAAGGAAAGTTAACTCTATCCTGGCCGAAATCAGGACAGCATCCTTCAGAGGCATGGGAAAAAAATCAAACTGAAAACTTTTTTGCATTCAGTAAGCTAAATTTCTCTCTTTGCCATGGTGCACCCATTGCCTTAAACTATTTTATTGAAAGGGAGAAAAATAAGAACCTAACAAGGAGATGAATGCAGCAATTGATTGTGCCCTATGCTATGCCTTGCTCTGCCAGCTACTCCAGCCAGCCCTGCTAGCTGCTTCTGTTATTTCACCTTGCCACAAAACTGATATATCGTTCAGGACCTATGAAGACCTTTTGCACAAAGGACACTCCTAGAACGGCTTCTTCACTTTACTGTTGACTCCAAAAGTCAAAAGCTAAAAAAAGGTGTTTGATGTTTTTCTTTTTTTTTGATAGTGTATCTTTTGCATCCCAGGACTGGCCTGTTATTGTTTTATCTTAGAGCAATTACTCACCCTAGGCAGCTAACTGGCCTGGCCATCCACACACCTACAGCTATAAACCCTTCTCCGCTTTACAGCGTGCTGTCTTTTTCAGCAGAAATGCCTCCCAAGCACAGTGAAATGACAAGTGCCAGCTATCCTGTTACAGGCCAGCCCACTGGTCACTCCAGTTATCTTTCCTTCTCTCCACCACATCTTCTGAGATTATTTCTCCCTTTTCTAGCTCCTTTTCCCCTCTGGAATAATTTTGCAGGTAAGATTTCTTGCTTTTAGGCATCAGCCACTAGATCTAACCAGATGGCACAGAAGACCAAAGAGCACCTGCTACATCGTAGCTAATAGTGTCCCAATTAGCCCATGTTTCCAGTGGGTTTGGCTAAGCTGAAATTGCCCTGAAATGTTCCTTCTGTAAAAAAATTCCACTTCTATTGCCTTTTAGCCAAAATCACATAAAGAAACTATATTAGAGCCCCCACACTGAAAAAACTAGAGCTAAGATGTCATTAAACAGTTTTAAATGGTCCTAGTTCTAGGTGGTGATTTATTTCAAAGAGCGGGTTGGGTCAGTCACATCACCTTTCTGCTCTTCCACGCCTCCAGCCCTGTGTGGGGTGGATGAAGGTCTTGGAGGAAAGATGGGGCATTTGGTTGTGGCAAAACACAGACCTGCTGTTTTGCTTCCCAAACACATACCTCTTTGCTGAGATTTCATGAAAATATTGTTGACCATACTGTGGGCTCCATCGGTGCCTTGACAGATGGCCTTGTGAGAGGCAGTAAGTGCCATCAGCAAGGCACAGAGTAAATCCCGGGAAGTAAGAGTCCCAGTCTTTCTGGGATAATTCATGTTTTCTGGACATGGTATTGGAAACACCATAAAGGATTATATAGTTAATTTCCCACTTTTTACATCCCTTAGTTCAGCAGGTCAGGCTTAGCTGTGACTGAAGTTGTTCTGGTTTATAAAACTTTTATTTTTTAAATCAAAGTTAACACAGCAGACAAACAGCACACTTAAACTGTGGCATGGCAGAGACAAGACAAATGACAGCCATCATTTGTCACTTTAGGAAGCAGCTCCAAAACCCTCCTGTCTTTTAACACCTGTTTAACCTTAATTTTGCTGATTTGCACAGCCATTAATTAACTACATATGTTATACACAGCTACCCCGATAGATCTGGAGTTTCACAGTCTAGTAAAGTACATAATTTGCATTTACATCACAGTGTTGTTAAACCAAATCATTTTCTTAACCTACACATACACATCAAATTTTAGGAAGTCAAAACAACTTGTCTCCAACTGTATTTTTCAATTACATATATTAACGTCACTTTTCTTTTTACTTAATCAAAACACATTGCACAGTTAATTACATCAAAACTGTAATTGCCATAAACCCTAATTATCAAAAGTGAAAAAACAAGCCAAAAAAGCCAAACCACAGACCTCAGCTGTGGGAAGGGTAGCTTGCACTTTCCCCTGTGTTAACAACTGCAGCTTTAAATCTCCTGGTCTCTGGCTTCCAACTTTGCATTCCCTTCTTACTAACTTAAAAGATATTACTGATGCCCTCATGCTGACAGGGGGGCCCTCCTCCTTGGTGGACACCTCCTCCCCACCATGCAGTTTCCTGCTCAAAAACCTTCTTGCTGTTTGTTCAGACCTGAGCCTAGTTCAGGGGCATGAGCCTCTGCCCATGCTTTAATGCGCCAGGAAACCAGGCACATTTGAAGTTTCTATTTTATTTTAAAATTTGAGAAAAATGCAAATTTTGTCCAGGATACATAATTATCCATTTCTGCTAACTGAGATTTATTCTTTTCTCCATTACAGATAAGCTGTGACTGCAAGAGCAGAATGAGTTGCTGACATGCAAGCATTGGCTCTGCACCTGGGTTTTGGTAATCAGAGTGGATCATAACAACTGTTACATTATTAAAAAGGAACCAGAGGGGAAAAAAAAAGGTGACCACTTAAACTATTATAACCGAAGGTAAAGAAAAAAAAGCTGAGCAGGAAGACCCCTGGCTAAGCTGCATCAGAAATGTATGGCAGTGATGCCCTGTCAGTGCTGAGCTCCCCAAAGTCGCAGCACCCACAGCACTCCTCTGGTAAGCACTTGTGTCTCAGCTCCTGCACTCATGCCCCACCAAGGACTCAGTTGCCTCTGCCTGCTTTTGCCCACTGTTGCCATCTTGCTGCTCCCTGGCCCGCCCCGGCCTCTCCCTGGCCCGCCCTGGCCTCTCAGGCAGCAGGCTGCCCCATGTGCTGCCATGGCTTGGCCTGCTTGGCCCCATGGCTGAGGGCATCCCAAAGTCAGTGGGTCTTTTCTGAGCAGCTTTTGCACTGGTCACTCCTTTAACTTTGACTGAGCGCTGGTGTGTCAGTGTAATGGGATGCTGTTATTTCAAAAGAGCCAGCCCCACTTTTTTTCTTTCCTGTGATGGCAAGCTTGCAGTGGTAGCTAGGATATTAGAAATGGTGTTTATCACATTTTGTAATGTGGCTCTTATTTTGTATATTTTGATTTGCTTAATGCTCTACAGCACTACAGTGAGTGACCTTCTTATTCACATCCACTGACCTCAGGCAGAAACAAAACCAACACAAAACATTGTTCAAATATGGCATATAATGCAAATTCTCCTCCCCTCCTGCCACTCCAATAAAAAGTCAAACCCAGGGTAGCTTAGAGGAAAAGGTTGTGGGGGGTTTTTTTGAGGTAAAGGGTGTGAGTCTTTTGACAGAGACTTATATTTGCTATGGAAGATGTTAGGCTTCATACAGTAGATGTTCCTTTTTTTTCCCTATCAGTCAGAGGTAATAATTGCTTGTGTCTGTACACAGTAGCTTGATTTCTCTGCCACACATTTTCTCTTCAGCCTTGATGTGTTAGTTATTGTATTGATGTGTTTAGTTATTGTCTTGATGTGTTATCAACGTTTTTTGCCTATATAACATTCATATAAAATAAGTAGATGGCGTAAAAAGCAACCCCCATGGCCACTGGGCTATGTGAAGCTTATGTGAATTAATATTTTAATTGAACTTGTGAAAAATAGTGAATCAGCAGTCCACTGCAATTTTGCTTTCCTAGATTTAGTGGCAAGCTTCAGATTTTGCCTGTCTGGAGAAGAAAGGTATTTCAGTGTCTGAAACTACTCATCTGGCTACTGAAATTAACTGCAACAATCAGTCACTGCAAGTGCTTTTTATCTATGTCATGTTCTTAAAGCAGTGAAAATAAAATTACAGAGAGTCAAAGGCTCTATAGTAAATTTTGGCAGACATGTACTAGCAAATAACTTTCTTTTTTTATCCTTTCAGCTATTAGAAGGTTTCAGCCTTTGGGGTACTGGCCAGAGTGGCCTAAATGTGTTCATCCATTGCATCAGTTCTTCACCTTTTTCCACTTTGGGCCTGATCCATGACTTGGTGAAGCTGATGGAAGTCTTTCCAGGGACTTCTGTGGGCTTTAAAATTAGGTCTAAGCTAAAGGGTTACACTTTGCAAGAGTTTAACATGTGCTTTCTTCTGGCAAAGCAATACCAATGCCCACAGAGGAAGGAAACTGCTTTTAAAATTGCATTAAAAATACTAAAGTCAGTTTGGGAATTACATTTAAGAATAATGGCTTGGCATGGTGTCTTGCTAGAGTGCTATGCTTGGCTAGCACCAGTACTCGTGCATGTGCCTTTGCTGGACCTGCAGAGGATTGTGGCGTGCTGATATTTTGAATGACATGGCTCAGTCGAGATGGTGCAAAACCCAGGGCGGGGGGCACATTGCGGAGGAAGAACTTGAGGTGCTTGTGTCAGATCAAGTTGTTTGACTTGGCCCTCAGAAGAGTGGAGCAAGAGTTAGGAGCAAGTGCTCCTAAGCAGAGCTATCAAAATCCTCTTGCTTCAATCCTCTTGCCTGGTGATGAAACTCAGATTTCCCACTTTCAGCCTAAATGTCTGAAACTGGATTTAGGCCACTATTTAAAACCTGGCTGGTCCCCTGGCAGAGAGCCAGCACTGCACTGTTCTTCAGCAGATGTTGGTGTGCATCTGGCCTCCAGGGAAAATGCTGGATTTCAAATTGCAAGTGGCTGGAGGCGCCCTTTGGCAAGCCCAGCCCCAGCACTGGCAGCTTTCAGTGCAGGTGACCGCTCTGACACACCCCTGTACAGGGTATTGCCCAGCTGATAGTAAAGGGCCTTTGCAAACTAGGTTCATGATGGGATTTTCCCCCGTGTGCACCATGCCCATGTACCTGCTGGGGGAACCACACTGCCATTGAGGACGGTGGGCCGTTTGCAAAGGAAGGGGGGAGATTTGCAAAAGGTTGCCTCTGTTTTATCTGTTTAATGTCTTTTTGATCTAGTCTTAAGTTTTGGACCTAGTCTTAAGGTCTTTGATTAAGAGTCTCATCCCTATCCTCTCTCCTTCACAGCAGTAAGCAGTCACTGCCCTCATGCCCAACATCTTCTGCTGGCTGAAACTGGATGTTCCCAACAGTGACCTGGGATTTCCCTCTGCTGCTCCCTCCCACTTTTCTCGAATAAAGCTTTGTGTGCATCACGTTGCTGCTATTAAATGTTCAGTACATTAGTATGTTTGTAAGATTTGATGATCTTGGGGCATATAATCTCTTGTTGGGTCTATTCCACGCACAAGCTCTGAGTTTCTGGATTTTTAGGCCCTTGTTTGTTTCCCTCCCCCCTCTTTGGACTCCTGTCTCCATCCCTCCCACTCCTCTCACCACTCTCCCTTATACAAGCAGCAACACTAAACTCAGAGCTCCTTGTGCCTGCGGGCAGGAGAGGATGAGTAAGAGGGGTGGGAGGAGCTGAGAAAGTCTCTCTTGCAGTGCACTGGCTTGCACAGCCTGTGCTGTGCCAAGGTATAAAAAAGTAAGTCAGCATTTCTGATTTGAGTTGCAAGTCTCCCTGGCAAGATGCTTCTGCAAGCTAATGCAACCCAGTCCCAGGAAACATTTATTCCCGAGCCCTTACATGCACTGCACGCTGGGACTCCCAGCCATGCATGAGGAACTTAATGGCTCGCTCTTTGTTTCTTGGCTGTGGTCTAGGTAACACTGGGGCCAAGATCATATTTTTTACAGCATGTTCCTATCCAGTGGCACCAGCGTTGAGCTTTTTAGATTTTTCTACAGGTGTAGATAAACTATCTCTCTCCAAGCAGTGGCAGCTGAGCTCTTGCAGCTATCCTTAGGGGTGAACTGAGTGTTCATCTCAGAAATACCTTTCCCTTTTGCTTGCTGCTGCTGTGCTCATAAACCTTGTGGAGAGGGAGGGGAGACTGAATGACTTTAGAGCTGGAAGTTAGCTATCTGATTAACATTTAAAATAAATAAATGGCAAGGGTTTGTTGGCTGTGCGAAGCTAGGCATCAATCTATGGAGTCAACTTCTGAGTTTAAACATATTGCACTATGACCAGCGATTCTCCACAATACAGTAGGATTTATTAATAGAAAATATGTCAATATGAGTTTGTCTTTGTACATGTTAGCAACATGTACAGGGAAACACATTTTTTTTCTCAATCTATATTGTTATAGTTCTTTTGTGTTATCTGACATAACCATTTATATTTTGGGCTTAAATATGTTATTTGTCAAAATGTACTTTCAGTGTTAATATACCTTTAAAATCATAGTTTATCTTTTAAATATTGAATTAATATTCTTTTTTTTTTTCAAATCAATATTGCTCATGTTAGTGCAAATTTGTTAATCTTGAGATAGGTTAACCATTCCTTCCAGACCATAAACAGCATTTAATAAAACAGTGAGATTTATATAGCTCTACACAGCTGAACAAGATTCTAATACGAAGCTTGTTAAAAAAAAAATCCGACATTTTACAGTACATCAATTGCATTTTATACATTTTTTTGAACAGTTTTGTTTCTTCTCTATTTCTGTGTGTGATCTAGTACAAGAATGAAGGGAACAGCAATAGGTAATGATACTTTCCTCAATATTAAAAAGAATGCATCATATATATCTTGCTCAGTATGGCCGCAGTGCTGGATTTCCAAGCCTGGAAAAGAAGCCAGGTAATTCAACACCTTCTCAAAACTCAGTACAGCAAGAGTGAACGTTATCAGTCGGAGCACTTGCCACTACAGAAGAATGGAAACAAAACAACACAAAGTATAGACAAAAGGTATCTTATGCCACTTCATCAATTCGGTATCTCTCACTTGAGTAATGGTCAACATTTGACTCCAAGTATTTCCTAAGAGGAGCTGAAAGGGGGCATGTGGGTGTTTCAGTAGCTTAAAGAATGGAAATAAATCCAATTTACGATAACCTCCTGTCCTAAGAACTTCAAACAGAATGACGGATCCCCTCGGCCTGTCGGCAATCCTGCGCCTGGAGAACTGCACCAGTCTGGTGGCTATCAGGCAGTCAAGAAGAACTTCAAGTTGCAAGTGACATTCTTTATTAAAAAAAAGTTTTTATACTGAAAATGTGCTTTGTTCAAAAGAGCACTGCAAATGTCACTTATTAAAATCAATGTAATAAATAAAATATAAACAACCTGTGTCCAAAACTATGAATAATATTTTTATCTACCTCACTATACATCTGGCCCACTGTGCCCCTCCCACCCACCCTTTCTTAGATTTTTTAAAAATTTTTTTGCATGCGATTTTTTTCCCCGTTTACTACAAAGAGCAGATAAGGTTACATATCGTACACTGGGAAAAGCTGCCAAAAAGATTAAACTATAGTCCTAGATTACCAATAAACCAATTCTACATCACAATACCCGCCTGCATGAACTACTTGGGCTGCGTCCTATAGAGCAGGCGATTACTTGCAAGAGACTTCTCCCCCTGCGCACAGCCAGAAGTGTGCCAGGTGATGTTAAGACTATTACAATGACTAATCACAGAAATGTTTGCAACCTGAAACAAATTCCTTAAGTGTAATTTAAGCAATTTACAACTACTCCCATTTGTAGTGGGTCTTGCGCTGTGAAAACTGTATGTTGAACTGTTGCCTGAATCAAAGAAATGAGAAAAGGTTAGATTATTTTTTTTTACTTTTACCAGAATCCCAAGAGCTAAGATAAATATGCCAGCTCTTCTGGCCTCCTAGCCTAGCTTCCTCTTTTTTTTTTTAATTAAAAAAAAAATAAAAATTCTGTCCCTTAAAGTTTTTATATTTTAGGGTTTTACTTTAAATGCACAGAAATGGTTGGTATCTTTCATATTTGAGGAATGTGTTCTGGGTGTTGGGTTTTCTTTTTGGTATGGGTTAAATAAATGATTGTCCTAATGGTTCAGGAGTTGGACCCTTCTGTAACCTGAAGAGTTTGGAGACTCCAGACTTAAGTCTGTTGGGTCTTTGTTTTCCATTCACTCAGGGAGATGGCAAGATCAAACTCTGCCTTCCTTGAGCATTTGCTGGTTGGTGTCTGGAGAGTAAGGAAATTTTCTCAAGAGAAGATCAAAAGATGCTACTTTAAAGGAAATGGCACCTAAGAGTGAAGGAGTCAGTGAAAAAATCCGATAACCCCTTCCTTTGTGAGTATGTGGCTTAACAATTTTGAATTGTTTTCAATGGTTAAGAAGGTGAGTAAGAGAAAGCACATACTGGAGTTTCCACTGTTTAAAAAAACTGAAAATCAAACAAAAATTGAAGCTTGAACAAGGAAACACTGGATGAAAAGAAGTCTTACACCACACAAACATACACACTCAAACACACACACGCACACAGAATACTATGCATACGTGGACACACACAAGTAAGAATGTGTATTTGTATGGTAGGTTCTTGGAAATAGACATTCTTAGCAAATATGGATGACAGATCAATTGTAATTTATTTTCTTTTAACACTGTATCATCATAAAGAAAACTGGTATAAATGAAAAAAATCTATTTCAAATATCTACATCTAAAATTTTAGGCAGTGAAAAAGCACTTTGTTGACAAGGAGTGTGGAATGATGAATGTTAATTGTCAGAAACTGCTGAATGCCTTTTTTTTTTAGTTGCCACAAACAAATTCACATATCAGAACAAACAATACTGCTAAATATTCCTTTTTGTTTTTTTGATTTTTTTTGATTTTTTTTTTTGTTAAAACGCACCGGGGAAAAGAAAACAAAAAACTGGAAATTCATACATCTTTCAAAATTTGAAATTGAAGCAATATTTAGAACCATAGATGAAGAAACACTGTGGCATTGGTGTAATATACACAATGCACTTGTTTTTTTTTTTTTATCTGTAATGTACATCAAATACTTTACAACAATGCATTAACAAAAGGCAAGAAACATCTTGCTGTACAGAGGAAACCCCAAATGCAACTTGAAGCCTAGATTCACAATGAATGAGGATATTAAACAAAGTGTGAGAAGCTGTTCCCCATAAAGTATGTACGCTGCTCAGTTACTTGTGCTTAACTCTTGACCCACATCCACTGTCATGTTCTCCCTCCTTCCTTCAGCCACATTCAATACACAGCACCGAACTTTAGACTCTACAGGCCAACAGTAAAGTTGTCCCACACTGTAAAATATATATATGTATATATATTTCTTTCTAATTACTCCCAGGTTTAGCTTTCGTATCTTTTAGCCTTCTAAAAAAATCTCTTTAATTTTTTCCATACTGGTTATCTGGGCCCTCCTATGGAACAGGCTTTAACAAACTAAATTTGCAGGAAAAAAAATGTCTTGTGGTATGCATGCACATGCACAGTTCCTGGAGCTTTTGTATCTGCCCAAGTCTCAAACCCAGGAGTCGGGAGAGGCTGGATAGTGGCTTGTTTCATAGTTAAGTTCACTATAGGGACGAGCAGCTGAATAGAAGTCGACGTAGTTGCCAGTTGACTTTAGTCCCAGGTGCATGTTGTATTCGCTTGCAGGTGGACGATGATGCACTTGGTCCTCAAAGAAGGACTCATCATAGTTTCTTGTTGAATTCTGAAACGGCTGATATGGTTCATAATCTTTTCTGCTGGGCTCCTGTGGAACTGGCTGTGTTGAAACCTGAAAGATAGTAACACCCACAGCTTGTTAGATACAACTCATTGTGGACAACAGGATGGAAGGAGTAAATCTCACTTATGTTTATCGTGTTGGAAATACAAAATTGTGCATTATCTTAACATCTACTCAAGGTATTGCTTGGTAGTGAATTAATTCCACAGCTTTACCTTGTAATTATATTTCTTGACATTTATTTAATATTATTATTAAATACATTTATTATTTAATATTATTGCTGCTAAGGACACTGGTTTACCTCAAAAGTAGTTCAATCAGCGTAGCTTACAGTTACTTTCACAACTATAAGCTCTGACTATTTTGCAGCTATATAATGCAAACACTGGTGACCAAAAGTCAGCCTTGAAGAATTTGAATGGAAGCAATATACACTCAAAGATGCTAAACATTTTGTAGCTGCCTTTGCTGCAAGTGAGATTTAGGGTGACACCATATCCTTAAGAACCATTTATAGTCTTCAGGGCACTGACATGAGAAAATGTTAACCTAAGTGCCCTGAAATGTGTTCTTCTGCTACTGTTAAGCAGAACCGTCTTCTTACCACCTCCTCAACACTTCGTGTTGGCAATCTTGAGTTGTTGCTGCATTCCACCAAGTTGCCTTGAAGCTGAAATATCTATGATATGCAGAAAAAAAATCTCAGGTGGCTCCCTAACCTAAGTTTGCCATGAAGTTTTTTTCAGACAGCCCTAGCGAGTCTCTGTTTTTATAGTTGGGACTTAATTAAAATCTAAAATTTATATATAAACACAGGCTAATTATCTTAGTGGAACACTACCTTTCACTCTATGCTACCTCTATATGTTTGGGCAGACTTTGTGACTGCAAAATCATATAGCCTTTCAATCCTCAAATGGTCAGCACTGGAAATACTGATGCTCAGACACTGGTGTCAGAAGACTTTGCAGATCCAGATCCTGCTGACTCTGCAAGAGTTAGAAATGCTCCTTCGAGAAGAGAGGAACAGTTGCACTGCTATGTCCCAAACTCTGATATTCTTTCAAAGCATGCCTGTATTGGACTCTATGCGCAGAGTGCAAACAGCTGCCTACATCCACTTAACAATCCCATTAACAATTTTACAAGACTGGGCCCAATATCAGAACTGCACAAGGGAGCATAACTACTCTAGTTTCTATTTCTAGTACTGCTATCAAGGTGTACAGGACCTTCAGCCCCTCGTTTCATTTCACATATTCAAACACAGGTGTTTAATTTTGTACACAGGAGAAGAATTCTATATCAAACAACCTATTTATATGCCAAAAAGTTAGATACAGTCAATTTTTGAGCAGAAAATAGGGGATTGAAGTAGTATTTCTGGGTTCTTTTTAGCTAAAAACATTCTGATATGTCAGTCATAAACTTGACATTTCACTGAGAAAGCAAGTGGGAAAAGGGTGTGTGTGTGTGTTTTGTTTTTCGTTGTTGTGTTTTCTTTTAGCTCACTCTTACCCCCAAAATATAATTAGTTGATTCATGACTGCAGAGTGTACCTGCTGTTACACCACCTCATACCATTATTTTCTCTAAAGACTGCATTAATTAGAAGGGCTTAATCTCTTTAAATGCAATAAAAGCAGAAACACCTTCATGCACTGAACCGGCTCACACAAAGAAAGAATATGATGCACCACAGGTAATACTGGCTAATTAAAAAAACAATAAAGAGAAATGGGGTCACAGAATATCAGAAACTCTCTTTACCTTAAGTTTGTGAATTAAAACTGAAATATCAGTCTCTTAAATGGAGACTTCAGGTAATCTTGTAAAAATTTTCAAAGAAAAACATTTTTTATCAATTTTACTAAATATTCATTTACCCATCTGATACTAGTAATAATTTTCAGTGCCTTCCTTAAATGTTTTTGGCCTCATTTCTCTAGTTGAAAAATGATGTAACTTTTGCACATTACATAGGGAAGTTGTGAAAATATTAAGGAGTTGTGGTAATTAAGGATAAAGTAGCATTACATCTAATGATGAAACAAAGTCTATGGCTGCAGAAAAATGTCTGTTTTCTAGGGACCGAGGAAATACTCTGCTGGAAATACCAGCCATATGAATGCCACATGTCGATACTGCAACAACCCTTTTTCTGTGAGCACATCAGCTCGGCAGCCATGCTGCCAATTACATTTTTGTAATGCCCACCTTATTCAGATGCACTTACTGTTTTCTGGTTTTCAGGAACAGGAGTCCTAAAGCTCTAGACTGAATGACTTGGATGTATATACATGGGAAAGTATCCTTATCGATGAAATGCTAGTTTTTCTCTTGCCCATGCCCTGATGCATACATTAAAAAACAAACATAAAACCTTGTTGCAGTTATGCTAAATGGCAAATCTGAGGGCTTTAGCTACACCTAAGTACAGTGTGCATGCCCTTGCAAGAGATACAGGTGGTTCTTTCTCCAAGCCTGTTAAATACTTCAGTTTTTGCTAGGATGCCTTAGCACATGAGCTGTGCGGTGTCAGCAGTAGTGATGAATTTTAAGATGGCTATACTCAAGTAAGTATGGCCAGACTTCACCAAATTCACTGACATGGGACATCATGAGATACCAGAGCCAGGAGAAGTGCCCACTAATGTTAGCTTGGCTTTTGTAGCCTGCATCACACATATCCAGAACTTTAAAGGCATTCAGGTCCCAAGCCCCTCTTGATTTCATTATGAGTTACAGGCTTAAGCACCTTAGATAATTTTTGTGCATGTGCTGGCATAATCTGTTGGACATTTTTGAAACTTGGGCTGAAATTGTCCATTAGCATAAACAACATAACTTGTTTGAAGCCAGTGGAATTGCTAGCATTTGCACAACCAGGTGACTCAGTTCCTCTAATCTAGACTTAGATTTTCTTTGTGATATTCTTCTTCATTTCCATGTAAAATGTTACACTGGTCTTTGCCATCTGGAACAGTAAAATTTTAATCTGTGTACTTACCTGGTTATGTTTGATATCTTCAGCAGGTGCACCATACGAATTCCTGTACAAAGTTGAGATTCCAGTGTTCTGAGCTGGAGAGAGAAAAAAGGAAGGAAAAAGCAGGTTTACCAAACATACCTCTTTGTCTTCAAAGTGAATTCTTAAGGTTTCATTAAATACATTATACAGTGCCTGTTTTCCCCACACAAAAATCTTTAAAAGCATCTGCAGACTTCTGTTTTTACTTCCTTCCACTAAACAGACATAATCTTTGCTTTGGTGTACATGCATGCTATACACTTATTAATGGTAACAGGCGCTATGTTGTGTTCATACCGATCTTGTGCACTTCACATATAAATCAACAAAAAAAATTCATATGCAGCTAACATTCAGTACTATATTTCAGGTTATATATGGGATTTTATATCACACATACACTAAACAGGTAACAGTTGTAAATATTGAGATTAAGAATCATTTCAGTACTTTAACTTCAGTTGGATGATGTGGATTATTTATCCTACAGTGCTTTTGCTATATTGTGAAAAGTATTCGTGGAGAAAGTGATTAAATGTAATGGAAAAATGAGTTATGCAAAAAAGTAATCTGTAGTTACACTGAAGAGGTCTGGCCAAGATAGTCTCAAATCATGAACTGCTGTCACTTTCTTCTCAGATGTCCTACTACTAAAATGCACAGACAAAACTGAGCTGAGTTGGAAATCAGAAGTAATTCCAAAGACAACATCATACAGTTCTGCAAAAATTTATTTCCCATCCTGCCCCAAAAACCCACATAAAAAGCTAAGGATTTTCCCTGAAAGCTGGCTTCACTCATCACTTTGATTTGGCTATCTAGCTGAAGCTTAGTTTGCTGGTAGGACTAGAAAGATTGTAGCTATTTCTCATATTTGAAACAATATGAGAGCAGCATTTTATGTGGCTGCTGCACACTGTTCTTACTGGGCATGCATTCTTAACTTTGCAGACATTATAACCAATGATTTGATGCTCTCATGAGGACCGTCATTATAAAGGCACGTGCCTGAAATAAAAAATTGAGTAGCTGTGAATCAGAGTAATCAGTGGAATTGAAACACATTGCTCACGTGACTTCTCTCAGGTCTCCGTGCAATGGTATAAAACCTGGAGACACCAAGCGTTGCTTTTAATACCTTCACAACTCAAAACCTGTGGGGGTTAGGACTGAGCATGAGAGCTGAAAGCTGGGCATGGCATTCATGCTAGTCACATCACTAAGAAGAATCACAGTTACTGTAGAAGTAACCACTCTTTCTTCCTTTGACAACCTGCTAGCATGGACCCCGGCATGTACAACTGCCTGTCTTTCCCCCCACCACTGCACCCTCTGTGGAGAAAGGAATGGCATGGTGTTCAGTCAAAGGTTGACTGTAATATGCCAATTCTGATCTTCACATCTGCCATGGGTTCCATGCTGAGGGTATAATTTTTGTCAGAGTTTGGTGCACTGCTCCATGTTGCTGCTTTACAGATCTCGTGGTGTTGTTATTCAGGGTGTTCTTGAAACAGGATAAACACAGAGCTTGTATGGTGGGGTGATGAGCCCTAACAGCTGGAAAGAGAGATTTTTCATTTCATAGCCATTAACTAATAGGGGTGAAAAAATTTGTTCCTTGAAGAGCTGCATGCAGTTACTGAGACAATGCACAGTCCTGTGTAAGTAAATGGAGAAGCGCTCTGGAGTCCTCCAAGGAGTGCAGCAGGATCCCTTCTTTGAAGGTGGGAAGAATATGAGCTATAGTAACAGATGCTGGTTGGTCTTTTCCAGTGGTAGGTACTCTTAATTCCACCTGTGTGTTAATAGATGCTAACAGATGGAAATTATGACTGCTTGAGTAGTTTGTCTTTGTCATAGATGTTGGTGCTGAAGGGTTGATCTGCAGAGATTCTCTCTGTTCAGGCTGGATTTTGTCACCTACCTTAAGTGATGTGAGACTTGACTGTTATTTCAGTGTTTTTTATATTCCAGTTGCACCCTCTGCTTTAGTGTCTGAAAACCTCACTCCTGATGACAGTCTCTGGTATCAGAGGAGTCCACATCAGCATTGCTATTTCTGGTGCATCTCAAGATGGTATGACTCTCAGTAGTACAAATGACAGATCTTTCCTTGATACCATCTTTTCCATGTTGTTTTTCTGAGCTTTTTGCTTGCCCCGCAAAGTGCTAGAAGAAGTTGGGTTATACAGATTCCTCTTCTCAAGATCTAAAGATACTCAGTGTTTCAGCTACCCATTTTGTGAAGTGCTACTTCTTGAAAAAAATGAAAGTGACATTCAATGTGTTGTGACTCATAAACAGAGGAAGAACTTCTTGTAACCATTTTGTCTTCATGTATATAAATAGTAAGATAAGCAGGGTTGAAGTTTCATGCATGCAAGTTTTTAGCGAGGCATGACTGAACATACTCAGTCCAGACGGGACAATACTGTTCATGGTTGTTTGATGTCAAGAGTAAAAGACTGGTATAAGGTGCAACATCGGAGGGTTTTATGAAGAATCTGATGAAAAATAGCAAACTGGACACATGCTAATTTATATGTTGTTCCTACATGCAATCAGTGAGACTCTAAGGAGGGTCATATGACCTTTCCATCTTTTTACAGGTATATAAAAAGGCATATGGTGCATCTGTTCCACTAATAATCATGACTATTACAAAATTAGAAATAGTCCAGAGTTGGTGCATAGCTGTGCATTGCACTGATGTGCTCAGAAATGTCACATGCCAGATTGATGACTTACAGTCTCCTAGATCACATAGTTTGTGATGGAAAATGGGTATTATCAGCTTATGAAAACAGTCTATGTTGCTGATTTCACTGCAGTGATGTGGATACAAATTCACAAGTTTAAAAAAAAAAAAAAAGTAGTAATTTTCTTAATGTAATAAAACCAGTGACATGTCAAATGCTTGGAAATGAATCCCAACACTTCAAGAACAAGAAATCTTGGCTTAGTCTAGCTGGGAGGCTGAGATTATTGTGTGTCTGGAGGAAATGTAAGTCAAGCAATGTAGCTCCTAGCAGTGCATGCAGCCCTGCTCCAGTACCTGCTTCTGAACACGCAGGCGGCATCCCTGGGAACTCCATTCCCACTCTGCCATGCTTCAGTGAGCAGTTGACTCTTGCTGTCCAAAAGCAGAGGGCAAATATAAAAGAAAGGAGAGAATGAACTAGATGAATGTACAGATAATGTGTGGTTAGTATCTGATTTTTGCTGTTAATATTGTACAATCATAGTTAAATTATCAGAGAGAAAGAGAACTTAATAATTTTCTTTTCTAAAACATGGCAAGAAAAAGGAAGGGGCTACAAGGAGTAAGAGATGGAGATGTTCCAGAAGCCACACTTTCTTCCAGAGATGTGAGAATTGTAGCTGCAGATGAAATGATTTGAGGAGTGATGAGTGTGTGTGTGTGTAAGTGTATTTTAGGCAGTATCTAAACATGGTAATACTGAAGAGGTACTTTTTACTAGGCAAAATTGCGAAGGTTCTAAAATGAGTACTATGATCAACCTGCAGTACTTTGTGGTTGCACGGCATAAAGAACATTATAGAAAAATACCTTCTTTTTTCCCCCCCTGTTCAGTTTTCAAGGTGATGTTGGTTAAAAAAAAAAAAATCATAAAAAAACCCCCAAAAACTTCACGGCAGTTTTCTTCAAAGCTGACAACAGTTTTGAAAATTATGTCATTCACTGGTTTATGTGACAAAAGAATCACTGATCGAAGCCATTCCCATATATCCTAGTCACTTCATTCATGGTTTAATATTTGGCTTTTAGTTCTTGTAAGTATTTATTCTGAACACATTTACAGACACTTCAAAATACCAAGGTGCTAGCCTTTAGCCCTCAGAAACACAGACTGATAGTAAGAAAGGAAAGCTCAGCTGGACAGGCAGTCATTCTCATCTGGTACTGCGTAACTTGCTTTTTCAGCTATAAGCAGCAGGACTCCATTTTCTAAAATTTAGTTCAAGACAGTAAAGGAAAATGCCTCTGTACCTCAAAAATCTCAGGTAACAGAGATCACTACCTGTCACTACAACTGCCACCTTCCTGCACAATGAAAGATGAGGTAAGGGCATGAGAAAAGGTTACAGTGTATTATAGTTTCTTAAAGTAATAATAAGTTCAAGTAACCTGAACATCTGTAGCTATGGTTGGTTGTGTTCTGAATGTGCAGGGACTTACAAGTAAGTTTAAATAACAAAAGTATAGATGATCAATTCTTGACACCAAAATAAAATAAATAAATCAGAAGGTGTTTCTGCTTGTGGAAATGAAGATACAGGCTGCAGACTGTGATGCACATATTAATTCAGTGAGGGAACTAACAAAGCAAAAGGAACTTAAGAGTAGGAGTCCCATGATAGTATACAGCAACCTTATCTTCCCTGTTCTCAGGGAAAACACCATGGCATAAATAAAATTATCACATACACTTATAGTTCCTGTTTTTTTAAAAGGAATATAATAGTTTTTGTCTTAAAAATATACTTTAGGTGATAAAATTTTATTATTGGTTATTATTTTCTGCAGAGAAGATGGATAGTAAATATACAAGGCATCATAAACCTGTGAAGGGAAGAGGGCAATGAGAACTTTGATATTGTTCCTCTATTTTTAAGCTGTCCTTGTGAAATCAATAGAAGTTATCGTCTTCAGCCAAACTGTTTACTTCATAGATTCTCCATTTTTCCCACAGGTTTCCTGACAACTCCCCACAATGGCAAGAAGCCAACACTTCTACTTCAAAAATCCATCAAAAAACCTTCATTTCAGTCCCAGCAAAGAGGTCATAAAATTTTTGAACTATAAACTGAGAAGAGCTTTGGAGAAGAGCATGGAGACAGTCATGGATAAATTGGGACTACAGCTATGGCTCTACATTCTGTATAAATCCGTAAGTCAAAGAAAGCTTTGTGTAATACATCAGCTTGGCACAAAATACAAGAGCAGCTCAAAATATGTATGCACCAGGTGGAACCTGAAAAAACATTTATCTCAGTCCCATAGGCTCTGTGGATGTAATAGCTATAATGCACTGTCTGATGCACAAAATGAAATACAGGCACTGCAATGAACTTGCCACATGAACTTATACTAGACCATACGTGTAAAGTCAAAATGTCTTACAATTAAAACCACAAATACTGATTTTATATTGTTTTTTAATGAAATATTTATTATTTAATGAGCTACAAATATGTTACACAGATTTCATGTTGAATGCTGACGAGCAAGACTCCTGTCATTTTCTTTTGTTCTTAAAATAGTGCTTAATTTGAGCTGAGACCAAATGAGCACAGATTTGGTGATCTGAAAGAGAGAGAAAGTGATTTGTTAATTCCATATTCACTTGTACAATGGTCATGTAAGATTGTGAAATACTGTTATGCTTTTCAATTTGATTTTGGTTTTGATTTTTCTCACTGAGCTCAGTAGCTGGAAGAATAGTTGATAGCTGAGCATGATGCTGAGTTTCAAGTTTCCTTATGAAAAACTCACCCAAAAGATCAATAAGAACAGACAAAATACAAGCAGATATTAAAGGAAAACAAGATGCAAAAATCAAAGTGGAGCAAAGGTTACTGGGGAAGTACAAACCTCACACTGAAAAATATACTGAAAGAGAAAGGAAAGAAGGGAAACAGTAATGGGAGAAGAAAAACACTACAGTAGAAGAGAAAATGAAAAGGTTTGGGAAAAAAGAAAACCCATTTTTTTTAATGTGTGGTGAGAGACAAGACTATCTGTAAGGAAACACAGACTTTCCGCATGGAAACACTTTGTTTTTGGTGAACCTTCTGATATAATCTGGTGGTCTAAATCTGCAGATACAGCTAGAACAAAATACTAATGTTTCTGCCTTTCAGCCTGCTGCTCTTACCCCTGAGATTCCCTCCTCAGGGATCCTTGACAAAGTGCTGAAAAAAATGCAGTCCTGTCCTTCACAATCACACAAGTAAGAACCACTGAAGTGTTTGAGAGAACAATCTTGTGCACTGACTATGAAACACTCAAAATATTACAGACACATAAAATGCAGTACCTTGACTGAATCTGCTGCAATCTCACGCAGTACCCTGCAGATGCTGTTCAGAACAGTTCTCATTTCTGTGGTTTCCAAATGCTCTTGACTGCCATTCCTCTTCTTCAGATTTTCACTTTCATGCTAATAACTGTTCCATATTGCATTTTCACACAAATTCAAAGCCTGGTCTTTAGGTTTTGATTACACAACAGCGTGTAATACAGTAGATGCAGTATGAGTATCATCATATCCTGAATGCGGGCTTGAAAGCTAGTATGGATGGCTTGACACGAGTCAGCATGTTCCTGGTGTCCCCAATGAGCTGAGAAACACAAAGACAACCTGTTCTGGCATCCTCTGAGCAAAGCCTCTACAGAGGCCATGGGAGAAGGTAACAGGCATTCAGAAAGTGCAGAGTGACTCCTCGCTGTGATTTTTTGCTCGCTCTGAGGTAGCATTTGGAGAAGAGGACACCATGATGATTGGCACTATATAAATGTAACAAAATGTTCAATAGAGGTTATAGAAGCCTGTGCAATGGTGACGGAGACCAATATGTATTTTGCAAGGGAATTAATGAAGACGTGCAGTACCGGGCAAAGCACTCAAAATGTTACGATTACCAAAACAGGTTCATGAGCTCACTAGGGGAGAGAGGCCTTCAGTGAAACCTGCAATAGATGCCATAACATACACAGAGAAAATTGTTGCATTTAAATCAGCCCAGCTGAGAAAGCAGCATGGATAGACTTTACAAACAGCTACCAAATTTCCTAGAAATGACTGATATGCAAAATAAGCTAACTGGTCCTGGAAAGCCATTCCCTGCAAAAGAGAGGTGTTAGGGATCACTGCACATGCTCATTGTCATGCTTGCAGAAAAAACACTAATTAATTCAAACTGATCTACCAACTTCCTTCTGAAATGAAAGCAAACGTAAAATTAAAAAGAAATGTAGAATTGGTTTCAGAGCCTTTCTTCTGTGAAGAAACATTGTCTTCACAAATCATTTTCACATAGCATTGTATTCATTAAGATCAAATATTTCTTCAGTTGTATTTCTCAAGGTGGCTTAAATTTTGGAATCAACCAAAGGCAGGATGACTCTTTTCTATAATACAGTAAACCCAGCCAAGCCTATAAAATCAGCCATCTATCACAGCTGATTTTTACATATGCTATGCAAGCATGATCTCACCTGTCATGGTGTCTTTCCTAGAAGTGTGTTCACCCTTATTTCCATGGTAAGTGGCGTTTGTTCCAGTTGATTCATAGTCTGTTTTTCTTTCTTTTAGGCTGATCATTTCCCGAGGTGAGGCTGGGGCACTTGCTAGATCACAAAAATGGATTTATTTTTTCTCGCTACATATGACTGAATGTATTGTTTAATTCTAGAGTAAACTCTAGAGTTCACTAAAAAAACATTTTAGTAAAGTTTATATTTGTTAGCATACTAACATTAAGCTGTTTGAAGAAACACTACCACATACGGATGAAAAGAAAAGGTGCTGTTACTTCAAGTACAGGACAAATCTATTTATGGGACAGTCAACTCTAAACAAAATTTCCTCTCTGAATGTTTTACTCTTTTTCACTTACACCAATGTCTAAGATGATCATTATGAAAAAAGTACCATAATATTTTTTTTTCCCCTTCAGCTTTTCAATTCCTTCATAACTTGTTGAAACTTTCTGGTATAGGCACTTCATTTTTTTTCTCAAATGATTATTTAATTTCAGTTGAAAAGACTGTTAACTTTCAACTGTACGGAAAAACCCTTATAAAATAGTTTCTTTCCTTCTCTGTTGAAAATAAACAAACCAAATAAATGACTCTGATGGAGATGGGAAGAAAAGAAAGGTGTTTTTCATAGAAAACATGTAGTAAAGAATGCCTAACACTTAAAGGTAACTCAAATAATTTCTCTGTTTTTAAATATCATATTTTTTATGGCAAACAATTGCCATTAAAACAACAACTGCTACTTTAAGGTATTATTAAAGCTAACTCCTTCATCACCTATACTCGTGGTATGGCTAAAAGAAGTACAAGGTGACTAGGAAGAGAACTGGGTTTGTACTTGATTCTCACGTACTGGAGAATGTGAAGGTGATCACTGGCACTGATCATGAAGACTTAGAGCTTGTGATGCTTAGGAAAAGGAGAAAAGCAGAGGGAAAAATGATGGCTTTCAAGTAAACTGACTTCACTATATTTAGGTGTTGGTAGATACAATGCACTTCCCCTGTTGTGGAGGGAAGGGGAAGGAGTACAAGGTGAGTGGCAGAGCACCCCAGAGCCTCGTGAAGGCACAGTGGTACAAAAACTAAAGTGATGGTGCTTACTTCCACATCCTTCCCTGGCTTCACCCACATATTTGATATCTCAAAAGAACCTCAAAAGCAGTAACAATGTCCTTGCTTAAAAAGAAGGAAAAAAAAAATTTAAAAAAATGTAAGACATGCTAATTTGTGAGGTTTGATTGTGAGTTATATCTTTCAGCATCTCTAAACTGTTACATTTTTTTAGTTAAGGAGCAGGGAAGCAGTTGTACTTAACTAAGGAGTAGGGAAGCATAAGTGATGATGAATTCTGCTTAGATTGGTTCTGCTGGCCCTGGCCTCTGAATTTACAGAGCAAATGTGGGACAGATGGTTTTCCTTATGAAGCCGTTAGAAGTGAAGATTGCTTTTAAATTGCTTGTCAATAGTGATGTAATTCTAAAGCTGATAATCCAGCAGATATAAAGAAACATGACATTAAATTACCAAATCAGCTAATGGGAATTTGAGTCTAACAGGGAGCAAATCAGAATGCAAACCTTGAAAAAGTTGCTAACACAGGGATGCGTCTTGTTTCACATACACTGGTAATGCTTTTAAGCACTCTGGTGTTTTGAAGAAAATTGATTGATAAAGACAAAACCATCTCTCTCTGTTCCCTGTGGGAATTATGTCTCTCTACCCATGTGAGAACAACTTCTTTCTGTCAAGTGTTAAGATCCAGAAGCGCCCTCTTTCAGAGTTTTTACTGGAAGCAGACATAAAATCATTAGTTGACATTATACTGAAAAGTGTTATCAAGGTTTTCTGCTCGTATTGTTAAAGGACATAGAGAAGAAGACAGAGCTCTCCACACTAGTTTAAGCATCTTATCACCAAGTCCTAGGGATGCACGGGACATTGTGAGTTCATTTACTTCAACTCTTTACCTCAAGGTAGGATCCAGTATACAAAAATAATTCTTGACAGATTTTAATCTAAAACTAAGTATCTCTAATGACAGAGATCACATAACTGCTGCAAGCAGTCTGTTTCAGCGCTTTGTTTCCCTACTGTTAGGAAATGTTCCCTGATGTCTAGCCTGACTCCTTGCTGCTCATTATTTCCATTTGTCTGCTATGAAAGTAGAGAAAGTTCATGCTGTTACGTGCTTGAAGACTTGGTGTGTACCTCTTCCTACTGTCCCCATCTTGTGTTTCTCTTATTCAAGTTAAACATATACATTCAGTGTGTCCTCATATCCTGATTTCTCCATCTCCTGATTCATGTGCGCAACTGACAAAAATCCCTAAATCATTTCTAAAGAATGTTTGTCTAGTCAGATATTCTTATAATTTATTTGTAAAGGATTGGATCTTTTTTCCCTTTGGACAGTATCTCCAATTTCTCAGGATAACTCTGAATTCCAATAATGGTACTCAAGGTATGTGAGTTTCTCCCAAGTTTATGTCACCTGCAAAGATAATCGGCACCCTTTGTATATTATCTGGGTCATTAATGAAACCACTGAAGAGTACTGGGCCCAAGGCAAACCTCCAAGCAAAGCATTCTTCCTCTCTGGCAATAAGCAATACCCATTCTGCAGGAATGGTTTTAAGTCAGTTTTGTATTTACCACACATGACATTTTCTGGACTGTTTGCTAGCTTGCCCTAGTTTGTCTATAAAAATCTTGCGTGAGAGTCTTACTGATTACAGTAGATTTCGTTTACTGACTATTCTTTTCACAAAGTATTTTAATTATGTTGTAGCAGGAATTCAGGTGGATTTTGTAAGAACAAATCGTATCAAAACAATGTTTGGATTTGATACGGATACTACCAGACAGACAGTAACTTACACTACTATGTAGAAACAGATACTCTTAGTTAAGCAGTATCGTATGTTCCTACTACCCTTGAGGTGCTCAGATTGTGACTATTTGTTCCAGCTGTTTTCTAGAATGAAGTTGAGCTGACTGGTCTGTAATTACACGGGTTCTTCTTCTTTCAGAAACAGCCACAGTATTTGTCCTTTTCAGTCTTATGATAACTGATGATGGCAGTAAGATTTCATCCAAAATTTCTTTAAGTATGTTCTTTATGCAATAGAGTAACAGAATTGAGGAGACAGTTCTGGCAAGAGACAGAACAAAGATCTCAGGGCCAGACATTTTAAGTGCATTGCACTTACAGTCAAAATAAGATTTTGGAGGAGTTTGGAGGAACAAGAGCCTTTTATGGACTTGTGTAATGACAGCTTTTGAAAAATGAAGAGCAGCTCTCACTGTTCTTCCGGCTACATTTGCAAATTTCCTCAGTGGTTGTTCTACAGAACTAAGATGCAACTTCTAGATAATTAACAAGACAATTTGCTTAAAAACAAGACTATGGCACAATGCTGATGGCAATAATCAGTTTGGCCAGTTTTAATCCTGAACTCTTGGTATACCTATGGAATGACAGCATTTGATTAAACAAGTAGTAAAAAGCACACTGAAAGGCTAACTGTTTTACTCTGTGTATCTTAGAAGACTTTCACTGGGAATGGTTTTATCTAACCTAGGCATGTTCTACCTTAGAATAAGCTGAGGGGAAAACGCCCAGATTTCTGCATAGAAAAATTAATTAACACTGCAGCATAAATTGAGATACTTACATTGTATGGATCATACAGAATTAATTATAGCTGGTGTAAATACGCCATCAACGTTACATGAAAACCCAGTCAATCTTTTGTGAAACTTACATATGAATGTGTATGCGCACTTACATACACATACACATAATCAGAGTAAGAGCTGACAAAAAAATAAAGTGGATCCTTCAAATTCTGCTAATTGTGCAGAGTGGTCACAAACAACAGAGTGGTTTTCATGAACAGCAAAATAAGTAACAGAATTTCCTCATGTTACTAGCGGACACCATTTCCCTGAGATCTAGTCAGGTAATCTCAATCAGGAAAACACTGCATGAGAATTCATAACAAAAATTTATGGAATGTTCTTGTGGCTGTAAAACTTTACAAGATGTTAATAAAAAAAAATTATTCCTGTTCTGAACAGATAATCCAGGTAACAGTAAAAAATGTATTTTGTGCCCTTCCACCACTGTTAACAACAAATCCGGGTGCCAGTGACATTGCTTAAAGAAGGAAAATGACAGTGATGGAATACGTCTGTCTTTACTTCAGTCCTGAAAGCCTGGTCTTACCTGAGCGGTTGTTAGGAGACATGCGCACGGGAGAGATGGAGGGCGTGCGTGATGAAGAGTACGGTCTTTGCCGATCCCTTTCTATTGTTGAAGATGAGGCTACAAAGTGATACTGCGACCACCCATCCTGCAACATCAAACATTGCGACAGTAGTTAGTGAAAACGCTATACGGTTCAACCACTTTAAGTACAGAGTATTTTCCTCTAGGGTTTTCAATATGTATACACAAGTAGGTTACTATCTTCTTCCTGCCACTGGGTGGCAAATATTTTTGGCGGTGCAGGATACAACATGCTGACTGTACTGACACATCAGGAGAAAAATTAAAATGCAGAAAGTTCTATAAAACAACACATTTCATAAAGACTCAAATTATGAAAACATCAAACAACTTCTTAGGCTATTTGTTTAATAGTTCTGTCTTTTTCCATGCCTCTATTTTCACATTGCAAATGGCGTTCTGGCTATGAAAATATTCCAAATCATAAGACTACTTGTTTTCATGGTGAAAATTAGTTTTTGCTTTAAATCATTTTTATCATATAAGGAAATTCTGGAGTAAGTAGATGGTGAAGATCCAAGATTATCAAAATTCTTGCAACTATTTGGGTATCTGTAGCCTAGTTATATTAACTGCCCATTTTTTCACATGTGAGGAAAAAAAGAATCAATGCATTTTCCTCATTGCATTTTCCTCCAAGATGTACAGAAAGAAATTCTATTCTATCTATTTAAAACTGTGGTGATGGTGATGTATTTAAAAAACAGAAACAAAGTAATATGAACACTAGAAACAGCTAGTTCAGAAATAAAAAAGGAGAGTTTAAATCATACATATTTTGTTCCTGTACCATAATATAATGCAATAATCCAAAATAATGTACTTTACATTTTTAAAAGGATATTAAAAATAGTTTGAAAATATTATGAGAGTAAATTGACTTTTGCTAGTGCTCTTATTAAATGACAGTATTTCAAATGGTCTTAAAGTATTGATAGATTTTAACTGTCTTTATCCCTGATTAATGTGAAATCTAAATCAGTAACACAAGGGTTTTCCCAGTCTTGCGCTGAAGGCATAAGCCTTTAAAAATGCCTACTTCCTGTTGGGCTCAGTGGAAATTGAGTCACGCACCTGGCATGGTGCTAAACCAAAGTTTTGCAATGAAATGCTGAATAAAAATAAACACAATAAAATATTACAAAAAACAGTTGGAATTTTCCTCTTACTTACAGAAAAATAACTCTCTGTTGAGGTACTAAAGACTATTCCCACCCCCTACATCAGGCTCCTCCAGACACCCAACCCTGAATCCCACGCCCTCCCCTCCTCTGTCTTTGCCCAAGGCATCTCTCTGACTTTGTTCCCTGCACAGAAACCAGGGGCACCTGGCTCTCGGAATTGCAAGAGAAAATGGCTTAAAAAATACTCCTTCCACTAAACTTTTAGGAAAGAGAAATTGGCAAGACTGTGACACAGCAGGAGGGAAGATACTGGATGTAGAGAGAAGTGTTATAAGTAAATTAGGATAGACAGAGGTGACTCCTAACTACGGATTCTGAATGTCTGCACTCCCTACATAATGCATTTGTATAAACATGCATGTATCTCAGTCATAATTTCAAAGAAAAAAAAAAAAAAGGGAGAGTGAAGTCTGGGCCATGGCTTTTACAGTAGTCATAGAGTCCATAGTGAGTGCTTGTCCACAGAGGTCACTCATGTTTAGGACACTTTGCTGAACTGTACCTCATATTTCATGACAGTCATATATAAAAATATAAGGAAGAAAATCAGTTAATTAAGAACAGTAATAGCATGAAAATAGAAATAGGTAATCTTTAATACCACTTGCTGCAACTAAATTTTTTTATATCGAATCTTTCATTTCCAACAAGCACCTTCTACACAAGCTGCATCCTCCAACCCAGGGAAAGGATCAATGAGAATGCAAACAAAAACATCTGTAAAGCCCTAACTTCTTAATGTTAAATCACACTGGAAATTATTCAGAACTTTTCAATATATATATATGTGTATGTATATATAAAATACATATATATTTTTAAGAACTAATAGTTTATAGCTGTAATTATAATGGTAGCTTAAGTCCAATAATCTTATCCAGGCATCAAGACTGTAAATAACATAGCATTATTTTTACATCTCCTGTTAATAATAACTTGCATGGTGATTTCTCTACTATAAAAATGAAGTAGCAAACATGTGAGAAGCCCATGCCTTTGTCCTGATGAAGAAAAATGGTTCCCTTCTTCCTCCTTCTCTGAGGTCAGAAGTTCTTACCAGAAAGGTGACTCTTTATAATTTACTCTGTTATACTTTTCTGATTATTTATTTTCTTTTAAACAGACTGTTGAAGAGGAAGATACCAAGAGGACAGACTCTGTATCTGATAAAAGGAGAAAGAATAGACTATTTATTACTGTCTGCCTGAAAAAGGAGTAGACATCAGCCATGCTTACACAGTGCAAATCATAACTGCTTCCAGCTTTGTGGATCTGGATCCATGCATGGCCAGGTACACTGTCCTTTTGCACTCTTTCTTCCCCCAAATAAATCCCTGGCATGTGGTTCAGAAAAAAATGACCTGAATCTTCCCCTAAACCTTTCTTCCTGTTGTCTATTTTATCTGTACTGTTTACAGTAATGCCTGGACCCTGGTTCCGATGGGAAGTGGATGAAAGAAATCTGTTATCTGCATGGTCCCATGGTCTCTACTGGAATAGCGCGTGGCACCAGTTTTGTTCTGAAGAATATCAACAGGTACTTTGTCAATGTTGCTTCCTCAGAAACAGCATTGCAAGGTGCCTTAACAGCGAGGGAGCAAAATCCAGCTGTAGTTGGGATGCTGGCAATAGCATTCTTCTGTGTGGCAGATGTTTTTCATTCTCCCCCCTTCAAATTTTCTTTTTTCTCTCTGCTGAGAGTAGTGCCTATGAGGTCTTCAAACAAAATCTGCTACAAACTTTCAAGTTTGCAAGCCCAACCAGCTCAATAAAACAAGTCAGGCAACAATAAACTCTAACACAAGTACTGTGGTGACTTGGCATTGCTTTTGACTAAACAAGGCATATTGCTAACACTGTACAACCTTCATGGTGTTTTTCAACAGCATTATGGGCAGCTCCCAGACCTCACAGTATTTCAAAACCCCAATACTTTTAGGTCGTCTATCTTTAGCTCTCTTCTGCCGCAAGGAATGAGCTCCTTTCCTTGGAAAGGTAAACAGTTTGTAACAAATTCATTTAAACTATCCTCATCAACAATTCCAAAAGCTATTAGCGTTAAATATTGAAACTAATTTTTAAGAGCCTAAAGGGAGTATTTTCAATTTAATGCCGAGATAAATACCACCTGACATGATGGCTGCTTTCATTAGTTTGTTTCAGCTCTAGTGCCTGTAATGAAATTTAATTAAATTGATTTGGATACTTAAAGGTACAGTATATAGCAGTGTCCTGCAGAGAAGAAAGCTAACTCAAAAGCAAAGTGTGTGAGACTACGTTTCTGAAACCAATTTACCAGCCACAAATGTGATGCAGGAGAGGAAGAGTAAGACAAAAATATCTGACAAATTGGAAAGAAATTCAATGCAATTCTATTACAGAATGGATGCATTTATTAACTTGCAGCAATCAATTAATAGGTGGCAACTGCACACTACAGGAGGGCACAGAATAAGCAGAGTACAGAAATAGCATTATATGTCCATATCGTCTCTTCCAAGGCATCTTCTACTGGGCATTTTTCTATATTTTGCCTAGAATGAATATATGTATTCTCCCTCAGTTATACTCCATAACATCCAAACATTAAAGCTTGATTGGCAGTGACATGTTGCTGACAATATGTTCTTGGGAAAGCTGTGGGGATTAGATTTGGGGTGGGGGTTGGATAACCACTGTAGAAAGCAAAAGTGATATTGTAGTCTCACTGATCATCTTTTACTGGGCTTAAGGAGTGAACAGGTCCTTTGTCTCCCTGCTCAACTTTAAGTCATTTTGAAAATAAATTTTTTCAAGCCCATGGCGGGGGGATGACTATACTTACCGTGCCAAACATCTACTGCATAAGTATTTTAGGAGAATGTAATTTGGGTTTTCCACATTATTCTGTTTGTTTTTAAAATGTACGGGGAAAGATGAAGTTTTCTATTGTGTTTGCAAGAATTTCAAATTTTCAGAACTCTCCAGTAGCGGATTCCTTGACTTGAGGAGATGATTTGAGGAGGTGGGTGATATCAGACACACCATTTTCTTATTTTGTAGTATAGTAACACTATGAGAACTGAATGAAATTAAGCCCTGATGGGAAGTCGGGGGTGGAGCACCAACATCGCCAGCCTCGGTGCAGTGCCTAGCCTGGACGATCTCATGACATCCACTCAGAAAGAAACCTCGCATCAGCTCATGTGCTAATAGCCATGCAGCAAAAATAAAAACAAGCTCTACCCTCTGACTGGTGATGTTCATCAGCTGCTAAGAAGACATTGACTTAAAAAGCACTGAGTAGTTTAGAAAAACTGTATGGTGGCTGCATGCACATCACTATCTTTCAGTGCTGAAGAGCATAGTCTGCCCTGACTCCTGGCCACTGATGTCCTAACATTGTCAGGAAGAAGGAGAGCAACTTCTTGGAAGCAGAGAAATCCCACTAGGGAAAAGAAACTAAAATGATGCAACAAACCCAATAAATGAAACGGCTAAAACCTGAGAAACTACAATGTTGTGTTCTGTCTTCCCCAAGTTTACAAACTCTCCAGCATGCTACTTCTTGCTTCAGGCCTGACCCTCTTGTGACTTGATTTAATAGACATTTTCCAAGTGACTTGAAGCATACAGGACCGGACTTGTTTGGTCATCCTACTTCCTTGTCTGTAAGCCAGCATTTTACTGGTTCCAGGATATTAATTGTAATAATAACTGCTCCTGTAATGGTAACAAGCTGTAGAAATGTGAAGTTTTGATAGGCAACCACTTGCAGGAAACAGTAACTAGACCCACCATGGTGTTAGAAGTAGGTGACACAGCAATAAGACAAAGTGCCTGTAAGTAGGTAACATAGGATCTACTTGCTTTGAAACTCAGCCAGACATTGCTCTGAGTTGCTGGTGTTGCTTCTTTCACAAGCTGAAGCACTGCTGTCAGGTTAAATGAAACACCCTGACTGGTGTGCACCAGTGTGACACTGTCTAGAGTAAAAGATAAATCCGATGTGAATTAAGTCAAGGCTCATCAGACTTACACAGGTCTGGGCAATTCTTCACTGGGAATTTGTTGTCATAATGCTAATAAGACATAACAGAAATTAGAACTGGATCAAATTATCTACATTCATTGACATATGAAAATTATGTGCGTGACTTGACTGTGGTGAGAAATCTAAAATGGTAACAAGGTTGGGGTGATCCACATATGCATCTCACAGAGCTCTTAAATGGGAATTTTGAAATACTGTGGTTTAAATGTTCACCAACCAGCAACACTCATCATTAGGCTTTAACAACCTGGGATCATCTTATTTTCTTTTAATAGAAGAGAAAGAATAAATACATTTCCCAGTGCTTCTCAACAGAGATACTGAGCCTGACTTCTCTCCCTCTGCCAGCCCCATGGCAGCAGAGAGACTAACCACCCCCCACCAACACACCTGAATATTAAGTATGCTAGCAGGACTGCTCCCTGCGTGCCACCAAAGTAGCTGACAAGGAAATGTCAGCTGCTGAAGGAGAGATGGAGAGAGGGCTGTTCTCTAAAAAGGCACCTGCCTTTGTACCTGAAGTGTGTTTACTTTGGAAGAGCCATTTCAACTAAATTCTTACAACTCCAAAAACCCTAGAAAGACTCTTGAAAAACAAACTAGTTTTAGATAAACTATCTCATTTAAAAATAAAGATGGTCTTACATTTTTTCTTTGAATTTACAGTGCCAATCCTATTATCAGAAAATGATTCCTGAAAGGATTGTCCTTCCTGGATTTTCTTGCATTGTTTCCAGGAAAACTCAAAACCAGCAGGGAATTCCTGAGCATTGATCTGCTTTATGATGTATTCTGAATAAATCTGCTTCACTGATGGTTTTTTACTGCCATCAGCTAAGCTACAATTATAAGCAGTATACTGACATTTTTACTCCTAGGATTTTGTCTTTTGCTTCCAAAGTGGCAATTCAAGACACACTGTTGAAGAGAGGAGTAGGGATTGAGCCTGGAAGATCCTGGTGTTCTCCCAGCTTACACATCAGCAGTTGCTGTTTGGGTTAAATCCTTCAAACTAATTCTGCATTAAGCCTGCAAGTGGGAATCTGGCGTAATTTCTGTGGCTTCAAAAGACAAAGGGCTGCTGACTCCAGTTGTCCCATTTCCCCTCCTCTCCCAAAGACTTATGAGCCAGGCCCTCAAAATCAACAAAGTGAAGACATGGATCATTGAAGCTTATCTTAATTTGAGGATTTTAGTATTTATGTTTATAGTCTTATTTCCACAGCTTATGAAAGCCAGAAGATTACTTAAAACAGAGAACTTATTCAAGTTTGGGGATTTAAAAGTATTATAATTTGGATAAAAGTGCAGGAGTTGCTCACAATATGACCACTTAGCCAAAGCAGTTAAAGGAAAACAGTTTGCTTCCCACGCCTTCTGATGATGATGATGATGCCAGTTACTTAGTGGTTACAGGTTACATTGGGAGCATGACACCTGCTGCTGTGTGAGCTCCAGAGGAAGGCTACTCGCTCCTCCCTTGCACAGATATAACTGAGGGGAGAGGATGGAGAACCTGCTGAGAGCACCACGGGAGCAGTGCCATCACTTGAGCCAAGGCAAAGAGCAGCTGTGGCTGGGCAGTGAAGGGCTAAGCCAGCCTGGGTGGCAGAGCTGCCACTGGAGCAGCTGCGTCTCCCAGGGACTCTCGGCCCCCTGCTGCAGTGCCTGATGGCTCCCTGGCCGGTGCGGTCGTGCAATACACACACACACACACCATTTCAGTCTCCTTTCTTACAACGTACAGTAGGCTTGACCTCAGCACTTCTCTCCCTTTTACTTGGAATTTCAATGTACAAATGGCTTTTACTTACAAGTAACCATTTCTGCATCCCAGACACAGCAGAATTTCAATTGCTTAAGAAGCCGAAAGAGAAATACATATTTAGCATGAGGCTTAAAGAACGGCTCCTAGTCACACAGCCATTAACCACAGCAAACCTGTCTGGCACTGGATGAGGATTATTCAGATTTCTGTAGGCTCTTTAAAGTGACAGTTTCAGAATCAGTGGTTAAACTCAGTATTTTTGAAATGAGACACGGACCTCCCAGACTCCATCGCAGCTTCTCTGAAAGCAAAGACATTGTTCTTCTATTGTCAGCATTCTACCCCAAAATAATTTGGAATACTTTCTCCCCGTGTTTCTCTTGTTATCACAGAGCCTGAGGTACTATATTCTTCTGAAAGTATCATCCCATTTTTTTCTTTCAAAATACCACAGATGACCTTGGCCAGTTTTCTCTTTTTCAAATGCTTTTTTTTGGTGTGCAGTGTTACCATCTTCTAATCACATATCTTCTACTGTACTTTTACATCTCCTCCCTTGATTTTAGCTATGAAGAAACACATGATAAGGGAGAGATATGTTAATTACTTGCCAAATCTATCCAAGTGCGAAACAGCTAGGAAACTATCCCTGGTTTTATATAGTGCAACTCTGGGACGTTTCAGGAAATCACTGAGGCATTGCTTTACCTATCCATAATTAATTATTGATTTCCTGTTGTGCGAGTTGTGAAGATGACAAGACCTAATCTGATGAATAAAATAGCTATAAGAAAAGGGAATCATATGTGAGGCAAAGCATGAAGGACAAGACTTCAGATACGGCAGAGTTCATTATTCATTTTGTGGAGGTTATATGCAGCTAAATAATAAACCTTTCAAAACACTGCAATAAAATGAAATAAATTCATTTTTCAAAGCATCACTCTGCCTCTTACACAGAAATAAAATGGTTTTAATGTATTTCAGAGGGAATGAAGGCAGTACTTGGCCCTACAGCTAGAATTTCTGTTCTTCTCCTATTTTCCTCTGCATAAGGTATATAAGCTATAATTTAAATTGTTAGAATCACAAAGAACTATTTTTTCTTTTTCTTGTATGCACAAAATACTTGCATCCAAGAAAGTGTTTACAATAATTTTTGACTTGTACTGTCATTTTCATTCCAGTAATGCAATTTCACCTATCTTAATATGTTTATGCCCTAGAAATGCAAACTCAGGCTCTTGGCCACAAAATCTCAGGGATAGGACAAATACTACTTCATGCTCAGGGTCAGTTTCTTAAGCCTACTCTCCTTACAAAGGCTAGAAACTAATCAACAACTCTTATCTTACTTTTCATGCATTAAACCACAAAATCAACGAAATACAACTCTTCTATTATACCTGTGAACATCAAACATGAAAAAAATCATTATCAGAATAAAACCCGCATCATTGTCTCTTATGGTGAAGAACATGGTAGGAATGGTGATACTGACTGTGATCAAGGACTTTGTGCTTCCTGAAGAGTAGCACCATGGCTGAAAACAGAGGATCATTTTATTCAAATGTGTAGCTGTCTGACAAACAAGGAATCAGTGCCCCTTTGGAAAAATCACTAGATAGGCTCATGCTGTTCTTTGTTTTTAGGTCAAAAGTCCTTGAATAAATATACTTAAACTAGAGAATTAGAGATCTGAGTAATAACTGCTAAGCTGCATGAGATATGCTGCTTTGAACATGTAGTTTACCAACACACTTAGACATTAATAATGAGAAATGCATATTCTTTTTTACTGAAATACATTTAAGAGTTTTTGATTTGGAAAATAAGAGCTTTAGTATTATTAACTCAAACAGGAACACGCTATTGGACCAAAGCCTACAACTCTCATTCTAGAGGAACTACAACTTTCTATTAAAGCACTTTGTAATATTAAAAGTCATGAAAACAATTTAGAAACTACCAGTGAAACTTTTCATTTCTACTTTCTGCAGGAAGAAGGAGCTATAGCTCTTTTATCCTGATGAACTGTATAACCCAGTAAACGAAGTAAAAAACCTCAGAACAAAGGACACATACTACAAAAGAGACTCCTTTCAAAATACAAGGTTTCTTTCTTTGAGTCTGAAATGGCAGACATATTTAGGCCATTTTTGAATTCTGTTAGCAGTTTTAGGAGGAGAAGAGAGAAGAAATGAAAAGGACTTCCCAGCAATTTTTTCCCCACCCATTCTTAGATCATGCAGAACATCAAGGAACCAAAAGTAGGACACTAATGCACCAGCTTAATATTCCATTGAATTTTGACTGAATTTACATGTACTGGCCACGTTAAACAAACACTTTTAACCTCCTTATAGGACCCAGAAGAATGAGGATAGTAATAGCATAAGTACAGCCACACAGAGGAGAATCAGCAAAAGATGCCCAGTGTTATGCATCAGACCACCACAGCTAGACAATTTACCTCTGAAAAGAAACTATGCTTTGATTGACATAGTAATAAATTTAATTTGATTTCCATCTCCTCTGTGCTGCTTGCATATGCTGTTACTACTAGCAAAAATTCCACTGATCCAATTCATTTGCAAAGCTGTAAGCAGCCATCCAACATACTCATTCAAGTTTGCTAGGAGAAAATGAGTTTCTCACCTATACTCTTTACTACACATGTGCTTTTATCTGTGTCTGGACCTAGATATGCAAACATCAAGTGTACAAGTTAATTAAAAATTGTATTTTGTTCTGAATGGTAGAAATCATGCTCCTCGAATGAATTTTGGAGAAAAAGATTGACACGAATTACAAAATTTTATCTCTTGGCATGTATTTTTAAAAGACTTTTGAAAGTCTTTAGAAAGACTTTTGGATTCTTTTCAGTATTGTACATCTGAATCCAGCTAAACTTTGTTCGCCACTGATGTTATTTATATTTGTTTTAAAATATTTAATACATTATTTAAGTGGACTAAAAATGTTCCCAGTCCCAAAAGACATGCCAAAAATTTCTTCGGTATCTACTTTGTATTCAAGTATTAAAATACGTCTTGTTCTGAGGAACTGTACTTTTGAGAAGAAAAATTTTGTAGATGTGACCTTCCACTTACGCATAACCCTCCAGATTCTGAATGCCTACTTGTACCTCTACCCTAAGGATATTTCAGGAACTTCAGTTATACGATTCCCTTCAGAAAGAAGGCTCTAAGTCAAAGATACGGACTCCTGGGCTGCATTTTAAATTTTCTTTTCTTCAGAGAAGTTCAAAAGGTGGAGTACTTTAGAGACAGACTTTACACAACTATGAGATTGAATTTCTCTCTTCTAAATCTGTACTTAGTAACCTTAAAATGGACTTGAGTTTTCAAGTGAAAAATATCTAGTCTTTCTCACGTAAGTCAGCTAGAGCTTATCATGAAACTCACTATCATTGCTGAGGATACTTTAGCATCACAGATATGTATGGCTCATGCTAAAGAACTGTTTGGATAAACTTTGATTCTTATTTGTTTAGCACCTCTTGAGTCTAGTAGGTTTTGGATGAGAATGGTGTCAGCTTTCATGCAGTTTTTACGGTAATTTAGAAGAATTACTGCCAAGTTTCATTGCTGAATTACTGCTTGCTACAATGCTCAATGTTAAAGAAAACACTATCATGCCTTTAAGGCCCTCATGGGAAAAGCAACAGTCAAGCATAGCTGCAGATACTTTCTAAGCTCATAGCTCAAACCATTAAGGTTTATTCCTTTATGTATTCCCAAGCTCTCTTTGTTCAGACATCATGCTTAAAGGCAGCATCTTCTACATCCATGCTGTGTTGTATGTATGTTCTACATACACACCCCCGCATTTGTGTATACACACAATATGCACATATTTACCAGCAAAAATGCAGATATGTTGTCACACAGACATACAAGTATTTGCAAGGAGTGCAAGAAAAAGCAATTAGTTTGGCTTTAATTGTGCTTAGTCATAATTTCTGTGCTTTTTGGATACCATTCAGTAAAAAATCTCGCGCAAAAATAGTGTAAGGATGGGCAAGGTCTAGTTCCTAGTCCAGCACAGGACTGTTTTAATGGAAATACTATCATCAGTACTGAATCTTCAGTTCAGCATAGACTGTATCTTAGGTTACTGATAATATTTTAAATATCATAGTAAACATGGAAAATGTTTTAGAAAGAAATATATAAATTCTGAAATAACTAAAACATGATTAAAGGGATGGTAGGTGATACTGCATAGTAAATGAACCTTTCTTGAGAGTATCACAAAGAATTTAACTATGTAAAATGCAAAATGATTAAAATAAGTCTATTTTACAGTAAATGATGGAATCCAGAAGCATCAAACATTTGAAAACATCACCCTCTGACAATTGATGGAGAAACACAAATTTTGATACTCCATCATGAGTTGTCATTGTCATATAGGAAAGAACTTTAATATTTTGGATTCCAAAAGATTTTATACCTTTTCAGGCCATGCAAAATGTAAAACAAATTGCAATAAGATAATGGCAATCCCTTCTCTTTCTAGTATTTTCTGATACTGCTAATAAAATCACAGGGGGTTAGAAGGAATCAGGAAAAATATTACTTGATATGATGGATAAGCAAGGAAAATCAGAACATGATCTACTTGACTACACAAGTGAAATGTTAACTGTTTGCATTAAAATAAAATTGAAATAACATTCAGTTTGACTTAGCATTTTGTAATATTTCAGATAGAAATTTGTCTTTTTTTCTAAATTGTTCTTCTTAAAAACTAGCCAAATGATTTAGAATGATAATACAGCTAAGTGAAGACACTAAATCTATTTGTGTTATGCCTCCCCCTTTCTCTCTCTTTTCTTTTTAAAAAATTAAGCACAGTTTATACACCATGTTTTTCATGCGTGAATACTTCTGCATATGTCAAAGTTTTACTTGTATAGCTCAGCTTAATTTATTTGCACAATTTCCTCTTTAGGCTTCATGATTTTGCTCATGATATATAAATTCCTATTGTATAGACAAACAGGATATTATTTAAGCAGGCAACTGGCATTGAAAAAGCCACAAATGTTAAAATTTACATGACAAAGTTTTGAATGATTCTTAAAAAAAAAATCCCTGGGAAGGCAAACACAATCAAAAGAAGATGGAAGTTAAATGATAAGTTTATACTACACAGGGATGCTGCCTAGTGCTAATTATGTTGAAAAAAGTAGGTAAAAAGAAAGGTAAAAAGAAAAACAAAATTCCAGACTAATGTATCATTCCTCACTGAAGAGGTTTTGTGTCTCTAAGAAAGCACATGAAAAGATTTACAGATTATTCTTTGGTCTGCAGCTACTACCTGTTATTTCCTGCAGAATAGAAAATATGCCTTTGCTTTAATGAAGAAATACTTCGTATTTGCATGTGCATTGGGAAAAGCAAACCTATTTTACATGAACAGTGGAAACTAATATACAGCATTAAACATAGAATTAATAGTAATTCAACACACACACACAAAAATCAGTGATACCAACTTTTTCTCCAGTACTGAAACCAATGACAATTTAATGATTAAGTATTTAACAAATTGCCATTTGATAAAAAGCCAGATTTAAAACACTCACTTAAATGCAAATAACATGTTTTTAGGCAAGAAAGACTGAAACAGAAAGAAAAAAATAAAGGATTTATTTGAAGACTGTAATTTTTTGTTGTTATATTGGTTATAGAATCTCTGTCTTCTAAAATTACTCAGATGATACTTTAAAAAGGCTTAAATATGTTAATTCCACAGAAAATGTCCACATTTCCTTTATTTAAAATCAATTTAGGAATTTGCTTAATTCCTGATTAACAAAAGAAAGTAATGTCATATATCAGATGATGAAATGCTGGGTGGTTTAAATATCATATTCCTGTTAGCTAAAGATTAAAAGGATTTACCCTAACCTTGAAAGATATTTATGTCTAAAGTATTTAAATGAGATCTCTGATGTCTTCTCCCTTCCAGGCAAACTTAGTCGAAAAAAAATAAACTGAAAGAAGTAGCATACCTACTGTGTCCTGTGTGACCAGCAAAACCATGTAAATTCCTACTTTCTCTAAATATTTTATCAGAAATAATACACAGACATATATATATATATAAAGGTTTCTCCATGGATTTACTTGAACATTGTTCATATGTAGAAGGTATTTTGTTTTGCAAGAATGCCACAGCGTTACATTATATTATGAAAAAAATATTAGGAGGAAAACAAACTACACTTGGTTAAGGGAATGGAATTTAGTAACTAAAATTAAATAGTGCCTCTAATAAAAAAATTTCCAGTCAATTACAGTTGAGATGCTAATTCTCATCAACTGTTCTTATGTCCGAAGGAAATCTCTGTTGCTCTCATTAATACAGATTTTGAAAATTAGTATTTTAAGAATTTAATTGACTCCTGGACACACTGATTTTTCTACAGACATCCTTGTTTACCTGGGATTCTCTCACTGACATACGCAGCTATTGCTTTTTTCTTAGAGATGCCATCAGGCCAGAAAAGAAAGCAAAGTGCTTGATAAACTTAATCTGCTACTGCAACATTTGCTTATCAATAACTGCCTTTCTGTTTGAAAGGTTCAGACAATCAGAAAAGAGATTACACAAATGCTAGAAAGCTTGCCAGGGAACTGAATGTAATGCACTTGTCTGCCTCTCTGGTATATGCTGTCCTCAGAGAGAGCAAAACTCTGCACACCTTCCTCACGTGGCTGAAATGAATGGGACTGCTCTCCTAAGTGAAGTGAGATGCTTTCCATCCAGAATTTACAGGGTTGAGTACATTAAATTGTGTAATTTTAAAATATATGCTCTAGTAAGGCTTTGTCACTTTTGATTCAAATGGCTCCTGTAGAACTCTTCTGGGTACAAATCTCAGTATGCATGAAACATAACAATTCAACACTGGTCACCTGACAGCCAGAATACCTGGGTTGGGGAATAGATTCTGGTTTCTTGGCTCTGGGAGAGAGTATGCTGAGCGTGCCATGACCCAGAGTGGTGGGTTGGTGAAAATCCTCTGTCATCAGTCACACTGAAGCTTGGGGCCGCCCACTGCCATAAATCAATCAATCAGTCAATCATTTGTTAATCAGGTACTTGCATTTTCATAGTTAATATAAAAATGGGCTCTAGACAATGTCTTTTCTATAATGATAATCTACCTTTATATTACAGTGGGGGGTTTACCTTAAATTAATCCATCCTTTTTCTAAAAGGGTGACATAGTGATCTGAAAAAGGCCTGGCCAACTGTACAGAATTAAATTAATCCCTGATTAAAGATCAGCACTGCAAAATACATATGCTCATGAGCAATTTGAGCACATGAATAGTTCCTTCAAGTCAAGCCACTTTTTTTAGGAACTATTATGTTCTGGATTCGGAATTTAGATCCTTACTGGAGGGTTTAAGTTCTGCACAGACCTTTTCACTAGATAAATTTAACCTAAACCGGCATCTTTTTTGGGGATGTCTGACTGACGATAACCTTACCAGAAGAAAACCTAAATGATGTGTTCCAAGTCTACATGATAGCACGATGTAACTAACATTTTTAAAGTGTGAGTAGGTATATTTTACTTAAGAAAGGACTTTAGATTTTAAAACTCCTTGACGAGGGTTTTGAAGTTTATTGCTGGCAATTTTCACGGAACATTTAGCCATATAGGACCTGCTCATAGAGTCACTGTGTTATTATTCTGAAAGTCACATGAAAAGAGAGCCTTTTTCTAGATCCAGACTGGCTTAACTGCTCTAAGACTTCGGGCAATTCTAAATATGTTTTCCAGCCAATGACAGACAAGGCCATCTTCAGAGTGACTACTCTGACTTCATTAAATGCCTATCACAATAGTATCTGTGTTGTAAATGGCACACTACACACTGAAGGACAACTGTCTTTAACAGCCTCCCTGGTTTCAAATAATTGGTTGTATTTTTATTCATATGGCAGATGAATAGGACAAACATTTCAATTATTCTATGCAGAACAGAAATCTACAATAATAAATGGGAAAGAAAAATAATTTCAACAAATTCATTGTGATCTCTACTTATATATTGGTAGACAGAATAAGTGTAAACATAATGATAGAATGTAAACATATTTTATTGGAGCCTAAGTGCTTAGGCAAAGCAAACCAATTAATAGAAAACATATTCTTCCTGACAGTTCCTCCAGCTCTTTAATATTATACACATTTAATGCTAATTGAAGCTTGTTTTTCACTAATAAATTTTCTTTCCTGTTAAGCTCATTCAGCACAACCCTTTTGCTCAAATTTCCTCATGTAATTTAACAAGCTATCTGTGTTTAAGAGTAGTTGGTTATTTTCTTGAATACTGAGATAGATAAGAGTTTACCAGCTAATAGAAATCTGCTGTCTTACAGTCACACCTGTATTTTCCAAGGTGTCCCCGAATCCTCGACCAGCTAATACCCTAGAGACTGGAGTGAGGTCCAGTGTTACTGACTTGGAAATAGGTGTCTTTAAAAAATCACCATAGTAGCTCCTTTCACCTTGCTTAGGTGCCTAAACATAAATGGGAGAGGATCTCTCTCTGGAGACTGTAAGCAGCACTTAATTCTCCTGCTGACTGTACAGGTTACCAAGATACTTGAGGAAGAGGGGTCTACCATGACTCTGAAGCACAAGGACAAGCTGGATAGCTACTCTACCTGTTTTTTCCTAAGTGCTAATCCACTGACCCACCCATGGGGCCACTGACCATGTGACCATTAAGCACTCTTAATGTCCCACTGAAGCCACAACATGTATGAACTGGAAATCCTAGTACACTGGATAGAACCTGTCAGTGGAGGGTACAGGGTGTGACATAGCTCTGCAAACAACAGTGCATTGCAGACTTACAGAGCTTTCCAAGTGGAAACGGAGACAACAAAGCCAGTGCCTCCTCCTCCTTGAGCTTGTAGCTCAGGCAGTAGGAAGTTAGAAATCTATCCATTGTTATCCTGAAAAATCTATCCATTGTTATCCAGAAAAGCTACAGTATCCACTTGAGCATTCCTTTCAGAGAATAAAAAGTTATTTGAGAAGAGAGACCAACAGTTCAAAGAGTGCAACTCCTCTTGTATTAGCTATTAATAACTGGTCACAATGTTCCTGCTTCAGCAAACTGAATGAAAGCAACATGCAAACCTCCAGTCCTTATTTTTTATAGGATCTTGGGAATCCCAGGACACACTGGATGCTGCAGATTAGTTAGCCTGTCTCCCCAGTGAAGTTCAACTGGCTGCAAAAAGTTCTAGCTCTTGATTTTGGGGCCTTACAGAAAGGACCCATGAAATCAATAGGGCTTTCTCATTGCTTTCACTGGGAGCAGGAACAGCCCACTGCAAAGAAGTTCCTGGGTACCAGAACTCTGAGGTCCGGACTGTCGGAGCTACATCACTTGCAGGGTTTGTTCTGTCCACCTGCTCTGCCTTTCTGTTTAAACACAGCAAATGAGCTATCCTGAAACTCTTTTCCCAGAAATGTATCTCTAGCTTAACTTTAGATTTAATTTTCTACATCTCCTAGCTCAGTGACTTGTGGAAAAATTTTGCATTTTTCAGGATAAAAAAGATGGATAGGACCTTAAAATTTTGTGTTGTCAAAAGATACTGTTTGTGTTCTTGGCCAGATATACTACGACCTTGAGACAGAGAGCTACTTGATTTGGTCAAAGAAATTAACTGAGTCATTGCAGCTGCTGCTGCAGTTTTTGGCTCTGAAGGGCCCAGAGAAATAGACAATGTCTGCCAGATACCGAGTGGCACAATGAAATTTGTGCACACTACTATTCTTCTTAAGAAACATACCTGAAGCTGGCACCTTGAAATCTGTTAAATTTGAGCTTTTTTTTAATCCAAAAGCTGATTCTGACAGTGTCCTGAGAATCTGCTTCATTTAGGTTTCACTACATAAGCCTTGGTTAAAGCTGAAGAGCTTGCTCACCCATGGTGGGATTGGAGCTTTCAGGAAGCACTGCATACACTCTGCGTAGGGCAGCCCCGCTACTGGCAGCAGGTGGGGGACTAGTTTCTGACTCCTGCACTTCTCTCCACAGCCAGTTTATCAGGGAGTGCTGCAAGTGGGAAATTGCTACCTATGCACTTCTTGGCTTTTAGTCCTTAGTCATTAGGTAACCACACCAATCCCCAACTCTGGATGGACTTTCTGTCAGTGCAGTTTCTACTCTGCCAGCTATTGTGGCAGGTGCATCCGCCCAGTGAAAACACGGCTTCTTGGCTGCTGAAGTGTAGCAGCTCCTGACTGCCTGCTCTCGGGGCTTCATGGTAGTTGGGGCCTTGGGCCAATGGGAGCCGCTACTGACTACAGGTCAGATTTGGCCTAGGTATAAATGGAGTCCCCTGGGAGCCATTTTGAGCTCATCCCCTGGAGCAGCACACTGTGGTCCAGGACTCTCCCCTTGGGTCGGGACGCCGCTCAGGGAAACTCCTCGAGGTGCCTTGGGTTGGGACGCTGCCCTGAGCAGGTCGTCGAGGTTGAGAGCCCTCACTTGTTAGGTGAGTGATAGAGCGTTTTGGGTTGTTGTTAAACCCTAGGAAGTTGTTCTGTTCTCCTCTCACAGATATTCAAACTTGTAATTTGCGGAGGGCTAGTTAATTGTGTTGGCAATACATTTTTAATTTTTGGTGGTTGTTTGTTTATTTGAGAGCCTCCGTAACAGCTATGCGATGATTCCTGTAATGTTGAGCAAAATTAGAAAAGTGAAAGAGGTTTTCATGTTTTTGCTGATGCAGTCATATTTGGACTAAATATACTGACTACTACTGTATCAGCAGTAAACATATATTGCCTTCCTTCCCCATTAATATAAAGGATAATACTTCTATTCTTTTTACCTCTCTTTATGGTGAACATGTGGCTCTAAAATATACTACAATTCAAACTATTTGGTTACACTACTTCTCAAACAGTATGGTAAGTGCTGCTGCTTTTTCTTAAATGTGATGTGATGCTTGTAATTTCCTGGTATTACAATACAAAGTTATGCCTCTCTGTAGGCCACCAATTCTTTGAAAGTAGCTGTATAGATACTTCAGTACATAGGAAGAAATTGCTGATGATTATGTAATGGGATTTACCTGCACTTCAAAAAAGGCTGTGCAAGTGCAAGGTACTGAAAAGTGCTGATCATATTATACTGTCAACTGTATGTTCACTTGAATATATATTTTAATGGGACAAAATAAAGATTGTGTTGACCCAGTATCTTTATATTAACTAGCTGACTGTTAGTATAATGCAACTTTTCTAATTTTCCTATCATAAAACTATTATTTTCCAAATAGTGGTGAAACTTGGAGAGCCAGCATAACAGCTTACTACAGGCAAGTTTAATAAATATTATGACTTTATAAACATCACTGTATGTCTTTTACCAAACAGGAATATTTTAAATTAACTATCTGAACATTTTGATTCAAAGAAACCATTATTTATAGAAGGCTTAGCAGCATATGTAATGAGTATACAAATACGTAGCAGAGACTGACCTTCATTTTAAGATTTTGTGAAGCCTGTAGGAATTAGCTGATATAGAGATTAATGAAATGCTTTCTGACAATATAGACAATCTGTCTGCTATGCGTGTCCTTGAAGCTACCTCAAAGGCTAGCCTGCCCTATTTTCCATACCACAAATATGTATTTGTGGCCACAGAAAATGTTCTTTTAAGCATGCAAGGTACTTAGTACCTAAGCATGCTTAGTACCTAAGTACATTACCAGGCATTCACATTGGGAGCCAACAGAATGTCCTTTAGGTAGCAGTATACTCAGAAGCCGCACAGCATATAGATTACCTCATGCATGGAGCAACCCCAGAAACTGCTTTTCCATCACAGCATATAGAGACAGAAGGCTGGAAATGTGCCAGACATTGTAAGAACCTCTAAGAGATTATGGTGCAGTAAAGTTCAGCCTCTACAGTGCACCCACCCACATACACAGAAGTCAGGCTATGCACACTTCCAGTGTGTTAGTTACGGCTTTGCGTCAAGAAAAGCCTACTCTAGCTCATGTTTGTTCCCACCTCTTAATGGGACAGTTGAGTACCAGCTTGTTACTTGGAACATCTTCACATATGGTATCCCTAGGGCTGCCAAGGATGACTGAAAATACTGGAAGTGAACAATGGGAGAGACTCAGTAATCATCTTCCTTACTCCTCAGACTTGACACAAGCAGGGCTGAGGCATGCAAAAGAACATCATTTCAAATGGAAGGTCAGCTTCTGTCAGTTTGAGATTTGGTGCATACATTTCACGTAACTAAGTTCTTTTCTTGTGCAAAATACATACAACACAGATTATGCCACTGTGAACCTTTCCTCCTTCACCATTCTTATGCCTCAGCCTTAACTAGGACCTAAATTTTTGTGCCACATGAAGTCTTAGCTCTCTTTGCTGAGATTACAAATACAAATATCAATTAGATAAGCTGTGAAATTCCATGTAGCAAGAAGACCTTTGAGAACTAAATCTGCAGGCTGATACTCACATGGAATGTAATTCAGTTTTGAAATATTCAGCAAGAATTACTTTAAATGTTGTCATTTATTAAGTAGACACATTTTAAAGGCTATATGGGATGTTGTTTCACAGGATCGTATTGCCGTATTGCAATTCATTTTTAAGAGGTTAGCAGGCCTGTGGGAATGGTACTACAGATTCCATAGACTGAAAACCAAGTATATGACGCTACTGTCTGCCAGCTGATTGGAAGTGAAGCTATCAAATTTCAGCCCAGCTCAACATGTAACTGGTCCCTAAGCACCACTCCTTCAGATACTCTTGTTTACATTCTCATGAGGAAATTTGGGAGCTGAAGGCCTGGAAATCTGGTAATCAACTCAGGACAGGGTGGGGACATGTAAGAAGGAAAGGTACAGTAGGAGAACTTGCACGGATTTGTTCTATGAACAGAGAACTTCACTCTCCAGGCCTGTCAGATCCAGCACTTTTTGTATGAATTCTTTGAAAATCAAATTCACATCCCTTTTTCACCACCACAGATATTTTCAAAAGGTACTTCTATGTTAAAAGTAGAAATGAGGGAAAAACTCGTAGCTCCAAGTATCATATATTAAACTAGGTGAATTTCCAGTCACATAAATGTTTTGGTCTAACGTCTCTCAGCCCCCAAATTTGGGTAACCATATGAAAGATGATAAATCTAGAAAAAGCCCAAGCCTTACCTTCTTGTAGAGACTTCTCAGGTCTCTGTACTGCCACATACTATTGAGGACCTGAGATGCTGCTTTCACCACTTTTGGCGAATGCCTGTTACACACATATATTAAAAAGGGAGAGAGAAAGAAAGAAAGAGTGAGAAAGAGACTGTTAAGTACAAGACTCCATTCATCCCAACCTTCAAATGCATTGCTATGGATTTAAACCCACAGTTAAAGTGTGTTTCAAATGTACCATAAGATCTTTGGTTGGCGTCTTGGAGACCAAAGTGTTTTTAAGCAAGGGCAATACATGTTATTTCTATACTACTAATTATTCAGTGAGGAGCAAAATGTGTGTTCCTCAGCATACTGAGAACAAGAATTCATGCTGAGAGCATAGTAAGAGGAATCGGAGAGGTAGCAATCGGCAAAATCATTGAGGACCCAACTGGTATTATGTACATCTAAGATGTCCTGGCTACAACTTTTGGCATAAAGGACAAGAAGTTAGAGCCAGAGTTTCTCTGTAAGCTGCCAAACTTCAACTCTTGACAGCGTGCTCAATGCATTAAGTGCCTCTTATCACTGGCCAAAAGAAACACTCTAGATGGGTGATGAGCATTGTTTTTGAAGTGCAGAGCCAAGATGCAGAAAATATAAAAAGCCATGAGGAATTTCATTAGGAATTCAAATTACAACTTGCATCTTGCTCACATGATTACCCTTTTATGACATCAATCCAATGTGATGTTGAAAACCATATATAACTTCACATGGACTTTCTCTTCAGAAAGGTTTTGCAAGAAGCTATAAACTATTGTTACAATCAGTTGGAGTGATATATTCCTCTTGGGATAGGTAACTTTAAAAAAAAATCTAAAAAAAATATATCAGAGAGTATTCAGCTCAGTGAAAAAGGGCCAAATAGAAAAGGACTGGGAAGATAACGCAGCCCACTGAGAAAGCATACACTGTGCTGTACCAACAATACACATAAAGCAGTAGAGTGCTAGAAAACCTTGCAAAGGCCAAAGTCTGGAGAGAAGATTGACTGAGTTTGGGGCAGTCATTCAGGTGATTCATGTTTTACTCAGAAAAGGCACATGGATTGCAAAAGCAAAGAGAAATCAGAAAACCAGCAACATATGTTACTGGTTTGGGCAGGAAGTCTTCTCAGGGATCGGGCTTTGGTGCATCCTCTGATCTCTGAGAAGGACTACTGGTAGGCTGACACTCCAGCTGGTAAAGCAATGTTCATGACACAACTGATTCAATTAACTTAAACAGTATTTTCCTGGTAATTTATTTGGTGTTTTTTCACCCTTTTCTTCCATTTCTCACCCAGAGTACAGCAGTAGGTGGGTAATTGGTGAATAAACAGGAATATGATAAACCCTTTCAAGCATAATTGTTTTTATTATACTCCCAGCTGTACTGGCTAGTGGGGTGCTGGTAGCATGGAGTAACCAGGAAAATGACTGCGCCAACCATAATGTGAGTACTGAGAAGAAACAGGAACTATGTGAAGCCAGTATGGGCTTAGCCAGTATGACCTTATGAACACCAGTTCTCTCATGTTGTCATACAGGGAAAGCACTCAAGCCCTGGGCAATTTTCCAAAGGCCAGCGGGGCCAGCCCCACACTCCTGGCACTGATACATACCAGGATGAATGGGCAGGCTAGTATCCTGCACTTGTAGAAGCAGACGCTTCATACTGGACAAGACAAATTCATACTGAAGCGTATTACTGTATTAAAGTGTGCACGCCAGAATTTCCTATCAGTCCAACAATCAACAATTCTGATTTTTAAACAAGGGATTATCTATAAGAAACCAAACCAAAGCAATGGTGCACAATACTAACATTTTTGAAAGCTGAAAAATTGAACTTTCAATGAAGATTGGCATTTGTAGCACTGTGAGCTGACAGGTTTTCTTCTAGAACTGTGTAACCTGTAACAGTAATAACACAGGACCGCAACTCAAAGTACTTGAGAAGAGGGATATGTATCATGATTTGGGAGGGCATTCTGGAATTATTCAACACTACCTGGGCTAAATACTTTCATTCAACATAGATATGTCTTTCACAGTTATGAGCAATACTTAGACAGGGAGTTATACCCTTGGATCCTTCTAAAACTGCTCTTACACTTTGAAAATTCCAGACTCAACAGGTGTTAATAATCTCTACCAGATAATGAACAGGTAGACAAATCATTATTCCGAGGAAAGGCACGTTCAACTTAAGAGAAATGGATATGAACCTGCTTGCGATATCAGTACATTTGATCTAGAAAATATAAATAAAAAATTTAAATAGATTTAATAATAATAAAAATGCAAATATAAATAAATTGGCAGAGCATGGGGAGCTCCCACAACTGGAATCACATACTTTGTTACACTACTACTTTTTACCCCTTACAGTTAGAATGTGAGAATGTTTCAATAATGAATTTGGTATGAAAAGAAAAAGGTGACAATAGAGGAAAAGAAATGTGATTAAATTATATTGGCAATGCTCCGATTATATAGGTGAGCATAAGTTCTCATACCAAATGTAGGGTGCATAAATCTTTCCTTCAGGTTGTGGCCTGGCTTTGTGAGGCTCTTTTAGAGCTCTGGTGCTGCAGTAGGCTGTGTGATGACAGCTTCGAGTAGGTGGACTGATGGGTTTTGTACACTACAGTGAAGGCTTTTTGTTTTCAAACTGCCACAGTCTCATTGCACTATACTTCTGCAGGTTGACAAATATGAGAACCAGGCTATCTGTTTTAGGCAAAAGAAGGATAAAGAGTGAACTCTTCATGAAGAGTGTGTACATAGGAAAACAGACAAGATGAAACCATAGCTGCTCTGGAAATGTCCCACTCGTGTGTAAGATTTTTGCATGTTTTGGTGCCTCACAAAGTAGCCTGCAGGTATCCTAATGCTCTCTCAGAAGCAAGGTGTTAGGAAAATCCATGGATCCATTTTTCTACTATGCCCCACCTTTCCAGCAAGCTGGAGGCAGGGAAAAGGGTGCTGTGAAGAGGGACAGTGACTTTACATTCTTCACTCCCAGAGCAAGAGGAGCAGTAACAGAACTGCGGTGAGGTCCCTTCCTTTCACAGGATCCCTCCACCTGCATGTCACCCCTTTTGCAGGGTGCAATCCAACAGCTCTGGTCCCTAATGTTTATCAGGATCTTCTGGAAGTGCTTAGAGGTAGTGGTTACTGCAGATAATTACTCTTCCTTAAACTGCACATGCAGTGCACTCCACGCACTGCTGATGGTATGTCAAAAATAAACCACAGCAGAGACTTTCGCTACTGGCATTGTCTGTTTCTTGTCACCTTTCACACTGGACATATAATTTCTGATGAAACTAAAGAATTCAACTCACGATTGCACAGAGGAGGCAAACACATTCAGGTCTAGTAATAACTATTGGAGAGGTTAAAAAGGTGCAAGGTGATTTGCAAAACATACTTGTCTCCTTTACTCTTAGATATGCCAACCAGTTTCTCAATGCCGCCTGCGTCTCGTAAGGCCTTGGCATTCTCCATGTTTTTAGTGATGACTTCATGCAGAGTGCAGCAAATGGCAGTAACGGTGTCATCAGACATGGCCTTGCTTGCTGAGTTGTTGCTGTTGTTAGCGCCTGGCAGTCGGTGGACCAGATCCCTCATGGCATACTTGCCTTTGTTGAAAGAAAATGAAGGGAGAATTCAGAAGATACAGCAATAAAGGGTGACGGAGAAGAAGTACAGGGAAAACACGCAAGACTGTTAGCACTATTTGCATCATTGCATGTAATCTAATTGGTGACTGATACTATTTTGGAGCAAGACACATTTATACGATTGCATGTTCAAGCATTTCACACATTAGGGACTCTCTTAATATTTCCATACTACATCAGTTGGAGACTTTGGATATGGCTACATCATGCCCTTAGGAGAATGAAACGATGATATTAAAGGCCAAGTATATGTACAAAGATAATCTGAATACCACAACCTACAGAACTTGGCAAGTCCTCATCTCCCACCACACAACTCATAACTTGTTACTATAAATGAAATGTGCATCAATTGTTAAAAACACTACAGTGAATGCAAAGCCAATGACATCGTTGTTATTTGTGAAAGTCTTCTCTCGAAGGACTGGTTTTATTGTACAAGGTTAATTCTACACTACATGCAGTAATCTAACTGGGTTTATTAGTGCTTCTTAGACTTTATTGCTCAGAGAGGATGCCACCTTTTCCCCACATCCTTTGTTGTATGCATGCTACTGATCAGAAAGAAAGCCTTCCTGACATATTCCTGATATTTAGTAAGGAGTTACTTTATATAACACTAACCTCCAGAACTTAAAATCTCCTAAAATGAAAGGTGCAATGAATTTTTAAAATGGTCACATTGAACTGAAGACATGAAAAAGAAATTCTGTTGATTACGGTTGGACTCAATGATCTTAAAGGTCTTTTCCAATCTAAATAATTCTATGATTATTATTACTTTTTTCATACTTAAATGAACATTTTTTTTTTTCAGAATTGCACCTGAAGGCTTGTGAAAATAACACAAGAAGAGGTTCTGAGAAATTATATATAGAGAGAGTATAAATGTAAATATATATAAATGTAGGGCAGGGTTAGCACCAGCAGATATAGAAGCCTCACACCAGTTCTAGAGGGTCATTATTAGAGTAAAATGGCTGCTCAGTCCTTCACCGTGATGAACACAAGTTCAGAGAGGGCGAAGGCCTGATGAAGTTGTTGCTGAGGTCAGTGAAACAACTCTGAATCACCTTCAGTGCAGCTGTTCTGGGAATTTGCATACAGCAATCACCATGAGTGTATCATGCAGGATGAAAAGGACAGGAAAATTGGGAAAAATAAATATAATTAGTAATCTAATCTACATCACATTTTATGAATGAAATAATCAGGTATGATTATTGTATATAATATGATAATTTAATCAGATTTTTTGATAACTTAAAAAAGTTCCGATCAATTAGTATTTATGAGTACTTATTAAAAATCTTATTTCTGAATTCATAAGTTCTGTGTGTCCACATTTGCAAGCACAGGTAAGAGGAAAATCACATCTTTTAACTATGAAATGTTAAACAATTTTTGTTTTTCACAATTTTGCTTGCTGTGGTAGAAATACAGCCAGTCACTTTGAACAGAATAATTGTAATACCAATAAAGACTGAAATCTCTGTACTAAAATGTTAAACTTAAAGGTTATCAAATAGATTTTGTGGTAATGTGAGATCTTAGCAACTACTCACTCTGTATCATGTAAAAACATTCCTGATTATAAAAAGCATAACATTGCCAACAAAATGTGTGCAGTAGGATTTGAATCTTACTGTGTGCTGCAACACAAATACAAATCTTGTCCTAGAACAATTTTATTTCTTTGCACTTAATATTTAATTGGTCATTTGCATATTAGCTTTTCAGCAATATTGTTAGTATCAGATGTAGTACAGATGTTAATACCACTTTCTCTTTCAGAAATGGTTTGTTTGAACAAACTGAAAATCTTTTTTCCCCTACACATATATGAAACACTGTTCAAGAACAGCCTGAAATGCTATTTACATCTTCATCTATTTGTTCTATGTAACCTGAACACATTAATAGTTGCCTGTCACTTACAGTGAGTACTTCAGTCTGTGGCATATAGTAAATTAAGACTGTGTTTCAAAAAAAACCAAAAACCAAACCCATGATTTGCTGTAGCTTTTACTCTTCTAGGGCAGTGTCTGCACTGGTCAAGAGTAAGTACAAGTAGATACATCAGATCAGTGAGACTTTCTGCTTTACTCTGTACACACATCCAGAACAGACCAATGTTCCTTTTTCCTTTTGTACCTCACTTAAAGTACAAGGGAGTGTCTCACCATTTCAGTCCTCTGGTGGAATCAGATGACAATGATCATTTCATTAGCAGCCAAAGGCTATGTCCCTTAGCACTGAGTATAAGGAACTCTGGATGGCTGCCCCAAGCAGACTTCTTTCCTGGAACTGGCCTAGTATTCCAGGCAATAGCATTCATACCAGTACACATATCTAGACACACAAAATGCTTCTTACAATAAAGGCTTTGCAGCTATCAGGAAAACCTCAGTAGGAAAATGAAAATAAACACCATCAGAAAACCTCAGTAGGAAAATGAAAATAAACACAATCAAGCATGGTATAAGCATTCTGGACATGTTAATACTCAACAGTTCTAACATTTCTGCTGTGCACAGACTTAAGTTAGGCACAAGAAGATCAAATCATATTAGATTTCAAACCAGTAAACCAGGCTTTTTATAGATAATGTGTAACAGAGGGACAGTACAGCATCCCTTATTCTGAGTGGCTGTAGTAATTCCAGCTCAATAACACTATTCAATTCTTAATCAGTTGCATATTTACACTAAAATATATTCCGAGTGTTTTCGGTTCTTTTTTGTAAGAATTGCATCAAATTTAGCCTTTGGATAGAGAGTGCCCGAAGACTCACAGTGCAGATTTTGTAGACCTAAAATCTAGTCAGCATATTGCAGCTGTGCAAGCTGGTGTCCAGTTTGGAGTCCCCCCCATATTAGAACCCATAATGACAATGCCAGGCCCCTCGTCCTGTCAGGTGCTGCCTGTGGGGGTGACAGACTCTTCCTCCTCCCTGCCTGTCCCAGAGGTTCAGCAAAAACTGTCACCTCCAACAGAGCTGCTCACATGAACAGGTAAAACAGCTGACCGCACAGACAGGCATCACAGCTCAAACTGTCCTTCCAGAGATTCACCACAAAAAGGTGGCACACCAGCTGGAAGAAAACAGGAGTGGCTGGGCTATAGAGCTGATCTAAGCCACTGTTTGCATGGTCTTAAATTCTATTAACAAGTGTAACTGTTAACATATTTTCCATGGTTTTAGTACTTCAAAGACTTTGGTAGCTATTTGGAAATGTATTTGGGAAGAGAAAAACTCCTGCTGTTGCCATAAAATATGTGTCCTTAATTTAATTAAAAACATATGAACTTATATTGAAAAAGGAGTAAATTTGCTTTAATACAGAGTTAAGTTGTTAAAAGTTAAAAGTTAAGGACTATTCTTTACACTGCAGAAAACATTCCACAGTAACTTGCTTGCATACTAAATGTGTTTTCTAAAACTATACATGTAGTTAGTTAATAAATTACTGTACTACATTCACAGAAAAAAAAAAAATCAGTTATCCGTTAACTTCTTTTATCTGAGTTATGTTCCTGATGCTTTACAGTAGGCATGAAGGAGACAAAAGTCATGTTTTCTAGCATTAGCTATAGATGAAACCCTGCTCTAGTCTGGAGTGGTGTAAATGTCGAGTAATGCCAATGAAAGCACAGCTACTGCTGCGTCAGCCCAACACAGCTGACAACACATGCAATCCTTGACTTTTGCATTAGTATATGTTACAATCTGTAGAGCGTTTGCATTTAAAATTTTTTTTTGATGTTAAGAACCTCTTCTGAAAGCAAACTGAAACATATAATGGAAATTAATCTTGTAATGTCAGCAAAGTTTTATCTAGCACTGCTAGTAGGAAGGCTGGGGAATTCAACTTGCAGCTCGAGAAGCCTCCCTGCGTTGAAGAAACAGAACTGATGGGGGTCCTGGGAAGAGAGGAGGATGTGTGTGAGAATGATTATTAAAAATAAATAGCATTGTTAATTTTCATTAGAGCTCATACAGAACTGCTTTGATCTACAAATAAATTGATTTTTCATTTGAGCAACATCATACATTGTAAGACCCAAAACTGAGTTGATGCTTTTAAAGAGGTTTTACATAATAAGATTAAACATAACCACCAGCTTGACAAGGAAAAAAGAAATCATATTTATTTGTTCAATTTCTCTCATAAAGGAAGGAAAAAAGACACAATATAACCATAATTTGGGGGCAGTGTCACAGGAAGGGGTTGTCCGGTAGGTGTTTGGGACAGCATTTTTCTGACACTATACATTTGTTATTTTTCTAAGATCAGGCTTCCATCACTTTTATATTGACAGCAGGATTGTCTATCACCATACACTAAGACTTTGACTGTAAGATGATAATGTTTGCTTACTAAACATTTCAACAATGTAGATTTAATGTCTTTTCCTTTGCATGATAAAGTCTGATTAACACCTTAGCATATGCCTCTGTTACTTAATTCAGGAAACTTTTTCTTTCATAGGATCAAACTGATAGCTGTCCTAAGAAAGATTCTGCCTTCAGAGCAGAACAGTAGAGCAAACTATTCTTCTGGTAGATTTAATAGGAAAAAATCATCACAGATAAGGTTCCACTTCCGGAAATATTTCCTTACTATTGCCTTGAGACAAATTCACTGCTGATGTAACCCCACTGACTTAATTTCCATTTTCACTTAGCTCTGAAAAATGACTTTGACACATTGGCACATTTATTAAATAGTTGTGACATGGTTCCTAGTTTGAGAGAACAAGACTAGGAAAATTAACCTTCTGAAAACACAAGAAACCTCAAACAGGTATTAATTCAAACTAAGAACCCTGTCCGAGAGGTAGAGCTTGCTCTAATAAAAGTAATACATCACTATTTTTTCCCCCTCAAAGATACCTATTAATTCACATTGTGTAGCTAGTTAATATAAAAATAGCAAAATGCCACCATATTTTGTTGTACTGCTACAGATATCCCATTCCAGAACTACTGGTGTCTCTATGTCACAACATATGTGATTTTTGTTCCCTTTGTTCTAACACGTGTGCTTAACTTAAATTTCTAGACATATGTGTTTTTGTGCATTTTCATCATTCTTGTGTTTTCAATCCTATTCAACTTCAGTATGTTACAGTCTTTATGGAAAGAATATTACTGGGAGACCTTTTCTTACTACTTTCAATCTTTACTTAATAGATGTGCCAAAACTGTCTGCTTAATTTGGATGGAACAAATTTTGATCATGAGTCAGTGCATTCAACTGATAGTCTGATAAGTTAGAGTGTATTCATCACATGATAGCAGTGGCAGGAATACCACTACTGTATTTGATAAATAGTTCATTTGTGCACCATGCTTTCTCTTGTCAGATACCGTTGTTTTAAGGTGCAATTGATAATCACTATTGGCACTAGTGTAGCACCTGAAAGTGCCCCTCAGGGTCCAGCTGTAGGTGTTCCAGAGGAACCCTGACCCTTCTCTGAACACTGGAAATCTTCTGAGGTGTAAGAGCCCACAAAAAAATGATTACACTCAGTACAATATGTAGCAAACTCTGGACTCGGATTGCCTAGGCAGTCAGTACAAGGTATTTTGTAGGCATCAGAGCAGCAGTGAATCTCACTGTGATTTAAGAGGATAGAGGTTTGTTAGTGTTCATAGGGAGATTTCCTTCTGTCACTGAAAGGGGTACTCGAGGGGGAAAAACTACCCTGAATTTTAAAGGCAAAACAGGTTAAGAGGTAAGAAATGCTGTCGGACCGGGTCTTAGAGCCAAATGTGCAGTTTTTTGTAGGACACAGGAGGAAGCAAACCCAAGAAGATGAAGCTGGGTAATGCCAGAGCTGTTGGACCAGCAGTAAAGTGGATGGAAGGAGACAGTTACATTTTTGAAAGCAAGAAAGGCTGCAGTACTGAGGTTGAGAGACAGCTGTCCCTGTGAGTAGATGATTACTCCTCAGACTTTGGGGAGCACTAGGAAAGGTGTAGGTGAGTCAAGAACAAGAAATAACCTACCTGACATGGCAATGGTGGTTTATAAAGGAGTATCCCTATTTCCGAAGACAGAGCAGCACTGAAACAAGGGTCAGTAGCACCACAAAGTTTAATGCCCTCACTCAGCACTGAATGACATGACGACCTCCAGACAGGCTTTCCACTGCAACCACTGAGCCAGTGACTTTGCTACCCACTCAGCTACATAATATAGTCTCTAGCATTGCCGAATGCAGCGTACATTGCATGCGAAGGAACTGTAAGTCACAACAGTTTGTATAAAGCAGCTCTCTCTTCCCTTTGTCTGGTGACTTCTCGTTTGACATCACTTAAGCTGTTGACAGAGCAGATTTATGAAACTCAAAGGCAGTGGCTACTGTCAAACCCACGTGGGCCTGGCCAGTGCTAGCTAATGGTCTGTGATGTTGCTCATCACAACAGATCAGTTTCTTGTTCCTAAGACCACTGTGCATGAAGTAGTATTGGAAGAGAAAAGTGGAAAAAAAACCTGAGGAGTAGGACTGAAAAGCATGGGCCCCACCACTTCCAGCAAGTGACAGAGAACAGAGGATTTTGGATCAGTTTGGGATTTAGGTGTAAAAGGAGAGATAAAACCATTTCTAGCCATGTAGGGGGCAATTCATGTGTCCAAACATAGGGTGCTAACTGCAGTTTCAAATTCCCTTAGATGTCTGCACAGAGTCAGCAGACCTATGGAAGATACACAGCCTTCTGGAAAAGCTGATGGAGACAAGGTGGGATACCCTATGGTCTTTAATGTTCAATGCTTATCTTTCGGGACCTGAATCTCATTCTCATTGTTGGGCCAAAAAGTTTTTTAGGTACCCAAGTCCTTTTACTTCTTATATTAGGGATGTGCACAAACTTTTGTAATCCCTGGCACTTCAGAGTAAATGCATACGAAGACATTTTACTACATAACGTTAATTGACTACAGTACTGCAATTATCCCTATCCAAAAAATTACCATCTCAGCTCAATCATTTGTAAGGGAATGAGTGATGAGTTGACTTAGACTGGTTTGAGTATGCACCTCAAAACTCATGGGCTGGAGCCACTGCTTTAGCTGCTCCAGATTAAGCCTAGCCTGCCAATTAAGTTGGGATAATGAGTGCTTTGAGCTAGAGAACAATGCCAGATTTCACCTCCTTGCAGGTTTATTTGAACTTAAATTTTAAGACTCTGTAGAGATAAATTGTTTTTTGAGAAGACATTAGGAATAAAACCAGTTACACACACATGCCCTCCTGTGCCCCCAAGCACCCAGGTGCACTTTGCTCATGGTTGCTGAGACAGAACAAAGATCAGGTGGAGGTCTCAGATTCCCTCTTCCCTTCAGAAAAATGATACACACTTTTCACTTTTCCACCACCTCTGATGACAGGCGGGAAGATTTCAAGATATAAGATCGATATTCAGTATGGACCACAACAAAAAGGACCAATATCTTCCCTGGTGCATTCATTATATGTGATGTGCCATGCACTGATTTTCTTTTTTAAAACCTTTTTCATCAAGAATAAATTCAGCCATAGGTAGTGTAGCACATAAAGCCCTACAGGGAGCAGGAATGGTCGTCTTTTACAGTTTCAGGGAAGAAATCCTCAAACTTTCATAGAGTGATGAAAGTACATGAAGCAGCAATATCTGTGTTGGCAATGTCAATTGGGATTTGCTTGTAAAAGAGTCAAACATCCAAGAGCGTAACCAATATAGAAGCTTTCATCTTTTAAAAAAGATTAAAGATGCTGGTTCTATATTTTGCAAGAGAAAGGTATGGCATGAGGAGAACTAGGAATGACAACGGGCACAGCTGTAACAGGGATGGAAGAGCAGTATGTATAGAAGCCAGTAGCATTGGACAAAGACAAAAGAGAAGCATTTTGGTATTTTCACCCTGAACATGCCGTGGGAAATCACAACTGGGTGCCATGCAATCACTACTTTTCAGCAAATCGCTTTCTCAGATCCATGATCCTTCACAGATTTTCTTTCATGAAGCAGCACCTTAACCCAGCCACCTTCCTCCTTCAGTTTCTCTGCTTCCAGATATGTAACTTTTCAATTTCATGTATTTCCTGCCTTCCTCTGGCTGATCATTTTTCTTGCTTTCAACTCACCTTCACAGGGCTGCCCCTTCTCCCCTCTACTACATGACTGATATTTTTTCTTCCTTGAGCTGTACCCCCTCAGCCCTTTGGGTCTTAACTGCTAAGCTTTCATGTGCCTTTGCCATGTCTTGCATATCTGATTCTCTGCATCTGCCGTGCCTGCCAAGCTTTGCCATTCTCTCCTCATATTGGTTTAAACACCTTCAGTTTGATGTTCAGCTCGATCCTGTTTTTGTTACACCCCTGCATGTCCATGACCCCCCCAGGCTCCTGCTCTCTAATGTTCTGAACTAAAGGAAATTTTAGCTAGCTTACAAGAGTAGATTTTAGACTTGAAAATACCGGTGTGTTTAAAAGCTATTGCTCTTGTACTACTATTGTTGTTTCTCTTGTATACCTCAATTCCATCGACAACTATCTATTTAACCTACTGTTACTCTTAATACTGATGATACTCCTCTCTCAATGGAATACCTTCATATTCTGCATTTCTCTCACACAGCAAGACTGCAGATATTCAGGCTTTATATCAGCAGTTGTCTTAAAACCTGGGGATTAAAGAACTTCCATGGCTCTTTGAATGGCCATAAACTGCTAATTCATGCAGCCTATCTGTCCCAACACGAACCGTGTGTACACTTTGCATGCAGAAGCACTTCAGATGGCTCCATCAGAGCTAATGCCAAAACTAGAGCAGTGTCCTGAGACCCTACTGTGCATCTCTGCCTCTTTCATCTTTGCTGCTGTCTTTTTGGCAATTGTCACAGGATGCATGCTGCCACAGAAAAGTGGACTTCTGGAGAAACTAACTCTCCTTTGGGGTAGTAGATGCTCACAGCAGAACAGCCAAAAAACTAGTACAGACACGGACTTATGGGTACCATGGCCAAATGGAATTCCTGTTTCTTAACAGCACCTCTCACCCAGCATAGTGGATGCTTCTAGTTTGAATATTAAACCATATACCATCTGAGCAATCTCTATCCTCTCTCTCTCATGCTGGAGAGGCAACCCAACCATCAAACACAGGCAGCCCAACCCAGGGTGCATTCTCTGACTTGCAACCTGGTTTTGGAAGATGACTTTGGGAAGAGGTGCAAGCGTTAATTTATTGACTGTCTCACCCATACTGGGACTATATAAGCAAGTCAGTTCAAGTCCATCTTGACCTGCCTAATTATCTGTTGACCTTGTATGTAAAACAACTACTGGGTCCACAAAAGGAGAAAAATCTCTACCAGTAAGCTTCTATTTGGCACCCTCAGCAGCAAAGGAAGCAGGATTTTTTAAGCTATACTTTCACAAACCCACAGATATTACTGCTCTTCTGTTGTTCCCCCTTCCCTGGCCAGGAAAAAGGATTTGGGTGGTGGCTTTGGCTGTCTCTCTTGCAGTCTTAGCTTTGGTAGGTTGGCTGGGAACAAAAATGACAGAGCTAGTCTTTATTCCTGGATTCAAGGAATTTGATCTTGCATGCTTGGGTTTTGTATCCAGAAGGGATGGAGTCCATGTGGGCAATCACTCAAATAATTTCCTTTTTAATTCATTTTTTTTACATTTCCTGCCAGATATACAAACTGGAAAAGGCATGGAAAGAAGTTGTTAGTCTACCTGTTGACCCAAGTATTGCAAATATATCTAACTAATCAGCTCCTTTACACACCAACAGATTTATTTCTCGTGTAGACTGCACTGTCATCTTTCCTTTCATCTTTCCACTAGCCCACGGTAAAAAAGATTCTGCAAAGGGAAGTGATTCCTCAGTTTAATTGCTGCAGGCTAAATTTTCTCATTACTGGAGTTGGTTTTAATCCCTTGCTATCCTCTTCCCTGCTCCCTGCAGAGAATAGAGCTTTTGGGAGGCTGAATTTTAAAAAATGTAGTCATTTAATTAATGTTATGATTAATCAGTGTTTCTAAAGTGCTTTGAAGAGGAAAAGTGCTATGTGAGTGTTGAGTGGAATTTTAGTTTTATCTGTATTATTTTCTGAGATAGGATAATATTTTGTTAATGGTCTGATTCAAGGGACTTTAAATTAGGCCATAATGAAGAAATAAGAATGTAATCTATTTTTGGAAAAATAAGTTTAGGCTTCAAGATCTATGCCCTGATCTAACACCCACTGAAATTAATAAGCCTGTCTACCAATGTCAGAGGGTATTAAATTGGATCCATAAAGAAGCAGCTTTTCTTTTCTACTTTGGTTTTTACCTTATGTCCAAAACAGAGCAAGATTCTGACAGGAGACTGATGTAGCCAGAGTGAATTGCAACTAGACATTATCCTGCTTTAACCGTCCATGAAGCAATTGCTATTTATTTGCTACTATTTTTCTTCTTCTTTACTTGTGCTATATCATTGCCTGAAACTCATGAACAAATTTGTCCCCACTGTATGGTCTGAAAGACTGATTATTTTTCCATGTTTTTATATGCAGTTATGACAACATCCTGGTGAAGCATACAAAAATTCTTACGTTTAGAAATGTACATTAAAACATTAGGAGAAATAAAAGCAAAATGGATCTTCATGATATATTCTATTAAAGATTAAATAAAATGCATAGATGTAAATGTGTTAGCTCAATAAATACAAATCTTGGTAAAGTGATAGCATCTTTTGAAAACAACTCTTCCAACAGAAGCGCCAAGTCATACTGCAACATTCATGTATTCCTTATTCACTGCAATGTTCAAACATTTCTTGTCATCGCCATGAAAACTCTACATGGAACAGTTAAAATAATTACTCTGTGCATGATGGCAAAACAACAATACTGAAGGATATGTCAGTATTTCACATTGCTTTATTGTGCACCATACAATAAAATAAATTATATGTAATAGCAAAATGCTGGTTAGTATCTAAGACTCAGTGAAACCACACACTAACTTCACAGATGTCAATGTTTGGGAGCAGGACAGAAGGGAAAAGAAAAAGTAGAAGAATAGCAACAGAAAAAGTGCTGTTTAAAAAATATTTTAAAAAACTTCAAAGAAAACTTATCCATAAAAGAGTAAGACTATAATACAGTATTTTCTTTTTTTCCTGCATGAATTGTTAGCAAAGACCTCATGAAGACACGGTGTCCATCTGTTGAACTGCTAATGCATTAGTGTAACTAAAACAGACCTTACGAAGGTCTGCCGTAGCAATGAAGCTATAGGTACGTTTATTAGAAATGGGGTCTCTCACACTGGTCATGCAGAAAGTGGACAGTCAGTTTTACTAGGTATTTTTTATAGATCAATTCATTTTGTAGATAATACTAATGTTCTGACTCAGTTTAATTCTTGTTCTCAACAGAATGTTTTGTGTTCTTAGCAACACAGTCACTGGAAAAGAGCAAAATATATTGTAGTTTTATATTTTAATTCACCTGAAGCTATTACAATTTAAGGCCTGAATACAGTAGGTATGTAAGCAAGGATATGGCGCAGAGTGAAAATAAACTTTGTGTTCTCATGTGGGAAGGACAAAAATGCATTCAATAACCTTCCTTAACTAATGTATATTATTTTTTTTTTTGATTACATGACTAGTTTTTACATGTCTCATAAAAAACCTCCTCAGCTCTTCTTAGTCGTACAGCTCATCATTAATTGTGTTTAAAGAAATTGTGACAAATGAATCCCGACACCTCCATCAAAGTACAGACCTTCTACAGCACAGTTCTGTCTGTGGTTCCTCAAAAGGTGGGAGTCAACAGGTTCACAATGTGACATGTTTTTGGGCTGTGCTACTGCCGTTCCTTTCAAGGTACTCACGTGGCATCTTCAGGCTAGTAGATGATCAAGTCTTTTCTCTAGTGGCCCTCAAAGAAACCTTGCCTCCAGACATCCATTTGAGCTCACTAAATTATTGCTTTTTTAACCTAAGTCACAGCTGCTCACCTACATCTGAATAACGCATGGGGGGAGGATTCTCAGGACTGTGCACTCACCGAATTTCCTTCTCTTACCCCTACTTGGGGATGCGATTGCCCACATGGCAAGAGTCAGAGAGTCCACACGTTAGACTTAATATGTTACTTGATCTCCTCCTTGGAGATCTTCTTGGACATCAGGTTGGCCTATAGCCTCTTAGATCCTTCATCTTTCTCAGACCTCTGCAAGATTGGCTGATCTCTGTTACTCCCAAAGAGAGGGGGAGAATTTGGGAAAGTCTTCCAAAAGTCTTCTCTCTCCAGACTTGGGGAAAAAAAGAATCTGTCTGAAAGCAGCTGGGTCCCTGGCTCCACACACCTTATTCTAAATGATCAGAGTGTTCTGAAAGACTAGGGTGGAGTCAGAGTGAAAATTTTACATGTACTCAGCAGCCTTGCTACTTCCCTGCGACATGGCAGAATATAAACTACACTCTGCATTGCAGGGGAAGGATGGGAGATCAGGTTTAAAGTGCTAGAAGAGACTTCACTTAACAACAAAAAAGCAAAGCCGAAAAATAAATGCTCTCAGTCAGACGAACAGGCAAGAGGTGCTGACCTCCTAACCACAGGAGATTCAGAGGACAATATTCCCAAAGGTAAACTATTTCTTGATAGACTGCTCCACTGCAAATGATAAAATAAATTTGCAGAATATTGTTTCCTTTGTCAAAGCAACCGTTGTTGTGTCACCTTGAAAAATTTTGCACACAAATATATGACTTTGCACATACTCAAGCTAATAGAAGCATTTTCCTCTAATTAAAATTAGCACTCTGATTATTTGCTAGAATAATCCTGAGTTATGAAATCCAAATAATGTATAAAACATATCACTTTAAGAGCACCCTGAGTAGCACACAATCTAAGAGATCCTGTAACTTTTCTCCTGAGAGGAGTAAGTAATGAGGCAATTTATTTTCCTCATGTTGCACATTAGATCTACCAAGCAGCAGGTGAACTCTGAACACTACCACTGTGCATTCTTTTGGTACACGGAGCTGAATTACTGCCTTATGCGGCAAAATCCGTAAACTTGGACTAGGAGCTTTTTTATCTTTCTTAGGGTTGCAGAGGACTTCTCAGGATTTTGAGAAGAAAAGGAAATTCAGAGCCTGTATCTTGAATAAAATTCAAGGACAGCCATAAACTAACAGGGTCATTCACTGATTAATTAAAAGACTAAGTTCCCTATGTTAGAAAGATTAGCCCACCTCTGCTCCCGTTGCCCAAAGGGCTGAACATGTAAAACTGAAGTGCAAATGCACGAATGAGGTACCCAGCTTAGTCATGTTGACCATGGACCTTGATACTTCTGGTAGAAAAATGAAACAAAAATTGATGTAAATAATTTCCTTATAGATCATAGAACACTTGAGGTTGTCAGGATCCTCTAGAGATCATCTAGTCCATCTAGACCCTGCTCAAAGTAGGGTCAGCTTGGTGTTTTCTTATATTTGGATAAAATTTCCTATATTTCAATTTGTGCCCGTGATCCCTTTTCCTGACACTGGGCATCACCAAAAAGAGTCTGGCTCTGTACTCTTTACACCCCTTCATCAGGCATTTAAACACACAGATAAGATCCCCCTGAGCATCCTCTTCTCTAGGCTGAACAGTCCCTGCTCTCTCAGCCTTTCCTCACAGGAGATGCTCCAGCCCCATAACCATCCTTGAGGCCCTTCACTAGACCTTCTCCAGTATGTTCATGTCTCTTGTACTGGGGAGCCCAGAACTGGAGCCAGTACTCCAGGTATGGCCTCACCAGTGCTGAGTAGAGGAGAACGATCATCTCCATTGACCTGCTGGTAACACTCCTAATGCAGCCCAGGAGGCTGTTGGCCCATTTTGCTTCTGAAGCACGCTGCTGACTCATGGTTTTAGATTTTTCTCGGCAATTAAAGTGAATGTAGCTAGTACAGTGAATGTGAGACCACATTTTTTAAGCCCTTACCCTAACTCTGGCCACTAATCCTAAACCCTTGTAACCTGACCCCTAAACCTTACCCCAGCAACCTCCTCTAATCCCTAACACCAAGCTCACAAAGCCAAAGACTAAAACCCTAACCCTTTATCTTATCCCCACCCTAAACCCTTGCTCTGGTCGCTAGCCTTAAGGTGCTGTCCCTAGCCCCAACTCTAGCCCTCATGGCTACTCCTGACTCAGCCCCCCACCTATACTGTACCTGCTAACCACAAATCCTTTGTAGAAACTCCAACCCTCCCCCAAAGCCCTTCTCTAACTTCAAGCCCTAATTCCTCTGCCCAAGAGGTGAGCTCAACCCTCTCACCCTAACCCTGCGCAGATGCTCAAAACCTAAGCCCAACCCATCCTTCTTGGCCCTGAACGTTCACCCCCTCTTCGGACCCCAGCTCTCAGAAGCCTGTGCCTGGGAGGTGGGAGAGGCCCAGGGACAGAGCTGGGCCACTGAGGTAGAGACAGGGGTGTCAGCTGTGAGGACAGCTGTGATGGCAGAAGCTGACTGGCCAGGGCAGCAGGCCAGTACTGCTAAGTCTTTACACTAACCCTGACCACTAACCCTAAGTCTGACTCCTAACTCCTACCTCTGCCCCCACCCTCTACCCCAATCCCAAACTCTAATCCCTGACCCCAATATCACAAAGTCCGACCCCATAACAAAAACAAATACAGAAAATTCTGGTAAAAGAAGAAAATAAATTGCCACAAGAAATATTTATAATTGTCAAAAAAGAAACCACAGTTTTTTGGCATGATCTTGCTCTCATAAAGCTGAGCAGGAGCAGTGAGGTAAGGCTTCATTTATCACTGTCTCAAGCAAACATTAGTCTTCACTATGTGAGAAAATTAAAGATTTTGCTCCTGTTAGGCATGGTGTTTCTGCAGCACAAGCTGGTTCCCAGCTTATTTGACTTAGCAAAAACACCCAATTAAAATTCCTGCCTATGAATCAAATCCAGTGCAAAGCAGCTGGAGGATCGTGATGGATCTGATGCAATGCACTAGTAAATGGCACTGGTTTTCCCTTTGACAATTATGCTAAATACTCAATTTAAATGGCATCACTAAACTCAATGGATCTTAAATATCATAGCCCTACTCTTCAAAAAAGTTCCACTCAGATAAATGAAACTTTTGTGAAAAAAATGAGGGAAGGAGAGAGAATATTAGTATTGGCATATCAGCTTTTGAGTGAGATGCACTTAACAGCAATATCATGCAGCCATGCGTTCCTTTAAACATGAACTCCTTATCTAATATAATCAGCAATACAAAAATATTTGCAGTCATGTTGTATGAAATTTTTAGCAGGCAAACCATACTGAAAAGATACTTTAAAAATCATTAATATAAAGCACACTCTTACCAATTATATGATATTCTACTGGATATTTCTTAGCTTCCAGATTTATTGACATGCATATTCTTATCTTTGAAAATGTCTGAAATATACCCTCAGTACATATTTATTTCAAATATTAAAAGTAAACATCCTGGAGAGTATCTCGGAACCTGTCTCACTTCTTAGCTATGAAATCCTCTTCTGAAAACAAATTAAAGTAGATAAATCTGTCATTTCTGTTCAAGTTCTCTTTGTCCTGGAATTATTTTTCCTTTCAGAGACTGAGTCAGGTCTCCTTATAATTCATGGAAGTATTTGGGTTTAGATACACATCGAAAAATGTTTGTATTAGTATCAAGTGAATTTCATAATTACGTATAGAATCAGAATAATTGATATTGGAAAGGTCATCTTTCTAGTCCAATCTCACTTCCGAAAGCAAATGCAAAACCAATGCAATGCAAAAACATCAGAAGAGACAATCGCATATCAGTAGGATAAGAGTGTTTAAAATTTACTTGTATTATATCTGCTATAGTTGACATAATACACTGGATGGCACATATATTCCTTTTGCTGCTCTCCTGCTAAAAAGGCTACTATTCATAATTAAATAAATATTTAAATATGATAAATGTGTCTCTTCATGTGTGCACACGTATGTTTAGTCTCTTCTCCCAGTACAATTTTTAAAGAGAATTTTGCCTACATAAAGACCACAGTGGACTGCATTCTTTCTGCTATGAATATATTCTGGGATATGAAAGCAGCAAGAGTATGCAAGTGGAAAGATTAGCTAATACAGAGCAGAAAATATATAGTTATTGACAGAACAGGAATGGAAATTAAGATGGTTTCTGTGTATTGGTATACGCACATAATATTACACAGCTGCAGATACCTTTAAAACCCAAATCTTTCTTCAACACTAACCAGTAGGACATCAAGATTTTAAATTAATCAGTGTTTTAGCTATCTCAAAAACCTATGCTTCTTTTCTTTTGTCATGGCAGTTGAAACTTGATGCTGCTTTTCATACATTTTGCAATTTGGAAGAAAAGTGGCCATAAGAGCATGTCCCTGGAAGAAATACAGTGCTAGAGCAGCTGCAGTTTACTCTCAAGATGTTAGTCTTTATCCTTGGAGACATGAAGCCTGCTGGAATGAAGAACAATACAGAAGAAACTCAGAAATGAAGAGCAGGCTATTCAAAATCATGACAGCAGTGACATGGGGTCCCTTATAAGGTTGGAAGAGGGTGTTTTTTTGGCAACCTATTGGTACTTTACCTTATTAAAATGTAAATGTAGCAGTAAAATATGGTATTTTTGTGCATTCTGTGGTTAAAAGAAAATATCCTGTGGCAGAAGGTCTCATGGAGGAAAGCTTGTGGATCTCACATAAGTAAAACCTAGAAGAGCAGCATCACATAACACTCTCATGAGAAAGCTAACAGGAACTGCTGCAAATAGGATGAAAAGTGTTTGGATGGTGTTACTCAGAATAGTTACCAATGGTTTGTCATTGAAATAGAAGCATGTAGCAAATAAATTCTGTAGAAAATGTATGAAGTAAGTTCTACAGACAATCTTCTATCCTGGGTCTACATCCATCCAGTGTTGCAGTCACTGGTATGGATGATGAAAGAGAGGACAGGGGCTGAAAAATGTTTGAGGACTGGTTCAGAATTCAGTTATCTTTATTTAAGAAGATGGAATTCATTAAAGGCAAATGGATAATATTATAAACAGGTAGAAGATGACTACCTGCAGAAATTCAGAATAAAGAACAACCTACTGAGTAATAATTCTGCAGAAGAGGATCAGGAAGCCCAAGAGGATCATGAGATAGGCGTGTGTTACAAGATGGGTTGCTGTGAGAAAGACAACTATACAGGAGTTTATTAACAATTATTCCTGGCAGAACATTGCTGTGGTTTAACCCCAGCCAGCAGCTAAGCACCACACAGCCACTTGCTCACTCCTTCCCCCTCCCAGTGGAATGGGGGGGGGAATCAGAAAAAAGAAGTAGAACTCATGGGTTGAGATAATAATGGTTTAATAATAAAATAAAATAATATAATAACAATAATAATAATAATAATAGTAATAGTAATGAAAAGGAATATAATAAGAGAGAAATAAAACCCAAGAAAAGACAAGTGACGCACAATGCAATTGCTCACCACCTGCTGACCGATGCCCAGACAGTCCCCAAGCAGTAATCCGTCCCTCAGCCAACTCGCCCTAGTTTATATACTGAACATGACATTCTATAGTATGGAATATCCCTTTGGTCAGTTAGGGTCAGCTGTCCTGGCCATGCTCCCTCACAGCTTCTTGTGCACTCTCAGCCTACTCGTTGGTGGGGTGGGGTGAGAAGCACTGGTATCAGCATTGCTCAGTAGTAACAAAAAAATCTCTGTATTATCAACACTGTTCTCACACTAAATCCAAAAGACAGCACTGTACCAGCTACTAGGAAGAAAATTAACTCTACTTCAGCTGAAACCAGGACAACATATAGATAATATGTTCCTCTGTGCAAAGCTTATGGAGGAGTACCACAGCTAGTCTGAATGCTGAACTTCAGGAAAGATATGGACTAACTAGAATAAGTCCAAATGAAAGCAACAAGAATAGCTAGGAAGACAGACCAAACCGACTGCTATCTCAGCTTCAATAATATATTCAACTACTCTTAACTATACCTCTTCAATCTGCAAACAAGGTGCAATGCTGTCTTCTTTGTGGTACTATACTGCAGTGGCATCATTCATGATTGTCTTCATGAATGACTAGATATATGGCAGAGGAGTCTTCTACTGGAGGCAGAGGAGTCTTCTACTGGAGGCTGCAGATCATCAAGACAAGTCAGGAAAAAGCAGGGTCCCTGAACATATGGCCCCACTGCATGTTTAGGATGAGGTCTTCATATGGCCTACTTAAAGAACTGGAACAAAGAAGATCATGAGTCAAGTGTCCAAAATCAGAAGATTTTAAAGAAATGGTTCAGCTGGTATTTTTTGTGGTTTCTGAATTTACACTTGCAAGCTTCTCTTTCTGGCCTTGAAGTAGAGTGGATCAGTTTATATGTAAGGTCCATCTCAGTTTCCCATTATTTACTCAGTCAGTAAACTTAATATTTATAAGTGGTCAGTTAGGACTGAGACGGTTTGCTCCAACAAGATCGTTTGGATCCCCAAGAAGAGACTTGTTCTGTCAGGTTTTGGGGTCACAATAGGGCAGGCACAGCTCCACTGGCTTCAGGAATTTTAGTCCATGAGGCCCACACAATACCAAGGGGGTAAGAAGTGTTTCACCTTTCTCTTTGTCCAAAGGTGGAAGTATACTGTTGTCTCTGCACACTTTGAAATAGGTTTCTTGCTGTACTCCTTCTGGAATGGCTCCTTGTGATATGAAAATACTAACTCCAGTCTCTATGGTGCTCAATACACCACCACTGCTGTTAAATACACCTCTTGCTTCGGCTGCAACAGTGTGTCCATCATCTTCCTCCTCATCCTTGAGTGCTGAATGGCTTACAGGAATGGCTTTAGGCAAAGCATCAACATTATCTGGTTGATATTTAGGCTCGTCAAATCTGTACATTGAAGGTATCCATTCCACTGTTGAACTCAGGGGGATGCAATGAACTGTGTGTTTTCAAAATTGGTTGATGAAAATTCAGAGATCTTGATGGCAACTCTGATTTCCGTTGAGTTCATTTGTGAAGAGACTATGTTTGGGTTTAGACTTTCAAACTTGAGCTCAAAGGGCCTTGCAGCACTAGTGTAAGGTTTTATTGTAAAGCAGTTGTAAGAAGGAATGACTATTTTCTGAATCTGTTAGTTTCTTTAATGGGCCCTTTGTCAGAGAAGCTTTTCTGAGGATAAAAAGTGGACTGCAGTGTCCTCTCTAGAGGATCTGAAAATTGCTGGCTTATTCAGAGGTGGAGAAGGGTCAAACACAGAGTTAACTTTAGAAAGTGAAGGCTTGTGATGTGTTGGGAGAGGCAGGACTATTAATTGACTGTGTGCATACCGTATTGAAGGAGTAGGAGGAAGAGTTGTAACTTGAGGGGTTGGCTCATAGCGCTTTTCACCAACAGGCCTATCCATTGATTCAGCTGGTTTCCCCTTAGAATAATCGGTGAAATTCAGTTGATTCTGCAAATATATTGGTTTAATGGGATCAGAATGATGGCTGGCAGGAACTTGTGCAGACAGCTTATTTTCAAAACTCCTGTGATCAAAGTATGACATCTGCTTTCAGTAACACTCTTCACCTTCTTCAGGATCATAATGATTTGAGACCTTCACTTGAGGTCTCTCTGGTTCAGGGGCCCTGTAAATATACTTCTTAGATGAAGTACCCTTTTAGCTTGTGAACGAGTGCAATACACTGGTTAGAAGATAAGGTAACATCATCTTGCAAAAGGAATGAACCACTTAACTTTCTGGTATTTGGAAGAAAAGAAAAAAAGAGGTCCAAGAAAAGAAGCGAGATGAGAGAAATGGCAGATTCAGCAACCTAAGTCACCAGATCCAGGTCTCTGTTTTCCTTACATTTTCAAACCACACAATTCCCCAAGTTCATTTGACCACCATCCTTCTTTTCTTACTCTCCCCGTTGTCTGCTCCCTTTCTTTCAGGATCAGAAGAAGCAGAAAGCAGAGATACCTTCTGTCCTTCCACTCCTCTTCATAATCAAGGGAATATTCTTTCTCTTTATTCGCAGCCTTCAGTTGACTTGGCAATTCTGGCTTCTGGGTCAGCTGCTGCCATTGCCAGACAAAGTGCCTGCTCTGACTCACCTATCCTGCAACAGTTATGCACACACTGAAGGGCCAATACTCAAGAGCACTGCTCTTTCCAGAAAGATTAGTGTGTGAACAGCTCACCTTGGATGCTTTCCCCTGGGCTCCCTCTGCAATCTAACCTAGGCTGTGCCCCAGGACTAGTAATAAAGCTCGCTCATGTCATCCAAACTTTCAAATTAGTACCACAGCTTCTGAAAGTACTTCCATCAATTTTGTAACAATGATGCGCTTTTTATAATGCCTTTTAGCTGATGATGTCTAGGCATTTTCTGCACATTAATTGTCCCTGACAATGACAAAGACACATGTGATTATTGGTTCACAGTTACGGAAACCAAGGCAAGATAGGACAATGACCAACCCAAGAAGCCATCTAAGACTTAATGGTTTTCCTCCCCAGGAACAACTGAACAAACCTAGAGAAGAAATTAACCCTTCCAACTTCTAGATGTGATTTTGTTATGTTTGCTTTCCAAACCATTAAATTTTCTTACTTTGTTTACTTCAGTGGCAACTCTACAAGAAATCTTTAGCCACAGGGCTCCTAATTGCAGCGTCTTATTAATACTGCCAGGCTAATAGTTACTGATCTTTTTTTAAGTAGATTTTAGACTAGAAAGGGTAATGAAAGAGACAACATTTGATTTCCATAAGAATGTGGAAATGGTTACAACAAAGCTAATCTCTGACTCTTAATCAATTTTTGTCTTGTTTGAAAACTGAACTGAAGGTGCAGTTCTTTTTTCTTTCTCTTTGTAATAACTTTGCCTCAGCTTTGAAGTTTCTGTAAGCTGAGGATAGCTTATCAGAAAAGTCCCAGTGAATGAAAGATGCTTAAACAGGGCTACAAGTGAATGAGATGAATTTCAGTCTCCATAGGAAGAGGCTGAGCTCTTTGGTATAAGGCATATACATATTCAATCCCAAGGCAGAAGAATGGATTTAACTACAGTGGATAATGCACAAAAATCCATACTCAGAACCCCTGTCTCAAAGGCTTTGCTCTTGATGTACTCAGTATCTCAGATTGTTAGTGGCTCATGAGAGAGAAGGAGACATGCCCTTTTCTTTGGGGCTTGATTTAGACATTGCAGTACAGTATTGTACAACAGAGGATAACACCTTTAACTCCTGAAGATTTAATACCTATATAGGGAAATTATACACACTGGCTTGCCAGCCTATCTGATATCATCTTATTCCAAATAAGCCTGCTTTCGTCTGCCTGAGGAATGCAGCTTATCTGTTTTGTTATTCTAATTTTCTAGTAAAGACATGAAGGAATTACAAATGTGTTGGGTTTTTTTGGGCGGGGAGGGAAGGGGGAAGGAGGGTTTGCAGTAATGTAACAGTTTACAACGGTGCAATAATACTGTGGTAGGATTCATGGTGGCTGGATTCTAACAAAATAAAACAACTTTCAGGGTGTGGGCAGACATCCAGTATGCAAGTGTGAAAATTTATCAGATAATGACCACATTTTGAGCATCACAAGCACTGCTGGGCCAAGTCAGAGCTTTCCACCCCTCAGGTCGGCTGCTCACAGGACCTGTTTGAGATCATTCTGTTTAAGAAAAGTTTGTCTGTAAAAGGAAAGAGTAATTTTTTACTCACCAAGCTCATTTTGACTGGTTAGTCAGGCAGTGCTGACTCACAAAAGTGGTTTGACTGTGGACTTGATGCGTTAATGAGAGGCCAGAGGGAGCCTAGGAGCAGGAATATCTCCTGCCACTGACTGCCTCAGGGTGAGTTACCATGTCTTAGGTGAGGGAACTGTAACTTCCTAAACATTTTAACTCAGTCAACTGAGAACTTATAATTTTAGAGTGAAAATAGAAATTCCCCTATTAAAAAAAGGAACTGTTTCGTATAATACGTTTAACATGAATTTATTTGTATTAAATACACAGTAGTGGGGAAGGTGCAACATTTTCAAAGGACCAAAGTGACTTCCAACTCCATTTTTTCAGAATAAACTATGTCTCTTTAAAACAGTCTGCTTAGAGCCATGCCATAACTGAAAATAGAAATTCAGTTCTTAATTCATCATCAAGCACCTAAAAATTTTACCCAGGTATTATTAACATGGTAAAAAACAGTTGTACTTTCACTTTCCCTGCTCTCATACTTAACTAATTGATTTAAAGTAGACCTTACCATTGTTTGACAGTGTTATGATGACTAGCACCTATGCAGCCTACTCACTCTACCTTAATGAGGCAGCTGTTGAATCCTGCTTCTCAGGAATTTCATGGAAAAACTCCTTTTAGCTTTATGAGAATAAGATTAAGCTGACAGCTACAAGTTTTTATTCTGGTAGTTGCAACTGTATGCCGTAACATGTGTTTTTTAACCAAATGGAGTACCTTTCAATATGCATGTGTACTCCCCAACACAGCTTCCCTTCTTCTTTGGTGCAGGTAAAGGGTCAGATTAAAACTTACATACATACAAACACACACATACATATTTTCTATGTATATATTCATATATACAAAGACACTCTATGTCAATTTAATATAGGGACAATTTTGCAGATGATGTACAGAGGTGAATTTGAAGAAAGTTACAATAAAGGAGAGAATGAAAATGTCATAAGACTGTTTGTGATTATGATTTTTACAACATCTAATTTTTCCTATGTATCTGTAATAATTTAAAATTAATGTTATTGCTATATAATCGAATTGTATATCAGATCAGAATCTATTAGTCTACATGTGATCACTAAGATTATTTTAATAATAGGCATCACTACTGAACACTAGGTAAACTACATTTACTTCCACTGATTTTAAAGTAACCAATTTCAAAGACAAAGTTAGAGACATTCCACAGTATTTCCCTTTTAAAATCTGCAAGTACAGTGCCTTCCTAAAACCACAACATTTTGAGCTATTATTATAATTCCTTATCCAGCAAATAAAGCAAACTTCTGTGTCTAAGTGAATTTAGTGGTTATTATCCTACTATGACCTTGATTTGACCCTGGTCCTTATATATTGTCAGACTGAAATTGTCATTTAAAATTTGGTGAAACTTGTCCTGAAGTAACTTAAGTATATGCAATGATGTCACTGAGGTTAAACACATTTAAATTGTGTTTATCCACTTCTAATTTAGGAATTACAGAGTTTACTCTGCATGGCTTGAAATAACAAACATGTCAGCTTACCCACTTAATCCCTATAGCATCCTTGCTGAGATTTCGACCAGATAAGTAGATGATATGGTGAATGGAAAACTGACTGGACTGCTGGGCTCAAAAGGTGGTGATTGCCAGTACAAAATCCAACTGGCAGATGGTTACTAGTGGTACCCCACAGGTGGTGATACTGGGGGCAATACTGTTTAACGTCTTCATTAACAATCTGAATGACAGGATAGAAAGCATTCTCAGAAAGACTGGCGACTGTGATGTTGGGAGGAACAGTCAATACGCTGGAGGGCAGGACAGCTACTCAGATGGACAGCTGGACTGGAGCCTCGAAGTTCAACAAAGGCAAATGTAAAGTCCTGTACTCATGATTAAATAAGCCTCTGCACCAGCACAGGCCGTGGGTCAAGCAGTTGGAAAGCAGGTTTTTAAAAAAACTCCAAAAACCTAGGGGTGTTGGTAGACAAGTTGAGCTTGAGTCCACAGTGTGCCCTTGCAGCAGAGACAGCCAACCACATCCCGGCCTGTATGAGATAGAGTCTAGTCAACCAATCACAGAAATAAATCTTCCTCTAGACTCAAAGGATTCTGCCTCTAGGCTGCATCTAGAGTATCGCAACCAATTTTGGTCTCCCCTGTACCAGAAAGACATTGCAATATTTGAACAAGTCCAGCGGAGCACCACAAAGACAGTTGGGGGGCTGGAACACATGGCATACAGGAACCGCATTTTCTGGGCCTTAAGAGAAGGTTAAGGAGATATCTTACTGTTGTCTACAACTACTTAATGGGATGGTGAAGAGAAGATGGAGTCAGGATCGTCTTAAGAGTTCCACAGTCTAAGAAAAAGAAGCAAAACACAGAAGTTGGAACACCAGAAATTCCAACTGATAAAAAGGAAAAGAATTTTTACTATGAGGGTGGTCAAACAATGCAACAGGTTGCCCAGGCAGGTTGAAGAATTTCCATCCTATCATCAACTGGACAAGGTCCTGAGCAACCTGCTCTTACTGGACCTCCCTTGAGCAAGAGGTTGGACTAGTTGACCTCTAAGAGGTTCCTTCCAAGCCCAATGGATTCAGTAAGACCAAATTCTGTTCTGTGATGCACTGGCAGACTGAAGCCTTCCCTACAAACTGAGAAAGTGTGGGATTTTTAAAATGCATTTTCTCTAGTTAACCTAATTTTCTGGGCTTACATGGACTAAAAGGAGGAAAACTGGCACAAGATCATCTAGTACCGATGTGAATTTCATAGTATATGTACCCCAGACTGTTAGCCATTATGTAACACTTAAGACTGCCCACAAAGACATGGAACTTTTGAACTTTATGGGTGATTCCTTCCTTGCATGTTAATCTGGGTTTACAAAGTACCAGGAACAAAGTAGATTTTATTTCCATTTCTTTCTGCAGGACAGGGCTCCAAATCTACTGAAAATTCTCAAAACATTCTCTTTGGAGGTGGTTCTTGATTAAGTTTGTTCAAAATCTTCATTCTGGAGTAGAGGAGGGATCATATCTAAAATACTATCTTTTTAAAAAAGAAATGCCTTCAATTGTAAGTTTTAACAAAGTGCTGTATTCTTTTGTCTTAACCTGATCTTTCAATTTGCACTACGCATATTACATTTCTATACAAAAAGCATGGGTTTAAGCAGTAATGCATGTAAATGCTTTCTTAGATCAATTCCTGAAGTCTGATCTATCATTATAAAGTATTATACATTATACATATATAAAATTGCTAACTCTAGGGGGTAGTCATTGTATCTTTTTCATGTTCACACAATCTCTTGCATAACGCAGCCACAAGAGGAAGCAAAAGGAAAATGAAAAACATAATAATACTAAAGATTGTATCAGTAATACCAGATTTCAAATAACTTCATAGAGATGCCATGGAGAGATCAATGGGGCTTTGAAGCTGATTCTAAGGGTTCTCCAGGCTTTCCTTGGGAGGAAAACTACATTTCTTTATTTTTGTTTAATTGAGCCCATCGAGATATTAAGTACCAGAATCATGGTCTTACCTTATGGAATTATGATAATAAAGCCCCTCAGCAAATTGATTATTTCCTTACTTATCTCAAATGATGAGAATTTGCTACTGTTTTAATATTTTGCAATTGCATATTACAAAACTGATGCTGTTCAATCCCAGCAGTTATAAGCATGAAACAGCACACTGGGATTTTTTAAAAATTGCTTGTTAAGTAGAGGTGCAAGCTAATTTAGTCCGAGACCTATTCAACTAGTATCCAAAACAAGACCCCCAGAAATGAGCAGAAAGCTAACACATAGTGACAGTGTGTCCAGCCAGTCCCGGACAGTGCCTTTTTAGAGATACTACATGCATGTAGAGGTACAATATTCATGAGCGAATGCAAGAATTCATTTGTAAAGGCTGCAGCAAAAGACCATTCTTCTGCTTTCTGTAACCAAAAGGATACTTGAAGTTGTAATAATGTTACCTGAAACAAGAGCGTTTAACACTACAATGAATAATAAGAGACGGAAACAACTAGCGTATGACTTAGTTCTTACAAGCAAGCATATCCTATATCAAAGTACTTCATGAAGAACAATTATTCTGTAAGAAAACAGCGTCATCTGAAGATGCAATGCAGAAACCAACGAGTATGAGACTGAGTTCCCTTTTTATAACTCTCAAAGACTAAACTAACACTAGGATCACCGATGTTTTGGCAGAGAATGCATATAACCCAACAAAGAAACGCAGTCACCTTCTGTGTATACTGGGGCAACTGCTGCGTATACTGCTAACAACCAGCAATGTTGTGTAAGCACCTGATAGTCTGGAATGGAAACAAAAACTAAATTCAATTTAACTGCATTGAGAATTAGTTAGAAGTCCAGTTGTAAGAATCCAGACGTCCGTACTGTTTCCTAATCTTGCATTCTTTGAACACTGACTCTCTGATATCTTTTACCTTTGTCTTATTTTATCCTGGGAAAATGAGACATTTTATGGTGCGAATATTTATCTAATGGATGATGACAAACATCTGTGTTGCATATCCACAGGTATTTCACTTCTGTGTCAGCCTACATCATGTCTGCATATGCCTCCTGTGCAGAGGCATAGAAATCCTAAGGTCCCTGCAATCTGAGTTTTTTACCAGTGTCACATTTGTGAAGGATGTTTGGGTTTTGTCTTTAACATTCTTCATTTTTAAGCAACCACCTGAGCTCTGAAACATGCAGAAGACAAGTTTGGGGACACTGAAACCGAAGTCTGTCTCAAAAGTCACATGTGGGGAGAGGGACGTAGTGTACCACCAGTTCATCTGTCAACATCTAACTCAGGAATTAGGATTGTATGAGATTTTGCAAGAACAACTGCACTAATTTAGAGAGTGGAAGGATGTAGATGCACAGAGAAAATTACTATTAATATGACTGGAAGCAATCTATAGAAAGCTTAAATTTAATCAACACACATTCATCCCTTTTTTTTTTTTTTTAAATTTTTCCATTTCTTAGCTCCATCTCCAACATACTTTGCAAATACAGTGCCCCAGCCCCATTCCCAGGGTCTTCGCATGTGAGAAGAAAAGGATGTTACTTTTCTCTGTCAAATACTAATTCACCTGCCATATTCTACTCTTTCACCAGCATGTCAGAAATAGGATAGGAGTTCTAGTTTCTTCAAAGAAAAGTGCTTTTAGTAAAAAATGCCATATATGTAACTTTTATCATTTGAAAAATGCTTAAATTGATAAGGATTTCAGGAGAAAAGATTATTTTGCATCTTACACAGAATAAAACTAGCTCACTGTTCCATGAACTGAAGCTCATACAGAACAGGCTGGAAACATCTGTTTTGATACACTTATTTGTTAATGTAAGGCTGTCACAAAACTTGGATTTTCAAAACCACTTTGCAGATTTAGAATAATTCCTCATGGATTTAAAAGTACTTTTAAAATTACTTTGGCAGTTTGTGACATTTGCATTTCTACCTTTGTATGTTTTATTGAATATGTGACTGAATTATATGCACTTTTTAGATCAGAACTCTGAATTTTCAAAAGATAAGTAGCACTTCTCAACATGAACGTACTGAGAAACAGAGATGAAAATTAATATTGAATTGTTTGAAATGTCAATCTTCTGAGTGACAAAAGTGGATACAGTTACAGTTTAATTGCTTTCTACCTTGTACAGAAGAACAGAACCAAACAGAAATTGTTTATCTCAAACAAAATGTAAGGTGCAGGTTGGGGCACTTTCTTATGTGTGAAATGCACATCAAAGAAGTGAAAAGGCACATCCGCTGGCTGCTTGTTGTTTTTTGGTGGTGTTATTGTCAGTCACACTGAATCTAGGCTTTCCTGGGCCACCTCCACAAGATTTTGCAACTTTTATGACTTCCGCTCAGAATTTAATCATAAGTAATACTGAATGTGAATACAAACTTATAAAACCTATAATAAAGGCTTTAAGATTTATAAACCTTAAAACATTATATGGCATCAGTTAAAATTGTTGCTATCATCTAGATAAGCTGTCATGGTGCAATACTGATGATGACTCTCTTGAGACTGACATTTAAAACAGAAATACAGGCATTTTTCAGGCATTTCCCCACAGGTTATTCTACTATGAGGAACAGCTGACCTACGGCTGGGTTGTGGTTAGTATTCGTGAGGCATCTTGATCTTATTTTATGGAGATGAAATGCTGTGTGATTCTTTGACTTGGCGTTACAAGAAAAAACAGATCTGTGAAAGTGGTATTCATTATCCTAGATCTGAGCCTGTATACAGCTATTTCTGTTGTTTTGAGTGACAATGAAAAATTGTACTGCTTTTTCACTAATTGCCCTTGCAAACTCCTCTGAGCTAATTAAAGGGGAGCAGGACAGTACTTATTCTGCATTATCAGATCAACTTCTGATGGGATACTACTTGCTTATCTTCAGTTACCCAAAAGTCAGCCATCGAGTCTCTGGCTACTTCTCTAGGTTCTCACACAGGACCCATTCCACCATAAGATCCAAGACTTTAGGTGATAGAGGTAAGTGGGATGAACTCCTAGAGATGCCATTTTCTCTCTACTGTCCACAGCAGAAGCCTATCCAACTAGCTGAAACACCATTTTTTTTTAGATGGTTCACGGCAGAGAAAAATGCCTCCAAATTCAGAGAGCCATACTTAGGCAACAGGGAAATTCAGATGTGAAAGTCTTAATCTAGTCTTGAAAATGCTTGATCTTGACTTTGATAGTAAAAACGAGACTTCAGTTTTACCAACCCTCTTTTTCCTTCTAAATCCCTTCACTTGAGAATGTTATTAGATAAGAAATGACTGAGGAAGGAAACCTTCCCTAACCTCTATAACTACCAGGTCTGCTTGTCAGAAATATATTTGAGATAAACTGGAGCAAAAGGCAATGCACAAATGGCTGAAGGCACATGAGAAGTCAAAATCTCCTTGACACAAGGCTTTTACACTGCAATGGAAAAAATATTTAAAATTTAAATTTTATCAGTTTAAATTCTCAGCTAACTTATGTATACTACACTAGAAACCAGGGAGTCTGGACTTCACCATATAGGTGTCATAAACCACCAAAGTTTAATTATGCATTTACCACCTTAACTAACATCTTTCTCTTCACTGATGTAGGGTAAGAAGCACCAGCCATTAATGCATGACCATATCTTCCATTTCCTAAATCAACTTCTTGATGACAGCCTCTTCTTATTCAGGTATCTGTTTATTGTAATAGAGGTTTTGCACAGCTCAACTATTAAACACAACAAATGAAGTGCAATAAAAACTGACACAAATTAAACAAATTGCAGCATATATTCTGTCTTCACCTTCTTCTGAACAAATGTCTATGATTCCTGATTAATGCTTTCTGGCATCTTGTGCCTTGCAAATTTATCTCAATTTAACATTTCAGTGACTAAGATACTTTATAAGCCAATTAAAAATTCAATAAAAAAATTCAGTGTCTCTCAGATCCTTGCAGATGTATGTGTGAAAAATTCAGAAGTGCTCACATTTAAAAAGGAGAGAAAACTGCATGTAGACACTCTAAGCGGGATGAAAGCTGCATATTTGATTTAATCATCTCCTAATCCATCCCCATATTCTCTATCAATGTACATTACTAGGACTTACAGTTTTCTTATAGGACTTACACAATTTCCTATAGCTGCTGTTCTTCTAACTACAAAACTGAACACTCTTTTCACTTGGATTTATTTCTAATACTGAAACAAAGTTATGGTCTTAAATGGGGCCATGTTCTAAGATAGGAGAACCCCATGCAGCTACTTATGCTCCAGAAGAGTCACGTTCTGCTGTGAGAATGCAAATACTTGTTGCTGATGTGTTTTCAGCCTAGCAGCTGAAACCAAATCTTTCCAAATGTGAATCAGTATCACACTCTGAAAGAACATACCTGACCCTGCTTTGAGTGCAAGGCTGGACAAGATGACCTCCTGAGGTTCCTTCCAACCTGAATTATTCTGCAAGTCTAACAATTCATTAGAGTTGTGAACTCCTGATACATATTTCAATCAAACTTTCTCAAGTTTAGCAATAAAACTTTGTTGAAATAAACACCAGTTATTTCAGGCACCCAAATAGATCCATATTGCTCACGAGATGGCAAGGCATGTACTCCGTGGCAATTTACACATTCCCTAGAATTTTTTCATCACTTAACAATGGTGAGACAGTAATAAAGGGTGAGATCCATTTTATCGCATGTTAGATAAAATAAATCACCTTCTGGGAGTCTCTCTCACTCAACTATAAGGTAGTCTAATACAGATATCTTATAATGGACAATGAACTTTTAGACACCTGACAAGGTTAAGCAGGTTCCAACACACATTAACTAACAACTTAACTGATATTCTATCCTTGAATTTTGTGTATGCCTTACAACTGCACTACCAACAGATGAGTAGCGAACTGAGAAATGAGAAAGATTCAGTACTGACACCTTGTAGCACCCAACTCCGGAACAATTATTAAAAAATTACTCTTGCTACAGGCCCTGTTTCAGGACTTGATTCAAAACCTTGCGAAGGTGGCAGAAATTGTACTTATCTGTACTTAACTTCACTTATCTGAATCATGCTTTTACAGCAATAGCCATAAAAAGGATGTTTTAAGTATTGCAACACTTCTATTTATCCCATCCAACTCCCTAGAATCTAGAGCCTGAACACATGGATTCTCTACACATTTTAAGGGAAGAGATACATAAAGACGTATCTTCTACACAGGACAAGAAGTCAACAAAAACCTTTAGGTGGAACTGCCCTCCCTTTTTTTTTCCAAGGGTGAGTGATCAAAATACTTCCAGTCTCTAAAAACTTTTCTTTAATTTATTTAACCACAAAAATACAGGCCAAGAGGCCAAGAGAAAGAATGGTGCTCTTGAATGACTAGTACAATACTTCTCTCAATCAACATTGACCCAGAATAGCATTAGAAACCACTGTCAGGATAAGAGAAAACTGACAGAAAGACCTAAAGCACAAAACTGTGCATTGAAATTTTATAAATTTTACCTCCAGCTCTGCATTCACTCTGAAACACATAGCCTGTGGCCTTATCACTGAACAGTATGAAATGCAATACCAATACAAGTTCCAAATTGTAATTTAAGAGGGCAAATCCTGTATTGTACATATTCTGCTGTACATGAACAGTAACAAATTTCTCATCTGCAGCAGCTTGAATAATCAGCTTAACTCTTCTGAAAGACCACCTACTGCACTTTAAAACGCCACAATAATTGTCATTTAAAATCAAAGGTAAATGCCATGCATATACAAGAACAACGCAAATGCAAGTTCTGGGGACAGAGATTCATCCTTTAAAGATTTCAGACAGGGACAGCCCGTACCTGCTTGTGTAGGTAGAATAACAACTCACATAGTTTTCAATTAACTGTGCATATTCTCTTTTGCTAAAGAGGTCGTGGATGGCATCAGAGAGGAAAACTGCTGGCTGTGTTTCAGATAAAAGAAAGATGAAGTTGGCTTGTTCTCCAGGGTTGAGTGGGGAATCTTGGTTTGGAAAGCCTTCTCACATGCAGAGTGGGGAGAGGGAATGGCAAGAAGAGAGGCTGCTGCACTGGCGCTGGCTGGGAGACTCCAGGGAGGAAAAGAGAGTTTGTCTAAAGTAGAACACAGGTCTACAGTGCAGGCTCAGATGATCCACAGAAAGTTTCCTAGAAGCCCAGAGGACTGTGTGGAAGGTGTTTGAATCAGAAAGCCACTGAAGGTTGCTGGAGCAGTCTGCAAGGAAAAAATTCATCCTGCAAAGATGCTGTTTACAGGACATGGATTTCTTTTCAAGCCCTTCTGTTCTGTCCAGCTGATCCAAGTTACCTCTGTTTAAAGAGAAAAACCTTATTCTAAGTTAGCAATTTTTGGATAGCATTTCAACAAAGCATGGCTTTAGAAAATAGAAGTCTGTAGGTGCGTTCACTGTAGGGAATATGGTGGGACAGCTCTTGTGCAAGGTGCTGGCCTGACTGGCTCCTGCCAAGGCACTGCCAGAAGCAGCAGGTGTGCAGGTAATCCTCAAGTTAAAAATGACATTCCTGGGGGAGGGAGAATAATGGCATATCCTCAAATTAAGGCAACTATACGGTGTTGAGGGACACAGAAGGGTGGGTTTGTTATTTTACTTCCTTCTCCTTCCCCTTTTTTTGAAAGAGAGAGGGAAAGAAAAAGGAACAAGGAAGGAACATGGGATGACATAAGTGCACAGAGGTCATCAACCAAGCTCTTGGAGGACCTGTGGGACAAAAGTGATTTTCTTCTAAGTGAACAATCAAAAGCAAAAAAAAGGTGATTTTTAGCCAACTCAAGGGATGGGGGGAGAAGCTAACGGCCCTGTGGAGAAGTTTAGCAGAGACAGAACCTGTTTTGAGGAAGGACAACAAGCCTTCCAAAATGCTTTCAGAGCACATGAAAAGAAGCAGGAATATGCTGGGGTACCAGAGGGACACAGGGAAGCTGTGCAGCCTAGACTGCTGAAACCAAAGAAGAACAAACCAGTCAATATCAGTAGTGGGTCTTTTCAAGACCCACAGCTCCACTTCCCTCAGCTATGGCACTGCTGGGAGAGAGGAAAGGCCAATAAACCTTCCCATGGGGTACACTCTTGGGAAGCAACATAGAGTGGGTACTATTTCATGCAGACAAGCCTCCTGAAAGGCGAGTGGAAAATGAATGTGGTCTGACCGTGACCAGGAATGCACCTGGACAGTATGCCCAAGGAGGGAAAATTGGGTGCTGGATTACCTAGTGACAGTACTAAGTAGGCCACGTCTGAGTGTAGTTTAATTTTGGGAAGAAGAAAGATGAATATGCCTACTGTCTCAGCCTAGAGACACAATGCACAATGCAAAAGCAATGGAGAAGGAGAAAAAGAGGGAGCATGCGTGGAATGAAACCCAGGAAGAAGACCTTGCTATAAATAGAGTAAATGCTGTTATGGGGATGGCTCAGATAAATTATCAGAGAAGTCTGGCACCAACCTTTAGCAATATAACAACACACTTGATAGATCTGTGTGAAAACCAAAACAGATTGGTCAACTCAATGAAGTCTAGAACGAAACTTCTGGCCATTTAAAAACAGCGTCTTTCTGTTTGTTTTGTGGTTCTGTACAGGTGAGTCTGAATTTTAGCAAGCTTTCCAGATGCCTCAACACTGATTTATGGGCTGCTTGGCAGCAGCAGAAAGAAATATTTCATTCTTTGGCACATTTCAGTAAAAATTTGTCAGCCAGAAATAGACCACAGCACCACTAAAAAGAAAGCTTTATAGATGCATTAAAGAAACCCAACCAACTCAATTCTATTTATGTAGTTCTACTATATATACAGTTGGAAAATTCACCTTTAAAAAAGGTTATCTTAGGGGGGAAATTCCAGTTCATGAGGTAGAGTTTCTCACCACAAGGATATGATGCACAAACAAAAACTACAAGGAAGAAAGATAAACAGGATGTTGATTGTGCTTAGGCAGAAAGATGTTTGAGTGACTAACCTGAAGAAGCCCCTTTTGAGTCCTTCTTTCCATAACAACAGCTAAGTCATTGTAGAATATGCGGAACTGCAATATTCACAAAAATGGAACACCTACAATATGAGTTGAAATCCTTGACCACTCCAGGTGTTCAGCATTTCTGAAAATTAGCTCTATGATATGCCCTATTTGCTAAAAGATATTCAGGAACAAGAGAAATAATGACCATTATTACTGTTTCTTTTAAGTTCAACGATGAAAGTCAAAGACACGAACACATAAAGATCACAGCTGAAACGGTTCAGGAATTATAGTCGTAACTTCCCTGTCATATTGGCATGTTCAGACTTTTTTTTTAAACTGCAGCAAATTTGTATTGCAGTTATGAAGTGCAATTCCTCAGAATCATCCCACGAATAACTTAAATCTGAGCAGTACTGTACAGCCATTACAAGTTGGCTACATAAATATATTAGGTAATTATTTTCAAGAGACTTCTTCCACCTTTTTTAAGTTCATCTTTGTTTATATCACGTGTTCTTCAAGAATTTAATAAAATATTAAAATGTTGAGGTTGTGCAAGCTCATTATGCATAATTTACCCAGTATTTTGACTGCCACATCATATTAAGACAGTTGAATTTCACATGCATTGCCTTGCTTTCTTAAATTAATTTTGCAGATTTGGGAAGGAAATAAAACTTTCCATTAAAAAACAATAATCAGAGTACAGAAAAGACAACCATATCTAGTCCAATTCATGGCGTTACGAACTATGTTTATACTCTGTAAATTCAACTGTAGAGTTTCTTGTGATGTCAGTAAGTAGGGATAAGAGATCACAGAAGATAGCTCAGTATGAATATGGTTTGTGAAGCCTGTAGAGGAAGTCCCACAAATAAAGGAAGAAGATGTTAAATAATAGAGACTATGTCATGCTGTAGACTGAATGTGGAGGTGGGATCATGAGAGAAAAAACAAAAGGTCTGTTACTAATCCAGATTAGATGGCCTAACATACTTGCTTCAGCAGTAAATTCTACTTTAAAATTCCTAGAAAACAACAAAAAACCACTAAGAACACATATGCAGCATCCTGCTTCCTGAAAACTGAACACAATATATAGAACAGATCTAATTTTATGCCAATTTTATCAACTATAATGCAAGCAAAAGCTGAATGAGCAGGCTGGTCTTACAGGTAAAGCATCAGTCTTGAGTTCAATCCCTGTGCAATCACAGAGGTTTACACTATTCACCAACTCCTACCTCTATTTGCTTTACAACATTTTGTCATTGAAGTCTCTTTAGTTCGTACAATACATGAAAGGAGTGATTGCCTTGTTTTAACTTGCAGAGCACTGCTGTAACAAAGCACTAAGCCTGAGGTATCACTGGATACAAATAATAAAACATTACTATCAAAGTATCTATTTTTTGAATTCTGTAATTAAAACCACAGGAGGAGAATTATTCTGTAATGATAACAAATGAAGAAGTTAGCCAAAATGAATTAAAAATATGCTCTTAACATACAGAAGTAGAAATAATTTTGTCATGACTGCTGAAAAGTTCAAAATCAAGGAAGGGATTATTTTTCAAGGACAGAACATGAAAATAAAAGTTCAGTGATCCACAGCATTTTTATGAATTTCAGCTAAAAAACCCTAAACAAAATAAAAAAAAACCCCTAAACCCCAAGACGTATGCTTACCATACCATCAGAATTCAGGGGCAACAATGATTTATGTAAATTACTGTCCTCTTGCTTAACTGCATATGTGTTTGTGAATCAAGCATCCAGGTCTCTTGCTGGAGCTACTAATCTGCCCAGTAAATTCCTGGAAGCATCTTAAAATCTTTATGAGTTCTCACTTCATGACCCCAAAGTTACTTGCAATAGATAATATGAAGATCAGGAGTGGCTGCTCTGCTTAGATCCTTGATCTGGAAGATGCAAGTGCTACTGTCAGCCTAGGAATGAAGTGCTAAAGCAGAACAAAGCCATTGCTTTTCTTATGGGAGATTACAGCATGACAGACCATGAAACACTGCATGATGTTTAATTAATCTAACAATTCCTTGCAATATAGCACTAAGCTGTCACATAAATTCTGAATATGACACATTAGAGAAAGAATTAAAGAAATTGTCCTAGAAATAATTGTTTTCATTGTGCTCATTCTGCTTCAAACTGGAAAAAAACCCCAAACCCACAATATATATAGATGGTTTAGAAAAAACATACCTATTAGCTCCTTATTTCTGACATCTAAGGCCATGTTCCGTAAAGCTGTAGCGACTGCACATACCACCCGGTCATTGTCTATTCGAAGCAGTTCCACCAGGATTGGCAATCCTTTTTCTTTGCGGACAGCAGCGCGGATGTACACTGACCACTGTAAAGACACATGGGAGAGCATGAAGAAGAAAGTGAGAAATCCACTACAGAAAGCAAGGCATCCGAGGTTATAACAGATACAAAGGGGTAACAGAAGCATGTGGCTGCAAACTCAAAAGAGGGGAAATGCATCTATGATGCTAGGCAACCACTTGATTTGAAAATCTGCACCATTTTTTTGTGGTGGCAGAGAAAGTAGATGATGAATTGACTTTACTCCTAGCACACCTGGTTACATTTTCACAGCCCAAGTCTGCAGGGCGCTTGCTTTGCATCAACATTTCCTATGCAAAATCTAATGATGCTTTTTCACTGCAACAGAATTTATATTACAAAATATATATTACAAAACATGTTCAAGAGTTCTGAGTATTTCTTTGTTATTACCATAAGAACTATTCAGTCTAAAAACATGAAAATGCTGTTATATTTTCTCTTTCAATTGTCAATTTTTTCAGAAGGAAAAATAAGGACAACTGTACATCTGGTTTTGGTACCTGTAGTGGACCTAACCGGAAGACTATTGTACATCGAGGAGCTAGAGATTCCCTAAGAGTTGACCTGAGAGAGGCACAGGCCTGTGGTGTGCTGCCTGTACCACGTGGCCGCAGGATAAACGCAGCGGCTGATTGTATTGGAGAAGCCTGTAGGCATCTCTCACCTGGCAGCTGGTCATGACACCACTGGCATGCCCTTGTCTTTATCTCAAAGTGAAGCAGCATGTTCTCATATGAACATTCTTTTTGTTTGAAAGTAGAAATGATGAATAGTTTACTTCTAAGAAAATCCTCTAAGAGCTCTAAAGACTATCATGCCAGTGAACCCCTCTGTGAATGGGTTCTGTGCAGTGTGCCGTGACTAGGAGGTCCATCCAATGCTGCACAAATTGGGGTCCCCAGTGTGTGAAATGATGAAAGATTAACTATGCTATCCTCCTTTTCATTCTACTGTTAGCTCCAGAAGTTGGAAAAAATGTAAACAAGACCAAAACTGTGACTTTGTAATTTTAAAATCTATTGGGTATTGCCAAATTTGAGATGTTTGGACACCTGCAGGATGTGCAAGTCTTCCCAGCACAGCCCACTTCAAAACAAGCCATTTACTAGGCATATATTCCTTCCCATATCCTGAACCCTTCTCTGGAATTTTCATAAAGTTCACATTCATGCTCCTTGTACTGATAGTTGAAAGGAAGTTATTGAAGCAGAGCTTCTCCCTCCTTTCAGTGCTATGGCATGGATGCTTATCCTGCCATTGTACCTGGGAAGTGAAGACAAAGTTCTGGAAGCCCTTAGCCTTTGAAATATTTCAAATACTTCAGAAACTAGGATGACAAGATTTAGGATTTTCAGATCATGGTGACCCTGCTCTTCTGACAAACCCTCCTTAAAGAACAGTTAGATCACACCTTAAAGAATGGTTACATCACAACAGCATTCCTCCATAAAGAGTAAAAACAAATTCCATGAAATAAAGCATTAGAAAAAGGTAAGCACACTCACTGTCAGCAGACCATACTTAACCTCTGCATACAGCCTCTATTTACCACAGCTGAAGTGCTCACTTTAAAAGCTAGCATCTACTTATATTATAGACAGGTGCCCTGAACAGCAAAAGCCAGAATATATTTTATGATAAGAACAGTAGATATGGAGACAGACAAGGGCTGCAATGTTGCAGTATCTGGAGTGCAAACTGATTCCAGGTGATGTCATTCAGGGGGAATTGGGAAAAAGGAAAAGAAACCAGCATTTAAAGAATATTATTTTATTATTTCTCCTCTGTAGTAACTATGCATAACAAAAGCCAGCTGGCTGAACTTTGCTGTAGATGAAAGTGATAATGGTTACGATAAGCTTTTAAGTCAGGTAAATGGGACATGGGGTTCTTGGCATCACTGAGCACAGTAATATAGTATGTCTAAAACATAAACATGCCATCATTTTCTGCTGCAAAGGAAATAGCTCTTAGGTGAGAGAACTGGTAGCAAGATTCTTGACTGATTTCATTCTATGCTCTCTCCTCCAGTCTCTTTTCTCGAACCAGTGTATAGGACGATTGTCAGGTAAAAAAGTAAAACACATCTTAATGAACAGTGAGTTTAATAAAAAGTATCTGCTGAAAAATAACTTCTTTCCTATACCTTGATTTTAATAGGGTATTAAATATAAAAGATGCTATGAAAAAGCCAAGTTAATCTTCCTAAGCTTCCTGTTTTAAAAAACATGTATTTACCTGCCAGTTAAACACACTCTCACCTGCAGCTGGGAGTACCCAAAGCAATAGCTCTTTGCACTTAAAAACTCCCATCGCTGTATTTTCTACACCTCTCCCAGGGGAGGCCTCCACTGTGTCTGCTGTGATTACAAGGTGACTGCCAGAGTAAGAGTTCATGGTGGCCATGAGAACATTTTGAGAAAGGACTGAGCCTGTCTGGGTGAGGTGAGAGTTCAAGCTATCAGACAGTATACTGAAAGATGCTGTTGTTCACTGCAAAAGTACATCACACATGTAGCACCTCCAATACAGATTACATGGGGAATCAGTGGGGGTGTTTGTTTTTTAAAAAAAACCTTGTTCGTGTCTATTCAATACCAGAGAGAATCTAAAATGATCTTATATATTATTCACTATATTATAAAACCCTCCATATTAAAACCTCAGTAAACAGTTTTCCTTTGATTTTTTTTAGTCAGCTATCAAGGGAAAACACAAGCACTTGTTTTACGAAACCCAGGTTTACAACAGACTTCTTGGGTTGCAGTATTTTCATCATCCATTCCAAAACAAGAGTTTAAAAGAAACAAATTAAGAAATGTTTTTGTTTTTTTTTTTTAACCCTAGGGAGAGCGGAAGACATTGTAGGAGAAACACTGAAATAACTCGGTATGGAAGAAAAGAGAAAATATAAACCTCCTTACTGAATAAATGACATGTAAGCCTTCAGTGTCTGTAATGAATCAATTAATTCGATCACAATAGTAAAAAATACAGCTCCAAAGTTTTCATAGGGGAAAAATCCAGATGTAATGTTTTACAGATGCACATATGCACACACATACATAGAACAATGGGAGAAAGAGGGAAAAGTATTTATGAAACCTCTCCTCTCCCCTGCGCATTCCTCTCTCCCCAGCTCTCTTTTTCCAGAGGATGTCATCCGCTTTGGGAAAAGTTCACAGACTCCTCAATGTGTGATATGCTATCATTTCATCTGCTTTTTCAAGTCATGCACCTTAGGCAGAAAGACAGAAATGTCTATTAATTGTTTCAACAGTCTCTGGAGAACTTTCCATGTGGAAAGTGGTAAGAACTGTCTGTGTCTCTTTCCTTAAGCTGCCAATTAGGACGAGTCTCTGCAAGCAATTATGGTGCGCTGTGCAGATTTCAGGAACGCTCAAATTGAGATGCCTCAAAATGGCTATTTTATTCTCGCAGAGAATGGAAAAATTGATTTGCTCTTGCATATACTGATGATCCTTTTGTTTGCCTAAAGCCATCGTGAAACGGGTCTGCATTTTCACACTGCAGGTCAATTGCTAATATGAGCTCAGTGAAGTATAAAAGGGAAGAGATGAAATATCATAAAAAAGAAAAGAGACAAAGGGTTTGTTGTCTATCAGTAGGTAAATGAGGCACTCTGCCAATATTCTTGATCATCCTGTTACTCCACAAATCAGTGGTAGTGTCAACGACCAAATAACTGTTCAGTTTGTAAAGAGAAAGGGCTCCTATGGGAACAGCAAACACTCTAGAGGGAACAAGGAGACAAAAAATAAAAGAAAATCATTATTGTTGCATCAGATTGCAGCTAAATTATCAAAGACAAGCACAGGAACCACAATCTGTGCATGAATACTCTTTACAGATAATCAAATTCGGGGAGCATAACTACTATACATCACTTTGAAGGTACCTAGTGCATCTCTAAGTCCACTTTTATTAGTAGTTCCCTTTTTATTTTTGTCATAGTAATTAAGCAGAAAAATACAGTAAACCAGAAAGTTATTTTTTAGTTTGTCACAGTTATTATTATAAAAGACCCTTTCCAGAGCTGAATGCCTCTAGGGATTAAGATTAGATTACGTTGAAACTCAACAAGAGTAATTAATCTAGATAAAACTTTTTTTTTTTTTTTTCAGAAAAATTGAAAAGCATTTGGGCAGTTGACTCCTTTTAGTGTTTCATATGATTTTGTTTATTTTCCTGGGAAGCACCACCACAGGAGACCAAACTAAAAAATGAAGAAATTTCCAGCACAAAATGAGAAAGAAAAAAACCCACCAAAATAAACTCACAAAAAACCCCCAAGGAATACCAACAATTGTATACGCTTGTTATTTTGAATGGATTCACTCTCCTGCCAGTGTTATTGGGGTACCTCCAGAATATTTCACTATCACATATTTCAGTTTTGACTAGAATTTGCATTGTATTGGTGCAGTTCAACACTGTGACTCAAAGACTATTGAGATATCGAATATTAAAGGGAATTGCTGAGACATGAACTACAAAATGAAAGCCAAATCAGGGCAGCAAGCATGACAACGCAAATTAAACTACCAACAGAACCAGAAAGATTAGAGAGACTCAGAATTTGCTAGATGTTTAGAAAGGGGCTGTCTGTTAACAGTAGTGGAACAATAGACTGTGAAAGAAACTGCATGTTGAATAATCAAAGATCAATGAGTAATCAAAGATCAGTATTCCTCTTTGTCTGATCATACTCAATGTAATAGATGCATCAGGGAAAAAAGATAATATTTTTACATTTTTACATTCCATTTAGAAAATTACAGATCTACTTTACTCCAATAACTCTACCTGACAGAGAACAAGGTTCTGAAATCTTGGTTATCTTTTTGCCATTTCTGAAGAGACCGAGCACTTCCCAGGGACTTTCTGCTCCCTGACTGCAGTGCTTTGTTCTCAGAAATGATCCATTCTGGTAGACCACCAGTAAGTTCTCCACATCTTTGTGTTGGGACAACAGGAAAGTATTAACTGGTTACTGTCCTCTTGCTCCATTACCTTAGTCAAGTTTAAAGAGAAAGGAAAAAATCTGGTGGGTACAGATATATTTACAGTTAAATAAATAAATTAGAGAAAACTAAAATGGTGTTAACAGAAGATACCTTAAACGTCTGAGGAAGGTAAAGTTCAGATGGAACTGCCCTTGCACCTCATCATTCTTGGTTCTGCAGCACAAGTATGTACTGTGTATTCAAAATGATCTGAGAGCCATTATAATGACTTCTCCCAACACTGTACCTAATATAATTATAAAAGAAAGGCTTTGAGACAAAAGTGACACATCTCATGGGAAGCAAATGGACTGAATATAGAAAGGGATTACTTTGAGCATGAATTCACCATGAGCTACTGTGCTCCCATTCCACAAACTGATGTCCATGCTAATCTCCTCATGATGTCTACGATATAGGTGTTTGCAGCAGCAAGTCTTCCTTCTTGAATATCATCCTGTCCCTGAATCTTTGTCTTCCTTCCTATAGAGCCAATGTGTTTCCCTGTATTAACTGATGCTGCCTCATCTATGTGGGGGAATTCCTTCCAGGTAAGAATTCCTGATAGAATAAACCATTGGTTATTTAAAAAGTTTGTCTTTGTTATTATGTGACGTGTTATAAGCATCCATCCTGTCACATAAGGATTCATAATATTAGTATTTTGGAGAAAATGAATGTAACCTTTTTCACTGTAATCCAAAAAAACTTTCTCCTGGAACAGCTCAATGAAACTCCAAAGGGTTAATATGTAAAAATCAGAAAAGTCTGGCAAGGAACCCACAATATGTCCTTGCCTGATAAGAGAAAGACTGATAACCTAGACGTCTGCTGCTTTAGACAATAATTACTCATTATCTGCAAGTGTCTGGATGGTAAGAAGCTTGAAACTGTTTTCATACTACTCTTTGAAGTAGCTGCACTGACCTTGTGACTGAATCAGTCCCTTTTATGTTTTCAGTTTCCTTATCTAATAATTTACCTAATGGAGCTCTTGCTCCCATGAGAGTCAGATTTCTCTAGGATAGAATTAAGAAAATAAATGTAGTTCCTTGCCTAAGGACAAAGACCCAGATTGCATCTAGCTATCTCACAAGATCAGGACAATGACCCATAAACCCCATTCACATGGGTATTGTACCTGTTGGGGATCAAAGGCAGGAACATTCAGTTGTCTAACCAAAGCCTTATCATTCCCTCCTATGATCAAACATGGAAGTGAAAGGAAAGGAGGTAGAAAGAACTAGCCAAGGAATGCATGGCCTCATGCAATTGTAAGACTTAAACAGAGCTGCACTTGCTCCTGATGTTGAACCCAAGAAGTAAGCAGAACTGCTGCCTTGGACTTCTGGAGGGCAGACTTTGGCCTGTTTATAAGACTGGTTGACAGAGTCCCTTGGGAGGCAGTCCTGAAGGGCAAAGGTGTCCAGGAAGGCTGGATATTCTTCAAGAAAATCTTAAAGGCACAGGAGTGGGCCATCCCTGTGTGCTGAAAGACAAGCCAGTGGGGAAGATGACTGGCTGAACAGAGAGCTATGACTGGAACTCACGATGAAAAAGAGAGTTTATGACCTTTGGAAGAAGGAGCAGGCAACTCAGCAGGACTACAAGGATGTTGTGAGGTTATGCAGGGAGAAAATTAGAAAGACAAAAGCCTGACTAGGACTTAATCTGGCTACTGCCGTAAAAGACAAAATGTTTCTATAAATATATTAGTAAGAAAAGGAGGGCTAAGGATAATCTCCATCCTTTACTGGATGTGGGGGGAAGCACAGTGACACAGGGTGAGGAAAAGGCTGAGGTACTTAATGCCTTCTTTGCCTCAGTCTTTAATAGTAAGTTCTCCAGGTACCCAGCACACTGAGCTGGAAAACAGGGTTGGGAAGCAGAATGAAGCCTCCATAATCCAAGGAGAAATGGTTATCACCCTGCTATACCACTTAGACACACACAAGACTATAGGGCTAGATAGGATCCACCCAAGGGTACTGAGGGAGCTGGCGGAAGTGCTCACAAGCCACTTTCCATCACTCACCAGCAGTCCTGGCTAACCAGGGAGGTCCCAGTTGACTGGAAGTTAGCAAATGTGACACCCCTCTACAAGAAGGGCCAGAAGGAGGATCTGGGGAGCTACAGGCCCATCAGTCTGACCTTGGTGCCAGGGAAGGTTCTGGAGCTGATCATCTTGAGTGCCATCATGTGGCACATACAGGACAACCAGGTGATCAGGCCCAGTCAGCATGGGTTTATGAAAGGCAGGTCCTGCTTGAATAACCTGATCTCCTTCTATGACAAGGTGACTCACTTAGTGGATGAGGGAAAGGCTGTGGATGTTGTTGACCTAGACTTTAGTAAATCCGTTGACACCATTTCCCACAGCATTCTCCTGGAGAAACTGGCTGCTCATGGCTTGGACAGGTGTACTCTTTACTGGGTGGCTGGGCCCAAAGAGTTGTGGTGAATGGAGTTAAATCCAGTTGGTGGCCAGTCACAAGTGGTGTTCCCCAGGGCTCAGTATTGGGGCCAGTTCTGCTTAATATCTTTACCAATGATCTGGACGAGGGGATCAAGTGGATCCTCAGTAAGTTTGCAGATGACACCAAGTTGGGAGGGAGTGTTGATCATTGAACTGCTTGAGGGAAGGAAGACTCTACAGAGGGATCTGGACATTCTGGATCAATGGGCTGGGGCCAACTGTATGAGGTTCAACAAGGCTCAGTGCTTGGTCCTGCACATTGTTCACAACAAGCCTGTGCAATGTTACAGGCTTGTGGAAGAGTGGCTGGAAAGCTGCCTGGAGGAAAAGAACCTGGTGGCTTTGGTCAACAGCTGGCTGAATATAAGGCAGCAGTGTGCCCAGGTGGCCCAGAAGGACAATAGCATCCTGGCTTGTATCATAAGTACTGTGGCCAGCAGGACTAGGGAAGTGATCTTACCCCTGTACTTGGCACTGGTGAGACCGCACCTCAAATACTGTGCTCAGTTTTGTGCCCCTCACTACTGGAAAGACATTGAGGTGCTGGAGCATGTCCAAAGAAGGGCTGTGAACAAGTCTTATGAGGAGTGGCCGAGGGAACTGGGGTTGTTTAGTCTGGAGAAAAGGAGGCTCAGGGGAGACCTTATTGCTCTCTACCACTACACGAGAGGAGGTTGAAGTGAGGTGGGTGTCGGTCTCTTCTCCCAAGTTACAAGCAATAAGACGAAATGCCCTCATGTTGTGCCTAGGGAGGTTTAGATTGGATATTAGGAAAAATTTCTTCACCAAAAGGGTTGTCAAGCACTGGAACAGGCTGCCCAGGGAAATGGTTGAGCCACCATCCCTGGAGGTATTTAAAAGATGTAGATGTGGTGCTTAGGGACATGGTTGAGCGGTGGACTTGGCAGTGCTAGGTTAATGGTTGGACTCAGTGATCTCAAAGGTCTTTTCCAACCTAAATGGTTCTATGATTCTATGAACTAACAGACACTCAGGAAGATGAAGCTGGCCATCCTGTCATTAAAGCAGATGAGGGAAGTTTGTAAAGCCTGAAAAGTAACTGCGACAGAAGACTGGACACACAGAAGGAACTAACCAAGTCCCAGAGAAGGTCTGCTACCTGTTCTAATATTAGCCATTACGTTGCCAACAGAAACATAGTAGATCTTGTTTCCTGGTTTTAAATGATATGTATTACTTATATAAGTTATGATAGTATTTTAAAACAAACCAGAATCACATAAATGTGAATTCTGTGAACGAAGGAATTATTTTTAAGGGTTTGACAAAACTAAGGAAATCTTACTAGTGGTGACAATACTGTGCTTTTAACTGCATGTAATGGAAAAGATAATACTGTAGGATCAGAGGCAATGGGAACAAACTGAAACACAGGAGGTCTGCAGAACATCGGGAAATGCTTTTTCACTCTCAGAGTGACCAAGCAGTGGCTCAGGTTGCCCAGAGAGGTTGTGGAGCCTCCATCCTTGGAGACGTTCAAAGAACCGTCTAGACATGGTCCTGGGCAACTAGCTCTAGGTGCTTGAGAAAGGGGTTGGAACCAGAAGACCTCCAGAGATCCCTTCTGACCTCAGCCCTTCTGTGATTCTATCAGTTCACAGTAACAGGTATTGCAGAAATGTCTCTGGCAGATAAACTGCAGCCTAAATTTATAGACAGACATAGCAATATATAGATATCCCAATATCTCCTTTCTTTCTGAGAAGGAAATTTTTTCATAAGGGACATAACCTTGGATTCTTGACATTAACTCTAGGACATTTTGCATATAACTTTTTACATGCTCAGTAGATTTAATGTATTAATAGCCTATTGACCAAGATGAAAACTAAAAAGAACTTGCCACTTTTATTCCCACCATCTAAGGAAAAATACTGATGCCAAACTACATATAAAAAGATCTATGGAGACTTCCTTCTACAGGATGTGTCTTGTAATTTTATACCTCATAATTTTTTTAATCCAAGGTATTAAAATAAATGATATGAGGTTGCAGAAAGGACTTCAGGTTTGAAGTGTTATAGTGAGAGAAATTTCTTAATAAGCAGGCAGGTGTCTTCAGAATACAGCTGAGTGAGCCAGCAAACCTCCTATTTTTATTTGCACATTTTTGCACAAACTTGGTTAAACCCAAATTAAGTGGCAAAGAAAACTAACAGAGCTCCCAATGAAAGTCAATACCTAATGGGAAATAAAGAGACTCCACTGCTTCCAAAGGCATGTCTCAAGCCTTATTTGCGCAGGCAAAACTCCAGCTAAGCTTGATGAGGAATGTATCTCCCTAGATTTTTATTTCATATTACTAAGGAGCTTTAAAATACAAGTTCATATTAAGTATAATTAGAAAAAGTCTACTTTCGGAAGAAAATGTATCTCAGAGTGGCAATGAAAGAAAGTCCAAATCAATGGCCATCCTTTTTATGCATTGCTCCTTCTGCTTCTGGGAAGTTTAAGATACAGTGGAATTGCCCTGGTTATGATTTGATAGGAGAAGATATTTTGGGAAGCAATGACTCCTCTCTCAAACAGAAACCCACACAGTCCCAGGTAACAGCTGAGTTCTGCAGAAGATACAGTGCTGACAACCTGACCTGTCGGCCATAAACCCCATCAGGAGGGGGACATGCACTGACCAATTACTAGTACCACAGGCCACTGCGCAAAGCGGAAGTTAAAGTGGTATCCTGGCAGTGATGTGGAAAACTTTAATTTGTCAAATCTCCCCCCAAAACTTACATATTTGGCTGTCTCCATATATGTATTATTCCAGAAGAGTCGTTCATATTTTGCATAGAAGCATCAAGTAAGTACATGAATAAAAAAAGAGAGACCTGTAAGGATATGCATGTACTTTTCCATGAAAGAAATGGGTTTGCTTCCTGCAGATTCCAATACGAGTGTCCTCCCTATGCAATGACATCTTGGTGCGGAAGAGCAAGATGAACAAACTTCCATATTTGCCTGAAACAGCCTCTTCTAAATTGAGTTCTGCTTTGTATATAAGCTGTCAATCTCTTCTTCAGAACCATTTCAGAACCTTTGATGAATATACATCAAAGTCAAGATACTCAGATGTGATCTGTCCCAGGTTAAATTTTCACATTGAAAATATCCTTCCTCATACCTCAGCTCACTATCCCGTCTTATTGGTAAACTTTCATTTGTTAGTGTATTTCTTACCAATATGCTCCTTTTTTGATTTGTTATAGATTGTCTTGGTTCTAATTATAATTGCACAGACCAAATATTGTATTAGTCATTGCAAAAAAACCCAAGTTTACTTTGCAGATGGGTAATATATGGCAAGACTTTGGTCCAAAGTGTTTTATCTTAGCACAGAAAGATGATATACAAATGTATGTATGTCACATTTTTTTGTTGGTATTCAGCTTTAGAAGGAATTCCTGCAAATGAAACAGTGCTAAAAATGTCCTACAGATAAAGATTTATTATGTGCATGTGTTGATTTTATGTGTATGTATCAAAGAGAAACTATATTCCCTGAAATGATGAAAACTTTCAGCCTCTCTCAGCTATTAATCCTTAAAGCTACATATTGCTGCTTTCTTTTTGTGTTTGAAATTTTCGAAAGCAGTCTAGGGGATTTAGACACATATCGTCTGTTAATTCTAGTGGCACACATTTATCTAAATCCCCCCCATATTTTTTTATTTTTTACAAACTATTCAGGCTTCCTTTTATCTGCTCACTTTCCCTTCATAATGGCCTATGTTAAAAGTGTTACCTCTTGGTCACTGAAGAGGATTAGACAGCTTTGTACCAAAGGAACCAAAAGGGTCAAATGGCTAGGAAAGAATTATGTGAGTCTATCAACTGTATTTTTTTCCAGAAGAGACCGTATCTTCGGAAGTGTGTGAGCATGCCTGGTGCACTGGCTGTCTCATATATTCTGAGATTCTTCTGGCATTAAAATAATGCTAGTTGGAAAAAACCCCACAATTGCTATTGCTATTAATATCAACATTATTTATTTTCATGCAGTTAGCTCTTTTTCTCTTTCATCCATCATGAAATTCTTCTTGAAAGATTTCAAGTTACAAAAAATAACAATCTTTTCCCATTCTTTACACAATTACAATTTCTTGGAGGAACTAAAAAAATGAAAATCTCCCTTAGGAATAACCTCTTCTTTTAAGAGTTTTCTCTTTTATTTCAGTCATTTTATATCCAGAATACTGTAGCAGTGGAAAAGAAGAGGCCAAAAGGTGGAAACATCAATGCTTATGTAATCCCCAAAGAAGATTATTCCCCTCACAAAAATGGCTAGTATGACATGTGAAATTAAGGATATTCATTCTGTGTCTGCACATCACTTGTAATGAAATTGGTGAATCTTTAGAAAAATAGAGCAACACGAGAACAGCTGAGCTTTTCCCATGGTATCAGTGCAGATAGTATTAAAGTTCTAATCAGTTTTTCTAACCAACTTTTTCACTTGCCAAAGAGCTCTGCAGAGCCTTCCTTCCTCTCTCTGTACAATTCTGCCAACTAAAGGATGACAGGTATACAGATTTATTAGAAATGGGAGAAGGGGCATCACTTGGATTTGAACACTGCTATTAGTCCTGGCAAGTATACATGCATTGTTTTCTCATTTGGACCAGGGGGCTACACCCATTCCTGGATGGATAAAACACATTTATCACATTTCTGTGCCAGGATTACACAATCTGATGTGGTCTACAATATGAGAATAATAAAAGTATAATGATTTTCAGGCACAGTGTATATGTAGCACTTCATAGGACAAAAATCACTGGACAGATACTTTGTTATTCATTTCATATGTCATTGAATGCAATAGTCAAAGGAATTGTATAAGTTTGATAGAACACAGTGCTCAAAAAAATCACATGCCTCTGAAAATCTAGTGAATGTGCCAACTCAACTTCCAATAAACTTTATGGGAAAAAACCAGCAATTTATTAGCACCAGGGCTAACATTTCAAGACGAATGCCTAATTAAATTGGTATTTACACATCACATACAAATGGCCAATGCTTAAAACCAAACAGGATACCTTCTGAGACATAATTTTGATCACTGTGTTTCCCCATACATGTGTGTTTTCATAGTAAATGAGAAAAATTCCCAATCAATGCATTATATTTATACAATAGGATTAGATAGTTAGTACTTTCACCCAATCAAACCAGTTAACCACCAGGAAAGCGATGAATGAATTATCCTAAAATGTAAACCAGGCTCAACTGTTATCTTGAATTTTACCAACTTGTTCTAAATTTAGAAATATTTTCAAAATCTAATAAATGAGTTCCTAAATGTTCTTCTCAGTTCACTGCAAATAATACAAGAGAGAAAAATGGATCTTTTGAACATAATTGAAAAGTAGGATTAGCAGGAATAGACTGCCTTCACTGAGCATTTCCTTGCTCATTGTACATATTTAATCATATTGTCAACATATTTTAATAATGTCTTATTTTTGAAAAAAGTAGATGGTGAGATTACTTGTGTTGATGTCACATCATTTATATCTTGCTCTGCTCTTGCCTGGTTTCTCTTAAGAGACAGAATGTCAACCAGTTTCTGCAGTGACAAAACAATATGGCTTCATTTGATTGTCACTGGTGATATTTTTTTGCTCATTTTTCATGGCTTTGTCACCCAGATTCATAATGAAGCTGCTTCTCCTCATTGAGATATTGGTTTTCAGTAGCAATTTTTCATGCATGACTTGACCAACACGATTTTCACTGCTGTATGCTGACTTTTGCTACGTTATGACAATCTGTATCAATTCAGAGGACTTAAAATACTATCTCAAATTTGACTGCAGGTAGTTCTGTGAAAACAGAAGGTTATTCCACTACCAGAAGCATTCATATATATTTATATCACCAATTTGCTGTCATCTGTAGGGCTTTTTCCAAATTGAAAAAGAAAACCCTATCAGGTTAATATTCTTACCTTCCAACTCCCAGCAGCCAAGTTCTGCAGTGCCCCTGCTGCCCCCTCCAGTGTGTCTGGATTTGAGCACTCAGAAAGAAGTGTGAGGTAGGGTTTGACTATTGAAGGGTGCCACAGCATCTGGATTCCTTTGGGTGGTTCTGCACAGTCTGGGAGAGGTCCTACGCCATCCCACTGTTGGAAAGTACAAATCAGATTGTCAGCAAGGAACGGCGAAATACTTGAGAATTGCCTCAGTTGAAGTTATAACATCTATGTGTGTGTGCATGAAGGCATCTGCCCACAAGCAGCCGTTCTCAATTTTAGTGTATCATGTGATTCTTCACAGAGAAACCAAATTTCCTACTCAACACTCCTTATAGAAGAGCTATAGCATTGGCAGAAATCACAGTGTTTTAGCTAGCTGACATAACAAAAACACTTTTCACTGCATTTTTTTTTTTTTTTGGTGGGAACAGAAGCCCAGTGAACGTAATTTTATCTTAAAGAGGCAAATCTAGAACTTGCATAGGAAGAAGAGATTTTCCTTTTTCACATTCTGCTCAGTTCTCCACATTCTCTCTCTTCTCATGAGGGAAGAAACAACAACACAAAACACTACTGTGGAAAATGAAATCATTCAAGGCCATGAGTCCTCCATCCCCTGGAAGGCCCAAGTGTGACAAGTCTTCCTCAACTGCACAACTTACTCTGGCTTCTCACCATGCGAGAGCTGGAGGCATTCGGCCATAGAGTCGGCCAGCTGTACGGTCTGATGCTCCAATGTAGTCAGTAGAACCACCTCTCACAAAACAGACTCTTCCTCTCATCACATAAAGAGTTTTGCCACATAATAACCCTAGTCTGATACCCAAAATGGGCAATATTAAATCCTGGGCAACAAGCAGGTTACTGCACAAAACCCACTCTTACCAGAAACTTTATTCCAGAAGAACAGTGATTCACCTCTCCAGTGGTATGCACAATACTTGCACCTAAGCATAAAACATCTTAAAAGAAGGAAATTCAAGGGCTTTTTTGTTTTTTGTTTTTTTTAAAACAAAAGATGTGGAATGCACTTTTAATGAAATTTTAAATGTGATTTCTATCTATATATGTGATGTATATTTTGCTTTGCTTTGTACAGATAAAGGGATTTAGAAAATTCATAGCCTTAGTATCAGTTAGGAACAAGCCTCAACTTCTTAATAAAATCTCTTTTCTAACACCTCTGACACATCCAGATTGCACAATATGATACAAAGTAAACCTTTTAATGCCTTGGGTTAGAGCTTACTGTGATTACGTAGATAAAAAATGTGTATCATAACATTAAACATCTACTAGACATACAAAGATAGCACACGACAAATTAATTCCTTGTTTAGATCTGCAACAGTTAATTGGTTAAGAGTCAAACACCACAAGAACACTTACACTGGGAAAGGCCTAGAATCTCTCATTTTCAGAAAGTATCAATCATCATTTTATTTAAGCTAACTTTAAAAATCTACATATAACTTAAAGGACAATCAATCAAATCTCATCTAATAACAACTAACATAATTTAATTTTAACAAGGTTTTGTTAGATTACTATAATTGAGAATGCAAATCACTATTTTTGACGCTGTCCTGCATGATATACCTGTCTCTAAATTGGTGAGACACAGATTTGACAGATGGACCGCTTGGTGGATAAGGAATTGGCTAGATGGTTGCACTCAAAGAGTTGCAGTCAACAGCTCAATGTCTGAGCGGAGACCAGTAACAAGTGACGTTCCTCAGGGGTTGGTACTGGGACCAGTGCTGTTTAACATCTTAGTCAGTGACATGGGATTGAGTGCACCCTCAGCAGGTTTGCCGACGACACCAAGCTGTGTGGTGCAGTCGACACGCTGGAGGGAAGGGATGCCATCCAGAGAGGACCTGGACAGTCTTGAGAGGTGGGCTCATGCAAAACTCATGAAGTTCAACAAGTCCAAGTGCAAGGTCTTGTACATGGGTCAAGGCAATCCCAAACACAAATACAGGCTGGGCGATGGGTGGATTGAGAGCAGCCCTGTGGAGAAGTACGTGGAGGTCTCTGTGGATGGAAAACTGACTATGAGCCAACAACGTGCGTTTGCAGCCCATAAAGCCAACAATATCCTGGGCTGCATCAAGAGAAGCATGGCCAGCAGGTCAAAGGAGGTGATTCTGCCCTTTTACTCTGCTTTTGTGAGACCCCACCTGGAGTACTGTGTCCAGCTCTGGGGCCCCCAGTTATAAGAAGGACATGGACCTGCTTGAGCAGGTCCAGAGGAGGCCCGGAGATGATCACAGTGCCTGGAGTACCTCCCTTCTGAGGACAGGCTGAGAGAGTTGGGGTTGTTCAGCCTGAAGAAGAGAAGGCTCTGGGGACACCTTATAGTGGCCTTCCAGTAAAAAAGATGGGGAAGGACTCTTTCTCAGTGAGTGTAGTGATAGGACAAGGGGTAATAGTTTTAAACTGAATGAGTGTGGATTTAGATTAGATCTAAGGAAGAAATTCTTTACTGTGAGAATGGTGAGACACTGGAACAGGTTGCCCAGAGAAGCTGTGGCTGCCCCCTCCCTGGAAGTGTTCAAGGCCAGGTTGGACGGGGCTTTGAGCAACCTGATCTAGTGGAAGGTGTCCCTGCCCATGACAGGGGGGTTGGAACTAGAGGATCTTTACGGTCCCTTCCAACCCAAACCATTCTATGGTTCTATGATTTTTTTCTAAATTAAAGCAGAACAAACACCAAAGTGGAAGGCTACTGGAATCATTTAATACACATGAGCTGTTACTGAAAACCAGAAAGTTGCTCAGATATGAAACTCACTGCACTGGACAAAAGTTACCATAGTTTAAAAGAACTGACACAGCAATACCCAGTGGTAGTTGAGAAACTACAGGAAAATTGCCTGCTGGAGAAACAATCCCTTTAACTGACACTATTATAGGGCTGTGCCTTTGAATTTTTTAATACATTTCTGCCTTTAAACCAGTAAGTTGATTTCACTGCATGTGACTCAGTTCTCCTTTTTTCTCCATATAAATCACCATCCTTGCCAGAAATGACTTCTCGCCAGCTCATAAAAAATACATTAAAACCTGCTTCTTATTTTAACTCTCAGAATTCAATCATTCGCGCTGTCAGAATTTTTTGGAAAACAAATGAGAAACGTATCTTACAGGTCAAATCTGACCTCACACCAGATTTAGGCTTTGTACCTTAGTAAGTCCATTAATGAATGACTCGTGATGTCAAAGGGCACAAATTCAGGTCTTCATCCATCTCATTCCAATTTGCACCAATTATGGATGCATTATGCAACTGAACAGTGTTTGCACAGGGTATTTACTACATTATTTCAGGGACAAAGTACATATAATATATCAAATGTGCCAGATCTACCCAATACATTTTTTGTGCATATGTGGGGATAGAACTTTTTTTAAAATTTGGGTACCTACACTCTTATAATCCCAAGAATTACTGAAAATTTGCTGATATAAATAGAGCTGTATGTATGTTCATGCTGTGCTGGTACATATAAAGAACTAAAAATGATACTTAGAGTTAAATTAATATTTAATGTGGTTTTGCCATTCTGCCCAGTAATGAGAAAACATTTAAAAAAGAGAGACAAATTACTGCATTTCCCTGCCCTTCTTGTGACTCACTTCTAGCACAATTGCATTAATTTATCACCAACTGAGGAGGAAGACCTTTTTCTCAAGACACTGCGATGCCTCAGGGTCCTTGTAAGGCTGATGGAGGTCTCTGGTACCGCAAATGCACGTGCAGTGAAGGCGCAGTAAACTCAGTGACACTGGATAATGTCCTGCACTATTCTTCAGACATGGTCTGTGTGCCCAGAGCAGCTGAGCGGCATGCATAGGGAGGGGGTTACTGCCAACCATGCATAACAGATGCGCTGTGTCTATGGTAGCCTCTTTAAGGTTGTGCAGTAAAGGGTGACAGAACTGTAGCCACTTTCTAGGAGGCAGAGGCACAAGCAACTAAGACCTGTCACATACTCCATATTTCAGTTCCTCTCTGCTCCTGCATGTGTGGTCTCAGCTAACCCTTCACTGAAGGGCTTAACGGCTTCTGGCATCTTCCGCGTAGCTTAGGCCAGTGCCTGCAGCTGTACAGACCAACTGCTGCAGGGCATTGCAGGACTGATACTGGTCAGAAAAGAAGCTATTGCAAAGGTTATTTTCCTGAACTTCACCCATTTATTTTGTATTTCATAAACATAAACATCAACTGCCTGAGTGAAAAAACATATTTTCCCCAAAATGATATTACAGTCCATTTTCTCAAATGGCGGCTAAGGCATGGCAGAAGTTGCTTTGTAGTTCACATTGCTCAATATTAATGAACCAAGGCAGCGTGCTAAACAACTCTACCTAGTGAATTACTGGGATGGTTACTGTATTGTTGCAGACCATCAGGAATGATCAGTAAGGTCTATTTGAGGTAGGCTGTGGATGTAGTAGGAGCCTCTGAAAAAGAGGACAACTGCATGCAATTACTCTTCCTAGCTTATGCTAAGGAGAAAAAAAAAGTCATAAACAAATATTCCTTCCAGGCTTCTCTCCCGCAGCTGAAATTACCCACATATATTGTGGTTGAAGCTGACAAACTGTTTGTTACGTGGGTGTGATACAAATCTCTCATTTCCTGAAACTGGTGCAAAGAAAAGATGAAAGTCAGGAAGAATAAAAAGCTGAATACAAAGATCTTTATGAACAACAGACTTCTGAGAGTACGAATACTCTAATAAAGATTCCAAAGTTTTCACATTACTAAGGAACTTTGAGAGGAGAAAAAGATCACTCATCAAGATGCTCCCCCATGCTGCACGACAGATTATCTACCACCTTCTTTCTTATTTTAATGAAAGCACATCCATGTTTATAGTGTAATTGTACTGAATACCAGGGAAGGCTTCAACTCAGTAGGAGAAGTGCACTCTCCATATTTTGGTTTTTGTATTAAAAACCTCAGGTTGGTGGGGTTTGTCATTAAGGAGTATCACATGATGATAGGTTTTCCTGTGGTAACAAAACAACAGTGTTTTATTTTCATATATTAAATATGAGTACTTTACTTTCCCCCAGTCTGTAAAATACCACTAGTAATAAAAGAAAATCTAGGGAAAAAATCAAACAAAACCCAGCAATGACTGAAACCATCTTTAATCTCTCTCCAATGATCCTAGACATTTGAGATAGTCTGATAACACTGCAGCTATGCTCTTTGCAGCAGCAGCGACAAAATTTCTATCAGTAATTAAACAATGCTCACCAAAAGCATTTTTTAAATGCCAAAGTCTTTTAAACTAACAGGACCCTTAAGAGGACAATGATTTATCACCCTGCATATCTTAGTGGTTGTGACAGTCTATGCCAGCTGTACCTAGGCGTGTCACTCCAATAACCTCTTTTGGAAACCTTTGTCCAGGAGATGCACTGGCCAACGCTGTCAAGAGCAGAAATCTAACGTTAAGCAACAAGAATTCATCAAAATCACATAGCTTGCTTTCAGGGGTGATGGGAATCCATGCAGCTGATAAAAAGGAGGCAGGAATGCCACTATTTAAATCAAGCCGAATTTCAGTTTAGACATCCAGGCCTAAAGAAAGGTGGTGAATATAAACAAAGGTGTCTACTGACACAGAGACTATGGGAGTAGGGTGGGAGAGGACAGAACTGCTGTGGTCCAGCAACATGCAGTCCCGATAGATCTGGGCAATTTTTGGTTAAAGTTTATTGTATAAGTAACAGTAACCTCCCCAATTTGATGCAACATGTTTACAACTTTGGGAAAGGTGTTTGAAATGTTTTCAAAACATTCCAATGTTTTGAATCTATTATTAATCTGAGATATAAATAGATCTAAATTATACTTCAGATTATATATTACATTCTTAAAATAATTGTCAATGCCCTTATTCAACTATTTTATGTTATTACATCTAGATCAGAAAAATAATTTCATCCAATTTGTCTTTGCTTAAAACCAGACCCCTCTAAAACAGGATGTAGTTCAATCCAGGGACAACAGTCCTTGGCATCTCACTACATCTCCTTCTCCTCACCCCTCTCCTCTCTATAAGAAGCTGAAGGTAATGGGCTTTGCACTATATTCCACAAATTATATTTAATAACTCTTATCTTTGAAAACAACTTGTCATACATGATACTGAGAGATTCCCAGGGTATATGAGATGTTTCTGTGTAGGCAAGCAAGAATTTAGAAATGGTTGCTAAGAAGCTCTGTAAGGAGCTGCTCAAGATAGTTCATGTCTTGCTAATCAACACTTGGCATAACCACCTTGTGCAAGACAAGGAAGCAACAAGTGGAAATAATATCCTTCCTGAGCAGAACATAGTGGCAACACATCCTTTCATCCATAATCTCAGTTTAGATTATTAGCTAAACCCAGCAGCTGCCTCCATTTCTCTGTTTCTGTGCTTATTAATTCGGTATGGCTTGGTAGAATATTAAAATATACTTGGTAAAATAGTGGCCTCACCATGTGAAAAGGCATATCTGACAGCTTTATTTTTTATTCTTCTTGAAATATTATTGCCTTAAACCTGCTATTTCACCTGGATAGAAGAATTTACAGCCCATTTAGTAAGCATGCTAAAGAGGTGTGCCAGTCAATTCATAATGATATAACCTGAAATGTTGCTGCTATACCTTAAGGCTCCTGACAGAAGGTGAAAGAGAAGGTCAGGCTCATTTCAAAAGTGTCACTTCCAATGAAAAATCAGATTTTGGGCTAGATTCTGGGTTGACAGGAATGATCACAGATGGGAAACTTGAGAGGAACATGAAGCCAAGAAGTCAGACTGTTTCTTCTTAGTGAAGGAAATTAAACAGTGCCACATGTGCATATAATGGGCTGCACAACAAGAAATAAAATAAGGATTAATGACAACTCCCTTATTCTTTTACTGAAATTGGACTACACACCTTATTTTCCCTAACTACTTTTTGTCATAACCCTTGTTTCTCATAGAGCTTGAAGAATAAACCTGTTGGCAGCAGTGAGCATATCAATAGCAGCGACAAAATTTTCAGCTGTGGAAAAATTAGTTTTCATCTGAAGAGTGACATGATACAAGGCAGAGAAGTCTGTGTCTACCATGTCCTTAGTCAGAGATGAAGGCCTCTACAGCTGAAGAGCTTTGGAGGGTGAGGGCTCAGTAACAGCTGGTTACAAGTAACCAGCAGAGAGACCATAATGAACAACAGCAACAGCAGGGAATTACAGTCCTTGGGCTCTGAGACAGAAATAAAGTCAGGTGAGTATCACTTATTTTTCCCGAGACCTTTACAGAAGTTTTGTTTTCTGTTTTTCCATATATTATGCCAATGCTATACTTGGCTTTTATCACAGATCTTTAGAAGGTTTAGGTCTCTTCCAGCGTTAAACTTGCGTGACAAAGCATACGCCTCAGGAACCTGTCTGAGCTCTGGTAAACCACCAAAGAAAGGAATGATTGTGGGCTCTTTTACTGCCACCCACCTTTATTCTGAAATCAGAAGAACACTTGTTTCCTGTGTTCCTAAGGGAGCTCTTAAGTAAAGTAATTTGACAAGTGTCACTAGAGTTAACTACAACCTGAACAAAGAAACATCTCTTATTTGATTTCAAGATGTAGAGAAGTTGCCATTGGTAGAGACAACTAATGTCATTGATGAAAAATATATTCCATTTTTTTTGTGAAAGGCCTTTCAAAGAAGACCACATTTTATACTACCACCCAGTTTTGTTCTTCTGAAGTAACTTATGTGTGACTATAACTGAAATATAACCTAGAAAAATAGGGATAACTGTTTCCTAAATCATAAAATAAAGAAATTAACTTCTACTTTCTTTACAGAGAAAACCAAAGAGAAAGTGACTTCAACGTTACAGAAGGTTTCTCCTGTTATGGTTTAAGAAACAAACTCCCTAGCTGTGTATGGAATTCTTTTTTTTTTAAAGTATAGAAAACTACAACTTCATCCACATCCGCTGTCTAAAATGATACATCTGGTATTATTGCCCAATTACAGTTGTTTCACTACTAGTAGCTTATTTAAAAATGAAAGACCACCCCATAAATGTCCATATTGGTCACTTCAGGTGGTGTTCAAGAAAATACACACTTATAAGTGAAAGACTGAAGGAGTATACTGTAAAAGGAAAATTTCAAAATGGCAGTTATAAAATATGAATATTTTTTCCCCACACTGTTTTGTAAACTTATTATACGAGTACTCCATGCACTGTCAAAAAAAAAAAAAAGAATACCTATACCCTTAACACACATTTTCTGGGGACATAAAATGTAGCAGGCTGCATAATGGGAAACTATTCCCCTGTACTGAGGTGTCACAACTCTTAGAGACGTGTCTGTGCCCTGTGCTTCACCTAACAGGAAAGGCAAAATTCTTAAATATTAAAGGAATCACACAGGTAACTGACTGGAGTTCTAATACTGGGCTGAACTCCAGTTTGTGTATCTGTAAGTGACAATAATAAACCCAAAGAAAGATTTGTTTTTACACTTGTGAAGAGCTTTTCCAACAGTTAACTAGGTTTGTATTGTCTAGCATGAACAATCTATTAAAAGTAGCCTGAAGCTCAATGCCATCTCTTTATGGGGCATCTGGGTAACAGACTACTTTTATATATTTCTCTTCTTTCATGTCTCTGAGGTTTCCTTCCACAGGTTCCAAATCCATGATGGTGTGTAGTGCTTTCAGTGTTTTGGATGTTGCAGATCATTGCATCCTATGAAAATTCCATAGGAATGCCTTCATTATTTACATGTAAAACACTGTCCATCAAAATCGTGATCTTCAGAACTATATTATAAGATATTTCAGAGCATAAAAGCTTCCCTCCTGAGGCACTTAAAGGAATGAGCACTCTAAAAATAGCACCCTGAGGACAGCGTGAGATCTGTTCTGACGGACAGAACAAACAGCAGGTAACAGCTTAAGCACTGCAACTGAAAAGAGATTATGAAAGGCATTACCCAGAAAAATTTAGAAGTCTTACAGAAAAACAAGATTACTAGAAAAGAATATGTACATGTGCAATGCACCGAGCAGCAGTCAGCACATAGGGAGACAATGTATGGTGAAAGGACAGGTGAAAATGTTCTCCTGCAGAAAGTGCTGAGGAGCTTAGTTTAGATGAGTGAATTCTGACTAACCCGAGGAACATCAGATGATCCTGTTGTTAGAGACTCTTGCCTAGAAAAAAACAATCCCAACAAAACACCCAAGAATACCGATTTTTCTTGACACGCAGAAAGAGTAACCAGAGTATTCCTGACTGTGACACAGTCTAGAAGGTGATGATCTGGGTTTCCAGTTACTCCTACTTTTCAGTAGTATGAATCTACTGGGGTCCTGAAAAAATGCAAGACAGTGACAGAGCCAAAGAAGCAGAAAGAACATTTTGTTTTTACATAGTTGGACTGGCTGGTTTCCAGAAAGCAAGCCAACTGAATGTACTTGTGTACTCATTTTTGCAAAATAAATGGACCAAAAAAAAGTATACCTTTACCCTTACCCCACTTTGAGTTGCGGGCCAAGCTCTATGCTATTAATATAAAGGACAGTTACATAAAAAAAAACCCCAACCCATTCTTCTGTTTTTCTTTTCCACTGATGAGGATAACCTGGGAGAGCTGTTTCCAGCACGGAAAATAGACTTCAGTCACATTTGTTTTTAGTAGCATTCTAGTTAGCTTGATAACATATTTTAACATGTTTATTGAACAACAGTCAAGGATCATGGGGTGAGAATAACGCACTGTGCACAAGGCTCACAAGGCTCCCTTAAACTCCTGAAATGAATAACAGCCACAGGTGAGAACCGGTATACAGCAAGATGGGGTAGGCTGTCCAGACTTAAAGGAAATGAGATGAAAGAAGAACAATCATTAGAAAAATATTTCTAATGTTTGTAAGGCAAAGTGGTCCTGTGCACCAGAAAATTAGTTCTGGAAAGAGTAAATTTATTTCCTTGCTGCAGAAAAGCCTAGTGAACATAAATTTGAAAATATGTGCATTGTTTTGCTTTTTTTTGGATTAAAAAAATTGTATTAAACCCTTCCACTAAACAAGCAAATCTGAAAAGAACTCTACCATGCTGCATGCTGATAATGAACGCTTATAGAACAGAAAAAAGATATCTCAGAGCAGGCAGAAGCACATATATTGTAAAGGAAATCAGCCAAAAGAGATTAGTTCTCTGGCCTGGAGGAGGAGAAACATCTTTTACAGGAAACCTTTAAAGTATGGAGAAGCATGACAGGAACACTGAACGAGTCAGTAGTACAGAGTTAAAAATATGAACCTGAGATCCATAAATCGCAGGAGAAATATAAAAGGAAGAGTTAAAAAAGACTTTATATGGTGTGTGCACACACATGTGTTGATAAACAGAGCATCAAAAGAGAAAGGCAAATTGCGGTATGACCCATTCATATCCAGACATGCTATTTTTGTTCCTGCACTTCGAATAACTGCAAGCGTAGTGTGTGGGTGGGAACTGTTAATTCAGGAACAGGGATGATGACTGCTTTATGGGATAGAATTAGTTTGCTTTGGCCCTTTTTAATCTCACTGTAGCCTAATACAGGAATCCCAACAAAGGACATAATAAATTCAAGTTATCTGATGACTGCAGTGTTTAACTAGAAGAGTAGGTGAAAGTCTTACTAGTCACAAGTGCTACATTTTTCACTACCTGAATCTTAGCTTGTTAATGACCTTGTAACTTTTTCACATTAACACAATTTGCCTTTATGAACTCAGGAATATTTTTAATAGTGGTTTATATCCTTTATTCAAATACTCTGTGCCTAATTGCTTACTCAAATGAGTATTTTCTTTGAGCGACCTGAAACAGAAATAAATGGTAATGGAAAAGACTAAGTCTAGGAAGAGATAGAGAACTACCTGCTGCCAGCACAGATCAGTTGAAAAAATTCATAAATCAGTAGCCATTCTCATTGCTATTTAGTGTGTATACTGATACAACAACATCTTCCTCAGCAATATCATTGTCAGCATTCCCCAATGGGGAAGCTGTTAATGAGAAAAGAAGGAGATAAATACACTTTGAAAGTCAACTTACCTAAAATAAAAAAGCACCGCACTGCAAATAACTTGAAGGAAGCTATCAAGACTGTATTTCTCAATCTTTGATAACAACATTAAACATATCAAAATACGCATGCTTTTTTAACATTCACCCATATTGCTTGATTCAGTCCTGCACAGTTTTCTCCCAACATGTAGAGGCAGAGTACAGGACTAACTTTGAAACAAATTAAGTATACAAATATAAGCCTGATATTTGCTTGCATCAAGGCTCTCTAGATACACATGGCTGTGTGGAACGTACACACAGATTACATACGAATGTTAAGACTTACCCTTTTCATTATAAATGGCTTCCTTAATAGACTGAGCATTTTACAGTATTCATGGTGTTCACAGTGTACCTATGACTACAGTTTCCAGGTGTCATCATGTAACGTGCAACTTTCTCAAGCAAACATATTTTGTTACTCCAGAGCCATACTCTGCTTTAAGCTCTCAGCTAATTAACAAAGGAAACAGTTTTGTATATTATGCATCATGCACTTCATTTCTAATACAGTGATTAGTTAGTTGTATTTTAAATGCTTGGCACTTCAACTACTCACAGTGCAGCTGCAAGTAACTTTCATTACCTGGTCTTGCGATTTCTTTTTCTTCTTCTTCTTCCCCCAGCACCCTGAACTCTCTGCGTCTTTTCCATTGGCATCACCACAGAGTAATCCATCAAGTTCATCTGTTCCCATCTGCTGTCCCTGAGATGTTTCTGCAGCTAGCCTGTATGAGAGGTTCCTCAAAATGCACACACAGTTTTCAACGGTCTAAAAAGTACGACAAGAAAAAATAAAACAGAAAACAAAACCAGGAGAAAGTTAAAATCCTTCCTGTGTTCATTCTGTATACAAAGCAGAAGAAATATCATCGATCTTCGCACATTTTCCCAGAACAATTCTTATCTGCTAATTTCTGAGTGCTCCTCACATAACCACAGTTTAAGAGATTTAGAAATTTTTATGGAAAGAAATCAGCAGTCTGGTCAATATTTTCCTGGGACTGACTTTATTGTCATTCTGAATTTCATGCTGGAGCCCCATGTGAAACAGCAGCCAAGGTAAAAAGTCATCAAGAGAACCTGAACACACACAGAATGTCAGCAAACTCCCACCTTAGTGAACAGAAAATGGCAATAGGTTCTGGGTTTGTTTTGTTTTTTCTTTTTAAAATGAGAAATAACCTTTTTCTGGCATAAATTCTATGTGAATTACCAGAAAAACAGGATCTGAGTTCTGTTTCACAAGTACTCGCAGCACGAACAGATGATACTTCTTAAGTCGCAGAAGTAAGACTAGAAGCCTCAGTCTTGCTGCTTTTACTGCTTCTAGCCAGGCTGCAAATACTTCGTGGGCAGCCTTTCCCTTTCATCCATTTGTCCCCCTAATAGGTTGTGCCTTCTGTAGAAGATGCTGGCAGGAATCCAGAAGTGGCGCGAGACCCAGTGAAGGAAAATTCACTGATAATTCAACATAATTTCTGCAAGTCTAAAAGAAGTTCAGTTTAGACTTGCTTGAAGCCTACTCATTTATAGTTGGTTCAATTTGGTTTGACTATCCCTTATAATAAGGATATGAGCTTAATCTTCTGGAGGAAGGGAAAGCATGGTTAAAATAGCCAGTCTGCATCTATCTATATTTATTTCAACTAATGCTCAAAGGAGATAAAAAGAGATAGTCACTACATCCCAGCTTTGTTGCTCCATTAACCCAGAATGGAATGACTGCGAAACTTTTGGCCCTGTCTTACTCTGCCATAGTCACCAGTGAGGCAAACAGATGGGACTTCATTTACTCTCATATACTGTATGAGCTTATGCCAGGTATGCATTTGGCACGCAGTTTTTGCTATGACATTAAGTTCCAGAGATGATACTGAACTCAGACTCATCTATGGAGGATAATTTATTTATTTATTTTAAACCATAGATGAAATTTCAGATTAGACTTCTATTAATCTGAAATCTCCAGCCAAATACATAAACACAGGTAGAAATACATATATGCATGTGTAGAAAGCGTTCTTAGTGCGTATTTCATACCTGAAAGCTCATAGTGACCATAAATTTTTTAAAGACTGCTGCCTCTTTTACTTTTCTTTAACATTGCCATATGTGATGTTTATTCTTGCTAAATTTACTTCTGCACAGCCATAGCATGCTGAAGTTGAAGCTTTGTATTTGTTGATTAGGGTTCCAAGTTTTAATTCCTCTTTTTACAAAATAGTTTTTGCACTTAAAATTCTCATCATGTTGAAAACAAATAAGCTGAGTCCACTGGGAGGATAATGTTACCTCAAACTAAAAACTGATAAGCAAACTTCTAAGACTCAAACACAACTGACACCTTCGTCACTAAAGTGAACTTCTACAAGCCAAGGAAGTTGATTCTAGCCACGGAACTGGACAGACTTCACTCTTTCTTGACTAGTAGCTTTCAACTTTCAAGGGTCCTTGTGTTCCTCATTCCTTTATCAGTTTCATCGTAAGGGGACTAAACGCAAGTTCGACAGTCTTTCTACTATAATAGCTCAAATTAAAATTATGAACAGTAACTTCATCAGGTAACCATGTCTAAGTGACTACTAATTTTTTAACACTTTAGCTTGAATTAGCATAGCTTTTTCTTATTACACATTTATAAGAAACCCTCCTGCTAAGATGCTTGTAATGCTGCTAAGATTTACGTACTCTTAATTTCATCAACACGAGGAATGACTTTAACAACAACTCCGCATGCGCTTGCAAGTCCCCCACCCTCTTTCAGACAGCCTGAAAGAGCAGGGACCTGTTTTTCAGTATTTCAGTTTTCAGTCACTAGCAGTATTACAAAATTATCTGATAGGGCAATTATTGCATTTTCAAAACAACATTTATAACTTTATTTTCAAGTTCAATTTTTTGTTAATATAGCACCATTTTTGAAGCTAGACTAAAAAGTGATTTAGAGTCAGTTATTTAAATATTTAATTAAAATTATGTTCTACTTTGGGATAAAGATGCAAGGTAAGAGGCTACACTATGGTGTTTTGCATTTAGCTGCACAACTGCTTTATGTCATACAGTTAGAAAACTGTTAGACAGGAGGTTAAAACTACTAAGGCAGGGAGAATAATTTCTCTCTCATTTCTTCCTCCACATATGACTTAGCCTGCAGTTTTGCCAAGTCATAAGAGCTACAAATGAGAGTATAAACAGAAGAGTTTATATTAACAAGAAGAGGCAAAACAGGGAGCTTATTGCACTCCTTATTTAGCCTTTTTAATAGTAAAACAATCTGGAAGTCAGTTGGGTCACCTACAAAGAAACTGCCAAAAAAGCAGCAGCTGAGCTCCGAGATGGGGCATAAACTGACATCCTCCTTCCTCCTCCATCCACCTCCTGCTCTGCTCCAGTGAAGCCCCTCTAACTTCTCCTTTCTGTTAGGCAAGCAGAATCAGGGAGCTTTGAAAGTGTCCCTGGTCCAGCTCTTCCGAAGCTAAGGAAGCTAAAACCACTCTGGTGTGTGGGGGCTGCTCTGCGGGAGGTGGCAGAGAGGGGGAACTTCTATTAATGGAAAACTGATTATAGACTAAAGGATTGTGGTGGCTTTGTTTTTTGGTTTGGGGTTTTTTTTTTCATTTTGAAAAACGAAAACATGCTGCTAGCCCAGCACCACATGCTACAAATCTCTCATAATTCCTTTCTCCTTGCCCTGAATTCATAGGCAAATTTTGCCTATTTGGTTCAGGCTAACAACCAGAAAGTTCTGGAAATTATCCCTCTCCAATCTATAAACCCACAGAGGTCCATGGACAACTATCCGTGAGGGATCATTTGGAAATAAAAACCCAGCTGTCTTTAAAACTACTACGTAAAAGACAGCTCTTCTGCAATTTTTAGGGGTTTGCAAACAGACCAAGGCTGTCCTAGAGCAGCAACTGTAATTAATTTAGCACCATATACTGAAAGCAAAAGGTATTTAAAGCTAGCCTTTTTCTTCTTCTCTGGAATACTTTATTACAAATCTTCAATTTATAAATGCTTGAAGTCTTTTTAATGAGGCAGTGCTTTCACCTTTGGAGAAGCATGTTCATATCCTAGTACTTTCAGTGAAGTACAGTTGACATGAAAAAGCATCTTAAAACAGTTGTTACTGAAAGCATTCGTTGATCTTCTTCAAAGATGAAATACTGTTGGTTGTACTGAAAAACTGTCTATTAACTGCCCAATCTTTTTTTTTTTGTTTGTTTCTTTGCCTTGTAAGACTACCTCACTGTTATGTGCTCTGTCTCATGCTGGGTAATGCAAATCAATTTTAAGGTAAGCTGGCAGAGTAACGTAAGGAACTTTACATGGAATATGACATATTTGCTCTTTTTAAACCAGTATCATATTTTCTCCCTTAATAATTTAAGTGAGAGGATGACATGCTTACCTGTGCACACTACACAGGTACACACAAAATGCAATACTTAGCAAACAAAAATACACAGCTCAACAGAAGGAAAAGAAAAAGACAGGCTAAATTATACTTTGCTAAGGCACCCCTCACAATGCATTTTTTTTTTTTAAAAATCCCCTGTCACTTTATAGTCCTGACGTACCCTGAATACCTGGATTTCTTGCTCCTGAAAAGACAAAGATGACAAACCTTACTATCAATTTCACTGCTCCCCAGAGCAGACTGGATCACATACAGCAATGCATCCGTCAGGCCATCACACTCCCTCATTCTTCTGCGAGCCTCCTCTCCAGCAGAGCTGACATTCCTGGAAAGCAACAACAAGGGTCACCACCCTCCACAACTCCCCTGCCCACCTCCCCTCCTAAAACCTTCTCACAATTACCATACAGATAAACCACTTCTTTTCTTTTCTCCTTTCATCAGTTCAGAGCTGTGAATAATGAAGACAGCTGTGAATGAGCTCAGGAAATGTAACACAGAGGCAAACAAATGGAAGTCATCAGGTCCTCCACAAGAAGGGGCTGAGAGGCCAAGCAGCATGCACCCACCTGAGCTGGGAGACTCATGGCCTATTAAAATTTGGAGAAGGGCTGATCATTTTTCTTTCTTTTTTTTTTTAAAGGTAGGTTTTATAGTAGTGAGAAAGTATTTTTAAAATGTGCATGCGTACATATAAATCAGGCTTTAAAAAGTCTAGAGGTTTTGCCAAAGAAATCTCCTAGGATTTCAAGAGCCCAATACTTAGGGCTCTTAACCTGAGAGAAAAATATTATCAAAGCATAACACACAACACCTGGTGTTGCTTGCTTCTCATTTTACGTGAGTGTTTCCTTCTCTCTCATTTTGAGAGAACATTAATACCCCAATCTTCTCTTTACCTAGTTACTCACAAGTTGTTTTACATTGCAAAATTTAAAGCCTCAGCTTATTAGAATAATTGTGTTCCTTAGACAGGGCCAGAGGGCCTTCTGAACACAAATTAAACCAAAATTTACTGCATAACCATAATGTGTCATAAAGTTCAAAAATTGATATATAAAGAAACAAATATGTATGAATGAGCATATAAATAGAATCTATACTTGCTAACATCAGGTCTCCCTGAGAAAAACTGCATTCAAATTTGCATAGCAGTTTTGATTTGGAAATGGGTGAATTAGCAGTTTCAGGAACGGGGTAAAACTTTCCACGCAGTCTCGTTCGGTAGGGGAGCATGCTAAGGTGGTTCATCTGTAGCTCCTCTCTCCCCACTACTACAGTTTATGTAAAAGAAAAATAGAAAAGAGCACACCAACCCTACGTACTTAATGCCAACATATGGAAATGGAAGGGAGGGGACTGGCCATTTGATTTGGGAAGAAGGCAAGGCATTTTATTCCTCTTACATCATTTTTAATTGCCTTTGCATTAAAGACGGAAAAAGGATGAGAATCCTGGGAGAGAGTAATGAATTTTAGATGGAGGAAAGTGAGATGATTTAAGGATAGGTTTCCTTTCAATTCTTTCTTTGCTCTACCTACTTCATCTTGTTCTACCTCCCTATCATCTAAAAAAAAGCATTTCCTTTCCCTCAAACCACCAAAAAGTTTTCCTAATCAAATAATCTTACAACTGGACAAACCCTCAGCCCCTCCAGTGCAGGTTCCTAATTGATTCCGCTCCCTAAACACCCATGATTTTCCATCTATACTTGCATCTCCACACAGTGCTAATTAGCTCTGCTCTCCTACACACAAGCTGCCCCAATTAATTCAGTGCTGTTCCCTTCACCTTGCAGGCAGCCCGACAGAAAACATACAGCCCAGGAGCACTAGAATGAATTACTTTATCTCCCTAGCACATAAATTCCTGCTTTCCATTCTCCTTGAGACTGCCCAGTTCATCCCACGTTAAATGTCAGAAGTGTGCCCTTCATAATGGCTTGCTAATTTTGTGTTAGCTTGTTCTTCTGGTCCCCAAACTCCATACCTCTTCCCCTCTCTCTCTGCTGCTGTAAGAGCAGCAGATAAGGAGTCTTCCTCCAGTTCATGGGGAAACCCTCTTATGTCATCCAGGAACTGGGGTCAGGAGAGCATCAACTGTAAAAAGTCTTCCATTAGCTCTCCCTCTGAAGTAATGGAAACCTTCTGACTTCCCTTCAGGTGATGGAAATCAGAAGCTAAAATTACAGAGCATGGTTTCCCAAAACAGTGCCTGTGCCCTGTATTTACAGGGCTGGAGGCTCTGCCTAAAGTGCATTTTGAGTAGACTGTCCCCTTACTAAAGGCAACAGCTCCACTGGAAATTCCAGAATGGCAGCACACTTAGGAAAAGCAGAATCATGGATTTGAATGTTGCAGGGTGGGCAGTGAGGACAGGGGGGAATAGTGGACTTCTACTCTCCCACCCTCCAGGAAGATAAAGATAGAGAAAGAGAGTTGTATCCAGCCCTAAAAGAGTAACTGCACAAATTACAATAGGAAGATGCTGAGGAAGTGTTCTCAGCACACCACCTTTCCTTGCACCATTACCCAAAAAAAGCTAAAGTATTACTGAATCTTTTTAAACAGAACTAGATGAAACAGTCTGAACTTACGTAATGTGTCCAGGCTTCTTCATTTTCTGCAGTTAGAAATACTGAGTGCAAGCTTTCAAAATATATAGACTTAGACATTGGTAGAAACAGACAGATACATTCTCCCTGATCTTTTTCATTGAGGCGACTTATCCTTCTCTCTAGCATGGCCAAATGCATGTCACCTTGACTCTCCAGAGCCTGCAGAGACTGGCAGCCTCTCAGATCCTCTGCAAGTTCACCAGAAACTCCTCCTCACCAAGACAGCGATGCAGACAACCTTATAGTCCCTGAGCTGTGAGCTGTCTGCCTCATTCATTTCCAGACAAACAAAGAATATGAGGCCTTTATACAAAGTAATACAGACACACTAGGGGCACATCTTGCACAGACAATGCATTTCTTTGCCCTGTGTGGAGGAGCTGTTGAGTTCACTTCTGTTTATCATGCTTCCCCATTGTGCTCCAGCCACTTCTGTAAGCAAGAGGTGGATATACTGAATTCCCATGACTGCTTTTCCTTTTCTTTTAAAAGTCTCTGCCTAGTTTATTGCACTGACTCATAGCTACTACAGCCCTCCCCAGGTTTGGCATATTTATTTACATGGTAAACAGCTTAAAACCCCAGCAAATTCAAAGCTTTCATCAACATTTTGACAGAAATAATAATTTCACTATTTAAAAAGAAATACATGCTGTTATCTAACTATTCCCATTTCACCTCTATTGAAGGAATCATTGTTAACTGAGATCTTTCACAGAAGGTCTCTAATATCACCACGTTCAGGCTATGTAGTTCTGTGAAAGAGAAGCAAGTTCCAGACTACGTGAGCTGTCAAAGAAAACACGCTGCCATCTTAATTTTCTTATTTCTCATTCTTAACTCAATCTGGTTGTAGCCGTCAGTGTGACAGTGAGTAAGACATGATTTGGTATTTGTGAATTTACAGGGCAGTGTGCAAAACTTAAACTGGAACATTAGTATTATCTACGGTTGGTAAAATGTCCTGCTAAGTAAGCATGTTTTCTGGATTTTTAAAGAGATGTAGAGATACAGTGCACAGGTTTTCAGGAAAAAAATTACTTCTCCATCATAAAGGCAGCCCAGCAAAACCTTGATTGCCTGGTAAATTTTTATTCTTTGTGGAAACTACTCACAGGATGTATGTGAGGTATAGGCTGACATTTTAAATCTAACAGGACAAGCAGTGCTTTAGACCTCCATAAACCAGTAAAATTAATTTCAAATGGAATGCAGTCACACAGAATACCAAGAATACAGAGTGATGAAGACTAACTTCTAGTTTAGTCAGAAGGTCCCACTCATACCTTCAAAAGACAGCTAATGTAAACAGCTGCTTCTCAGGAGAGGAACACCAAGAACAGATAGAATAAGACTCAGACCCATGGCTCATCAAACTGCTCTTTTTTGAATAAATGGCAGACCAATTTTGCTAATTATCTGGGAATGAAAACAGAACTACAATAATCCAGCTTCAGTTTTACAGAAAAATGTGTCACAGCTATCATGTGATAACTAACAGCAGTCATGATCCTCCAAACATACATAAGGGGTGTCAATCCAATGCTCCATGTATATAAAGTGTGTGGTATAAAGGAATGCACTGTGCGACACATACCTGATTCCTGTCAACTTATCTTAGTTATGCACTGTAATTGGTGGGATTTGAGGCAGGGGAAGAGGGGTGGTGCCAAGTAATGTCTTTCTCCTTTAGGATCATTTTCTGAACACTCATACAAATTGTGGGAGGTTTTGAACAATATCCTTATGACTCTAGGATAACTAAGTCCACCTGCCTTATCCAGGGGAGGGACACTGAATTCTATGAAAAGATCATCCAGAAAGCCAGTGTGCTAAGAGACATGCCCTCTGTGTATGGGAATATTTAGCAAGGTGTTGCCATTATACACAGTGGCAGTTCTACAAATCTCAAAGACAGAATTAAAGTATCTACAGAAACAACTGACCTCCTCGAGCATGCTCAGGTCACATCAAGTGGTATGACCTTTCCTGTACCAGCTACAGGTCTGCAGACTGCAGATCTCACTGCAGTCGTGTAGGATAATCATTGAGAACAAATAATCTGTATTTAGCAAAAATGAAATCGAGATGGGTCTTCCTCAAGGCCCGATGATATAAGATTTCTTCTTGCTAAATATTCTTAGTACCAGTTATAGCCCTCTTTATCTATAAATTGGTCTTCAGAGGAGTAATAATTTATCAATCCTGCATGTGGATTGTAACACAGGTTTTGGGGCAATTGTCTCTTATGAATTAGAATAGTTCAATTGTAATTAAAGAAGCAATATCATTTTATATCAACAAGTAATTTGGCCCCAGATCTTTATCTCTTAGGTATTCATTTCACTTTAAAAGCATACTTTGCAATTAGACAAACATCTGAGTGTCTAATGTGGATACAGTCTTGGTTATTAACCTTTCTATCAAATGCTATGACAATGTGATTTAGCTTTGATTATTCAGCCATACCTTTCATTTTCAAAACATCAGAGCAATTAGACTACTGAGTCAAGCACTCAACAGGTAGCTTTTACTGCTGTGCTTCTGTGCGTCCAATCCTTAGCCTAAATGCACTGTTATTAATGACTGCTCTGTGTGATCTGTGAGGCAATTGACTTCTAACAAAATTCTTGGCTATTTTGATATATCTTGAAGAGATAAGTGGTGGAAAAGAACACAAACTGCAATAAACATCTTAAAAGAAATTGTCTCCCTAAGAAAAAGAAAAACTCAACAGAATTTTATAGCATAAAATATTTTTGGTAAGGGTTCATGGTATAATTAACCATAGCCTCATCTGAAAGCAACAAAAAATATTTCTAACTCCTCCTCTCCCCTTTTGCTATGTGTTTTCATTTGAAGTGCAACTTCTATTTAAATACAGTACACAGAATGACAGGTAGTGTATTCAGGAAATGTTTTAAATTATGGTGTAAAAAAACCCCACCTGCAGCAATATTCTGATTTGATATTTCATTTCTCTGACATGTAGCATTTGACTCCATAAAAATCATTGCACTCATTAATGCTCAGCTGTTTATGCATACAATGCTTTTAAAGCACTACCTGCAGGAGGTGAAAGTCAGTTTGACCAGTGTTCATTCAGTTGGTAAGAGCTGAAATATTGTGCCACTTATCCCGGGGAAGAAGCTGCTGTGGTGCAGGCTCTGAAGGTCATAATAGGAACAGTTTAAAGATGTCAATGGGAAGACATTTTTCTCCATTTAGAATCATAACATTGCCAAATGGAGCTCCAGATGTCATAAAGACCTATTGCACACAAGCATGGTGTGGTGTGGTGTATGGTGTGAGGTGGTATGGGGTGGTATGGTAGCCCTGGCCAGCAGCCAAGCACCACACAGCTGCTCACTCATGCCCAGAGACTGCAGCAAACCTAGAGATGAAGAAAAGCAGATTTCTGTTTTCAGTAGAGTCTTTCCTTCCTCTCGTTAGCTGAGGGAGCACAATAACCCGGCCAATCCTAAGATTTTCAAATGGCTGCCTTTTCCACTGAAAAGCACAAGGTGGTATGAATTTAAATGAGAAGGTATCAGGTATAATTCAACTGTTCTTTTTCCTTCAACATACACTGTACTTGGCCAGTAGCACTTTGCAGTTTTTGGGAGGTCATAATTTGAATCTCTAATGACAGCATCTGAACTGTTCCCTGTTATCTAACTGTGCCATAACCACGGTGTACAGCCTCTTACTTTAAACTGCTTTGGTATCTCAGGACCAGAAGAATGCAAATACAATAGCATGCTGAAAAATCCTATAAACTATAGCAAACCATAATAAAATACAGAAGTAGTAGACATAGGAATAAATAAGATATGCTAGGGGGAGTCAAAAGGGCTGATTCACAATCTTACCTTTGCACTTTGAAGATGAAATGCATAAGCAATAAGCATATTAGATAAGGGACAGATTGATTGATAGTACTTATTTCACTTTTCAACAGACTTTTGACAAGATCTCTAACAAACATACTTTAATAAGAATAAGCAACCATGGGAAGATGGATAGATAATTGTTAAAATATAAGAAATAAATGATCATTTATCACAATGGAGGGTGGTTACCAGTGGAGTGATTTATTCATAACATATCAGAAACAGGAGATGAACAATGAAATGAAAGTTTGCTGAAGATACTAAGTCATTCAGAATAATAAGCTATGAGCTAACAGGGAAGGACTGCAGGACTTTAATGACACAGCAGAAGTGGAAAAGCTTCAGAGAAGGGGTATGCACTTCCACATTAGGAAGAATTTAGTAAGCCAGAATTCAGCAGGTTGAGAGAGTGACAGATAACGGAAGCAGGAGAATATAATAAAAAATAATGAAGTCATTATGGTCCCAGAGAAGGTGGATACAAATCAACTTTTAATTTCAGTGGAAAACTGAGTGTCACCAGATGGAACCAGACAAGGAAGGCTTAACACAAAAAAGGGCTGGTAGTTCAGTGAAGTTGAGCTGTAGACGTCATGCCCAGAAGAAGCTGTGTCTGACAAAAGGGTATATGGGCTCAAAGGGCGGCAAGCTCACAGAAGAGAAATCTATTAAATTATTAAAACCAAAGAAACCACATCTGTTTCATGAAGACAGGGAGCCAGCAAGAGGTTGGTAGGGCAAAGAGGATAAGCGAACCTGAAGAGGCACCAGCCTCATGAATTCAGAATCCTGGATTTAACCCTGAAAACCGCTTTGGGTCTCTTCTTTTGATCTTACCTACAAATGAAACACCAAGGTGTCATTCAGTTTCCCGAAGAGAACAGGCAATTTGAATAGCTGTCCAACAGCTGGAGAAGAAAGAGAGGATGTACAGCATTTCAGCAATGGCTTCTGAATCAGTACTCAGAGCTGATGGTCTGAGAGACATACACTTCCTAACATGTTAAAAGATATTATTCTGTACAGTAATAAACACAGCTGAGTATGGAAGAAGAAATGATGTGGACAGTCCAGAGGGGTTTCTGGTCCCCCACTGCTAGCACTGGAAGAAACGGAGGTGCACCCACAAGGCACAGTAGGTCAGACAGTGAAGACACAGAAGCTAGCTCTGAAAGAGCTACAAGACCACTGCTGCTGGCTCTCACCAGCTTCTCATGGATTGCTCCTCCACACGGCTGAGCAACTCATCACGAAATCTGGTACAGCCATGTTGTTCCTTGCACCTGAACGAACTGTTCCAGCATTAGCTCAGGCACTTCTGTCCTACAGAAATGCTTGCCAGAGGATGCTGCAGCTTTTAAGGTTTGCATGCATCCAAGAGCAACAGCACAAATTTGTGGAGGGTGCCAATGAGGCTGTTAAATGCAGGCATCACCTGCCTTGCCAGCACCCACAGAAATATGTGGCCAGTGGAAGCATACCTTGAGGAAGTATTACTGGTCTAATTTCTTGTTCTCTAGTTATCTACTCTGGCCACTGTGAAAAGTCAAAAATATTGTGTCAGATCCTTCAGTACTGTAAAATAGTCTCTCCTGTTTTTTCATTTTCCTGCTCAGTTTGTTATCGTATTCAGAACAAAACCACTGATCAGACATAAATGGTTTTCAATTAACCTCATTCTACCTATTATTTATCAGACTATTTTATTCAAATGCTTACAAATTGGTCTGTTTTGATGTTCTTAATTGCCTTTCTGTTCAAGCAATTTCTAAAGTATTAAAATTCAAGTTATTTGTTCACCATTTCTATGTCTACTTTTCTCCTCCAGTAAAAGATGAAGCCTGTATTTGTTCTGTTTAGTCCTGTGGGAAAGTCTCTGTCTTGCATGAGCTGCACTAGCAAAAATACTGCCACAAGAAGAAAAATATTCCCCTTTTTATTTTTTGTAGGCTATATTCTCAGGAAAAACTTGGCATTACAACTGCATTCATAACAACAATGGAAAAGAAACAGGGAAAATGCTTTACAGTTCAGAATAAGCATCAAAGAAATATACTATCTGTAAAAGACAGTAATTTACTAAGTGTTTAAAAATATTATTCTGACTGTATTTATCAGCATGTTTTACACTGCAGAGATCACTTTATAAAATCCTTTGAATCTTATTTCTCTAATAAAATTTTAATTTTATGAAGAAAAATCACTCTCCTTCAGCCAAACTTTTAACATATACTACAGCTGGGGAAAAGGATTTTCTTTCATACTTGAAACTTGTGAAACGGAATTTAGCCAACTTCATATAGTGTGTGAATTTTCTTGCCATCCTCCAATGTATTTGACCTTGTTTTAGCTTAAGAACAGCTAATACTAACAAATGAAAACAGAAACTCTGGTTTTCACAGTTCTTCCCCCTTGACTTATTCCCAGCATAGCTCATGTGCTTTTCAGGGATACACACGAACCACTTTTCAATACACTCAGAAATATTTTGAACGCCTGAGTTGATTATGATAAAAGTGCAACTTCAGAATCCAACATGGGGCCAAAATGCATTGCTGACCTGCTTCCAGGTTTTACCTGAAATTCTTTAGTGCTAGCAGGCATGTCCTAGCTACAGAAGATCTATCTGTCTCTAGAGTAATAGGAAAGGACCAGACCACCACATAAAATTAACTGTTAAAGATAAGCATGACTCTTTTCCAGAGGAGTAGTTTGCTTATTTAATAAAACACCCAAACCAAAAAATCTGTGGAAGTTTCACAAGTATAGTTTTTGGAATCAGAAAAAAAAGCCCACCAAAACACACAGAAAACAGACTTTGGGTTATGCTTTTTTGAAGTTTATTTGTCAAATATCTTGCTTTCTTAAAGGACTAGTTTGTGCATCCTTTCCTCCCTGTCAAGGAATTTTGAACCCAAGAATTCCTGAGAGTTTGTACCTCTGGAGTCATTCTCTGCTCCATTTTAATAAGGCACTTAGAATCGTGTCTCCAGCATGCTCAGAAAAGCCTTTGCTGAAAGAATATGGCTGTGCTATCCCACAGAAGAAAAAAAGAAAGGAAAACAATTTGAAGCTTAATAACTGCATTTAAACTTTCCCAGTCATTTGACTGTCTTGGATTCCAGTGAGTCTCAACTGTTGTCCATACATTCTCTTAATTGTCCGTTATAAAAGAAAAAGTGTTTTAATTAGTAAATTATAGGTCCCTATCTTGCGGATGTTATTACTTTTGTCTCCTTTTTGGTTCATCTATACAAATGAAACACCGAGGAGTCAGTCAGTCTCCCAGACAGAACAGGCAGTTTAAACATCCAATGAACAGCCTGTTACATGGAATAAAGTCCATATGCTGAATAGACCCCTTGGCTGGATATTTGAAGGACCTCCTAAAGTCCTAGTCACACAAATTCAGTTGAGGGCAACCAAGCTTGTGCAGTAAAAAGCCCTGTTCCACAATTGTCAAATTCCTTCTACAAGATGACTCAAAAAGACAAATCTGTGTTTCAGGTATAAAACCAGTAATTTTGCAGTCAAGTGGGCAGACAATTATACTCCCAAATAAGTAGACACTTTGAAATGGTGGCAAGCTAAAATGAGATCTCCTAGTTTGATCTTATATAGATGTGTCTGCCTATGCAAACACAAAAGGGGAATCTTAAAAAAAAAAAAAAAAAGGAAAAAGAAAAATAGAACTTATTTCATACATATTAACTCAGAATAGCAGCTGTATGAGGGCAAACTAGTTTAAATTTTGGGACAGGATCTCATGACACTGTCACTTTGGTTTCTCATTCTGTATTAGACAATCATTCTACTTGGGCTAGATGACAATTCAGATGTTACTTTCTAGTTGTACAAATATGGAAATAAATAATGTCATTACAGATGCATTCTGGGTTCCACTCTGACATAAGATTCTATTTTTTATGTTCTAATTTTCACTTTTCCATTTATTATGATGATTTATAAATTCACACTGTTGTCACTAAATCAAAACAAAGAGTTTTGGATCAGGTATTACAACATATTGCATATTTCTCTCATATTCTTTGGTAGGCACCTAAGCTCAGTAAGTTTGTTTGCATGTGCCCTTGAGTTTGAAACATTTAAAAGCATTATTAGTAATATGCTTCTTCTCAGGTCTGACAAATCAAAATATTGGAAAGTTATACAGTTCTTTTGCTTTGGTGAGCGAAAAAGTGAAAAAGATAATCATCAAATTCAGACCATAAACAATGTAAATAGATATATTTAGTAGATTTACCAGTCTGAAAATCCTATGATTAAAGATTATGTTCCAGAAAAAACTATGACATGCAATAAGCAATCCTATCAACCTAGAGGAACAAACAAATAGAATGAGTGCTTAAGTAAGATGATTCCCCTAACCTACAAAGCAATCTCACTGTCACATCTGAGTTTCAGGTGCCTTCCTGCATCTCCTTTACAGTCTTGAAAAAACATTATCAGTTCAGAGCCTTGAGAAGAAAGGATGGTAAATCAGCTTTTGTTGTTGACTAATTAGATGAGCACAGTTAATGACAACATCAATCAGTTCATTAGATTGTTAGGTTCATCTCTTTCTGATCAGCTACTTAGAAATTTTAATACAGAGGATAACAAGTCACAAAGCAGAACACTAATTAGAATATTATAAAGTATGAAACACTACTCTGAATGAAACAAATTAAGTTACAGCATAGCATAGAAAAGTAGAAGTCAAATGCTTTTCAACTGTGTATATACTGATACTCTCAGTGAATGGACTGCTACAGACATTTCTCCAGCTGGAGTCTCTCTCCAAACCTGAGAGGTGTCTTTCTCTACCAAACTAAGAATCCTTACACATGCTGTCTTATATCTCATTTCTCCCCATTCCTAGTCTAGACTAGTTACTAGTTCCTGTCATTATCTACATGCTTTACATTACCAGCACTTCCTTCACAATTCTCAGTTAGGCATTTCAAAACCGATTTACTATTTGCTCATGTTATTTCTTTCTAGTCACATAATTCATTATACGATACTGTTCCTGTGAAACTGCATTTTACTATTTCTAGAACAATCTCTCCCCTCAATTTTCTTATTTTTATGCTTTAGCTCCATTAAAAACATCAAGATATCTATGCTGCTTCCCACTAGTAACATTTCACTGTGTTAAGATTTTTTAAGCTAAATATCTGTAAAAAACCTGCATTGTCATAAATTGCCTAATTGTAAAAAAAAAATAATGTGATGCATAATAAATTGTAGTTCTTATGCTTTGATAAATGTGCCTTCAGCGCAGGAAATAAATATGTATGTTCATGTCCTAGTTTCATGACAGTTAACCTGAAATTGCTTGAGTGTGTATCCTACCTCAGATTATGTCACTTCATCATATCTCCAAACGGCTTTATGTGCATACTGAGAGATGATGAAAGAACTGACCCTCTAGCGTGCCCTTCAGCCTAATGAGTCATTGTGCATCACTGCTGCTTGAAATAACCTGTAAAAAAAGAAGGGAATCACTCTACCACAACCCTACTTATCCCCACCTAGTCCATGCCATATAAAGCAATGAACGAACACTCACTGCTACTAGTGCTATTGTCAATGCTCTCTCTACTCCTTTGGCTTATAAACCAGGGATGGTGTCTGACAACTTGGCTCTCCCGCCGAACAACCTCTTATAAAACCCTACGCTGCCCTGTCTCAGTGCCCGACTCAGTTGTATGTCAGTAATTGCTTAGGGGGCAGAGATTACTTATTGTCAGAGATTTCATTTTTCCCTTTCATTTTAACACATACCCTTTGAGTCAATTCACTCATTCCTGTTAAACTGAACACCAAATTCAAAATTCCCATTGGTGGCTCAAGATGCTCATGAAACTCTTGCATGAATAGCAGGCCTCCTTCTTCCACTTTGTCATTTGCTTTGCCATGAAATGTACTATTATGCTTGCCTTCAGATATTTTCCCTCCCATCTGCAAATGTGTACATTTAGCGTGTTACTGTATTTGCTTCATTCTGATTCTTCCTATAAATTGAACCAAAACATTGTGAAAGAAGTGGACAAAACCTCCCCAACCCTTCCCTCTCCAAAAAATGGACTTCGCAGGAGCTGTGTGTATCTGAATGACTAAAGGCTTCTGAAGAATCAATGTGTTCTTTATCTCATGATCACTTTTGTGCATCCTATTTCAAACAACTCTCAGCTTACATAGGGGCTTTACTATACATTCTCTGGGCCAGAGGGCAGAGTATATTTATGTTCTAAAAACCCATGACTGACCAACAACAAAAACAGAGTGGGGGGAGAATTATGCAAACTGAACAACTAGACAAAGTTGAGAGCTGGTTTCAAGTTACTGATCCTGTGGCAACCATCAGCCCCAACCTCTCAATAGTTAATCCTACGTGAAGGGATTTCTGCAGTTGTGATTATTCTTTAGTTGACAGATAAGCATCCCCTGAGTGACAGATGCTCAGCACCATCAGACTTGTTCCCGTGTGACCTGATTTTACAACACACGCAGTGTACAAACCTCACCTTTAACACAGTGCTTTGACTGTAGTGGTGTAATGCCTGGGAAGAGTTCCATCCTTTGTATGCTTTGCGTGTCAGTCAGAGACCAAATTAGCAAAAAGATAATTACAGCTTATAAAGGTGTCTGTTCTTTTATGAATAAACACTCCTTCTAATTTTGTAATTATTATTTTACCATTCTCAGTTAATTGTCAGTTACTCAACAACATAGCTTCCTCCAGTACAGTGCAAACACAATTCCCAGAAGTAAAGTAAAATTTCCTGTATTCAGTATAAAAGAGTGCAAATTATTTAATACAACTTTAGGAAGCTCAGCACTTATGCCCCAGCTCAGAGCTGATTTCCATTGCCAAATCTTGCTGAAATAAATATGCTAATACCAAATACTAGTGGAACTATTTTTTTCCTTCCTGAACAGGTGGCTCTGGTAAAATGACACTCCATCAAGATGGTAACTGCATGAATCAAGTATCACAATGTTCCAGTTCCTTGTGCTTGAGTTATCTTTCTGCCCAGAGCAGGAGGGATACAGAAGGCTCATGTGATCATAACTGATGAACTACCTGTCCATTTTGTATGAGATGATTAGTTTACAGATATAGCACTGAGAAAGGCAGAATTACCCTACAATTTATTAATTATGATTAAAATAATTCCTACCACTTCTGTATTATTTGATTTACCTCATTTTTTACATACCTACCTACTCACCTGTCAGCTTTACATACCAGTGCCCATAGCCCAGGACTCCCCTGCAGCCAAGCCCGGAGCCCTGTTCTTGTTCCAGAGATGCTGCAGCAGTGCTGGTCCCCAGCCCTGTTTCTGGCTTGCTGTTTGCATTTCCTGCCTCGGCCTTGCACCTGGCTTGATCTCCTGCTGTTGCCTGATGCTCCCTGGAGTGCCAACAGGACCTACTGCTGTCCCCCCAACTCTGCTCCCCTGGCTGAGCCCACTGGTGAGGGCACTGCCTGTCCATGTCGCAGACATCCTCAGCTCCTGGCTCGTCGACCCTTGAGGAGCAGCCCTGCTCCTGCTGCTCCCTGACACAATTCATTAGGTAGCTGACTCTCTCAGTTTTGCTGTACTGGTCTTTCCATTCCTTGTCTTTCCACTCCTAAAGCCACTGAAGACTGAGCAGTGCTTTTGGTTAAAGGTCTATTATTCTGAACATCCTAAGACCTAGGCTGAAATTCACTGGTGTCCGCAAGTGCAAAGTATATGGTCTTCATCTGAGATCCCCTGAATCTCAGCTCCTCAATAAAGCAAAAGCTGTAACTATGTCATGTTTAAAATTGGCTGTTCATATAATATTATATATATATGGACTGGAAGGTCACATCAGTCCCATATTTTTCTCCCCATCCTGTGAATTTTGATCTATGGGATGTTATGCTGCTGAGGGCCCTACACCTTCCTGTACTATGTAGGGTACAGGTATTGGAGGGGCATCAGCCAAGGCTCAGCCTCTCTTTCCTACCATGATCAGGATCAGATGAAGACTCGGGCTTTGCTGGGTACAGGTACCTCTCCCTGCATCCTTGGATGACGGCAGCAGGTAAATGTCCCTCTGAGCACAGCTTTGGGAACATACTTCTTAGCTATATGTAACCACACCAGCATTTACATGAAGGGAAGAGCTGTACACCCGCACTCCAGAAACACCCACTGGCACTGATGAGTGCCACCAAACACACCAGGAACATGCAGGTACTGTACGGACTCTTCTGCTGGAGGAAGCTTATGGAAAATTATTTGAATTTCATAAGCAGTATTTATCCTGCACTAAATTCCTCTGGGGACACATGGTCTACCCTGACGGTATTCACAGGGAGAATTACTGAGAAAAAACTATTCTGCACTTCTTTGCTTTCTGCTCTTCCACAGTGTAGATATCCCTAAGACAAAAGTCTTGGTTGTAGCACCCAAGTTGTAACCCATACTCAGCTTCAATTTAATCTTTAGGCCTACTTACCAACTCTCCCCAACAATATCTGCACTCCTGCCTGATCATTTCACCTAAAATGTTGCCCTCAGCATCATGGTATTAAGCCACGCAACACCACTGTCATGAATGTCATCCGCTCTCTGTGAATATCCATGGAAAGCAACACCCTGACAGATGGAAAATACGAACCTCAGTGTTTACCTACACCTTTGTGGCTGTGCTGGGCTGCTCCAACCACTGCCTCCACTAGCCAGTGGTACTGCTGTGATGGCTGCAGCCAAAGCCACTCAAATGCATGTAGGTGCATGTTGGAATTTCAATCCACACAGTGAAATCTTTCCTCAGAACATGCCTAATTACACTGAGCTGTTTAATATTCAGACAGCAAAATCTCATAGACATGCCTTTGCTATTTGCTATAGCCTCTTGCAGTAACAATTTCATGACATTCACTATGCCTCCCTCCCCCTTTCCCCAAATAGAAATGTTTTAAACCACTTAGGTCTTCAATTTACACATTTATAACCCAAACTCCACTTGAAGAGTGGCACTATAACCTGCCCTAGAAGATTCAGGCAGCCTGTCATACTGTAAACTTGCTTTAGAAATCTACCCCATTAACTGAACGAAGTATGACAGCCAAAAAAAAAAATTGTGGTGCCAGAGAAGTTGATTGCTACTATTAATACCCAGAAAGAAGAGCAGTAACAAGCATAAACTCTGAAACTACTTCAAAGATCAAGTGCAATCATCTTTGTTTATTTAGCCCAATGATGAAGTCACTCTGAAGTAAAGAGCACAGAGTTCTGGAAATATTTCAGTATACAAATTCAGAGAACTCCAGAAAAATATGGAAGTATCAATGAGATCAAAAAATAATGCCTAAATGTTCCAAAGTCATATTAATCAGGAAAATGAATTGATGAAAAATCCACCCTGTTTCCCGTATCTTCATTCCTTCAAAAAATGTAATATTAATATTTTGCATAGAATTTTGATCCCAATTTTGAGGGGATTTAATTGATTTTAGAGACTGGCAAATGATACTTTAGACGCTGTGCATGTAATGGTCAATACTTTTTTCTGACTGCAATCTCATCTTAATGTAAAAAATTATGAACAGCAGCTTGTAACTGCAAATCTGAGATTGTTTATTTAATTAAACATCTTATTACATGTCCAATGTCATAACTATGCATTTCAATTTAAAATCCTATCAAAATACCACTTACTAATTCACAGAACTTTACTTCATGAACTATTGTATGATTTAAAATTAGTCCGAACAAAAATTAAGAGAAACCAAATGAACACTCGTTAATGTACACTACTGTAACTGAAAAAAGATGTTTCAAATACAAATCTTTCTCTAGCTGTTTGGCTGGTGTTTGAAAGTAATCATACTTGCAATTGCTAATCAGTTCATCACTATGAATTATAAAATACTTTACAGAACAGTAAAAGTCAAGCACTGAAAACTTAAGTAATACCCAAATTAAGTTGATCTCTGCAACTGCAATTCAATCTCCTTTTACAGAATGATTGTACTCATGCCACATCCACTGCACAGGATGGACTTATCTGATGTGAATCAGGGTTATATTGTAGAAGGGGTTGTTTTCTGTTAGCCTGCTTGCCTCTGTCAGCAATGACCATGGCCACTCCATGACCAATGCAAGGGAAGAGAAATAATGGCCCTGAGACGGGAAAGGAGGTAAGGGAATTTTGTTCTCTTCCAGATTTGTTTCAGAGCTTGCAATTTCTGTATTCCTCATTTTCCAGGAGCTTGACTTGAAACTCTGAAGTCACTCACAGAATCTCAGAAATGCTGGTTGGAAGGAACATGTGGGAAGTCATCCAAGTCCAGCAAGCTGCCTGACTGTCATCAACACAAGATCAGTGGTTCTGTTAGGAGCCTTGAACACATCAAAGGATGGACATCCCACCACCTCGCCGCTCCAGTGTTGCACTACCTCCCTGGTAAAGCATAATGCCCAATCTGAACCTTCCAAGCTGAAACTTGTGACCTCTTCCCTGCACCCTCTTCAGTTTCTGAACATGTCTGAACATGTTCAAATTAAATTGACGCGCTTTTTCTTCCCCAATCGAGTCTGTCTTTTGCCCGTGACCATAATGGGTAAGTCATCCCTCCCTGTCCTTGTCTTGATCCCAAGCCTTTTATTTCTCCTCTCCACCCCTGAGGGTAAGTGAGCAGCTTCGTGGTGCTCAGTTGCCCTATGGGCTTAAACAAGGACATACAGCAAGCTTTCTGTTTACCCAAGTGTACCTTCTGCCACAATTTCCAGTCTTCCTGTAAAACAGGGTGTTTTTTTTTCCCAAGTTCTCACTGAGATTTTTTTAAAAAATTCAGTGAGGACCCTTCTTCTATGAAGCAGCTCCGCAGAGGCTTCAAAATCCACTGAATTTGTGACTGCCATGGATACATCGGTGCTACTGCCAGGAGGAATGATCAAAGCATAGGCAGCAGGTATGCTTAACAACAAAAGTTAAAATGGAAAGTATATGCCACTAAAATCGAGAATAACAATTTAAATATATGGTCTAGGCCCACAGGAAGTTTATACCAACTGCAATAATCTGTGTTGCTGGCTGAACATGCAGATGCAAAACTTCTGCAGGTACACCTACCCAGTGCTGCCCAGTTAGTCTTCCAGTCCTGCCAACATCAGTCCTGTTTCCTGCCTGGGTATCAAGGGCTGACAACATTGATTTCAGTGAGACAGTAGTAGGAATTGTGCTGAGGCCACTAAATTAATTTCACACAAACTATGAAAAGAGCAGACCAAACTCCAAACTGGCATCTGCTAGAAACCGTTCTGTTTCTCATTGCAGACTTACAGCATGAACAAATATTTATTATTGATAAGTTAATAATTTATTTTTTACTGAACACATGAACTTCACAAAACAAACAGCACAAGGACAGACCTCCAACAGAGAGGACTAAATGTGAAATGTTTAAGCAGGAAAGGAATGAATAAGCTTAGATGTCTGCCAAGAGTCACATTCCCAAATCTGCTACATGTCTGCACCAAGGTAAACTTCAGCTATTCCGATGTCATTGTAAACATGATCAATCTCCTTCTTTCTTCTATAAGAATGAGAAGGAAACAAGGAAAGAAAAGGTACTATTGGTATTATTGGAAACCAAGAAGAAAACTGGTGGATAGTTTCACTATTACCCTCATAATACAATCCTGCACTTGATTTAAGAATAGGAGCCATTAGGTGAGCTTGGCTTACAAGGAACAATGGAAGTCAATTACTGTGTGGCAGTTATCTCTGAGGTTTTTGATAGATGAAGGCCAGTACATGACAGTTATCAAACTATTAAATATATTCCAGTTCTTCCTGCATATTTGTTCTTACCTGTCATGTCTGATAATACAAGATGTGGTTTGCATTAGCATCCCCCAAATCTTCTGTACTAACTAGAAAATAATTTGAGTACCCTTATACAAAGTAAGAAATATTTACTTTGCTAAAGCATTACCAGTTAAAATTCTCACATACTTGTAGGAGAGGAAACAAAAATTGTATCTAGGGATTATGATACCTTCACTTTGTAAACTCTAAATCTTTAGAGTTTACAGTATACAGATAATGTACAATAGCAATCTACCCAAGCCATTGAAGAATGGCTGACTACAGAACACATCCACTAGCAATAAAACATAATGATAGGGCTCATGCTATGAAAAACTAACATTTGTTTACATAAATTAGCCCCCATTTAGTAATTACACTGTATGTCTGCCATAAGGTCAAGCAAAATGTAACCCTGGCAGAAGCAATTGGCATGCATTACAGTCTAGACAGAGATATGTCAGAGAATTATGGTGGATAATTATTCAGTTAATGCTCTCCATGTGTTTCATGATATGTGGAGCCATGATTCTAGAATAAAATGCCTGTGCTAATGCAGTAACTTTCCACTTTTCTTAAAAGAAATACTACCAGTGCTCTTATTCAGGCCAAAGAGTACCAAAAAAAGAAAGTATATAACTATATAAACACATACATCCCCCCCGATGCACATGTGTCTGTCTTCCTGGTTTGTTAGCAAGTAATGATATATTTTCATTATAGATAATAATAATATCAAAGTATTTAAAGTACCTATACATTTGGAGGAGGAAATGGTAAAACAAAGTGATTATTTACAGGTCATCTGTGTATACACAAATGTGATGTATAGCAGTAGTAGGCCTCTAATCAACCAGTACTTCATCCAGGTGCCTAGTTAGGCAAGACACATAAAACAAGTCATAAATTGCTTTTATAATCAAAGGAAGGTGACTGATTTCCCTGAACTCTTCCAAGGTGGAGATGCTACCTACTTAACTTTGGGTACCTCAGATTTCTTGACTGAAACCCAAACAAAAAGACCCCTCAATCAAAAAAAAAAGAAAAAAAAATCCTGGGAAATCTGGGATTAGTTCAGTGCCCAAAGACTCTTTTAGTTCACTTTTCTACAATCTAACTGAAGGCAAAACCAAAATTACCAGTCCTCTCAAAAGTAAAGCCAAAAATCCAAAAAAGCAAACACATTGTTCCTATAAAAAAAATTAAAAATTCTCACATCATTCGTGTAAATTGTGTAAAATTTCAGTTCAGAAAAATGCATCATGCATGTGAACTTCCCTTTCCCCCATTTCAGTGCTGGTGATCCCAGTGGCAGCCACACTCCAGCTGATTTTGCTGGTGGATCCTGTGCCTCTGTGTGGATCAGTTGTCCTCAGTAACCTCTGCAACACAGTGACAGGGAAGGATGACATGACTGTGCTGAGGAGTGGGCTAAGGACTACACTGTTTTCAAGACAGATGATGTCTAGCATAGAAGACATTAACCTAGTTACATCACTGTCCTTGGTGTGAAGTTGCATCTTCCTTCTTAAATTTGTCCCTGTTGATCCTTCTCTTGTGCACAGCAAATACTCACACTAACTTGTAAATGTTTGTTTCTGCCACTTGGTTATGGTGTAGGGGAATGTAAGCAGAGCCATTACTCTCTTCTGTGCTTCCTTTATCACATGGGCTATAAAAAGGATGACCTCCCACCTGCATCCAGTTTGTTAACTAAATAGAAGATCTCCCTTGTTTCTGTGTGTTGAAATGAAACTTAAATACTTCTGAGGTCACAAGCTGTGCCCAAGGCCAGGCAGCCTTAGGTCTACGTAGTGACTGCAAGTGCTCACCTGAGCAGCCTGGAGTGCAATCAGACTGCAAGCACAGGCAGATAACTGTAACACATAAGTGCCTACCAAAAGTACAGACAATATTGTGCATTTTCTCATATTTGCATAGATTAGAAGACACTCCTTTGAAGTCTGGCAACCAAAGACAGCAGGTATCAACCAAAATTAATGCATTTGACCAGTCTACTGAAAAATGTCCTTACAAATTAATTATATAAAGTGAACTCAGGGAAATAATATTTTTTTGTAAATAAAACATTTTCATTTCTACTTTATTATGTATTTTTACTTCATTATGGAATTAAAAAAAGCCCCACCCACATTTGCATATGCACAATACTTACATTGTGCCCTTTCATGACTATCTTTTTTGAAACACTTTCCAAGTATTGTACTTCTGTGCATAGTAAATCAGATATAAAGGTGGATGAATGACAGCAGGGGAAGAGGAGGAGGTATTTCACAATGCTACTGTCCTTCAAGACAAAATGCTGAAGCTGTAACCAACTAACTATAATAAATGACTACCTGACAAAAAGAAATGAACTGTGAAACTAAAAAAGCTACACTGGGATGAATACTTCAGAAGTACTTTGTCATGGAAATCCTCTGTATGTAGTATGCAATCCTAGCTGAAAATACTATCAGGAAGATGTTAAATGTTTTCACATGGTACATACAGATGCAGTTAAAATACACAATCATTATTTTAAAAGAATATGTTCTTTCTTTCCAAAGGTAACTTTCTCAACAATAACAAAGAACTTGAAAATACAATATGAAGCTAATTTAGGGAAGGCAATAGGAAAAAAACCTAAACCCCACAAACCTCTAATATCTTTGTTTAACTGATTTTTATAGAATAAAGTCTTCCACCCTGCCTGCCGTATTAGACAGCAACTTAGCACAGACTTTGCTGGCAGAAGACAGGAAAATCCTCTCATCCTGTTCCGTTGTTGCCTTTCTGAGGTGATGTCTGCAAATCTGTGTATCAGTGAGCTACAGCTGGAAATCAGCATCACCTTGCACCTTGCTTTAGCTTTGACTCCTCTCACTCCATGAGTGTGCGTGTTAGTTTTTATTATGTCCAGAGAAATACTCAAATTAGATAGACATGATGAAATGAATTAGTGACTGACTTTTTACTTCAGTCTTTATAAAAGTCTCAATTTACTCCCAGATTAACTGTCCATTTTGCTAATCCTCTCAGAGAGGGGGAAATCCATTTGACTGCAAGTAATGAACTTCATCTTTCTTTCTCGAAACATTCTTACTGGGTTGTCCTCTCTACTCAAGGAAAAATCTCACAAAGTGCTAAAACTCCTCTATGGAGAAGTGTAGGGACTGTAAGAACACAAACTCAACACTCTCTAGGAAAAGTTAAACAGAAGATGACATCCAGAAATGATCTGCTGTTGTTCAGTCTTCAGCTAAGATATCGTGAGTGGACTCTAAACTAAGCAGGCTTGGCAGTCTGCAGCTTATTTCATCAGATCCCCCAGGAGCAGTATTTTTATTTATTTACTTACTTCATCAGGAGGCTTCCTGGGAAAATAGTTCCAAACCAGATAAAAATAACAACATTTATAAGTGTGGTTAGTGGCGACTGCAGGTCTTATGGCTTCTAGTGCTAAGGATATTACCAGAGAGTGTTTCTCAGGAGCTCACCAACTTGCAGAAATGTGGAACGCCATCAAAGCCTTCTTGCAGGAAAAGACTGGAGCACTGGCTCAACTTGAGCTGCTGGCATTAATTACTCTTGTGCTTGAAGTGAGACAGTTCACATGCCCAAAATATTCTGAAAGGGTGTGATAAAATGTTTACTCTGTGATGTTGGCTGGCTTATCCAGAAGGATGAAGCAAGCTCAGCTCACTTCAAACAGATATCTCTACTGAAAATCCTCAGACTGAGCAAAGAGACCAAATGATCTTCTTACTCCTAGGGGAAGTTTCTTCAGATTTGAAGCAGTCTATCATAAGATAATGAAGTAAAGCTGCAGAAGTATGCCCTTCCTTTCCTTTACTATGCAGAACCATGTGTTTTCACATGTTCCTTTCTGATATTGCCTAGTAATGCAAACAGTTTTAAGAAGAGAAAAGCTAGTTAATATACAAATCAAGCGATTAGCTCTGAAGAACCTGAACCTTACTGAATATTATTTTGTTATCTGTGATGGAATTGAGTGGGCATACAAACTCTGGATGATGGTGTTTTTCATCTTCCTTGAGTAAATAAAGCATCATCCTCTATCATCAGTCACCATGACCGTGAGTAGTGATACAGAATTGTCACAATCATGTTTTCTCTTATGCTGAGACAAATAGTATTTTCTGTGGAACCAGACTATACCAGTTTTTCAAAGTACACATTTGAAAAGGACTGTCCAGGATTTTGGATAGTCAGCAAAGCAACAACAGAGGTACGCTCTGGTTCCCACTGACACCTGTGGCCCTTGTGATTCTTTCCAATGGGCCCAGACAGGTGAGGCAGAATTGGCTCCATCTCTTCAGCTTCCCACGCAGTGACTGCATGGATGCGCTGACACATTCTAAAATACATGCGGCGCCACACAGGCTTGGGTACTCTTCCCAAAAAAGAAAATACCTGTGCCACTGTGATACTCGACTTCGCAGCTGGCCAGCGAGAAGGGGGCCCATTATAGTCAGCTGGGCTTGGAGTCAGCTCAAATCAAGTCAGCAGGCCACCAAGATTCAGATCATACTTTATTACAGTGTCTGCCAAGCTAACACTCACTACTGCATAAACGAAAACTGTTCTGAAATGACTCCCCCCCCCCCCCCAAATCTAAGCCCTTTCACAAAACAATTTCACTTTCTTCAGAGCACTCACATCCACACAGCTTAATCCTCTGACAGAAGGAAATGTAAATTAACACTACCTAACCATGCAAATATGAGTGGACATTTAATTTTCACATTAGGCCCTAGTTAACAGCAGGCATTCAACCTGAAAGGAATTAAAACCACCAAAAGCTGGGAAAATAGTCATTCAAAAGATACTTGAGATATTCAACACATCCCTAACCCAAGGCTACGGTACACCATAAGTCATTCAAGTCTTCAGTTGTCAGTTTTGTCATCGTCGCTGAGCCTAAGAATACTGTAAAATGAAAGCAAAGGTACTGAGGCACATTCGTTCTTTTTGTATGTGTGTGTATGATTTCCAGCAACAGTAAATTACAGGAAGAACACACTCCTGCCATAGCACTGGTAAATATTTATAACTGTGGGACACCCACACAAGTTGTTGTGGTTTTACTTTCCATAAAAATCCCACATACATTCATGTTACAGAGAATAAAAGATCCTAGTTGAAGAATAGGAACTAAATTTCAGCTAGGTCCTAAATTATCACTCTCTGACGTATAGGTCCAATATTTCTAATTTGTATCCAAACATGAAGACCCACTGAAATATGAATGAGTTTCCTTGTTTGCCCAGGGATCACTTAAATAACATTATAAAGATGGATGTTGACAGATCACTTTTTGGCTATCTCAGTGCAAAATCAATACATTGGGAGTTCCTTCTGCATTTGAAGGCAGATTTAGGCAGAGCAGCCCAGCATCTCTTATCAGATAAAAAGATGGAGGAAGGAGGTATGCCACCAAAGCTTATTACATGTTTTTAAGAATAGGAGAGAAAAAAGTGCCTGGAACTGTGCTGCACTATTTTTAAGACCAAATAAGAATACAAAAGCATTCCATAACATCAGTTTAAAAACAAAATATCTGGTTGAGATTTTGATCAACTTGAGCCCAGAATGAACTTCCAGAGCTACGTGGAATCTGTAGCATCAATTTGATAGGCTGAAGTAATCCTTTTACCAGAAATGCTGAAAAAGCATTAAACTTCAGAGTGCTATTTGAATACCACTGCTATAATTAATACAGTATGACCTTGTATAAACCTTATAAATTTGTTCATGAATATGCAAAGTGGGAGTAACTGCACTGTGAAGAAAAAGTGGGGTGCTTAAGTATCTGACACAGCTACACATTTAGTTCTGTTGGTACTTCTCCCTTGAGTATCTTCTGATTAAAAATATTACAGCAGCAATCAGAGGACACTGATCTATTCATACTAAGATCTCCCTCCCCCCGAATCTTAACATTAGATTTTTATTTCAGCTACATTTCTGAAAGATTGCAGCATTCAGTAACGAACAATCTCTCTCACACTTTTCAGAAATTTGCCTCCAAAACTTTATGCTTAACTGGGATGCAATCATTGTGGCCTCTCAGATTGCTTTGTGACTTTTTTCGGGACTGGACCTTTAGCTTCTTGAAAAGGTGAAATACATTTTCCACAGCAGACTGACTCTTACTAATTTCCTGTGATTTTTCCTGTTTTGGTTTGTGGTTGAAAGACTAGGAATATGGCTGTGAAATAGGCAGTGGACATTTATGCATGAGCTAGAGAAAGTTTCAGGCCTTTTTAAAAATAAATTTTGCATAGTTTATGCCCATGAAAGCAGCCTGTCTGCAAGTTTTGAATTGGGGTGCCTGAAATTTGACACTTAAACTCATTATCAACAACATCAAAAGTACAAACGATTTTCAGAGCTGGTAAGTCAGTGATAGTCTAGAAATACTCAAAGCCTCTAAAAACCAGGCTCTTCTACAGACACCTCCTCATTGATTAAAATGCCTGCCATTAGGTAAATGCAACTTAAGAGTCTACTCCTTTCTATCTTGTTTTAAAACACAAGAAACAGCAGTTCAGCTCATCTTCCCTGTGTGAACTATGTTCCTGTATGGTAATCTGGGAGGCATTATCAAACTTATTGAAGCCAGTTTTTCAAAATTCATCTTGTACAAGTAATACAGAACTTCTGAGCTAATATATTTAAAAGCAAGCAATATGCCATTCAGCTTTAACCTGGAAAGACAAGATGTAGAAGTTGTGATCAAGATACCTTCATTTATATTAAATTGGAAATTATCTGGTAGTCGTTTGTACAGTACATGTCAGGAATCCTTCTCAGTTTCTTCAAAATAATGGAGAGTTTGACACTAGCCCCTCAGTTCCTCCACAGCTTTTTGTTGCTGGGACCCAGAAGCATAAATGATATAATTTTAATAAAAATTTAAGTTTTAGTGAAAAGGGATTTAACTTCACAAAATCAGACATTAAAGCTAAGCTTTTCTTAGCTTCTTGACAAGGCTTTCCTCTGCACTTACTTCCAACTCCAGATCCTAGAGAAATTTCCAAACTGAGGAGAGCTCTCAGGAGAGTGTGTGTTTGTTTAACAGTGGACACATCCCTACAGCCAGTATAACCCTGGAGTATAGGAACTCTCTAACTTGATTTAACATCCTAGTTGTGGCCAAATGAAGTTTAACACATGGTATGCAACTCTGTAGACTATGTAAAATATAACATGTGTTTCACCACAATACATTCATAAAATGTAGCTAAATTAATTGGCATCGAATTTGCTGATATGTTGATCCTTGGATGTTAATCACACCAGCTGTGTAATTTTAATGGCTCAAAATGTATTGAGAAGAACAGTGGTGATTACCCCTTTCTCCAGGATAAGACTGGATTTGAGGGGGCTAAGAGGAGGAAAAAATGCAGGTTTGGATTTGGACAGCTTCCTCTCTACAAGTGGATAATCCTGATTCAGTATCCCTCTAGGAAGTTGTCTCTCTCCCATGTCTCTTCTCTGCTGGAACTGCTTGTAGTAGAATTTCCTCCCTTGAGTAGGCTGCCAGTGGAAATACATAATTAATATGAGTTTTGTCCTAACTTTGGATTCTGACAGGCTTCTTAATGGAGCGTGGGCTTTCTGTTATCTGATGCACAAGATTGCAAGGTCAGACTGGGAAGAGCTCCTGGTCTCTAGAAAAAGCAAGGGAAATACTGAGACAGGCTGGCAAGTCCTACATCTCTATATCCACTACAGCATACACAGGGATGGACAAAATCATAGAATCACAGAATCATTCAGGTTGGAAAAGACCCTTGGGATCATCGAGTCCGACCATCAGCCCTACTCTACAAAGTTCTCCCCTACACCATATCCCCCAGCATCTCATCTAAACGACCCTTAAACACATCCAGGGATGGTGACTCCACCACCTCCTTGGGCAGCCTATTCCACTCTCTGACCACTCTTTCTGTGAAAAATTTTTTCCTAATGTCCACTCTGAACCTCCCCTGTTGCAGTTTAAAGCCATTCCCTCTTGTTCTATCACTAATTACCTGTGAGAAGAGACCAGCACCAACCTCTCTACAATGTCCTTTCAGGTAGGTGTAGAGAGTGATGAGGTCTCCCTTTAGCCTCCTCTTCCTCAAACTGAACAGTCCCAGCTCCTTCAATCTCTCCTCATAGGATTTGTTCTCCAGGCCCTTCACCAGCTTCATTGCCCTCCTCTGCACTTGCTCCAGCACCTCGATATCTCTCTCATATTGAGGTGCCCAAAACTGGACACAATACTCCAGGTGTGGCCTCACCAGTGCAGAGTACAGGGGGACTATCACCTCCCTGCTTTTGCTGGTCACACTATTTCTAATACAAGCCAGGATGCCATTGGCTTTCTTGGCCACCTGGGCACACTGCCGGCTCATGTTCAGTTGCTTGTCAGTTAGAACCCCCAGATCCTTTTCTTCCAGACAGCTCTCCAGCCACACCTCCCCAAGCCTGTAGCGATGCATGGGGTTGTTGTGGCCCAAGTGCGGGACCTGGCACTTGGCCTTGTTGAAGCTCATCCCGTTAACGTTGGCCACTGATCCAACCTATCCAAGTCCCTCTGTAGTGCCTCCCTATCCTCATGCAGATCGACACTCCCGCTTAACTTGGTGTCATCTGCGAACTTACTGATGATACACTCTATGTCCTTATCAAGATCATCAATAAAGACGTTGAACAGAAATGGTCCCAACACCGAGCCCTGAGGAACACCACTTGTGACTGGCCGTCAGCTGGATTTAGCTCCATTGACCACCACTCTCTGGGACCGTCCATCCAGCCAGTGCTTGACCCAGCAGACCGTTCGCTCATCCAGGCCATGGGCAGCCAGTTTTTCTATGAGAATCCTATGGGGAACTGTGTCGAATGCTTTTCGAAAATCCAGGTAGATAATATCCACAGCTTTTCCCTCGTCCAAATGTGAGTGTGATGTTGATAGGAGGAGAATGATAAAACCAGCAGCAAAGGTCCTGGTCCTACTGTAAGAAGTCAGCTCTGTTTATACCCGACTGAAGATATTCAGAACTTTCACCAATCAGTAGAGACAGAAACATATTTTAGCTTCAATAATCAGCCCTTTTATATCTGTATGTATATGCACATAAACACGCATATACACATGCACATACATGTATGTATCAGTTTAGTTTCTTGAGAAACATGTTTCACACATATATATAAGAATGTTCTTTTGTTTCATACATATATATAAGAATGTTTCTTCATATATATGTATGTTTCTTTAGAAACTAAACACATGATGAATACTACAGTTCGTGCTATTTATTTTATGCTGCCCCACATCTTCCTTTTGTCAGTATGCAGCAGAACATTATATTCAAAACTAATTATAGAAATTCCTGCGAACATGAATCAATAGACTTTGGATGCTTATAAGAGAACTGGAGGAGAAATAAGACAATGGGATAAATGCATTAGCTGTGAAACAGATAATTAATCCACAAAACAGTTAAAAACTTTTGATATTCAGGCTTCACAGTTAACACAAATTGTTTTAACAAGGTAATCTGTTCTTTCCAAAAGTTGATCTATCCAGAAAATACTACTGGGTGAGTTACATTCTATTCATGTTTTAAGAACAATTTTCCCCTTTGCTTTTCTACTCTGTGAGCTTGATACATATTTTTTCAGCTGAAAAATAATTAATGGTATTTTGTGAATGGTTTGACAAGTATGAAAGTATGAAGTATGAAAATTTGAAAGTTATGGAACTTTATAAACCAAACCTACTTGAATTACTCTCCCATAAAATTTTTAATCAACAGGGGGGGAAATAAATATTTTAACAGAACTTCGATTTTCACAATTGTGCCTGTACCTTCAGTGTATGATGAAAAATTAAGCAGAAAATGGAAGAAATAAAAAGACAGCATTTCACGATTTTACATCTAAATCCAGATTAGAATCTTAGAACAGTAAATCCTTAAAATTCTTTAAAGTCCTCAGATGAGGTTCTCTTAAATTCACCTTAAATTCATGGAAAAAAACAAGGTTCCAGACTGTACATCAGGATAAAAACTTTTGAAAAGATTTTTCGTCTGGGTTTTTTTCAAGTAGTCTTTGGGCAGAGATCTAGTTTTGTGATAAGTAAGCTTGACACTTCAACATTAAGACAACATTATGCAGTGTGTCTCCTGTTGATTTTTAAATTTCAGATTAGGGATTGTAAAACCCCTGCTATAAAGAACTGGGATTCCAAATTCAGTTTTCACCTGACTTCCCCTAAAAATTCTAAATGAATCAGAAACTATAAACCAAAGATACAGTGTTTCCCCAACACAAATAAAGCAGTCACAGGCAAACCAAAAGGAAGAAAAGAAGTCAAACTTTCACGGAGCTTAATGAGGTAAGGTACTAGTATCTCAGTGGGGAAGCAAGTAATTGGGTGATTATTCTAACACATGCCACACTGAGGTCTGGCAATTTATGAAAGATGAATATTAAGATTAAATTTATAAGTGATAGGTATAACGTTGTATTTAGAGCTCTGAATTATCTAACCATTTCAAAGTATTCCAGTTATGTAAAATTAATTAGTACAATATTGTATTAAAGCTATTTTTATTTTTTTCAAATTATACAAGTACGCTAACTGCAGTTTGTAAATAATGTCTTTAAGGAAAAAAGGAAATAACAGAAAAGGAAGGTCTGATGTTGCTGCTGTCTTCCATATAATTTCATACTGATTTCAGCCAGATTACTGTGGACTGAAGTTGCAGACTTAAGAACTTGGTTAAGAATGATAATGAATAAGCAGATAAGAGTACTATAATTTGTAGTTAATAAGCAACTTTTTAATTGAAAAAGCATAAAAAACTCATCAAGAAACTGAGAAAAGGGAAGATCAGCAGAAAGAATAATAATTCACATACTATAATGAAAAAACACAAAACATGTATCTGACTATTCCTATATAATGGCCAATGCAAACTACTTAGCACTGTATATGGGATGTAATATACTACAGCACCTCTCAGATCTTATTTAAAGTTTTCAGCAGTGAATGAATCAGAAAACCAAAGGCACAGAAGACTAAAACACCACCCCCCCCCAATCCTCCTGGCATATTTGCTAGCATTAAACCTTATGTAATACAACCTGATGTCTCTAAAATCTGTCAGCGTAACAGATTCAGAAACATTTGTCAAGTATTCTGAACACAACTACTTTTCCTATGATTCTGAGCATAGGAAATGATAATCCTGAGCCAACTGAATTTTAACCAGTGTCCCTTCAAAAACAAAGTCTAGCAAAACTAGAAAAAGAGAACAACAGAGAACAACCAAACCAGAGTCTTAGAAGAAATTCTCCCATGGAAGATGATGACAGACTTTTCCATTTACCAGATAAACACAGCACTATCTCAGCCAGCAACCACATTACATCTTCTTGATTTACATTACCTCCCTTGTCCAGTGAGATCTTGAAATGGAAATATGAGGCTTGTAACTAGTCACAAGTGGAAAGTGTGAGAGCTGTTAGGTTTATTGGGGGTGGTGGGTATTTAAGGAATGCTAGCTAAGGTACTACCTGCATAGAGCGTGCGCTACTCCAATGACCTCCACAGAGCCTTCTAATCTTTTCTTTCTGACATTCGCTGTTTCATCCAGCCTACAGCCCCATTATCTTACACAAATATAACACAAGAATCCAGTTACCATCTCACAGGTCAACTACACTTTTCTCTCTTGCACAAACTCAAACTTGACATTTTGTTCAGAGAGTGAGATTTTCAACAGCGACTGGGGAAAGGTAAACAAGAAAGTTCTGGCTGGTGTGGAGCAAAAATTCAACCCTCTCCAAATGTTCTGGCTTTGCCAAAGAGCATCCATATAGACTAAGTGGGATGAAATTATCTAAAGAAGATGGATGAAGGCCAAATAAATATCTGAAGCCACTAGAGAGGACAGAAAGATGCATCTGGGAAACAGGGTTTGATATCAGAAAGATATTAAAAAGCCATAGTATGGTGGAAGGGCCTGGGTTTAGAAGGAAGACCAACCTGCTGAGGACAGCCGTTTGAGCTGCTGTTACAGCTACCTGGGAAGGATTCAAGAGTTATAATATGCACAGTCTTTTGCAGGCAGATATGAGCTTATTTTGCACGAGCTGACCAGAAGCCATTCTGCTATGACAGCGTACCATCAAGCACTTGGTAGTAAGCCTTGCTGCAAAGCAGTGTGTATTAGATCAGGCAACGTACCATTCTCATGTGGCCCCAAGTCCTCAGGCTGACCAGTGCAGGCTACAGTAAGCTCACATCAGTTTGCAAATGGGCGTGCACACACGCTCACCAAAAAAAAAAAAAAAAAAAAAAAAAAAAAGAAGAAAGATTTCAAGACCAGTGTGCAACGAATCCATCAACTATGAGGTGGGAAGAATTGAGGTTTGCAGGATCAGGGATGGACATCAGTCCCTGAGAAGCAGTTGGGAAAAATTAACGGGAAGATAGATCTTATGGTGTGGGGAGACCAACACTGGACATGCCCATTCTGAGCAGGGGCATTGTGAAGTCCCAAATTTATAATGGACACTTCTTTCAGAGGCAGCTCTTTCTTTAACTGAGACGAGTTAAACATCGGAAGTGTGAGACATATAACATGGTACAGGTCCTTATGGAATGACTTCTGTCACAGTGATTTGACCAACATTTTTCTAATGATTTGAATGCAATGCAACACAATTATACTACCAAACTCTTTTCAAAATTAGTACAACTCAGGTACAAATGCCTAGCTTCAGTAACATACCCCAACATAGCTGGTATTTGCATATACATACCTGCGTCTCAGTCCAGTACAAGTATATTTGCAATATGGAAGTTATTACTGTCTGTCTTTCATTCTCTTCCAATTACATATAAACAGTCAATAATAATTTTTACATTTTCTGTTAAACTTTTCCAATATTACTTCTGAAAGGGAGACATTTCATTTGATGAAACAGCACAAAGACAAAAAGGTGCTTGCTTTGTAAAAAATATTGCTATTTTACTTTGCCTCCTATCAATGCTTTATTTAGCTCTTTGACGGATATCTGCTTTAGATGCAGCATAAAACATACACTGTATTACTGATATATACTATTCTCACAACAATTTCCCTGTGATATATGTAAAAATATTAACTAATTGATTTTCATGTATCTCAGACAGATTACAGAATCTCCAATATACAAGGAGAAAAAAAATCAATGGCTGAAAGAACTTGCCTAATATGTTAAAATGTTTAAAAACAATGATATGGACTGGAATTCAGAAATTGCTATGACTCAATCCTTTTGTAAGGTTTTGTCAGAACTGAAACTCTTCTTACTCATCCTATTTTCATTCTCACATCTACAGTGATTTTTAGGAACGGACAGATCATATTGCACATACTTATATAAGTGCACCTTGGTGTTCCATATTCAAGTTTGACATACACATATAAACATAAATAAATACCATACTTGCTAAGAATCTATTTGAGTATTCTAGTTGCACAATGTTAAATTGGTTGGTCTCTTATTGAAATCCATTTCTCATCTTCACAGAGCAGAAAAAATCTACTTTATATATTTATCATAACTCCAGCAATGGCATCTGGAACCCGTAAGGCATGTTACTTTTTGTGAGCATCTTCATTACTTTTTGTGCTGATTAAATTGGGTGTAATAGTGAGAACATATTGACTTCACTTAAGCAACTGGGGAAATGGGACAAATCTACAAGGAGAAAAATATCTGTAATATACAAGCTTGGATGAGAAGACTGGTCAAAGCTGCTAAGAAAAGAAAAATAGAAAACCCACAGCAGTGCTTATAGAGATTGCTTTTTGAATGGCCTGAAGCTTGTTTCCTAATTAATTTCCAACTTCAAGTTTACAGCACTGAAAGTCATCGTCTTTGCTGACACACAAACCAATTGTTTACTTTACAGATGCCTAAGAATGAGAAATACCAATTCAAAGCAAGATGATTAAGGCAAAGCAAATGTTTTTGCAGTACTCACCTTAGGCACCCAGTGGCATTGCGCAGCACCTGTGATGAATGGAGTTGTATTTTATGATCATCCTGGAGTGGAGAGTTTTCCCATCCAGAGTGAGGGATGATCACTGCATTGGTCAACACTGCGAGGGCATCCTGGATGATTGGCATTTTCAGTGCATCACAGGAGGATAGGTTCCAGAGAACTCCTACCAAAAAAGCAAGTGACTAACAATTAACACTTCTGCAAAAAAGATTGAATAGTTTTCAATTTTAAAAAAACAACAGAACGTTTCAAATCATTGATGTGCTTAATAAAGCTGTTTCTGTCAAGAAAAAGAAGACTACATTGTAAGTGGACCTCAACAATACCCGCACACTTCTGCAGTGAGAATACAGTTTTGAATATACAAGAAGTAGTCACAGCAACACTGGAAATTTCTCAGAGCTAAGCCTAAAAACTGAGAAGCTGGTTATGATCTAGGCCTACTTAGGCTGTGAACCACACATGGAATGAAGGAGTATTACATGCATTTTTTTATGGTTTGGCCTTCAGATTTCTTCCTTCTAAATAAAATTAATAAAAACCAATAGTAGAAAATAGGTTCTGATTTATGCTAAGACTATCACTGTTGACAGATATGCATTGAGAGAACAAAATCCCAGTTCTGTGTTCAATTTAATGAAAGTAGCTATCTAGGACGGTTGGTACTAGCAAAGCAAAAAGCCTTCACAACCTGATACAGCACTACGGTATTATCCCAGCCTTCAACAAGTAATTTTTTATATTGTAAATATTTTACTATACAAAGTTACAGAATAATACCATTTTTGCACAGAAACAACAAGTTTAATGGTGCAACTCACAAAGAGATTTACTGGAATTTAAAAAAAATTCATAATGTGCCAAAGAAAAGGAAGAGCAATTGAGAGCCAAAGTTTTCTGAGCGTGGCCGCAAGGATCAGGGCCACTGCAGATGTGCCACATAGAAAGCAGGCAAGAAATTGTTGGGAGCAAAAGAGAACCTGCTTTTCATTCCCTTGTATGTATTTGTATATTTGCTTGAAAAGCACATTTGATTTTGGTGCTGCACCAAGAGCCTGCTGCTGCTGGGCAGCTACTAGTGCTGGGGGAAGCCCGAGGGCAATACAGTGCTCTGAAGAAACAGAGGTCTTTATTTTAGCCCAGCATCCTCCCCAGAGTAGCTGGAAGAGCAAGGCTGCCTCTTCCTCCCTCTCCCCTTGCCAGCATATGTCCTCTTCTCTAGAGTCCACCCCTATTCCTTCCTACTTTCCTCTCTGTAGTGACAGTAGCCTGGCCCCACACCTAACCTTGAGCAGCAAAATTGAGTTTTGCCTTTATGCCCATCAAGTCTTGAAGCAACACAGAGAAAGATTATCATCATCGTATACAAGAGGTTACAAATATGAACATCAGAATACGAAAAACCAAAGTGAGTGGTGGTGGAAGGAAACTGCTAAAGACCTCATGAACGTAGACTCAGACATTTATAAATATAAGCAGCAAGAACACCATTTGCTCAAGGCTTTCTTTAGCAGTCTGTGTTTTGAAGGAGAGGTGTAATTAACAGGAATCAACACACATTTTTGGGTTTCCCTTTAAAATTAATTACCTCTATGGGGAGACTGTTTCAGTTATACAATTTCATGTTTTAATTATTTTATATGGAACTGTATGCAAAGACAGTTATGCAGTTTAATGTAAATTAGCATACTAATAAAAAAACCCCAAGCCATCTTAAAATAATCTGTACATGGTAAAAAGGCAGAAACTGACAGACTTTAGCTACAGACCAAAAAAAAAAAGAAAAAAGAAGCAGAAATAAGAATACTGTTCATTTTTTCATTTAAAAATTGCTGCTTTAAAGGGAAAAGAGTCTGTGTCTGAATTCTGTTCTGAATGCCTTTATGAAAAGTAATACCATATTTAAAGGAATAAAGACCTTCATAAAGATATTTATACTTGTTTTTCTATGACCTATTCTTGGTAACCTCTATTGGCACATCTACTATTCCTGAAATACTAGGTATTTTGCTGGTTTTAGTCAGTACAAACAATGATGTGGCTGCCTTTCTTTTACATTTATCTAGGCAGGTGCAAATGATGTGCATGGTGTAGAAGCAGAGAATCAGAATGCAAATCTTTCCTCCTTCAACGTCCAATTTAGTTCTTACACAAGACAATGTGTTGCTTCTTTGTGAAGAAGTCCTATTTTGGAAATGAAGCAGGAAAGAGTGCTTTGATGGCAACAAAACAGTACTTTGGGCTTCAAGAACTAGTCATGAACTGCAAAAGCAGAAAAAGATACAAAAGAAGCAAACATAAGAGCTCTGTCTAGCAAAATGCTTAAAAATGTGTACGTCTACACTCTTTTCTATTCACTCTAGGTTCTTGTTAATTAAAAGCAAATTCACATAAACATTGTGAGAAGTTGGTATTTAGCAATAGTTGAGATGCCCAGAAATATCTTTAAATCCTTTTTCTCTATTTAAAATCCACTTGACACTGCAAACGAGCTTTTGCTCAATAAACTGCCATAGCAACAGGGGAGCTCCAAATACAAATAAAAACCTACATATTCACCCAAGAGCCAAAAAGAGGGGTCTGGTTTCACTAACTGGAAATTAGACCTCACAGTAAGAGGGATCACCAGACTAAATTAGCTGTTCTACGTTCTCCTAAAATGACTGTAAGTCAAAGCAGAATCAAGCAAAATGGCACTGCCCAGTAAGCCTGACACGGTTTTCAAAGTTTTTGCACCTCACAAGACAGTTTTAAGGAGTAAGATAATCTTCTTCCACCTTAGAACAATGCATTTTATCTAATTTTAAGTCTTTGAATACTACCAACCACATTAATGAAAAAAAAATTTTATTCTGACAAATTATAATTTATTCTCCCAAGTAGTGGAGTCTGCTACTTGCTGAGGTTGGCACTTTAAGTGTCTTCTTGTACCCTTCCTTAATTAAGGATTTGCAATTATGAAAGGGCACTGGCAATTCACTTCCCATTACTTTTGCTAAGGACGACCTGGAGCTAGATTTATGTGGGACCTAAGAAGACGATCCATTGTCTTGACTTTGCAAGGGAAAGTGATAATATAATAAAGCTTTCACCTGAGGCATCTTCCATTATGGAGCTACCTCTTCTCCATATGACTCTGAAAGTATTTTTCAAGCATGTATGCATTACATGCCCTTTAAGACTATAGTAAGAAGATGGTCACTGAGATCATTTGCCACCTTACTCTGAAAGCCCTGACTGAATTGTGTTTCTGAGGACAATAAGCAAATCTGGAATAGCCTCAGAGGTGCCTTGACTGCCCCCTAAATCATTTGTGTGTCATCAGCTGCCCACAGGAAGGGACCAGACTCAGCATACCAGTGATTCATCATGAATAGTGGGACCTGTCCTGCTGTATATATACTGGATGTGAGCTGTTAATCCAACAACTCAGTAGTCCAACTCAACAGTTTAGCATCCATAGACTCTTGGGAGACAGGGGGAAATAAGGAACTAATCAGACCAGTGTTGAACATCTCTTACTCAATCACTTGCATTAATAGCATTTTATCTCCTCCTTGCTTTTAAGGTTGTGAGGCATTCAGAGTAGGAATTTTGTCTCCCCATTTGAAGATCACTTTAGGCTGTGTTGGATGCTTCCTAGAAAGAGAAAAATAGCTACACCAGACTGACTATGCGTATTTGCAGGTTGAAGTTTTTCACCCTTACATATAACAAACTGAAACGCACGGAAAAAGTATTTTGCAATCTCATTCAGCTGGTTCCAGTTGGAAGATAGATTTTGGGTCCCAGTACCAATTACCAGTCTTGCAGACGTCAGACAAAGGACTCTTAGAGGAGTCTATGGGAATGCTCGCTAAGGAGATCTTGCTGTACCAGGTTACATCTTCTGGAGTAGTTTATCAGAGGACATGCATCTACTATATTCAACAGGTTATTTAATGCACTAAATGTAAATCATCTTTTCTAAGAAGGCCTCTCACAGATAACAACGATCAAATTCAAAAACTGGCTATAAATTTTGAAAAAGGTTATAATCAATCTTTTCAAAGACGTAACTGTACAGATATAGTTCATAAGAAAAACTACACATAGGTCTTAGTTAAGGCAATTTAGATTTGTTGCCACTGGAAGAGGGAATTGAGAGAACAGAGAACCAGGAAAACTTTGATTTATCTTTCTCTTAGCCAAAGTCCAGAAGATTGAAGACAAGACCAACCCTTATAAAAACACAGTCCAGGTTGATGAGATGTTACTACTGCTTAGTAGACAGCTTATCCACCATGCTTTCAGCTTAGAAACAGCACTCCTTTTTACATAAATTAAGCTATTGCACTAGATATCGCATCACTTACCCTGAAGAAGCAAAGCAAAATATTTTAGAAAATTGAAGGCACCCAATTTAATGAAGCAGTCTGAGCCAAAAACCCATCATCTCTGAATTAGGCTGGAGCTCAAATTCATCCTGATTAAACTCTTCAATGCATTTTTTAGTCAGTGTTTTACTTAGAACTAATAATCACATTTGTATATTTATAGTCAGATATAACTAAAGACCTGATGAGCCACATGCTATCCCTATTCCATTCAAAGTTAAGAAAATTGAGATCATACACTTCCATGCAAAAAATAACACCCTAGCAAGAGAGCATGTGCAAAACCACTAAAGTCTAAACAACTATTCAGTGCATGATTTAATGCTACCTCAAATTATGACTTTTATACATATATAAACAAGCCTCTTGGAACAACTTGGACTACAAATATAAATGGAAACCAAGAAACTGGAAAAGTCATCTTTTCCAAAAAGCATTGCCCCTGTCACACTGCCACTAAGTATTTTACTTTTTTGTTGTGCTGCAAAAGATGTACTTTGCCAAATAAATTATAGGGTAAAAGGATCCTATGTAAACAAATATTACTGGGAAAAACAAGACTTCGACTCTTCTTAATTTGATATGTTTAGGTCTACCTTAAATTTCTACTAAGATTTTGCTTATTTAATATTCCTTGTAAAAATAAAAATCTAAAAGTCTTCCAACTCATCTAGGTTCATCTTTTCCATCTCAATTTAATAGTTTGGTCATGGACTGATGCAGAATGCCATTTGGTAGTGCTGGGAGACTGCATCCCAGGAAGAGTGAACGTGGCATTGGCAGGCTTTTTTGTTTATATGCTGAAGGCACACAGATACTACAGGGAGTTTTCCTCATGAACACGACAATTAAGACTGAAACCTGAGAGCTAAATACCCTGCACAGAAGCCAAGCATAGGGGATCTTTTGCTGGAGTCCTTAGGGAAAACATCTTCTACCCAATGCTCTCAAGTGCTAGAAAAGTCATTTGCTGGCTCTTACTGTGGTTTTGACATTCAGAGCGCCCTGTAATTGCAGAGCTGGACCAGTGGCAGTAGGGTATGGGCTCCTGATATTACTGCTGTAAAGATGCTGAATACCAACCACTACATTTCTTAATACAAAGTGCAATAAGACTTCACACCCAGCTCAGCCGTCAAGGTGAGGAGTTGGTCTCGGTAACAGACTTTCTGTAGGCAACAAAAAGTGGCTGATGTGAATTCTGGCACCTGAACAATTCACAGGTCGTAAGACAGCTCCTAAAAAGCACACTATAAAAATAAGTTAAAAATTGGCATATCAGAGGAGGAAGTTTCAGCAATTTTCTTGAAATAATTGTTTGTCTGGTTACTGAATGAATACCTATGCACACCTTCCTGTAATTCACTTATTTACATGCGCAGAGGCGGTTTTCTATCTGTGTGTAAGATGACCCATGAAAAGTGAAAATTGAGAAAGACTGGGTTTCAGTAAAAGTCATAAGCAGGAAGGAGTTTAAGGAAGTAAGCGAAGCTGTAGCCAGATGAATTTTTTTCCCTTTGCAGTCACTCACAGCCTCAACAAAGCAAACACTTCCACAGAGAATAAAGATTATTGTTTTTTTTCAAAAAATTACAAACACAGCTTGATCTTGATTACATATAAGTACATGACTACATATAAGTAATACAAGCATTTCTTCTGACAAGTTAACTCTTTCTTTCTCAATTACTGCTCTTTTCATTCCAAAATTACATGTAGGATTTTATTAATACAAAAGGAGGGACCAATTTAAACACTGCTTGAAAACAATTTCTGTCCAAATGCTATTGCATTAACTGAAAAAGTCCATATTCTTCTCATGGAACTGGATTTTGACCTAACATTGCTGCTTTCTTCCTGTTGCACACTATAAAATAATGTATAAGTGTGGAAGGGAAGAACTGTCAGACAAGAATGTTAGACAGTTACTAGCTTTAATGTTAGACAGCAGTGGAATTACTAGAAGAGTTGACTAAAGTTACTGTGGAAAGGCCAGTGGTTCCTGATTAACTTGTTTTCCTAACTGATGAAATTAAACTGGTCCCATAAAACACAGAAGCCAAACCAAAACTAATTAATTCTAAGTGAGAGAAACACAAGAAAAAAGTAAATCAACTGTTTTCAAACAAAATTTCATCCTAACACATGACTAATGCCAATACCATTCCAATTAAATGGTTTATTAGAAAACAAGGAAACCAAACGAGGATGCATATATGAATGGAAATATTTGTTTTCAATGTTTACACATGTATTTTACTGAATAATTTTTTCTAGTCCCCAAAATCCAAATATATAACAGACCCTAATACAGAGACTAAAAATGTCATACTTAAAACTGAAAATCAAGTCACAGCTCTAAGTACCAAACTCCTTTCTCACAAGAACTAATTAGGAAATTAGTCCTATCTATAAAGTTGCATCTACATGCAAAATGAAAGGCTCAGTGTACAGTTGCTAAAAAAAAAAAAAAAAAAAAAAAAAGGAGGAAACACTTATTTACTAGCCAAATCTTAAAATTGCTATCCAAGATAAAGACAACACTGAGAATAAGATTATTTGGGAGGGACGAAGGGAGGTTGGCTTATGAACCTAAAAATTAAAATTAGTGGCCACTGTGAAAAATGTTTCAGTATATCCTCAAACTTTCATTTTGTAAAGAAAAAAGTGAAATATTGAAATCTGTCTCTAAACAAAACCTATTTTCAAAATAAAATTTAAGTATTCTGTGTTGCAAATGGCAAACATTTCAAACTACAGAGTGCTTTTAAACTGCCAGTATTTCAATACTCCATCATTCAGGCAGGGGCATCGAAATTATACGCCCAGCTGAATTTTTCCAAAGGATTACTACTTGCTGAAAAAGTTCAATGCAGCTGTTATGTCAAGCCATATGCTGCAACAGATGTCCTCTATTTATCACTCCAGATTGCCTTGTTTGATATTGCCTCTGAAACTTAGATTTGACCAAAGTAAAAAAAATACAAAAATCATTTATGTAGTATATTAACAAGCAAATTATGAAATTGGTTTCATTGCCCTATGAATCAGAACAACAAACTCATTGAATTTCTGTAGAAGATGCATCTCACTGATTGTACAAGGGAAAAATAGTTGTTTCCCACTTAGACTTGGAAGTTGATGTGGTTCATACATGGGAGCGATCCCAGTGCCAGAGAGAAAAGGAGAGCAAAAAGGGACCACCTTGGGTTTTGTGCTGAGTGTGGTAAATTCAGGACAAGTGAATGGGAATTTGCCTGGGAAGCAGGGAGAAGGATGCAGACTGTGATGGGAAAATTGATGAAACCATCCCCAAGCAGACCCCTATGAAAGAGGGGAGAGGGACTCCCCTGCCAGCGGCATCTTACTGGTCCCAGGCAAGACCTCGGCACCCCAGTGACTTGTTATGGCTCTCCCCCATTCACCTCCAGGGAAACAGGCACTGCGAACCTGAGGAAGGTTTTGTATCACTGTTTTATCAGTATGTTCCCTTTTACCTGTAACAATACTTTGAATGCAACACCTTACACAATAAATCAGTGCCCCGGCCTGTTGCTAAGAAAGCAGGGCAGAAGATTTTAGAAAGCATCTATTTTAAAACCTCTCCTTATTTAGCTGGGAGCAGCAGGGGGTGAAGTAGTTAAACTTATAATTCAGAAAAAGTCAAGAATGACTCTTCATGAATACAACAAATCCTATTGGTGGGTTTTCCCATTTTCAGAGCCAAACCAGTGACAGCATATGGAGAAAGGGGACAAAGATTGTTTTATAATTAGACAGTAAATTGTAATAGATTTTGTATAAAATGACTCAGTTGAACTGTCAATATTGTTTGCATAAGTGTTATTTGATAAGACAGCATCATTTCTGAACCAAATTACACAATTTATTAAATTACTTTTAGATTTGCTGTTACATATGAGCTATAAATAGGATATGTTTTGAATGGCTCTGGAATTTCTTGAAGATGTTGTAGCCTATAGGTTGGAAATCAGTTTCCCAACAACTTAGGGGTGTAAACTGTACAGCCTTTTACCTTCCCAGTTTGCAAGTAAAATGGCTACAAAGATTTGGTGTCTCAGTAAGTGACTGTACAATGGGTTCACAGGAAGATTTTATAAAATGCCAATTAATTCCTGCTCTGAATTTGTTTGAAAATCACTCCCAAATTTCTACATGTGATGAAAATGTTTTCTGTAGGTGATGCTAAAATTAAGCTTTAAACTTTGCCAGACTGTAGAATTGTACTGTAAAGCACAACAGAGTTCCTCCTTACACAGCTGTGCCTTGTTATAGCACATCCACTGATTGTGAAATGTCAGCTTATTAGTCTGGAAAAGTACAAATAGATATTTACAGTATTTTCTAAAAATTGTGATGATGCAGTAAGTGATTTTTGAAGACTCTCTGTAAAACCTTAAAGTAAGTGATTACTGGGGTAGAAAAGCAGAGTAGCCCTGTAGACCACCAACCACTCCATTGCCATTGCCAGTAACAGGCCAGAGGGTTTGTACTACCTTGGTGAGACCTCTGAAGTTGAGTTGCTTGAAGTTGTGTTGGGGCACTTGGCCCTTTAGCTTGATTAACTCTAGCAGCTGCTTCTGCAGACCAGGTGGCTTCATTTGTTTTGCTTTTGCTTAGCTTTGCATAATGCTGTAGCACAAGCAGATTTTCTGTGTCCAACAAATCCTTGGTTACCTTTTTTCCCCACAACAAGATTTTAAATGTAACAGCAAGGAACCACAACCTATTCCATGCAAAGTTTGAGCTGTGAGATGAAATGCATGTTTTTACTGCAATCTGAGACTTGCAGGAGATTTGTCAGAGTTCGACATTTTATATGAAATTCTCACTGGCTCACAAGACTCAGGGCAGAGTTTAAAGAATACCTTGATTAAAAGTATCTCAAGCAATGGGAGGGAGTCAAAGTATTATGTAGCATTTGGAAACTGAAAAGGCTTTTGTACTTGAAGAAAGAAATACTGAAATATGTAATGCCTCATTCAGCCATTGGCTTCAATCCAGAGTAAACACATAAGAATTTTCAGCACACAAATAATTTTGTTTATGTTGAAAACAACTGTTATTTAAAACACCTAATTAGAAGCAAATTAGTACAAAAGATTTAATCAACTTTTAAAACTGACTGTGGTAGAATATTGTACTTACAATAACATCCATTTAAAGAAAGAGTAGGAAAGATTATTAGATCTAGTAAGTACCCTTCAAATCTCCCTTTTGAATGAAAAGCATTTAAAACATAAGCAAATTCAGTGCCTAAGCAAGTAGATTTGAAAATTGTGAATCTTATCCTAAATCTACTATTTAAAAAATAATTAAAGTCTGTAAGTCACCTGCCTCTGTGCTTGGTAAGTTCCTCGATGCACTTGTTTAAAGTTATTACAGAGAATTTGCTTATCTGCAGAGAAGAAACTAAGCAAAAAATGAATGAACATCTTTTCTTGCCAAAATCAAAACAAGCACTTCTGAAAGCTGTGTTTTGTGCTAGCAGTTATCTATCTCCACACTTCACCTTCCTAATTTCCTTGACTTGACAGGACACAGTAATTGGATGTTGGAGGTGGAGGAGAAGCTAATTCACAGAGCTCCATCTTAAGAGGCATTTGTATACTTTCTGCATTTATCCCATGTCTTCATTTTAACTACATACAGTTATGAGTCCCTAATGATATTTGGCAGTCTAGTTCTCTTAGCTAAGCATATATTGAACCAAATTTACATCAACCTTGTAGCAGCAGTACTACCATGGTTACACCATCACGACAATTTAAGCACTAGATGGCTTTTCATGTTGTCTGTTTGAAAAGTTTGTAATATCCAGGACATGTATCTGAACCTAAAACATATTTTATCTTTATAATCTAATTTTCAGTTAATATAATGCTGAAATCTTCTCTTTGGATCCAAAAGGAACCCACTTGACACATTTATCTTCCTACCTATCTTTTCATAGTAAATATCAACAGCTGCTAATTCATTAGGCCTTTCACTGTCCAGGCTTCCTTATTACTTGCATTACTCCATTAGAAAGCTTGAATATAATGAAGAAATGGGATATTTAACATGATCAACACTGGAACGACATCTAATACAAACCTGCAAAAAAAAGGAATATAACAGAGATTTTAAGAATTACATCAAGGTGAAATATTGTAAGAATGCAACTCTTGGAATGCTTTGATTCTTCTTAAGTCTGTGGGAAAGTCACCTTAGAGTGGGATAAAACAGCCTTTCCTCATTTTCAAATCAAATTTCCTAAAAGTGGTAGGGCTACAAATAGTTGCCACCTCTAAATGAATGTTTATATCACAATAAAATTTCACATCTGTGTTTATACACTCCAGTAACTAAGCTAACGTCAAGGGCACTTTTGCAGAAAATTATTAAATTGATAAACTGCTTCAAGAACCTAAGTACTAAATAGTCAGCCCTTTGCCATAATATTGTTAAATATGATTTACTACACAAAAATCACAATGTAATACCTTACAAAGTCCAATTAGAAAATAACATGACAAATAGGAAACAACTGCAGGTGTGTGATTTTGACTTTGGGAACCCCCAACAGAAGAATTGCCATTGTACTAGGAAGTTAAAACTTCTCAAGAACTGGCCAGAATTACCTAAAAATGTAAAATCATAATAAAACTTCCGCTGAAGTAAGCCAAAAGGTCCATTTAAGTAGAATACTCCCTTAAACCTGCTTTACACATCACTGCAGGCTCACTAACTTGCAATTGCACTGATTAGCAAAGACACATTCAAGGCTCAAAGGGACCTTCTGGAGTGTCTTGACCGACCTGCCAACAATTTATGCACATATTAATAAGCAGTGTGCAATCAAAAGGAGGTTTAAACTGCAGCGGTTACCTCAAACCAGTTAGATATAAGGAAGACAACATATAATTGCTTTCAGTAACACTGACAGACTATCAATAAGGTTATAAATACCTCATTATAAACGTGGCATCTATTAAAAACAGAACAAAAATGTATAACAACTACATAATAATGTTGCATAACATGGGGTGACAACAGAGGACCAACCAAGTCAAAACACAAACTGGCCACAGCTAAAATCAAAGACAACACTAATGAATATTGGAATCTGGGAAGGAAATGAAAATTTTTTCCCGTCCAACCTGACCATGGGCCAAATACACTTGGACAACCAGCGCTTCTTTGAAAGGAACATTATGTACAAAACATCTTATAATTTTTGCAGCAATGGAATATATGCTTTTTGATGCAGTGAATAAAAATGTGAATGAAATATACAGGGTCTTCATCTATCTACATACAGTGTATATGTATAGTATTAGATAGTTTATGCCTTTTTAATGATTTTTTTTGGTAAATGTGATAATTTTCAGAATTTATATATTTTCAGTAGACAACTGTTAAATCTCTGACACCTTAAAGTCAACCAAAATAAGCAGCAGGCTGTCTGCCAGCATAGGAAAAAACAATTTCCCTTGTCATTATTTATAGCTATATTTTTTTATCATCATGTGCTTTCTAAAAGTGGATCATCCACTTTTACCTTTCAATCAAATATGGTATATACAGTTTGAAAACAGGTGATACAGTGATGTATCTTTAAACAGAGTTGTTTCTCATTCAGCTAGCTTATTGTTCACAGGCAGAAACTGTGTTTCTAGTTGTGATGATTTTGTTTGTCAAAATGAGAACAGCAGTTTAAATCATTTTGTCTGAGACAGGTACCCAGTTATCAGATGGAGCTGATGGAACAAGGAGCAAGCGTAGGTTGAATCTAGCAACAGCTGCTTGACCTCACCTTCTTCACAAGGCATCATTGGGATTCCTGTGTTATCCTTGCTAACACTTCACATTTTTCAGGTCATTTTTTTTCCTGATAGTAAAACAAATAGAAAGAATGCTAAAATAGAATTTTGTGGAAGGGTTCATAATTAACTCGGGAAAGGCAAGACAATCAGAAATCAGTTACTCATTATCATTATTAACAAGTGAAAACATTTTTTTCTACCATCTGCAGGATCTGTGCTAATTTTGTACTGTGTTCTTGTCTATATATATCTATTAGGAAAGTGTTAACATTTTATTATTTTAAAATAGAAGGCTTTTATTTGTTCCCTTAACAGGAGCTACTGTGGAAACTAGTAGCACAGCGCTGGGTGAAAAGATGGCTAAATTAAGTATGGTGCATTCAGCTTATACTGATTTCTTTTCATTTACACACCTACATGAAACAAGATTTTGTAATTCAGGTTCTCCTTAAGTTTCTGGAAATTACCAGAGGCTGTAGGCTATGTTGACATCTCTATTTCTATCAGAGTATTTCACTTCTGCATAAATGTAATATATTCATTTGTATACCTCAGTTTATCCCGGTTCTTCTAGTAAAAAACAGTGACTACGGAAGCGTTTCTGGAAGAGTAATCTTTCAATACTTTAGGAAGTATTTCCTGGGCATTAACACCCTTTAATTTCACGACAACCAGGCAGCACACTTCCCTCATGCCTTCTACATGGGAGCCTGCACTGAAACCATTTGCTCCATGTGAGAAAGCGCTGAAGCTCTATCACATTGCAATAAGGTTCAGTTTGCGCAATCCAAACATTTCAGCATGTTAAGGTTTTCCAGTATTAGCCCGAGACCTCTGCTACTGAGGAGGAGAAAGATGAGATAAAGGAAGAAGTGAAAAACTGTTTTGGAGAGATTATGGCAGAAAGATATCTCTGGAAAAGAGGAAAAGTCACAAATGGCGCCAAAGGCAATCCTGACAAGCAAGGAGCTACTGGGATAGAAAGCTGGTCTGCAGGTTTAAATACCCTTCCAAAACCAGTCTTGAGATAGCTGGAAATTGAAATTATAATCTCCTTAGATAGAAGCAATAAGAAGGAAGAAAATGTGCATGTTTGAGGAAGGAACTAATATTATAACTGGCTCTGGCGGGAGTGTGCTTCACGGCACTTGGGGCAGACGATGAAAGCTTTGCTACTGTTCAAACAGATTGAGCTGCTAAAAACCTCTCCTGCCCTTATTTCTTCCCTCACAGCCAAGTGCCTACTCAGAGTGATTCACACCTTTATCTTGCCAGATTTCTGGACAGGTCATTTAGACTTGATAGGCTCAGTTCCCCATCTGTACAACTGAGATAATGACAGTTCCCCACCTAAGAGAAGCGCTCTGGGGACAAATGTTGGAGGAGTATTTAGGGGTGATGATGACAGAGCCTATATAAATTCCTAAGGCAGGAACTTTGTGCCCTCTCTAAAAGTAACAAACAGCTTTTACGTAGACAGGATGCACAGTGAACATGAGATGGAAAGGATGAAGGTATTATGTTTACTTCTAAAACACACATTTGCTATTATTTTCTCTGTATTTCCCTCAGGCTATGGTGGCACTACTGAAATCTTCCTGTCACCTCAACTTAGGTGGGAAGCAGGAGGAGCTTCTTTTACTTTCTCTTGTGCCCACCACCAGGCCAAATTTTTTCATTACTGAGGCAGCTGCTGCAGAAGCTATCCTTCCTTCCCTAGAAAGGACAGAGGGAAGGAATTTAACGGGGGTAGCTGTCACACTACAACACTTCACAAAAAAGCAAACGAGAACTGATTCAGATGTGCTATTCAAGCCTGTTTCCTAAGAGATGCAAGATGAGAGGTACAGCTATGAGTCTTGCTTTGGAAAAGAGCTTTGCAGAACACTATCGCTATCAGGTTTGCATTTTCAAAGCAAGGACCAGTGATTTGCATTCTGAAAGGCACAAAACCTGGCCAGGGAAAGCAGTGGCCTTCTGGGATGTACTGGCTATTAAAAACAACAAAACAATATAAATCCAGGCCCAGTAATAAAATCTTCAAATACCACTGACTTTGATTCTATTCCTCAGGGTCACCATCTTGCTCTGCTCCCCTTTCATAGATGTCCAGCACTCCTGATGCTCACCATCCCTGGGAGCTGCATCTACCTGTACAAAGGCTGGTTACTGCCTACAATTGACGGTCAGTACCTACCCTGCTCAGTAGTACCAGTTTGAGGGCATGCTAGCACATACATCTTTTCTTTCTGTGGGAATTCAGGAAAATTTAACAACATACTGTGCAATGGAAGGAATGTAAATTGTAGCCTAGTATCTTTTCTTTAAATGACCTAATGACATTATGTGCTCTGTCTACAGATAACATGGGAAGTGCCACTGTGACTGCTGAGGTGTACTGCTGATGTTCATTAGCAGTTTGACACTTACTACTCAGAATAAATAGGCAGAATGTTCCCTGGAGCCAGGACACAGACAACATAACCAGGAGACAAACAAATATGTTGAATCCAAAGCAGTGGTTACACTTTATTAGATCTGTCAGTAATTCTGTCACTCTGCAGGAGGCACCATCCAAGCTCATGTAACCCACTATCTTTGCCCTATTAATCTTGCCTAACAAGTACAAGGTGATAGGTGTTGTAACTAAGAAAAAAAATTAAATATAAAAATCTACATTTAGTAAACACCATGAAGTTTATTCAGACACCCTGAAGGAACCTGGAGTCAACCAAAGGACAACAATCTTATCAATTGTATCCTAAATGAGGCCTGACCACAAGGGTAAGTAATTTCTGCAGAAGCATAGATGATAGTGTGTACTCTGATGCTTCTATGACAGAAATGAGAAATTTTCTTTCATATTTTAGTAAGAAAATCATAATGGAAATACAGGCATTGTAATATAGGATAATGAAAAGGTCTTAAGATTTTTTATTCGTAGCATTAAATTAACCACTGCATTGATATTAGCAATCAAATAGAATGAAATCACAAAGTGAAAAATCAAAAAAACCATCAACTAGCTTCTGGTTTTCATTATAAATAGGATAGCTTAGGGGCAAGGGGAAAAAAAGTCTCCAAACATTTCAGATCAATGTGTTTGACAGCATTTTTGTATTTCTGACACCCCCTCCCTTGAATTTCATACGGGATAAATTCCAAACAATCTTAAAAAGATCAGATTCTACTATATCAAGAAAAGAAATAGACTCTGCCACTAGCACACTCGGTGTCTAACATACATCACATAGCATGCTATCAAATTTCAGACAAAAGGCTTCAGAAGATGACGCTGTCCATATCTCCAACACGCTTTTTCGTTTTCCTATCAGTACCACAAGAAAGGTAAAAAAACCCCCAGTCCTCCTTCTCACTTATATAGGATATAATAGAAATGAATAACAGCTTCTAAAAAAATTCAGTAAAACCCAACTTCTGCATGTGCAGCCCTACACCAGACAGGAGGGAGAGCAGAGGAGAGCAGAGGATTCCTACCACAACATATCTGTGTACGGAGCACATCTCTCGCAAGAGCATTCACAGCTAACCAAGAAAAAAGTGACCAGCAACTGTAAACATAAACTATGCCTACATCTGTAATCGGTCTGCATGATATTGAATAAAGCTATTTATACATTACATATATCTGAAGGGCTCGAAAGTGTTTTGTTACAGCAAAGAAGATGGTAATAAAATAAAAAGTTACTGATGGAGCAAGTGGCATGCAGCACAGACCTGTGCTTGCAGGGCCTATATAGAGATTGAAAAAAAAATATTGAAAGATTCAAACCTGTGACCAGTTCTCTGATTTCCAAATCTGTAGTCTTGCGGAGTAACCGTACTAATGCTGGGATACCACCACAGTTTTTCAGAGCAATTTTGTTGTCATCATTTGCCTTTCCATATACCAAGTTTCTCAAAGCTCCACAGGCACTACGGTGGACTTCTGTCATCCGATGGTCCAATAGGTCCACCAGTAATTGTATTCCGCCTTGTCTTCTTATCTGAAACAGGCCAAAGGGATAATCATAAAATTAGGGAATGAACACCAGTATTGTATACTATCCAATGTAATTAAGTTGTGGTTTAAGCAGGCTATGTGCCAGCAAAGGTATGCTGGTAGCCCCGCAAAGCTGCTGCGTTACACTGCTCTGACTCCTCACATTATTTTTTCACTGGCAACGTAACTGTACAATGACAAACCTGAACCTCTGTAAAAGCAGCCAAAAGTTAGTGAAGAGTGTTGCCTCATCAAGATTTCTCAAGGTTCAGCAAGGTTTGCCTTGGCAAGGGTTTCTCCTCTGCTGGAGAAACATCATCTGCTTCGGAGTATAACATATCACATGCTAGAGGAAAAAAAACCACAAGACTACAGCAAACCAAAAAAAGCATTTAATATAATAAAGTTTTTAGGAGTCCCTCTTTTTACATTTAATTACTGGGAACGTGAGCAGCTACTGTAGTCTCTGCAAGGATGTTGTATCATGGGAAAAGCAAAGATGAAAGGAAAAGGAGGAAGTCTGCACAAACAAGGATGATGGATAAATCATGGAAAGCTTGTTCTATTATGATTGAGGAAGACCCTTAAGTGATGCAGGAACAGATCTCTTATTCATTCCTAAGGTGGCCTAATTTTGGACCTAATTTTAAGAATCTAGATGGATTCATAACTAACATCCAAGGAATATAATACTTTAGCTTCAAGGAAGTTATACAGATATCTCTATCAAAAAGTTTCTGCATGTGTGTTGTTGGCTAAGGCGCAAAGCAAGCCATGCACTTCAGCTGGCCGTTTTACTACCTCTAGTAATATCTTGCCTAAGACAGTAAAACAGAGACAATTAGTGTTTTCAAAACTGCAGTGAAAGGTGAAACATTAATTTTAGAATCAAAGTTTATGATGAAAAAGTTCTTGGGGCTCTTTGCACAGGGGAGGCTTCAGGGTAGGAAAGCGTTAAACAAAACACACTGAAATGTATTAGAAATTCATGCTCTATCTACTAACTTCAAGATATTTAAGTACAACTGATCTATGGTATTTCATGAATCTAAGAGAAGCTTCAACAAGGCTAAATGCTGGGTCCTGCACTTGGGTCACAACAACGCCATGCAACGCTACAGGCCCAGGGAAGAGTGGCTGGAAAGCTGCCTGGTGGAAAAGGACCTGGGGGGTGTTGGTCAACAGCCAGCTGAATATGAGCCTGCAGTGTGCCTAGGTGCCCCGAAGGACAATAGCATCCTTGTATCATAAATACTGTGGCCAGCAGGACTAGAGAAGTGATCGTCCCTCTGTACTCAGCACTGGTGAGGCCGCACCTCAAATACTGTGTTCAGTTTTGTGCCTGTCACTACAAGAAAGACACTGAGGTGCTGGAGCATGTCCAAAGAAGGGCTGTGAACAAGTCTTATGAGGAGTGGCCGAGGGAACTGGGGTTGTTTAGTCTGGAGAAAAGGAGGGTCACGGGAGACCTTATTGCTCTCTACAACTACCTGAAAGGAGGTTGTAGCGAGGTGGGTGTCAGTCTCTTCTCCCAAGTACCAAGTGATAGGATTAGAAGAAACAGCCTCAAGTTGTGCCATGAGAGGTTTAGATTGGACATTAGGAAAAATTTCTTCACCGAAAGGGGTTGTCAAGCATTGGAACAGGCTGCCCAGGGAAGGGGTTTAGTCACCATCCCTGGGGATATTTAAAAGATGTGTAGATGTGGCACTTAGGGGCATGGTTTTGTGTGACTTGGCAGTGTTAGGTTAACAGTTGGACTCAATGATCTTAAAGGTCTTTTCCAGCCTAAATGATTCTATGATTCATTGCAGATACAGACTGAAAAATGATTCAGTCTTTGAGGTTCCAATTGAGCTATACAAAATCACTCTCTGATAAAACAGAAGTTCTCTTTTTCACCTACTGGCTTATCTGGCATATTCCAGTTTTTGTAATAATAGTAAGACCCAGTAATAGAGCAGTTTTGTAGTTAGAAAGTGTATATACTGAGATGCTACAGTATTAAATTAAAATGTTTTAATGTCTACACAGTTACAAGCACATCGCTGGGCTAAATGCCAAAGTGATAGTGTTTAAACAAAGATATTTTCCCTTAAATCGGCCTCATATCAGTATATCATGTTCAACTTTCTGAGTAATATGCAGGTCACCTGGAAGACTACAGCAGCTGGCACTACATGGAGAGTGGAGACATGTGAATGGACATTGGTAAAATATATAAACTTCAGGCAGAAAAGTTCATTAATCTTTTTGAGAGTTCATGCTTCTACTGCTCAGAGAAACTGTGACATCTTTCAGTTTAGAAACCAGGAAAACAGATCAAAGAGACCTCACTGGACAAAACTTTACCAATGTGAACAGGATGACTTCCTATGAAATAATTTGCTCCTTTCCAAGTCAGGAAGAATTTACCAAGTTTATCTGGGAGGGGCGGGGTGGGGGTGGGGAAACTTGTTTGCTTGTTTTTACAATCTATCACCATTTAATGTTCAGATTAAAATACATTTGTTTCCCCTACTAACCAGACTTTCAAAACCAAGCATACTACATGAAGACCCACCTACATGACAAAACAGACGACATTTACTGAAACAGACTAGGAACAAAAATTTATGCATCAGTTCTACAAAAGGTGAATCAGCCACTGAGCTTCACACTTCAACCTCTGAAAAGAAACAAGATCTGATAGAAGAAAGAACATGCTTAAAAAATACACGAGTTGTTCTGGTGTGATGAGTAATATCAGGAACGACAGAATGAAAACATGCCTGCTGATCTTTGTGAATTATATTTTTAAAGCACAGTATGCTGAATGAATATTTGAATTGCTTCACTGCTAAAAAAAAAAAGATTAAGAGTGAGAAAAAGTATTAACTTTGTAGCAAAAATCATGTTGTGTACTACAATTCATCTGAAGACTCAAGGGCTCTGCCTCTGTTCAGAGGCACGCTGTGCCTGTGCTGTTTTCCCCACTCTCCCTCTCAGACACAGTCAAGCGACAACTCATGCTCCTCAGCAGTTTCTCTACGGCTGCTCTCAGGTGACAGGTTGTGCTATCTTCTGCCCATTTCTAAGGGAAAATGTGTGGTTGTGCCCCATTCAGCTGGTATTCCTGAGCTGCACCTTTTCAGTCATGGTATCTGACAGCACACTAGTATTCAGCTCACGGAACTCCTCCTCTCCCAGGAACCTGAAGTCAGCATCAGACTGAAGTGATTCAAAGATACTTTCTTAAAAGCAAGGGCATTAAATATTAATCTAAAATGCATTTCTGTCACGAAAAAGTAAGGGTAGTACAACAGAAATGAAATGGATGTTACATAACACTTTACCTAACTTGACAAAATTTCTTAAATTCTACTGAAGAAAGAACTTATTCTTACCTGGGAAAGACAAGACTTATTTTGCAAACCTTCTTTGAATTTCCAGGCTCAGATACTTGGCAAAGTTGTTGTGTCATGCAGGCAGAGATGAAGCTGATTCTTCACAACTGGGAGCTCAGCTTCTGATACTGTTCTTTATCTGGACTACTGTCTTGCTTTGTTTTTGTCTTTCCAACAGTGCATTATTCACCAGAAGTCTCACCCCATCTTTGTGTTTCCATCACGTACCTATATAGCTGTTTATATTATTCTCCAGCAGGCTTAACTATGCCTGACAAATTGTGAGGCTGATGAATGTCACCAGAAACTATTTACATTTACGGAAACTGAGGCAAAAGAAATGAAATTATTTGTTCAAGTCCTTTACGGAGTTAAGAGCTGCAGCCTGGAGGACAATTCTGACCTAGTGAGTCTCTTGGGGCAGATCTCATCTGAGCTAAGTTGTCACGGCTCCAGTGAGTTCAGCAGCACTGCTGCCAAATGTCTTTGCCAAGAATACTGGGATGGGTGGGTAAGCAGCACTTTGCACCAATGGGGCATTAAATTGCACTCCCCCAAAGGACTTTCGATAGATACTTCTGTCTCTCTCCTGACTTTACATGAAGAGAACATTTCTTAATGTAATATTTATTGACACATCAGAGGCTGCTGCCTTTCTAGGAGAAAAAGAAAAAAGAGTATGCCAGAGTCTGCTTGCCTACCACAAGCAAATAAACAGCGTAGTACCAAGTTGTCAGGAGATACAGGAGACAAACTCTGTTCTCACACAGACCAATCCCAGAGAAACCACTTCTGAAGTCAAAAGAATGACCTTCAACTCTGCAGCACAACTGAGTTTGCCCAGTCATATCATAAAGTTCATTTTTCCTGTTTCAAATATATTGTCCTTTTTTTACACCATTTCTTCTCAAAATTAAAAAAAAAAAGTGCATCAGACTAGATGTATTAAAAATGCTGGGTGAGTCTGTGTCGCGGTGTTTCTCGTGACTCTTAATCCATGGATACTGTTAATTTCCGAATGTTTTTTTTTCTCACTAGAAATATTTTGTGCACGTCTTTGGAAGATACTGTTAGAGAGAGAGCTGTTAAATACATAAAACAGGCTGCATTCTTTCACATGTGGCATTATGGAGTGTATGGCAAATCCTATGAGGACCAGGAAGCCCAGCATGCATAAACCTGAATTCATTCTGTTGAGCTTTCCTAATAAATTATGAATCTATGCTGTGTAGTGTAAACCTATGCTGATCAAAGTAAAAACTGAAAGAATTGAGATTACATGAATTTTGCCACAAAAAATTTCCACGGAAGAATGCACAGAGATGCTTTCGTCTGATGAATCACTTGTTTACTTTTTCCAGGAAATTTTTAAACTTTCCTTTTAAAGTTCACCCTCCACCATTAATGTTATTATCTACTGGCTGGTCAGAAGCACTTGCTCTGGTCAAGTCCCATGATGTCATGACACAGACAGACAGGACAGGAAAAGGTGCCACACTCTCTGGTCCACAGACTGATAAGAGTGCACTCGTGTCAACTTGATACCAGAGTTTTCTCCTCTGGCATCATATGAAGTTTGTTTTTGCATTGCATCTGAGAACATATCTGCATCCACACTATGCAGATACAAGATGAATTTGGACTCAAGAAAGGGTTTAAACCAGTGCTGGAGGCAGTGAAGATGTTAATTTTATTCCTAATAGGGAGAGCCTGGCTGTCTCATGCCAAGAGTCTTTGAGAAATGTCATTTATCAGTTTCAAGGCTGACCTTTGATGCAATGGCATTTACCACAACAAATTTTCCATGACAGTGGACTGTTAGATATTTAATCTACCAGGAGTTACACGTGACCAGCCGGAGGCATACGCATTGGTAAAACAAGTCAATAATACATTGATAAATACCATGATATGTCTGAAACAATATAGATATAATTCATTACTGTAGGATTTTAGCACATTTGACAGCTTGCTTCCTCATTTTATACAAGAGATTTGATGGATGTGTGGAAAGAAAAGAAATGTAGGATGTGAACGGTATGTAGATACCTGGAATGTAAGGACACCTGTTTTGTGAGGACATCTGGTCATGGCTGTCCAGCATATAGAGATGACACAGAAAAAGTAGTAAACCACACTTATGTAGGCAAACCCTACAGAACAAGAAACAATACCAAAGACCAGGTCTGCGAGGTCACTGGTCGATGGGCTGCTGAAGGAACCGCTCAAAGGCTTGGAGAGATTCAGCCTGAGCTTTGTTAAGTGGTAAGGGGGGTGTGGGGCACACAGGGAGGAATGGATGACAGGGTTATCATGGGTCCCATGGGAAAGAGCATGGTTATGGGATGCTTTCAAGGGATTGTGCAATGTGTAAAACATATGGGATGTTTAGCAGAAGGGCAAAGGTAGGAAAAGGGAGACATCCAAATGCATGGGGGAGGAACAACATGGGAAAATACTGAGAAGGGTGTGATGAAAGGGGCTGGTCATGTATAAATAAGTTGTGCTTCAGTATGGTTGTTCAGCCAAACCCTGTGCCTGATCGCTGCGGTCTGTTCTATCTTCTTAATAAACCTAATTCCTAACATTTTCCCTGGATGAGGATGGTCTACATACTGTGTTCACATAATGCTAGTGAACCTCAAGCTGGAACAGCTGATGAGCAGGACAGGAGATCTGGGGAAGAGCTATCAGAGACACTGTAGATCGAGGGGACAGGTACCGGCAAGACCAGGGTCTGAGGATATGCTACTAGGCAGACCAAAGGTTTGAGCCAGCTACCAGAGAGACCTCTTTGAGTCTGTGTGTGTGTGTGAGATAAGACCTGCCAGCAAGCTTTGAGACTGATAAGCCAGAGATTAAGGACCACATATTATTGTCCGTGTTTGTGTGACCACTGCTTTGAGTGCATGGGGTGCCTGTGTAGGCACTGTTCTCATGTTCGTGTTGATTTGTTGTGTGATCTAAGCTTCTTTAACATACATACCTAACAAAATTAATAGGGATGCTTTTATTTCTAGGATGATCCATATCCGATTAACTTCTCGTTCATTTATTGTATTGGTTTCGTAGATATGTAATTTAGGTTAGTATATACCACACTATGCTCGAAATTTTAACTGGGTTACATGTTCAGCCTTACGTCATGTTCACTGAAGAATACCGAACAAGAGAAATCAGCAGCTGGCTTGTTAAGCTAGTCTAACAGAGAAGTGCCCACCTTCTGATGCAATGCCACAATACATCCTGCTTCATTTCCAAGCAGCAGTTAAGAATTTGGTCTCGATCACTCTGAACACTACTAAGACTAATCCCACAGACAGGAGGAGATGGTTCATGCAGCATTCAAGCACTACTCTTATACAAAGGATACCTCAGAGTCAGAGGATTGAATACAGAGCTCCATTAAATAAAAATCCAGAGACTTCCCCGAGGTATATCTGGCTCTCTTTGGGAAAGTTATCTGGATCTACAGCTCTCAGTACATCCTCCTTGCTTTGCATTACAGTGGTTAAATATAACCTTTACTATTTTTGAGACTCTCTGGTCAAAGGATACTTTCTGTGCTCTAAAAAGAACTGACAGAATGACTATAAACATGGGACATCTCAGAAGAAAAAAATTCAGTGTAAGTATTGTAGGAAATATTGCAGTCTTCTTAATTTACCTTTTACTTTTCATGACAAATGCATGCCAAAGCTTGCACAAATTGTAACACAGCTTGAAACTGAATTATTGTCAGATGTAAGCAGTAACAGCATTACAGTCCATGACCTTAATTGACAAAACATGCTACCTGTCACTGATTCAGCACAGAAGCCACGCTGTTCCTCCAGGCTCTGTTTAAAGTCTAACAATCGGATGTGAAAACCCGACTGGCTTGCTTCCCTGGGGATGGGGAAGGTTTGCCTGAAAAGTGAGGATAACCAGGACTGTCAGACTGAGCAGAATTCATGCTTTGACTTACAATCAAAAGTATTATTTTCTTACATTTAGAAGGACAGATAACTTCTCAAATACAAACAAAATATAGGTGAGTGATCTTGTTTTGTATCAAGGTATGAGAAAACTGGCCCTGGAATCTGGCTGTTGCTTATGGCTTTGCAACAGCAGAAGCAAAGTCAAAGCAAATAGACATTAGCTGTTTTGATTGTTACTATGGTTTTGAACTGTGTTTTGAAATGAGAATTATTCTATTCCTTCCAGCAGCAAAGAAGAGAAGCAAAACCCTTTCTTTCAGTCACTGCAGAATGGAAATTCCCTCTTCCATCCCTTGGAAGGCTGTAAAAATCAGAGCTAGATACAAAAAGGAAGAAAAGTGAAGCTTCAAGTTTTAAACAGTTTAGCCAAAGACTGTTAGATAATGAAGTATTCCAACACAGCCTAAAAATATTGCTGTGATAGAAACCAAAACACCCTTCCTCTTCTATTTATACTCAGCAAGTGGGTATCTGAGATATTGTTCAAATTTTGCCAGTAGGTATAACTGGAACATCCTCTTCTGCATTTAATTCTGACTACTCTGCCTTACAAAGTAAAATATAATGGAAACAGAAGAGGATTAAGAATAGGTGACAAAAATTGTTAGAGACTGACAGAGTGATAAAGTGTGTTTCTAAAATAACACAATCTCCTCTTCCCAATAAGATATTAAGTATTCCTCTATTAACAGCTCTACAGTCCTAATCTGAAGATTAATTTATGGTTAAATGCTTACTTTCCACATTTTTCTTAATAATCACTTTTGAATAACTCTTCATCCAAAGTAGGTGAAGGAAATCTAACAACAATCAGGCCTTTTTAGATATCATAGATATTAATTGCCAGCTTAATTGACACAACATGCTGCATCATCCACCACTTATTCTGTGACATTTCCATTATTAAGAAAGCATGTTTCAATATATCAAAATACAACTGTTTAAACACATGGAATTATTTTTAATGCCACTGTGTTACATATGGAACAGAACTAAAACCCAACTGACTGCTAGCACAGGTGACGGTATATAGCCAATAAACTCCAAATTAAAAGGACAATCCAATTTAAGTCTGCTTCTGGAAATTTTTAGTAATAATTGGTTTTAAGTCTTAGATGCTGGTTTTCTAACCAGCAGACTAAGCGCTTATTATTTCACATGGAAATGGATTCTGAGCAATTCTGTTCCATGGGTGCAGGAAGGAGAAGCTACAAGTGAGCAGAACCAAATGTCAGAAGCGTTTTTAAAGAGTGGCAGGCAGTGTAGTGTTTCTGGGACACTCTTTGGCTACGGGCATCCTGCTCCTCTCAGGCTCACCGTTTGAGCAGGCCAGCGGTGCCCACACAGATCAGGGCATTACCGGGAAGTCCAAGAGGCCGCTGCCCACACAGCAACTTGACTACACTGACTGGTTATACACAGTATCCATGAAATTATTACATTTCTAGATTTTTTTTACAGCAATTCCAAATCCTCTCCATGAGACATCTCTGTAACTTGTTTTTGCCTTGTTTACATTACTAAAATGACTTTCATCTAAGAGGAAAAAAACCCACTATTTTTTGGGGACGGGTTTGGAAGATGGGCAGCCTCACCCCCAGCTAGTTTCAGGGGCCTGATTCCTAAAACTTAAAATGGATGTGAAGGGAAGGAAACAAATCTCCATCAAAACAGAATATGGGAATAGTATTTAGTACAGTATGTCTCTTAAGATAAATATACTGGTTCAAACTTTAATTCCTCTCCACTATTTCTCCTGATGTGCCTACGGAACAGCAGGTAGACAATACAAAATCCGTACTCTGCAAACACACATGAGATGTATTACAGACAAATTTACCTGTAACATCATAGGGTAATTTAGTCTCATTAGCAAAGTAATTTGCTACAAGTTTAAAAAAGTGCTGAGCAATTTTAGCTTAAAATAGAGTGGAATGTTATGCAAATTGCTGCATTAGCTCCGAAGTTAATTTGTTTAAGTAATCTAAATCAGGGTTTGGATCTAGGTCCCATTTAAGAATGGTTTTGTCATTAGGACTTGTTAGATCAGACACAAAGGCAACATAAAGCTGTGAACAGGCATAATTTAAATAAATTCAACCATTGGTACATATACAATGTTCTGCTTTAAGTTAAATAAGAATTGTTCCCTGTGTGCTAAACTGCAGCACGTGGAGAAAGAAGGGGATCTTTTTTATCATGAGGAAGCACAGCACGGGGTCAATACTCAGAAGCTTTTCTTCTGGGAGTGCATATTCTGTTACCAAGTATACATTTGTTTTTCCCTGTGTCTCTTAAGTGACCTCTTTAGATCCTGGGATCTATGTGTGGCATTAACACAGACTTGAAAACATGTTCTGAACAGGAGGAGACTCAAAATCATGTTCTAAAATTGCCCTGAAAATGTATGAATAAACGTGCTGCTTTCTCAGGCAGTAAGCCTTAATGTATTCTGCACTGTGATACATTTTTTTTTTTCATGCTTGGTAGGAAGGCTATGCCTATTATAAATCAAGGTTTTAGCATGATTTTATTTTTTACTAAAAAAATCTCCAGCTAGGTGTAAGTTACCTATAATAGTAAAGCAGTTTACCCTAACACTCCTAAAAAACATTAAATTTGTAGGCCGACACAAGCATCCTATTCTAAATCTAAACATCAAGCATTAATAGGATCATCCAAATAACACTCCTAACCGCAGGTGTAGAGGTGACCTAAAGTGCTTGTCTGACTCTGAAGGTATCAGAAAAGCAATTTTCAATCCCACTGTTAAAAGCAGTATCTCCTAAAATGAACAGATCGGCATTGACCTGCATTAGACAAGCTTCTCAGCTTTTGAATCACTGGGGGTATAAACTAACACTGAGGAATGCACGCAAATTGGGAAAAATACACAGAAGCCAAAGCTCTTAGAAGGTATTGTAATTACTTGATTTTAACTCGGGGTCTTTGCTTTTCAAAACAGTCAAAAAAAGCACAACACTAAAGAAGGTTCAGCAGTGTGCACTTTATAGATAATGCAATGGTGATATTAATTTAGGATGCAAAAGACACTGGCATCACTCAAAGCACCGATCTAGTACTGTCTGAAGTTAAATGAAAAATCATTAACGCCAAGAGTTTGGATCATTCACTGTCTGGTATTTAAAAAGAATTCAGCATCTACTTGAGAATGAAGGATACATTTATTATTGGGGAAAAAAAATCAACATATATACCTCACCTAAGAACATCCTGATATTCCTATAACCAGATTCCTAGTGAAGCTAAACAAGATATAGAAAATTCAACAATTTTTTTTATGTGAAGAAAAAGCAAGTTTTTTACACAAATGCAGTAGGTCAGTGCTTAAAATATTCTAACAGTAGCAGAGGACACCAACTTAGATGAAAATTTCTGAAGCTGTAGTTACCTATATCCAGTTAAGCATATTAGTAGTGGGACTTAGTCAATGTGAACACAAATACCATCTTGGAACAAGGTGGTCACCAATTCGACCACAGAAAATTCCTTTTTTCAGTCATTTATGCCCAAACAACAGAACAAATCTATCTAACGTTTCAGCTCCAACTGGGAATTCAAAAAGATCCTTTTTTAATGTTTGCTGTAGCTATCTCAGATAGTATGCCTCACAGAATAAACAACACACCACTTCTCAGATCAAAATACATTTACAATTTATTAGAGCAAGCATCATACTGCCCCCTGATGACCTCTGCTCCGATGACATTCTCTACTGAGATATAAATGAAGGGTATTCTCTCCTTATAACTGATGTATTATCCACCAAAGAATCTCTCAGTCACATGAGAATTTTCTGTCTTAAAGCTGAAGTATCTGGGGGGGCAGTTACTGCCTTGAAAGCTAATGAGTGCATTCTCACTACATCCCTCTTTGGCAGAAAGTTTAGCTAATAGAAACTCAGGCACATAAAATTAAATTCTTTGCCTAAGGTCACAAAGGCAGGCTGTGGCACAGCTACGACTAACAACCTGCAGAATCTTTCCTCCGTCTTCCCATTTATGTATTATAAATGGAGTAAGTTAACACAAGTAAACCTGCCTCATATCTAATGTACTTTGCAATATCCACAGTTCAATATGCAAAATTATATATATAGATAAAAGTATGTATTATAATAAAGAGTGTGTGTGTTTGCCAGTGCAAACCAGTGCACTGGTTTGAATATTTTTTTCCCTTTGTCCAACTCAGGTTCTCTTTGCCTTCTAAAATCCTCTGCAACCTTAGTCCAACTTTCTTCTAAATCTTCTATACTCTTTGAAATAGGGGAGGACCAGAACTTCATGCAGTATCCAGGACATGTGTAACACAGACTTGAAGAAGGCCCCAGCAATGTTCTCTGTTTCATTCTCTATTGCTTTCCTGACACTTGACCTTTCATTTGCTTGTTAAGACTGCCAATAAGCTTCAGATTACACTTTCCAAAAGCTGTCCAGCATAACTCGACCTCTCTTTTTCAATCAGCAGAATACAGAAAAAGCATACAGAAATGAGGAACAAGTGAAATAACCATCAAAAATAGTGCCACCTCACTGACAATGGACTAACTCTGCTTACTACTCTATAAAGCTTGTGAGTTGCAGCAATTTTTCAGTTGCTCCTGGATGTAAGAACAGTAGAATAGCAGTTTTGAAAAAAAATATCACCCAGAACTTTTGTGCATGGATTAAGGAGTGTGTTCCTCTCTTTAGGGCTTTGCTTGGTTAACCATGTGCCTGCAATACGTCTAGTGAAGCAAACAGCCAGATCCAGCAGTGCTGCTGACACAGGTGGGCAGCATTCCCACCCTCTCTTCAGCAACTGTGGTAGCAGCAACAGCTCAAATATATGTGGATGATTTGGACCTATTGTGTCATTTATTATCGTGCATGAACTATTTCTTTATATATGTTTAATGATCCTTATAGTGGGCATTCCAATCCCTACTTTTTATACAGAAGAGTATGCAGGAACAAGTCAAATCTGTTTGTGAAACTAAAAAATGTTATTATATTCCAAATAACTTTTCAAGCCATATCCCACAGACCTAATGCATTTCTGTATCTGCCTGAACCAAGGTCCCTACAAGATACCAACCATAGGAATGTCAGTCATTTATCAGTAAGTAGTACTTTTCTGGGCTGAGAAGGAATCTGGCCCATGACCGGTAAAAAATGGACAGAACTTCAGAATTTCAAAATGGATAATTGTTATATCTTGTTTTTAATTGTCTTGTTTTTTCTTTTATTCCTTATGTGGTATGAGTCATACTCTTGGTTATACCAGTGCAAACCTTAGAAGAGCAGGATTTACTTCAGCAGCATTACTATAAATTTACTCTGAGATTACATTAAGGAATCTCTGGTTCAAGCAACTTCAAATAGTTGTCTGCAGTGGCTTGACAGAGGTAGGCATTTTAATTTTAGAGCCTTAGGTGTCCCTATGCCTCTACAAACCTGTGCCTTCTGCTGCAACCACTCTCGGTAGCTTAGTAACAGCCAGTTCTGTATTTTTAAACACATTTTGGAGATCATTTGATGGTCTTCACCTTATAAGTTTCATTTGGCATGGTCTTTTCTATCAGGACTACAATTCACCTTATTAAAATCATTTTTCTGCCAACCTTTTTAGTACAGATATGTTGAGAAAGCATCAAATTACAGATACTGATATTGATCTAGGTTATTTAATTTCTATATATAGCATGCAAAGTCTTACCATGGCTTGCTGGATGATGATAACAGTAACAAAAAAATATGCTCTACAATAGGAAAGTAATCCTCTGCATTCACACATCAGCCTAATAAATCAGAGAAGCAATTGGCAGAAGGGTTATGAATAGAAAGAAATTCATGGCACATATAGTAGAACATTACACTGCTTGAAAAAGTTACAAATATATTTATTGCCCATTCAAAATGTGGGAACATCATATTACTTATGCCAAATGACACTGTCTTTCAGTGTATTACCCTTCCTTCCCTACCACCTAATACTTTCAGATACAAAAGATAAAGCTTTTACAAATGTTTTAATACAACTGGGACGTTTCTTCCTCAAACCAGTGGAGAGAGATTCATGACACAGTGCAGTGTTCTTCTGTATCTGCTGCATGCCACAGAAGGTAGCACGAAGGCATTCATCTTGCACACATAATACTGATTTTTTTTTTCTCTCCTCTTAACTGTGTGAAAAGCATTATCACCAGATGTTCACATCTGAATTTTCTGGCTAATTGAATTTATTGCCTAAAAATTCTCTTATACGTGGTTACTCATGCAGAGGCAAACTCTGGCTGCCCAGAGCTGAAAAAGATAGAAACCTTTAGCCAGCATCTTCACCTCCTGCGAGGCAGACACTGTCGGAGCGAGTGCTAAACCCAGATAAACAGGTCTAGACAGGTTTTGTTCAAGACCTCATTCATTCCCTTCAGCCCACAAGAAGATCAGTGCCAGGCCCCTAAATGGCAGGTCAAACTCTGTATCCCAAAGATGTTTGCAGACACTGCTAACAGTGTAGCACATAAACTCAATAGTCCAGACAACAGCAGCAAAGCTGCAAATATCCGTATGAAGCATAGACAGTCGTTAATAATTTAAAAAAATTATTTTGGCTTGCTTTGGCTCTAAATTACCATTGCTGGCTATTTACTAGTATCATAGAAAAATGTATTTAAAGAGGAGCTTCTGGGAAGAGTGGGCAAAACTTTATCCATTTGGCTATTCCCTGGAGATGGAATAACTTGGCAGTGGTGGGGGAGGAACATGAAAGCAGGGTAAAGCAGTGTGTGGAGTAAAAATACTGATACATATTCTCAATATTAAGCCCACCATTTTGTTAATGTTTTCAGTCACTTTGTAAATTAATTAGATTCAGTCTCTTTGCAAGATCAGAGAGAATGATGGCATGCTACAAAACAACTGAAAACAACAGGAAGACAACAAGCAAAATGTCTAATTTTTGCTTATCTAGCATTAACTCAGAAAAAACCAACCACAACTAGAATTTCCATTACATGTATGAAAAAATATACTCTTGTTTATTTATTTTTTAAAACCATGTCAGTTTACAGGACTGTACTTCATTCCCAGTTGAGGCTATTTTTCAAAAGCAATTAATTTTGAAATGTGAATGAAATAAACCCAAAACATTAATCAAGATCCTTAGCAGGGCAGAGGAGTGAAAGACAAGAACTGGCCCTTGCAATCTGCCACTACTTTGCTGTGCAGTCTTCAGTTAACATCCTAACTCTTCAATTTCCTCTTTTAACAGAATGTTACTCCCGTGGGGCTTGTCATTAATTCATTTATTGAACAACTGTAATATTTTCTTAATCTTGCATCAAGTGAAATATACGCCAGGTGCATAGTAAATCATGATTATAATTCAGGCACAGTATCCTGACAGTGAAATCAAGAATAACCATGGTTAAATGACCCCAGAGGGATCCCAGAGTGTAAAATGCCACTCCTTCTGTGCTACAGAAAGCACAGATTGTAGGGCACAGCACAGCACTCAGTGACATTCATTAATACTCAGTCTTAATAAATGTAAGGACTGTGCACAAAACAAAGACGTGCACTCTATCACCAGAAGAAATAAATGTCATAAAATGATAGTGCATAAATTAGATGGTGAAACTGAACGGTGAATGCATTCAGAAATGCTTCTGAAAGCAAGACTATCAGTTTAAGATTTAATTCCCTGATAGAAGGTGGGCTTTTATGCCTTTTTTTTTTTTTTTTTAAAAGTGAAAAGGCCTATCATTTTATGGTTAACTATGTTTCTGGAATTTATTACCAAGTAAAGACAATTTATTAGCAAGAAAAAACAGACTGATATATTCTGATAAACATTATTTAGTAACTCAGTGTTGGACTCTAGACTGGGAGAGAAACAGAATTACAATACTTTAATGCTAGTGAAAGTGTGGGTTTTATTAGCATTATTCTAAATAATGTTTTAAGACCATTAAGAGTGTAAGTAGTCTTAACAACAGTGTTAACATAGACTATTGTGTCAAGACCACTGCAGACATTTCTGCCTCATCTGTTTTAGTTAATATTAAAGAGGGAAAATGGTCAGCCACAAGCTTGTATTACAGGCAATGAGTTAATGCTTCTTTGATTCACACAATTCAAACTAAAAGAGAGTATCATGGAGATAGCATGAAGGGATACCCAAAGCAGACATATTAGACACTTCAAACTAGCACTGTACTTACTGAAATGCTATTGAATATACTCCCTTGCACACCTATCAGTAGAGAAGGGCTTGAAGTGCAGAAATCATTGTTTTACTCAGGAGAAACAGACTATTTACATCTGCCTTCCTTAACACAGAAATACATCTCAAGTCACTGACTGTTGGAATAAATAAAATGGAAGGGAGCAGAGAGGTTACAAGAGGTTACATAGGTCTTAAAATGGGATCAAATAGGGCTGATTTAAAAAAAAAGCAGTAGTAATAGCAGAAAACAAAGGTTGCTTTCAAAAAATCTGCTATGGAAAGAAGGTGAGACAAGCCATAGTTAGCATATCAGTGATGAGATCTTGATCATGGGAAAAAAAGGGCTTTGTTTCCATATATCTAAGAAAATAGAGCATCCATCTGTTCCAGGTTTGTGTTTTATGAATCTTCCAACAGAATAGGGGAAAAGATGTCTTCAGCCCCTATACCCACTGCAAATTAATGTGACTGCAAGAATGCCACAAGATGCATGGTGCCAGGCAAACTGGAGACAGAAGGACCACTGGGACACAGCCTTGCACCCTCCCCTTTCAACCCAAGGGATGGGAGAAAGCAGGGATTTAGGACACCATGTGAGAGCCTGTCACCAGTGAGGATCCAGTATCGTGTGTCCAGCCCTGTGGAGCATCAACCGCCACTGCCTCCTTCAGGCAGCTTTCTACCTCCTGCAGCAGCCACTGATGAAACAAGAAGCACCTGAGAGTCCTACAACAGATGACCGGGACAAATCCTCTCCCACACTTGCTGCTCAGCCAGGGCACACCTTTGCTCTCATGGATGTCTGTGTTGAAGAGTAGGATTTGGCATTTTTGGCACCATTTGAGTGTATCATAAAAGCACCCAGAATGAAAGCAAAGAGAGACAGTCCTCACAAACGTTTTCAACCTGAAACCACACAGGTGTTCATATTGACGGGCTGTTGCCAACTTACAGCCTTGAGAAGAATAAAAGCAAATAATCGAAGTAGAATAAAGTTATCATCCACATTTTACAGGAGAGCCTATGGTCATGCAGGGCTAAGAATGGACCTAGGGCTTGAAACTTAGTCAAGTGCTTTCAGTATAAACCTACTTTATTTCAAGTATATTCAGATATACAGCTTTTACTTAATCTGTTCATAATTTATGACATCTTCACATATTTATCCCATCTTTCTCTTCTCTCTCTGGTTACAATGAAACATAAATATGTAATATTTTGTGTCACAGCATGATAGAGTGAATTTGAGCCATAGGTATACTAGAGAGAGCTAAAATAACAGATACTCAAATTGATCAAATTAACTGTTCTTGTCAAGAGTTTGGTTTTGTAATTATTATCATTCCCCCAGCTGACCAAGTCTCATTTAATAATTACAGGTCCGTTATTTTACACTTTGCAGTTACTTCTCATGTAAGATATATGCAGTACACCACGAATACTGTAACAGTGTAGCCTCTGTTAGTTGAAACACATTCTTCAAGTACCACCACTTCAAAAGCTTTTTGCAAAAATAACGTTAAAATGATAGATAAGCCTTGAGGAGGAATGAAAATGGGCCTTCCTCATGCTAAAGAATAAAAATCATGACTGTAGTGGGATAAGGAGTAATCATAAAGCTATTTGTATACTTTGTCTTACTGCGAAGAGTAAGGCTCCATGGTGCTGTTGATGGTTGTGCATGGTAGTTACACCTAGCTTTCTTTCAGTGTAAAATCGTATCCTTGAATGACAAGGTGCAAGGAGTGGAACATCTTGTTGGAAAAACTATTCCAATAATGCAAACTAAGACAATTTACAAAAGGCAAATCAAATGGTCATTTAAAAAAAATTCTTCATGAGTAAAATATTAAAAAAAAAAGAATATCAATTTATATATGAATAACTGACACTAAAAAACCCCAACCTATATTGCAAAAAACCACAGCATCTGCTGATTGACTTCTTAGAAAACAGACTAGAGGTCAATAAGAACCTGAAAGTCAAGTCCTGTAAAATCATCATTAATGAGGCTTTATGAAATAAAAAAAAAAAATTCTTACATAAAGACTGTTTCTGGGATGTCACTGGGTGCTGCTTTATGTCATCAGAATAATGTCTGCCAGTAAAATCTACACAGAGAGTGTATTTGAAAGGGACTGCTTGACATTTACTTGCACAGGTAAAACAACTATGCAGGGTGATGGGGAGACAGACCCAAATCATCCTGCATGCAGTAATCTAAACATAGCTAAGCAAAAGCATGAACATCTCAGTGCTCATTTTGGGACTCAGGTGCAGGCAAGCACCCCTTCCTATCACCATTAAAATAGTAAATTCCTCGTGAAGCCATTTAGGGAAATCTTTCTCAAACTGTGAGATTTTACACATGCAGATGTTTAACACATGAAAATTACGGTTATCAAAGTACTAATAAAACGTTTATAACTGAACAGGGAAGTATACTTTCTCCAGAAGTATAGAGTTATTATCTGCACTAAAACGCACTCTCAACAAATGTTTTAGAGTCTCCCTGCAATTTTTACATTACTTTTCAGTATCACTTATGAGATACTTCTTTCATTTAAATTAAATAACATGTCGATATCATCTTGCATGCAGAGATTAAAGGAGTTTACATAATATCTGTAATGGAAAACTGACAGTATCATCACTGGACAAGCCAAATTACAGCCTTTAACTGAAGAGATTTTAGAGGAAAAAGAGAGAGAAGGGGAAAGCTACGGGAAGATGAATGCAAAACTATGATTCTTCTTCAAATACACAGGAAAAGAAAGATACCCTGTTTTCTCTGGGACCCCTTATGAAAACAGAGGGGAATCTTGCAGAACACAGTAGAAATAAAATCAAGATATCCTTCAAGGATGATGACAGCACCTCCAACCCCCTTTCTAGATACTTCAAATGTTATGGAGTGAAGAATACTGTCAGTGTTAGCCAGCAGGTTTAAAAGCAACACCATGGACTGTTTCACAATCACTGCATACTAAGTATAAGCATTCCCTGGGAGAAGGCCATGCTAGAAACAGGTACCTATGTATCCTTGACCATCATGGATGTAGCAATACTATGGATGACATCAATGTTACTACAACACTGCAATTATGTGAATTATAATGAAGATAAACAAGAGGTTAATATAGTCTATGCCCGCTGCCTGACATGTGAAGAGTGGCAGTACTGTGTTGAAAGGGTTCTGGCACACTCTGAAGAACTCACGGAAGAAGATGCAGAAACACCTTAAGTTTAATGACAAAATGAATGTGAATGATGGTTTTGAGCAAGTTGGGAAAATAAATGCTTTCATTGGGCAATCACTCACTTTTTAGAACTCCACACAATAATGTCTGGACTGATACTTTTCTTCAGCAGGAGTATATGGGAATGCTCTTCAAGATAAAGAAGAAACTGTCCGATTCAGCAATGTTTATTAAGGATGCAAGGGAAGGCTTCAGGCAGGACAGTTCAGCAGTTCCTATTCTTTTATTTGGCATCTTTGCATGATTTTCTGAGAGGAGAACCTCAAGTGGTGTTGCTTTGATGGCAAAAATTAATTTTCTAGCTTGCAGAAGAAAGTCATTGTTGCCAAAACCCCTGAGTGGCCTGTTACACCTTTGCAGCTGATGGCAGGCTGCCATTTTCCATGAGAGCAATGGTGCTGGCGTGTGAAACCGTACAACTCAATCCTTTTATATGGTGACCTCATACAAAGGAGTAAGATGTCATTATAGGAAGAAAAATTGCCATGGAAGAATGAATTCTGTGTTTAATAGAATTTGCTCTTTTAAAGAAATGTTCTCTGCTGAGTATTTTTAAAATGCTTTTTTTTTCATATATCCCCTGTCTGTTCCTTCTTGGCATCCAGGACCAGCTACTCTGGGCCGCTCACAATCTCACCATTGTTGGTATAAGAGCCCTCTACTAAGGAGAAAATGCCATCTGAAAGGGCCTTCTTGTGTTCTTCTGCCTGATGAACTTTCTGTTTGCCTTCAAGTATCTGATCAAAACTTCTTCCTTCCTTTCCTTTTGCCTTTTAGTTGCATTTTTCACTGTCATCAATGAAAGAATAATTTATGTAATGAATTGCTAAAGTATTATGAGATTCTGAATTTGATAATTATTATACCAAACTGTAATGGGCTGCCTGGGAATTTTTACAACCTTTAGCATTCTGCCTCCCTAAGTTCCCTTTCACATATGTGAGATCTTTAGTGAGGATCTGTCATGTCACTGCTCCACAGGAGACGAAAAATACAACTATCAGGTATTAGCAAAAATGATCCAATTTCTTCAACTCCATTCTAATGTCTGCTGCACCACCTAAGCACCAAGCACAGGGAATAATGGTAGAGAATGAGAAGTGCTACTGACAGCAGATGTAGTGCCTGCCTTGCAGTCAGCAAAACTTAACGAGGTTCAGACGTAGCACATGCAGAAAACTTTCAGGGAAGAGCAGCAGTTACAATCATACTTCTAAATAAAGACCAGCACTGAACAGTTCTGAGCAGCATAAAAGCAGCAGCATCTGCAAGAAATAACACCACCATCTTTATCAATGGTCAGTGTTTATCACACATATTGCTGCACTGGTATGTTCAGGGCTGGAAGGTGGAAAAAGAAAAATACTACCAGAAATATAAAACCTAATTTTCTCCAGAAGTTTTACTGTGAAAAGTAAATGACTTCTGACACCTTGGTAGCCAGCCTGGGGCATCCTCACATAAACAGTCACCAACTTTGTTTGAAAGTCCTTCAAGTTGAAGAAGGGCATTTGCAGACCTCATTGCTAGATAAAAGACTGAGCAGGGAATTTATGCTTATGTAGCAATAAAGTCACATTTACAGTAATGTCATCAAATTCAGAAGTACGCTTGTGATCAACATGTATTTTAGAAATAATAGCTAACCATAAAGAAATGTCACAAAGGGGAAAAAAAAAATCTCTTGTTTCCCTAGCCATATTTCAAATGTTTTTGACTGAACTTTTTTTTCACAGTTGTCTTCTATGGAATATTTCTACTTCCTTTTCTTGGGGGGGACAGAGGAAGCAAGGGCTAGTGTTCTACACTTCAGCCACAGAAATGAAAATATTTTAGAAGAGAAAACTGTAATGATAAAACCATAAAAGGCATTAGGAATCTCAGAAATGCATATTTTCTATTTCTGTCTAAATTTTAGTTGACACTGTTCTACTTAAAAGGAATATAAAAGCCTTTGTCCTACCAAGTGCAGAAGGAGAAATTTTACACAAATATCACTAAACTCTTATGAGAGTAGGACAAGTTTATCACTAGACAGAAACAAAACTGGAAGACTGAAAGAATGGTCAGGTTCAGAGGACAGATCATTAATCACCTTCTTGGTAGGCAATACAGTATAAATCATGCTTAAAAGAATAAAAAAAAAGTACTTCAGGACAGTTAATTCCAGAAGCTCTGGATAAAATAGCCATTAATTGCAGTGTGACAATTCAATGCTTATGATGACTCCAGAGCTGAAGATTTAAAAACTGTGTTACATTTCAAATTCAATGCAACTGGCAGATAAACTAAATTGTCGCACAATATTATTCATCCTCTGTGTGTGTGTGTATGTTCAAGTGCATGTTATAAATTAACACTTAAATTATTTAGTGAATTCAATTTGCTTTTTCCGCAGTGCCTGTCAGCTGTACAAAATACCAACAGTTTTTTTATAACTTACACATTCCTATGTTTGTCCTTTCTCCAAGGTTTGAAAGACCACCAAGGCAGTTTTCTTTCTTTAGTCCAAGTCATTTGCTATGTTGAAGCTAGGCATTTGGTAAAAGAGCAGAGTTTTCTGTGCTTCAAAAGAACTGGAATTTTTCAGCTTTGTAATCTCAAACTTACACCTGGACTTCCAAAACTCGAAATTACTAATTTGACAAGAGGTTGCAAGGAAAATAAAAATTAGGATCTGTCCTGATGCTTTTAAAACTTGCACCTTGTGTCCAAGCTGGAGGGTTTCCCTGTGACTGCGTGCAGCAGGACTAGTGTGCTACTTTCTGTGAAGAAGGAATCGGATATTAAATGTGGTCATTCTCAGACAGAGGAGAACTGGCCGCAACACGCAACTGCAACACAAATACTTTGCAGAAGAGTGAATTTTGGTATCAGTTCCTATTATTTATGTGTTAGTTCAACTCATAATTCAGACACATCCTTAACAGTTAGCACGTGAGTTGTCCCAGGTAGGTTTAACAGCACCACTGAAGTTACTCCAGCTAGGCATAAACCTAGCAAGGATCTGGGATATATGCTATGATATCCCCTTATTGGCAGGATTTTGAACTCCTCACAAAAAAGGTTCGTCAAGAAATTCTTACTCAGCGGAGAGCTCAAGCAGACCCAAAGCATACTACCAAGCCCTTTGGGTAGATCCTGATTTCAATAAACAAACACAGAAATTGTTTAAGTGCCCTGCTGAATCATGGCCTAAGCACAACAGGACTTATCATTAAATACTATAGGTTGGTAGGTAGATAGATAGGTAGATAGATAGATAGATAGATAGATAGATAGATAGATACATAGAGATAAAATAGTTTGCTAACATTGGATGCTTCAGTTTAAAAAGCTTCACAAAACATTAGAAAAGTATACAATACATCTCATTTTTTGTCTTAGAAAAATCCACAGTACCAGAAGTTTGAAAACATCTTCTCAGACGGACTGTTTAAAAAAATTATATTTTGTCTTGTTTCCAAAGATAGTTTATGTATTATGGAGTGGGGAATATATAAAAGCCCTTCATAATAACAAATGAGGGGGAGAAATCCTCATTTTATCTGTTATCTTTTTACAAAGAAGCTCAGAGAGGTGCCTAATGCTCTACTGTTTTATATCCTTACCTTCATTCTTTCAGCTCATGAGCCTGAAGCTTACAAAGACTGATGTCCTAGTGGGATCGGTTAGATCAACAACTATCAGTCTTCTTTTTCCCTAAATGGTTGGCAACAAAAATCAAACCATCTTCTACCCTCAAATGCGATAGCTACCTAAGGGCTCTCAATCTATGGCTAACAGGAGGCAGCACAGATTGTACAATGAATAAATTGCTCTAATCATTTAACTGCTTTTCTCAGGGAGTAATCAATTCTTTTGCTGAAAACTAATTTGTGAGTAAGGATGAGAAAAGAGTATTGTAAGAGTGTGCAGTTAAAATTTTCAGCAATACCTGTAACAGAGTTCTCTTTTCCAGTGCACAAACGTTCTTCATTTTAACATTCATGTAAATACCTTTTATGCTTATTTTTAAGATGTTTGAGATGATGTAGGCAACCCTGGCAGTTCTGCCAGTGCCAGCAGACCACGTACTTACTTACTCGGGCATTTCCTCAGCATGAAAAAGCCTGTAAGGGAAAGGTGCTATAGCCGGACAGACCCATGGAGTGGTATGAGCTGAGGATAACGAAGCACTAGCAAGCCAGCATCACTGCAGAGTTCTGACAAATAAGCAATAGCAGATCCTGATCTCAGTTTACCTTTACATGCCAGGCTAAAAGATGCCAGTGCAGGCACAGATTTATGTGCACACCACATATCCCTGATTAGCAGTATCTCTGAGAGGGCCAGGGGAGGCAGCTGGGGCTGGTAACAGCTTCACTCATTCAATTTTAATTGACTCCTGTGTGTTTTTGTCAGATCCCTCAGAGCTGCCTGCCTTCTGTTTCAGCTTGTGCCAAAAGCTGAACTGGTCCCATTAACCACAGGGAACAAGCAAGCAAGAAGTACCGATCCGCTACAGGTACAGAACAAAGTCTGTTTTGCTCTTTGAATTACATTTCAGATACAATCTGCAAGATCATAGACTAACAATCACAGTTCAAGCTGCAAACCCAGTGAAATTAAACTCTATTCACACTATTATACATTAAAGTGGGCTTTGATTCAGACTCCTTTTGCTTAATTTTCATCTTCTGTTTGTATTTAGTGTCCAAACATCTCTCTGAAAATCCTAAGGAAATGCCGGTATGCTTCAGTGAGATCAGGACTATACTACTAGCTGTTTACTGAACAACTACTCATACAGTGTTTAAATGGTATGCAACCAAGCAAAACACTCAAAACCAAACAAAATAAATGAGTGACAATAATATTTTATGCATTTTTTTACTTTCTCTAATGGTAACAAATGACATAAGTGAAAGCTTGAGTAAAACATGTCCAGACAAGTATACACGATTTCCCTTGTAACTCTTTTTAAAGTACATATAAATAATTGGTGATGATAAATGGCAGACAGCATCACTGCTGAAAAAAAGGGTTTATAAATCTTACCTCTGCTTTTATTTTATTGTCTCCAAAACAGAGGTGTTGTAAGTAGGCTGCAGCATTGGACTGTACTGAGGGAAATTGATGCTGTAACATCTGTATAACTTCTGGAAGCTCTGGATCTCGCCATCCGAACTCTCTGTGAGAAAACACACAAGAAAGGTTAATCAAAAATTCTGCTATTAGTGGATAAATGTGGCAACAGTTGGATCAACAAAGAAGACAGATATGTCTTAAGTAAAATCTTGATTTTTTCCCCCATTATTTTCAAAACAAACATTAAATCAAATATGAAGCTATTTTTCATTTTAAACTGTACTTTTCGGAAAAAAAAAAAGAACAGTTATCTGAAGTATAATTAAATACCTTAATGGAATTAGGTCTCTACCTGCTAAATTTTCCTAAATAAAAATGGGTATGTGAAATCTTAATATAAGAAAAGAAAGAAAATACATCCTCACACCATTATATTTTCTCTATTAAAATTAAAATATAGAGGCTAGAATCAGAACCACAAATGGTTTGCTATGAAATGCTAGTTTGTCAAAAAGTTTTTTACTTACTGCAATCTTTATTTGATATAAATTGCTATCTTACATTTAAAGCAATGGCCTATTTTGTCTTTTGGTTTATTTTTTCCAGATACAGTCCATGCTCAATGTAAAACTATTATACAGTTCTGGCCCTGCTTGAGCGGGGTGTTGGACCAGAAAACTTCCAGAGGTCCCTTCGAACCTCAGGCCTTCTGTGATTCTGTAATTTTACTATTATACAATACACACTTATACACTGGATTACTTGTAAATCTTCATTCATACTACTCAATTTAAAGCAGCTAGATAAATACAAAGACTCAGTCTTGTCACTTTTCTTTAATCCTACAAAGCATGAAACAGCATTAGCATCAAATGAAACAACTGAATCCAAGTGTGTTGAACAAGTCCCAGCAGGCATTCTGCAGCTTCCAGAACTGAACTTAAAATCAATCTGTCGCATCAGGTAAATTTTTCCCCTCTGTGTTTAAGGGTAAAATCATTTGTGAAAATGGCTTTGGCCTTTGTGTCCCAAGAGCCAGAGATGCATGCAGCCACTCTGTGTGCAATACTTAATTCTCACATGCCTTTTCCCTAAGAGCTAAGTGTTTGTGCCATATAAGTATTTTCACCATCTTCCGTCTAATGCTACATGTACAAGGTAATAGAGAGAAATTAGGGAAAAGGGGTGACTTGTGAAAAAGTTTGTAGGTTCTCTGTTGCAGTTACCATGATCACCTGGATCATTGCCAAAAAACCCGTAAGAGCTGTTACAGAGTCCAGCTATAATATTTGAAAAAATACTCCTGATCACTAGTTTCCTTCCCAGATTATAGGGATTCTGCCGCAGTGAGGCCAAGCATACGTCACTGGGGGAATCCACAGTAGCTGTGCAGTCTGTCTCAAGTACAATCAGGCATCTCACACTTTAAGTATAACAGTTCTCCAAGACATTTCATTGAAACAAGACTCATTTTACAACAATAATGAATTACTACAGAACAGAGGTATTGTCTGTTCTTGTACGTAGTGTTTGCCAGATTGAGAGTTGTCATTACAGTTGTATCTTTATGAAGATCCAGAATATAAATAGGAGACGTAAAAAAATACACTCAGAATTTCATCGACTATTTCTCTTCTCACAGAACAGATGTTAACGCATGAATATTAAATTTCACATTAAATGTTTAATATAAAGAAACCATGAAGATGTAATAATAAATCACATATGGACTATTCCAATGAATCTTTAGATGATATAGACTGTTGGGAAGCTTCTACAGGAGACCTTTTGCGTATGTTCAGAAAGATCTTAACATTGAATTGATATTTTGAAAAGTCAGACAACACTGTAAAAGGTATCGGGGAAGGCGAGGAACTTTGGCAGCCGGAGATGGCAAACACCACATTTTCTGTGTGTACCAGCTTACTATGACTGTGTTAATAGGTGAAAAGTAAGTGAATCTTTGGTTAAGCACTTATTTCTGTTTAAGAATGGGTAGTACAAACTCAAAGACAAATCATGAATTGACAGAGGTGATAGAAACAATGTTATTTGACCTGTTAGCTTCCTCTTTTATTTGCCTTCTTACTGTTAACCATGTTAACACTTGTTAACAGTTTCTTCAAACCTATTAGACCTGTCTCCCATATACATGGCTCTCAGTCAACCAAAAATATCTTCCAGAACATTTTTTAAAACAAAACTAAAAAATGAAAAACCAAAAACCATCAGCCTCACTGAGGACAAATCAATTATCCTACCTCCACTTCTAATTTATTCTCATTTTTGATCCTAGATGCCAAGTGCAGGTGATAGTATTTTGGAGAGGATACAAAATACCAGAACAAAACAGCTTGTATGACAAGACAGCAAGGGGGAACATTTGAAATGAGTTGTTTTACACCAACACTATACTTCGAAGTGTTGGAACTTTTATCACCGAATTCTCTCCCAAAGGAAAGTTCCTCGTTCATAATACGTATATTACTTGAACAGAAAACAAACAACTAAAAAGCCTGTTACACGCTGTTGTACACCATGGACCCTGACAACCACCTCAGGTTCTTCTTCCTCCTGTCCTGGAATCCAGGCCAGAAGAGGCAATGAGGGGGCAAAAGGAAAAGGTCCCTTCACCAAAGGTACAGTTAATTGTTCTGATGAACCTGCAGTCTTGACATAGTATTTATATATGAAAACAAGGCTGTGCCTACTTTTCCCCTCTAATCTCTCAAAATAAAAGTTAGCAAATAAGTGATGTATGGATACTTGTTGGAAATGGCTGTGTGCACCTTGCATGTAAGTAGAAAATTAATTCAGAAAAGAAACTCTTAGCACTGAATACTGAGTTTGTTGTGTAACCAGTTTTAGGAGAGATAATGAACAAAGCAGGAAAAAAAGTTTAAAAATTTAGCTCCAGTATGCACTGTCATTTCAAGCAGATGGTCTCTAAGATGATTATATTTTTAGTAGTTTCTAAATGAAATACAGTAGCTATATAAAACAAACAAAAACTTCTGTCAACAGTTAAGACTGCTGATAATTTTAGCAGCCTTCAGGGCAAGAAGGACTAGTTTCCAGGGGTTTAAATTTTTCATTTGTTTTATAGAAGTCTCTTATAGGTGGAAAAAAAAGTAAGCTAGAGAAAGAGAGGATTTTATTTTTTAAGAACAGCAAGCTTGTGGCTCTGTTAACAACATTTACTTGAAAAATTTAAATATTGATTTTTAAAAAAATTTGGCTTAATTATGAAAAGTTAGGAAGGCTGTTTAATGAAGTCAAGTGGCAGAGGTCTTGAGAAGGGAGGAGGACTAGAATTTCTTGAAGACAAAGGTACAAAACTATCTGGAATATTTTGCATAGATGCAGGGGAACTTTCAGGCCATGGCTCCAAGCATACCTATATAACAAAAAATACATATTAAAATAGAGAGTCAAACAAAAAGTAAGAGAAAAAAAACTAGTAGGAAAGGAAGGTATGTTGTAGAAGTCAAGATCTAGAATAAACTGGGTTGCACCCTGGAAAGGTAATTCAAAATAGATAGCAAAATATCTTTTACTGCCTACCAACAAAAAGCAGTAGTAGGGTCAGTACTTGACGAAAAAGAAGGGAGAAGGATAATGAAAATCAAATCTACCTCTATTTATGTGAAACATCTGATATCATGCCACATGGAAATTAGTTAAACTGGCAACATATAAGGATCCAATCCCTAGTAAAATTATAAAGTATAATTAAGCAAAATTTGACACTCTAGTGAATATCCTAAACAAACACTAGCTAAGCCTGTGTCCTTTATTAACATGCCCAGGCTTACGAAATCTGAGCAAAGCGATCCACACAGGCAGTGAAACAAGCCAGAAGGCTGGAGAAAATCTGAGGAGGTGCATGGCATGCAATTTTTTGAGAATACTAATGAAGTATCTGTGTAGCTGATCCAAAAATGAAGAGTAAGTAGCATCTGTACATGATCTGTACTAGGTCTTCCGCTATTGCCTATGTTTCCCTTGGAATACCAATGCTAAGCTGTTCAGGTCAGCTAAAGACTTCAGGTGGTGGTGTGTGTTTTCCCACAGGAGAATCACAGCTGTGCAAGAACTTCACAGCTTTGGCTGGAAAGCAGCATTTGCCTTGCACTCCAAATATTTTGGCAGGTTGTAAAAGTGCAGTATTTCTAGGAAGCATCCTCATCTAAGGAGACTGACAAAAGCATGCCATAGTGTTCCACCTTCTTTCTTTGATGGAAACTGTGCTCTAGGAATGTAGGACTGATCTCACTTTGAATCCTGCAGCAGGTTTTAGCTTGAAGTGGTGAATAAGGTAGATGTTCCATAGATTACAGCAGGCTACTGTTCCGGGGTGGAAGAGGACCCAAAGGGGAACACCGAACTACATGCAAGCTGCCAATATGCATGCCTAGAGTATCACAATAGGCTACATTTTATCTGTGAACAACTGAAGAGAATCAACAAGGAGCTGGACATGAGACAACTACTCTGAAATTGAGCAGCAGAAGCAGTAGCAGTAAGAAATCCAGGCTGACTTGGGTAAGTCAGTAAGTATTGCATCAAAACCAATTCCTGCTCCTGCCATCGTGTCACACACATGTGTCAGAAGGTAAAGGAGATGAAGACTTAGAAGAGATTGTTAGTAACACAGCTGAGTGCACTGGCTATGTGGGATCATTTAAAGGTGCTGCTGATTAGAGTATGTACTGCGTATGAGTATTTACCTGAATTATGCCATAATTTTCTTCTTCTGCTACTGTGAATGTTGATGACACATAGAAAAGCAAAACCAAAATTCCCGTTACATCTATATCTGCACTGATTTTGAAAAGGCTACAAAATAAGTTTGAAAAGCACAGGCCTCCAGTTGGTAACTAAGGATACTGACTGCTTCTACACAGCATTGGAGAAGCGGGTGTGATGGCTCTGTCTACTCTCCATCCATTGGTCACAGTGAATCTCACGAGAGCTTGGGTTCTTATTTCTGATTTACATTATTAGAGCAGAACATTCACATCTGATCAAGCAGTTGGCACAGGCAAGCACCGACACCCAGAGCTATTCCTGTCTCAGCAGCATTCCCCAAAGGCAGCACTGTGAAGACGCCTGCTATAAAGAACCATATGCTTGACAAAGACTCTACCACCAAGCATTTATCAAAGAAAGAGAATCCACAATTTTTAGATATATTTGTTAAAAAAATGCATGTTTAAACCAGACTGGTCTGTATGCACCTGCCTGTCTTAATATGCATGCGTATATATGAGACAGTCTTAGACTGGTGAAGGAGAGGTTTTCATATATGAAAAGGCTCAAAGGCAAAGACAATACAATCTGAGCTAAGGATAAGCTTTCCTAGATTTCTAACTCATATAAATTGTGGCATTGTTAATGCCAGTCTACATGACTTTCTGCTGAACTTATGCCTACAGAAATATATATACCCTTCTGTTTGCTCCCCCCCGCCCCCACCCCCGCCCCTCCAGTTCAATAAATAAAGCCTGAAAATCTCTTTTGCCTCGTTTCTGAAAGGAGAGCTATGACAATGGTTTTCTGGTAGTACTAGGAAAAAGCAAACTGCATGTCGCTCAGGATCAAACACAAGGAGAACTAATCAAGAGCCAAGAGAAGATCAAAGAAAGAACTTCCATGTTTAAAGGGAAAAAAATTACTTCTATTAAAAATATTTGGAAGAGAATATATCAATACTACAGGAATCTCTCTCTAAGGACTTTATCTTAGTACATTTAAAAAGAGCAAAGACAAGATGTTAAACTTAAGTGGTAAAAAAATTCAAAAACATAATCCACAGACAAGGATTGTCATATAAAGGGGAAGAAGCCATCTAACAGCTCATTCCCTCATTTTCTTTCTGTGACTCTACAACAGTTGGTCAAATGAAAGCTAACACATACTTATTGCACTTAATTTATTGGGAGTTAAATTTGATGTATTTCCTGAAACGATTTTCCCTTTTTCAAACATACTTCACCATATCAAAGCACATACATATATACATATTGTCAGCCTGGTCTGAATGATCTGCTACAGTTTAAGAGGAGGCAGAACTACTGTATTTGCTTTGAAAGTGTAACACATGAATATCAGGTACCTTTAGCACACAATTTTAGGAAATAAAATACAGAGGTGTCAATCTCTATTCCACTCACCTTGGAAAACCCTCAAAACCCTTCACCGTATTGTCTTCTCTAGTCAAACCTGGCCAAAGAAGTGTACAACAAGAAGCAACTGATCGCCTTCATCTTCAGCCCCACGGTGACACAAACAACACAGATCCACAAGATGTGGTAACAGCAAGTTTGGGTCTAATACAAATGCCTTAGGGCAACAATGAACCCTTACCAGCAGAGAGCTCCCTGTACTTCTGTTTCATCCTTTCAAGAAACATAAATCTAACCCAGACTACTGGAAACGTTAGGAACAAAATAATCTGACATAGTTTAGGCTAAATTTGGAAGCACAGAAGCAAGGACACAGGAAAGGCACTGTAGATGTGTCTTCTATGAATAAAAATGTAAGTTCTAATGAAACAAAGAAATCTATCTACGCTTTTGTTTATTCCAACCTGAAAACTGCAGCCTGTGTAGGGTGCTTCATATGACTGATGCAAATGTATCCAGTGCCACACAATCACAGTAAATGTAAACATCTCACCAAGCCTGCAATTCTTGAATCTCACAAATCTTCAGCATTTGCTTCTTCTTCTAATGGAGTTCTTAACACTTTCTGAAGAGCTGCTGTTGTTAGAGCAGCATGCTTGCCAAATGGCTTTGTAACATTGAAAAATGATCGCAATAACCTCTTCATTGCTGGGTTGCTTAATTTTTTTAAAATATATGCACAACTAAATTTGATTTGCAAAAAACTATGAATGGTACACATGGAATCAGAAAGAGGAGGAAGCATTTCACTACAGAGTCCCATGACACTTGAGGTATGAGAAAGGTTTATTTCAGAGCTTGACAGCATTTGAGCAGGTAAACAGTAGAGAGATATGCTTGGCCCAACAGTTACTGATTTTCATTTGAGTAATGCACCAGATCTACCTACCCAAATATACTGCGACCTGTTAGTATATGCAGTGTTAGGATATTATCTGCCCTACCTGGACCCAGTTTACAGGATCAATAATTTCACTGATGCAAATGGGCAACACTTTGCATTCTGGCAGTACATCATTTAAATATTTAAGCGTATAATACATGAGCAGTCAACAACATTTGACTGTATACTTTATACAATGTATACTTTATTTTTAGTTAAGCATGTAGCTTATATCTTCCCTACATTTCAAATTTTGCACAGCTCAGTGTAAAACAGCTGTACAAACATTTGCCAGTCCTGCCAAAAACCTGGATGCTGCTCTTGGATTATAACGTTTTCCCTGGTTTATACTTCCATGTGGCCTAAACTAGAACCACCGTGCAGTAGTGCTTACACAGATTCATCACAAATGTGGTTTTTACAATGTATTTGTGTCTGCTAATGAGGTGCAGAGGAGGATGTGCTGTGGCAGGTGCACAGATTCCCGCCCAGCTCTCCCAAACAGCAATGAAGATGCTCAGCATCTCCCAGGTCTTTAACAGAACCATAAACCTGAGGTATAAGGGCTAATCCAGCACTTCAAAAAATCACCTCTCTGATACAGCAAAGGGCTAAAACTGACTTCTACAATGGCAAATATACCCTCCTGCAGTTCTGCCTTTGTATCCTTTATATGTTCTCCGATAAGGCATCGCTCTTCTGTTTTTACATTACTACCTGTGATTTAGATTTTAAAGTAAGAAAACTGTAAGAAGTGAGCTTGTGAAGAGGCAAGATGAGAACCACTTCAACATAACAGAAATGGTCTAGAGCTGAACCGTTTGTATATTTCTTGAACATTTTCATTTTAAGAGGAAAAGATTTTAAAGATGATACAACGGAGTAAAGATTAGGTAATGACACTGGCCCATGTGGTACTATTTACAGCTCTAGGTTACTGACTCCAATACAACACGATTACTTTCAGAGGTATAAGTATTATCTGCTCAAGGTTACCCTGATTTCATTTACAAATGTCTTTTTAATTGAAATATATTTATGAACCTTTGTGAAATAATATTTCATGCTATTGGTACTGATATATAAATATTTAATTCCCTCACTCCCAGTGAGGGAACTTTTAAGAAAAAAGTTGCCTGGGTCCTGAGGTAGCCATATCCTGCTGTAGCTGGTATAATGTTATCTCTCCTCTAGACTGTGGGGTTGGGAGCAAAGAAAAATTAGGGACTTCGGTGCCATTTGTACCATTTGGCTGGTTTAGTGGCTTATGGTGGTTTGGGTTTTTTTTTTTTGTTAGAAAGTGGCATTAGTCTTTTGGGGCTGTTGAGCTGAAACAGTCTTGAAAATCTTGTGTTATCTCTTCCTCTGCAGGCATTTGCATATACAGGGACTGCTTCTGCAAAGGCGAGTAAGAGGCAAATTAGGTAAGCTATCAAGATGTCTTTAAGCTGCCTAATTTATCTTCTTTCTCTCTGCAATGCATAACATTTTTCTGACCCCCTACTACAGAAGGGCCTTACAGTAGCTTAATACATTGCAGCTGTGAAAAAATGCCAAGTTAACCCTTCCCTGGGAGACCAGCTTACACTTGCTTCTCTCCATCTACAGGAGTTCACACTTGACATGGAAGATTTCAGAAGATCGTGAAATGTTGTTCACTGGCAGAAGAGCTGTTACAGATGTGGATATGCTTTCCTCATACATCAGAAAGGTGGAAACGTAGACAGGAGATTAAAACCATAGACAGACCTAAGGGATTCCAGCCTTGACTCTGTCATTGACTTACTTTGTCAGACACAGTCATTCACTTTAATGCCTTTCTCCAAGGTTTGATAGATTCTCTGTCTCTGGAGACCTGTAAATCAAAATTTTCTCCATTTCTAGAACTAGTGTTCCTATTCAGAGGCTCTTAAACCTTTCTGTATTTCAACAACAGGAGAAAAAAGCTTTTGAGGTCCTGCTCCCATCTGGCCATATAGAAATGAATGCTTTCTAAAGAACAAATGTTACTCCACAAAACCCTGATTTTCCTAGGAAATGGGAGAAGCACTTTAGAGAGAAAGAGTTTTATTTTATTTCCCCACATCCATCATAACACCTAGCCATTGCAGCCATAAAAAAAGAGCCCAAAAAAGCAGCAGGAACAATTTAGCATTAGCCTAACAGCATCAATGTTAACAATTCAAACTACACTCAGCTGCAGGGGAGGAAGCTGGCACACACAACACTGCCTGAAAGTTGCAGAGCATCCATATTATTTTTTGAAATCAACACCACCACAAGAGTTCCAAAAAGGTTTTCGGGTGCTTCACCTCTTTCCAGTTGAAGTTTTTAATGTCGTGTTATTAAGCACAATGAGTGTCATGATAACCATAGCAACAACAGATGGATCATCTCTCCCTGTTACTCCCTTTGCTCGATGAAGTTTCTGGCCCCAGCAGATCTCCCGAGTTGCATGGTGGTGACAGGAGGACTGCTTCTACCCTTCTCCAGCAGGGATGACTGAAAGTCAAGCTTTTCCAGGTTTGGGAAAATAAAAAAGCAATGAAACTGGATGTTTCCCTCCTGTCCACAAATAAAAAGCTCATGTAGATCACCATCTGGGTAACCTGCAAACTGCCATGGGAAAGTAGAGACGACTGCAACCAGAAACTGGGTATTTTCTGTGTGTGTAAATAGCAGATGCAGGAAATGCCACCAGTGCATAGTTTAGCACAAGCTGCAGAAATACTTTTTACAGCGGGGGTGGGGGCAAGGAAAGAGTGTCTATCTGAAGTATTACTAAGTATTAATCCTAAATATCTTGTGCTATCTCATTCCTTAGTGATTTCTCCATCGAGTGCACTACTGGCTTACTCTGTTGCTGTGTAGCAGCAACTCTCATTATCTCCACACACGCATGCCCAGGCATCGTTCTTATCTACATAGCACTTTGCAGCACTCCCTGTCTTCCTAAGCACAGTAAACTCTTCAGAGTAGACATTCTTTTGGTGCTTAAATAATTAATATTAAACAATAAAACTTAAAGGTGACTCAAAATATCATACAAATTGATAAGCCTCAGAGTTTGCCCTGAAACACCAAGTCTGGAAAGCCAAGATAAAAACCCACATAATTTTCTAATACCGAATTAAAAAAAAAAACAAAACCAAACAAACTGTTCTCATTTTCTTCTCTTACAACTAGATTCCTAGTCAATCTTTCAGAGAAATAGAGGAACTAATTCTGTTCGTTAAAGTTGCAAGCTGTACAATTCTGTAAATGCACTTGAATTTGATCTTCTTGTCAAAGGGAAATACAGACTAATAGGTTTTCTTTGCTGCCTTTATTTCAGTTTTCATTAAGCATGAAAAAACTGATCTCCTGCATGCTAGCTTGATGTATCTCAATGTACTACCACCAAAACAATGTAATAATGCAAGATATACTTGACACTCAGGAGACAGAAAGTTCATGGGATCAATAACAAAAGAGTCAAATTGTTAAAAAATTGCTCAAATGGAAATCTGTTGGATGGAAGGAAAAATATCCACCAGTAATGAGTAGTGACACTCAAATACTATTGCTGCTTCTCATCATGTGCTTTTCATCTACTTCAAAGCACTATAGAAATTCTAGGGAACTCTCCTAATGCGATATATAGATATCATCATCTTCATGTCAGGCATGGGTAAAGAGAGACAGCGCTTACATGCCTCTCTCACAGGAGAAAAATAAAAAAAATTGCCAAAAGTTAGAAGAGCCACTATTAAATCCTCAGCTCTACTTTTCAGCTCTCTAAAGCAAATACAAATTCAGTGTTAGCTGACTGCAAAAGGTTTTCAAAAATAAAAAAATACAGAGCATCTGGACAGCATTTCAGGGAGCACAGGACAAGAAGAGACCTTCTGGGCCATCAAAGCCAATTTCTGAATGAAAGTGTCCTGCTATTTGTCACGTATACTGCAGCATACATTGCTTAAGCTAAAGATGGCCTCATGTCGGAAATTTTAATCAATCTCAGATTTTGTTGAGTCTAACAACAGTTTCAGTTTATAAATGGAAAAAGAAAAAAAAGATTTGTCACACATACCCATTTAGAAAGGGTGCTTTTTTGTTGTTGTTTCTAACAGGGTATTTCAATCTTGTCCTATTCTGCTCAAAGCACCAACAGACATAGTATGTATCCTGCTTTTCAGAGTACTAATTCAGAAAACAAGGCTGTACTTCTGCACTTGCAGGGGGAAGTAAATGCAGAAAGAGTAGTTTCTAGCTGGGTATCTAGCACGGTAACACCTCTCTTCTCTGTTTGGGCTGCAGGATAACCCAGATAATCCACAATGACTCAAAAGCCAGCAGAAGAATGACAAGCTTGTCAAAAGACAGGTAAGACTAACAGAAAGTACTACCAGTGCTCTACAACACCAGGGAAGTAAATCCACAACCCTCACCTGCTGTTTCAGCAACAAAACCAGACCAACAGCACGTCTTAGCTAAAAAAACAACGCAAAAGCCAAATCAGAGAAAAAATATTTTGCACGGACAATACTCAGTTTAGTGCAGAACTAGGCTGTAGATTTTAAATAAACGTAAAATGGACATCTCATATGTGTATTTGATAGTTTTACCTCGGTAAAATATAACTCACAGAAAAACATCCTTTGAGCGGGGAAAACCAGTTTCTCCCTTAGTTGCCATTCTATCAGGTTACAACTGGGACGTGACTTTTCTATCCTTGACAAAAACAATAAGGCTGCAGACTGTTCTGCACAGCACTTCCATAGAAATGTGCTCAGCTGAACTGCGAAACACTGTATATATCTAATAAATCCACCGCAGAAAAAATCACATTATTGATTCAGGGCAATTGCCCTTATTAACGAATGAGAGAAATACTGCCAAACATCTGTCATTTATAAATCTGAATCAATATCTTAAATAGGTCTTTGAAACTTGAATATATTAAGGGAAAATATGTGCTTCAATCTATCAAAAATCTTTCCTCAGCCTGTGGAAGTACAGCTAGCTACAGAAGAAGGATGAGTTACTTGTATGGTACTTAGTTATTAGTTGTATGGTACTTATTGCCATGCAACACATTCTGGGTGGGATTTTTCATCTGACATACTGAATTCCAGTGCCCATTACCTTCATTGATCCAAGAATTTAGCTGGTGTGTGATACCCTGCAATATATTCTACCAACTGCAGTAAGTACAGACTGTGAATTGTACCTTTGTGTTTTTCACCTCAGAGCCAATTCCTTTTCAGACTCTCAGTCATCTTTTCTCCCCAGATTTCCTTATTTAAGCTGAAAGCACAACACCACTCCCTACAATTTTGAAACTGTCCTCTATGTACAGCATCAACTCCAGCTATAAAAACCTCCAGTACTTACATCCTGTAGCTCTAACATGAATGATTGCCTCAGACTTCAGCGACCGAGCTCAGATTGCGGCTACATACAACTAAGCAACTGATACCATAGTTGTTCATAAAATAGACTTCTGATATGTTTAGAACTAATAGTTTAAACTGGTTAAAGACTTAAGCACTGATTCTGAAGCATGTGCAAGTCATGTAACCTGTACCCTATATGAATTTATTTGCTTTTGAGTAGATGATCACTTAAGAAATTAGATTTTGCTCTAAAACGCTCCCAAAAATGAATCATGGGTTGCTAGGCTGATGAAAACTGTAATGACAGGTGCTGCATGTTGTCTCTATCAACCCTCATTCAAAGCCATGGAATCCATTCTGATAACCATTTACTTCCTTCCCTCTCCTCCCCTGAGAGACACTCGCATCAAGGGCTGGCCAGCATAACCTGCTTTATGGAAGACACCAGCACGCTTGACAGAACAGACACAGAGCTCTCTGTCTAGGCTGGCAATCACCTGCCTGTCACACATGATACAGAAGCAACCTTTGATGTTTTTTTTCCCTTCCCTTTCCTTTTTTAACAGCCACTGATGTCTGTAAGAGAAAAAAGTATTTCTTACATATCCTTAATTTTACATTTTAGGTCATTTTAGGACAAATCTGTGTGATTTTGGAATTTATAATTCAAAGTGCTGCTGTAAATTTCGAAGTTAAGTTCAAACACAACGAAGTCCACAGATTTTCAGCTGTGTTGTTTGCACGAGGGGAGGCTGGGAGCAGGAAAAGTCTGAGATTTTTTTAGGTCTGTGTTAATACTTTCTGTTTGAAAGTTTTCTTCTAATGGCAAATACGAATTCACAGAGGAGATGGTGTTCTTGATATAACTTGATAAAAATGAAACTGATATCCACTTTCATTAAAACTCAGTGTAGAAAAGCTGTGAAACTGTTCTGCAACAGAGGATATTATAACCGGTGTTATTTATTTATTAGTGGGGAAATCACTATATAGGCTATTGATATGATTTTTCTCCATTTCATAAAAATATCTCCCTCTTCTACGTGTTTTCATTTGAGCATAAACAAAGGTGATCATACAGCAAAGCTCTGTAGGCAACACTGCAGACGCACACCACACTTCAGTTTGAGATTGCACTTTTTAATCACTACTTTAATTTATACTGGAGTCTCTCTCACTCCAAAGTCAATGGAAGAAATATTATACTCAGAGGTGGCTTATAAAGAATTCCTATATATGAATTTACATGCACAAATCAAATTACTATATTAGATTTTCCCAGAAGCTGATACTAATTCACATTAAGGAGAATGTTCTGCAGCCTTCTTCTCACACTCATGAATGTCTGAGACGTCCAGCAAACATGGGTATTTTTGGAACATACAAAATTAAATGTTTGTTGGCAAACTCCTCAAGGCTTTCAGTCTTTCAGATAGGGGTCAAGTAATTCTGCGTTCTTTGGTTTTCACTACTTATCGGGACTATGCACCTGCAATATTATAAGTGGTATTTAGTGTATATGTGTCCAGCATGTAAATGCTTAGTTCTTCTCTCCCTTAAAACATACTGAACACAAATTTCAGCTTGCTGACAAACACTAAAAATAAAGCTAGATATGCACAGCACGTAAAGTCTCTACCGTCATTTGCTACATAATGAGATCAAAACTATTTTACTTTTTGTGGAGAGTGCAAGACACCCTGGTGCTGTAGTCACTGTAGTATGAATTACAGATACGTAACTGTCAAACTAGCAACCATACACTTTACTTGTACAATATATATTTTAAGTAGAAATAAAGTTAAGTATGTTAATTAGCTACTTGTGCCCATTGTAATTTCAGAACAGGAAAACTGACAAAAATTCCAGCAAAACAATAATTAAAGAGAGATTCAGAGTATGCTTCCCATTGGCTTTGCAATATATTCATTTCTCAAGCTTTTGTATAACTGATTACATCTTTTTTTTTTTTTAACTTCTGCAAGTAAATAGCAAAACTAATTAGCGGCACACTATTAAGTTAATGCACATTTATCTACAACAATTCAATTCTGACTGTGAAATAATCTTTCTAGCCCATAATTACACTCCAGCTTAATTAGCATAATTTCCACAGCACATTCTTTAATAAAGAAGCTGACACAAGGGTTGGTCTTAAATACTAAGGATATTCTAGACAAGTAGTAAAAAGGAGACAAGCAGAGCTGCATTCAACACCTATTATATTATCAAGATAGTACAGGTAAAACAGAATACAAATTCAATACTATCTGAACTAATACAAGCATCTGAAGATGCTTTTGCAGAAGATAAGCAAAACACTTGAAGGGCTTGAGATATCCCTCAGCCACATCATCAGAAGTGGTCCCACGTCCTTCACAGCTCCTTCATCCTGTCACTGAATCTCATCCCCCTCACCAAGGGTAGATTATTCATTATCCCATTCAGTGTTTTACTTTCCTTCAAAAAGAAAATGCATATGGTTGTGCATCTCTTACACTAATTTAAGTGCGGGCAATCAATTCCCACCAAAATGAGTCACTGTAGGTGAAAGGACAGATTGGTCTCCAGGCTTGTTCAGTCTTTGGTTTGCTGGTGAGGATTTAGCAACAAGAGTCCCACTTAGCAGCAACTGGGCCTCTGATGGACACTTTACTCCCTAGTACTTGGGCTGACAACCCCAAACTATTTTTTTATGGGCCAATGCGGACAATGTGTACACAGAGGTATGTGGACAACGGCACCTTGACACTGCTGTGCTTGATGTGAACAAGGAGTTTTGGAGGAAAGGCTCTGCCTCTCCTCAGCAACCCTCTGACTCATCTTGTTCTTCTCCTGCCTAAGCTCACAATGCGCTGGGTGTCAGCGTATATCAGATTTTTACTTCTGGGCTATGAAATGTAACCTCTACCGTAACACAAACAGCCACGAATCTCTCCTGACACTGAAGAACTAAAATGAAAAAAACCCCCTTGCTTGTGTCTTCATCTAACTGTTTCTAAATAACAGTAGTTTAAAATGAACTGTTATCTGAAGTGCTCTTGGGTTCTCTGAAGAATTTTGACTAAATATATGTATGCTGTTGGTGATGATGTCCTTAGTTACGAATGATATAATTTCACCTATGAAGGATTACCATTTATTGTGTGAGACAATGAAAGATACTGAGTAAGTTTTTCAAAATCACCAAGGTGATTTAAAGCCAAAGTCCTATTTTCGTGTAACCTCATAAAGCATTTTAATTTAATCAGGTTTCCAAAATGCCTAAGACTCTCCTGTAAATGTAGACTTCAGCTTTTAAATCACACAGACACTTTTAATAACTTTACTTGCTCTAATTAACTTTTTATTTTGAGGTTAGTACTCTTAAGCAAGACCAGGACCAAAATGATCTCTGCATACGGATCAGTCACTGACTCCTGCTGCTGAAATGTAACATGTGAGGAGATGTCCTAAAAATTCAACATAAATACTCTGAGCAACAGAAACTGATAAATCAGTTTTTGGAGAAAAACAAATCCTCAGTAACTATTTTATCTTACTTTTTCTTAGGAATACATACAACCAGACAAACTCTGCTTGATTAGAATTTAAGATAAGGAAATACATCATAAATGAGATTCTAAAATAATTTTTATTTTTTATTCAGACATATAAGTGATACACCGACTACTGTCTCCAGAATATATAAACCCAGCTAGTTCAAGAGGTTTCAAAAGCACTAGAAAAACTGAAGATGGCCCAGGAACCCGCTCTGCTGCTCATTCTGCCTTCCCCTCGGGAGCAATGCCATCTGATTTTGAGGCAGTCCCTGCTTTGGCAGAAGTGGGGAGAGAGGCAACGAGGCCATGGCTAACTAGTTCTGCACCTGCAAAATGTGCTTGGCCTTCAAGCCCCAGGGTTGCTTCTTCTTCAGATGTTCCTGGGACAGGCACCTTGTTGCCTGTTCTGAACCAGCACCAGCCATGTCTGCTTACGGCCTCAGCTTCGCAGCTCCCATCACTGTGCAACACAAAGCCAACAGCAGCTGACCTTTTTGTTTAAAGCCACCCCTTTGAACTGGAGTTAAACATGTCAGAAATTAAAAGCTTAGCTTGCCAGAAGCCAATAACCTTTTCTAGAAGGTTAACTTTTCTTGTTATAGTTAAGACCAGAATATGCAAGCAATAAAAACAGTCACAATTCCTAACAGACTTTAACTACCTTTGCTAATATAATTTCACTTTAGCTATCGGTTTAAAATCAGGTTATCTAAAAAGATACTAAGGTAGCTGAGATTATCAAAAGATGCTAATGATTTTGGTTGCCAAACTACAGGGGCCTGGCTGTAAGTGAGTGTTTGTCAAACTGTACACCCAAAATGAGTCCACCTAAAACTACTAGCCAGTTTTCAAAATCTTGGTCTGCTATGTTTGTCTTGTTCTTTCTCCTTGACAGTTATTTAGCTCTGCCAATTTTTCTTACCAGAGCATCAGAGCACTGAGAAGAGAAGAAAGAAATTCAGCTTCAGCCTTCAGTCCTGCAGCTTTGAGTTAGGAGATAAAGAGTTATGGCTTGAAGACATGAGATAAAAGCAAAGCAATATACTCACAGCCACAAACTCAATGAATTAAACTAAGAAAAAAGCCCCTGTAGGTTAGGCAGAGATCATGCAGAGTAAGCACAGCAAGAGACAAGGAAATGGGAGGCACAAATGTATTGTCATCTTTTCCATGTCATTTCATCTCTCTATACATCTGTTTTGCTACCTATAAAAAAAGGCCCTTCTGAAAGGCTCTTCCGGAAGATTTTTGAGAGCTTGTTGTAAAAATCACTAACTCCAGGGCAAAATGTTATTATCAGTGCTGCCATAGAGATGCAGAATAGTCACAGAGATTTGGATGGTTTTAAAGAGGGTGAAGATCTAAGACAAAAAGAACCATCAGGAGGCAGATTACTGACTACAATTTGTTAAGCAAGCACTGTGAAAAAAGAAAATGAGAGAAGCTTAGTAAAAGGCAATTTGTTTCACATGCCTAAAGAGGTTCTGTTTTTCATTTAGTTGTCAGGTGTTCTCCTCTTGCCCTAAAAATTGAATTTTCTTGGAATGGGTTCCTCATATCCCAGTACTGAGAACTGATGCTGATTGGAGAATATATACACAATACATATTTAAAGAGAGAGAGGCCTAAAAAAAAATTCCTCAGTTTATTAAAAATAATCCCAGTGTATGCAGCTGCAAGAATGGTCAATTCACAAATACTCACTGAGGATAGCACCTAATAAAATGACACCTTAAGTCAGCATTTTACCCATTCTGTTACCAACTTGTCAACAAAATACATGAATGTCTCTCACAGCTGAAAACTTCAGGAGGTTTCATGAATGTTCTAGGAAGTCAGATTTGCTTTTGGTTTTTAACGTGATAATGGAATGACTCATCGATACCGAGATGTCAAAAGGAAGGCTCAACTGCCTGAAAAACTGGGTTTTACTTTATATAGTCTCAACAGTAATTTTATGACAAATCTCGAATGGGTCTGGGATGAGCAAACAGTATAGCCGAGTATTTATCTGATACCCCTCACCAGACTCATCAATACCAGTCTTTCTGGCCATCTATTCAGCTGTCTCAATTGTTTGCCAACTGGTAAACATCTAAATACTACTCCCACCATCTTCCATAAAAACACTTTCACCATTCACTATAACCAGGTAAGAAGCTTACATTTCTGGAGAATGCTGATAGCCTTGGCACGGATCTCCTTCTGGGTCAAAAGGGGATAACATTTTGAACTGTCATAATTTTAGTTATCAACATGATTGCTCAGCACTAGATTTACTTTTCAGATATTTCAATTTTTATATTGAAGCCACATACTTACAGGGCATGTTTTATTCTATGTGATAACAAAATTAAATTATCAAATAATTTCTTTTTTAATTGAAATTCATTGCTGTAATTGCAATTTATGTGTTAAGAGTTTGACACTGCATTTTGTCCAATGTACTTTTTTTCATAAATGGTATCTACAACAACACAAGGCACAGCGTCAGACTCTCAGGGGCCTGCTTCATGAAGTACATACAATGTAGATGAGGGAGATCCAGGAACACAGTATGTACTTTCCTGTTATCCTGGAGAAGACTTGAGAGTTGGAGATCAAGTATGTTGCGTGCCTATTTCATGAGACATTAACTGATCCTGAAAGGAGGAGACAAGTTTGGTAGAAGTGCTCTGGGGTGTTGTCCTGGTTTAACCAGGATAGGGTTAAGTTTCCCCAGCAGTGGGGGGGAGCTCTAGCCGGGTTATTCAGATACCATGCCGAAGTCACATCCTGGCAGGTCACATTTTCCTGGCGCGGAGCGCGGTGCACTCGTGGTTTTGTACATCGTGCTTCAAACTGCTGTATTTGGTAGCTATTTTGCTCTGTTCACTGCTATCACTATTACTGTTATTGTTATTGTTGTTGTTTGTTGTGTTGCTATTGCACTGTTGTATTAAACCTTTCCTTATTTCAGTCTTGGGGCTTTGTATTTCACTCCCTTTGTGGGGGAGGGGCAGCGGCCGCGTGGTCTCAGACCCCGGCAGGGGCTAAACCACAGGTGTCGATCAAGAAGTAACACTGAACTAGGAAATAGGTAACTGAACTAGTCAAGCCATTTTTGATCTTTCACAGTTTTCAAAAGTAATTGTTAAGAATGCATTGATTACCACATTAAACCTTCTCCTATGTCTTTCCAAGACTATCTTTGGTTGATCATAAAACTCATGAGCCAAACAATGTTTCCCTAACTTTGTTTATTGACATACTGCAGGCCTACCTTCATCCTGCCTTCTACACATTTCACAGTAAGTATTTTAAGGAAAAACTGCTTGAAAATGCAGGCTGTGAGGTAAACTTGTGAGCCGTGCACATTTAAAACATACCCACTGTCTGTTTCTTCAGTCGGTAGCCAAATGCCCATGATCTCCTGGTATGACTGGACTAATTGACAGCCAGTTCCCTGTACATCTAAGCTCCCTACAAATCAAAGAACTACACCATAGTTTACTGTGATGATTCAGCATCATCTAAACAGTCCAAAGCCCCACAGGAGAAGGCAATACTCAGATAAATTACCCTCCATGACTATCTCATGCTATGTGAACCCAAGAGAAGAGGGTAAGTCAGCCAGGAGCCTGCTGAAGCTACTGAACACTTCTCTGGAAGGAAACCTGCATCTGCCCACCCAGACCATGACTGGATGAGGGGTGTCCAAGCTCTCAGAGATGCACTGACCTTAGGTAGCTGCTGAAATGATCAGAGCAGTTTTAGCAAATCCCACTTTGCAGAGATAACAACTCATGAAATTGCTCTTAAAAAAAAAAAAAAAAAAAAAAGGCATGGCATCCACCACTACGTAACACCAAAGCTTCAGAATGTCACATCTCTTCCTCTATTCTAAAGACTTCAGAGGTTTTCTAGAGTCATGTAAAAAACTTGAAGAGTTTTTCATGTTTGTAATGAAATCCCAGAATTTAAAAATCCATGAGAATTCAAACACTTCCTAGAGCTGTAATGGAGGTAGAGTACCAAGCAATAATTATGAATATTTTCATTTGATCTGTTTTGAACCACACTGCATAATGATGTTTTAAGGCTCACTGTTGCTGCAACTCAGATGGGGCTCAGAAGTAGGTAAGACCATCCAGCATACAACTGAGTGACAATGACAGTGATACAGCTTAAACAACCTTATGGTTCTTTGTGAGATGTGAGATTCATTTGGCAGTGCTGGAAGCTAAGGACTAGTCAATGGACTATACAGAAAAATTAAATAATGACTTGCTTTCTGTAAAGACTTGGTTTAAGGTATATTCAGAGCAAGCTGGCCTTCAAGTATCTGTTGATACCTGAATTCCCATTTCAAAGGTGGGTATAGACATGGTAAGCAGACAAAAAAACATCACCTGTTCTCCCTTCTCCAAAAGAAAATCAAAACCCTATGTAACTATCTGCTCTGAGAATGTTGTCCTGCCATTGGGAGATGAAAGGAGATGGAATAGATAACAATACATTTATGCAGAGCAGAGAGTTACCCGATTTTTGGTCTGTAAGATCCAGTGAGAGAAGCAGCAATTAGCTGCAGAACACTGCAGTCCTGGGACAGCTTTCTGAACCATACAGGCAGAGGATGCAGAGGTTGTACCAGCAGCTCATAAGACACAAGAAAGTGGTGCCATAAAACATCCCCAAGGAGCACTGAAACGTTGAGTCAGCCTGGCAAATGTGTGCTGCATGAAGTTTTCTTCAGTTCATCACTAGGATTTCTGCTTTTAGTCTTGAAAGAGAATACAAACTTTTCATAGAGAAGTTCTGCTACTGTTTTTATTTCAGTAAAGGACATGGAAGTAGCAGAGATGAGTTTTCTTCTCCTTTAAATAGTGACTGATCCTGGGTACAGATACAGAAAACCTTAAAAGTTACAAACATTTCTATTTTTTTCTTTCTAAAATCTTTCCACATACATCGAAACTGACAATTAATAGTGCTAAATTTTGTGGAAATATCGGTATACTAGAAGATAATGAGGTCCAACTGTCTAGTCAGGCACAGAAATAGGGAAAAAAGTACAGCATCACCAGCTTTACCATCAATTAACTTTAAAAAAAGCACAAACCTGTACACTGGAGGTTAAGCAAAAGAAGAACAAAACCAAAAGATGTCTTTCTGCACCATTCAACTGGACCCTGAAGATGTAAAGTTTTTCTAACATATATTTAACATGCCTTTTCTATTTTATGGGAAAAATAGTTGTAAAAGCATTTATTTTAGTTTATATATGACACCGATATTCAAACACTTTTCATATTTTTAAGCTAATTCAAGATCAGAGAGTTCTTGGAAGTGGATGAAAAGCTAACATCTAATACACACAACAGTCTTTACATTTCAAACACAGCAGTTAAAAGAAATATATTTGCAACAGGAAGGAGGTGAAGCTGATACTACTATTGCACTGAAGAGCTGTGTCCATACAAAGCCTTCTAACACAGGCTGTTGATACTCAGGAACAAGAGAGCTGTGTCCTGCTTCACAAAACAACTGAGTGAAGGACAGCAAATTTTTGGAAGGATACCATAGCTTTGTATTTGCAATACTTATTAGAGAATATTCTGAATTTGAAATTCTATCAACTGTCGATACAGCATGAGCTTATATTGAGTTTTCTTTTTTCACTGATAAAACAAGAGGGACAATATATGCCATTAACATCTCTATATCCAATATTTTCTTTCAGACACTACATACGTGGCTATGATGATTCAAATCAGGTTTAAGACACTTGCATAGGGAGCTACTTAGCTCTTAAATGTTTCTTAGCCCTGGCTATACACAAAGCAAAAATGTAAACATTTACAGTTCTTGGTAACAAAATGAAAAGTCTGCCCATTAACTTTTTGGTTTCTTTCTCACTGTAATAGAAACAATATATGAAATTGATACAATTAATATGTTAGGTCTTAAGAAAAAAAAAAATAGTAAAATGTTTAAAAACATTAAGTATAGCACAGAATATATCAAAGTTTTTATTGGAATCTGTGCAATATACATAGCATCAGTCAGTCACAGTATAGTAACCACTGAACTGAGCAGGTTACCAGGTATTTTTCTTAATGCAACTTAAGTTCAGCTCAATTGTCTGGCAATACAGCTCTTTCACCAGCCAGTGCCAAGGAAAATTTGGGATCATTTCGGCTCAATGGGGAAATGCGTGTATTTTAACTGCCAGAGCTACTCAACTCTGAGCACATGCCATTTGTGTGCAATGACATTCTGTTAGCAAACTGCACTACTGAGCAATCCCAACTTTATTAGATTCTTAAATCCCAATTTGTTTCAGGTTGACATGACATAGTATGTTTCAGCTCCTGCTGTTAGTGATATTGTTGCAATGAAGAAAAAAAACCATCTGTATCTTCCCACACAGTCAATGACTGTGAGAATCTGTGTGCTAATGGATTTTTTTGCTGCTCTGGAGTGTGAAGACATTAAAATTTATCTCTACCACAAACAGCATGAATGAGTATTTAGATTTTCTAGTAGGGCTTTTTTTTTTGGTAGTGTTTTTGTTGTACAAACGCACATTTTATATAGACAATTACGTTTTTCTAAAATCTTTCGCCTTACCCTACATTTTTAAATGTTGAACACCGCTGTGGATCATGGAGCTCGGTCATTGCACTTGTTTATAAATCAAATGTTTTAAGCTAGACTGGCACTGTTGGGATAGTATGTTGGAGAACCACAGATATGATTTGAAAGGCTATTTGGGGCATACTTGTTAACATCATTTAGGACTCACAAAGCAAAAGCTCAGATGACAGATGTGAGGACTAACACTTCCACAGAAGAAAGGACAGCATGTGGTAAATCTGGATAATTAAATTGAATAAAAAAGGTCTAAATTTATGGGTGGAAAGTAAGAAGATATGGCTTCCTGGTGGGTTAGATTTTAAGAAGACTTTGTGAAGCATTGCATATGGACTAAAACCTTTTACTCCACCAGAAGTTAAGGCCCATAGTTTTGACAACAGCAGTAGCACAAAAACGGGCACTCTCTGACTCTCTTGATGCATGACATAAACACCTTTTGCCTTTTGAATCTAAAAATAATATAGAATATATAAATTAATCTACTGTTTATTTTACTCACAAATGGTAATATTAACCCACATTATGATCAGAATGACGAAAGGGCTGTGATCAAGGTTTTTGGCTTGAAGATCTCTGCTATTTCAACAAAACCAAGATCTCTGACTGCCTATTCTTTTGAAGTTTTCAGTAGGAAGGTCTGATGAAGAGAAACAAGACACGCAACAGGCAAATGTTACTGGTAAATTCAGGATGCAATTCAGGACTTACTATCTGAAATGCTAAGGAACTTGCAAAGCTAAATCAAAGTCGTCAGGAATGCCATGATGAGTTACATGTAACAAAGTAGGAAAAGCCATTCTGGGTTGGTCTAATGGTTCATCTCAGCCACTCCCTCCAAGTACCTCCTTTTTATTCTTGTTATTGACCACTGAACGGACATTTTAATAGACTGACCTGTATCATCACACGACCCTTCTTCATGCCTGGTATCAGCTTAAAATGCATCACTGTATACGTGAACTCATGATTTTTAACACATACATCACTTCATATCTACACTAAATGAATTTAATCTAATTTTGGTCTGGCATCACAATTTTTTTCTTTAAAAAGCATATTTACTCTCTCATATCACATTATATTATATGTGAGCTCATGAGTTCTTCTCTCTATTGACATTTCTATTGATTTGATACAAATGTGATATAGATCTGAGCTGCCTAGACCCACTTTGAAGCCTCTTTAGAAAACAGGTTTCCCATGAGATGTTTTCTGGGGGCTCAAAGAGGAACAGTATAGCCTGCAGTTTGGCTATTTTGTTTCTGAGTGCTCTTACTACTCTTGGATGAACATCACCTAGTCCTGGAAATTTGTTATTCCTAATTTAGTATTTGTTCCCCAAGTTTTGCCACTGATACCACATTTTGAGATAGATCCTATGATAAGTTCACTTCCCCCTCTCTAAAAAAGGAGAAGGAGGGAAGGAAAACTTTTCACTTGCTCTTCTGATGTTTTGATGGAAGTTGTTGTGCTGGCAGGGAAATTCAGAAAGAAATAAATGTTATTCTATTGTAACAAACACTGTGATTCACAGGTTGAATTGACTATTGGCAAAGTCCGCATAAGCAATCTGACACCGAGGACACTGCCACCCAACTGCTTTATTACGTTCTTTTCTATCCCACGTAAGCTCTTGCCATTTCTCAGTTTTGCCTACCTTGATTTCAGGATGTCAGACTCCAGAAGCTTCTATCATTTTAAGTGATCGTAAGTGATATTTTTTTCAGTTAAAGAGCTGGCCATGGATTGAGAACTGGCATATATGTCTGTGCCACTAAGAACTGGGGGAATCAGATCTGAGGCAGCGCAGGCTAAGGGAGCAACTAAGTCAACAGCCAGCACTTACAGGGCTTACTGTTCCTCACGGCTACATGACCGAATGGCAGATCACCTCTTAAGCAGCAAAGGAAACCTGGAGATGTTCCTTGTAAATCCGAGCATATGAGAGAATGGGAACCTGGAAGCCTTACAGACCAAGATTACTCACTCTTTGACACGAGAAAAGGAGTAAACCAAGAGTTTGAGACGGATGCTATGGGTAGGCTTGGAAATGTTTATTCTGCATTACTGATTATATGATACCCCATAGCAGATTCACTGAATCTAACAGGTTTAGTGCATTACGTTGTGGACAATCCTTAAAAACCGGCTTGTTTTTTAAAAATAAAAAGTATTGTAGTAAAGGTTAGGACTTGCTATTATGTCAGAACTTCAAGTTAACTTTCATAAAAATACATTTATTATGAATTATAAAATTTTACAAATAAAAATTCTCATTTCTTATTATGTTCTATCTCCTCCACAAATAACAAACCACTTTGACATATGAATCAGTCTCACATCTATTCACTAGACAGATTCACTTTGTGATTAATGATGTTTAAATGTTGCATTCACATTCTTCCTACTTCTAAAAATTGCCTAATTATTACAGTTGTAGAAAATCTTTTAAGAAGAATCAAAATCAGAGAAAATATCTCTGGTTTGGAATTTAATTGATAATTTTCGAAATACTGTGTATCCACTGGACAATAGGATGGGATTAGGGAACTGATTTCCAGATTTGAGAACACTGATTTCATTTATGGCTCAGTGCTTATCAAGGAAAAAAAAGATCAAATTTAATGTGGTGTCTCAAAAATAAAATTTACCAAAATTTTTAAATGAAAAATTTGAAACAAAATTCAAGCTTAATGGTTGGACAGTGAAAAACTTTGTAATTCTAAATACTGTGAAATCAGAACTTCTTACTAGTCCTATCTTGTGTTTCTTCACATAGAATTGGTAAATATTATAGGGAGAGGAAAAAATGTGTCAGTGGGATTGAGGCACTCTCAGCATTCCAAGTTCTTCTGTCTTCTCAACGAATTATGCAGACACAGATCATGTTCAGCATATAAGTCTTGGCAAACCTTGCTGTCTTAATAAGCAGCAGATTTTTTCCTGACAGCAGGTATAATTTAGATTAACAACATGATGAAAAAGGAGCTAGCCAGAAGAACACAAGCACAAGACTAAACACTATGGTAGTTTCTGGAACAATGTATTAAAAAAAAGAAGAAAAGTATCTGATTTTTAGAGGAGCTACACTCAGCATTGAGCTGTGCAAGCATGTGGTGCCTGTGGAATGTAATTCCCTGCTAATGCATTGCTTATCTCTGTTCACCAATAGCTCACTTCTAATACACTGAACTTTGGCCTGCTTTTTCCTGTTTTGGTCTTTTCATTGAAGAAATGTCATAAACTGGATTGTGAGAAGTCAAATTATAAAAGTAATTCCAAAATTATATATTTTAATATTCATTGTAAGTTAATAAGATACATGGTAAACTTCTTTTTAACAGCAACAAAGGTTTATGTGATCTGCTTCTCCATTATTTTCAGATTTTGCAATTTGTTTCTTCAATGAAGAGTAAAAACTTGATTTAGACAAACACAATTATTTACATTCTTTCAGCAAATGTTCCTCAGATGAACTGGAAAACAATTACACTCTGGATACCCAAACAAACAGCAAAATTCTTGTAAACAGCAATCCATACAGAAAATTTTAATTAGCTTTTGCTTTCCTGTGTTAAATTTAATGCATAGGGGGTGCCTGTCCGTCTTCTGACTAATTCTGAATAATATTTTATTGCATGCTATCCTGTTTAGCTTTCAAGTAATACATTTTTTTTGCATTTGACCACAGAAGGAAGTCTTGCAAATTACTGTAGCTCAAATATCATACCTCTAAAATATCTGATTTGCCATCCATTATCATTCTTCATCATTACTTAACATTCTTTTTCAAACACATTATCAATTTGTATGTAAACATGAGCATTTTACTTATTGACTCTTCTAGTTCTTTTATATTTTTCTGTCCTTCTCCTGAAGTACTATAAGGAAGGCATCCAAACAAGAATAGCGCATGGCTTTCATTACCATGCTTCCTCACTCCCTCTTCCACTTTGTTAATAAGGACATCTCATTTAGAATGATGAGGTATAGATATTCTTTTCAAAAAAACGTATTTTTCCACAACCTAAACCACAAGCTTTAATAATCATGCCTAATTTAAAGCCTTTCAACAAGCTCTTGGAATAGATGACAACACTCAAACTGAGAATATGTGAATTAATTTGAGTCACATTTCATGAGGCACAGTATGAAATGCAAAACTAAATCCTAACGGATTTCATATAAATATATAAAACCCCCAACATACTACTAAAATATTAAAATTGCCAGACAGAGGATTTGGAGGCTAAGAAACACCAAAATTATAGATCTGTATTTGGTTTTCTGTAGTACAAACAAACATCAAGACAATCATAATAAAATAATGGTCATAGAAAATTTATGACTGCTGGAAATTTATAATTAAAATCTGTAACAGTCCTTTAGGAAAACATCCAGGCTACGAATGAATAAATATAGCAAGATAAAACAGGGATAAGTAAATGAATCAATGTTTTAAGTCTTGTATATTGGAAAAACTCATGTCATTTACACATCTATATGTCAAAGTCTGTTCTGTTGGAACACTGCTGAATCATTCAGTGTTCAGCAGCTACGTATCCTTCCTTACGCATAACTCATTCTGACACAAAATATCTTTGAAAACACAAGTCATCTATCCTAGCAGAAAAAAAACCAGAATAATTTACTATTATACTGCAACCAAACACAGATATGTAGCCACAGTAATGGAAAACAGAATGTGGTGAAAGCTCAGGAAGTGTTTCTGTGAAATACCTGAATGACCACAACGGCTACTCACAGCTTAGGATGATTCAAGCCAATTGCAGAATTAACACACAGAACTGCCTTTAGTTAAACTGGAGGTTTCTTGGTATAACAGTGCGCATGCACTTTGGTTATTCGTGTTGAAGGTGATGGCCTTCTGCTCCAGTAGTCCTACGTGGTTCAGTCCAGTGAGGCAGAGGTCACAGCTTCTGGGAGCAATACACTGTCTGCTCAAAAAGCTAGTATGGGACGGATGCATGTTGGCATGGTCCAGTCAACGACGTGGTGCTCTTGATAACAACTTCTTTAAGAATCCTGATCTCCAAGTTCAGGGAACATCATGGGAAATGCCTAGTGAGCAAGTTTGGAGATGACCCAAAGAAGGTGGACTCACCCAAGCCTTGCCAACTCCAATAATACCCTCAAAAATGGGGTGACTGTAGGTCAACATGTATTTTATGGATAAAGGTGGCAAGACAGCCTCAAGTTGTGACCGAGTCTCCCTTAAGCATGACTGATGCCTACTGAGAGCACGTAGCTGATTTTGGTCTGACTTTCTTAAACTATAGAAGCTGTGATCTATTTGGGTTTTTTGTATTTTGTGTATCTTATAACTGATGCTTAAAGACAAGAAAATCCCTAATACAATTCCCCCCCAGTAAACTGCTTGTTTAAATTGAAATCAAAACTGTCAGAAATTCTGGTTTGACCACAGCATATTGTTTCATGTTTTTTCTGTTTTCAAAAACCCAGAATCTAGGTTTTTTCCCAGTAATTTAAAATATGTTATGTGAATATATTACTTTGCACAACATAAAATATTTACATGTTTTTCTTTTGTCCCGCTTGCATCAACAAAAAATCAGTCTTATCTCTAAATTTTATGAGTAAGATCAAGGACAGAAACTCACGCAGGAGAGCACTGGGGGTGACAGGAAGGAGGGAGGGAAGGAAGTTGTAGCTGAAAATCTAGATCTAGAAGGGCAAGAAGCCCTTACTGGAGGCAAGAAAAGTCTTAGCATAGAGTGAGCAGAGCTGTTGGAAACAGAAATGGAAGTGAGCTGAGAAGATGAATGGAAGTTTGGATCCAGAGGGAAATTGGGCAACATCTGGAAATTTGCCAGTCAGGTGAATCACTGTGATACAGAAACCATCTTGAAGAGCCACTATTAACACATCCAGATAGAAAAATAAAGGTAGAGCTCCAGCAAGAAGGTGTCTGTTGCACATCTCATGTACAAACACCTGACCCCTGGGAAAGCCGCCTGGATGCATCATGATGAAGACAGTGTCTGTGGGAGCTTTTTTGAGGGGTCTGCACTGAAGGAACTCCGAAAAACACAGACCATGGGTCATGAGCAGCACTTTCAGAGACACTGGTGAACACTTTGGTCTCCAAACACAGAAACCAAGTCCTCTGAGAAAGTGGATGATCAGACTGGTAGAGGAGACTTTCAGGAACATCATAAAACAAGATCAAGTCCAGACTAACACCCATGACATCATGTGGCAGGAGGGCATGGCATTAGACCTCCAATGGGGAAATGACTGCTGTGCTGAGGCCTTCCTGTCCAAAGATGGCCATACATCCTTCTGTTCCGGAACCAGAGACCCATGATGAAGGGAAGAGGTGGGTTGTTACAGTGGGATTGGCACATAGGAACTAGGGGTCAGTGAGTTAGCAAGACCAGATGGCACCATGCAGTCACTTGCTTGATGGATGCAAAGATCATATGAAGGCACAAAGGTTCTGGATCACCAGGTAAGGAGCACTGGGTTTGAGAAGCCTGCAATTCTGTTCTCCATGGGTACCAGCAGCACTGGGAAAAGGCAAGAGAAAGGTTTTAGAGATAAAATCTAGGACCCTGCAAGGGCAGCTAAAGACAGGGTCTTCCATGTAGTAATGTACTTGTATGCCACACAGGACTGTAAACAGACAGAAATGTAAAGATGCTTGGCTAAAAAGTGAGGTTTCATATTCATTATGGAGTTGAGACTCTTCTGTATGAGATGTTAGATACCAGAAACAAGAAGCCTTTTCTGGAGGGATGGAGCTCATTTGAACCTTAAGGGAACCAACCTGTTAGCACTTCAAATCCAGGTGGTCATGAGTGAGCTACTTACTGATAAGTGGGGGCTGGGGGGAGGAAGGGTGGGTGCAGAATAGCACATGGTGTGGGGTGAGTCTTCAACTATTAATGAAGACAAATAGTAAAACTCCTGCATAAGGAGTCTGTAACAGCAGAAGGTACAACTGCTGATTCTGATGGCCTCCAAGCTCTTGTTTGAACTCTTGCAAGTGAAGACCCATTCCGTAAGTGAACAGAATGTACTTCAGTTCAACATCCCTATGTAAAAAATTAAGGCCAGAATATTCTCCACAGTCTCACTCAACTTCAGAGAAAGGAACTACAGAAGAACAAAAAGATTGTCTTAATAAAAAGGGTAGCTAAGATACTTAACGAAGTATGAATGCTCCCTTAGGACACCCTAAGAAAAGAACTATGGCAGTGCAAATCACCTATCAAAAGGAGCCTGAGGAAAGGTAAAAACGAGCTAAAAAGATGAGAAAAGTTAATTTTCAAGAAGTGCTTCTGAGGTCTTTGAAAACTGTTCATGCGAAAAGCACACAAGCTACTGAAGTTGGAGAATGAAGAATTCAAGAGTGGGCTTGATCATGAGCTCAAGACTCATCATTCTTGATAAGCTCATCATTCTTGATCATCAGCTCAAGATAGCCACAGTGAAATGATGTGATTCTACCTACAGGCAGATAAAACAGTAAAATCTGTCCCAGGTGTGGTGTGCTGAAGGGGAATTCAGACAGCATCTAAAGTACTGATTGCATCATATCCATGAGATGACTCAGTAATGGAAGAACCATTTGCATAGAGGTGAAGAATAACAGCAATGTAGTATTTAAGTTGTTTTGTAATGTGCCAAGTCAGTAAGAATGTATGAATGGAGAACTTTAGGAATTTTTCTGCATTTCTCATTTCATTCCAAGAGCTGAAAATACTTTATAAACATCAATTTACCTAGATGGATAAAATGGTGTGGTTTAAGAATGAAGTCACATCTGAACTGGGACTCAACAGTTACCTAACGCAGTTTCCAAGTGCTCAGAAAGAGCACATCATTATTTCAGAACAGGCTTTGGAGCTAGCTAATAATCTCACCAAAGGAACAAATAAAGCCAGAGACTTTTAATGACTAAAAAGAGTCAGGGCTTTGGATTTTCTCCCTCTCTCTGCTGGCACTCCCCTACCATCACTCTGGGCTCAGAAGCTGACTCAAAAGGCAAAGCTATGCTCACCTGTTGCAGTCCCAGCACCATTCTTACAAAGGCTGTATCTGAACATGCAGCCGGCACATGCCTGCAAAAATTATAAAATCTGAAGAGATGGAAGGACAAGCTGGTAGAAGGAGAAAGCAATACTACAAGTTAAAGTTAAGAGTCCCATTAAGAACTCTTTGCTGAACTAAACACCATTTTGTAATCCTTGTTGCGTAAAGATACACAGAGAACAATAACAAGCTTCAGACAGTGATTAATGAATACTCGCTGATTTGCTATCAAAGCAGTAATTGTCAAATCTTTACAAACAAACATTTTGCAAAAGCTAAAGATTATGAAACCTTCAGAAAAAAAAATACTGCTGAAAAAAAACAAGGGGAAAGGGACAAATGGGAGAAAATAAAACAATAGGAAGAAACTCTAAAGTAATAAGCCAGTTAAGGAGTTTAGCCTCTTGGTGCTTTCCCTTTATAGATTTTGTATGACTTGCATGATCTCTGAACAGTTCAACAGTCGAAATGTCTCTTGTTACTCAAGAGATTTATGGCCAAAAATCAGTATCTCAGTCCACCTGAGACTGTTTAAAAAAAGAGCTTGAGACTCTTCTTAAAAACTTTAATTGAGCTTTCTCTGGCATACATTAATCAGTCAATACAATTTAGAAAAAGTCAGGCTGAAATAAATGTCTCCTGGCCATCATGAACGAGTATTAACAATCACAGTATTTTAGCTACTTTTTCAACCCTCTAGTAACTACTTTTTTTTGAAATCATAACCATGTACTTTGTGAAACTCAAACATATGCTTCCAAAAATACACTCAGATTATACATTAATCCCAGCTGAACGCCCTGTCCATACCTTGTATTCAAAAAAGGCCTCCAAATCCCCTTCATTACTGAACAAGTCATTAAACTTTTATGTTTACAACTGGGCAACCTGTTGAAATGCCAGACAAATTACTGAGCCGTTTTTGTGGATTTCCTGCACTGATACTACCTCTATCAAGTTGATGTTCACTACCATCAATTCAGAGTGAGAGAAAAGAGAACGAGATCATTAAGTGCCATCTTGAAACGTGAAATCTCATGTACTGCAGCTGAGTTAACCTGGACAGTATCTGGAACCCTCAGTACGGAGCTGGTACACGTTTCTGAAGTATATAAGCCTCTGATTTAAATGTTTTTGACCTGTTTGATATGGTTGCACTTCATCTTCTGTTTTTAGTCCACTTTAGTGAAGTATGTGGAAATAAACCACACATAGGTAAATAACTACATCCAAGCTCTACGCTATTTTCAAGACTTCTTATATATAGTGTATGTTAATACATTTTTATTTTTACCCCAAGGAAAATCACAACACGTAGAAATCTATTTCTAATCAATTCTAACTCGGGTCATTGCTTGAACTCTCATTATTTCTTTCTTGTTGAATGAGGTTGGTGTGATCTGATGTCCAACCATGGCAAATGTGGGAAGGAGACTCTTGGTTACTCCAGGGAAAAAATCAAGACACAAAAATTTACCCATAACAATACTAGTGAGAACACTGAGGCCCTGATATGCTTTGGACTGTCTCGGATTTTTCATCCTAACTGGCAGAAATCTGACTGGTACTTTAATATTTTCATAGTGACTGAGCACTTTTGGCTTGAGGAATCATTGCATTTTGAGAGACAATCAAAGAGATTATAGAAAAAGTCAAAATATGAAACTGAAAACTAGCACATATCAGGTAAGTTTCTTAATCTGACTGCAGAAAAGGAATTTTTTTAAAGCTAACCTCAAAAACTGTAAAACCAACTAAGAGAAATCTCAAGATCGTATGGATTATATTTTAAAATAAGGAGGATTACCCTCATTAATAAATGCACATGAAGCTTTCCTTTTAAATTATTATTTGCCTGTTGTTATACCAGTTGATCAATTTTTTCACTTAATTACTATGGTATTAGATTTTCAAGTGTATTTTCCAATTTGTTCATGTATTACCCCCACTTAGAGACATTCACAGCAAGATGTTTTAAGATGACAAGCAACAGTTTCTCAAACAGCAGCTCCATGATTTCAAGAAATACAAAGGTCATGTGCAGTGGAAGTGAAATCACATCAGAAATTTATTATTAAATCTGTAATCTGAAGGTGTTTTACAAGATATACACTCATGAATCTGTAACTGTATACATATACTGTGAATTAAAATAATTTCTTAAGTGCATGATATTAACCCAGAGAAATCCCTATAGGAAGTAACTCATAGAAATGCTATGTTACATATGCTATGTAAAATGCTGTCCAGCTTATGTGCAATGACTTTTAAAAAAAGAAAATTCTTCAGAAGAAATTGCAACAGGAACACAGCATGCAACGGCTGTCGAACCTTCCTGTAGGATTCATTTAAAACAGAAAAACAACTTGGTATCAACAACTGCATTATATCTTCATTTTCTGAATTTATATTTATTATTATTAATTTAACATTTAATCAATTCATACTTATTAAATATTAAGCTAACACTAGTTGCTAAATGTTAAGATGTGCTTGTTCAATATATATTATAGAAGCAAAGTTTTTAAGATGCTGTAGGGAATAAACCCAGCAAGATATACTAGCAAATATCAAGCAAATGTCAAGTATAATCCCAAATGCAGCAGAGAGGTCATTATTTAATTATTCTTTATTTTTTGTATGTACTGACTGTTTGAACAAAAGTTTTAAACGGAATAGGTGAAAACACAGGTGAGGAAAGTAGATCACAGAGTTTAAGCTCTGAAATTATTCTAATGGGTCACTGATTTATTTTAAATTTTGTTTATTTTTTGGAAAGATAAAACCCAAACCACTATTCTGTACAGAATGGAAGTAATAAGGAAGAAAGGCATATTATTAGGCATGAAGATATCTGTTGCTGAAATAGAGCACTTCCCAGACAGCAGACATAAGGGAAATTCTGGTCTCTGTCTATCCCCCAGATTCATACACCACCGTGTTGGCAGGCAAGTACTTGATGCCTGAAAGGATATCAGTGCAAGAAACACACCTGGCATCCTGACCTGCTGTAGAACAGCTCCAGTTACACTGCTCGCTAGCTTCGTGCTGATGAACAGCTGCATGACGTACCTTTCTGTTTTGCTTTTAACTGCTGTTCACATTCTTAAACATGTTCAGATGCCATTTTCACATTGCAAAATGGCCCAAATTCAATGGCTGCCTGTAGACTCTGTTCTGCTTTAGACTCCAGAATACTTTAACCATGCTCCTAACTTTCCAAACATCCTTTAGAGCAGTGACAGATTAAGCCATATGCTGGTTTTCTTTTTTTCCCTGTGAAGTTTTAACACGGCCCTTGAACTTTGATTTATGTGCAGAGGAACTGATTACTAACATTACAAATCACTAAGAGCAGGGAGTCTACGCTCACTCAAAACTGTCAGAGTCTAGTGGTCTTCCTTAAATCCCAATTTGACCTATTCCCCCCCAATCTGCAAAACAGCAACATGTTTTTGCAGGAAAGGGCAGTTCCTTCTCCCCTCATCCATGAGCGGATGGCTCTGAAACGCAGCTCTCTGTGCTCCCACCCTGCAGCCAGTCAGAAGGAATCCTGAGGGTCTCTTCTAGTACCACTATTTTCTAAGTGACTGTCTTTGTCTTTAAATAAATGTGGCTCATTTCCCTTTAATTATATTAGCTTGTAATTTCCAAGTCAAATACTATTTTTCTTTTTTTTAAAAAATAAAAAAATAATTGTGCCAAATCATGTTGTCCTCTGTCCTGACTGGTAACTACAAGATTCTTCAATTTATAAGATTCCATCTATGCAAAACAAAACATAAAATTAAAGTTAGCATATGTTTGCGTTCTTTCCAAATTAATAACGAAGACAGAGAGTAGGACTGTTCCCAGCGTCAAGCTCCTGGCACCATATGCTTTGCTGTCTATCCCTACATCACTGTCTTATCTTTTATTCTTTAAACAGTGTTTAGCTTTATTTTTTGCGCTATGAGATCAAGCTTTTAGTTCAGCTACTATGAATTCATGACAGGCAGTATCAAATGCTACACAGACATATAAAAGGCTACATCTCCTCTACTTAATTTCTTCCAGACAGGCCGTATTTTTCTTAGGTTTGAAGAGTACCATTGAAAGAGTATTCAATTTTTCTGTACATGAGTGTTACAGGTGTGAATCTTACACAAATAAACAAAGCACGGAAGAGATTCTGCAAGGTTCAAGCTCCTCAGAAAATTCCAGACATATGTCCTTATTAATACTCATTTACTCGTAAAACTAATTTAAACAAGATGAATTAAGGCTAATCAACTGATTTATTGTTGGCATTTTATCCTCAGCTTTTGTCACAGAACAATGGTTGCAACAACCAGGAAAAAATCTCATGTTTTAATACTGAACAGACCACAAACCACAATTATTTATGGTAGTGTAAGAAGTAAAAAGCTTGAGGAACTCACCACTGAGCTCCAGTGTAACAAGAATGGGTACATGAGATGGAAGTGAGGACAGGCTGTGGAAGGAGGAATGTGGAATTACTGCCTGGACATGCATGGGTGCCATTAGGAAAGCTAAAGATGACCTTGAGTTGAGATGTGCAAGCAGTATCAAAGGCAATGAGAACAGCTCCTATTGCTACATGAACAGTAAAAGGATGAACAAGGAAAATGCAAACTCATTGCTAAATCACTAATCACAGGCACAGACAAGGTCGAGGTACGTGATGCCTTCCTTGTCTTAGTCTTCACCAACAAGGTCTCCCAGGGTTCTAAGTCTGGAACAACGGCTAAAAGAGGAGAGAAACTATTAGCAGCAGAGGAGGATCAATTCAGGGATTACTTGACAAATTTAAACCCATACAAGCCCATGGGACTAAAGAGGATGCATGTGATAGTGCTGAGAGAACTTCCTGATGACACTGAAGGGCTGCTCTTTGTCATGGCATGAAGATTGGCTAAGGTCCTCAATAACTGGAGAAAAGAAAATATCACACCAGTATTTAAAAAATGTCACAGGCTAGTAAGCCTTTCTTTGGCACCTGGAAAAATCATGGAGTAAGTTGTCTTGAAAGCCACTTCTAGGCACGTGAATTAGAAGTAGTTTATTGGGAATAACGAGCCAAGGGTAATCACATTTGACAACATCATTACCTTCTGTAATGAAATAAGTAGATCTGTGGATGAAGGGAACCATGAATATCACCCACCTTGACTTTAGCAAGGACTTGACACGGTGTCCCACAGCACCTTTGTATCCAAGCTGGTATGTTGTCTAGCTAAGTGGACTTAATTTGTACTCAACCTGAAAGCTTGTTCACTTGTGGAATTTCTCAGGGGTCTATTCTGGGACGTATCCTCTTTAATATCTTTATTAAAGACATAGAGGAGAAAAAATGAACCCCCATCAAGTTTGTGGACAATATTGTATTGGGGAAGAACAGCCATAGAAACACAAGTAACTTTAAGTCAGAGGGAACCTCAGTAAGAGATTTAGTCCATGGTCCACTCCAAGCAGGTCTACTTAGACCAGGCTCCACAGGACCTTATCCAGCTGAGTTTTGGATATCTCTAAGGATAAAGATTTCACAAGTTCTATGGATGTGTTCCAGTATTTGAACTGCATGATTAAAACATAAATCGTTGTATTTAATCAAAAAATCCTATGTTCCAACTAGTGCCAGCTGTCTCTTATCATATTTGGGTGCAATTTTGGAAGATGCATGGCCAAACCTGAGGGCATCCAGAGAGACTTGGACAGAATGGAGGATGGGCCAGCAGGAACCTTATGACATAGAAAATGGGTAAATACGAAGTCCTGCTTCTAGCAATAAACAATTCCAATGGCTGGGAAATAACTGTCTGTGGAGCAGCTCTGTGGAGACATACCCGAGGAGGTTCCTGGTAGACAGCAAACTGAGCATGAGCGAGCAGTGTGCCCTGTCAGCAATTAAGCCTAACAACACCCTGGGCTGCATTAACATGAGTGCAGCCAGCATATCAAGAGAAGGGATTTTACTCATTGGACTGCATTTGGAATGCTGCATCCAGTTTTTGGATATATAAGATGCTGATAAACCAGGACCTCAGTAGAGGGCCATCATCACAAGGTAAGCTGACACAATGTATGAGAAGAGGCTGAGGGAACTGGGCTTCTTTAACTTGAAGAAGAGATGGCTCAGGATGGGTGCTGGACCCAACAACAACCCTCCTTTATCAAAGAGGTTATACAGAAGGTTGATCTAGGCTCTTTACTGATGTCCATGGCTGGAAGATGAAAGACAGTGGTCAAAAATTAAAATGAGGGAGACTCTGACTTGACATAAAGAAAAAGATGTTCAGTATGAGGAGAATTAAGCACTGTTAAGAGGTTGACTAGGGAGGCTGTAGAGTTGGATTAGGACCTCCTGAAGGGTTCCAAGGGCAAGAATTCTACAATTCTACTCTTTTCAAGAAAGCACTAACTTGGTAATTAAAACCAAAGAACAACACAAAAATATACAACAAGAAAAATATGCTAGCAGGATAGCCATCTTCTATTTGGCCTATACAAAGTTTTTCTAGTTAGTTAGAATTAACACTGCATTATCAAAGAGTCTTAGTGCTCATATACGACAGAGTTATTAGAACAGTACTGTTTCCACTTTAATGATTCAAGAATTTAATACTGTTTACTCCATGAGATATAAAACATTGATTTCTTTCTATGATGGCACATAATTTCTACAGCAACATGCAGGTAACAAATTCAGCTCTTTATCCTTTAGAGGTAAACATGGTGGGAATAATGCCATTTTTCTGCTTAATAGAATAGATAAAAAAGGACTTAAAATTGGGTTATTTTTCCTTTTGAGAGAGAGAAACAGAATATTTTCTTAATGTAGATGGCCTATCTAACCATACCACATGTATGCTTCTAGTTTCTTGGCCAGCACTGGTATAGAAATAATACTCATCATATATGTTTCATTTACCTTTAATTTTAGAAAAATATATGCACATTAATGAGTCTTTGCAGAAGCAAATCTCTTGAACTGATAATGACTAGTTGTGTAAGAAAAGACTATTCACATGAGAAAGGAACACCAAATACTTCCCATCTTAAATGTTTCACCTTAAGAAGTATGTTTATTGTGTCATCTGATGGCGATTGAACATGAAAAAATTTGAATTTCTTTTTATAATTAAGCAACAGACTAAGCCACACAAACTATTTCTTCATACTAAAAATTATTTTACCAACCCAATTATATAAGTTAAACCACTAAAGCTACTCAGAAGCTGTGTAATTGCAACTACTCATAGCACTAAAGTGATTTGCTCAATAGGATTAGAGGGGCAAATGAAAACATTAAGTAGTTTAAAACATCTTTTTGTCATAACAAGCACTACTCTCTTAAGGATTCTCTGGCCTATTGAAAAAAAAATAATTTCAACAGTGATTAATATATGCCTATTCTCATATAAATAGAAAGAAAAGCAAGATGTAAAATATGCTTGTCTCATTAAGAATATTTAACTTCTATAGTATTCATAAAACAACTCATGTTTATGATGTTTAAGGGAAAAAAAAATTATGGCTAAATATCTGTTAAATTTTTTCTTTGATCAGTACCAGCATGAACATACAGGACACAAAGAAATTATAAACCCAAGCATCTTTCCATAATGAATTAGTGCAAGTAGTTGATTTTAGAAACTCATGATGCACATTAAATATTAAATCAAATAAACTATGTAAACCGATTACTATTTGTCTTTTTTCACGCAACCAGATTATTCAGCTGTTTCATGACAGAGCTACAGGTTTTTGGCCCCTGAGGCTAAAACATGGGCTGTAGGGATAGAGATATACCCAATACTCCAATTTAAACTTTATATTTAGTAGTGTTCATCCTTAAATTGCCTTTTAAAATGGAAGACCAATAATTTTTTAAAATCGTATTTACCATTTAACTACTGACTCCCTTATAAAGTACTGAGATACTTTATATAGGAACTTATACATTAATGGAAGTTAACATAGTGCTTTTAACATGTAAACTATGATGAAATATTACAATAGTACACTTTTAACTTAATCTTGACCATCTTTCTCTCTAGCCTCTGTCCCATGTTGTGCCACTCAGAAAGAATTCAACGTAGTTTTCCTAAAACATGGACAAATTTTTCCATCAGAACCGTGTGACCCACTTCACCATACTTCACTATAATAGAACCATCTACTGTGATACCAGCTGTGTGGCAGGTGCACCCGCCCAATGAAAATAGGGCTTCTTGGCTGCTGAAGTGTAGCAGCTCCTGACTGCCTGTTCTCGGGGCTTCATGGTAGTTGGGCCTTTGGCCAATGGGAGCCGCTGCTGACTACAGGTCAGATTCGACCTGGGTATAACTGGAGTCCCCTGGGAGCCATTTTGAGGTTGTTCTCTGGAGCAGCACGCTGCGGTCCAGGACTCTCCCCTTGGGTGGGTCGGGACACCGCCCAAGGAAACTCCTTGAGGTGACTTGGGTCAGGACACTGCCCTGAGCAAGTTGTCGAGGTTGAGAGCCCTCACGTGTTAGGTGAGTGATAGAGTGTTTTGGGTTGCCGTTAAACCCTAGGAAGTTGTTCTGTTCTCCTCTCACAGATATTCGAACTTGTAATTTGCGGAGGGCTAGTTAACTGTATTGACAATAAATTTTTAATTTTTGGTGGTTGTTTGTTATTTGAGATCCTCCGTAACAAGCTGTCAGCTAGCAACAATAACAAGTACTTTTTAATATCTGCCTTGTATGTGTTCCCTGGTTTGCTTCTTAAGAGATAAAAACAATTATAAAGTATTTGCAGTCCTGTACATTTAGCTGCCAAAAATCTACTTTAAAGAAAATCTGGCTGTCTTTATTCTTTTAATCCCTAAACACTATTAGTATTTCAGAAGCAACAACTAGTAATGGTAAAGCAGAACATCAATGAAGGGATAGCAGTCCCATGAGCTCTTTGCCAAGTGTGAATACTAACATCACAGCATCAGTCCCTCTAGGAAAAAACAGATATATATAGTATATATGTTACATATAGAAATACATATACTGTATGTATATCAAAATATATGTATACAACTACATATATGCATGTATATGTATATACACATACGTAGCTATATATAACTTCCTGCAGTAGTATGTATTAAGAGGAGAAAAGTCATCAAACTCTATGGTATTTATGCATCTGTTTACTCTGCTAATATGTGAAAATTTACCCTGGGTGCTGGATTTGATCCTTTAACATGCCATTAGGATTCATACACTAAATTCATTCTGCAGTGTTCCTATAAATACAGGACACTTAACAGGTGGTTAATATCTATCAAAGTCCACAATTAGGGAGGAACAAGCCCAAGCCCTCTACGAGGAAAGAAATGCATTTTGATACTGAGTCCACAGTATACACCAGCTTTTGAAACTTGCTGTGATTTGGCCCCACAGTCAGACTAAGCTTGCATTGTAGTCAAACAATTATAAATAGAGTTGAAAACCCCATTACTAAGGAAAACTGCATACTGTGATGGTACAGGAAGGTAATACATCTCTAGCTGAAACTACAGAAAGGTTTATTTTATCTTTGCTTTGAAGTGCTGATCACAGCTGCTGGGACTTGTCTTGCAAACAACACACTATAGAGTCATTTAAGTTGGACAACAAAAATCTATTGGGTTAGCTTCTACAAGATTAAACACTACAGCAAGTAGTTATTAACGCTGGCAGAAATGTTTTGCTTATATTTTGTTCAGAGGGGTCCATGTAACCTCAGATTCAGCATTATTTGTTCCATAATCACGCTCTTTGAATTCAGGGAAAACAGTGAGCAACATATCCAGACTGAACACATTCTTTCATAGATGTTAAACTAAAGTCCTAATACTCTATGAAAATTAAATTAGAAGATGCAATTCCTCTTAAGTGAATACTATGTTGTGAAATATCATATAAACTATCAGGTACACACTCAGAACAGACCTTCAAATAGACTGGTCATGGGTACATATGAGACTGACAAATCCTGATAAAAACTGCCGTGAAATAAAGATATCCATAACAGTGCATTAAATCTCAGATAACATTAATTCTGTGGAATCTTAATGAACATTTTGTTTTTTCAGCTGGTGTTAATGCCTGCACAGAATGGAATTTACCTTTCATTCTCAAAAATGACAGCTGATTCTTCATCCCTTTTGGTCATACTGTGGTCCATGTGACAGTGGCAGGTCTGCATGGTGAAGTTCTTGCTAAGATTAGGGAAAAAAGCTGTCTCTGGTCTCCCATACATGATCTGGAGGAACCATGTCTATGGATCAGAGGGCAGCTCGGAAATCAGATCCAGTCACATCTTGCAGGTTTTCCTGTCCATTACCCTGAAACACTCTGCAATATCACGTCTGGAATGGAAGACCTATTCTAGGCTCCTAATACTACTTGGCCACCTAGAAAGCAGCTGTGATTCTTGACATTAAACAGTAGTCTCCATACCCTAACCAACAAGTGAGCACAGACCATAGCACTGTTGCTGACAATTACCCATCAGCTCAAGTGCTAGTGCAGAGAGTTGAATATCCAAGAAGTCCATGCACTGGTGGCAATTCCTGTCAAGGGACATTATGATTCCCCAAGACAGAAGTCCTCCCCTCCCCCTGCCAACATTAAAGATAAACCTTTTAAAAAGAACACCAAAAATTATTTCACTGAAAAGCATGCCGTAGCCTGTATGCAAACAACCAGATGGAGAAAGGAGGCAACTTTCATTTGCATAACGACTTTAACTGGAAATGCTTTGCAAACACAGCATTAACAGCATGTAATATATCATTGTTACTACAGTGGCATCCCCAAATAGCACCGACGGGATCTAGGCCTCGTTGTAAGACGTACTCTATAAATGTATATGCAGAGACATAAACTATACTTCAAAAAACCTTTCACCTATTACAGAGTATCATCTACCCCAACTGACTACAACACAAGGAAAGAGAACAGATGGTTCAGTTGACAATTGTAAACAAATTTTACAGATAGCTAAACTGCTCCTAATTATATCAGTTTTGAGATCTCCTGTCATACCTTCACAATTTATACTATTTAGCCCCTTCAACCTCCCTATAAAAGAACCTATAGACTCCCTACTTCTAGTCCAACACTTGCTCTGTCAGCTGGAGTTTTCCCATGCTCCCTCTATTCTTCCAGAAGGTATGGAAAAGGCTTTCCCTTAGCTACCACTGGAATTAGGAAAAGACCAGACAAAATAGCAGCTCAAGTAAAATTCACAGTAGTAGTAAGGTAATGTTTCTCTGCAGTCTTGCCTTAATATTGCCTCCTTGTGCAATAGCACCTGATTAAGTCTTGACTAGCCTCTCAAAGAGTCAAGGAACTGGGGCCTCAGGAGGTCACTGACTCAAGTCTCCTGCCGTGAGTAAAGGTGGCAGGAGAGCCCCTCAGTGTTGCTGTCTCCTCATTTAGATATCATTGTTCCCTACTCCCCCCCTCCAAGTTTTAATGGACAATTAGTGGTCACTTATGATAAACTATTTAAGCTCTTAAAATTTTAATTATTTCTCTTTACAGAAGAAAGTCTAAAGCTAATTACTATCTGGTAGAGAAAAAATGGATCTTCTGTTACCTACAAGGGACATTTCTAGGTGGCGACCACGAGTAAAGTGCTGAAAAGTACCATCCTAATTTAAGAGCTTGAGTCTCTTCTTAGCTTTCAGAAAACTGAATGTCTGAGAACTCGATCATATATCATTATTGTAATTCGTTTTTTCATGCTCTTTTCCCTCAGATAAAAGGAACATGCATGTTAACAAGAACTACATACATGGATCCAGGTTGAAAACGCACTCCTTTCTGTTCACAAACCGAGCAAGTACATACACCTCTTCCTTGCACCATGATGCAAAAGCATAAGTTATGTGCAAAAAGAGAAAGAGTGCACACACCTTAGGTCCAAATGCTGTCCTGAAACAAGATTATGCTCATTCACTGTCACACCTATGCGAAGCCTGCAGGTCGGTTTGGTTACTAATCTTCCGTCTGCTTTAACAATGGAAGTTTTATCTGCCATTGTGGAAGTGTATGTAATTTAAACCATACTTTTCATTCTGAAATGTTTCACAAAGTGAGTTTGTTTGCATTAAGTTCAAGTTATTATCATAATACCTTGAATTTAATTTTCAGTGCTGTGTTCTATCAATATTTTTATACTGAAATGTTACATTGGTGGATGTATACAACACTGATTACTTGCAAGACACAAACACAAGAAACTCAGCCTAAATGAAACAGACACATTAGGGGAAAAGTGCTCAACAACCTTTAAGCAAGCAAACAAAAAAATGCTGTTCATATACATCAGCACTTGTGTTAGGCTTACTTCTTTTCTTAGCAGGTGCATTAGGAATTCTATATACCTGAACTGAGTTTAAAACCTAGTAAATCATATCAAACTCCATAAAAGCCTTAGTAAACATTTTTCTTCCATGGGAAGCATTGAAAAGTATCAGATCTGACTCCACTTCAGTGACTATCTGTCTTCCCATGCCAGCTTTTCTATCCAAGGACAATGAGAAACAATAATGAGCTGGGTTCAGATTGTAGCAAAGTGAATACAAAGTAATCTGAAATTTAAACTGGTTTAAACTACAGCTAATTAGAAAACCATTGGATATAAATAGGAAATCCAGAAAGTATTTAAAGAGTACTAGAAGATGATGGATGATGATCCAGTGAGGAACAGAGTGCTTTCATGAAGAATAAAGACAGAACAAACAACTGTGCAGGGACAAAAGGACAGCTATCAGTGTTCAGAGTCTGAGCTCTTGGCACATTTGCCCACTGCTTGATACTGTGTTAGTCCCCAGCTTCCCACCTTGTTCTCCTCTTTAAGAAAATCTACCCTGCCTTTGAGCACTCCATGTAAGAATATAAAATATAGCGAAGAGGCCTTTGGTCATGGAACAGTAAGTTAGTAACCATTCTTTAGCAATGGACTGTAATACCTGCAACTAACTGCTCTGTATTTCACATCAACAACACCACCATCTCTCCTAGATGCTCTAAAAAACTTTGATTAATATATCTCAAATTCTTCATATATATATGTGTGTGCGTATACATATATACACATACAAACCTGTAATTTTTTCTGAAATATATCAGTGCAGTCAAACAGCTGACAAGGATGATTGGAGTCATCCTTGGATGACTGTGTAAGCAAGCTCATTAGAAAATTTAGGTTGGAAGTGACATCAGAAGATCATCTAGTCCCACCTCCTGTTCAAAGCAGGGTGAGCTTCAGACCAGGTTGCCCAGGGCTGAAACTTGACATGTCTTGAAAGTCTCCAGGGACGAAAACTGAAGCACTTCTCTGGGCAACCTCTTCCACTGCTTGAGTCTCCCCTGTGGTAGAAAAGTTCTTCCTGTATCAGGTCTGCATTTCTCCTCCTCTTCAACCTTTGCCTCCCTCTTGTCCTACCATGTGCCACTGTTAAAACTCTTCTCAATAACATCCTCTTAGGCACTGGCAAACCATGATTAAGCCCCAAAAAGCCTCCTCAAGAAGCTCCATTCTCTCAGGCTCTCTTCATAGGATGCATGTTTTAGCCCACTGCCCATCTTTGGTGCTCCCTCCACTGAACTTGCTCCCATTGTTGATGTGTCTCCTATACTGGGTGGAGTGTGTGTGCAAAACTGGGCACAGTAATTTACATGTGGCCAAACAAGTCCTGGGTAGGTGGTGATAACCACTTCCCCTGATGTCCTGGCTGTGCTCCTGTTAACAAAGCCTGGGGCGCTGCTGGTTGTCCCTGCAGCCAGGGCACGCTGCCGGCTCATGCTCAGCTTGTGTCTGCCACCGCCCCATGTCCCTTGCTGCAGAACTGCTCCCAGGTAGGCAGGCCCCAGCCTCAGTCACTGCATGGGCTTATTCCTTGCCAGATGCAGGACTTGGCATCTGTCCTCCTTGAATTTCCTAAGGTTCCTCTGCTAGGCCATTCCTACAGCCTGTCTAGGTCTCTCTGGATGGCAGCCCTGCCCCCAAGGGTATCAACTGGTCACCCTAATTTGGTGTCATCTGGAAATCTGAGTAGAGCGTTTTTTGTTACTTCCACCAGGTTATTGATAAAGATGTGAAGCAGGACAGGTCCCAGGATATTTCACTTGCTACTGGCGTTCAGGTGTATCAGTATGTTAATCACTACCCTCTGAGCCTGATCATAAACCCAGCTTTCTACCCATTGAGCTCTCGTCCCATGCAAACCATAGTGTCCTAACGTGGATAAAAGAATACTGTGGGAGACAGTGCTGAAAGCCTTGCTAAAATCAAAGCAAATGACATGCGCTGCTGTTCTCCCAACCTCATATCTAGTCAGTTTATCAGAGAAGCCAACTGGGCTGGTCAGGCATGACTTACCCTAAGTAAATCCACGGTGACTGCTTCCAATCATCTTTTCCTTCACATGCCCATAACTTATGCCAGAAAGACCCACTACACCACACAGGTCACTTTACAGTCCCATTTCATTAACTCTATGGACACATAATTTCAAAAATTCCTTATCTAAAAAAAATAATTTAATACTTCTGATGTCAATGGATGTTCTGTGTGGAGAATATTCACCCCAAACCAATCCACTGTCACTAATTAACTTATTTCTCAAGTTTCTAAAGCCTTTTAAGTAACAGAAAATTGTTCTATAAAAAAGGCAGGCAATATAAGAATGTATCCTACAGACATAGAAAATAGGCTTCAAAGTTCTATAAATTGATTAAAAAGCCAATTAAATATAACAAATGAAAAGAAAGTACTTGTCCTCTATTTCTTTACAGAAGGTAAACACTATATAATATTCCCCACATCTCACATGAACAATCCAAGAAAGCTATACAGGCTGGAAGTCTCACCTCTGATTTTTGTTAGTGTTTTGTTTATAATTATATATTCATCAAATAGATTTCAGTAATGGAAATAGTAAGACATGCCATTTCTTTGGTCTTCCCATATGACTCAGTCTTAACATTATGTAGTAATTGTGACTAAGGGGGTGCAACCCTACCCAGTGTAGCTCAGAGTCCTCAGGTCATTTGGGCCTTACTGGGTCCCCATGCAAATGAATCAGGTGGTGCTGACTTACGGGCAGTTTCACTTGTATCAGGGCTGAACTCCTTCCGCTGATTTTATTGGAGTAATGCTTCAGTTTGTAGCGTTGTACTTATTTTCTCTCCTTACAACAAAATGGTTTCAGAAGTGGCCAGGATCTTTTAGATCAGTCACATTGTTATTAAATGATGCAATCAAGATAGGCAATCTAGACATAAAACTCTGTGAAGAATAATGTATTAGAAAAACTGAAGTAATCTTAAAAAGCATTCCCTAGTAACATCTTGTAATAAACAGACAGGAGGCCACAGAGCTAACAAGCTTTCTAAACATTATCAGTCTAAAAAGCTTGAAGATTTATTTCTTTCCATGTTGTATAGTGTAATAAAAATAATTTACATTTTGGAAGCTTATAAACTACTTTAACCTATGTAAGGTAAGAAATGCTCAGAATCGACACAAGCCATTTTCCGTTTTGGATTTTATATAAGCAAAGTCTGTAAGCAGGGCACAAAAAAATACTGTGGTGGGAGGTTGTAAAAGAGACAGATGATGGGGAAGCCCCCTAGGGAAGTTGATTTTATTACAGATCTTGCACTGTACTCCAGAATATCAGTGTTAGAAAAAATGAGTACATTGTTTTATCATCTAAAAGCCCAGATGGCCACCAAGGAACAGTTGTTCAAGATAAACTCTAGTATCCCACAGGATTTTCAGTTTAATAATATGAAGCCAATTATAAATCTGTAAAAGTAAGCCAAAACACTTTTTTTGATCTGAAGTCTAGTTCATCTTTTTCAATGTATGGAGAGAGAGCTATAGGTATCAGAAGATATTAGCACACTAAAACTCTCATGGATAATTTTCAAAGTGCTATATGACAAACATGTAAGTGTCATGGTGGCTACTTTTCAAATGAGATGATATGCCCATCCTGCATAGCAAATGTTCATAAGCATAAGAACTTGTAACAGTAACACAATTGAAACTGCTGTTTGTTTGTTTGGTTTTTTTTAATTCAAATCACAGTGTTCAGCTTTTTCACTCTTAGAAATTTTTTTAGTAGCAATAGACTACCTGCATGCCTGGATTTAACCTGTGGCCAAAATGACAGGTATATGGCATGAACCCAATAATTTTTTTGTGAAAGCTGGGCAACAAGTTTTCATATGCAGTACAATTGCTTTTCCACCAGATGATCTTACAATTATGCATGGCTGAACAATGCAACTACAATTTGGAAGGCTACTCACAACTCATTTGTACAAAAGACAGTATGACTATTCCCAAACCTCTATGGAGACATAAAGCAGGTATTTAACCACCATAAAGACAAACAGACACGGTTTATAATCAAACTCTGTCAAGTAATCTGAAAAATAGGAAAACAAATACACAAAACAAAACCAAGCAAAAACCTTTAAGAAGGCACTTTCAACCAAAGAAAATAAATCCCAAACAAAATCCTTATCCTACTTCTCAAAACACTATCAACAATTACACAATGAGTTCATTTAGTAAAGTTCTGTACATGAACTAGAAGCATGAAGTAATATGACTTTCTACCTGTTACAATGAGTTAAGATAACACTACCTCAAAAATCTTCAAGGAATGTTCCAATTCGCAGATAAGGGGATTAAGGAGAATAGGCAAATATCACTGGGTCTGAAGCAATCGGTGACTATAAAAACAATGTGGATCATGGTTTTGCAAGCATGGCTGTAGAATAACTAGCAAGAACACATGAAAGGGATTGTGTAAAAAAATACAGACTTATCTCAAAGTACTGGAAATAAAACTGCAATTTGTATTAAAATTAGTGTTTATAACAATCAGAAAAGCAGCGTTTTGTTTCATGGGTAAGGTTGAAGCAGGAAAATAACTAAACAAAAACTATTACATACTAAATCATGACTGTTTTTCACAAGCCAAATTGGATCAATATATTCTGAGGCTGTACAGCAGCACGACGGCCATCCTGTGACATGACACAGGCTGAGCTCTGTACTAGACAGTACAAATGAAAGATGAGGCGTGCCACATACCTTTTTTAATCCTCCCTTTTCCTTGTCTCTAATTCCCTTCCATCACATCCTTTCTTGGACCTCTAGGTTAAGCCTGTTTCTGTGATACACACACATGCACATACATACACATGTGCATATGTGTATCACTTTAGTATGATCAGTCTTCTGCTGAAGATGACAGTGGAAAGTAAGGCTGATAAAGTTTGCAGAATCAGAACCAATCCTCGCTAGAAATAATACACTCTGTAAACACAGTCATGCATTCAAATACTGTCCTCTGAAAGTCCCAAAGACAGGTATCTTTCTTCCGCATACAGCAAAACAGATTTTCTTGACAAATTATGACAATCTTCATTGGAGAATTCAGTTATTTCAGAGTATGCACCAGCTAGAGTTTATGCAGGCAATTCAAACTAGCTTTCAGCTATAGCAGCCTCACCTACCCACTGACAGAGGAATCGATAGCCTCATTTTTTGGATTGCTTTGCAGAACAATCTTGATTCTGCACATTGTTATCAAAACCCATTCTGACTGGCTCAGGTTCGTATTATATTATTTATGCCGCCTGTGCAACAGTAACAGTACTGTATGCCTACCTTTAGTGAAAAGTGGCATCATCTTCAACACTAGGAACTTAAAGAGGGGTTGAAAACAATTTCAATTCTGTTTTATGTCTGTGGACCAGTAAATATTAGAGCATTTCCTGTGAATATGATACTCTACCTTCTGTTACAGATGAGTTACAATCAAGTGTTCAAACATAAAAGGTAAATTTTGTATATAAAATGGATATCTCTTCTCACAAAACCTGTGAAATAGGCATTTACATACTCTAATCTTTAAAAAAGATGGGTAAATTAACTTCATCTAAATACACTGGTATAAATCAGTTTAAACAAGTAAATGATCACACCACATAGTCATTAATTTCCAACCGATACAGGTTGCTCTGATAGGGACTTACTAGCAAAAGCATCTACACCTCAGCAATATGTAAACCAAAAAGAAACTCTGATTATGTAGCTTATTTTTAGCTCTGCTATCCTGAGTAAACATGACACTCACAAAACCTTTACATCAGTATGATCAACTTGGTATCAAAATAATTACTCATGTAAGTGACTGCAAGCAGGGCTTAACTTTTCCTTCAAAGACATCTCAGACATGGTTTGTTACTGCATCACTCCTCTCTCCCACCTCGATCAGGTTCCATGGAAATGAACATATGATTGCCAGAAACTGCAAGGATTTGAGGGTTTCCCCCTATTCTGCCTATTATGTTTTATTTACTACATTGGAAACAAAACTTTGGCAAACAGTCAGTGGATGAAATTTCTTGTCAAGTTAATAGCTTCAAAGAAAAGTGTAAACTGTCATCAAAACAAACAGCAAAGTTGAAATTGTACAGTAAATCAGCTTGTGAATAAGAAAGCTATCTTATGTGAAAGCATTGAGAAACATCCTCCTCTCAGCATTTTATACTCCAGATACTCCTTAGATACTCTCTACACTCAAATTCTAATAAACAAAAACTTTATTCAGGTATTTGAAAGCACATCTTAGTATTTTAGAATGCAAAGTCTGAAATGTAATTGTACAACTCTTTTAGTCAAAAATCTGTAGAAGGGTACATCCCTTACTGAATGCATCTATGTGCTGCTTCGACCATATAAAAATAAAAAGACAAAATACAGAACAAATTGAAATGTTTGAAATAATTTAGAATATTTAAATTGTTTTGTAAACTCAGAATGAAGATGCAAAGAGAATTAATCTAAGAACACATTAAAATAACTTCAAAACAGCAAACATTCAGGAATGCCAAATTTTAATAATCCATGGTTTTGTATTATCTTCAACTTCACTAATCTGATGCAATAAGAACCCTCAGACCCCTCAACGAGTGTCCTTCTATGGGGAAAGACAGATTTCATCCCTCGTTCTTGTTTTTTTTTGACATGTAGAATTCTTCTGTATGACTTCTAAAGTTACTGAGACCATCAGCTTGATAGAACCTAAAGTAAGTACCTGCAATGCCAAGTCATTGCTTTCAGGTCAGCCTCAATTCTGAAAAAATTCATTAGCTTTCCATGATAGAAGATTCCTGATCCCTGCTTTTTTTTTTTCTTTTCTTTTTTTTCCATATGGCATTCCATATGGCATACCATAAATTGCACATCTCTTAAATTAAGCTTCAGTCTTATTACAATTTGTGGAGCAGACAGGGGTAGGGAGGAAGGCAAAAAAAAGACATCCTCTCCTAAGCACCTCCAACTAGCTCAAAGTAAGCCAGTGTGAAAAAAATTATTTCCTACCTATAAACCAAACACTAACTATGTTATAATCAGGTTTTGTGTGCCTTTTAGTCACCAGTATAATATGTCTACACTTACTAAATGTTAAGGTGAAGTGAGGATAAGTTTTTTGTTATACAATATACATCCAGTAACTTTGATAAATGAAATCCAGACATCATTTCCAGTGTTGTTTCCCAGAAGTCTGATACACATAAAGGGCTTCTACCATTAACTAATCCATAAATAATTTCTCAACAGCAGCTCACTGTCAACACTCACAGCTTCTTCTACCAACTCCAACATGGTTGTCCTTGTTAGACCTGCTCCTGAAAAATTCATGCTCTGCCAGCTAGAAAACTGTCAGTGAGAACAATTCAAACAATAATCAGGTCAGGGACCAAAGTCTGATATAGTATAGGCATACTGTGTGTAGCAAGGAACATGCCCCTCAGCAAGTATGCATCTCTCTTCCACTACCAAATTTAAGTTGTAATTTGCCCTGAGTTATTCTGAATGATGAGGCATTAAAGCCTTACACTTCACAGCCAGCATATCATCACATGCCTCTTCCATCTCTCCTTGCATGTAAGCAGATATGAGTTCAGCTTCACTTTCCTAACTACTCACAGCAGTTTATGCAGCCATAATGAAATTCTGCTCTGAATTCCTCCTCTTTCAGCAGAGAAGTTAGTAGTTATCCCAAGAAAAATAATTTTGCATCCTGCTTTGTGAGGCGAAAAAAAAGGTATGTGCAAGGGAACAGAGTTCCCACTCGAAGCAAAGAATGCTTTAGAGTCAAAAACCATGGCTGACGACGTCACTGCGCACCCTGGCACACAGCACATTACTAGAGGCTCTAGAAATGATAAGAAAGGAAATAAAGGCAGACACCAATTGCTAATCCAAGGAAGTGTTATTTGGCAGGACACATGCATGCCACAGTTCCCCCAAACATTAGATAGAAACTTCCATGTCCTGCAGGTCATACTTCAAATTTGAAGGGTTCAAAGCCTAGGAGCCAGAAATACCTCTTATGATAAAAAGCACAGGAAGCAAATTTACAACTAGGAATATTGCTCTTGGAGTTCACATGCAAGTCTACTTTACTGTAGGTCTTAAGCATTTTTCTGTTTTTCCCTTTGACAAATTTAGAAGAAACACTTCCATGTCAATCTTCTGACCATTTTAATTCATACTAGTTTTATATCTGTCACTCTCCTGCATATTTTTAGTTACTTGTTAAAGATCACTCAACTACATCTAGTTAAAGTGTCAAACGAGAACATGACAGGAAGAAAATATCTATTCTAAGGACTTCAGAGACAAAAGTATTTGGTTTGCAGGTGAGGTAACACAGGAGGGGGGATTCATCACTTGACTCTTATTAGGTCTTATTGCAGGGTTTTTGAGATTCCCCAGCATTACGCAAAAAATCCGAGAAAATTTGCTTTTATTACTTCCTCTAATTTCTCGAGCTTCCATGGAGAGTACTTTCTAATAGGCTATAAAACATAATTCTCCAGTAAGCATGTTGGGAGTCTGCTTCCTATCAAAAGAATGAAGATTCTTCTTATGTGATGCAACATGCAATCATTTTAAACTATTCCACAACTCCTCAGCAAAAATTTTAGGGATTTTAGCCCTAAAAAGTAATATTAAAACCCCAGTCAGGGATAATTGTCCTTAAAGAAAGAAAATAGTTCTGCTCAATTCAAACACAAAAACAAAGCCAAAATGAAACAGTACCATATCAGCCAACAATTCAATCTCTTTAGAAAAATAGTAACTTTGCTGTCCTATAGGGCAAACTGCTAGGGCAAACTTTTCACAAGGAAGGATTTGGTCACATATATATGAAATATGTAATAAATACATATATGAATCTAATACACAGAGTATTATTACTCTTTTTAAAGTATTAATAATCTTTAAAGTTTATGCAAGTTTGGGTCTCATTCACAGGTCTTCCAAGAAGAGGAACATCTCCTAGCAAGCAAATTAGCTAGGACTAAACCAAAATCTATTTACTCTCTTACCTCTTTTGAACCAGAAAGCTACTTTCTTATTGTAAACTCAGTCATGAAACAAAGATAGAGAACTTCAGTCTTACACATTGGCTCTGCTGGGGTAGAGGTTCCAGTAACTGCATTCCTAGTAAGATGCCAGGTTTCCTTAGACATACCAGCTGACATAAACCAAGTCAGAAGAGTCCTTGTCACTTCAGAATTACACTTTCTTATCACATATCTTGGTTCTTCATACAATATGAGTGCAGAAGTAATTTGGTGCAGTTGCCAGTCTGAATGACCACTGAACTAGATTTGTGTTAGTGTACGCAGTGTCTGAGGTAAAGTATTAAGCTACAAAAACTCAATAATGTGGAACTAGGGCAATAAAACTATTATTTTTTAAATACTCAGATTACTTTTACTTGTTTTAAACAAAGCATCCATACTTACTCTGTATTTGAAACCATGGAAAAAACATAAAATTCTCTGTAACTTGCCTGTTACTAAAACACTGAAAATGAGTATGTCTGTTCATTGAGATGTCTGTTACAAGATATCACAAATACAGCCAAACTAAAATGATACTGCAGTTTCCACTTTATAATCAAGCAAATCCCGATTAACTGCTGCAATTGAATTTGGGTATGCGAAATTTGCAGCTCCTGAATTCATAATTTCAAAGCAGACAGAGCAGATACTTTGGACTGAGATGTATAAAGACCATCAAGGATAGGAACAATGACTCTACCGGAAAAAGAGAACATGAATAACAACCATATATCCTTTCTGAAGATGACACGGGAAAGACCATGTCTTTTGAACATGAGGTTTCTGTGTGAAAAGTGCTGGAGAAGCTGGGGTCTACATCAGGCCAAGTGCTTATCAACATTTACACAATAAATTTCAGCAGCAGCCAACCATATTGACAAGGAGATTCCACTCACACTATACCTATCCTACTGTTTCTTATAAAACAAAGTAATCTGACACGCCTCTGAACAAAAATCACACCCTGCTCCTGTGCCCCATATCCTCACCTACACACACACACAGGTTGACAACATTCAGCTCCATGCCATGTATACATGGATTACAGATTCTGTATACGTATGCATACTATATATAACTTTTTTTGGTGTCTATACGTATATTTATAGTTTGTATTTATACTATATACACAAAGACTGAAGTTCCTATAAACTGCATAAAGGTTGTAGGCAGGGTAGGGGCAGGAGGTCTTCCAGTGTCTTATCACTGTGGAAAATCCTGCACTTCTGCTTTCAGATATTCCATGGCCAGCATATGCTCAAGCTAAAAGCCCTACTTAATACTGTATACACACATATATACACAAACATATATTTATGTGTATATATAGTAAGATAAGCTTAGCAAATGCTAAATGTGGAGTGGTAAACAGATTTTTTCTTCTCAGTTAGTTAGCTAGACTTAATACTTGAGCATTTACATTGTTAGTCGATTTGAAAGACGTGTTTTTTGTTATTCCAGCAACCAAGCTTTCACAGCAGTTTTGATTTTTACAAGATGACAGCATGAGATTGTTGAGTATAGCTGACTATATTTTCCACATAGTTTTCATAGATGTCCAAGGTCCTTCAGAGTTCTGCCCTTTGCTGCACACTTTGAAATGCTCTTTTAACATGAACCTTGAACACATATTTGGGCACGTCTTCCAAAACGGTTTTTGTAATTTTCACATGGCATCCTTCCCACAGGCTTTCACAGCTGGGCTATCCAGAAAGAAACTACCTCCTTTCTTAATCCTTGTTTTTTCTACTGAGACACGCTTACCAGAGTAACAGTGAAACGTGACTACATTAAAAGCAGTCCGGGGATACCAATAATTATTTGTTGTGATGAATAAAAGCTTTTAACTGATTCAGAGAAGTAAATCTATTGACGTAATTAAACAATTTAACTGCTTTTTATTTTAACCCTGCCTTCCTTTCTACTTTCTCTTGTTCTTCATCAGTCCACCTTTCTGCATTTCATTTCAAATTGAAATGAGCTTTCTGGAACAAAGATGTGCAATTTTATGTAACTGTAGCATGTACAGCAAAATGAAACCACTGGACCATTTAAATACTAGCAAGATGTGCAGAAACAGCAGCACAAACCCATGTTTTTACCTTTGTTTTACATATTAAAAAGTAACGCAGGCCAGTAATTCACCAAGCACTTCTCAGAACCTCCATTCCCAGTTGCACCTTCTCACGGGAGTTGCATCATTATCGCTATCGTGTGCATATATGGAGACAAATACATAAATCCTCACACCAGTCTCCTTTTCAATGGGATCCTAAGAGAATTCAGTATTACAAAGCCTAAATTTTACATGGGTTTAGGGAGAATGAGAAAGAAAACGTTCCTACCCAAAATGTTCTTTCCCTGAGGTAAAAGAAACGAAGTCAGAGATTGTATTTTTTACAATACTACAACACTCAGCTGAAAGCAGCCATCTCTCTTCCCTCTGAGCTTTCTAAGCACTCAATTGGTCTTCCAATTCCCAGAAAACTCAAAAGCTACATTTACTCTGTTTAGTTTCCATTCTTTTTTCTGGCTTTCATTTCAAAATAACATTATTATTTTTCTGAAGTTACTAACTAAAACCAAATGTCTGCATACGAAAATTACTACTTGCTCTACTAGAATTATTTGCTTTTCTTTTTTACCACTGAGAAATGAGTTCAAACTTCAGTCTTACTAGGAAAATCTAAAACGTGTTTCTCTATAGGTTTAATTAAAATTTTAAAGCTGGATCCATGGCATCCAGATTGAAACAAAATCCTTACTCTTCAGAGATGTTGGCAGTAGAAAATACTTCTCTTGTTACACTGACATCTTAACATTTGAGTGATAAGCTATTTTAATAGACAGCTATTATCCAAAAAATGTTATTTTCTTGTTTGAATCAAGCAGTTTCATCTGTCTGAAAGTAGGAAAAAACCCCTGAACTGCTTCTAGCTCTTGTGAACAGGCTGAGAGACTCAGCTGTTGCATTTAACAGAGGCACAGGGAAACAAGAGCATTTCAGAGGAAACAGACAGAGAAAGTTTTCGCTGTGTGTATCTCATTGCATATATTTTGTGAACTTGACAGCAGTGCCTTTTAAACATTCTTCCCCCTACACAGGCAGTTTCACAAAGTGGAGAAAAATATATCGGTAAAACCCTAGTCTCTGCCTGTACTGAGAACAAATGTTGAACCTCAAAGTACCCTCACTGAATTTCTGAAATTCACTAGTTTTCATCTTAATCTAATAAAACGTCATATGAAAGCTCTGTCTTCTTAAAATTCTTGTGAAAACTAACACAGGTCCAAAAATCAAAATCTGCCTCGTAACCACCGACAAAATTCGACTCACTGTCAAATTTCCATTTAGAAGTTTCTTTGCATTGTTGCATTTACTCCACTCAAAGTTTCACTACAAAGTAAACAGAATTTCCTCTTTGAAAAGCCTGCAAGATTTAATCTATATATTGCTTATACTCAGCACAACTGGGAGTGCCATGAGCTTAGCTTTCCCAAGAAACTTGCTATACCAAGGAGCTAAATCAACACCACATGCAGAGAACTCCATTTTCCAAAGAAGTTTAAAATGTTAGAGAAGTGAGGTCATAAATAGTTTATTTAAAAATGTTTCTGAAAACTACTTTGTGCGTTTCATTATCCTTCAGGATATGCTGAAATTGTCAACACGAGTGTGACAGGCTACCTTCACTATTCTGCATGTCTCAGCTGTCACCTACCAGGTCTATCATTCCTCTGCCATCCATCCTATTCTTAATTTTATAGAGGCAATACAAATAATGCTCTGAAATAAATTTTAGAGAGATTGATGCATAGACTGTTTTCTTGGTTTTTTTCCCCATAAATGTCCTTCTGAAGGAAAACAGCTCTATCAGTTCTTCCCTTCACCCTTCCAAAACACTGATTTTTTTTTTTTTTTTTTTTTTTTCCTTTTAGCAATGCAGTGCAGACTTTTCCTCATCACGGATTCTTGAAAAACATTTGAGAAGCTGATGACTCCTATCCCATTCCTACTGCTAATTAAAAAAAAAACAACCCAAAAAAATAACCCCTAAAACCACAACACAAACACTTCACTGAAACAGTGAAACTAAGTCATGTTTAACTTGACTAAAAAGCAAAACCTAAGCCAAATCCTGATTTTATTTTAATACAACAAAGGGAAAGAATATATAAGTTCAGTATCAGACAGCTTTATGTCAATGAATATGTAACAGAACAAGAATAAGGCTTCTACATTCACATTTCAAACTATTCTGAGAAGCTGTTTGCTTTATTATTATGAGGTGAATCTAGCCTAGTAATAAACCTGCTGGGGATAAGGAACTCTTGTGCTTAGTTTCACTGTACCTATGTGTACAACCTATATGATTACAGGCATATAGGGGGTGGTAAACAGGCTCCTCAATGAAAGTATTCCCACCTAGCTGACTTGAAAACTGAAGCAGCAGGAACCCATAACTGGAAAGAAAAAGGTGGAGAGGTGTTCAGTGTGCATTTTGAGACATCAGCTCTTTAATTTCTCTGTGAAAGTCACATGCACACATTTGTTGATAATGAAATTTCATTTAGCAAGTTCCCCCTGTGAAAAGGCAGCCTCCTTCTTCCTATACAGCATAACCAAACTGCTCTAAAGTCTCTCTTACCAGACCCAAGAACTGGACTCCCATTTTTACTGAAGTAACGTATATAATCTTAAATACTTCAGAAGGAAGCTTTTGTGCAGCACTTCTCTGTTGTTTTTTTCTGGGGCGGGGTGGGAGATTCTGGTGTGTAAATTGTGCAGAAGAGAAAAAGGTAACAGATGGTTGCTGGAGCCGTGCCACAGAAAATGCAGTGGCTGACAGGATCTGTTATCCCTTAGTGGCTGCAGATAAAACCTTTACAGTTTAGGATAAAATTTAATTTAAAAAATGTAGCTGCTTACAAATGAAAAAAAAATCCACTAGAGAAGACTATGCAAAGAAGATTTGATCCCGCAGAGAAGATTTTATGTATTTAAAAGAATTTCTACATACATGAGAGGAAAAAGCTTTCCCTAAACAGAGGTTCTACGATTTGGCTACCCACGGCACATTCTGTTCTCAGATAGGATGGTAAAGTCACAGGAGAAATCAAACCCCCTTCTCCCACTTTTTCCTGAAAAAACTATCTAAGATCAAAACATCTAAAGGATCCTCTGTGCGCCAATTTGTGTGCAGTCAGAGCTTTACAAGACATTTGGCAACTACTCTGATGCAGAAAAATGTCAAGCCTTCCCTATTAAAGGCTATTGGAAGGGATCACAGAACTCTACAGAAAACGCAGAAAGCATAAATAGGGTAACCCCTTACAAAAGCCAACTTCTTGCAGGGAAAAAAAAAATTCGATTCATTTTAAGGCAATTCAAGACCATAAATTTAGGTAGAGTGATACAAGCACCTACGCAATTACAGGATCACATCACTGAACAACAGAGGCTGCTTCTATCCATGAATTGTTGGACGTGAATTACAACTGACTTAAATGGTTCAAACGTTTTACGTCTTTAACTAAAGTAAACTTTATTAACAGCAAACTATTGTTTGTGAGTAGGCTCACACACCCTGACTCTCTGCAAGCAGATAACTAACCACGCACACACGTTTCAGAGAAATGCAGCTCAAAGTAATGAACCAGAAAGGGAACAGCAGCAATATAATTCAGCCAGCAGGAAAGTATTAACTCCACAGAAATACAAAAACCTGTAGATTGCTCCAGGCTCACCCGCAGCCCGGAGTCCTAGCAGGGATCTCCTGGGCTTCACTGACATGGTTCCTTTGGGTCCTCCCTGCAATGCAGCAGCAGCTCCAGCCTCTGCTGCTGGCGAGTGAGGCTGTTCCACCCTGTCATCCCGCATGTCCGGCAATCCCTGGCTGAGCATGTGGCATCAGCCTACCCTTAATACAAGGGCATGGGATCAGCAGTTCTCCAGTCAGCACCATTTCCCCTCACAGTTAGTCTGACAGGCAAGTCCCCTCCAAGGAGCGCGCCAAGGGGCACTCCTGTTGCAGGCTGTCCCCGTGTCACCTTGTGGCCAAGGAAAAGTAGTGTGGTAATTTTGCACCTGCATCACTGCCTTGCTAGTGGGAAAATCCCAGGTCATGAACGTTATACCTAACATCTTACATACCATATCAGGCCTTAGGCCAGGGGAATCCACACCTGGAACACCCTCCTGCTTCTTGTTGAGACATGTTAAGAAATAAAATAGAATTTTTTTTTTTTCATTGTTCTGACCCTGTGATTTAAGGTCAGTTCTTTACTCTGCCAGAAATTGTTCAATACATGAAGGTCACATGATATTCTGCGCTTCAACCATCTATAAGCCAAGAACCTCATACCGCAAAACTGTTGTGGAAATAACCTTCCCGAGTTTTGGAGGCATAGAGAAGTCCCAGGTAGAAATCATGCTGGTGTTTCTGTAAGGAGATAGCCAGGACTATGGAAGTGCAAACACTGCACTAGTTTGCAGTGGTTTGAGAGGACAATGAAATTACGTGAAAAGCAGCCATAGGAAATTTAGTTTCTGAATCCTTCCAGGACTCGCAGGGAGTCAAGAAGAGGGACCACTTTTCATACTAGTAACGTGCTGGAAAAAGTGAGGCTGATCAGCACAGCTTCTGAGAGGGTAACACAGAAAACACAATCCTAACAGAAAGGTAAGGGAGTTGCATTTACTAAGACACTGTGTTACACCTGTGTTGTCAGTATTCATTCCTCCCACTTCCACCAACACACACACACAATCACTTTCCTTTAGCCTCATCAGCTACCAGGGCCAAACTTTCAAACTAAGTTTTTATATTCGAGATGCTCAAATTCAGGTAGGTGGAAGGAAGAACATAGCATCAAACGAAAAATCAGCCCTCCTCTTTGAAATGCAGTATGTGAACCAAATATATCATGTCCTGGAATGGAACAAAAGAATTATCAAGCTAACTTCAAATGATTTTTGAAGAGTAAAACACTAAATTCAAATACTTTAGTCTTTAAATCTGTGTAGCTTTTGCTCATTCCCTGAAGTAAATTACTTATTTTACTTTGGGACAGAGTTTGCACAGATCTTCCTTTCCCCTTATGTGCCCTCCTCCTCCGTATTTTTACCTTTGGTATATTCAGGAAACTTAAGAGGTCTTACTCTGTCCTCCTTTGGGCTAAGAAAATCTTTCAGATTCTTTCCAGGTCTTCAGCTATCCAGATCCCTCCACTTCATTGCATGGTAAGGATAAACGTGACACCATTACAGGTGGATGGCTGGCTAAACAGTAGGTGATCCCACTGTTGCTGCAGTGGCTTAAAAAAACCCAACTAACAAAAAAAAAAAACCAAAAAAACCCCGCCAAGTAAGAAGAACAAATATTTCACAGTAAGTCTAGAGACTAGGAGTTTCCCTGGCAACAATGGCTGTAGGATTTCTATGGGGTGGCTTTTGCTTCCTAGGAAACCACTTGTTTAATGCTAAGAACTGTGATGCATCTCTGAAACTCACTTGTTCATTGAGCTCCTGGAGTGGGGCAGTGGAATGGGGTGAGAAAAAATCTAAGCGAAGGTGATGGAGATTGCCAGAGGCACGGTGATACACTGGAGAAAGAAAGATTAGGGGATGGACTTCACATCAGGCTCTGATGTTGAGTGAGCTGGCAGAGATTGGTCTATTCCCATCTAACATATTTGATCTACATAGAGCTACGGTTCTTAAAGTCAGGCTCTTAATTTATAAAAGCTATAAAGTTCTGTTAGAAACTAATAAAAGTTGTTGATCATTCTTTCCCTTAATCATTTTTAGCTCAGCTCTACACTAGAAACATTATTTCAGCAAACTCTTGGTGTTATTCACTTATGGAAATCTCCTGCACTCTAAATGATGCATTTTGTACAACAGCTACGTAATTAGCTGGATTTTGTTTCCTGCCTATAAAATAGTTGTGCAACATCACACCGAGGTCCAGCTTCAGAAACTAACAACCTCTGCAAAGCAATTTATGTCTAAGTGTTGAAGATGATTTTCAATTGCTTTTTTTAAGGAGTAAATTGGAGACTATGTGTCCTAATTTTAGCAAGCTTCCTCAAAATTTTGCCCATTCATCTTCTCCACCTAACACACTTCCCTTCCCTCCCTCCCATCATGTTTCCCCTGGAAGTAATAGCAAAATTATCCTTTGAACTTCAAAGCAGCTTACAAATTTAACTGACTTTCAACATCCCTGTAAACAGTAGGGTCATTATTATCCATTTGGCTGATGAGATGTCCAAGAGCTACTACTGAGAAGCTTCTTATGTGGTTTATCTTGCCAGGAGATCGTAACAGCTTACATGAGCCCAGTAAAGCCTGAAAGTATGGTTCTTCTCCATGTTTTTAATGTCTGGTTGGAAAATATACTTACAACATTTTCTGGCTCTTACAGTCTGTCATCACAGAAAGGCACCACGCAGATTTTGCATCTGTCAAAGTTTGCAAATGAGCCACAGGATACTGAGCAAAATGTGTGGCAAACAAAGGCAGAAACTGCATTGAGACACATATTCACCATTAGAAGCTCAGTTACGCTGTTTAAGAACCAGAAATGAGCTATGGACAGTATGAGGAATAGGTACACTGTCCACCTGCTTCTTCCTGGATGAATGAAGCCATTAAAATATGCAACAGATTAAGAAAGAAACAGAGGAAAGGGCTTTGTTACCATTCATGAAGTGGCAGACCAGCATTATGGGGGGGCGGGAATAAAAAATAAAACTCTCCAAAAACCAGACACTGGTCTCATCTCCCCCCCAGTTATTAGATGTGCACTTATGAACACTTCATGGAGCTCCAGCCTGTCCTCCTGAATGCCCTGTATCATTGACAAGTACATAAGTGGCCTTTCACTTCTGTCCCTCCAGCATAAGGGAAAGGAATTACCTTCTGGTAGAGGGAGAGAATTATAAGAGCTAAACTTTCAGACCAAAACAAGAGATGAGGCATCATCTGTCTCAAAATTACACTCTGTATACTGCATAAATAACCTACCAAATAAATTGGCTACATATAACCTGTTCTACTCTGCTGATGGCTTAGGAACTGTAAGCTCTTCTGGACAGACTCATTATTCAAACTACATGGACCAGCACCGTCGTGTTACTGTGATATACCGAAATTGTGATGTTCTGTGATTACAGTAGGGCAGGTTTGTTAATGATAGGATCAGATTTCTTTAAAGACTGGATTGCAACAAAACGGAGTGGCCTCTTGCACTGTCAATAAAATGGTACTAGTCACAGAGGAGAGGAAGTGGGTGCTACTGCTTCATGAGCTAAAAGCACACTTTATTCCTTCAGTACACTTCAGGGGCTTTTGTGTTTTTGTTTGTTTGTTTTTGACCCCAAGCATTTCTCCCAGGAGAAAGGAGGTTGCTAAACAACATGGGGCAAATTCTAGAGAGAAAAAAAATAGCAAATACAGGTGGATGCTGTTGTGCATACTGAATTGCATTTGCTGCACTGTGAAATGACCCCACCTATGCCCAGTGCCTCCCCAGCCATTTATAAACCACCTCAATGTAAACAGTGGAAAGACAGAAACTGTTGCCACATACAGTGATCATTCTGTGATTCAAATACACACAAAAATAAGTTTTTCCAAGTTCTGGGGGCCACTCCTCTATTTCACCACAAGTTGACACTTGCATGGACCAGTTAGCTCCTCATTTATTTTGTCATGCTCAAGCTGGAACTAAACATTCTCTACAAAAGTCTTTTCCAGCCAAGGTTTCCAACTATGTAAGTCTCCTGAAATCCCAAATTAACAGACTGTAGGACAGTCTATGGATTCCCACCTCACCTACTTTAAGAAAGCAGGCTTCATCCTTAGTTACCTACAGCAGGAAGGGGAAACAGATTGCTGTTTTATTTTTTTTTAATCATACCTGCTATGTTTTCTCAACACTATTTTGTGCACTGAGTAAAAATTCATGCCTTCTATGTAGAAAGGATCTGTATGAGGAATTGCACTTTGCCCTAGACTCGCTATTCTTGAATTGCATGTATTTTTATGCTGTTTAGTCTTCCATTTTATTTTAAGGTCAGCTTTTCATACTCAAAGAAGTATTCACTAAAGCCTGAGAGACTGTACAATTTTTACATAGGGAAAATAGACTAGGTATTTCCTTGCTAAATGAAAGATATACTTAAACACAGAGCCACAAAATGAGTGCTCTCAAACACCATCTGCTTGGTTCTACCAACACAAGGGGCCTGGCCCATGTAAATCTGATGCAAAAAATTCTTAGCAGGGAGTTAATAGGATCTAGGAAGTTGAACCATTTACTTCGGGAGGTAAGCCTACAATGCCAAATATTTACATGCTCAGATCCACTAGAAATACGCTTCCCATGGCTTTTCCCACACCTTTGGAGAATCACCTTCCCTTTTACTTTACCCTTAATTTCAGATAAAGGTAAGAGGCACCTTTGAAAACTATTGAGTGAAAAGAAGAGCTGCCTATCACACATTGTATCATAGAAAAGTGGGAAGGTACATCTCCAAGCCTGTTCTGTCTCATCCAGAGCAGGAATATGAACTTCAGTCTTCTACGTCTTGGGTCAGAGAGTTACACCAGAGACCCACCAACACCACCAACAGCCCTCTGGATTCTGAAAAGCCAAACCCAAATCTCAGGACTGACCACAGCAGTGCTGCACAGTGTTGTCATCAGCTGTACTGTGGTCATGGCAAGGCCTTCTACTCCACCAGAAGTTTCTTTCTGAAGGTGACAACCCTTCCCAAAGAAGATACCAGTCACGTTCCCATCAAGACGTCCAACCTCCCCCACATGCAGGTTTACCCTGTTGTTTTCTTACCTCATTACACAGCTCAAGTGCCTGGCTGCTATTCAAATTTACAGTAGACTAACACTATTAACACTGAGACAATCCTTGGAACAAAGTGAGATTAAATATATGTTGAAGACTCCTGCAGAAACATTTATCTTTTAGTAGGCCATGTTCCAAATTCTATGTGCTAATCTTATAAGCAGTTTTACTGGAGCACAGAAATTTAACTAGAGTTTATTTTACTTTTATCACTTTTCCTACAGAAAAAGAAAGCTCTCTAGCTCGTATTTTGCAAACGGAGCATTTTTTTGGGGGAAAAAAAAGAAAAGAAAAAAAAAGGATGAAACTTACAGTTCACACAAAATGTTCTGTTCTAATTTATTTCCTTTCATAAAGTCAAAAGGAAGCCAGTTTAAAAATTTGTAAGATAGACAGACAGCATCATCATCTTCTGCTTAGGAGGAAATTAAGGCCAGTAGAGGTAATGAAATGGAAAGTTGACTCTGAAAGAGCAGAATGGAGCAGAAACATTTCAGGGTATTACAGTTAAAATATGCAATACCTGGAAAACTCTGTCTCTATGCTGGCCTATACTCAGAAAATTCTAAAGGTGAGAACCGCTACGAGATAGCTGGTTTTAAAAAGTTGCAACATGATTCTACTGCTACTGGTTTTGGGGTTTTTGTGTGTTTTGTTTGTTTGCTTTAAACAAAAGCCCAATCAATATTGTGGTCTGCTCTATAATGAAGAATGAACCCTTTATAGCTTCATTCACCAAGTTACCCCATTTCTTCTGAATAAATAGTTTAAAATGTTCTGAAACATGTCTTGGGGAAGAGGATGCTACAACGGAAAATTGTAAGTGTAGTTCAATATAATTCAATGCAATATGAAAATGGACATTTGTTCATTTTCGGAGCCTTAATGGAGCGTATTCCACATAATGCTTGCTGTTAACTCAGCGTCTTGCCAGCTTCTTTGCAGAAGAAGATGGGTGTATACCGGCATGTAAATAAAAACTGGTAAGAAGAGAAATCACAAAACAATGAAGTAAACAGGCTGACTCAACACATCAAACCAGACACAGCGAATTCAAAAACAAGCAAAACCACTGTTACTGCAAAACTTCATTGATATGTATTTAACTGAAGGATGTGAAAATTATGTGTTTTTCATCTGTTATGTAGCAAGTGTGATTTATCAGCAGCTGTACATGTACATGGTTTCTTACTAGGTTAAAACTGCAAAAATTAAATAATTTACACACATTTGTCAGGTTTGTATTTTGGAGTAAAAATTGGAAGGCACACAGACTGACAACTGGATACCGGCACTTACATTTCTAGGGCTCCCCAGTTCCCCTAAACTCTAGGAATAGACAAACCTTAGATAATTTGTTGGTGCCAAGAGACAGTTTAATCTTCCCTAAATGAAAGTAGGCTGGAAAACATCACTTGAACATATATTTCTGACACCTTAAAATACTCATGACTTCTCTCATTCACAGTTCAGCAGGAACCAAAAGCAAGACAACAATTAGAAAATAAATATTGTATTCTTTCCCTCCCTATGACACTTTTTCATGTAAGAGATTATGGCATGAAACCGTTTATATCACAGCCCTACTATGTATTTCTCTTCATTTTTTGACATGAAATAAACATAAAACAATGCTCTGAAGAATCAAACCGTAAATTATGTTTGATATTCAGCTCTTCCATTTTCCATATGCAGAACTTAAGTTTTATTTCTGACAGGTGATAAGGGGCTTATTTCCTTTTTAAATAACAAAGCCTCAGACTCTCCACCAGTATAGATGTATACAGTTTTTACTACCTGTTATATGAGCTCGTATCAGCTACAGTCTACCTGTGTAAATTAAAAATTATCCCCTACCACAAACTTGATAATAAATATCTTGATACTTTTTAAAAACAGTATTCTCCTAAACTTTAAGTTAATGAACATTAAACTGCATTTTATGACAGTTGGATGATGTAGAACAGATGTTGAGCTAAAATTTCATTTACCAAATGTCAGCTCAGAACATATATGTAAAACTGGAGTATTAGTAATCCAAACTACATGGTGAAAACAATGGAAAAAATTGTCAACTACATCTGTGCCTGCCAACCATTTTTCTGGGACTTCAGATGAAAATTCCGCCTGAACTGAAGATTCCAGAAAATAATGTTCAGTTTTAGGAACTCTAATTGCTTATTAGGATCAGTACATTCTCTTCTGGGTATCTATTTCTCATCTTGAGCTGACTGATACATAGCAAACACTAATCAAAAGCCTGCAATTAGTATGCTTTTGTCTTGCAGATTTTCCTCTGCCAGTGAGCCTTTGTTTGGACCTCTGGTTGGACAGGTAGGCTCAGTATCTGAAAATGATGCCTGCCATTCCCCTCCACGATTCGTGCCAGTCACAAAAAATCCCAACCAACCAGCCAACCAAAGGAGCAATACGTCTGTAATGAAACTCAAAACTTATCAGTTGACAAATTCCATTTGCTGAGGAACACGTTTATTTTTTTCTTGCTGCTTAAGGTATAAACAATAACCCTCTGAGGAACACAATGCAACTAAACACAGCCATTTAAAGTCCTTCTTGTATTCGGGCCATGTTTTCCTTTTCCTAAATTCTAATTATACCTCCCATGTGCTACCCTAAATAATTTCTGTCCTTCCGTAATATTTTTTCAAGCATCTGGAAAGTCTTCTGTCCCCTCCTTTCCACACTTGTCATTTATCCACATTTTTTTGTAATCTATCCATGGAAATCAACATGTTAAAAGTCTCCTGATTGCTTTTATTGCTTTCATCCAATCTCCTTCCAATTTTTCAATGTCTTTCCAATAGCAGCAACTGCTGTAGGCCACAGATAGTTTCACAAGCCAGTCTGGTGGACTGTAGCTTCTGGGGACTAAGGCATAACATAATCAGGTGTGCTTCTGACATTTCTTTATAAAAGTTATTCGAACCAACAAGTAAGGGCAGCAATACTGAGTAAAAGACACCATGCACACAGCCCATGGATCAAATGAATCAGATCAAGAGTCATGCAAACCTCTTTTACAAAAGTTATTTTGTAAAATCCCAGTCCATCTAATAGTAATTAGTAATAATATTTAATGATCCCCTCTAAAGAGTTTATGAAGTTCAATTTATACCTGCTCACTTCTGCTTTACCTACAGAAATCAGTATTCATGAAAACACAAATGGTATCACAAGACAAGAAAGAACCAAAAAGCAGGCAAATGAAAATCTTGCAAGAGGAAATCTTCTTTTACAAGCACATATCCTATACGTTAACTGGCTGACAGTTGCAAAGTGATAGCAGAGCAACTAAACAGAGATAACCTTTTCTTAAGAAGATATTGTCTAGGACCTGTAGAGTACCGTAAGTATGTGTTTCCTGCCTACAGGGAGTAGTGCCTTCAACATCATCATGCTTCTCCTACGAACATTTGATATAGATTACAGTCATTTCTCCTCTGGTTTACTGCACTCCTAATGTAATGTTCTTTAAGTCTGAACAAGAGACAATTACAGAGCAAAGCTCTTTTTTCTCCATGGGCTTTTATGTTCTGGAATACAAATATATCAAAATACCAAGGTTTCAGAAAAAGACTGTTTCCCTCTGGTTACCAATGCTTGCTCTAGGGTAGAGGGAAGAAGGAGAGGAATTCAAGTTATATTTTTTCAACTTTCTGGAGGAAAAGCTAAGGGGGAAAAAAAAAGGTTAAAGCAGAAGTTTTCTCAATAAGTAAAACTCTGCAATGGCAGAAGTAGCTGCAAGCAGTGATGTTTCTGATGTGCCATAAAATTTAGCTGTTGTTGTGTTCACAGCTGGAGAGAGAGAGAGAGAGAGAACTGCTGTAATGCTAAACAAGTAGAGAGATCAGGTTGTATTTGCTTTTTTAATGCAGGGAGAGAAATCTTTTCAAATTGTTGCTTAAACACCTCCAGCATTTTTGTTGGGGGCAAATTTTTGGGCTCTCCTATCATTAAATTACACATAGCAAAAATAAATAAACCACACCATCTGCCATAGAAAAACCCTGTATAAATTAACACTTTCAACAAGTTTAAACTTAAGTTACCAAAGAGATTTGCTTTCTTTTCCATCAGAAAACTGAAGAAAATCACCAAGTGATTTGAGGATTACAGTTAGCATTTCCATTGCCATTATCATGGAAGTCAAATCACTCGCCAGAAAACTCTCTCTCTCTCTAATAATCTGCCTGCTTGGGGTACGTATGGCTATAAAGCTTCCTCCTTGCACCTTCCCTAGGTATAGGAGGATGGTCATGCCTCATAGCAACATTAAAAGTTGTACTATGTATTTAAAAAGCATGCACAGTAACAACCATTTCTGCAAACCTGTAATACATACATCTTGTTACCACGTACTGGCATTGGAAGCCTGCACAACACATAGGGTAAAGCACAAGCCTGATTAAGTGTTGCTTCCACATTGCTGTCTCATTGCACAATACCAGAACATCGTTTTCTGCAGCTTTTATGAATATTAACTGCAGACAAACCAAGAACTGTAACAACTTCTGCCCAAGGAGAAACTTGAAAATTCAGTCTGTAATGGTTACAGAGTCAAAACAGTCATACCACTCCTCCCATTTTCTGACAAAATTACTTTCCATAAGCTTTTGAGGGGTGGTGCTACTGCAGGCAGGCTAAACACACACGTTCAAGACCACACGTATAATTTCGTTTCACAGAAGAGCTCGTGAGAGCCTTCCAAGGCAAAGCATTAGGACAAAGTTGTTATGCAAACAAAATCTTTCATGTACAATCAGAGGGTTTTGGCTTTTTTTTTTTTTTTTTGATATTCAACAGCAAAAACATACAAAGCAAACTGCCATTACAAACCTCTGCATGATCAAGAAATAGTAGACAAGGAAGGTTTCACCCACCTGGGATCTTTCTGAATGCTATCAATGGAAGGTGACCTAGCCAAGGTCCCTTCAGGTGGGATGGCTGGCCCAGATTTGCTGTATGGTGATTCAACAGAAGGACAATACTGCAGCTGTCGGTAGGGGTCTGCGTAATTGGAGGCTGGGCCGGCCGCATAGCTGGCCCTCTGGAAGGTCGCTGTTGCGTTCTGTGTGCCGTGTTGACTGCCTGTGCGCTGTAAGGGTACGGAGTCGACACCAGGGGAAGATGGGGCTACGACAGGAAAGTAGGGACAAAGTAAAAAATTGAGGACCTGTTCACAGAAATGGTTAACCAGGTCTAGGCAGAGGAAAAAAAAAAACACACACATATAAAACAAGGGTCCAAAAAAACATGAGAAAAAAAAACAAACAACATTGTCATTTTCAAAACCATTGAAGTAAATAACTTGTCAAACGAATTTCTAAATGACATGCCACTTCTGGACTAGAAGACTTTTACACCAGTTAAACAGACCGTAGCAGTGCTTTTCACTTGGGGTTTTAACTGCACTAACCTGAAATGAAAAGAGTGCAGAAGCAGCATGGGAATAGTCAAGCTAAGACTCACGACCACCACCAAGTGAGGCTTTTCCAGACCTTACAAGGGTGTGAATCAGTCAGATCCACCAGCAAAAGGAGGGTCAAACCAGGCTCAAGAGTCCAAATTGAGACAGATGGTTTTATGGCAGAAGAAACAGACAGGCATAGCCATCCCAAATTTGTAGCCCTGGTATCCATAAAGCAGGTAAAACCAGACACCTGCCTACTCTTTGTTAAATGTTCTTATGCGCATTTCACCTTAAGTAAGACTTAGGGGACTGATACTGCTAACTCAGTCTGAAAAAGAGCTAAGCACAAGGTGATCACGTGGATGTCTTAATGCATGCCAGCAATGGCTGTGCTCATACACCACAGCTCAAGATTAATGCATTACCGGTTTTGAGCTGCTTAACCAATAGATTTAAACTGACCTAACACTTTTGTGACTCAAAAATCTTATTAATCTCTCTTGTAGCCCATTATCTTTCTGTTACAGCACCATGTACTAGAGATCCAGTCTGCTTTATGATTCTTATTAAACATGCAGTATTTCTGAACTAAAGTCCAGTCAATGGCAAGTGGCTTATCACTGTAAGGGGCCGAGGACCAATATCCACATGATCTTTGGCCTGGAAACAAATACAAATTAAATGCTGGCTCTGCTCAGAAGGAAATTCGGGCTGTTTGAAGTGGCACATGATCTCATGGTGGCTCCCGTTTCCCCCTGTCCCAAGACAACAAGAATACTTTCACCAACGGGAGTGGGCCCGGGTCCAGGACTACTTTTAGCTGGGTGAAAATCATATGTTAAACTGTAGGCAAAACCGCGTATTAAAGAGGCAGGTTTTCATAATAGATTTCTCAATAATTTCTTATTAACATGCACATTTACATTTTAAGAAAATAAATATTTAATATATTATAGGTCCATGAAAGGGACTTTAAACATTTTATCTCAAAGTGTCAGCAAATGAAATACAGTGAGCTTTAAATACAATTACAGCAGTGTTATCTGACCTAGTATTTGTCAAAGTTACAACACCCGAAAATTTTAAATTTGTATCAAATCTTCCCCTCAATTCTAATTTTTTTCTTATGGTTCTGAAGGACATAATTTTACAATAACAAGTATTATCTTATAACTTTGTTACAAAGATAGATAAGTGGGATCACCCATCATTGGGAGTGTTCAAGGCCAGGCTGGACCGGGCTTTGAGCAACCTGATCTAGCGGAAGGTGTCCTTGCCCATGGCAGTGGGGCTGGACTAGATGATCTTTAAGGTCCCTTCCAACCCAAACCACTCTTTGATTCTGTGATTACATTAACTTATATAGCAACATTTTAGAAGTACTGCTTTTCCTTAAGAAATGAGTAATAAGACACATATAGACCTTTTCATAAAATTGCATCAGTTAAAATGCAATAACAGTACTAGCATATTGAAACATCTCATGCACAGAGCATGTTAAATTCAGTGTTAGGAATACACAAGGGAAACATCACATTTTAACAGAAAATACACACAGTTCAAAATCAAAATTTGGTGCCTTGTGAGAAAAAGAGTAAAAAAAACCAGAGAAAATACTGGAAGTATTTTCAAGTGAAAAAGCAAAAACGTAATTGTATACTGACACAGCATACTCTTAAGTACTGCCACTCTGCAGAATATGCTGCTAGTTTTTGACACGTGGGGAATTGCAAAAAACCCTACGACGCTAATACTGCTGAAGACAAGAACTTCATTGTAATGTATATTGCTTTGCAAAATATTCCACTGCATTTCCCTTCCTCTTCTTTGCAAGACAGTTCGATGGAAATCGTGTTTGTTTTTAAATTCTTTGAAAACTTTTCTATTTTCTCTTTTGTCTTGTTATCAAAATAGGTATTTTTATGAACTGAAACTAGCTGTTGCCCTAACACCTACATGCTTTTTGAGTCACTCCGATTCATTTCTCAAATTATCTTCCTAGCAGTCTGTTACTTCCTTTTGAATTTTATCACAATGAACACAGAAGTGCCATAGTCAGAATATGAGAATGAGACAAATATATGACTTAGTTAAACGTTCACATATCAGCTTGTTTGGCCAGTGTTACCCAGATCAATTAAAAGAAAAAACAAAACCCAAACAACTAACACTTTAGAAGAACTTTTACATGTAACTTGACTACAGCCCCCTTCATGGACTGTCGACGGGTTAAGCTTTAGCAGACATTTTTACACTAACAGCTTCATGTAGAATTGAAGCAAAGCCATCTCCTACCAATACATTACTCTTGCTTTAACAAACCCTTTTGTCAGCCAGACTTACTGACTGTAGTGTAGCTCTTTAGGCTATGGCAAACTTTCCATCTGTTGAGATCTCTCTTCTATTTAGCTATTAAAACAGCAAAGCCATAGTGACTATGTCTATTAAAATAAATAAAATCAGAAGTCCATTTGCCTTGCCCAGCAAGAGCAAGCCTTCATTGAGCACAGGGGCATCCAGAAGACACACACTTGGAGTGGCCCAGAAAGCATTCATGTACCAGCTATATTTGCAGATGGTCATGAAACCTTTTTACATGTTTTTAAACTGAAGACACTTACCCCTTTCTTTAACTTTCACATTTGACTCTCCTCTCAAATCTAAACCACCTACACCTCAACCAGAATCAGCTCATCATAGGTAAGACACAATACTACTTTGACAAGGATCAGGGGTTTGTCCCAGCAAGGGAAGACAGGAGTTAACAGAAGTGCTGTTTCTGGAGAAATGGGCTGCTTCCCCCAACTCGGCACCAGCCACCAGCCCAGCCTTCCCGGGATCTGTCCTGGCTGAAGCAGGATCATGGCCAAGTCACGTTATTACCCTGGGTCTACGGTGGACCCTATTCTTCTTCTGCATAAAGGCAAAACCACAGTCACGTTGTGACCTTTGAAGAAGCAGGTCTAGTTCTGTGGACACCTTGACACCCTGTTGGTTTAACAAGAAGCTTGGAGGTAAAGGTGTCCACAAACTAGATCTGCTCCTGGTCTTCAAAAGTCCCAGAACTTACAAGGAGATCAAGATTAAAATCAAAGAAATAAAAGGCCTCAAAATCTTACTTACACTGTATCTTGCCTTGCCAAGTGACCACCCATGTAAGCACTGTTTTTAATAAGTGACTGCTGCCCCACTTTTAAAAAACTTAGATGGAAATTCAGTGGTTGATGACAGATACATCTCACAAGTTCTGCTCTGCTCCTTTTGCACCCATCAGCCTATCCACAGCTCCTTCCAGGGACTGCTCAGCACAGTGGCCTTGCAGAGGCACACGGAGAGGGCAACTGGCAATTGGCTGCCCCTTCCAAGCACCCCACTCCATGCACATGAGAGGGGCTTGTACAGACCACAGCCTGCAACGCTGACAAGGCTTGCACTGACGGAGGGTCACAGCACCCACTCTGCTGCAGCTTGCAGATACTGACTATAGCAAATAACATGCTCAGTAGTAGGCCAGTAAATCTCTATACTTCCATGACATTTTAAACTTCAGCGTAAGAACCATGCTTGAGGAGAATTTTAATTTTGGGTTGTGAAAAGGGTTTCACTGAGAATTTCCAAAGTGAGCATTTTGCACTGTGCAAATCCAGAACTACAGTCTCAGTGAAGAGATTTCAGTTTGTCACCTAAAGATTTAAGATCTTGTTTTAATCTGGCATGTCATTAATACCTTAAAAATACTGTATCACCTCAACCTTTCACTACCGAAGCACCAAAATCACATCCCAAAAAAACAGAGCGTCTGGGGTACCACACAGATATTTAATATGTTCTTATAAATCCTTGCCAAAGAGAAAGAAAAGCCCTTTTTAACTATAATGAAAACCCTCCAAAGACCTGATGTACGCCCTGATTATGGTTCTCTTGATTGAAGAAACAGCATACAGAAAACCTAGCCTTTATAATTTTCTACGGCTTTTGCATAGCATTAACAAAGATATAGCAACTTTTATATTAATGCTGAAAATTTAGGTGTATGACTAAATATACTCACAGGCTCATAATGAGATACTCAACTTAGAAATTCACTTTTAGATTTTGTATCTTCTTTTAAAATCTGTGACAGCTCTAGAAACAATTAACAAAATCCAAAAAGCAAGAAGACGTTGATTTAGGCAAGGATGCTACTGCACCATACCTAAGTATCTTAGGAAGACCAAATTCACATAAGAACTGCTAAAAGGTTCAGACTTTCTAGAAGTCAGAGGGCATTTTGCCCAGTCAACATACGTAGGATCAGACCTTCAGAGAGGGTAAACTTGTGATTTATGAGACTTATATTGCTTGGCTGATGCTGCTGTTTGATTTGTGGATATTACCTTGCAAAATTTTCCTCTTATTATTCTGTATTAGAGATTCAGCTGCTGTGTTAACCTTCTCCTTGTGCCTCTCACAGATTTCACAATTCTTTAGGTTTTTTTCTTTTTTTTTTTTCTTCACTGATTTGCACCTGCAGTTGATTCTTACTCTCATGTGAAAGTTGAAAATTTGATCCCAGTAAGATGTCCTTTCTATGTCTACCATCCCTCCACGAGTTCATAAATGATACAAATGCAGTGCATTCTGTTGGTAGCAAATATATAGGAGATTTATAAACCAGATACTTTTCCCATCCAAAACACCATAAAAATAACACAGTGCATTCTCTGTCAATTAGGAAACAGAATTCATCTAGTTTGGGAGATACAAACACTTTTTATCTCTAAATGTTACGTGAGTGTTTTAGAGCATGCACCAGCTTTTTTGCAATAAAAGTTTTACCAAGTAGATTATAATCAAGCTAGGAGCAAATCAGCAATCCAAAGTAACAAGCACAAGCAGTTAAGTTTAACACTGTTCAAGATGTATGATAATACATATATAATAATAATAAATTTGTTTAGCAGTTACTTTTAGCAGCACTTTTCCACATTGGAAATGTAAGAGAAATACATGGTTGGGAGATCCTGAAATATTTACTGAAAGAGTAATAACCCATAACTGATATTAGCAACTACCTCTAAGGTAGTTAAGATTTTATGAAGGCATTATCATATCCTCTGTTCATTTCATACTTTAAACACACAAACTGAGAGCAGAACAAAAAAAAAAAACCTCTAAAGGATTTCAAGATACAAGGCTTTGATTTAGATTTAAAATACTCAGGACCTTGCGCAGATATCGACACCACAGAAGTCTTGTGCAGCTTGGCAACATTACTACATAACTTCTTGTAGTCAAAACAGGAGAAACACAGTCAAAACTACTGCAACTTTCTATTCTTCTTGTTTTCCATTTTCTCCTCCCTCACTTCTCCCACTCTTTATTTTGTGCTATTTAGTTGCTGATCTTGCAATCAAAACTCCAGTCTCCAAATTCTCAGCCAGAGAGAAAGAAAAAAAACCTGTAAGCAAATCTTTCCTTGCACCCTCACAGGATGGGCTCTTCTCCATCCAGCCAGCCTTTGCTCTCAATGCATCAACCTTTCAGGGCTTCCGGGATGGCATCAAACTCCACACAGTCAATTGGAAAAGCCTCCTTCCCTCTGTTACCTCCACGTCCTTTCCCCCTCAGTGATTTCCAGTTCTGCTTCACAGACTCAGCTAGCCTTCTTCCCCCTAATTTTCTGCTGGTTCCAGCTTTCTCCAGATGTTCATATTTTGTGTATATCAGGGGAAATACAACCTCCTTCCCTCCAGTCAGCTCCACCATGCTCAGGTCAGCACCTTCAACAGCTGGGCATGGCAAACAGGCAGTCTCCCTCCTGTACCAGGTATGCCTTTTTAAGGGAACATAACATGCCATACAGGGGCAATACAAGCAAACAAAAGAAACAGATACTGAACAACATGGTACTTAGCAAAAAAGGTCTCTTTTCCACCCACAAACATGTTAGTCACAGTTTCCTCTGGTACTGGTTATACCTGGCTGTCACACCTACTCGTAATTAGTGTCTAGATGCTGTTGCAGCCATGTATTCAGTAACATTTTTACCATCAGATGTTTCCATGACAAGGCAAGAAGGAAGCCTTTTTATCAAGGCAACATCCATGTCTCTTCCAGATGGCATCACAGGAGATTTACGTTGTTCATACTTTCCCATCTCATCTTCAAAACCAGAGGTAGCTGCTTAGCTGCTATGCTATTACTTCTATGGGAAGTACTCGGTGCATCTCTGAATTAGTTAACAGGTTGATTCCCACTGCTGGCAGTTGCAGAGTACTAAGCCTAGTGAAGATCATAAACATGCTCAAAGTGATTGTATACCCCACTGATGAATTATTAGCCATTTGTGATTTGATTCTTTCAAAAATCTTAAAATTACCTCCTGACCATCGCTGTATTTACATGCCACTGTTTTCCAGAACAGCTCCTTGCTCCATAGAAACCAAGGAAACATCACTTGTGCTCTGCATATTGTCATGTTCAATATATCCTCTTCCAGTGCAAAAACTGACAATCTTTGAAGACTGAAGAACTGAAGTTGCTACTGCAGTGATGTATCCTTTCATTTTGATATTCTAAGAGTGTTCTTTAGATCTGACACTAATTGTTACAATAAGGCTGAATGTTCTTTTGCTTAGAAACTGATGTTTTTCCACAATGAAGAAAGAATTGGTGAAAGAAAATACTGCTTCCTCGATTTCTGAGCTATTCGTCTCTTTAGAGAACAGCTGGTGTCTGGTCACTTTGAAGACTCCTTTTGTCTATATTACTCCACTTCAGTTCGTACATTCTCACATTGTCTGTGTCTTAGTTTCCTTTTCACCCTTATTTTTTGTTTGAAATACATACCTCTTTTCCCTTTTATTGAACAGTTCCATTGCGGGGAAGACTTATAGCTGCCATTGCCTGACCTGTAGCATATGGAATAATTTTTAATTACCAATTTAGACTTAGTATTTCTTTACTAGTACTTATTTTATTTATGGACTCAAGTATGTGATTAGCTTGCACCTAGTTTTGTTAGGGTTAGCAGTGGAAGCAAATACATACCTTATGAATAAAGTCACCTATATAAAGATTTTTACACCTCTGAAGCAAATTTTAATGAAGAAATAGGTAGACAAGTAATTCAGTGAGCAGCAATGGTGACAGAGTTTGTATCTAAGATATCTGTATTTCAGTTCAATAGATAAGGTGCCTGATATGAATGACTTCCGATCAAAGTTTATTTGCAGCTGTGCTTGATGCGACTTCAGTGAAACCTGAAGTGCAACCTCTGCCACAGCCAGTTCTATTACAAGGCTTCACTGTGTGACCAACCTCACATCCCCACATCCAACCTTCTCAAATCCTATATCCTTCCCTTCAGTCGTCTTCCACCATCAGGTTCCAGAGTTACAGGGTGTCCATCACAGTAATACAGCCTGTATCTCAAAAGCATATATAGCTAAAGCATCATTCTGAAATCCATCTAGTCTGAGGGGACACCAAGGTTTTGTGCAGGTATTAGGATGCTCAAGCAACTATATGTTTTCAGTTATTTCAGATTCTCAACTCTCTGACTCAAGACAGGAGTGATTTCTTTCCTTCTTTACAACCAAACAGGGCAGAAGCCATGTTTTTCAAGTTTTCGGTATTAAAAAATATAATACTCCCTTCCACCTCTAGGAACTGACAGCATTTTAAGTCTGCCAGATTTTAATCTCCACTAATATATGCAACTTTCATTCTCAGACTCAGCATCTAGCATGTTTCAGTGATGCTGCTCTGCACAAAAAAAGTGATGCTTTCACATAATGTGATAATCAGATGCCAACTTTGGCTGCTAAAGGTGTTATGCCAAGATCTTTTCTCAGATTGCCTCTTGTTTCTCTGAGTGGCATCCCTCAATTTGGGGAGAACATGCAGTTTAATTTATTTGTTACATGAGCATTTAAACAGAGAACGTAACAACTGCCAAGGCCCTTAAAAGCAAATGCTCTTTCAGAATTTGAGATACTAAAATTCATCATGCCAGTTTTCTCACACGAGATGAAATTCAACCCTGAGCAATAGCACTATGCAAGACATACACATTTCCTCCTCTTTGTAATGCTACACAGTTTCACATTGTGCTCATGGGACATAATGACCATAATGATCACCCAATCACAGCAAAAACACATAGACCATACTACTGCCTATAGACTAGCCTACTGCAACTAAATGTCTGGTTTCACTCCAAATTCACCTTCTCTTGAAAACCCTCTGTTAAAAGTTTCCTGTCCAGCTGGACAACATAAAATAGAACACATGGACAGTAGTGACAATCGTTATTAAAAAAAGTATAAATATTATGAGACAATAACAGATTAACAGCCTGCACTGCATCATGCTAAATCCATCATGCACATGGGTGTCCTCTTCAGATTTTGACTTCTTCCTATTTAGTACACTATAATCCTAAGTAATAAAATGGCTACTAATTTTTTAGAACACCTTACTGAGCTTCAGCTTCATTAATTAATAGTTTCAACTCTAGAGAGTTATTTTACTATTAAGTTAACCACATTTGTATTCCAGTGCCAGACCATATGATATGTACACCTTAAACATTAACCTAACTTATGAAAATGACAGTTTGAAAGTTGCTGGACCCATTATAGTAAAAGCTAGCATCTTTGAATACTTGCTGTACTCATAAAAACTCCAACCCATGTAAGCATGTAAACATACGATAGAGGAAGAGACTACCTCTAAAAGTAGACAGTCTTATATTTAAAAAAAAATAAAATTTACAGCTTGAGTTAAAAAAAAAAAAGGGCTGGTGATTTTTGAAGAGTGCCTTTAAATATAATGCTGCAGAAAGAATGATCCTCTAACAAAAGCATTAGTCATCTTGAAGACATTACTGGGTAGTTACTTCAGGCACAGCATTGTGTTTTTTTTCCTGCAAAGATTTACAAGAAGATTTATGAAAGGTGTTTCAACTGCTTCTTATTTCATGAATGACAACCCCGTATTTCTACACAACACTGAAGTAAATAAAAGAGAATGAACATAGTCCTGCATTACTGAAGTCTAACGTGACCGGGCTTTAACCTAAGACTACACCTGTACAGTAAATAGATGATAAATACACAGACAGTTTCTGGCACAGAGTAGACATTGTATTTTCTCAGTAGTGGCAGATGAGATTTACAGGGATGTACTTCCCTGACCAAGATTTTATAATCACATTTCTCCCTCAATAGGTGGCAAAAGTCAAGGGACATCTAAGAAGCATTCAGATACGCTCTAAGTCATCCTTCTATTAAAAAAGGAGGATAGAAGAGTTAGAAAATACACAGGACAAACCACAAGTCTCTGGAAGTATCCTGTTCATGGGACTGAGGATGGAGGCTGTGGATACTGACCATTTTAAAAGGTTTCCATTCTGAGCAACAGTGGAATCTGGGCTGTCTTCAGATGGGTACAATTCCACTATGGAACCCAACCATGGGCTCAATACTTTGGAGCAATGAGTATCTTATTTGGAGAAATGCTTCTCCACTATAAGGGGGATATTGCTCACACCTTCATTACAAAGGTGGTTCTGCAGGGTTTTCACCTTCTGCCACTTTCCTCCTCTCTCATTGCTCTTGTCCACAGCTTCACAGCGATCACTGTCTTTTATTATACTTCTGCCAAAATTATAATAGGAAAGAAATAGAATTTTTTTAAAATTATTTTTTCTCAGATAAGATGCCACTGTACGTGGAAAAAGAATCACCTAAAAACATATATGCAAGAATGTAACACAGATAAGACTATACCAGACACCCTGGATCTGTCAAATGAAATGCGATTATGACTTTGCATTGCTTTGAGGTGATTTGTTATTCACTATGCAGATCACTAAGGTATTTCGTGCTCAATTTACTTTGTACTGAAGATTTGTTCCCCGCTTGTTTCCTATAATTCTCTCTCCCAAAGCAATGTTATCAAGTGGATGTCAGTTAGGAATACAGGTCTATTATCACAACATTACCAAACTAATAGAGATGCAGTGGTAGGAATAATTTTTCTTTTTAATTTCCCCGAAAACATTATGTCCTATAGCCAGAACTCCATGCTGTGTGATTTACCAGCATGATGATCCTCAATTAATCTGCAGCTGTGGCATCACAGTATGCCCCTGCACAGCACATCAGCTTGTGACAAAGCAAAAAACAAAACAAACAAACCTGTCCCCCAACCAGAAAAAACCCACAACCTAAGCAGAAAGAAGTGATGTTTGGTATTTATTACCTAACTATTGCACTTTAGGACTGAACAAAAACTAAATAAAGATTTAAGAAGCAGTATAACAGACAAAGGATTTAATCCAAACAGGGCAATTCAAAGCTGATTTTTTCTGTTGCTCCTCCTTTTTGCCTGATGTGACAACTTTAAAGCCAAATAAAGAAAAATACATTTGAAATGAAGGTTCCCTTTTTACTTTCAGATTAAGTATTTGTAATACAGGAACAAGCATGTAACATGTGGCTTTTCATCAATAGCTAGATGCTGCTCTGAAACAAAAGTAAAACTATACCAGTGCACTCATTGATACTGTAAGAATGTGAAAACACCTAACTGCATATATATATAGGAAATTTTTTTTCCGCTCTAACCCCCTTAAAATTCCTTTTACTTATTAACCTGAAGTCTATGGAATTGCAATTACATCCGGTTAACTAAATTGCGGTTCCAGGACAAGAAGCAGTACTAACACAACCTGTGAAAGGATGAGATAGCTGTGGGGTAACCAGGACATAAACTGCCCTGTGGACACTGCCACGGGTGATGTACAAGGCTCAAACTCCGAGTCTGATTCCCAGAGCTGAAGTTATGTTTGCATGCCTTGCAGGTGTAGAAAGCTGTGAAGCAAGCCCTCTATATCGGATTCATCATGACATTAAAATTGGAGTCCCACAGTGTCATTTTTACATAGTCTTGTTTCAACATAAGAATGCTGTGTTGATTTTCTAAATGTTTTTCACCATCTTTAAGCCAACTTCAGTGATTTGAAATGGCTACAGAGAACAACTTACCAAGGGACTGCTTGCTATAAGGTATTATAAATGATTATCAAAAAGATATTTCTCAAAGCAAACTTTAGAAAAAAAATCTCGTATTTGTTTCAGGTATCACCTGAATACCAAGTGCAAGGTCCTGCACCTGGGTTGGGGCAACCCCTGGTGTCAGTACAGGCTGAGGGATGAAGGGATTGAGAGCAGCCCTGACAAGAAGGACTGGGGGGTACTGGTGGATGAAAAGTTGGGATGTGAGGTGACAATGTGCACTTACAGCCCAGAAAGCCAACCATATCCTGGGCTGCATCAAGAGAAGCATGGGCAGCCAAGGGAGGTGATTCTGCCCCTCTCCTCTGCTCTGGTGAAACCCCACTTGCAGTACTGTGTTCAGCACTGGGGCCCCCAACATAAGGACAAGGACCTGCTCGAGTGGGTCCAGAGGAGGCCATGAGGATGATCAGGGGGCTGGAGCACCTTCCTTGTGAGGACAGGCTGAGAGAGTTGGGGTTGTTCAGCCTGGAGAAGAGAAGGCTCTGGGGAGACCCTGTCATGGCCTTTCAATACTTAAAGCTGGCTTATAAAAAGATGGGCACAGACTTTTTTAGCAGGGCCTGTTGTGATAGGACAAGGGGTAACAGTTTTAAACTGAAAGAGGGTAGATTTGGACTAGATATAAGGAAGAAGTATTTACAATGAGAGTGGTGAGATCCTGGAACAGGTTGCCCAGAGAAGTTGTGGATGCTCCCTCCCTGGAAGTGTTCAAGGCCAGGTTGGATGGGGCTCTGAGCAACCTGGTCTACTGGGAAGGTGTCCCTGCTCACTGCAGGTCAACTAGATGATCTTTGGAGGTTCCTTCCAACCCAAACTATTCTATGATTCTGTAATACTGTTATAAACTACTTCATAACCACCAAAAAAGAAAAACCTTTAAAGGTTAAGAGTTTAAGGTTAAAAACCTTAAAAATGGCTAAAGAACAGTTCATCTGTAAAAGCAGATGTAGGAAAACACTATCAGCTTGCGATGCTACATAACTGCAATAAAGGAGGCTTAATTATTTTTGAAAGAAGAGTAAAGTATAGGACACCGACGTCTAACTTTTTTCATATGGCCAATTTTTCAAATACTGGAAAATTGCTTCACAATATGAAAAAATCTTCACCTTTAAATAATGACTTCTAAAAATATCAAACATATCCAATACTTTATTACATATGAAGACAAATATTTACAGTCTTGTGAAGATGAGATACTCTGGCTCAGTTCATGCATCCTTTGTAGCCTCGTGCTCCTTTTGTAAGGGACAGCAAAGGAGCTAAGAGACATGACAAAACGTTGAGAATCAAAGAAAGCCTCAGCTGGACCAGAATAAAAAACATGCAGCAAATTAAGTACTTGGGTGTTTGGAAGCAGCATTAAGAAGTCCATACAACATCCTTCTCTGTCCTTGCTGTAAAAATCTCAATTGAAAAAACAAAAATTAACTTGCACCTATTCAGCAGTTAGTGTTCCAACAGACCGCTGGCTCCCTTGCTGGCAAGGCAGAGCCATCTGGCAGCAGAGCAGCACTCCCTCCCGGAGCAAGGCGAGGTCTCTGCCCTTCTGTGCTGGCAGCAGATGGAAGGCAGGGCAGAGGCAAGGAGCTGGTGGGCTGGTGCAGCTTTTCAGCAGCAACTCCACAATGCCAGGCTTCTGTCTACCAGGTCAACAAGATGGAAGTTCAAGCGGGTTGGGCGTGTGGCTGCCTTTCCTAGAGGGAGGGAGCTCCCAGGGAGTGGGGGTGAACGGCACGTGAACCTGGAACTGAGAACAGGAGGCCATCGGGCACCGAAGAGCTGGGACTGCCCTGTTTTGCTTGTGCAATGCAAACAAGGAGAGGGGGGAGAGGTCGGAGCCATCTGAACACCCACAAGCCACAAAACTAGCAAGCTCCGCTCCCTGAAAAAAAACAAACCCAAACAAACCAACAGTGCAACCAATTTTGTATGGGATGTTCCTGTCAGGGTGGCAGAAAAAGGGGTTTTTGCTTCTCGTTTTCCTGCCTCTCCTTTAAGTTCTGAATAGAGACCTAATCCTCAGCACAGGAACCTCCTAAGATGCAACAAGGACGCAGAAGACAGAAACAGACCAGCCATGTTGTGAGAAAGCCACCAACTCAGTGATAAGAAAAGGAACGCAAATTTTCCTTGTAAATCTTGGCCTCAGACACTGCTTAACCTCCAGGACAGCAAAGGCCTGGGCCAAGTGCAAAGCAGCAAACACCGGCATGGCCATCTGGGTCCTCTTCCCATCCCTCCAGCAGCATGTGTAATCTGTGAAGAAAGACTGAACTCTGGGAGCAAATGCTGCCCCTACCCCACTAAAGCAGGATACACTTTTACAGGAGAAAGACAATGTTACAAATAACTAGGAGCAGCGTTTGATTTAAGGCATCCCCCCAGTGCAGAATCCTTTCCTTCAGCTAATGAAGAACCAGGAAGGAGCAGGAAGGCAGGCAGAGGAGGACAGCATCTACCCAGAACCACAATGGTAATTCTCACCTTCCACCGTTTTTCCTGCGTCGTATCACAACACAATGAAATACAGAGTTTTTCCCTGGCACTGGCAAGCGCCTGAACAGAAACCACGGCCAGGAGCAACATGTAACTCTTCCCACTGAAAAGGAGCCCCCTTGACTCTCCATGGTTCTCCTGACAGCACTCTCCCTCCACACAGAAACCCAGCTCGCAAAGAGCCACGTTACTGGTTTGCACCTACCATCACAAATTTCACAGGCCTCTCCTCTTTGATCAGCACTCTCCACCATGGCACCCAGGAGGTGGTGTTGCCTGCAGCAGCACAGCTTTTGGTAACAGACAGCTTCAGAGGCAGTGGTGCACTGGTGGAACCACCCAAGCATCAGTGGGAGGAACCTTGGGGAGACCTGGTCTCAAGGAGAGGAGGCCATCAGAGAAGCTGGAGGGCAGTCTGGCAACTACCTGCACACACAGGGACATCAGGCAGCTTTGGAGGTAGCACGAGAAGTGCTGCAGGAGTGCCCCTGCCCCACACATGCTCCCTGATGGAGAAGCCATTGCAAGAGCATGCTTGGTAAACCCTTCAAGTCCCACACTAAACCATTCTTCAGAGGCAATGCAAACTCTGACTGCTTATCCTTGCACTATTCAACCTCCTTTCAGTTAATCTTCCAGTTCAGAGTCCTCCTTTTAATTTCAGCAATATCAACCAAAGACCATACTCCTCCTTTTCCTAACCATTTCTCCTTCTCTCTGGGAAGCACAGAAGAGTCCTCACAGTGCCTTAAGTGCTCTGTCCTCATCAAGGAGGCACTTCAGCTCCATGTACCCAGCACTCAAAACTAATGCTAACTGGCCATGTAACCGTACAAGGCTGCTGGACTTCCCATGATCGAGGTCTGTCACGAGGCCTTCCCCACAGTGACCTTCAGGTGCCAGAGGCAGAGACTGTCCTCAGGCTGTACATCCCGAGGCAATCCTTAAACTTTCTTCAAGGCCATCAAGGTTCCCCTGGTGATACTGCGATGCGTACATCCTTCATAGAGCTGAGGAGGAAAGGTTCACTCCTCCGGTGTAATTGCTGGTTCATCCTTGCCACATGTGAGGCTGAGGACAAAGATACTCACCCACAGCCCCTGAAGCCAGCAAGCACTCTCAAAGCATGAGAACTCTGCAGGTTTTGAGATCTAAATGTCCACAGCTAGCCAGCATCACCAGTGCTTTTAAGCAGCAGCACTTATTTAATCTGATAAAGCCCATTTGTAGAGAGTTCGGAATAATCACAGACCTTCCATTTACCACCCTTCCCTCCCAGACTGTGGGGGACAGCACTCTTTCAAAGCTTTCAATAACTTTATCCAGAAATCACATCTGTTTTACAGAAGAGGGCTTATCTCTTCCACTGAGGGACCACAACAAAAGCAAGTGTTGTTATGCACTTCCAAACAGAGTGCCACCAGCCTCCAGAGGGTGATGGTAACTGGTCCCACAGACCCCACCACTGCTGAAGCCACGCTCCCCTGCTGCAGGTCAGCACTGACAGTCCAGGACCTCAGCAGCAAAGCTCGTTTCTCCTCAAGGAAGCTATGGAAATCCCAGGTTTGCAAAATAGCGAGATTCTGCCCGCTTGGACTTGTTTCATGTTCAACATGAATAACTAAGGACTAAATCCCTAGTCAAAACTTCTAAATCTGCAAATAAGCGATCACCAATTCTGTGTCCCACTCTCTCTGAAAGGCAATCTTTCACTCCTCTTAAATAATAGCCCTCTTCAAATGCCAGTGGTGTTCATGTAAACATCCCATCAAATAAGCTTAGCTCTACTATTTTTAATTTAGGATTTAAATTAATAATGCAAGGCCTTTAGGTTTATAAGGAAAGTAAGTAATGCACCTGCCTGGACAAAAATTATTAGTGTTATTTGGTTGGGTTACAAATACAAATTACAAGTTGCTATTCAGTAAGTAAATTAATTCATTATTTATATTATGTCTGAGTACTCCCTCCAAGCACATCTTTTGTGGATTACAATTTCATAAGTAGAATTTCACATTTATTGCTACTTTTAGCAGAGAAATTTGGGTTGGTACTTTTTATATGAGAGAAGGCATTACCCTATGAAGATCAAAAGGGATTAAGTAAAAGCTACCGACCAAAAAAGCCTATGCATCTACTGCTGTCAAGTTTGAAAGATTATTTTTACCTTAGACAGCATGACAGTAACACACCCTGTCATAATTTAAATGACAAAGTGATGGAAGAATTCACCCTGACCCTATCTAAAGTTATGCCAGTAAGAGATGTTCAGTAAGCTCCTACTCTTTTGTATCTTCTGCAATATGCAGCCCTTAGTGCAGAACTATAGTCAAGCATTTCATTCATGAGTGAAATACAAGGAAAATACAAAAGTAAAAAAAAAAACCAAAACACCCCCCCCCCCCAAAAAAAACAACCAGTAAGTAAATAGAACAAACAATTTAGTTTACCCTGTAGAGAAATTTTAGCTTATTGAATTCTGCTCACTGAATGTTGATTCTCCTATGGGATGAAAAACTCTGAGTGGGCTTTATCCTTATTTGTGTAAACATTCCTGAATGCAATAAGTATTTAAGAGCTTACAAAAGAGAAAGAGGTGATGTCTATATTAAAAAAACCCAGAAATTTCCATTCTGTGAGTCACTTAATCTTCCAAATAAAGTGAAATTTTCAAAGTCAGGAAGAATGTTCTCTTTAAAAAAAAACCAACACAAAAGTAAATGGTTTGCAAGTCTAACTAGCATAATTTTTGTTTCTAATTGGCAATGTTAGCTACAGAGAAAAAAAATCCAGGTTTTGGACAAAGTCCTTAGACTAAGTTTGCCTTCCCTTTTTTTCCGTCAGATGTGGAAAAGCATGCACCATCTTCATGATTAAAGGTACTGTTGTAATTGACAAAAGAATGTGAACTATGGTCTGTAAAGGAGCACACTGAAGCCTTAAAGCTCCCTACCACTGCCTCTCACCCTGGTGCAACTCATGCACACAGAAGATACAGGCCATGGTATATATCTTCAAGGAGTACACAGCAATCTACATCCCTCATATAACAAATAGTCAAGACAAATAGCTATTCAGTCCTACAATAAAAACCACTTAAGACAACTCAACAAAGAAATAAAAAGTTGTATGTGCCAAACTTCAGTTGAATTGCTTCCACTTCTTTCTTCTAATCTGAGAAAATTTGTATGGTCTCCATCAGAAGGGATATGTTCCTACGGGCATTTGTGGTAGAGGCAGGAGTCTGAGAGCTGATCTGATCCAGCCCGAAATTCCCTGAGAGTGCTGACAGCTCTTCAGCTGTTGTGTGATAGGCTGACTCTTCAGGTTGTGTGATAGGCTGACAGCATCTGCAGCTAACAGCTATCGACGGAGCAACAGAATAACTGGCCTGGCACACATCCACCTGCTTTTATTTCCCCTGACCCTAATGATATGGGTGGAGGGGGAAAGTGATGGAGGATCAACCCAACACAAAGCTGGACTGATGGGGTCATTCTTCAGAATGAGCCTGGAGCAATGTTCAAATCCATATCCCAAATGGCAAAACAAAATTCACCTTCACAAGGCCCATTTCTGCTACTCAAACCAGAGTATTTTTTTTTAGCTTTTCCTCTTCCCTTCTGCAAACCCGTCTTCAGGTATCACCCAGTAACATCCTGCGTCCCAGTTTCATTCACTATAATTGTGGTCCATGTTGACAGGGTTTCCTTCCTTATGGAGGTGTTGTGAAGATTACAGTCACAAGACAGCCTGCTACTTCAGCACAGAGAACCAAGGGATATTTTGCAAGCAAAACAAGAAAACCTCTTTAGGGCATGCTGGGAAAAAGAGCATCGTATAGGAAATATGAGGCAGCCACATGTGGAACATGAGGCTTAAAGTTCAATATAAATAATTGCTTCAGTCAGTATCAGTGCCTCCGCTGCTCAGTGACTTAGGCAGAGGTCTTGTGCCCTTCTTGTCCCCTTCATGCAAAGAATAGTAATCTTTTCTCATATACATGTATGACTCTACACAAAACATATACTATGGTAGTTTCTTTAACACGAAGGAAATGGTGTAATGGTGTTCTTCAAAAAGTATAAAGCTGTTACACTAGAGAATTCTGTGAAAAAACTTATTTTTAAGGATTTTCTCCTCTACTCTGAACACCCAAAATGTGCATAAGGCAATAGAAATTTCTGGACATGCAAAAACTGCCAGCTTTGACCTTGTTTGGTTTTAAAAATAAAAAAAAATAAACTTTCAAAAGAAAGTAAAGCATCTTGCTCTAAAAAGTTCACTTAACTTTTTCTTGATGAAAATGGGAGTGATCTGAGAATGGACATAATCTTCCCTCTCTGATCAACACAGCAAAGATAAAACACCAGAAATACTTACAATTCCTAAGGCAAGTTCTTTCTACATCTGCTTTAGGCTATTTTGGCTGTAGCATTTATGTACTCTAATTATTTTGTGCATTAAATACCATAAATATCCCTGTTGATTTGTGATCTATTTGTGGGTTCCAACATACAGCTGTATTTCATTTGGTTGAGAGGACATTCTGCAAGTAGGACTTGTACACCAATGCATTTCATGGACAATCATTATTATTTATGGGTAAGCCAGTGATGCTAACAGCTTTTCTCTATGCCATAGTTCAATTTTATGTCTGTGTACCTATACGTAAGTGTACCTCTGTAGAAGAGATGAAGAACATTTATGTATGATTCACTTCAAAAGCTAGTGAACAATCCTTTAGCTTCATGTGGAAGGAACTTTGCAGTCCCTTTGCAACACACAGAATACCTTTGCAAGCAAAAAACCCTAGCAATTTCTTCAGAGACAACAGATTTTTCTGAAAGACAATATACAAGATTAATAAAAATATTCTCTCTCTCCTTATGAGTAAGCCCCCTCCCCAAATTAGCTTAACCTACTATACATACAGTACAACATTAAGTATTTCTCCGTTTTGTGCATGCCTTTGGGGTTCTATTGATAGCTGCCATCTGCACAAGGTATTCTGTTTGACCGGCATGCACATAATACATTTTGTTTAGCACATCAGAAAGAGAAGAAGAATTAGTACTGAAGAATAAGGTATATCTCATAAAAAGACAACCATGCAAGTTACAGCCACCTACCTGTACTAGTGCGATATGTGCCTGTGTGTGCTGGTTGCAGAGGGTCCCCCTGACTCTGGCTGAGACTCCTCATAGGGGGCTTCTGATAAACTCTGTCTTCGTAAATAGGATCTATATGGTGTTCTGGAGACTGCAGTGCCCTTAACTCGGAGCCAAGGTGGCTGTGCTGGCTGCTGTAAGATGCCCGAGACCCAGCTGCAAATAGATTTATAAGAAACATTTAAGAGAGAGAAAAAAAGTGACAAATACAGGATGTGACTTTATTAAAAGCTTACTTGAAAACAGCACTTAAACACAAAAAACCCCTTACAAAACAAAGAAATAAATGTTTTCAACATACAAATAGAAACAGCATGCAAGGGAGGCAACAGCTCCAGTTAATCACCTTAGTTATATCATCCAGCTGCCTGCATCTACTCCAAAACCTCACTTCTTCCAAGGAAACTACATATTTTACTTGGAGAAATAGGTATCATGATATCATCCCTTCTTAAACAGACCAAAAAACTCCCAATCCCTCTCAAAAAAGCAAACAATAAATAAAAGAAAAAAAAAATCCAAAAAACTGTGCAATCCAGGAATGTCTGAGACCAAAGGGGTCCACAGAAGAACCAGGAATGGGGGAGAAGAAAGGAGCAGTCAGAAGTAATTTCACATGTCATGCCTGTATCTTAAGATCTACAAATGAAACAAGCTAAAGCTGATGGATAGATGTAGTTATATACAGGCTGATCTTTTTGCTGCTTCTCTGAAGTACAACAGAATGGTCATGCCTTATCAACATTTTGCCCTCAACTGTTTAAAAAAAAATATCATATTGCTAAGACCTTCTACAACTTAAATATCCTCTGAGGATAAATACATTAAACATGCCTCTTGGAAAAACTATTTTAAGGATACAGCGCTTTTTTTTTTGTAAATAATAAGATCAACTGGGACTGTATTAAAACATTTACTTATTCTACTATTAAAATATTATTTTCTATCATGATATTTAAAAAAGAGACTTGTATATTTCGAGCTGTGATTACTTTTGTCACTTGAATCCCTTTGTCACTTAGGTACTTCAGTTCTGTGGTCCTTTAGCAAGATTCCCAAGGAGAGTCACAGGGAAGCCACACCAACATTACACATTTTTAAGGCAAGAATCAAGTAAGTACGCAACACTTGACAAAGGTTAGGTCTATACCACAAAGTGGTAACGTGCTATCTAAATGTTTAGGAAAGCAATCCAAGATATAACTATTACACCCCTTGCTGATACTCCTGTGAGGTTAAAATCCTGGATGTGAGCATGTTCTACTAGCTTAGCTTGTACTACTCAGACCCCATTCCTACCACAAATCTCTACAACATTTATTGTGTTGACAGTGGTTTTGTTGTATAAACGAACACTAAATATTTTTAAAATGCAAAGCACAGATATAAAGTCATGTGTGATAGCAACACAGGGTAGAAATGAGAAAGATACACAGACATGACATTAAACTTTAATACAAATTGTCTGGAGGAAAAGAATAATTTATTCCATTTACTTCTTTGTAATCAGATTGCACCATATAGGTGTTTTCTTCCAAATTTTTCAATGTATGTGCATGTTTTCAGTGGAATAGTATATTTGCATATTTTTCCCTTCAAACATTTTTCAGACTGACTTGCCATTAGCACACCACTGAAAGTAATTCTGTTGTTCCCCTTACTAGAAAGTCTGCCAAGAATCCCAAGGACATATTTTATCTGTAACTACTGCAATTATCCAGGAAGTTGATATTACTATTACAGAATTAAATTCTTCATGGTCCACATTTTCAAAATGCTCTTTAACCCCTGCATCTTTGAGACTGATTCTCAGAACAGCTGAATGGCTCCACCAAGGTCTAGTATTCTTCAGAGTGGCCTAAAATACAGCCTGTTATGATTATGTCCAAATTTCTCTGTGTACTTGGTTCAATCTGTATTCACAGGAAAAAAATACAGAAAAACTGAGGGCAGCATTTCAGAGGTTCAACTATTCATCAACAAACCAGACTTGCTACAGAATAAAGAATTACACCCCCTTCTGCAAGTACTGCACTTCTTTTATCCATTTACAAATTAACAATGCTCTTTGGAACAATAGATTTTCTTCTTAATCCTGCTTCCAGTGAAACAAAAGATTTTTCTCATTGAATTTAGTGGTAGTATAACTCAAATATTAACATGTTTTCAAACAGTTATGCTAGTCTTCTAGTGAGGTGGGCTTAATTCCACCTCCTTCATACTCTACCGGTAGTTCTGAATCTGCAAGTCTAACCAGAAGTTCACTATTAGTTTATTATGCTAATACTAAACAGGTTTATTTACATACTGATCATGTAATTAAATTCAGCATTAGTTTATTATGCTAATATTAAAGACATTCATTTACATACTGCACATGTAATTAAGACTGTAACTCTACTGTATTAAACAATAAACATATGTATAAGCAGAGAAACTTCTTGACCAAAACACACTGCAGTTCAAGCAAACAAGACAAGGAAGATGTGACAAACAATAAAAGAAAAAACAACATAACTTGGCCTAAACCAACTAAGTGGCAATCTAGAAATTACTTGAAGCCACCTGAATAACATTATGGGTAAACACCCCAAAAAAAAGTTCGAGAGTTAAAACTCTATCATGGAGTAACTGCCACTATTCCTCTAACATTTCAAGAAAATCAAGTATTTCAACAGATAATTAAAATATTTTCATTTTAAAAACATAAATACTCTCAAATCTCAAAAATTAAGGCCACTGGAACATACAGAATCACAGAAACATCTAGGTTGGAAAAGACTCTGAAGATCACCTAGTCCAGCCGTCAACCCAACATTAACAGTTCCCAACTACACCATATCCCTCAGCGCTAAGTTGACCCTACTCTTAAACACCTCCAGGGATGGGAACTCCACCACCTCCCTGGGCAGCCCATTCCAATGCCTAACTACTCGTTCTGTAAAGAAATGCTTCCTAATATCCAGTCTAAACCTTCCCTGGCGCAACTTGAGGCCATTACCTCTTGTCCTGTCACTTGTCACTTGGTTAAAGAGACTCATCCCCAGCTCTCTGCAACCTCCTTTCAGGTAGCTGTAGAGGGCGATGAGGTCTCCCCTCAGCCTCCTCTTCTCCAGACTAAACAACCCCAGTTCCCTCAGCCGCTCCTCGTACCACATGTGCTCCAGACCCTTCACCAGCTTCGTTGCCCTTCTCTGGACACGCTCGAGTAATTCCATGTCCTTTTTGTAGTGAGGGGCCCAAAACTGAACACAGTAATTGAGGTGCGGCCTCACCAGTGCCGAGTACAGGGGTAAGATCACTTCCCTGTCCCTGCTGGCCACGCTATTTCTGATACAAGCCAGGATGCCATTGGCCTTCTTGGCCACCTGGGCACACTGCTGGCTCATGTTCAGCCAGCTGTCAATCAACACCCCCAGGTCCCTCTCTGACTGGCAGCTTTCCAGCCACTCCTCCCCAAGCCTGTGGCGCTGCTGGGGGTTGTTGTGGCCCAAGTGCAGCACCCGGCATTTGGCCTTATTGAAGCTCATCCAGTTGGCCTTAGCCCATCGCTCCAGCCTGTCCAGGTCTCTCTGCAGAGCCTCCCTCCCTCGAGCCGATCAACACTCCCACCCAACTTGGTGTCATCTGCAAACTTACTGAGGGTGCACTCGATCCCCTCATCTAGGTCATCAATAAAGATGTTAAACAGGAGTGGCCCCAAAACCAAGCCCTGGCAGACACCACTTGTGACCGGCCGCCAACTGGATGTAACTCCATTCACCACAACTCTTTGGGCCCGGCCATCCAGCCAGTTTTTTACCCAGCAAAGTGTGTGCCCGTCCAAGCCGCAAGCAGCCAGTTTTGCCAGGAGAATGCTGTGGGAAATGGTGTCAAAGGCCTTACTGAAGTCAAGGTAAACAACATCCACAGCCTTTCCCTCATCCAATAAGCAGGTCGCCCTGTCGTAGAAGGAGATCAGGTTTGTCAAGCAGGACCTGCCTTTCATAAACCCATGCTGACTGGGCCTGATCATCTGGTTGTCCCGCATGTGTTGTGTGATGGTAGTCAGGATGAGCTGCTCCATCAGCTTCCCGGGCACTGACGTCAAGCTGACAGGCCTGTAATTTCCCGGATCATCCTTCCGACCCTTCTTAGATATGGGTTTATATATCCAATCTGTCGGGACCTCCCCGGTCAGCCAGGACTGCTGGTAAATGATGGAAAGCGGCTTGGCGAGCACCCCAGCCAGCTCCTTCAGCACCCTCAGGTGTATCCCATCTGGTCCCATAGACTTGTGTGTGTCTATGTGATGCAGTAGGTCACTGACTGTCTCCTGGATTGCAGGGGGGTCGTTCTCCCAGTCTCTGTCTTGTGGCTGAGGAGGCTGGATTCCCTCAGTACAACTAGTCTTGTTATTAAAGACTGAGGCAAAGAAGGCATTAAGCACCTCAGCCTTTTCATTAATATACTTTTTAAAGCGTATCTCTTAAAACACCTTTAGTTTCAAGCAAAACTGATACTTTTCTACAGACCTCAATATGCAATTCTACTACACTATTTCCAAATTATCAGATATCAATATTTAAACACAAAACACTAGCACCTTTTAATTTTTAGTTCTTAAATCTGGTTTAAAAAAATAATAAAATTTATAAAAAGATGGAACACAACCATTATTTTTAATGTTTCTATTAAACTGGTGTTTCAAAAAGTGGAATAGCAAGTTCTGTTTTCAATTAAAACCTCTTTTTCATCACTCTTAAAATTCTTACATGTATTAATTTATTCGAGTTTCAACTAAGGAGCAACAGGTTTTTATTGCATGTTTTATTTAAACATTAAAATCAGCTAACCATTAGCTATTAAACCAACAGTTATCTTTGTTGCTGGTGCTGTATCATATCCAGTAAAGCTCACACAGATAACTTTCAGGAAAACTAACACAATTAGAGCTGAATCAACAAAAGACTTGTAGATTTTTTATATCATTATCAAAAAAAGGGTGTGTGTGTGATGGATTTCAGACAACTGCATCGTACCTCATCTACATACTCAGCCCCTCCACCATATTGTGCTGCTACTCTGGAAGACACTGGAAAGACGGTTAAGATAATTGATCAAAACAAAGACCATGAACTCAAAGAATTAATGCCACTGAGAAAGAGAGGGGTGTAACACGCCTCTTGCCTGCATCCTGGGTTAGCAGCAGCTACATCCTTTACAACCTGAAGCTGCATGCTGATCTGTATCATCTGCTTCAAAAAAACTTGCATTAATGCAGTCTAAAGCTCACAGAGGTCGGAAAAGCAACGAGGTGAAAATGGAAAAGCAGCAGTCAATATACTACCAGGAAGCAATAAAACATCAGATTACCAAGGCCCATTAGCATTCTTGCATTCAAGGAGGCTTATCTCCCTCAGAAGTGGTTTCCCTAAACCTAGAGGCATCATGAACTCATGGCTCACCCTAAACCACACTTGTCCAAGCCCTGTTCTGAACCAGCTGCCATCCCTTCACCCCACTAACTACGCTGCACTGCTCTGGGTTTCTTGAAACCAAAGCAGTGATGTGCATCAAGGCCACACACAACTCTCGTACATGAAAACGGACTCATCCCCCCTCCCTGCCCAAACTGTCCCTAACAGCAATGCTGTTTTTCCCCTGGGGAAGTATAAGGCATCAAGCATTCAAAGACAACTCATTATTAAATTTACAAGTCTGCAAGCTGTTAATTATGATGATGTATTTAGCATCAGAGTAGACACAGAACTCTTATGATCATGGTTGTGAAGGAGTGGGTTTTTTTTCTCCCTTCTAGATTAAGAAAAAATCCCAAACCAATGAGAATAGCTAATCCATTATTTAGGGGCTGAAGAAACCACTTGATAACTAATTCCTCAAACAGTCCAATCTTTAGTTTGACAAAAGACTGAGAAATTATTTGATTGCAATGCTGGAGATGCATCACAGTAGAAGTACGGAGAAGACTAAAAGGCTCCAAAATAGCTGCAAGAGGCAAGTAAAGACAAGTAAAAAAGAAAAAAAAAAATCAAAATAGGGTACATTTATTTTTTTAAACATAACTGATTAACTGTAAGAACAAAGCATACAGAAAAGAATCTTCTCTGTCTTCTGAAGTCTCCAACTGAAACCTGACAGAAAGTGGAATGCCCTTTCTTCTGCACCTCTGTGGAGCCTGTAAAAGTAGACTGTGGTCAGGCTCCAGCAGGGGTATCTTGTGAGCCCTCAGCCAAGGTGAATCAGATTAGGGCAATGATGATAACCTAGAATCAGCCAGAAATGTTACCAGATGAACACACCACATTCCTACAACCTTTGCGCTCCTCCCACATTCAAGAGTGGCCACAGAAAGAACCCAGGAAGAACGCAGTCCTACGTAACTGGACCAAAAAGATAATCTCCGCTCTTTGCACTTAAAAAGAAAACCTTACTAGCTGAAGATTTCCAAATTACTCAGATATGTTCCTCAGTAGTATAGCAAAATGGTGTTCTTTTTTGACAAAGTCGCACTTTCCACAAGAAGAAAAATACTGTAATCAGACAAGAGTAACATGAGAGAAATACACAAAATAATACCTAATTGCACTTCAGATCTTGTGCAGGCTGTCATGGAAGTAAATACAACATGGAAATAAATGCAACATATTGTAATGACACTGCTAATCTGACAGTCTAGGTCAATAAAGCAAACCAACTATGCTGGCAGCATTTTTCATTTGGAGAAACTAAAGACATTAAAACTATTCAAATGAATGGATACACAGCCATTTGCATTTGCTTTAATAAAGCCTGAAGAGTTATTATTTGTGCCCCTTGTGAAAGCCTTTACAACCAGTCATCCTGCCTTGCTGCAGCCCTGAGAAGGAGCCCTACAAATTCATGATACTCTCTAAACATCTCTAATAGCAAGAGCACACAGTACTGTGCTCCTCTCCAGGATTTAAGAGCTCATTGGAAACATGAAATATGCAGGTGATCATCTCAACATGAAGAAAAACATCCAGATTTGACCAGATAAACCATTCAGCCCTCATTTAGAAATACTCCATCACAAAATATATTAATCAAGAGTCCTGTTAAGCAGTTTCCTTATGTCTAAGTGTGCTGGTTTTGGCTAGGGGAGTAAGTGAGCGGCTGTGTGGTGCTTAGTTGCCGGCTGGGGTCAAACCATGACAGTCCTTTTTGGTGCCCAGGGTGGGGCTTAGAGATAACAACAGATTTGATTGGAATGTGCGATACTGAATTTAGAGCTGTTATTGCTGTTTAGCTATTAATTAACAGGCTCCTGTGCTTGCCACGGGGCTTGCTTGCCTCACTGTATATTAGAGTCTAGTGCTCATTAGTGGCTGCTTTTTGCACTGCTTGCTGTACTGCTGCATTGCTTGTCATCTTACTCTGCTCTGCCTGTGAACATTTTGATAACAGCAACAGTGATGTGCCTGGGCTGGCCGATGGCCAGGACATTGCTGCTATTTCTGTGCTGCTGTGATGGACAGGCTGGAACTCCAGTGTGAACTCAAGTTGACGGAACTGTGACCGGTGAATGAGTCCACGTGGGAGCAGGATACCCCAAAGCGTGTGTGGCCGTGGGTAAACCCATGCCAGAGCAGGTACATATCAAAGCATCTGTGGCCATGGTTATATCTGTGCCGCAGCAGGTATATCTCTGAAGGGACTGTCGCCCAAGCATAAGTCCATGCTGGAGAAGGTACATCTCAAAGCATCTGTGTGCTGGAGCACCTCAAAGTGTGTGGCCATGGGTAAGCCCATGGCAGAGCAGGTATACCCCTGGAGGGACTGCAGCTGTGGGCAAGGCCATGCTGGAGCAGGTACATCTCTGAAGGCACTGTGGTCCGTGGAGAAGGCTGCACTGGAACAGGTGGACCTCAAAGCAACTGTGGTGGTGGTATGTCTATGCCGCAGCCGGTCTACCCCTGGAGACTGTGGCTTATAGATAAGGCTCCACTTGGAGCAGGTACACCCCTAAGGGACTGCAGTCTATGGGTAAGTCCAAGCCAGAGCAGGGGCAAGGGAAGGAGTTCATTCCAATGTTATACCCTATAACCTGGACCAAAAAGACAAAGGGTGGAGACGTAACACATGATCTGAGTTGCATGGTATAGGAATTACTATAGCAGGAACCACCTGAACCAACAGGGACAAGCCTTACATGAAGCAGTGCAAGTGCAGCAGTGACCTGACCTGAGCTGGCTCTGGTGCCCAACAACTCCACGGATCACACCACCTCTCCTGTCCTGAGTGACCACCATAAGAGATGGAGCCCAAGGTCACCGACTAAATGAACTCAGTGGACATCACAGAATCACAGAATCGTCTAGGTTGGAAAAGACCTTGAAGATCATCCAGTCCAACCATCAACCCAACATTAACAGTTCCCAACTACATCATATCCCTCAGCGCTAAGTTGACCCTACTCTTAAACACCTCCAGGGATGGGAACTCCACCACCTCCCTGGGCAGCCCATTCCAATGCCTAACTACTCGTTCTGTAAAGAAATGCTTCCTAATATCCAGTCTAAACCTTCCCTGGTGCAACTTGAGGCCATTACCTCTTGTCCTGTCACTTGTCACTTGGTTAAAGAGACTCATCCCCAGCTCTCTGCAACCTCCTTTCAGGTAGCTGTAGAGGGCGATGAGGTCTCCCCTCAGCCTCCTCTTCTCCAGACTAAACAACCCCAGTTCCCTCAGCCGCTCCTCGTACCACATGTGCTCCAGACCCTTCACCAGCTTCGTTGCCCTTCTCTGGACACGCTCGAGTCATTCAATGTCCTTTTTGTAGTGAGGGGCCCAAAACTGAACACAGTAATCGAGGTGCGGCCTCACCAGTGCCGAGTACAGGGGCAAGATCACTTCCCTGTCCCTGCTGGCCACGCTATTTCTGATACAAGCCAGGATACCATTGGCCTTCTTGGCCACCTGGGCACACTGCTGGCTCATGTTCAGCCAGCTGTCAATCAACACCCCCAGGTCCCTCTCTGACTGGCAGCTTTCCAGCCACTCCTCCCCAAGCCTGTGGCGCTGCTGGGGGTTGTTGTGGCCCAAGTGCAGCACCCGGCATTTGGCCTTATTGAAGCTCATCCAGTTGGCCTCAGACCATCGCTCCAGCCTGTCCAGATCCCTCTGCAGAGCCTCCCTACACTCAAGCAGATCAACACTCCCACCCAACTTGGTGTCATCTGCAAACTTACTGAGGGTGCACTCGATCCCCTCGTCTAGATCATCAGTAAAGATGTTCAACAGGAGTGGCCCCAAAACCGAGCCCTGGGCGACACCACTCGTGACTGGCCACCAACCGTTCACCACAACTCTTTGGGCCCGGCCATCCAGCCAGTTTTTTACCCAGCAAAGTGTGTGCCCGTCCAAGCTGCAAGAAGTCAGTTTCGTCAGGAGAATGCTGTGGGAAACGGTGTCAAAGGCCTTACTGAAGTCAAGGTAGACAACATCCACAGCCTTACCCTCATCCAATAAGCGGGTCGCCCTGTTGTAGAAGGAGATCAGGTTTGTGTGTGAACATTTTACAGACATTTCATGGGGGTGGTCCACAGACTAAGGGAATGGTAGCTGTATATTATATCAAAGGATAGGAAGCAGGGTGGTGGTTAATGAGGATGTATTGGATAGTGTGAGACCTGGGAATGACGTAAATTGTATGGAATAAGAGGTGGAGAATATGCTGGTGTTGGCTGGGGTAGAGTTAATTTTCTTCACAGTAGCTGGTATGGGGCTATGTTTTGGATTTGTGCTGGAAACAGTGTTGATAACACAGGGATGTTTTAGTTACTGCTGAGCAGTGCTTACACAGAGTCAAGGCCTTTTCTGCTTCTCACCCCACCAGCGAGTAGGCTGGGGGTGCACAAGAAGTTGGGAGGGGACACAGCCAGGACAGCTGACCCCAACGGACCAAAGGGATATCCCAGACCATACGATATCATGCTCAGCATATAGAGCTGGGGGAAGAAGGAAGGGGGGACATTCAGAGCGATGGCATACGTCTTCCCAAGTCATTGTTACGTGTGATGGAGCCCTGCTGTCCTGGAGATGGCTGAGCACCTGCCTGCCCATGGGAACTGGTGAATGAATTCCTTGTTTTGCTTTGCTTCTATGGCTTTTGCTTTACTTATTAAACTGTCTTTATCTCAACCCATGAGTTTTCGCACTTTTACTCTTTCAATTCTCTCCCCCATCCCAACACAAGGGGAATGAACAAGAGGCTGTGTGGGGCTTAGTTGCTGGCTGGGGTTAAACCACAACACTATGATACAGGAACATCATTAACGAGGTAAGGGCTGAGGATGAAGCTCAATGACCATTATATTACCACTTATCAGTAATGTGTTTATACCATTTAACTTAACTTAGTTGCAACCCCACACACTTCAACACACAGCATATCTCTGGCTACTTGAGGCTCTAAGTATCAAACTCAGGCTCTGAACACGCTAACACACATTGTACTCAGAAGGTTTGATTTTCTAACAGAGAGGATTGACCACCCACAACTGCACAGATTTTTAATTTCAAATATGACAACATTGCTTGTGTAATTTGTGCTGAGTTTTTCCTAGATTAGAAGTTTAAAAAAACCCAGAACAACAAAAACCAACCCCACACAATGGTAAAATTGTAATAAGCCTATCAGTTAGATAAGAGGCTGCAGGCACAGAAACTAAAAGAGAATCACAGCAATTTTGTAGCTTTGTTATGTTGCATGCTTTTCAGAGGACTGAAAGAACTTTTTAATTTAAATGGCACATCAGGGCTGAAAACCCCTCTTGACACGAGTTTCTCTTAGATGCTTGCCCTGAAATGCTATTGTCCTTATAAAAAAAAAAATATTATACAGTACCTCACATCATAGCTTCACTGTAATTCTGAAAAAGCAACACATGAGAAAAAGGATATTAATAGTAGGATTTTTACTCTGAACTTGTATGTAATGAAACATATTTTACAGACACTAACCTGGTTTATGTAGTAAAGAAGCTGATGTGAACTCAAAGTGTAGAATCAGAAGTGAACAGGGGGGAGAAGGAGAAAGAAGTCAAATATCCATAGCTAGAGTTTGGATATTGACCTTTTTTTGCCAGAAATTTATGCAGAAACATCTCCAGAATGCTTGTCTGAATACATGCATTCTCTACTCACAACATTGGAAAAGGACAGTATGATCTACAACAAATGTTACCATAAATAATAAAACTCAGATCATGGGAATATACCAGCACTGTGTGATGCAAGTACTGAAAGTGAATACAAATTGTTAAGACACGACAGATTGTTAAATTAACCAGTAAGACATGACAGGCCATACGGCAGTACCAGCTAATGCACACCTTGGGTATATCAGCTTGTGCCCCTAGCACACCAAGGATCTGCATTCACCAGAACCAAAACACAGACTGGAGTGAATTCCTTTTAATTGAATTCAGATTTTTCTTAAACACAGGTTTCTCACCTGTTTAGATTTTACACACACACACGCGAAATGTATCATTTGGGTCTGAAGTTTTTCCTTCCCTAAATACTGAATTAAAAATTAACTAGCAAAAGTTCAGAATTAAACTCATTTTTGTCCTTATACTCTTTTTCCATTCTCACTACACTATTCTGTCTGTGACTCGGGACTATTTGTAGAGATAATGAAGGAAATAACACCATCACTGAACTGACTGATTGCACGTGATGCCTTTCAACTTATATCAAACTCCAGACATCCAGAAAAAATGTAAATGTGCTACTTTGGCAATCCTGGTCCCCACTATAGGAGATCACTACAAAACAACTATGTGCTACAACATACAAGCCCACAGAACTGAAAGAACAGACTTGCCTCACCTGTCAGTATCTTAGATTGCTTTTCCTCAGGTTTTCTACTTAAAAGATTAAAATCTAATATGATGCGTGGCCTGGAGTGTTTCTTGTAAACTATCATTGCACTGTCAAACCTATTAGCAGTTTCACTGTCAGGGTACTGTCATGTTCAGCAGTATGGCTCACACTGTGGAATTTCCCAGACATAATTTGTCCATTAACCAGATTAAGTATTTTAGGAAAGTCTCCTCAAAACAGATTGGCTTTGGCTGCTTAAGCAACACTGCAGAACCAGTCTCTGACCTAGGGTCAACACTTTTCACATTAGTGCTAAAAATAAAGAAAGGTAGGGAGGAAAAAAAAAATTATTACGCTTTTTTAAGTGTAATAAACAGGCCCCAAACAAACTTTAAAAATAATTTAATAAATCTTACTATGTCTTATAAGAAGTATCTGGATAATTTTTATCCCATTTAAACTAGTTTTTAACCAAATATTGAAATTAATTGCACTCCTAAGTATATTTAAAAGAGAAATAAAGCTTAAAATATTTTCTTTAGTTGTCTATGTTTACATTTCAGTCATGCTGTGTGACTGTACTGCAAGGTACTGTATCAGTTATTTTGGTTCTACAAATCTAGGAAAAACAGAAAAACCCCCACACCATGAATTTGTGTTTCTTCACAAGCATTTTCTTTTTCCTGCTACTGTCCTCATTCTGTTGAAAAGCATTCACCTGCTTAAAATATTTCATCAAAAATAAATTGTTAGTGGAAGAAGTGTGACTAGGAGCAAAGAGATAAGAGGCAAAGATAGCCAGGAAGAAACAGCAGATTAAATGTGACAGACAAGTTCAGGGAGATAATTCCCATTTCATTTCTGATCTAGGGAACTGTCACTGAGGAAAGAACGAAAAACAAAAACTCCCCCAAACCAACCGCTACCACACAGCAACAACAACTTGCCTTCAGCAAGTCAGAAAATTATATATTTTTTTTTTAAACTATTAACTGAATGATCACATTGGGTGCTTCTCCTCCCCCCCCCCCCCCTTAAGCTCTGCCTCTTCCCTTCCCTTCAACCTGCCAATTTTCAAAAAAAGGTTAAAGAAGTTCTATGCACCAATGGGAAGAGATACTGCTACCCAGTGATACAAATAGCTGTTTCTAACTTTCCTGCTCACTAACCACTTTGACTGAGGGTTGAGTTCCTCAGTGATAGGATGATGTTACTAAGCAACACTGCCAAGCAGCCATGCATATGCTGTTAGGATAGTTCACCACAGCTTCACAACAACTGAAAATAATATCAAGTCTTTGTAGCAAAATAGATATTCTTTGAAGTTTTGTTAAACATCTTTATCTTAGAAAAGATGAAAGTTTGTTATTTCAAATTTTGAACTGTAAAAGCATGTGTTGCGCTATGGGCTCTATGCTATAGCAGGTGCTGTGGCAATACACTCAACTCAGCAAGTGAAGGAACAGAAATACTAGTGTATTTGGCGAGACATATAAAGTAAATATCCAGAAAAAAACACCTTTACAGGATGTTTTGTGAAACCATACAGTTAACACTTTTCTGATAAGGATTGCAAATCAAAAGGAAGAACAGTGTGTCTTTAAATCCCCAAAGCTGGGTCTTCCTTCCTCCCCAAAGCACAAGGCTGTACACACTTGGGGACCCAATTTCTGCCTCCTAAGCAGCAGCATAGGCTAAACATATGAAACCCTGTAGATCTTTGTAGGGCTACAGACCACTTACCAGCAGCACGAGTGATCTGCTACAAAGCATTGCTGCCTCCAGCAAAACAAATCAGGCACTATTTCACTGATGCCCGCCAGTGAAAACTTAACTTTCTGATCGTGTTTAACGTTGTGGAAAAGCACAGCATCTAAAACACCCAGCAACTTGCAACTCTTTCCCCAAACCGAGCATCGGCTCAGTGAACCTTAAGTGGAGCAAGTTCTCACAGCAGCTTTGATGCAGGGGGAAGGGGAAATCCTTTCTGCATCAAATCCTCCCTGCACATGGAACAGAAAGAGTATCTAGAGCTTAAATCCAATTAGAAGTGAAAGTCTCAAGATTGGCACAGAAAATTTGTTAAGGAATATGGTTTGTAGAACAGTGGTTCCCAAAGGGAAAACAGTTGCTGTGTAACGCTGTGGAAAAGGTAACACCAGAAAACAAAACTCACTTGGGTAATGAAGCGTCAAGTCTGTCCAACTACAGTATTCCTCAACTGGCTTTTGTTGGGCAACCTGAATTTTTGATCTAATCATACTGTCAACTCCTGGATGTTCACACTTCCAACAGGTGGTTTTCCTGCTAACAAGGAAAACGCAAACAAATTGTTCCAGTGAATCCTGACCATGCATGCATGTTTTTAAAAGTATGAATTTATGATGAATACCACGCATACTTCTTTTACAAACCTACCTTCCAAGTCTCTGATACATGCAGCTGAAATCCAACACACCACAACTGGGGTTTGCTCACAGAAGAGTGTTTGCAACTTATCTTTTGTAGTTCCTTTTACGATGAGACTGCATATTCTTAGACATGTGAATAATATTAACTTTTGGAGATTTTATCTGTAACACTTTGTACTCAAACTTGCATTTCACTGAGAGAATGGAGAAAAGCATCAGATAGTATTTGTTCTTTTATGTAAAGCCATATTTGATAGAATATTAAACGCTTTCTCCTCCCAGCGGCTTTCGCCTCCTCAGTGAGCATTTGTTTGCAATCCCCAGTTTCTAGAATTCACCAACACCCAAGGTATAAATCTGTGACATTCCAGGGGAAAAAAAAAAACAGGGTTCATT